>NC_064632.1:608397152-609761829 GCF_023864275.1 Schistocerca cancellata | reverse complement strand
TATAACACTATTCACTAACAAAATATTGTCACAGCCAACTTTACTCACAAGCTGGCTCAAAATGTCAGCAGTAATAATAATAATAATAATAATAACAATAATAATCATTGTAGTTTTAGATTTGGGATTCGTCTGTACTTCAAAAACGGCAGTCTAGTTTCCCATCTACAACACTAGCACAGTGTTTGTGAATGTAGATGAGCTCGAGCTCGCTGAAGAATACAAGTCTTGTGGTTTCAACCTTTTGTTAAAACTTTACACCGACCTCTATCGGTGTTACACTTTTTTTTCGTGTTCTGTCATTTTCGTTTTTGTGTCTTTCTGACTGCGGCAGAGAGTCCGCCTGCTTAGCTGGGTGGTAACGTGCGCGCCTCCCACGCGAGCTGACCCGGGTTCGACTGCCGGCCGGGTCGGAGATTCTCTCCGCTCGCGGACTGGGTGTCGTGCTCTGCTCATCATCATTTCGTCCTCATCGCCGGCGCGCAAGTCGCCCAGTGTGGCGTCGACTGAAATTAGACTTGCACCTGGCGGCCCAACTTCCCCGAATAGGGGCCTCCCGGCCAAGAATCCGTACGCTCATTTCATTTCATCTGCAGCGGAGAGCCTCACTTGAAACTTGGGGCTCCCTTTCTGCCTTCTTCGTCGTCTTCTGTTCTCGGTCGTTGTACTACATCAATTCCGTGCGATCACTCAGACAATACCTTCTCCTTTCTGTAGCTCTCTCTGGATGATTTCGTGGTTATTACGCGTAACTGATGCCGTAATGTCACATCCCGTATGATGGTTCGTCACTTAGTGCATCTCTTTAATATATACGGCGACGCTCCTGAAGTAAATACAGCGCCTTAGAATCTGTTTCAGCGTCCTCCACAACTCGGAGTCTGTGTCGACTGGTCCGACGTTTTTCACATGTGACAGTTTCGTCGCCACCCTTCCAAGATATCATTTTTCTCTGATTATCTTCCTGAAATTCGATACGCTTACTAGCTTACCACAATCTTGCAGTAAGCTGATTCCAAATTTAGGTACTATCAGCCGAGAATTACTCTAACATTTCTTATGAGTGAACGCCTCTCTCATTTTTTTAATTTTTTCTCTGTTCTTTGTGAGGGACAGATTCTATGCGATCATTCTCTTCAAATCGTTGTTTAACATCCCCAAACATACTTCTGGACACATGTCTACTCAGGAAACTAGGCATATCCCTGCGCCTATAAAGCTTTGTTATTCGAACGCCGTGTTTGCTCCCCGGCACCCCGTTGTCACCTAGAGGGCCTGGGGGCATGATCGGGTCGTGTTCTTACGTGACCGAATAGTACAGATCTACTTCTTTGCCTTTGATGTCAAGCCGCAGAAGATTTTCGGGCCCAGAAAACCAGACATTATTTGAGATCTTACTGCTGCAAGTGGCCACACCTTTTTGTAAAACTGTGGAAGTCGGTCCTTCATCTGACATAAATTAACTAAACACCCTCCAAAATAATGATTTAGGAATTCTATGACTACAAAGGGAGAAGAATCGTAGTTACTTTCAATAAACTGGAAGCAGTCTTGATCGCTTAACGGTTTTTAATGGTGACCGCTTTCGATCTTTTTATCAGATCATTTTCGGACCGCCACCAGCCACAAACAAGAGGATTGCCATGCGCCACCGCCTCCGGCACACATTCATAGTCCGAAGATGATCTGATGAAAAGATCGAAAGCGGTCACCATTAAAAAAGTTAAGCGTTCAAGACTGCGTCCAGTTTATTTATAACAATTACAGATCCCTGTTTTCTTATATAAGTACTTTAACGTTCTTTAAAATGTTAAACGCAGTTAGTTCAATTTATTGCAATAAAGTTATGGATAAACAGTTAACAAACAGAATGAAATTTTCACTCTGCACCGGAGTGTGCGCTGATATGGAACTCCTGGCGCATTAAACCTTGTGCCTGACCGAGACTCGAACTCGGTATCTTTGCCTTTCGAGGGCAGGTGCTCTACCACATTTTTCTTTCTTTTCTCTGGAATCTCATTTTATTCGTAATTGATCGTTGTATTTGGTCGGGGCGGACGTCGTATGACACTTGTTGAAGTTCATCGTTGATACAGCAACTCAGTTTTTTATTACAGAGGGCAACTAACCCTCTGACGGAACCGTGTCGGCACCACTCAGCTACGTAAGTACGATTCACGACCCTTCCTTATAGCTTTAATTCCGCCATTACCTCGTGTCCTACCTTCCAAACTTGACAGAAGCTCTCCTGCAGACCTTGCTCTGCTAGAAGTGGGAATACTGCGTAGACATGGCTTAGCCACATCCTGGGGGATGTTTCAAGAATGAAATTTCATTCTGGAAACATTCTCCAGGCAAAAGTCCCGAGTTAGAGTCTCGGTCTGGCACACAGTTTTAATTTGTCAGTAAGTTTCAATTAACAGAAAATGACAATTTTAATATTATGATAGCTTTGCGCATATGACAAAAGGGGTTGGCGGAATGATTCCAATAATTGCACGAGTGAATTAATTGCAATCATGTCGTGCGTGGTGATTGTCGTGTTGTTAATTGAAAGATAAGTAGTACTATAAAAGGGAATACGACGCAACCCGTGGTTGGAGTTGAAAGCAGACTGTTCAATGGACCAAAATACAAGTCTCAAAAGTGAAGCTGGAAGTAATCAGAATGTTGCGAAATGGCTTTAATTTTACTACGCATATTCTCGCGGTTGCGGCACGATCTCACGTTAGGGGCTGTAGGTGGAGGCCGAGGGAGCTGCCGAGTCAGCCGCAGCGGCGGACGAGCCCGACGTTTCTCTTCCGAGTTCCGCGACGCGCCAGCGCCGGAGGCTTCAGGCAATCGGCTGAGTCTCTGAACGAGCAATAGACGGAGGAGCGCAGAATGAAGTCTAAGATGAAGTGATTTCCGATCGAACTTCCTCTGCGAGGACACATTGCACGGTAGTGGTGGCTGAGCTTCTGGCGTTACGAGCGCCGGCCGATAGAATTTCCTCTGAGAACACGCCAGTTCCTTTCTCGTGGCCGCCCTCCACCCGGTTGACCAGCACCGGGCTTTCTAGCGTTCTGCATAGAAAACAGTCAGCTCTGCGACTAACGAGGCGATCCTGTTGGGTACAGCTTAACTTGTCCGTCTGACCATTTGTTTATTTACGTAAGCCAATCCCCGTGATTTTTATACTGTGTAAACATTTAGTTTTCCTGAAGTCAGCACGGCCAGTAGGGCCCGTGCCTTCAAACGCCCATTTTTGAGATGTTTACCTCTGGCGTGCAGTGGAGAGAAACTCAGCTTTCTACCTCTGCGCACAGCAGTGCCTTGTGCTGGAAATGCTCCCTCTTTTTCTCCTCTGGTGGCTTGTACAGTGTTCTACGGTAGGGCGTTGCACCGCAGGAGATCTCGTGTGCGTTAGTCCACAGTGCTCTGGACGATACAGAAGCCGCGTCCCGGCGCGGGCTGCTCACTCTGAGCGCACTGGCCTACTTTGACGTCCCTGGCAGCCTGTCTGCTGCTCCAGTGCACAGAACACTTTCACTGTCCTCTCATTTCATAAGGCACGGCAATTCGAATCGAGAGCAAGGTTACATTACAGAATTGTCGACAGTCGCTAATACTATGGTTTATCGTATTTCTCGGTATGTATTAAATATCCCAAGCAAATGGGATTTTATTTGTATAGATTGAAGCGGCAAGTGAAAATTTGTACCGAGAGTGAGAATCGAACCCGGGTGTCCTGATTAATAGGCAGGTACGTTAGCTACCAAGCCACCTCGCCACAGTGGTTCAGATATCTGCACGGATGACCCTGGTTCGCCTACCTCCTCCATCCATATCCTTGCGATGCCCCAGTCTACTTTAATTTGGATCAATCCCAGAAGGCAGCACCTGCCAAATGACGGGTAGCGAGACGCCTGTACATGGTTCTCATACACTGAAGTGCTAAAGAAATTGATACAGTCATGCCTATTCAAATACAGAGTTACATAAACAGGCAAAATACTGTGCTGCGATCGGCAACGCCTATATAAAGACAACAAGTGTCTGGCGCAGTTGTTAAATCGGTCACTGCTCCTACAACGACAGGTTACCAAGATTTAAGTGAGTTTGAACGTCGTGTTATAGTTGGCGCACGAGCGGTGAGACACAGCAGCTCTGAAGTAGCGGGAGTGTGGGGATTTTCCCGTGCGACCATTTCGAGAGTGTACCGTGAATATCAGGAATCCGGAAAAACATCAAATCTACGACATACACAGAGATGGCGTAATGTTCTGGTTTATAAACAAAGTGCGAAAGATTTTTTTTTTTCTGTGTATAGATGCACCTACATGCCGTCGAACGGACTTGAGTACACGAAACAGCCCAGTACACACGACAAACTGTATTCCCCAATGCTACCGCAACCCCAAGTGTATAACGCTGACATACGAAAGTTCACCTTTTAACCTTTTAGTATAAGTTTACTAATAGACGCTGACACAGCTGCAGATGACATTATGTACGCTGTAAAAAAAAAAGCAACAGAGAAAGCACAGAAAATAAACCGCAAACAGCGACAATAATTCTTAAAACCATGCCATAACATACAATAAATGAGGTAGAATGAAAATATCCATAGAAAACTATATTTCAAGAAACGAACAGGAAAACTGTAATAATATGTAACTGTGGTTGTATAACTGTGCTATTTTCTGCATTTTTCGATTTAAAAAACCCATTGAAGATGGTTATATTTGTCCCCCGAAACTAGTTTGGGGAATAAACAAGTAAACAAATAAGAAGGTGTTTTGCATCAAGGCGGACTGACAAAGCTTTACGCTTCGCCTGGGCCCATCAGCTCCGACATTGGACTGTTGATGACTGGAAACATGTTGCCTGGTCGGATGAGTCTCATTTGAAATTGCATCGAGCGAATAGAAGTGTACGGGTATGCAGACAACCTCATGAATCCACTGACACTGCCTGTCAGCAGGGGACTGTCCAAGTTGGTGAGGCTCTGTAATGGTGTGGGGCGTGTGCAGTTGGAGTGATATGGGACCCCTGATACGTCTAGATAAGGCTCTTATATGTGACACGTACGTAAGCATCCTGTCTGATACCCTGCGTCCATTCATCACCATTCCGACAGACTTGGGCAATTCCAGCAGGACAATGCCACACCCCACACGTGCAGAATCGCTACAGAGTGGCTCCGAGAGCAGTCTTCCGAGCTTAAACACTTCCGCAGGCCACCTAACTCTCTAGATACGAACATTACTGAGCATATCTGGGATGCCTTGCAACGTACTGTTCAGAAGGGATCCCCACCCCGTCGTACTCTTACGGATATGTGGACACCACTGCAGGATTTGTAGTGTCAGTTCCCTCCAGCACTACTTTAGAGGTTTGTCGAGACGACGCCACGACTTGTTCCGGCACTTCTGCCTGATAGTGGGGGCCATATACGGTTTAGGCAGGTGCACGAGTTTCTTTGGCTCTCGAGTGTATGAAACGAGCTCGGGTTTTCAGTGAAAAATTCCTCGTGCGTCGAAAAATCGCTGCACGAGACGTACGAGTGCGCGGGCTTTTGAACGCAAAACTGAGGCCCGAATTCGGTGCGTGACCGACTCGAATGGCGGTCTCTGCACGTGGAGCGAGGTGCACGTCGTGTGAGGGCCAGGATGGCAGCCGTCCCGCGCCTGGCTGCTGGCGCACAGTGCCCTCCAGGGCGGCGTGGCCACGTGGAGGCAGGCGGCAGACAATGGCGGCGCTGGAATGCCCGGACAATGGCGCCGGGCCGCGGCCGAGTGGCCCAAATCAGCCGTGAAGTGTGGCCGCGCCGGCAGCCGCCACCCCCACCACCCACACCCCACCCCACCCCCAGCGGCCGCTGCGGCTGCGGTGGAGTACCTCCGCCTCGAGACGTCCGGGAGTCCCGCGCACTTCAGCGACGCTGCTCGCCACCCCGGAGTGTCGGCCCGCACACACTCCGCGACGTTTGCCTGCTGGTACCCTCGCAGCCGGGTTTCCGTAGGCACGAATTTCTCACACGCGCGGACCCCCACCACCACTCGTGTAAGTCAGCTTATATGTGGAAACATACAACTTGCACACTGTCACGACAACTTATGCGTAAGTTTGGAAACTCGAAACCCGCCCTACTTTCTTGTAGAATATCGTTTCCCCCACCATCGCCTACGAGCTTTAGCAAATGCTGATGGGTGGAATTACTCTCATTCCACTCTGTTTGTTGGACAGCAAGAATGTAGAATCGTGTGTTTATTTACGTGACAAATTGGCGTCGTGCCAGAATAGTACGCCTAGCCTTTAACTAAATAAATAAGTACTTTCAAAAGTGGCAAATTGTTCTTAAACAGTGTGACAAAAGCAACTTTTTAGCATTCAGCAACTCTCTATAACCACTTATTTGTCACAGAGTAACACAAGATCCTTTAAGTCGCGAAATGGATTAAAATATATTGTAACTGGGAGTCTGATCTTGATGAGATTCATATTACTGAAGAACAGTCATTACTGTCAAGGTATTTTTATTTCAGTGTAATGATGATAATTTTTTGCTTGTCATTGGGTGTAAATATCATGGGGAAATGGAAATTTCCTACGCAAATTTAATAGTGTTCGTAGTGGCGTTTTCATTTAGTAATGACTGTTATGCACAGTAGTACAAAGTTTGGTTACAAAAGTAATTACTACACCGGTAAAATGAACGTATATTTACAACACCACAACTTGACTGACCCTGAAAATAAAAACAAAGCCGAATTATTCAGGCAGAAACCATACATTCCTATGTACCTTCAGTGTATTGCAAATAACATAATAATTTGAAAACAGTTCTCTTTGGAATGCAATATGTATATTCCAGTGACTCCAGGTGCCAGGTATTTCAATGTAACTTGTAATTTAATGCGAACTGGAGTGGCATCTTACACATGTGTATTAGACTTTTGTGCAAAGTTAGAAATACGGCGTGAAAAGATTTCAGAATTGATATTATCCATTCGAAAATGATTTTCGAATGCAACGTCGTCGGTAGATAACTCCCTTACTAGCGTATTGGGTGTTCCCAAACGACTTCTACGAGACGTCTGTTTCCATACGCAACATTTGGAAATTTGTCTTAAGTTCCTATAGGACCAAACTGCTGAGGTCACCGAGCCGTAGGCTTAAGCATTACGTAATGTAACTTAAACTAACGACAACACACACACACACACACCCATACCTGAGGGAGGACTCAAACATCCGACGGGGGGAGCCGCGGGAACCGTGGCAAGGCGCGTTACACCGCGCGGATACCCCGTGCGCACAACATTTGTGTGTTATTTTTGCTCATTAACGTCACTATAAGCTTTAAGGCTATAAGCAGCTAAACTGCGAATAATTTCGCTTGTTGTCATCTGGAAAGTCGCGTATGTAGCATTTTCAAATTCGACGTTTGTAAATGCTAAAGTGCACCTAAGCGTAGCACTTGTAAGAAAGTCGCGCCAGTGGAAACCTGCTGTAGCATGTCAGCAGGCCGCAGTTTAGGAGTGCGGCAATATTAGCCTCGCGAGAACTATTACATTTTCATTCCAAAGTTCAAAAGAAGGCAAATTGTAAGTAACCTGACAGAGTGATCAAAAAGTGGTTCGAGAAAAGTAAATGAATTTACAGGGAGTCCTATAAGTAATTATCAGTATTCGCGGATATGACGGGAAGGATCATTCGAAGTTAAAAAAGTCTAGTACACTTGTGATCTGAAAATCGTACGTTAAAGCTATGAGCACCTTCCTCAAGTTCGATACTGTGAATGAAATCTCTTCTACTGCAAGCTCCTTACTGTCCATATTTTGGATGGAGGTAGCATCGACAAAAACGAGAGTAAAATGTCGAGTAAACGTGGGCTCTGAAGTGCACACATGCACAGCTCCGAGCACTTTTTCACCTTCGCTGCTCTGGAAGGCAACTCTTCTACAAAACAAGTGCTCACTGCTTTTAAAGTCTGCATTTTAGAGATCATGTTTACTAGACAGTCTTTTCTTCTCTTGGTCCATGTTATCTCTTACCAAAACATGGGAAACGAAGAGCCTGCAGTAGGAGAGACAGGTTTCACAACAGCGAATATGACGAGCTCGTAGCCCTTGAGGAACACATTTTAGAGCTTTCCGAGGCTTCAGATTCGAATAGTCGATCCTTTGTATCCTCAAACACTCCGTAACACAGCGAGCCAAAATGTAAGTTATTTTATTCGGAAGATAATTTGAAACTAACGGGGATGTTTAAGTTTAGCAGGAAAGACATTTCAATAAGTGCAGTCTGTCCATATTTATTCTCTGGATAAATACTTGTCTTCTTTTGTATTTCTTTTCAGCTTTTGCTACATACCGGAGCCGACACTACTTAGCCGGACGTAAGATTCTGTTTGTAGTGTTCAGAACTTATTCACAAATGTACGAATGTTAATGTCGGGCAATTCAGACAAAGAGTCAAAACGAGAATGGAAACTCTTATCGTGCATTTGTCTTTCCCCAAAGCGTCGAGGGCTCGTCTGATTAAACACGTGCACACGGTGTTCTACCTGACGGCCAAGTCGCGGAATTCTGGTAGGGAAACTATAGAAACTTGTTCAGGCATGCTCTGATTTGTGAAGTTGTGTGGTCTATCCAGATGGCACCATTCACATTTACACGGGCCGTGGACCGTTCGGGATCATGGCATTTCATAGGTTGTTGGTGGTAACGTTAAAACTTAACCTATTGTCACCTCAGTCACGCGCGTTACACTGTAGCAGTGTGGATTTTGTGCTTTATTAGTATTTGTTTTACCGTGTCCTTTGTGTACGTAACACGTTGCTAAAGTTCCGTGAGGACTATAATATTCTTCTGTGAGCGTTCTACAAAAAAGGCAAAATATGTCACGGCAAGAAATGATTTAGGTTTCGTAATGCCTGTTCAAAGAGAAGCCCTCCTCGAATGGTCTACGTGAATCGACGAAGCTATTTTCAATAAGCAGTCCTAGTAAGAAACTCAGCTCTATCGAAAGAGAGAAATACAGTTTTTATTACGTTATTTGGTAGTCGGACAGAAAACGAAACACAATGCATTAAAGAAGAGCCGCCATTCATTGACTTGTTAATGTTGTTTAACGCGCACTGAAGCCTCAGAGAAACTGGTATAGGCGTGCATATTCAAATACAGAGGTCTGCAACGCCTATATAAGACAACGAGGGTCTGGCGCAGTTGTTACATTGGCAGGTTATCAAGATTTAAGTGACTTTGAACGTAGTGTTAGGGTCGATGCACGAGTGATGCGACACAGCATCTCCGAGGTAGCCATGAAGTGAGAATTTTCCCGTGCGGCCACCTCACGAGTGTACCGTGAATATCAGGTATCCGGTAAAACGTCGAATGTGCGACATCGCTGCGGCCGGATAAAGATGCTTCAAGAACGGAACCAACGACGACTGAAGAGAATCGTGCAACTTGACGGAAGTGCACCCTTCGGCAGACGATTGCAGATTTCAGTGTTGGACCATCAACAAGTGTCAGCGTGCTAACAATTAAACGAAACATCATCGATATGGGCTTTCGGAGTGGAAAGCCCACTCGTATTCGTTTGATGACCGCACAACACAAAGCTTTACGCCTCGCCTAAGCCCATAAACACCGGCATTGGATTGTTGGTGACTGGAAACATCTTGCCTGGTCGGACGAGTCTCGTTTCAAATTGTATCGCACGGATGGACGTGTACGGACGGGTATGAAGACAACCTCTTGAATCCATGTACTCTGCATGTCAGCAGGGGACTGTTCAAGCTCTGTAACGGTGTGGGGCGCGTGCAGTTGGAGTGATGTGGGACCCCTGATGTGTCTAGATGCGATTCTGACAGGTGACACGTACGTAAGCATCCTGTCCGATCACCTACATCCATTCGTGCCCATTGTGCATTCCGACGAACTTGGGAAATTCCAGCAGGATGATGCGACACCCCATACGTCCAGGATTGCTACAGAGTGGTTCCAGTAACATTCTTCTGAGTTTAAACACATCCGCCGGCCACGAAATTCCCCAGACGTGAACATTATTGAGCATATGTGGGATAACTTACAAAGTTCTGTTCAGCAGAGATCTCCACTCCCTCATACTCTCGCGGATTTACAGACAGCCCTGCAGAATGCGTGGTGTCGCTTCTCTCCAGCACTACTTCAGACATTAGTAGAGTCCGTGTGCGCCACTTCTGCGCGCTCTCGGAGGCCCTACACGATATTAGGCAGGTGTATGTTTCTTTGGCCCTTCAGTGTATTTGTATGTATATATTTTCTGGAACAAAGAAAATGTTGTACAGCTCTTTCCTTGTTCTTTCACATTTCAGAGGCGTGCAAAACTTGACGTACAACAGTTGTCCTTAATATTTTGGGTTTTGCTTTGGCCTGTGTTATAACTGGTAGTTCCTTTAGAGGTGGCTGTGAAGATCGATTTATCTCACCAGTTCTGCGCCCTCTTACTTTTTGTATCAGGAGTATGTCATAACCTGACGTCACCCGTCCGTTCTGTGACGTTGCGCTGACTTGCCGTGTGAGCCGACCTCTAAGAGCACGCAGACCCTGCGCCTGCGCCTGCGCCTGCGCCGGCTCTGCCTGCGCGACTGCGGCGCGCGCCCACTGGCGGCCGGTTCGTCGCGGCGGCGAGGAAAAGCGCGGCGGCGGCCGCACGAGCAGCGCGCCGCGCCGGCGCCCGTGTTGTGTTGGCAGCACTGCCCCACCGGCCGGTGACTCGTGGACACAGTATTCCAGCCCGAGCGCGACTCCGCCCCAGTAATTCCGATGCAGGGTCGAGTTCTGAAGCTGCACCAGCTATCGACACAGTCAGAACTGGAAGTGAGCAATGTTCGGCTCGCTGACACATTTATTTATTGCATTCCGTTTAGACCTACAATGGACTACGTACTCTGGCGAGCGTCCTCGTTTATGCCAATGCTCTTGTCGTACCGGCGCTACGGTTGTTTGCGTCCGCGGGGTCGGTTTCACTGTGGTTCCCGTACACGCTGTCGCTCTGGCTAGTGACCACTATACCGCACAACCGGCTTGTAGTGAAACTGCACGCTTACGGAATATCGTCTCAGTTATGTGACTGGATTCGGGATTTCCCGTCAGAGAGGTCACATTTCGTAGTAATTGACGCAAAGTCATCGAGTAAAACAGAAGTGTTCCCTTTGCTGCTTCTTATTTATAAGGGGAGTTAAAAAAGAAACGCGCTGGAGGCATAATTACAGAAATACCTTCCATACATTTCAGACCTCTCTCCCTGTGATTACGCCATTTTTGATCCCCATAAAAAGGCTCCGAGTGGCAGACGAGTCGCCTCGGACGACGACTTCCAGCTGTACGTACGGAACTGGTTAACATCGCAGCCCCGGGAATTTTATGAGTCATTCACCGCCTTGTGTCACAGTGCGACAAGTGTCTCAACAGCCAGGGTCAAAACTTCCAACATACAGGTACTGGTTTCTGTAATTATGCCTCCAGCGCGTTTCTTTTTGAATACCCCTTATATATAAACGATTTGGGCGACAATCTGAGGAGCCGTCTTAGGTTGTTTGCAGATGACGCTGTCCTTCATCGGCTAGTAAAGTCAATTGACCGTAAATGATGAAAAGTGTGAGGTCATCCACAAGATTGCTAAAAGGAATCCCTTAAACTTCGGTTACACGATAAATCAGTCAAATCTAAAGCCCGTAAATTCAACTAAATACATAGGAATTACAATTACGAACAACTTAAATTGGAAGGAACACATAGAAAATGTCGTGGGGAAGGCAAACCAAAGACTACGTTGTATTGGCAGGATATTTAGAAAATGTAGTAGACCTACTAAGGAGACTCCCTACACTACGCTTGTCCGTCCTCTTTTGAAATATTGCTTACCAGATTAAGGATGGACGTAGTACGTTGAAAAAGTTGAAAGAACGGCAGCACGTTTTGTATTATCGCGAAATAGAGAGAGTGTCACTGAAATGATACAGGATATGCGATGGACATCTTTAAAACAACGGCATTTTTGTTGCGGAGGTACCTTCTCACCAAAGTTCAGTCACAAACTTTCTCCTTTGAATGCGAAAATATTTTGTTGATGCCGACCTACAAAGGGAGAAACGATCACCATGATAAAATAAAGGTAATCAGAGCTTGTACAGAAAGATATAGGTGTTCGTTCTTTCCGCGCGCTGTACGAGATTGGAGTAATGGAGAATTGTGAAGGTGGTTCGATGAACCCTCTGCCAGGCACTTAAATGTTTGCAGAGTATCCACGTAGATGTAGATGTAGTAGCTGCTGCGTTCTCTACTGATTCCTATCGTGAATGTAATTGCGGCCAGTTTCTACATGCTCGAGGTATTTGCTAGCCAGTCTTCTCCACTTGGCATAAGTCGCATACTGCCTAGGCAGAGTGCTGGCGGCTCTAGTCATGACTCTCCAACCGCCCATCCTGTCTGTATGGCCGCAGTAGATTAGCATCATCGTCCCCATCCCTGTTGTGATGCACTGTACATTTTGATACAGTTCCTTGTTGTGTGGGATTTTATATGCAGGGTGGTTATAAGTAAACTTTCGCTACTTGAGAGGGTCCGCATGTTAAAGGTGTGATTGTAGGACAATGAAAATTTGTGAAACATTTGTAAGGCTACACCGAAGATGAATAAATCATTGAAATTTCCACGTGAGAGGGTAACTTTCTTAACTTACCGTGTTTACGTTCCAGGTTACAAACGTTGCACAGTGTGACGATCATCTGCATCCACGACAGCCTGTACCGCACTGAAGATTGAAGGACAGTTGTTCGCAGCTCTTTTCTTTTTTTCAGTTGTCGTGATACTGCTTGAAGATCGCACATTGCGTCCAGCATTCTCAGCCATTGCAACAGAACTTCGTCGACAATTAGTGCTGCAAGTGACCGTTTGCGTCTACCATGAGCAATACCCAAATCGCCAGTTAATTAGATCCTTGAAATAGTGTTCTTCCAACACAGTGCGAAAAGAGGACCTCTTCTTTAAAGCGTCGATACTCGCGAAGAACAGCGTCACTGTCGCTGCTGATTTCATGAAACAGCTTTACGAGTAAAACCCTGCTCGCCTTGTCCAGACCCAAGTAATGCACACGGATGCTTGTGCTTCATTCCTACGTCGGTGGCTAAAGGCAAGTCGTGACATTAACGCTACTAATGAAGCAAATCCTTGAGCGCAGTTGGGTAGCCATACAGTAGATAACTTAACGCCTACACCGGCTCAAATAGCGAAAAGTCAATTACAACCACCATGTTCAAACGTTTCTCATAGCTTTTCCATCCTGTCCTTGTACTTTCCTGAGCTGTCCTTTTGTGACCACGTTCAGGCATTCTGAACTATTCTGTAGTGAACCCACTACTGCTGTGCTGTAGTGCCGGAGTTTTAGGCTGAGGGAAAACGGCTCAGGCCTGTAAACGTTCTTATAGAGATGGTGGGCGATCTCCAGTTTGGTTATCTGTTGCTGAATACCAGGCCTTCATTCACTTCCGAAGATATCCATTCTGCAATGTAGTCTGTTTTGTTAATGACACACTTTTAGGTGCAACGTGGTTTAAGGAGGACAGTTGATGAATAGTTCTTCTACACTGGAAGCTCAAAGTGTGACGTCATCCGCCAAGTCTAGGCAGTTGAGTACTAACTCATTATCTTGGAAACCCCTTCTCAGTCGAGAGTTATCTCCCAAGTGTCTTCGTGCATTCGTGCATAGCTTTCCCTAGTAGGCATACACGTTCAAGTTCCTTGATCGTTCAGCTTTGAATTTTTTCTTGGACATCGCATCCACAAGAGTCGGCTTCACAATGTTCAAGATCTTTGTCTACGCTCAGTTAGTTTTTCTTTCCTTTCTTTTCATGACTTAAAGCTGTAGCTGGCTAATACGCGTGCCTAGGCCTTAAGGCAACCACAACACATGAGAAATCCATCTGTTTATACGCGGATTTTCGTGTACAGCAGGAAATAAAAAACGAAAGTGAGGAACCTCGTGAACTTAGGAGCATGGCGTCAACTCCATACACAGAAGAGCGAAAGAATTGGAACACCTGCCTAATATCGTGCGGGGCTCCGCAACACGACGTGGTATGGACTTGACTAATGTCTGAAGTAGTGCTGGAGGGAACTGACACCATGAATCCTGCAGGGCTGTCAGTAAATCCGTAAGAGTACGAGGGCCTGGAGATCTCTTCTGAATAGAACGTTGCAAGGCATCACAGATATGCTCAATAATGTTCATGTCTGGAGAGTTTGGTGGGCAGCGGAAGAGTTTAAACTCAGAAGAGTGTTCCTGGAGCCGCTCTGTAGCAATTCTAGACGTCTGGGGTGTCGCATTGTCCTGCTGGAATTGCCCAAGTCTGTCGGAATGTACAAAGGTGATGAATGGATGCAGGTGATCAGACAGCACGCTTATGTACGTGTCACCTGTCAGAGTTGTATCTAGACGTATGTCACTCCATCTGCACACGCTCCACACCATAAGTGAGCCTCCACCAGCATGAAGAGTCCCCTGCTGACATGCAGGGGAAATGGATTCGTGAAGCTGTCTCCATATCCGCACACGTCAGTCCTCTCGATACAATTTGAAACGAGACTCGTCCGATCAGGCAACATATTTCCACTAATCAACAGTCTATTGTCGATATTGACGGGCCCAGGCGAGGCGTAAAGCTTTGTAGAGCGCAGTCATCAAGAGTATAAGAGTAGGTGTTCGGCTCCGAATGCCCATTTGTTGAGTGGTTCGCACGGTGACACTTGTTGATGGGCCAGCATTGAAATCTGCAGCAATTTGGGGAAGGGTTGCACTCCTGTCACGGTGAACGATTCTGCTCAGTCATCATCGGTCTCGTTCTTGCAGGATCTTTTTCGGCCGCAGCGATGTCGGAGATTTGATGTGTTACCGGATTCGTGATATTTACGGTACACTCGTGAAACGGTCGCACGGAAAAATCCCCAGTTCATCACTACCTCGGAGATGATGTGTCCCAACTCCTATGCGCCGACTATACCACCACCTTCAAAGTTAAAATTAAATATTGATAACCTGCCATTGAAGCAGGACTAACCGATCCAACAACTGCGCCAGACACTTGTTGTCTTATATAGGCGTTGCCGACCGCAGCGCTGTATTCTGTCTGTTTACACATCTCTGTATTTGATACGCGTGCCCATACAAGTTTCCTTGGCGCTTCAGTGTAGAAGTGGTCGTATGTATCAATGTGTGTATGTTCCACATCTCCTCCAAAGCCGTGGGTTGTTTTGAGAATCAACCTTAGCAAAACACAATTTGTTTATTTTTTTATTTAGCCAGACAAGTATCGACACCTATGTGTCATCCTTTGTGGGTCAAATTTTTATTTCTGTAAAGTCCAATATGAAATTATAGTAATTTAACTGTTGTAGGGCTAAGAATTACAATATGTGCAATTTTCTTTATTTTGTGTAGACGCTCACCATAAAATTACATCGCTAAATGAACTGCATTATGAAACACCGGTTTTTGTGCTCTTTTTGTCGTTTTGTTTTGTTTTACAGCATGTTATCTGCAAACTAGCCATGAAGAAAATTAATGCGTATTTGTTAAGAACATTTCTTGAAACAAAAACAAAATGTTCCAATTTTAAATCGCAAACTCGAGAGAACATCAAGAGGAGCTTCAAACCTTAGTAAAATGAGTATCCTCCTAAACCACTAAATCGATTTGAGCCGAACTTGGTAGGCATTTTATTTAGTAGCTTGAAAGAAATACTGTTCATGTAAGAACCAGGAACGTCGTTTTGGGGGAGAAGGAGATGGACAGACATAGAAAGAGAAAGAGCACATGGTTACAGACGTGGGGGAGGACAAGATCGAAAGTGAGAGGGAAAGAGGGAAATGGGGAGAGAAAGGAAAGATAGGAAGGGGAAAGAACAGAGAAAGGAAAGAGGACGAGGTAGATCGAGAAAGGGATGAAGAAGAGAGGGGTGTGACAAGTGGGAAGAAAGAGGAGGAGATGGACAAAGATTAGGAAGGAGGAGGAGAAGGTGGAAGAGGAAATGGATAGAGTGAGGTGGAAGGAGCGGATGGACAGGCAGAGGGGCACGAGGAGATGGAAAGAGAGGGAGAGAAGAAGAGATGTACAGAGAATGAAAAAGGAGGAATAGGTTTGTTTATAAATAAATCTTCTGCCACCAGTCACGATTTTCTTTATTTAATTTTCGCAAAACGCGTTTCGGAACATGAATCTCATTATCAAGTGCGTTTTTTGTGTATATTATGCCATTTCTAGTGATGTTGTCAATGTATGAGAGTCTGTTTCATTTCGTTGACTTTTAGTGCAATATATAAGAAACACGCTATTTTTTAGTTGGTTATCGATTCTTTTGGTGAAGTTAGCACATACACACATATATAAACTGTAAAAGTGTCGAGCAATACGTTTTTGAAGGTTTTGTAGGAGATGAAAAGATTGTAGTATAAGAAAGGGAAAGGCTAGTTGAGAAAGGATTCAGACATGGTCGTAGGCTATCTCCGACACTATTCAAACTGACGATGAGCAAACGGTAAAGAAAACGATGCTATAATCTGGAAAGGAAATAAAAGTTCATGGGGAAGAAATAAAAAGTTGGAGGCTTCTCGACGATACTGTAATGCCGTCAGTGACAGTAAACGAACTGCGAAGTGACTTGCACGGTAGAGATAGTGTCTCGAAACGATGATAGAAGATGAACGTGAACAAAACAAAAGTAATGGAAGCTCCCAGCGGATTAATGTCGAGGTTCGGAGTGCCGGCCAGCCAGTGGATGGTTTTTAAGGCGGTTTTCCATCTACCTCGGCGAATGCGGGCTGGTTCCCCTTCTTCCGCCTCAGTTACACTGTGTCGGCGATTGCTGCGCAAACACCGTTTCCACGTACGCGTACACCATACTTACTCTCCCATGCAAACATTTGGGGTTACACTCGTCTGGTATGAGACGCTCCCGGGAGGGTTTATTGGCGGCCGAACCGCACAATAACCCTGGGTTCGATGTGGGGCGGCGGTGGGGTGGGTGGACTGCTGTGGCCTGCCTGCTGCGGGGTTCTGAACCACTGAGGGCTCCGGCGGGACGAAGCCTCTCCGTCGTTTCTAGATCCTCAGTTTAATACATACGTAGATACAGTGGAAGTTAGTCCAACTCAGTCAGCTGATCCCGATGGAAATAGTTTACGAAATGAAAGACTAAAATTAGTCCATCAGTTTTTCTATTCGCGAAGTGAGATAACTGGGCGTAAGACAGAGAGGACCTAAAATGCAGATGGGCAACGGCAACAAAAGGGTTTGGGAAAAAGAAGAATTTCGTTGACGTCGATTTAATGTGAGTGTTATGTTCTGGAGTCTAGTCTTGTACGGAAGCGACAGCCAGTTTAGAGAATGAGGGACTAGAAGGCTTTTAAATGCAGTGCTACAGAACGGTGCTGAATATTCTATCGGTAGATCGAATAACTGATCGAGATGTGCTGAATGGAACTGGAGAAAAGTAGGAAGTTGTGGCTGAGTTTGACTAGAGGAGCGGATCGGTTGGTCTGGCACGTCGCGACACGTCGGAAGTGGTTTTTGGTAATGGAGGGAAGTGTGGTGGATAGAGGGAGGCGAAGGCTAGAATACAGTAAGCAGGTTCAGACGTATGTAGGTTGCAGTAGATTTGCAGAGACTTGGAAGTCTCATCCGGATTTGTCGTAACAAGGAATGCCTGAGTGCTGCAGATGAACGGAGCAGGCAGTCGGCCTCGCTTGGTGCGGGCAGCGGACGCTCCGCAGCTGGGCGCTCTGTGGCGCGCGGGGTGTGCGCGCTGCCGCACGGGAGCCGCTACTGTTGTGCGAGGAGAACACAGAGGATGACGGGCGGCACGTTGCGGCGACGGTCACGTACCGCTATGCACTAACACGGACCACACACAGACATAAGACTTCGTAGCCACAACATTAGCACTTGTACCCACAAGAAATATCACTTTTAGAATCACAATCTACAAGAATGCATAGTGAAATATTATAATAATAAAACCTGCTAAACATTGAGGAGACTTATCTGCTGAGATGATTCCTTTCTGACTGTATTCTCTTAAGTAAAAGACTACTTACATTTACTGCAATTGTCAATATTAAAGGAGACGTTGCACTTTCCGAATGACATGCCACTCTTTCAACTATTACATTTTCAAGGTAAAATATCACTTTATCCTGCACTTCGAGTTAACAAAAAATTACGGTTGTCACATGGAGTGTAACTCCTGAAATTGTGTAGGCAGGAAGCCACTACAGTATTCGCTACTGAGAATAATATAAAGTTACAGTACCTTTCGTAGCCGGCCGTTCTGACCGAGCGCTTCTAGGCGTACAGTGTGGAACCGCGCTGCTGCTACGGTCGCAGGTTCGAATCCTGCCTCGGGCATGGATGTGTGTGATGTCCTTAGGTTAGTTAGGTTTAAGTAGTTCTAACTTCTAGGGGACTGATGACCTGAGAAGTTAAGTCCCACAGTTCTCACAGCCATTTTTGGACCTTTCGTACTCTTGTCCTAGTATCCAGGATCTGCAACATATTACTTTTCTTTAAAGAATGTAGCCAGTAAATATTTGTGGTTGTCTTGATGTACGTAATTACTAATGGGTTACATTACGAAATAGTATACCAGCTTTAATCACCGAAAATTTAAGGTTTGTAATATACGTCTCGCAGGAAAACAGGACGCTCTTACCAAGTGCATAAAAAAACTGGCATGAGAGAAAGCTTTTGCTTGAAACAGTAATCAGCTAATTCTCGCAGAGCAGTCAGATCGTGGCTTTTACAGAACACAAAGTGTTTCTGGTAAGAAGTCCACATTACATTAAAAAACTAAAGGCCTCCCGAACAGTGGCTGAGTGCACCCCGCTTGCCAACAGCGCTCAGGTGACCGGATGGTCACCCATCCAAGTGTCAGCCCAGCCCGACAGCGCTTAACTTCGGTTATCTGGCGAGAACCGGTGTTACCACTGCGGCAAGGCCATTGGCCCACATTACACTGTTTGAACAAATAACAAATATACTTTCGTCTTTTGCACTCGTGGTGAGCTTTCTTCAAGCCTCTACCGATACATGCCACGAGGCGAAGAATTAGAATCTTACCGTTGTTGCTCGAAGCAATGTCTTCACTTGAGCAGTATTTCTTAGCCAGTATAAATATATTGACATGAGGTGACCTACCACATATTAGCTTAGTGCTGGCAATTAGTTGTAGCCATCGTTTCTTATGTAGATCATTGCTGCTTAAATACTATAAATTATGTGTCACTTTGGAACTCAGATCTGGAAGCTGGAGAAATCTGGAGAGATTGAATAAGAATCTGTGACCGTTCTTACCACCAGCCTGTCGTCTTCTAAAGTTGTGTCCCCAGCGCAGAAGACAGCTCGTCGGTGGTGGGATCTTCATCGGCGGAGGCTGCTGCGCTGTCAGTCGTCACCTGTGACTGTGCTTTTCTTGTGGGGTGCCGCTTGCCCAGCTTAATGTCTGTATCTACAGGGGACAAGGTCTGTAGTGCTGCCGATGGTGGTAGGCGACACTTCTCATTAATGTATCCTGTTTGGTTATTATTGAAATATTCACACATTTAACTGTCTTTTACAAGACTCGACATAGCTTTGTTAATTGTATGGTAACTTTCCGATCCAACTTCCGATGTATGATACACATGTCTGGCTCTGCGGTACGCACTAGACAGAGTGAGTATTACATATTCACAACTAAGCTACGCCCGATATAGAGTACAAAATGTACGGCTCTGAACAACACCCGAAACAGAGTGACTGTTACACATTCACATCTAAGTAACGCGCCGTACTGAGGTACGTGTCCGGCTCTCCAGAACACCCGAAACAGAGTGGCGAGCGCAGCCGAAGGACTTCGTCTCCCTGGCGCGAAAGCGACCCGAAGGTGTCCGAAGCACTTCGGTTTGCAGTATCGTTACTCTTGCGTTTCTCAAAAGAGACATTTAACAAACAAAAACAACAGACACGTAGGGTAACTACGAGAGACTGTCGTACTAAAAACTGAGTTAAATACAATGAAAAGCATATAAATAATTAATAAGAGAAGTCAGGCGTTTTGGCGCCTAGCACCCGAACGTGCCGACCAAACAGAATGAAGTTCAGTATTATTGGCTGACCCTCCCACGGGAGTGGTACATACTGTACCATCTGTCGCTTGTACCTCACTCCGCTTTTGTACCATACGCTGCATGGAGGCGAGCTTCTAGCAAAATAAAATACTGGCGCCCACAGCCAGGAATATCACAATACCCTGCGGAAATAGGAGTAGCATTTATATCTCGTCCACGTGAGACTGTTGTTGCTAATAAGCTCATAAGTTCACCACACGATACTATACGTGTTCCTCACTCAAAAGACTGAGAAGAGTGAGCACATAGTCTTCTAGAACCTCCTCGTTAATATTAAAAACGGCGGTAACTTTGCCGCGTAAACGCATCCGCGGGGATGCACCTAATGATTCTGACTTAATACTCGAGGCAAGACCGTGAACACTGATATTTACATAAGTTTCAGATAACATAGTCTCTATAACGAAGTGTATGAAACAATACACAGCGCCCTCAGGAATTACCGCTGGGTCCGAGGCGCCATGTCACGGATTGCACGGCCCCTCCCGCCGGAGGTTCGAGTCCTCCGTCGGGCACGGGTGTATGTGTTGTTCTTAGCATACGTTAGTTCAGGTAGTGCGTAAGTCTAGGGACCGATGACCTCAGCAGTCTGGTCACTTAGGAATTCACACACACATTTGAATAAAAATGGTTCAAATGGCTCTGAGCACTATGGGACTGAACATGGTAGGTGATCAGTCGCCTAGAACTACTTAAACCTAACTAAGCTAAGGACATCACACACATCCATGCCCGGGGCAGGATTCGAACCTGCGACCGTAGCAACAGCGCAGTTCCGGAGTGAAGCGCCTAAAACCGCTACGCCACAACGGCCGACGAACATTTGAATACACAGCCAAATTATTTAAACAGTCATCATCATCATTTAAGACTGATTATGCCTTTCAGCGTTCAGTCTGGAGCATAGCTCCCCTTATACAGTTCCTCCATGATCCCCTATTCAGTGCTAACATTGGTGCCTCTTCTGATGTTAAACCTATTACTTCAAAATCATTCTTAACCGAATCCAGGTACCTTCTCCTCGGTCTGCCCCGACTCCTCCTACCCTCTACTGCTGAATCCATGAGTCTCTTGGGTAACCTTGCTTCTCCCATGCGTGTAGCATGACCCCACCATCTAAGCCTGTTCGCCCTGACTGCTACATCTATAGAGTTCATTCCCAGTTTTTCTTTGATTTCCTCATTCATCTACATCTACATTTATACTCCGCAAGCCACCCAACGGTGTGGACATCCTCCTGCCATTGTTCCCATCTACTAGTACCTGCAATCATCCTTGCTACTTTCATATCCGTAGCGTCAACCTTGTTGATAAGGTAACCTGAATCCACCCAGCTTCCGCTCCCATACAACAAAGCTGGTCGAAAGATTGAACGGTGCACAGATAACTTAGTCTTGGTACTGACTTCCTTCTTGCAGAGGAGAGTAGATCGTAGCTGAGCGCTCACTGCATTAGCTTTGCTACACCTCGCTTCCAGTTCTTTCGCTATGTTGCCATCCTGTGAGAATATGCATCCTAAGTACTTGAAACCGTCCACCTGTTCCAACTTTGTTGCTCCTATTTGGCACTCAATCCGTTTATATTTCTTTCCCACTGACATTACTTTCGTTTTGGAGATGCTAATCTTCATACCATAGTCCTTACATTTCTGATCTGGCTCTGAAATATTACTTTGCAAACTTACAATCGAATCTGCCATCACAACTAAGTCATCCGCATATGCAAGACTGCTTATTTTGTGTTTACATATCTTAACCTCACCCAGCCAGTCTATTGTTGTCAACATATGATCCATAAATAATATGAACAACAGTGGAGACAGGTTGCAGCCTTGTCTTACCCCTGAAACTACTCTGAACCATGAACTCAATTTACCGTCAACTCTAACTGCTGCCTGACTATCCATGTAAAGACCTTTAATTGCTTGCAAAAGTTTGCCTCCTATTCCATAATCTTGTAGAACAGCCAATAACTTCCTCCTAGGAACCCGGTCATATGCCTTTTCTAGATCTATAAAGCATAGATACAATTCCCTGTTCCACTCATAACACTTCTCCATTATTTGCGGTAAGCTAAAGATCTGGTCCTGACAACCTCTAAGAGGCCTAAACCCACACTGATTTTTATGCAATTGGTTCTCAACTAATACTCGCACTTTCCTTTCAACAATACCTGAGAAGATTTTACCCACAACGCTGATTAAAGGGATACCTCTGTAGTTGTTACAATCTTTTCTGTTTCCATGTTTCCATATTTAAACAGTGTGATTCAAAAATACACATATCAGTTCACGCTGCACAGTTACTCGCTCGGTTCACCCTGCACAGTTACTCGCTCGGTGGCAGCGCCCTCGAATGCGTGCTTACGGCGCCGCTGCGTGTACAGGTCGGTGTTTTACTGATGTCGCCAGAGTCGGTGTTGTACTGTTGTCGCCATTTGGCATATGCGTACTTGAGCGCGTGCTCCTCCGACTCTGTCACTTCTGCTAGCAGACGCTTACGTGCTGCCAAGCGTTGTAATGAAAGTATTGCGAAAAAAGTTTGTATGACTGGATATTGCGGTACACAGAGTCGTATAGCCGTGCGGTCTAAGGCGGTGCAGTCACGCACTGTGCGGCCAGTCCCGGCGGAGGTTCGAGTCCTCCGTCGGGTGTGGGTGTGTTTGTGTTTGTCGTTATGATATTTTAGGTTAAGTAGTGTGTAAACTTAGGGACTGATGACCTTAGGTGTTAAGTCCCATAAGATTTCACACACATTTGAACATTTTTTTAGAGAGTCGTAAAGATACTTGTATCGGTACAAGAAGAAGAGGGCAGAGAGCACAGTAGCAGCATATCAGGCGACAGTCGATTGTCCTGCGTTCCGGCCGCAGACAGCGCACCCGGCACCGCGTCCAGCAAGGAGGTGAGGCCCGGCGGCGGTAGCGACTGCCCGCCGCTGCGCCGTCTTTATTCGCGCCGGGCCCGGCTGCCCCCGTAACGTATTCGGCTTTTTGTACGCGGCCGGCTGCCGTGCACGGGCAGGACTTGGCGCTGACGCCAGCCGAATGATGATGGAGCGGGCCGGCCCACAGGACAATGGCGGGCTTTTTGCGGGCGCGCCCGGGGCCGCCGTGCGAGGCGAGCAGAGGCAGGCGGAATCCGGCGCGCCGCCCTCTGCCCCTACTGGCCGGCCGAGTGCGCGGCGGCGTGCGCGCTGTGCGGCGCGGGGGCCGGGCCCTCTGCCCGGCTGGCTGCCGCACCCCGCAGCTCCGTTCGGAACTCCTTCTGCACAGGCACTGCGTCGCGGCAGCAGCACGTGCTGTCACCTTGTCCCGCACGGAACATACGCGTCATCTTTCATCTACATCTACGTGATTACTCTGCTATTCACAATTCAGTGCTCGGAAGAGGGTTCAATGAACCATCTTCGGCCGGCCGTTGTCGCCGAGGGGCTCTAGCCGCTTCAGTCCGGAGCCGCGCGACCGCTACAGTCGCAGGTTCGAATCTTGCCTCGGGCACGGATGTCTGTGATGTCCTTAGGTTAGTTAGGCTTAAATAGTTCCAAGTCTAGTGGTCTGATGACCTCAGATGTCAAGTCCCATAGTACTCAGAGCCATTCGAACCATTTGAACCACCTTGGAGCTGCCTCTCTACCGCTCCACTCTCGTACGGCGCGCGGGAAAAGTGAGCACTTAATTTTTTCTGTTCGACCCCTGATTTCTCTTATTTTACCGTGATGATCATTTCTCCCTATGTAGGTGGGTGCCAACAGAATGTTTTCGCAGTCGGAGGAGGAAACTGGTGATTGAAATTTCATGAGAAGAAACCGTTGCAGCAAAAAACCCCTTTGTTTTAATCGTAGCCACTCCAATTCGTGTATCATGTCTGTGGCACTATCTCGCGTATTTCTCGATAGACAAAACGAGTCGCCCTTCTTTGAACTTTTTCGATGTCATCCGTCAGCCCCACCTCATGCGGATCCACACCGCACAGCAGTACTCCAGAATAGGGCGGCCAAGCGTGGTGTAACTAGTCTCTTTAGTAGATTTGTTGCACCTCCTAAGTGTTCTGCCAATCAATCGCAGTCTTTCGTTTCCTCTACCCACAAAATTATCCATGTGATGTTCAAATTTAAGTTATTTGTAATTATAATCCCTAATTATTTAGTCGAACTTACAGCCTTAAGATTTGTGTCACTTATCGCGTAATCGAAATTTAGCCGATTTCTTTTAGTAATCGTGTGAATATCTTCACACCTCTTTATTCAAGGTCAATTGCCACTTTTCGCACCACACACATGTCTTATCTAAATCATTTTGCAATTTGTGTTGCTCATCTGATGACTTTACAAGGCGTTAAATGACAGCATCATCTGCATACAGTCTAATAGGGCTACTCAGGTTTTTACCTATGTCGTTTATATAGATCAGTAAGAATAAGGGGCCTATAACACTTCTTTGGGAAACGCCGGATATTAATTCTGTTTTACGCGATGACTTTCACTTCATTCAGCTCGCTCAAAATCGCGAACTACGCGTACAAAGATGGAAATGGCACAGCAGACATCGGGAAAAGCTTTGTGTTACGGTCACAGTGTTTTATGCAATACACGGAGAGTATATAGGGTGAATCACCTAAAACTTGTACCGCAGATATTTCGATGGTGGAATGCGCCATTGGTATGCAGGTTTTACAGATTGTAGTGGTAGGCAAGGGACATCCTATGCAGCCCATGCACAGAGTGTTAACAGTTTCATATGAGTATTTGTTTAAAATAGGCGCAAATATTTCAATGCCTACTGATAGTACCACAATCAAAGTAGACTAAATTAGAACATCAGTGGTGTTTATTGCAGGAGTCTAGTGCAAGTAGTTTAAGTGATATCGTAGTTTTTACACTGTAAACTCCGACTGTTCTCTGTTCAATGTTGTAGCATAAACGAATGTGAATTTCACACGGTTGCGTATGTGCAGCTCGACGCAGTTACTAAGTCTTCGCAGGTGTCTTGTTGTTAAATGGTACAATGCCTAGGACAAACGAAAGACAGACAAAGGTGAATGCAATACCGCTGTGTCATGTGACACGTAAAGAACCCATGTACCCTCAAAGCCTGTGCCCAAAATGACCAAGCTTGCAGTCTGCCGTGCAGTGATTGCTGCACACGTTCTAGCACTTCAGGGGCGGTAATACGCTTCACGTGGTATCTAGGGAGCCTGCACACTTGATTCGCTAAACAAACAATCAAATAAATCGTATTAATGAGTTTTATTACAATAAGAAAATTACAATACTTAACGTTAGCAATTAAACAGATGTGTCACAAGCAAAGGGCGACATTCGAAATAATCAACCTTCTTCAGTATAGACAATCCCAAGTCTGTGCTACTTAGAGATTACAAGCCAAGTGACTAGCGCTGACGCTGCTATCCAAGCCGCTAATCTCGATGAAGTTGTTACTGAAGCGGGCGTCACCGCTTGGTGGTGGCGCTTACGTCCTCTTCACACAGGAGCCGCTGCTGTCGCGTTGTCGTCCTGGAAGGGATGTCGGTCAGCGTGCGATTGGCTGGCTTCTTTTCAAAGCCTTCTCTTCTCTATCGATCCTGACCTACGTTGACCGTAAACCATTGGCACGTGCTCTTTTTTTTCGCACTGGAAAATACCGCCTTCCAAGCACATCCTCCTAATTCCACTCTTACACAATAAGTGACAGGACTGTCGCAATGTAATCGCAGTACACACAACATAATGTAAACAAACATAAAAACGTCGCATAGCATCTCAGCAAAGGGATGAAACAAACAGTTGTCGGTGTTTACAATGTTCACAATTCGATAACTCATGAACTACTTGCACTAGCTTCGTGCAAAAAACACCATTGACATTCTCATTTACGCTACCTTTAGTATTTTACTGTCAATAGCCATTACCCGATTTAAAAATTTGTAACTGTTGTAGGAAACCACAGTTTCGTCAACGTCTCAAAATCTGTGTGTTGGCCGCAAATAATACGCCAGCACACACACACACACACACACACACTCACACACACACACACACACACACACACACACACACACACACACAGACTTAGGACATAGAAGTATGTTGCCCCTTATCTCCTCGGAAAGATCAGTCTCTTAATTATAATGTAAATCATACCGTGATGCAGTATTGTACACCGCCTCTCATTTTGAACATCTGGCACTGCACTTTGAAGAGAACCATTGTGACGTTTGCATGCTTACGAAACAAACCTCTGAAGAGATGCAGTTCTGTTCTTTGTACGAGGGTTCTTCAGGAAGTAAGTTGTGCATTCAGGCCAAGCAACGTTTACGGAATTCTGTACCACATTTCATAGATTTTTTTAATTTATTGACACTTTCCTAAATGCAGAAGTTTCTCTGCAACATAAGAGTACATTCGGAACTTATTAGAACAATATTACGATGGTCGTTCAATGAACAAAGCAACGCTTTTTTGGGAAAGCAGATTTTATTCAGGATTCTAATATACCGTATTATTTCCGACTCTTTTCGCTACAAAGCGCTGTTTTTCAACATACGCCACCTTGCTGGAATTCCCTGCATTCCCGCGTGGGGCCAGTCCTCTGGTCGACGCCGGAGCCATCGGCTTGCTGCATCAATAAGCTCCGCGTCATCCAGGTACTGCTTCCTGAGAAGTGAATCCTTCACTGGACCTTACAGGTGGAAATCGGAAGGTGGGAGGTTCGGGGCGTAGGGTGGAGAGGAACCCACACACCTCGAGTACCCCAACTGGTGGGTGAGTGTGTCAGCGCTACCAACAGAGGCGTCCAGTTCTGCAGCGAGGTGTTCGATTGTGGCCCACCGTCCGCCTCGAGTGAGAGTGTTCGCACGTTCCAACACTGGAGGAATCACAGCCGCGTGCGTCCGTCTGGCACGCGGGAGCGCTGGAGGTTCCCGCGGCCTAGTTGCGGCGACGGCAAACGCCTCGTTCAACGACTCGGCGTGCTTTTGTTCACTGCCAGGTCTCCGCAGGCATTCTCCAAGCGCCTACGAATACTGCGCTCCTCTGGTTTTCCGCCAAAAGAAACTCAATGACAGCTCTCTGCTTGGAACCTACCTTCGCTACAGACGTCGTTTTGAATGCTACGTATAGCGCCGCCACCTATCGGAACTTCGTGAAACTATAGGGGCTGAAGCGCGAATATTTTACGAAGACCCACAACACATTCCTTTTTTTTCCAACCGTTACTGAACGCCCCTCGTACAAAAGTACTAAACAGTATCTATTCAACAGATTGCCCCCGGTACTTCGATCTCGTGTATCCTCTTCATCTGCTTCAAATCTTGTATTGTCATGTGTTCATTTTTGAGCCGTTCTCGTCGTCTTCTTATTCTTCTTCTTCCCCACAATTTCCCATCCCAGTATCAGCATTTTTATTCTTCTTTCCTCTCTTCTTCTTATATGTCCGTACCACTGCAACTTTCTTCGATCCATCACATCACATATTCCTTCTTCCACTTCGATGATCTCTGTTACTTCGGTGTTCCTTACGTGATTTTTCCCTCTATAGCAGTGGTAATTTTCTCCACATAACCATTTCTAATACCAAAACTTGTTTTTATAACTCTGGTTAGTTTTCAAAGTCTCTGCTCCAGACACGAGTAAATTGTATAATATCATCCTGAATATGAGTCTCTGAATAATAATCATTTTCTTCTATTCGTCACATTTCTGCTCCATAAGATTGCATTGGAAATCCAAATAATTTTGCTTCCATTACTAATTCTTTTATTAAATTCTAAATTAATTCGGATTAAAAAGGGTGTAAGACAGGCGTGTAGTCTTTCGCCCATACTGTTTAACCTGCACATCGAAGAAGCAATGATGGAAATAAAAGAAAGTAAAATTCGAGGTGGAAGGATATCAATAATACGATTAGCTGAGTGAAAGTGAAGAAGAATTACATGTTCTCCTAAATGGAATGAACAATCTAATGAGTACAGAATATGGACTGAGAGTAAATCTAAGAAAGACGAAAGTAATGAGAAGTAGTAGAAATGAGAACAGCGAGAAACTTAACATCAGGATTGATGGTCACGAAGTAGATGAAGCTTAGGAATTCTGCTACCTAGGCAGTAAACTAAAGAATGACGGACGGGGCAAGGAAGACGTCGAAAGCAGACTAGCAATGGCAAAAGCGGCATTCCTGGCCGAGAGAAGTCTACTAGGATCAAACATAGGTCTTAATTTGAGGAAGAAATTCCTGAGAACAGACGTCTGAAGTATAGCATTGTATGGTAGTGAAACATGGACTTTGGGAAAACCGGAGCGGAAGAGAATCGAAGCATTTGAGATGTGGTGCTACAGACAAATATTGAAAATTAGTTGGACTGATAATATAAGAAATGAGGAGGTTCAGTGCAGAATCGGAGAGGAAAGGAATATGTGGGAAACACTGATAAGGTGAAGGGACAGGATGAAAGGACGTCTGTTAAGACACGAAGGAGCTGTAGAAGGCAAAAACTATAGAGGATGACAGAGATTGGAATGCATCAAACAAATAATAGAGGACGTAGGTTGCGAGTGCTACTCTGAGATGAAGAGGTTAGCACAGGAGAGGAATTCGTGGCGGTCCGCATCAAACCAGTCAGAATACTGATGACCCTAAAAAATTTGATAAATGAGACTATTTTTCAATACAGTCACTGAGTCTCTGCAAAGAACTTGGGAACGTCCTAGCAGTCGTTCAGTCCCTCGACGACAGCAGTCCAAGCCTTGGCGACAGAGCCATTCGACGACCGCTGCGTGAATTCCCTCGTAGTTTGGAAACGTCTTTCCCTCCAGATGTTCTTTCAGTTTGCGGAAAAGGTTTAAATGGCGCGGTGCCAGGTCTGGAATTCCCAATCGGCATCGCCCACGTTTGTGAGGCCTCGGTCACACTGCTCCCAGCATTTCATTACGGCTGGCCCCGATACTGCACTTGCTCCTGTTATCCGTACATCAGCGGAACTGTGTCTGCAGGAAGCCAGAGGCACGCACTCGTACTCTCTCCGGACAGTGGGCCAGTCTCCCCGCGCTGCGGTCTCGTGCGTGCCTTACTTCCCGTACTCGCTGCGTATATTCTCTAACGTTATACAAGTCGCCACTTGGCACAGTTCGAGTGTCGGTCGAACGAAGGTTTCGTTAGCTACTTCCTTTGTGGGCGTATTGGGGATTCCCGAGGTTTCTTCCAGTGAGCCCGAGTCCGGCATTTGCCTTACCTCCGATTGGTTTTACGAGGTCGTTCCACTTTAGATCGCTACGTACGCATATATCCAGATATTCGACGGATGTTACTGCTTCCAGTGATAGGCAACAGTCCTCTTTCTGACGACGCAAGCGCTCCGTAGCGCCAGTCACGCCGGTCGCGACCACATGACCACGAGCCGCGTCCACTCGGTGTCCCACCAGTCCGGCACGTCACGCCAGGGAGTCTGCGCCCGCGCCGTCCCGTCACAACTGCCAGAAGCGGCCTCGGTCGGCCGGTGTCCCAGCTGTGCCCATCCGCGAAGCGAAACCGTTACCCAACTCGTTTTCTGTTATCGCTGTCAGCTTTCTGTAGAAACTGCCCCGCAGCCTCTACACAGTACAGTGCGCCTCCTCCTCTCAGCCTCACAACAGTTCCCAAGAATTAACGTAATTCGTCTCACAAATACTTGTGAAAACACCGTGACGGTAAAATCAGTGAGGCACAAGACTTAGCTGCGTTCTTCTAAACGCGCAGTTGTTGTGAACAGGGCAAGAGATGGGAGGGGGGATGTCGAATGTCGATACCCTGAGTGGATGTTTCCGTGTCCGCAAGTTTCAGCTGTTTCACATGCTCAACACCCGTCACGCGCCCAACTCCGCAAATATCAGCACCCATTATTTTCTTCTGAGGAATTCCAATATGACGACACTAACCCGTATTGCAGGAGTGCAGTCACGAGTATTATTTCCGTTTCTTTTTTTTTCAGCATTTAAAATCAGTAAATTATTAAGTTAAATCTCGTAGATTACAAGAAAGGAGACGAAAAAGAGTTGAAAGAAAATAAATTACAGAGTAATGATATTCAATTGGGAAGATATTTTTAGGCCGACGACAGCATTTTAGCCTTTAGGAAACACACCTTGAGAAAAACAGTCTATCCATTTCATCGCTGCGCAATTTTGTTACGGGTGTTTTGATCTTCGAATCAATTTCTGGTACGGAAGCAGAGCCGACATAATTTAGTCGATTATAAGTAACTGTTTGCAGTATTTCAAGTTATGGATATAAATGTAAATTTTGGTGCGTGTGGGTTCCATTCTTTCTTTCTTTTTTTTCAGTGAATAAAAACGAGAACTCTTGGACTTATTTGTCAGTCTTCAAAGCCCAGAGGACTCGCCAGCCCACATAAAGCGTGTCCCTGGAGAATTGGTCAATATTCGGGAACTATCATTCTAATCAAAAATGCCGAATTAATATGCACTGTAAAATGCATACCGTAAGAGCTATGCGCACTTGTAAAATGGAAGAAATGCGTCTCACGGTAGTGAAGATGAACAAGTGTTCACAGTACTTAAGGTATGCACTTTACAGCCCATCCTCACTGGACATTTTTCTCTAATTTTAGTCCATACTACCACGTTTCAGAGCGTGGGAAGCAAAGAGCTTGCAGTAGAAGAGATTTGTTTCACAGTATCGAAGGAGAACAAGGGTTCGTACCTGTTGCAGTATGCATTTTAGAGCGCGTGTTTACTAGACTTCATTGCTTCTAATGATGCTCATACACCTGCCTGATATCGTGTAAGGCCGACGCGAACACGCAGAAGTGCTGCAACACAACGTGGCGCGGACTCGACTAATGTCTGAAGTAGTGCCAGAGGGAATTGACACTGTCCATAAGTTCCTAAGAGTACGAGGGGCTGAAGATCTCTTCTGAACATCACGTTGCAAGGCATCCCAGATATGCTCAAAATGTTCTTGTCTAGGGAGTTTAGCGGCCAGCGGAAATGTTTAAACTCAGAACAGTGTTCCTGGAGCGACTCTGTAACAATTATGGACGTGTGGGGTGTCGTATTGTCCTTCTGGAATTGCCCAAGTCCTTCGGCATGCACTATAGACACGAATGGATGCAGGTGATCAGACAGGATGCTTACGTACGTATTACCTATCAGAGTTGTATCTAGATGTATCAGGGGTCCCAAACACTCCATCTGCACATGCCGCACACCATTGCAGAGCCTCCACCAGCTTGAACAGTCCCCTGCTGAGATCCAGGTTCTATGGATTCATGAGCCTGTCTCCCTACCCGTACACGTCAGTCCGCTCGATACAATTTGAAACGAGGTTCAAATGGCTCTGAGCACTATGCGACTTAACTTCTGAGGTCATCAGTCGCCTAGGACTTACAACTAATTAAACCTAACTAACCTAAGGACATCACACACATCCATGCCCGAGGCAGGATTCGAACCTGCGACCGTAGCGCCTAGAACCGCTCGGCCACTCCGGCCGGCTAATTTGAAACGAGGCTCGTCCGACCACGCAACATGTCGCCAGTCATCAACACTCCAACGTCGGTGTTGACAGGCCCAAGCGAGACGTAAAGCTTTGTGTCGTGCAGTCATCAATGGTACATGAGTGGGCCTTCGCCTCCCACAGCCCATATCGATGATGTTTCGTTGAATGGTTCGCAGGCTGACTCTTGTTGATGGTCCAGCATTGAAATCTGCAGCAATTTACGGAAGGATTGCACTTCCGTCACGTTGCACGATTCTCTTCAGTCGTCGCTGGTCCCGCTCTTGCAGGATCTTTTTCCGGCCGCAGCGATATCGGAGGTTTGATGTGTCACCGGATTCCTGATTTTATAGATACACTCGTGAAACGGTCATACGAGAAAGTCCCGACTTCAACGCCACCTCGGAGATGCTGAGCCTCATCGCTCGTGCGCCGACTTTAACAACATGTTCAAACTCTCTTAAATCTCGATGACCTGCCACTGTATAGGCAGTAACCGATCTAAGAACTGCGCCAGACACTTGCTGTCTTACATAGGCGTTGCCAACCGCTGCCCCGTATTCTGCCTGTTTACGTATCTCTGTATTTGGATACACATGCCTATACCAGCCTCTTTGGCGCTTTGTTGTAGATGTGAAGCGGAAGATTCTGTCTACGGGTGCTGCTGTAAAGCAGCACTCTGCTAGTATAATCCAGCAGATGGAGTAGAGGCGCTGGGCTCGCTACGAGCAGCTCCGTCCTCGCCAGTGTCTGCTGCGTGAGTGCAGCCGCGCGCCTGCCTGCCCCCGCGGTCTCGCCCACGCTGGGGCAGGCTGCGCCGGGGAGCGCCTGGCGCGCGGGCAACCCGCGCTACACAGCCGCCCCGGGCGCTCAACTGGCCGGGTTTGCGTGGCGCCTGTCCTCTGCTCCCGTGTCGTGTACTGCCCAGTGTTGTTGCTCACAGTGTGGCTCATGTATCGACAGGAAGCGGCTGTCCGTTTTTAGTCCCAGGTCTCCTTTCAAGTGGAATTTTGCGCAGATGTCGATCCAGGGTTGCTACCTGTGCGGGTGGGGGGGGGGGGGGGGGGCTCACTCTCTTACAGTGTCTCTCCATTTAGTCCACCAGCTCTGCTCCAAATCCAATGTACCGTCATTTCCATTTTTTAAGTACCACAGATCCATCGATTGTAACACTAGGAATAAAATATATGAAATTTTTTAATATGATTTTAATATAATAATGACAACAACGACTAAAATTATCATTTGGAAAAACACAGTTCGTGTCAAATATCAGTCATGTTCCCCACAATCTTAAAATTTGTAACAACACAATATCAAAAGAGAGTTGATAACGCGCCATACAAAAGAAAAGATAGCATTAGAAAATAGAGTACATACAATGGAATGGGCATTCCGTATGATCAAGAACACGAATAGCAAAATAAAAAATAAAAATTGTACTGGAAGGCAAAACATCAAATACTGGGAAGGCTTCAAACACTGCATTGAGAAGAAAATAAAAATTGTACTGGAAGGCAAAACATCGAATACTGGGAAGGCTTCAAACACTGCATTGAGAAGAAACACTTAAACTAACAAAATTGAAGAAATGGAAAAATTTGAAAGAAGAATTCTAAGGAAAATACTAGGATCTAAAAGTAATAGTAATGCTGAGTAGAAATTAATATCAAACAGAGAGCTCTGAAAATAGAAAACCTGATTCGTTTAACGAGGAAAACAAGACTGCAGTTTTATGGAGAGATATACCAAATGGGTGATAACTGATAACAGAATAAACAAGCACATCTTCAGCTCGTTAAACAGCTACGAGGGCTTGTTGAAAAGTATTGCCACCGAATTTTTTATGTCAAAACTTTTAAAGTTTTTCTATGCGAAGCAAATGTCATTAACATTCAATATATTTAGGAGAGTGCATATGCGAACATATTCATTTCTCAAGATCATCACTATTTTCGATGAAAACATTTCTCCCGACGAGGGATCAGTTTGTTGATACTGTCACTTAGAATCGTTGACTTTTTGACAGAGTCGCAACCTCACTTCCGCTTGCGCCGCTCCATCACTGTCAAAGGAGTCTTCGAAGGCGTCCTTCAAGTTTCGGAAACAGATCAAAGTCGGATGGGACCAACTCGGACCCGTACAATGGATGATCGACGACAGTGAACCCGAGGTCGACGACGACGCAGCGCTCGCGTGCCGTCTGGCACGGTCACGCCGAAGAAGAGGCTGCTCCAAGTGCGGAGCGATTTGGAACGTTGTTTCTCGTGTTACGTTTCACACCGCCCTCCCCCTCTCCTCCCCTCCCCACCCGCGCCGCTCCCGGCAGTCAGCCCGCACGCTATTCGTTCGTTTCTTTTATCAGTCGAGTCGACTGAATCGAGTTACCGATAGTTGTACTTTCCTATGTAGCACATGCGTCCGCGTTATCGTATGTAATACGTTTCTGTCTGCACATAGCTAGCTAACACGAGAAAAGAAGTGGTCATTGTAGTTATCTTGATACGTTATTCTATCTGGCATTTGTTCGAGAAAAGTCGCGACTATTCTACTGTTTTCTTGTACTGTGAACCTTCGATACGTAGCGTTATATATACGGATTAATCGTTACTTTACATTCAGAAGCAAAAATATTAAGACTGAAGAATCAGTAAGTAAAAAGTCCCAGTTATACCAAGTGCAAGTATGAAGCGTAGTCAAGAGTGAGAAAGATCAGTTGGCTATGAAGTATTAATAATAGTAAATCATAGTAATTTCTCAGTAAAAATATTGTTACGACACTCGTTTAAATAAAACTTTCTTAACTTTGCATCATAACTTGATTACTTTTTATTACGGTAAAAGTAAATGTAGCTCAAGATATCTCTAGCGCCCCCTCCTTGAGATTCCTCTGTATCCACGGCTGCATGTTACATGGTACAATGCGGAGCCCCCTAGTGGCAGAAGGCTGCAAATATACAGACATGAAGAATAAAGATGTAGAATGTTAATGTTTGTTTTATTTAAAAAAAACTTCAAGTTTGCAGGACCCCACAGTACAAATCCATTCACTTAAATATGGAAAAAGCACTGGAATTACAATGGACATAATGCATAATAGAATACTTTTAGAGATGCAGCACAAAAGAGAGGATTTCAGCAAAGAAAGATGTCTGCAAATGGGAGAAAATGGACCCACGAAGAAAAGGAATGACCTATCAAAGAAACATGGAGGTCTGGGAGCAACGAAAATGAAACACAAAGAAGCAAAAGCAAAGTTCGTTTATCGTACACTTCGAAAAGTGTGATTAGAATAAATAAATAAGGTAAAGGCTATTATCCGTCAGAGCCTTACTGACACCATTTCCAAAGAGAAGTTTATTGGAGAGAGTTCAGATACTTTCGAAATCAGGTCGGGAATCAGGCAAGGAGGTGGACATCACCTCTACTCTTCAACAATGTACGTATTCGAGAAACTGATCCGCGAATTTCGGAAAGTAATGAGTGAGAGAAGTGATGAAAATGGAAAGAGCATTGTCTACAGTAACTTGAATTTTACAGTTTTACAGTCGCTAGAAGTAGCGGAAGAAAAAAGCAAAGAACTGAAAGCACAAACTGCGAAAGGGTGATTCCAAATCTTCTTCAATAAAACTGAATGTGTTAGAAACATCGAGTAACTACACGGAGTGATAAACGTAGAAGAAGGGAAAGTTAAAGAGACGACGGAGTTTAAATATCTAGGAGAGCGCATAATTCCCGGACAAACAAGTCTTTGTATCACAAGTCAGAAAAAAGTAAACAGCGTAACAAGTGTCTACAAGAAGAAATCAGTACGAATTAATGCCAAGATACGACACTGCTACTCAGCACTACGACCGGCGGCCCTATATGCCGCAGAATGCCTTGCTATGGATAGAAAATATCTTTTCTAGAAGTTAGAATTAGCAGGAAGACAGATCTTGAAAAAGTCCTAGGTCAGATAAAAGAAAATGGCGATATGTCGGCATAACCACGAACACTACACACACGCAGAAAAAATCAGAGACATTACTCGTAGGAGGCGGACAGTTTTCTATGGCCACATCGTCCGTATGAGTCGTGCAGCTTTCAGCAGTCGGTTCATCTGTTACTTTCTCTTCAAGAAATACAAGGACATACATGTTCACCGACTTAGGAAAAGACCGGCACGAAATGCAGATAACACTAGAGGATATCCACAAACGCATTCCTCTCAAGAATAAAACCCAAGAGCACCTGCGTTTCAAGGAAAAACCAAAAGTAAAATCTGACAGTACACGGACTGCAGCGAGGAAGGAACTGCACAGAAAACGAATTGCGGCTAAATATAAAGCACCGGCGCAAGCAGAAGGAGACGTTCATTTGGAATAACATTGTACGGAGGTGGCCAATACCTGAAGATGAAGGAGTTGTTTATTGAAGCAAAGCGCTGGCTAACGTGGCAGCGCCGCCGCGTTTACAACCACGAAGCGTGATGCAGCTGGTGATGCCTTGGGGCGGGGGGGGGGGGGGGGGGGGGGAGAGGAAGGGAGCCAGTGCTGGTGTGGGGTGTGGTCCCACACCTTCATCACGCTGTCACGAGGCTGGCTACACACTGGCGCCCCGCACACCAGTAAAACGCTGACAGCAACTTCTGTCTGACAAAACTCCTCAACGTGGCAACATTTATTTACAGATAGTTCTTTTGATTCTGATGATTCATTTAATAGTAAATATGTAATGTAGTATATAGAAACGGAAGAGTACATAGATGAAGATGAGATGTGATATATGATACTGCGAGAAGAATTATACAGAGCACTGAAAGACCTAAGTCGAAACAAGGCCCTTGAAGTAGACGACATTCTGTCAGAACTACCGATAGCCTTGAAAGAGCCACCCGTGAGAAAAGTATTCTACCCAGTGTGCGAGATATATAACACCAGCGGGATACCTTCAGACTTCGAGAGGAATGTAGTAATTCCAATTCCAAAGAAAGCAGGTGCTGACAGGTGCGAAAATATCGAACTATCAGTTTAATAAGTCACGGTTGGAAAATCTTAAAATGAATTCATTACAGAAGAATAGAAAAACTGGTTGAAGCCGACCTCGGGGAGGATGAGTTTGGATTCCGGAGAACTCTAGGAACATGTTGAGACAATACTGACCCTACGGCTTATCTTAGAAACTATGTTAAGGAAAGGCAAACCTACGTTTCTAGCGTTCATAGACTAAGAGAAAACGTTTGTCAATGTTGACTGGAATACTCTATTTTAAATTCTGAAGGTGGCAGGGGTAAAACACAGGGAGCGAAAGTCTATTTACAAATTGTACAGAAACCAGATGGCAATTATAAGACTCGAGGGGCAAGAAAGGGAAGCAGTGGTTGAGAAGGGAGTGAGACACGGTTGTAGACTATTCTCGATGTTATTCAATTTGTATATTGAGCAAGCATTAAAAGAAACAAAAAAAAATTTGGAGTAGGAATTTATAATCTATGGAGAAGAAATAAAAACTTTGAGGTTTTCCGACGACATTATAATTCTGTTAGAGGCAGCAAAGGACCTGGAAGAGGAGTTGAACAGAACGGACAGTGTCTTGAAAGGAGGATATAAGATGAACATCAATAAAAACAAGACAAGGATAATGGAATGATGTCGAATTAAATCAGGTGATGCTGAGGCAATTAGATTAGAAAATGAGGCACTAAAAGTAGTTGATGAGTTTTTTTATTTGGGTAGCCAAATAACTGATGATAGTCGAGGTAAAAAGGATTTAATACGTGGAGTGGCGTTGACAAGAAAACCGTTTCTGAAGGAGAGAAATTTGTTAACATCGAGTGTTGATTCAAGAGCTAGCAAGGCTTTTCTGGAAGTATTTGCGCAGGGTAGCGATCTATCGAACCGAAACATGTGAAAAAACCAGTTTATACAAGAAGAGAATAGAAACTTTTCAAATGTGGTGGTACAGAAGAATGCTGAAGATTAGGTGGGTAGATCGCGTAATTAATGAGGAGATACTGATCAGAATTGGGAGAAAAGAAAGTTGGGGCAGAACCTGACTAGAAGAAGGGATCGGTTAATAGGACACATGCTGAGGGAACAAATGCTCACTAACTTAATACTGGAGGGGAGTGTGGAGGGTACACACTGTAGAGGGATACTAAGAGATGACAGCAGAACGCAGATTCAGAAATATGTAGGTTGCAGGAGTTATTCCGAGATGAAGAGTCTTGCTCAGGATTGAGTATAACGGAGAGCTGCATCAAACCGTTTCTGAAAATATCTTGTCTCGTTCGCACACGATGACTTTTAATTGTTGTTTACTCTCATTATTGGACAACTGCCACGCTGAATGGCCGTTCGGTTTGAGGCGCCATGTCACGGATTGCGCCGGAGGTTCGAGTCCTCCGTCGAGCATGGGTGTATGTGTTGTTCTTAGCATTAGTTAGTTTAAGTAGTGTGAGGTGACTGATGACCTCAGCAGTTTGGTCCCATAGGAATTCACACACACACACACACATTGCTCAACGTGTAGAACCTTATCCCACAACAGCAGAATTTCCTCGCCCGCATTTGCAGTACCATCGTGTCTCGGTGTGCTGCTGACGACGCGGCAGAAGCTGCCCCCTTCCGCCAGCGGGACCGCTGCGCCCTCTCTGGGCGTGGCCAACTGCAGCCAGGCGACAGCCGTCCGCGTGGGCCCCATAGTCCAGTGATGCGTCACAGTAACTCGACGTTTGAAAAGCACTCGTCTGCGAATTAGAAAAGCTTCATTCAGTTGATTTAAGAACTGCAATTGTCGTAGCATATTTTGATCACGCGAGAAAATAAAATGGAAACGTAAACTCACACCATTATTCTGTTCCCTAAACCCAACAAATGCCCCTCTGACACCTGTTCCTATCATCCCATCTGCCTTATCGTTTTGACTGAGGTCTTCGAGTCCATCGTCTCCCGCCGTATTCTTCACTATCTTAACGAGCACCACCTCCTTCTCCATACCCAGTGCGGCTTCCAGCCCTCCTTTTCAGCCGACGACCAGCTCCTTAACCTTACCAGTCTTCTTTCCCTCCAACTTAACTTCCGCCACTCCGTTATCTTTGTTTCCCTCGACCTCCAGAACGCCTACGGCCGTGTCTGGCATCCCGGGCTCCTCTTTAAACTCCAGACCCATCAATTTCGTCCGTCTCGTAGCTTCGTTTCTCTCCCGTCGTCCCTCCTGTGTTACTACCCACAATACCAACTCCTGTACTTTCTACCCCACTGCTGGCCTGCTCCAAGGCTCCGTTCCTTCCCCTCTCCTGTATCTCGTGTATACTGCAGGTATGCTCAAACCTCCCCCACCTGTTCACCTCCTCCAGTTTGCTGAAGACACCGCCTTCCTGGCCCTTTATTCTACCCTTCGACAGTCCCAACATACACATCAAACCCACCTCGGCCAGTTCACTGCCAGAGGCAACCAGTGGCTCCTTCGCATCAACCCTTCCGAGACCCAGGCAGTCGTCATAGGTCATACCATCGGGTCCTTCTGGCTCCAAGATTCTTACCTCACTATTTATGGTCGTCCTATCCACCTCATTCCCACCCTGATATACCTTCCCCTCAGCCTCGATCGTCACTGCACCTGGACTCCCCATCCCCTAAACATCCAACACGAAGCCCCCAATAGGCCATATCTCCTGAAACTCCTGTGTTTCAGAAATGAGGACTGCATCCTTCCACCATCCTTCACACCTACAAATCCTTGGTCTGTCCCATCCTTTGTTATGGCAGCGTTGTCAGGATTACCACCCCTCCCAGATTCTATTAAGCCCTCCAAACCCTTGAATGCCTTGCACTTCACCTCACCTTTTATACCTGCCTCCTGTCCCCCACACAGATCCTCTATAATCTCGTGCCCTTCACACATCTTCTCCTTTTCCTCGAACACGTCTGTACCCCGTACTTCGTCTGTAGACTATCCCCTCCACACCCTGGTTCTTCTATCCTCCCTACCCCAGCCTGTTGCCGTGCCTTCACTGTTGTGTCCTGCACTCCCTCCATCTCCACACCACCTCCTTTCACAGTGCAACTTCCAACACCTACCCCTGCCGGATGATGAGCTTCGCCCTAATACCTACCAACTCTACCGTCCCCCCTCCCACTCTTCAGAACTCCCTCTCCCCTCCTTCCGTTCCCTTGAGCGCTTTTCCTCCCTCTTCCACCCTCCTCCTTTTCCAGCACACCCGTTCTGTGTCTCAGTGCTCCCTTCTGATTTGCCTTCCCTCTCCATCTTCCGTCCCGCCCGTCTCCTGCCTCTTGGTGCGCCCCCGACCTCTCCTTTTCTCTTCATCCTACCCCTCCAGCCTCCCCTCCTCTTCTTTCAGGCCTACTCCCCCTCAGTAGGTCTCTCTCGACAGCTTTTATTCTTCATCGTGTGTGCCCTGTCTCTTACAGTGGTTCTGAAGTGTCTTCGTTCTGGAGTGTTTTATTACTTTGGCCAACTTTTATCTTGTGCATGTGACTTCGGTGTATTTTATGTGCTCCACGAATCGCCAACTGTGTTTTTTATGTCGACTTTTTTTTTTACTGTTACACAACGAACGTCTCCGTTCATGTGTATATTTTAACCCCCACTCTACACCTATTGTGTTCTTATGTGCCCATTTTTATCGCCTTTTATATGTACAGTTGCCTCCTTTTCGACTGTAATGTCACTCAGCCGAAGAGCGGCGGATTGTGCCACTGCCAGCCCTCCCCTGCCCGTATGGGGCAGGCGAATGGAAATGCCGCGTGGCTACGGCCTCCCGTCCCGTAGACCGTTCGCCTGGTGCGAGTCTTTCGAGTTGACGCCACTTTGGCGATTTGGGTGTCGATGGAGATGAAATGATTGATAACGATAAGGACAACACAACACTCAGTCCCTGAGCGGAAAAAAATCTCCGACCCAGCCGGGAATCGAAGCCAGGCCGTTAGGTATGACATTCCATCACACACTGACCACTCAGCTACCAGGGGCAGGGAAATGAAACCACAATAAAGAAAAAAATCACGCCTTTGTCATTATTTCACTGAGCGCTACTACTGGGAACACACATCTGCAGTCTGTGAACCGGTGAGTGTGCTGCGCCTTCAATCACTTCGCCCCTGCTCGGGTGTACCCAGAGTGTTTCCTTTGCTCGTTTATCTCCTTTCCCTTTCTGTGTTGGCCTGTTACACTGCCCTCGGTTTGCCAGTTGTCACTTTTTGACGCTGGACCCGCGGCGGGCTTGTCGTCGGCAGCAGACCAGGTGGGACCAGCCTGTGAGGGTAACGGCCACCTCTACCGGCCTTCAGTATTGCGCACGTGCGATCAGGGCAACCGCCAATTCATACTGTTAGTTTCCCTCCTGCTCTGTTCTCCGAAAGATTGCCGAGAAATTTAGGAACTGAAATACTGAAGAATGTAGAAACTGAAATACTGAAGAATGTAAAAATGCCGACGTTTTTAATCTCTGCTGGAGGGATGGCGTCGCCAAGCCCCTGTCACCCTCTCCCCCCCCCCTCCCTCCCGCCTGCTCCATCCCTTTAATCCTTGCTTGTTTTTACGTATTCATTCCATACAGTGGTCCTAATCTAGTGTAGCGAGATATTCACTACTAACAGGGTCAACAAAAAACGACTGCACGCGAAGAAAATGTGGCAGACAAAACTTCTTAGCTTGGCTTTATTTTCTTTCAGACAAACTAACACAACAGGATTACGCTCATTATCGATTTCAGCCGTACAGTGGCATCTTCAGGATCTCTACATCACAGGCTGCTGGCTGCAACAGACAGTCCACGTCATGCGACGTCATACGGACGAATGTCGTGACCACCTTGCTAAGCAGCCCAGCAGCCGCCTGCGACGTGTGGGTTCCGAATATGGCCAGTCTGTGCTGTACGACTGTAGTCATGTCGTGCGCTTGCGCCTTAGGAGGAAATAAAAGCACAAGTGTATTATACAAGAGAGACCTCTCTCCATTGAAAGAATGTCTTTTTTCCAAAACTTAAGTGTTAACCAATGTTGCCTTGTTTGATGTTGCGGTCGACTGACAGAAATCAATTCACGTCGCTACACTATAGACACTGCACGGCACTGTCAGTACCAATAAATACCATATTTTGTTGCCAATATTGCAACTTTTTGCTAAAATTATTTTCTACATATGTGCATCTTCTTATTTTCGCGGGGCAAATACTGGTCCATAAAATTTCGGGCGTGCAGCTGCATGAATTTGACTTCTTTTTCTAATATTTCGGCTGAACACCGTCCAGCCATCTTCAGAGGGAGCCGAGGTGGCTGACGCCCCAGCTATATTTTTTTTTAATTGTGATTTCATTCCCCTGCCCCATATGGGCATGATACATACATAAAGAGATAAAAAAGAGGAACATAAAACAGAGTAAGGGGAGAAAATTGAAGTAAAAATATACTGACATGGAGACGTTCATGGGGGACAGTTAAGAAAGTCACCAGAAAGTTAAAAAACACAGTTGGCGATTCTTGAAACACAGAGAAGACACTGAATGCGCATGCACAGGTTAAAAGTTGGCCACAGTATTAAAAACACTCCGAAACAACACACTTAAAACCCACTTGGAGCACACACGACGAAGAATAAAACTACCAGGTGGGACCTGCCGAGGGAAACGTCAGAGAGGATGGAAAAGGAGGGGAGAGCATGGGTCAGCTGGGGAAGCGGCGGGATGAAGAGAGGAGGGGCAACCGTGGGTTCACGAAGAGGCAGGAGACACGTGGGGCGGGAGAGGAAAAGGGAAGACAGGAGGGAGTGCAGAGACACCGAAAGGAGGCACAAGAGATGGAGGCGGAGTAGGAGGGGGAAGCCGCTCAGGAGGAGGGAGGGGGAGGAGAAGGAGCCCTGAGGAGGAGGCAGGGGGAAGATAGGGTTAGAGTTGGTAGGAAGGGTAGATGTCAGGGCGAAGCTCATCATCCGGGAGGGGTAGAGGGTGGAAGTTGTGTTGGGAAAGGAGATGGAGGGTGTGGAGATGGAGAGAGGGAGGGACACAACGGTAAAGGCGCGGCAACTGGTTGGGGGTGGTGAGGAATGGAGACACCAGGGGGTGAGGGGGATCAAGGCGGCGGACAATATATAGTGTGCGGATGTGTTCGAGGAAAAGGAGAAGGTGGGGGAAGGGGATGAGGTCGTAACGGCCCACCACTTGCTCCGTCCTTTTATAGCCGTGGACCGCACCACTGCGCATGCGACCGCAGATACACAAGGCGCCAGAGACGTTAATCGGCGGCAAAGAGGTATGGCATATGCGTGGAAATAGACCTATGGCTGCGCAGTCGATCCACACGGTGATATCGATGTATCAGTGCGAGCTGCACCGTCGTGACGTCTTTGTGATTTTATTACAGAAATTGCCGGACTCCAAGATTTGTCCAAGCTGAAGCCGTTTCCTCTATTAATTAAATTCGGCGCCAAGCGAATTTAAATTGCTTCCTTCACTACTAAGTCCCAGAAGGATGAAGTCGAGGCTAGAATTTCGACGTTATCGTACACCTTATGGTGCCCAGTGTCAATACAGTGCTCGGCCACCGCAGATTTATTAGGTTGTAAGAGCCGGGTGTACCTGCGGTGCCCTGCGTATCTCTCCTGGGCAGTACGCGTCGTCTGTCCGGTGTATAAACGGCCGCACTCACAGGGGTTCTTGTAAACCCAGGCTTCCGAAGCACCACATCATCTTTAACGGAACCCAGGAGTATCCGCATGAGATCTGTGGGGTTTAAGTAGAGGGAACGCACCGAGCAATACTGTGTAGTCAGCTGAGCGTCGAGGTCCGTTGCGGAATTAGACGTCGGGGGACCAGAGTCCTCGTTATCGGAATCTTTCCTCTTAGATTCCTTTCGTGCCACCGCACGGTCAGGCTGTATACTCTGTTCCTGCCGGCTACGTGGCACGGCGCCCCGTGCAGGCGCAGGTGTGGGGAGGGCAGGCACAGTTTCCTACCCCTCTTAGCAAGGGACATGTAATGCAGGTCTAGTGGTAAAGGCGGAAGCATTCTGTGGAACAACCACTGCAAAGGTGATAGTTTGTCGCTTCTCCTCTGGAATTACTGTAGGTGGAAAATTGAGGAAACCGTCGGAAACTGAAGACGAAGGAGCAGGACATTGCCAAACCTCACGCTGTAACGGAGGGACAAAGACGAAGGGGGCGACGCCGCTCCCTTTGCACACGGAAGCAGCTCGGACGAAGCCCTTCACGAGGAAGAGTGGCGCTGGAGGTAACTCTCTCGCCACTTACCGTGCCACAGACTGGGAGGTTTCGTATCATTGAGGAAGGGAGTGTTGTCCACTGCGGAGGAGGTCGGGGCAGAAGAGGCCACAGGCGAGTCCTCAACCACATCATCGCGAGTGCGACATCGCTTGTTTTTCACTGTGCAGATTCTGTCCTGAGGCAATAGGATTTTGATCCTGTGGCGGAGGTAAAGGTGGAATTTCATTGACACGATTCTCAGAACTGTCTTTGTGGTCATTATGATCCGAAGCAGAAGTAGGTAAGACTTACAACGGACACTATGGATGTTTTTGATGTCACCGTAAGGAGTCAATTTGTTCTTTAGAAAGTTGTCATCTACCTCCGGCGGGAGGTTGAACTCTCGAACATTGGTACAATCAATTTCACCATCCACGAGTGACTCGCACTAACGGCAATTATCGCAATGTTAGAACGGGACTTTAGAACCGTGCAGTGAGAGTAATCTTTCAACGTGAAGGGGATCTATAAATTTCAGGTAAAATACGTACTCGTCTGCGTCAAAACAAGCAATGCGGACCTGATCGAAGTTCACACGAATTGTTTCGACAAGCCAGTTGTGGACTTCTAGCGAGCAAGGCTGCACGTGTCGCGTTGTTTTATCGAAAGTGAAGCTCACAGTTCCTTTTCGTGGCACACACGTGGAAACCACGGTTGCCATAGCAAAGCGTCCGACACCGCTACAAGTAGACGAACACAGACAGACAGTAAGGCGGAGCAGAGGCACTACGACTCACTCGGGAGAAAGAACAACTTCACCCAAGCGACGCTGCGGCAAGTGAGATAAACGAGAACCTTCTCGCTCGGCGCTCGAAGTGGGACTAACCATAGCTTCTCTGGTACCGCGCCAGACGTCATGGACGTCGAAGACCCGTAAAGGCGCGCGCCTCCTGGCCCGCTTTCAGGCCCGCCGCACACTGCACGCAGCAGGCAGGGGCAGAGCAGAGGCGCAGCAGAGCAACATGGGTTTTGCCGGTCAGCGCACACTGCACGCGGCAGGGGCACGGCAGAGCGCAGTGGCGGCCCAGCGCTCGCGAAACACAGAACGCCCAGCATTGTCCACCGCGGGTCTGTCTATGCAGTTAGACTTAGATTCCGACTCTGATTCGGAACTCAGGAGTGTTATTTCATTGTACAGTGCATACAAGAACAGAGAAAGATCTCTATGGAAAAGCAAGTACATCTACATCTACATTTATACTCCGCAAGCCACCCAGCGGTGTGTGGCGGAGGGCACTTTACGTGCCACTGTCATTACCTCCCTTTCCTGTTCCAGTCGCGTATGTTTCGCGGGAAGAACGACTGTCTGAAAGCCTCCGTGCGCGCTCTAATCTGTCTAATTTTACATTCGTGATCTCCTCGGGAGGTAGAAGTAGGGGGAAGCAATATATTCGATACCTCATCCAGAAACGCACCCTCTCGAAACCTGGCGAGCAAGCTACACCGCGATGCAGTGCGCCTCTCTTGCAGAGTCTGCCACTTGAGTTTGTTAAACATCTCCGTAACGCTATCACGATTACCAAATAACCCTGTGACGAAACGCGCCGCTCTTCTTTGGATCTTCTCTATCTCCTCCGTCAACCCGATATGGTACGGATCCCACACTGATGAGCAATACTCAAGTATAGGTCGAACGAGTGTTTTGTAAGCCACCTCCTTTGTTGATGGACTACATTTTCTAAGGACTCTCCCAATGAATCTCAACCCGCCTTACCAACAATTAATAAGATCATTTCACTTCAAATCGTTCCGCACGTATACTCCCAGATATTTTACAGAAGTAACTGCTACCAGTGTTTGTTCCGCTATCATATAATCATACAACAAAGGATCCTTCTTTCTATGTGTTCGCAATACATTACATTTGTCTATGTTAACGGTCAGTTGCCACTCCCTGCACCAAGTCCCTATCCGCTGCAGATCTTCCTGCATTTCGCTACAATTTTCTAATGCTGCAACTTCTCTGTATACTACAGCATCATCCGCGAAAAGCGCATGGAACTTCCGACACTATCTACTAGGTCATTTATATATATTGTGAAAAGCAATGGTCCCATAACACTCCCCTGTGGCACGCCAGAGGTTACTTTAACGTCTGTAGACGTCTCTCCATTGAGAACAACGTGCTGTGTTCTGTTTGCTAAAAACTCTTCAATCCAGCCACACAGCTGGTCTGATATTCCGTAGGCTCTTACTTTGTTTATCAGGCGACAGTGCGGAACTGTATCGAACGCCTTCCGGAAGTCAAGAAAAGTAGCATCTACCTGGGAGCCTCTATCTAATATTTTCTGGGTCTCATGAACAAATAAAGCGAGTTGGGTCTCACACGATCGCTGTTTCCGGAATCCATGTTGATTCCTACATAGTAGATTCTGGGTTTCCAAAAACGACATGATACTCGAGCAAAAAACATGTTCTAAAATTCTACAACAGATCGACGTCAGAGATATAGGTCTATAGTTTTGCGCATCTGCTCGACGACCCTTCTTGAAGACTGGGACTACATGTGATCTTTTCCAATCATTTGGAACCTTCCGTTCCTCTGGAGACTTGCGGTACACGGCTGTTAGAAGGGGGGCAAGTTCTTTCGCGTACTCTGTGTAGAACCGAATTGGTATCCCGTCAGGTCCAGTGGACTTTCCTCTGTTGAGTGATTCCAGTTGCTTTTCTATTCCTTGGACACTTATTTCGATGTCAGCCATTTTTTCGTTTGTGCGAGGATTTAGAGAAGGAAATGCAGTGCGGTCTTCCTCTGTGAAACAGCTTTGGAAAAAGGTGTTTAGTATTTCAGATTTACGCGTGTCATCCTCTGTTTCAATGCCTTCATCATCCCGGAGTGTCTGGATATGCTGTTTCGAGCCACTTACTGATTTAACGTAAGACCAGAACTTCCTAGGATTTTCTGTCAAGTCGGTACATAGAATTTTACTTTCGAATTCACTGAACGCTTCACGCATAGCTCTCCTTAACGCTAACTTTGACATCGTTTAGCTTCTGTTTGTCTGAGAGGTTTTGGCTGCATTTAAACTTGGAATGAAGCTATCTTTGCTTTCGCAGTAGTTTCCTAACTTTGTTGTTGTACCACGGTGGGTTTTTCCCGTCCCTCACAGTTTGACTCGGCACATACCTGTCTAAAACGCATTTTACGATTGCCTTGAACTTTTTCCATAAACACTCAACATTGTAAGTGTCGGAACAGAAATTTTCGTTTTGATCTGTTAGGTAGTCTGAAATCTGCCTTCTATTACTCTTGCTAAACAGATAAACCTTCCTCCCTTCTTTTATGTTCCTATTAACTTCCATATTCAGGGATGCTGCAGCGGCCTTATGATCACTGATTCCCTGTTCTGCACATACAGAGTCGAAAAGTTCGGGTCTGTTTGTTATCAGTAGGTCCAAGATGTTATCACCACGAGTGGGTTCTCTGTTTAATTGCTCGCGGTAATTTTCAGATAGTGCACTCAGTATAATGTCACTCGATGCTCTGTCCCTACCACCCATCCTAAACATCTGAGTGTCCCAGTCTATATCTGGTAAACTGAAATCTCCACCTAAGACTATAACATGCTGAGAAAATGTATGTGAAATGTATTCCAAATTTTCTCTCAGTCGTTCTGCCACTAATACTGCTGAGTCGGGAGGTCGGTAAAAGGAGCCAATTATTAACCTAGCTCGGTTGTTGAGTGTAACCTCCACCCATAATAATTCACAGGAACTATCCACTTCTACTTCACTACAGGATAAACTACTACTAACAGCGACGAACACTCCACCACCGGTTGCATGCAATCTATCCCGTCTAAACACCGTCTGTACCTTTGTAAAAATTTCGGCAGAATTAATCTCTGGCTTAAGCCAGCTTTCTGTACCTATAACGATTTCAGCTTCGATGCTTTCTATCAGCGCTTGAAGTTCCGGTACTTTACCAACGCAGCTTCGACAGTTTACAATTACAATACCGATTGCTTCTTGGTCCCCGCATGTCCTGACTCTGCCCCGCACCCTTTGAGGCTGTTGCCCTTTCTGTACTTGCCCGAGGCCATCTAAACTAAAAAACCGCCCAGCCCACGCCACCCATGGGCCTGCTCCCGTGTAGCCGCTTGCTGCGTGTAGTGGACTCCTGACCTATCCAGCGGAACCCGAAACCCCACCACCCTATGGCGCAAGTCGAGGAATCTGCAGTCCACACGGTCGCAGAACCGTCTCAGCCTCTGATTCAGACCCTCCACTAGGCTCTGTACCAAAGGTCCGCAGTCAGTCCTGTCAACGATGCTGCAGATGGTGAGCTCTGCTTTCATCCCGCTAGCGAGACTGGCAGTCTTCACCAAAGAAGATAGCTGCCGGAAGCCAGAGAGGATTTCCTCCGATCCATAGCGGCACACATCATTGGTGCCGACCACCTGCAGATGGGTGCACCCTGTACCCTTCATGGCATCCGGAAGGACCCTTTCCACATCTGGAATGACTCCCCCCGGTATGCACACGGAGTGCACTTTGGTTTTCTTCCCCTCCCTTGCTGCCATATCCCTAAGGGGCCCCATTACGCGCCTGACGTTGGAGCTCCCAACTACCAGTAAGCCCACCCTCTGCGACCGCCCGGATCTTGCAGACTGAGGGGCAACCTCTAGAATAGGACAAGCAGCCATGTTAGGCCGAAGATCAGTATCAGCCTGAGACAGAGCCTGAAACCGGTTCGTCAGACAAATTGGAGAGGCCTTCCGTTCAGCCCTCCGGAATGTCTTTCGCCCCCTGCCACATCTTGAGACGACCTCCCACTCTACCACAGGTGAGGGATCAGCCTCAATGCGGGCAGTATCCCGGGCAACCACAGTCGTAGTCCGATCGGGGGATGCGTGGGACGAGCTGGCCGTCCCCGACAAACCCCCATCCGGACCCCCACAGTGATGCCCATTGTCAACAGCCTCAAGCTGTGTGACCGAAGCCAACACTGCCTGAAGCTGGGAGCGAAGGGATGCCAACTCAGCCTGCATCCGAACACAGGAGTTCCAGTCCCTATCCATGCTAAAAACTGTTGTGCAAAGAACGTCTGAACTAATCTACAGAGAGCGCAAACAAATCGACACAAAATTTAAACGGTTATTAAAATACAAGATTTCCTAGTAAATGCAGTAATGCTGCTACTTGTGCACTGCTCGGCGGCGGAAGGAGACTACGCGATTTTACACTATTCAGGTACTAAAACGCGATGCTACAACTCTCAAATACTATAATACGCCCGAAATTTATGAATTAAACAATGCAAGTACGAAAAACACGCAAAGAAATTAAGAATTAAACTATGTAACAAATGAGTGAGCTAGGTGTATACGACTTGCTGCTGCAGCTGCTTATCAAACGGCCGCAGGGAGCACACCACAGAACACCAATGTAGTAGAAGTGCAAAGACCACGTTATTATACGGAAACACAGAACGACACCAGCGCTACTTGTGGCCTGGCTCTGAACTTCAATACGAAAAAATATGGCGCGACAATCTCTTATGTTTATTTCTAAATACGCGAATTAGATGACAATATTTTACATTTAATCTTTGAATGTGGGCCGCATAGTGCAGTAATAAAGGTTTTTGAGATCTTGCAAAGTAATATATAAAAGAAATCTCAATCAAAAACGAACATTAACTCGTAGCTGCAGTTTACATTGTGAAAATTTTCGTAAATTACGACGTCACCTTTTGACTGTGTAATTTTTTTGTAAAACTCAGTATTGCGATTTTGGCCGTGTGGCCATTATCATGTGGAAATAAACGAGCTTTAGCACATGTCAGACTAAAAAATCATCTGACACTGCATGCATATATAAATGATTTTTACGTTTCCACATATCCTAAAGCACATTGTGCCCACTCGCATGATCGAAAGTTGAATAGTAGGTTACACAAATAAATAACTACACAGTTAGTGCTACAAACCAAGGATGTACTGTAAAGTCTACAAAATCCGATTAATTATTTTTTCTGTTGATTGTTATTTATGGATATTCAGTCATCTGAAATTGAACTTCTGCACAGTTCAAATAAATTTATGAAACACACAAAATACTACTTTACATCAACTGAAAAACAAATTGGGAGCCGAGCAGGTAGACACTCCATGAATGTAGCCAAAATGTTTTTACCAATGAGACATACAAAGAAAATGAACTGCAACACACAATTTTTTTGTCTTTTTTCCCCAACTTGGCTGTTATTTTGGCCACACACATCATGTTTAAATAATGAACGAAGACGCTGGTACAACATTTATTTTTAACATTTTTATTTATTTACTTCCTCTTTGAAAACTTTGTTTGGTACACTACTGAAAATTAACAAAAATTCCCCTTGACAGCACTTTATTCATTATACTTTTAGAATCCAATCATCACATCTAGAAAGTGTTATGTTCCTGCTGAATTACCAGATTTTGTCATAACAAATCAAAGGCATGATTTTGATACAAGAACATGTAATTCTCTGCTTTTAACACAACATTTGTATATGTATAGGGAGCTTACTCTCATTGTACACATAATAAACACTGAAATACAAAGTATTTTAACATGATTTGAACTTCTTTTTCAGTTGTTGCATACACAATTTCCTCTTGTTTGTAAATTTCTTTTCTTTCACATACTTGCATATTATAAATGGGATACTTGTCTGCAGAAGTCTTTCTTCAATGTCATGTTTATTATAAATTGTTGTATGAGACAGAACAAATGTTTATTTAAAATTATCATGTAGTCTTGTTGTGTGACCATGACTATTTAGATACTCATACAGCTGATCATGGAGTGCCCTTAGGAAAATCATGACTCTTTCACTTGCATATTTCAAATGAGAATGCTCCTCACTATTCTCTTTAAATGAGGTAAACAAATGATTTTCAGTCACAACAGAGGAGTAGAGACTGGTATTACTTGTTTCACAATCATCTGGTATATCTATGGCTTTTAGTACATAGCCTGCTACATAGGCTAAGGATTGTTGATCTTCTACAGACCCACTTAAATGTTCACTCCTACCACTAGCTGCCAAGAAGTGACACAAACTGCTCAAGGGAGTGTAATCATCATTTTCACCGTTACTTACACTCATGGCTTTGAAAGGCAAAGTCATATGATTGACAACACAAGTCTTCAGAGCTTGTACAAACTGAAAACAAGTTGGGTTTGTATTAGCAATACCATGTTGTCTTATACAACAAAAGAAATTTTCTAAAGCATCTTGATTGAACGCCTTTAAATTTAAGTACTTAAAGCCAACCACTTTCAAGGTCTTCCACAAGAAAATAATAGACTGTAATGTAATCTGCCAACCTTTTATGAAGCTAAACATATTAGTCTTGTTTCTTCCCGTTTTTAAATCTATTATTTGCCAGCTGCCTATTTCCCTCAATATGCTATACCACATTTCTTAATGTGGCGAATTTTCTGATAAAGCACACCTAAATTGTTTTCCATCCCTGGGATATTGCTCATTACTGTTGAGTGAATCAAAGAGATTATCTACCTTTTCCACAAACTCAGCTGTGTGTATAGCTTCAGATGGTAATGTGTGAGTAGAAACATATGTTTCAATTGCAGCTGCAACAGTATGGCTCATTTGAGCAGCAGCAACTTTTACCTTCATTTTGACATGGGAATCAGAAAAGTTAAAGTGTTGTGTTTTTATTTGGATAGAGTTTTGAACCGTTTTTTTTATCCAAAAAGAACACTGTACTGATGTACTCAAACTTTGCTACTTTGTGAGGTTCAAATTGAATTTTATTATCTATCAAAGCATTTCTAGTGTTTTTGAGCAGATGTGGTACATCATAAATGGTAACAATTGGTTGATTATTGACGACAAAATGAAATATACTGGGCTTCAACAAATTTTCTTCACACAGTTGCTTAAGGGCCTTTTGGTTTGTTGCATTCTGGTCACATACAGTACAAACCACTTTGAACCCAATATTCTGTAGTTCACTTATGATGTGAACAATGAGCGATTTCAAATGGGTGTAGTGGAAAGTGGTTGCGGTAAAGTAATATGCTAGAACTTGTTTCCAAGTTCTGTGAATGCCTTTCAGCATAAAAACCAATGCTTGACTAGCAGCTACATGTGAACGTCCTAAATGACACAAGTTTATACATTTTGTGTTTTCTTGGAGTTAAATCACGTTTAGAAACGCCAGATCCCATTACACCTGGTCTACTTTCAACATCATAAACTGGTGAGGATAAAAAGCTGTACTCACCATCATCTGTGCTCTGTAAAGAGGGACTGCTTCGTTGTATTATTGCAGATTTTGCATTGTGACCTGTCTCGTGCACACTTATATTTGCACCCGATGTGGTGAAACCGCCACCACCACCACCACCACCACCACCCATAGATTAGAGCACAATACTTGTCATTTTCATGCATATTACTTACTTCCCTTGCTAAAAAGCTTAATAAAGCTGGATTAAGTCCTGTATCAAATGATATGTGGGAAAGCACTCCCTTGAGCAGCCTGACAGATGGAAGGGAGAAGTATGTGGCCAAATATCTGTACAACTGGGGACTATGCTTATAAATAGATAAAGCAAATGCCTTATCTTGTATAGACCACTGTACTGCTGTGGGCTGCATATTGGCATTTCTTAACTGACTATTAATAAAAGTTTTAGTCACATCATTCAACTCTTCTTCAATTAACTGAAATTTCCTGTCATCATACAACACTTTTAGAATTTTCAATTTATTCCTCTCATTCTGTAGCTGTTTTTTCAATTTACACACTCTGGAAACTGTAATTCTATGCAGTTTATACATTTTGTGTTTTCTTGGAGTTAAATCACGTTTAGAAACGCCAGATCCCATTACACCTGGTCTACTTTCAACATCATAAACTGGTGAGGATAAAAAGCTGTACTCACCATCATCTGTGCTCTGTAAAGAGGGACTGCTTCGTTGTATTATTGCAGATTTTGCATTGTGACCTGTCTCGTGCACACTTATATTTGCACCCGATGTGGTGAAACCGCCACCACCACCACCACCACCACCACCACCAGTGTAACACAGATGGGTGGGGGAGGGTGATACAACGCCAATTCCATGTGCTTTGGTATAACACCAGGATTTAGCTTGTGTCTAGTAAAGTTCACAAAATCTGCTACATAAAAATGATCCTCACACACATAATAATAATTACAGTTGACACCTTCATCTATATTACAGATCAATTTCCACTTCTTTAAAGTCTCACTTTTTGATGCAGCTGGAAATTTATATAAATGTTTATTCTTGTGTCTGGAATTTGTTTTTACATAATAACTACTCCTGCATCCGGGAAACTTGCACGAGTATTTCAATTTCAATCTCAAACTGGATTCTTCTCTTTCTGTATGATCCATCCTCATGTGTCTGAAATGTTACTCAAACCAAAAATTAGGAACGAGAAAAAAGATCAGGTGTGGTTTACATTGATTAATGTTAAAGAAAACTCAATGTGAAATTAATTTCACTATCAAATATCATATTAGTTTATGTCTAAATGCAGCTATCCTGTACTGAAGTATTGATAACTGTTATCATGGCTTGTAATCTGATGTGGTATTACTACAAAATAGTGAAAAAACGAAACAAATTCTCATTTCTACTACGGATATGCACATCACTCTATATATAACTGCGTGAGCGTAGTTGCACTATATTCTATATTCAACACTACTTCGTTAAACAGTGCTATCAGGCAGTAGAAACACTGCTTATTCTACCATTTCGGTATATTTCAGCATCTAGATACCATGGTAGACACCAAATTCAACTGTACATTATCAGTAACAGTTACAGCTGTAAATCTGTATTACATTGTGTTGAGCACTAAAGTGCGAGAAGATTTCTACTGCATTGGATATTGCCACAATAATACGTGTAAATGTGCAACTGCTTGAAGGACCTGCTTTGTGTGACTTCCAAACAAATGTCTTATTATGTGAGAACACAACCTTTGTCGATACAACAGCAACAAACACTTTTTACCTGGATAGAGTGTTATGTACTGTACAGAATATTTACTGTCGAAAACGGAAAATAGAACACACTCGAGGCATTACGAATCAATTGTAACACGTCCAATATTTGGTATGTAGTAAACGGCATAATAAATGGTACTTATTATGTCACTAAGAGTACTTCGTGCCAAAAAGGAAGATGAATCAAAGCCAGAATTATATCCCATTACAGGATTCGGAAAGTTGAATACCAACTATGTCAAAAGCTGCTAGCATGGGATTCTCTATGAAATACAAGGAAATATGAAACAGAAATAAGAAATATACTTACCCTTTAAGTAAACTGAGCAACGGAAATTATATTTCTTTGCAGGAACAAATATACAAGAGTCCACAGATCGTAATGTGATGATACAACCTCGTGTTCTATGTGAAAAAAAAGTAAAAAAGTAAATACTGAATCATCACACCATCAAATATTACGAATGCATCCAAATATTAAGCAGAATAATAGCAACATACTCACACTGTAATTTAAACGAAAAATCACGTTCACGTTGCTACGATACCAAAACAATTATGGAAGACGATGTCATCCAATAGGAGCACGAGACTATAAAGTGCTAAACTTGCAGCGCTCCAAGTGGCCTGGGACCAAACCAACGTCGTGTTACCGGAAATCCCTATATGAGTTTCACCCCCCTGGAGCACACTGACTGTGACCAACCGACACTGGCCGTTCAAAACAAAAACAGAAGACAGACGACTACGCTAATTTACACTATTCGGGTACTAAAACGCGATGCTACAACTCTCAAATACTATAATATGCCCGAAATTTATGAATTAAACAATGCAAGTACGAAAAACACGCAAAGAAATTAAGAATTAAACTATGTAACAAATGAGTGAGCTAGGAGTATACGCCTTGCTGCTGCAGCTGCTTATCTAATGGCGGCAGGGAGCACACTGACTGTGACCAACCGACACTGGCCGTTCAAAACAAAAAAAGTACATGCAAAAGCGAAGAACACATGGCGAATACGTGTTATCTACGGAAGTTCCTGATCGCGTATTCAGGGAAAGCTTCCGACTGAACAGACGGCAGTTTGAAGAGGTTCATACACTGATAGAGCAATACATAAGAGGAAAACCAAGTCACATGCGGGAGCCCATACCTACAGAAGAAAAGTTAGCTGTATGTTTAAGGTATACAATTGAAATAAAGTATTTTTTTCTCAATATTTATTAAAGTTCAGAGAAACAATTTCCATCTGTAAATTTGTTAAAATAATGAACATGATAACACTGTTTATGGTAAATGTGGTGCTGAAGGTCCAAACTCCGTACCATGAGAGTCAGATATTGACGTGGTACATGAATTATTTTCTGTGCTGCATGATGATATTGATGAATGATGTTGAGCCACTGGTTTAGTCAAAATTTCCTCCTCCGTTTCAGATACTATATAAAACACTTTTTTCTTTACCAACACTTGGTACGCCTTTGGCATCTCTTTTGTCGATAGGTACATCGACATGAAAAATTGGTGTAAGGCGTCATTTTCTTGATGCAGTGATCTTTCGCGTAAAATGTCTCTTTTCTTAGCTCTCTCTTCGTAGCTGTTAATACTTTCAAGAATGATTTTACTGACATCTGCTTTCTTCTTCTTCCTTGACAATGGCGTCCCCAAGTCGTCTTGTGTTTCGTTCCTCTGTGTGTCTGTTACGTCATCTCCTCCACCATCATTTGCAACGCTCGTTGTAGCATTTACCTCTTCCATTATATTTGTTACTGTGCCTCTGTTGGCCATATATGGAACTAAAAATTCCATCTGATTTTGGTACAGCCATGGGCGGATTGAGGTCGCTGCTTGCCCACTCTCCTTTTTCTGTCTACGGAGGGCATCTCGATGACAATCCCTAAGTTCTCTCCAATTTTCTCTCGCTGTTTCCCCTGCAACAAGGAATTCCTGAATTTAGTTTTTCATATATTTCGGTATAAAGTGACATAAGAAAGGTGAACAGTGACATTTTCGAATAGTTTTGCCCCATTCCCCTAGTAGTGTCAGAAACAATCTGTCATTTCTTGTACACGTGCCATAAATGTCGAAACACTTAGTAACTTTCTGTCCACTCTGCTTATGCGACATAAACGGATTGTTGTCTTTTTTCATTTTAGGTATTTAACGACGGGGGATATGTTTAAAACTATCGCTCTAAGCTACCGCATGGGTCAAAGGACAGTGTCGAAGATAGTTTATTATGTGTGTGGAGCGATATCAAAGCATCTACAACCCATTTATCTACCTGATACAACAAAAGTTATGTGGGAAAATATTGCTTCTGACTTTGAGAGGAAATGGCAGTTTTACAATTGTGTTGGAGCCGTTGATGGGAAACATATCATTTTGCGAAAACCTCAGTTATCTGGTTCCTCATTTTTCAATTACAAACAGCATTGCTCTGCAGTATTAATGGCTACTGTCGATGCTCATTACAGATTTACCTCTATAGACGTCGGTTCAATGGGCAGATTTAGTGATGGAAATATTTTTTCTACTTCAGTATTAGGAAGAAAACTGACTGACGGAACTTTAAAAATCCCAGGAGATAAATCGCTTCCTGGACAACAAAATAGAGCCCCTTACATTTTCGTAGGTGATGAGGCATTTCCATTATTAAAAAACTTAATGCGACCGTACCCTAAATGCGGAGTTACTGGCAACGACAAAAATAAACTTTATAATTACAGACTGTCTGGTGCTCTTCAAACTGTAGAGTGTGCATTTGGTATCTCGAGTTCCCGATTTCGTGTGTTTAAACGGCCTTTTGAGTGTAAACTAGAGACTGTAGATAGAACTGTGATAGCTGCATGTGTACTTCATAATTACTTGAGGACTGATAACACTACGTCAAATGATCTCGCCGAGGAGGACGACATGGGACCACTGAGTAGCAACCAGCTTCTGTCGCCCGCTCCAAGTAGGTGCAGAAGCACGAGTGAAGCTTTCCTTACGAGAGAAAAAGTTAATGAGTGTTTTAATTCACCAGAAGGTTCTGTTCAATGGCAGTATGCAGCTATAAAAAGAGGCCACTATTAAAGAGAACGACTTGTGTCATTAATATTACATGTATATTGTGAAAATGCATATAAAATTAATTAATTAATTAAGTAATTAATTAATAATACTTACAATCGCTGTAATGTAATTCCTCTGCAACCTTCTTCCATATTTCGTCCTTCAATTTACTCCGGATTTAGTCTGGATGACTGGTGTCGTACAGCACTGGGTTGTCCTGAACTAACTGAATGAAGTGTTCCATAACTAAAAGACTTCGTACAAGAACGAAAGTGAGGTACTGTCGCAGACGCGCACACCGCTGCTGGAAAGTCACTACTGGCCGAGCGCAGCGCAGCGCGGTGCCACAGACCACCTCTGTGGTGGTGCGAACCGCTGACAGAGATGGGATCGGAGATAACGGGTCCCTCGGCCGCAGGCAGAGGAAAACTGTGCGGCTCGGACAGCGGGGCAGAGGGCTGACCCAGCTAATCCTGCCCTGCGTGCAGTACGCGGTGCCCCATTGGAAAGCGTGCTCTACAAAAGCGGCTCTGCCTCTGCTGCGTGCAGCGCGCGCTGCGCCACAGTGGAACACGTGGTTCCAGCGGCCAATAGCGGCGCTCCCGATAGCGTACTTACGCGCCTGCCTGTCGCTCAGCCAGCCAGTCTAATCTCGCGTACGTCTGTTGACACATCGCCTCGCGTTAGACAGCTTACTGACTCGTCCTGTGTACGAGTGGACGTGTTTGTTAGGTTTCCTTGTTTCTCCATTGTTCGATCTTGTTGTCGTGGTCCGTCATCTCCTTCGTAGTCTTGTCGGTCGTCTCCCGTTGTGTTGTTGTTCGCGGGCCTCTCCGCGGGTCCCGGCGCGCTTTCAACCATTTCAACACCGCGACCGTCCCGGTCGCAGTTACAACGTCTTCGATTAGACTGTTTATTACCTAAAAGACACATACCGTACTTAGAAAACTTTGATGATGGTTTTCTCAGAAATGTTCGAGTATCTACGGATAAAGCGAGAGAGGTGTTCGCTTATTTTGACCCTTGTTCCGCTGAACCAAGTTGCTGGGAAATCGTGTTGTGGCGCGTGCCGTGTTGTCCTCGCGAATATACAAGTTCTGTGACGCGTGACTCGCGCGCACGGTGACACCGCGTCACGAAAAGTACACGAACTGTCGAAAGGAGAGCCTCGCGGCGCTCGTTACTCCCTCTTGAGATGCGCGTCGAGTCGCTCAGCAACGGAAAGGTTTGCCGGGCTAGCTCATTAGGCAGCCAGCGCAGCAAACTCAGGGAGGGCTGATAGACGAAAAGCGACCTGATACTCGTCTTTCGAGATGGTAACTCGGGCTACAGATAAGTTAGACGATAAGCATAAATTCTCCACGAAATCGTTTGAATGACTGGAAGTTAGCATCCTGTATAGAGACAGAAACACCGTCTCTGTACAGAGTAGCACTCGCGAGTAATAGAGCTGAATTAAACGGTAGGAATGGTTGCTGTGAGACGTTGAGGGTCGTAGGATACGGGACGGATTATGATACGTGAGGGATATACGAGGGTTGCCCAGAAAGTAATGCGCCGCAGATCTTTTTCTCAGCCGAAAACAATGCTACGAGTGCGAAACGTCAGGTATGTATTATTTGACGTCTACTGAGTGAGCACGCCAAGTTTCCGTCACTTCCGACAGATAGCGTAGCTGTAGTACAGTTTCCAAATGTCGTCTGAAGGTGATGTACGTTACAAGCAACGTGTCGGCATCGAATTTCTCGCTGCAGAGAAAGCAACAGTGGGAAATATGGACAAACGCTTGTGCAAAGTCTATGGAGGATCTGCTATCAACAGAAGTACAGTTAGTCGCTGGGCACGTAGGGTGAGGTCATCAGAAGGCGGTTAGTCGAAGCTCCACGATTTGCAGCGGTCGGGGAGACCATCCACGGCTGTCGCACCTGACATGTTGCAGCTGACGTTGTCATTCGCGAGGACAGACCTATTACGACTCGGCATTTGGCGCTGCATCAATCATCGAAGGAATTGTGGATGCAATTATGGGCACTTTCGGATATTCAAAAATTTGCGCAAGATGTGTCTCGCAGTGTCTAACGGTGGATCACAAATCGCACAGAAAAAACATTTGTCCTGTTTGTTGAAGCTGAGGGGGAGACGTACCTGTCCCGGATTGTGACAGGCGATTAAACCTGTGTTCACCATTTTGAGCCCGAAACAAAACGACAGTCGATGGAATGGTCCCATTCCCACACCCCACAGAAGGAAAAAAATCTGAACAAATGCTTTCGCCGGTAAGGTCACGATCACCGTGTTCTGGGACTGTGACGGTGTGAGTCTCATTGATGTGATGCCGAGAGACGGTACCATTAATTGAGAAGCATATGTCAGCACATTAACAAAACTCAAGACCCGCTTCCGGCGACTTGGGCGCCACAGCAACCCAGGAGATGTTTTGCTGCGACACGATAACGCTCGGCCACTCACAAGTCTGAGGAGTGCCGAACACATCGCAAAATGGGGTTGGACAGTGTTACACAATCCACCCTATAGCCCGGACCTAGCCCCCTCGGACTTCCACTTGTCTGAGCTATTAAAGGATGCCATTCCTCGAAGACATTTTAAGGGCTATGAGGACGTGATTCAGACAGTGAAGCACTGGCTCCGCCAACAGGACAAGGATTGGTACCGACAGGGTATGCACTCCCATGTTTCGCGCTAAAGGAAGGCCATAGAACGAGATGGAGATTACCTGGAAAACTATAGTATGTAGACAAAACACCGTTCTTTCGAGTGTGTAATTCTCATTATGTTCAACAAAGAATTGTTGATGAAAAAATCGGTGCATTTCTTTCTAGGCATTACTTTTTAGAGAGCGTCTAAATGTGTGTCTTTCGATGCAATAGAATTGTCAGTAAAAGCTGTTTTATCCTGAAGTTTCTTCTAACGACTGTAGCTGATGCATTTCAACGATAGAGGAGACTGTTCAATCCACCTCGTGAGTGAATATTTTACTGACAAACACAACTGTCGAAGCAGCTGCCTAACGGCGTCCCTGTACGAAGGCGGGGCTGTTCGCAAGTGCCAAACCAGCGGGCCACGACCCACGAGCGACAGCAGTTGCCTACTTTTGCGTACACTGTGAGATCCGTGCGTCGGCGAGCAGTGGTGTGGCAGAGACACAGGTACAAATAGACGTGCAGCAGGCTGGCGGACGGAGGTGTGGAGTGCGCAGGCGCACGTGCCTGCTGCAGCGAGCAGGCTCACGCCCTCGTGCACACGGCGCCGCCGTGTCGCGGCCGTACTGGGGGGGGGGGGGGGGGGGGGCAGACGTGGCCCAGGGCGGAGCGCGGCGGCCGATTAATTTTTATGGCACGAATAAATCCGCGGCGAACGAGAGCGAGCGTAACGAGCGCCGCCATTATCCCGTGAGATATGTGCTGCGTAGCCGGCGGAAGGGAGAAGGGCTGCACCCCACTCACAGGGGTGCGGGCTACAGTTAGCGTAGTGCAGGTAGAAAGAACGGGAAAGCCGGCGGGGATGGCCGAGCGGTTCTAGGTGCTACAGGAGGTTCGAATCCTGCCTCGGGCATGGATGTGTGTGATGTCCTTAGGTTAGTTAGGTTTAAGTAGTTCTAACTTCCAGGGAACTGATGACCTCATAAGTTAAGTCCCGTAGTGCTCAGAGCCATTTGAACCAAAGAACGGGAAAGAAACAAAGTAGTGCTAGCAGTCTCACAGAGCAAGTACCCCAGGCATAACGGGAAGGAAGCCGAGCAGCCTCACTTACCACTGTGGCCACAAAAGACACCGCAAGCCAGTGGTCCCTGCACGTCAGACGGTTCACTGTACCGACATTACTTGTCTCGTTTCCATTCACGTAACCGAGCGAGGTGGCGCAGTGATTAACCACTGGACTCGCATTCGGGAGGACGACGGTTCAATTCCGCGTCCGGCCATCCCGATTAAGGTTTTCCGTGATTTCCCTAAATCGCTCGAGGCAAATGCCGGGATGGTTCCTTTGAAAGGGCACGGCCGACTTCCTTCCCCGTCCTTCCCTAATCTGATGAGACCGAAGACTTCAATGTTTAGTAAAAAAAAAAAAAATGGTTCAAATGGCTCTGAGCACTATGAGGTCATCAGTCCCCTACAACTTAGAACTACTGAAACCTAACTAACCTAAGTACATCACACATATCCATGCCCGAGGCAGGATTCGAACCTGCGACCGTAGCGGTCGCTCGGTTACAAACTGTAGCGCCTAGAACCGCTCGGCCACTCAGGCCGGCTCACTGTTTAGTCTCCTCCCCCAAACAACCCAACCCAACCCCAACCATTCACGTACTGAGACAGGAAAAAAATTACTTTCTAAATGTCTCTGTACACACTCTGATCTCTCTTATCTTCCTGATCCCTGCGCGAAATGTACGTTAATGGGAGCATAACTAACACACACCTATATTTCAGCAAAGGTTCTCTAAATTTAAGGGGGGGGGGGGGGCGTGTAAGAAGATATACGGGTACAAGTTCGTTAATATAATTCGCTGTTTGAGAGATAATGGAACCACATTCTGCGCATGTTGTCATCATGTTATTGGCCATGGAATAAACATTTCTAATTTTTTTTTCTACATAATTTGATCAGGACGTTGCCGGATACTTTCAGAGCACATACTATCTCACCAGGAACATTCTCTCAATTTTCTCATACTTATCAGTTTCAGAATTTGGTACCTTATCTGATGTAATTAGATAAACAAATGTGTGTACTACTCGTTTTTAATATCAATTTTAGGACTCTCACAACGATTTTTTTAAATATATGTGTATAATACATAGCAATTTTTATTTCACAACAATTTAAATACATTTGGCAGTAAAGTTTTTTTAAAACTTTTGTACCACAAGAAGCTGAGTTACAGTACGTATGAAGTATGTATCTGCAATGGTTCAGCACAAAATATTCTGCCTCAATCTTCTTCAACAAGTTTTCAGTAAAGTAACGTGCATGAATTTCTACGCAATCCCGTAATGGTCCTCACTCTTTCCGTTTTACCATTGTTGAACACTAGACAGAGGAGCGAAACGTTGCCTTGTGGGCTCATCTTCCGAAGGAGGTTCTAAAGTTTTCGTACTTCTTTTGTGTTCCTTCATGTGTGCATTACTTTAATAAACTCATCGTAACGGGCTCACAGCTTCCTGTGCTGTTTAGATGCTTCTCTGACGGAAAGAGAGAGAGAGAGAGATAGAGAGAGAAGAAAACATCCCAAGCTAGGACAGGGTGATGTAAAAAAGGGGTTTACCCTGCGTGTTGTTCAAACCAAGATGGCTTTTACATCAGCTGTACGTCGAATTAAACTCTAAAAATTGGAGACAGTTTTTATAGTGGAAAAAATTCAACATTTTTGATCAATTTTGTGTGAATTCGCCCTTAAACAGTAGGAATTCGTTAGAAGTAGCCGTCTTTCTTCCAAGAACTCCCATTGAAGTTCTTCCAGCATTGCAGTTACACGTTTTTATGGGCTAAACCAGTATCTGGACTGAAGACCACAACAAAAACAACGTCGACCTGTTACGACCCTAACAGCACGTCTACGAATTCGTTCTACGTCTGCTGTCTTGCCTCCCTGATAAATACTCAAAACACTGGAACAGTACTCTAGAATCGGTCTTGTGTGCCTTTTCCTTGACAGACGCATTACATATGCCCAGACCCCTTCCAGCAAACCTCAAGTATTGGTCTGATCTTGTCTAGTACTGATTTCACGCGATGGTCCCATTTCTACCTCTGAATGCTTCTACGACGTGAGATGCTCAACATGTTGACCATTATTTTCTGATCACATAGTATTGGGTTCTTTCTCGTCGTTATAGGCATTATCTTACATTTAAAGGGTCTATCATACATCACAGCAGGTGGAGACACTTTCGTACTCGTCCGACGAGCGCCTTATAGCGCTGCTGATCCTGCTTACGTACACCGCCAGAAAAATATGAAATAGCCTCAAAGACAAGGTCATTTTATTAGGTGACAGGTAGTTTATCATTGTAAAGTTCAGATCAAACTAAACACTTATGTCAGAGTAAAGGGTACTCAAGTAGTCGCATCAGCACAATGTTACCCCTCTCTGGCGTCAATGAAGGTGTGTATTACCGCATGCAAACGATCATAGATGTGCCGAATGGCATCCTGCCATAAAAACACACCGTACTCCGCCCGAGTAGACCTCGGGGGTTCACGGGTACCGACCGGCCGCCACGTGATCCTCAACCGCAGGCGTCACTGGATGCAGATGCGGAGCGGCACGTGGTCAGCATGCCGCTCTCCCGGCCGTACGTCAGTTTACGAGGCCGGAGCCGCTACTCCTCAATCGAGTAGCTCCTCAGTTTGCCTCACAATGGCTGAGTGCCAACAGCTCTTGACAGACCGGACGGAGACCCATCCAACTACTAGCCCAGCCCGACAGCGTCGACTTCGGTGATCTGGCGGGAACCCGCGTTACTACTGGGGCAAGGCCGCTGGCGTCATCCTATCGTAGCTTGTGCAAACGTCTTGCGCCTTTTGTTGCAATTCGGCAATGGTTCTTGTAGTCCCTGGGAAGCGAGTACGTTCCCGTTTCATCATTTCTCACAAGTGTTCAGTTGGCAAAAGACCTGGTGATCTCGGTGGCCAGCGCGGATGTCGTAGTCCGTGTTCAACATGTTGCATGTGGACGAGCATTGTCATACTGGAAGGAACACATCATCTTGCTGCTGTGGAAGAAATGGTACCAGGATAGAAACAAAGCATGTGCAGTATTGTTGGCAGCGGTTACTTCACCATGTAGGAACACCAAATGTGATCGCGAGCTGTAACCGATGGCCCCGCCCCGCGCCGCAGACACACACCGTGGAGCCCGAGTCGGGCGCTGCGCGTCGCCGGCGAATGCGCCCTGCAGCAGGCGGCTCGCCGGCTCTGCGCCACGCTATGTCGGTCACTCGCGAACGGTCGGAGCCTGCTCCCAGCACCGAAGACAACAGAGTGCGATTCAACTCTTTCGCGACTCCAGAGTAGCCATCCTCGGCAGTGTGTGGTGTCTAAGCCACGTGTGATATTAATCCTGCTGCAAGTAGACGGTTCCGAGTAGTTCCTGAGGATACAGGAGGTGCAACACGTGCCCTGATTTCGTCCCCGAATGATGCTCGGTTGGCCACCGCTGCTCGCACTTTGAAATATAAAGATAGGTGCTTACTCGATGTTCAGATGTGTGTGAATTCCTAACGGACCAAACTGCTGAGGTCATCGGTCCCTAGACATACACACTACTTAAATGGTAAGAACAACACACACACACACACACACCCGTGCGCCTCAGAGGGCGCGGCTGCCCCGAACGGCAACAGCCACAGTGTCCACTTCTAAAACGAAGATTTACGCCAGGTCGAGTCTTCCATCTTTGGGAAAGTCGTGTCGCACTGAAGGTATGCTGACAAGGACTGACCGAAGCTCTATGACCGTTGCTAATAAAATCGTTATTTGAAGGTTAACGACCACTCGAGCACATGCTGCCCGAGATACAACGAATTATCCGTCAGTTCGTAAGACTCCTGCACGAGGTATTCTGTGGCAAAAAGCTCAACATTGCTCCAAACAATAAAAGTTAACACACTCGTGCAGCCGTTTTGCCCTGTGCAGCACTTCAGTACGACAGTATCGGGAAGGTGCTGAGAGCAGCAAGTTCAGTCCTAAATCATTTATGGTGTGTCCGCACTATCTCGTAAAAAACGCCGCAGTAATCGCATTTTAAAATTTCAATGTCAGTGCAAAATGGTGGTAACAGAGTGAGGCTCGATGATCAAATGTTAGTCAAGTAACGTAACCTTCCGTTTGTCAATTGTAGGCGTACAAAATTATCGTGACGTCTGCCACTGTCGTACAGTTTGCGCTGTGGGAAGCAAATCTGTAACCTCTGTTACGTGGGATTCTTTCTCCAGCAACTTGTGCTTCTGTACTCCTTAGAACCGTCAGCCTTTAAACAGCGTTTTACAGCTAAATGACCCGTTTGAGTGGCACATCAGGCACATACACGTATTTCACAATCAAATTTATTCGCTTTTATGCCATCGAGCTGGTTTATTTCCTGTTTGAGTACACCACTATGGCTCAAGTTTAACAGTCGCTTCTTAATCTGAGGAGGAGCATTCCTAAGTATTATATCTGACCCGCTATTTTTATACTCGCTTTAACACGAAATACGTTAATCCAGCTCGCAATTCATTTTTCTTATTTTATTTATGTGACAAGACTTAATTGTTCACAAAATCGCCACGAACTAGAAACTGAAAGTGGCTGTCAATAATTTGACAGGTCTTACCTTACCAGCTACGTGGTTATGGTGAAATTCTTGAACAGGATGGAGTAGCAGATAAGTCAAAATGTTACGACCCGTTGCCGTCTGGGAATGGTATATTTGTCACGTGACGTCTGCTCACTGTGGTTGCTAGAGGCTGTCCAGCAGAACTTGTCGTCCCCCTCCAAGTGGCACTAGTGGTGAGGTGTTTCGCGATGTCGCGGGACAACAGATCTACTGCGCACTGAAGCGCTGGTCGGTCAGCACACTTGCTTGCCGACTACTCGAGCCGGGGAGCTGTGCCCCTACCTGCTGGCATCCCGCTACACGCGCCTCTCCGGACTCTGCCAAAGGCATCGTCGATTTGCGACACGTAAAAAATAAATAAATAAATAAAATAAAAAGCTCACTGTGCATTAACCGCCGCACGGAACCTGCCTCAGTGGTGAGAAAAAAGAACAGAAGAGTGTGAGCCGCGCACTGAAGTTTTGTGCCGCACTGCTCTCATGCCACGTGACGCGTAGTCCCAAATGGTTCAAATGGCTCTGAGCACTATGGGACTTAACATCTATGGTCATCAGTCCCCTAGAACTTACAACAACTTAAACCTAACTAATCTAAGCACATCACACACATCAATGCCCGAGGCAGGATTCGAACCTGCGACCGTAGCAGTCACGCCGTTCCGGACTGAAGCGCAGAGAATCGCACGGTCACCGCGGCCGGCCGAAATTTGTTTCTCAACGTTCGGCTTTCTCACCACAATTACTGACACAGGCCAATTTTTTGCCTTCGTTAATATTTCCTCATGATTATTCTGTTTCCAAATGTCCAGAAACTGCTGATCACAATCGAACTATGATTTCTTAGGGCCATGGTACGCACAAGTGCGTAGTGTAGTACTTGTAAGCTTAAGCGTCATCAGCTTCCATCCACTCCTGGAAGTTTCAAATTCACTTTCAGCAGCTAGCTTCTGCTTCAGTCCTGTCACATTCAAATTGTCAGCAGCTTCCATGAACTTCAATTCTGGCAGATTCAGCTTCAATATCAGTAGCTTCATTCTTCCTTAATTCTTTCAGCTCCAGATCGTCCTGGCAGATTCTGCTTCTGTATCAGTAGCTTCATTCTTCCTTCATTCTTTGAGCTTCAGATAGTCGTGGTAGCTTCAGCTTCTGTGTCAACAGCTTCCTTCTGTTTCTATCCTATCATATTCAGATTCAATGTCATCAGCTTCCTTCTGCTTCAGTTCTGGCTGCTTCAGATTCAGTACCTGCCGCTTCCTTCTGCTTCAGTTCTGGCAGCTTTAATTTTAATGCGGAGGCTACTAGGTCCTGAGTGAAGTGATCCTCAGGAAGAGGCTCACTCCTGGCCTGTTATTACCTTATTTTTGGATGTTACTGCATCGTCAACATTGAAAATAGGACTACGTGTATTTTATTTGCTTACTAAGCGTTTTCTGGCTGAACGTGTGTTGCTGTGACAAGACTTTAGAAGAGATCTCCTTCAGGTTGTTTTCATTTACCCTACTATAACTAAAAGAAAGTGAAGTACTGTAGTTTAAGATCGTATCCACGACGTATCATGACAGCGATTTTCATTTAAAAGATATTGCATGCTCGTCATTTCATAGAATGCTCCTCTGGTGTACTAAATACGCATTCGTTATAAGAATAATTGATATTAACTTTGAATTTCGTGATTCTGTAATAATGGCCGTCGTTTGTTGCACAGCCATGCAAGAAAAGAAAACACATTTCTTATTTCGTAGATGAAGTGTACGAGTGAAGTTTGCTAACACTTCTCGAGCAGGGAAGCCCAACAGTGGGCTTGCTACTGGATATTATTTTGAAACTTATTTCAAATCTGCACTCCGAACGTATATCGTAGCAGACGGCTATATTGTGTGGTGATATTGTAAAATTTTAATTTCCATAATCAATTGAAATATCGGCTCTATGTTGATGTCGTGGGCTGCATTTGCTGGCTGTAGACTTTTAAATGCAGCAGGGCTGCTGTATTCGTCAGTACTAGGACACCACTGTACGGATGTAACAGCTGCGTACTTTTGCTGATAAGCTGTAAAAAACGGTCGTTATTTTCAGTTAAGGAAATAACCGCACAGGTAATGCAAATATATCCATTCCATCATACGTCTCGTAAAAACGATAGAATTTACACAGCGTGTATGACACGGTTTCCAGAAGTCCATAAAAGTCGTAGATAGTAGTTTTGAGGTAGAAGCCCTGAAATATGCTTTACAATGTTGCACAAATTCAGTTTCATAAACTTTTGAATACTAGAAACTGTTCGTGCAATGTTCTTTTAGTCAGAAGTTATGTCGAGATATTTGGTAAATCAACACTTGTGAAGTCTGATGTGCGGTCGGCGTATAAAATCAACCTATCAATGTGTAGGCTGTAAAATTGTCACGCAATAGGAGATTTTTCTTTTGAACACAAATATACGTTCTATACCACTTTATTTCCTGTAACAGACATCTAAACGATCTAATTTTCTCCTCAAGCCACACACTTCAAACAGATAAAGGAAGGGAAAAAAAAGGAAAAGTGGGAGTAGGACTAGCGATCTGTGGGTTCAGTACGCTTTTGCGTATAAAAGACTGAATGACTCACTCACTTATTCAGCATCGCCCAGCCCAAACCGCTAAGGATAGAAAGTGGAAATGTGGAGAGGATGTTGATCTTATACTGTAGAGCGTGAAACAGAGGAGCAAATGCTTTTTGAAAATACGTCGCTATTAGGGCGATTTTGAAGCTTGGCCTGTGAAAATTGGTATTTGGTTTCTTCGTCAGAAATAAATAAACCTCTGTGTCTGCGTTATTGGAAATTAACGCCTATGGTGGTGAAATCAGTAGGTAAAAGTTTTTTTGAAAATAAATTATTATCAAAGAACTACTAAACTACCCTACTTTTAAAGCTACACCAATGAAAACTGGTATTTGACTTCTTGGTTACAAATTAAAAAATGCGTGTTTCAGTGTCTTTGGAAATTCAACCCCTGAAGGAGTGAAACAGGAGATGAAAAGTTTTATGAAAGATTTCATTATGAATGCATTTTCAAAGCTTAGCCTATGAAAATTTGCACTTGTCTTCTCAGCTACAATTTAAAAAAAAAGGTGTGGCACTGTTTTTGAAAATTCAGCCCGTATGGGAGTGAAACAGAAGATTAAATTATTTCTGGAAATATTTCATTATGCAAGCATTTTTGAAGCTACATATATAAAAATTTGTATTTGGCTTCTTTGTTACAAATTAAAAAAATATCGCATGTCTGTTTTTGGATATTCAACCAGGGTAAAATAGGAGATGAATGTTTTATGAAAATATTTCCTTATGAAAGCATTTTTAAAGCTTAATCTATGAAAACACGTATTTGGCTTCTCGGCTAGAAAGGAAAGGAAAGAAACACGTGTTTCACTATTTTTTGGAAATTCAGCGTCTAAGGAAACCGCTATGGACAGAAACTTGAAATTTGGAGAGGATGTGGGTCTTATACTGTAGGCATCAGTCAAGAAGGGACTGCCGAAATTCCACTCCTAAAGCGGATGAAATGCTTTTTGAAATTATGTCTCTATTAAGGCAATTTTGAAGATGTTGTTGTTGTTGCGGTCCTCAGTCCAAAGACCGGTTTGATACTCTTTTAGAAATAAAAAATACGTGTTTCACTGTTTTTGGCAATTCAGGCCCCAAGGGGCAAACCAGGGATTACAATTACTAAAAAATATTTCGATGTATTAAAAAAATTTAAAGCTGTGTCTATGAAAACTGCTCTTTCGCTTATCGGTTAAACATGTTAGGGGACGAAGGTTTCTTTGGAAATATCCCAACAAGAACGAAAAAGGAACAATTAAGCAAAACCTTTGACTACAGCTACCAGAATCACTTTTAGGTCAGAAGTACCTCCGGAAAAGATCTTGCTTATAAGGCCTTAATTAGCGTGAAAAGTTTAGAAGGTGTTGCAGTTTGTAACAACGTACAAATTAGATTAAAGAAAAACAAAAAGAAAAAAAAACTGTGCACCCATACAGTCTACCCTATTGAAGCGGATGGTGCTAAGATAGTTTTGCATACAGATGTTAATAACAGTAATAATAACGGTAGTAATGTAGTGCGGTTCGCTGGCTCGGTGGCAGCCACTTGGGCGACTTGTGTACTCCCAACCCTACCCCGTTTATCAGACCGGCGAAAGGGCGCCTACAGTTTAATTTGAAACCCGAATCGTGTTGTTCCTCATGACTTGTCAACACGTTGAGAAGTGTAGACTAAGACTCAAACATCCATCATCCGCCGGAGATTCTGTCCCATGACCTCTCGGTTTCCAGGCAGGCGTGTTACGCAAGAACCTTTTTGTTTTTTGTTTTTAATTCTGCTCGATTTTGCGTGTCATCCTTGCGCAGGGGCCCTGCCGATGTTCTCTGTACTCTCTCTCCCAATTTTGGTATATGTTCCGCCGGAGCCAGTTCTTCAGGCGCTACATTTATATAGGCAAGTCATCTAATGATTTTGATGAATCAGCTTGCTGGTATCAAAAAATCTACATCTACATGGATTCTCTGCAAATCACATTTATGTGCCTGCAGAGGGTTTATCGAACCACCTTCACAATTCTCTATTATTCCAATCTCGTATAGAGCGCGGAAAGAACGAACACTTGTATCTTTCCGTACGCGCTCTGATTTCCTTATTTTATCGTGGTGATCGATTCTTCCTATGTAGGTCGGTGTCGACAAAATACTATCGCATTCGGAGAAGAAAGTTGGTGATTGGAATTTCGTGAGAAGATTCCGTCGCAACGAAAAACGTCTTTCTTTTAATGATGTCCAGCTTAGATCCTCTATCATTTCTGTGACACTCTCTCCCATATTCGCGATAATACAAAACGTGCTGGCCTTCTTTGAGCGTTTTCGATGTACTCCGTCAGTCCTACCTGGTAAGGATGCCACACCGCGCAGCAGTATTCTAAAAGTGGACGGGCAAGCGTAGTGTAGGCAGTCTCCTTAGTAGATCTGTAACATTCTCTAAGCGTCCTGTCAATGAAACGCAGTCATCGGTTAGCCTTCCCCACAACATTTTCTTCCAATTTAACTTATTCATAATTGTAATTCCTAGGTATTTAGTTGAATTTACGGCCTTTAGATTTGACTGATTTATCATGTAACCGAAGTTTAACGGACCACACTTTTCGTTATTTAGGGTCAACTGCCAATTTTCGCACCATTCAGATATCTTTTCTAAATCGTTTTGAAATTTGTTTTGATCTTTTGATGACTTTACTAGTCGATAAACGACAGCGTCATCTGCAGACAACCTAAGACGGCTACTAAGATTGTCTCCTAATTCGTTTATATAGATAAGTACAAGCAAAGGGCGTATAATACTACCTTGGGGAACGCGAGGAATAACTTCTGTTATACTCTATGACTTTCCGCCAATTACTACAAACTGTGACCTCTGAAGGGAAATCACGAATCCAGTCTGATAGCTGAGACGATATTCCATAAGCATGCAATTTCACTACAAGCCGCTCGTGTGGTACAGTGTCAAAAGAATTCCGGAAATCCAGAAATACGGAATCGATCTGAAATTCCTTCTCAATAGCATTCGACATTTCATGCGAATAAAGAGCTAGTTGTGTTTCACAAGAACGATGTTTTCTAAAGCCATGTTGACTGTGCGTCAATAGTCCGTTTTCTTCGAAGTAATTCATATTGTTCGAACACAATATACGTACCAAAATCCTGCTGCATACAGTCGGTAATGATATGGGCATGTTATTTAGTGGATCACTCCTAGTACCTTTGTCGAATATTGGTGTGACTTGCGCAACTTTCCAGTCTTTGGGTACGGATCTGTCTGCGAGCGATGGTTGTATACGATTGTTAAGTATGGAGCTAATGCATCAGCATACTCTGAAAGGAACCTAATTGGTATACACTGGACCAGAAGACATGTGACATAAATGGTCGTATCTTTGGACAGCGTTGACTTACAAGCTTAAACTTTTAACGCCGCCAGGAGACCGTGGACCTTAGCATTTCACATAAAGTTCAACTCCATACTTCAACCCGTTCGTGAGAAAACGGGGCCGTGACCGACAGGCAGACAATGAAGTGATCCTACAGGGTGTTTCAAAAATGACCGGTATATTTGAAACGGCAATAAAAACTAAACGAGCAGCGATAGAAATACACCGTTTGTTGCAATATGCTTGGGACAACAGTACATTTTCAGGCGGACAAACTTTCGAAATTACAGTAGTTACAATTTTCAACAACAGATGGCGCTGCAGGTGATGTGAAAGATATAGAAGACAACGCAGTCTGTGGGTGCGCCATTCTGTACTTCGTCTTTCTGCTGTAAGCGTGTGCTGTTCACAACGTGCAAGTGTGCTGTAGACAACATGGTTTATTCCTTAGAACAGAGGATTTTTCTGGTGTTGGAATTCCACCGCCTAGAACACAGTGTTGTTGCAACAAGACGAAGTTTTCAACGGAGGTTTAATGTAACCAAAGGAACGAAAAGCGATACAATAAAGGATCTGTTTGAAAAATTTCAACGGACTGGGAACGTGACGGATGAACGTGCTGGAAAGGTAGGGCGACCGCGTACGGCAACCACAGAGGGCAACGCGCAGCTAGTGCAGCAGGTGATCCGACAGCGGCCTCGGGTTTCCGTTCGCCGTGTTGCAGCTGCGGTCCAGATGACGCCAACGTCCACGTATCGTCTCATGCGCCAGAGTTTACACCTCTATCCATACAAAATTCAAACGCGGCAACCCCTCAGCGCCGCTACCATTGCTGCACGAGAGACATTCGCTAACGATATTGTGCACGGGATTGATGACGGCGATATGCATGTGGGCAGCATTTGGTTTACTGACGAAGCTTATTTTTACCTGGACGGCTTCGTCAATAAACAGAACTGGCGCATATGGGGAACTGAAAAGCCCCATGTTGCAGTCCCATCGTCCCTGCATCCTCAAAAAGTACTGGTCTGGGCCGCCATTTCTTCCAAAGGAATCATTGGCCCATTTTTCAGATCCGAAACGATTACTGCATCACGCTATCTGGACATTCTTCGTGAATTTGTGGCGGTACAAACTGCCTTAGACGACACTGCGAACACCTCGTGGTTTATGCAAGATGGTGCCCGGCCACATCGCACGGCCGGCGTCTTTAATTTCCTGAATGAATATTTCGATGATCGTGTGATTGCTTTGGGCTATCCGAAACATACAGGAGGCGGCGTGGATTGGCCTCCCTATTCGCCAGACATGAACCCCTGTGACTTCTTTCTGTGGGGACACTTGAAAGACCAGGTGTACCGCCAGAATCCAGAAACAATTGAACAGCTGAAGCAGTACATCTCATCTGCATGTGAAGCCATTCCGCCAGACACGTTGTCAAAGGTTTCGGGTAATTTCATTCAGAGACTACGCCATATTATTGCAACGCGTGGTGGATATGTGGAAAATATCGTACTATAGAGTTTCCCAGACCGCAGCGCCATCTGTTGTTGAAAATTGTAACTACTGTAATTTCGAAAGTTTGTCTGCCTGAAAATGTACTGTTGTGCCAAGCATATTGCAACAAACGGTGTATTTCTATCGCTGCTCGTTTAGTTTTTATTGCCGTTTCAAATATACCGGTCATTTTTGAAACACCCTGTATAATGGCTCTACTTTTAGTGATAGAGGTGAGGACTCTAAAAAGGTTTTTTTCAATAAATCAGTAATACACTGTTCGTGCAATAACTCTAATTTCATAAATATACTTTACATAATATCGAACAAATTCGAGCAGTAAAATGTTACTCGATTAGAGCTCAAGATGGACTTGGACAAGCTGTCGTATTGCGTTTCAGTTACGATGGGTTTCCGAATTTTTCACTGCCGACTGCCATCCTCTGAACGCCGCTCGTGTGTTTCGGCTGCTCTGACCTAAAACAACAGACCTAATGCTGAACAAATAATAATAAATACATTTCCTTTACTTACCCTGTGTGAGTGAAGGAGTGAAGTGAGAAGGTACGAGTCTCATCCTTTACATTTTGTGACACTGGTATATTTATTTAGCTAACTTGAGACGTACAAAGTGAGTTGAAGACACAATAGTACACATTGTCTTGCGCCTGAAACAGGTGAGCCAGCTAAGAGACGCCACCGTACGGCCAGAGCGAACCCATGCGCCCAGCTGCGGATCTCGCTAGACAGTAGTGGACAACGTCGCAAAAACTTTTACATACTCAAGAAATTTTTGATTTTTGTAGCCAAAGACCTGCGATAGGTCCTTTCTCTAATGAAACTGAAATACTCGTTTCTGTGGCGTGAGAAATTGCGTACGGAGCGCACTTGAACGCTTTTTTTAAGTAGAGGTGGAGCCCCTCCACGCCCACACCGGCATGATGGCCAACACAAAAGGTCTGCTGCCATCTCTGCATAAGGGTTAGCATTCACTAAAGTGAGGTGTCGCAGGATGTGGGTACTGCGATGTTTGCGTACGTCTGGTTAGGATTAACCATTAATACGTGCTCATCTGGAGATAGATTGGTCGAAATCTGACGAAGGGTAGCGGTTTGAAGGGCAGAGGAAAAAAAAGTGCCAAGGCAAGAGCCAAGGGAAAAAAACCTCTGCGAAAGTTCGGTCGGGCGGCAAGAGCAGTAGCGGTTGTCTTGCTGCCTGCGATAGGTTGTGCAAGGATAGGCTTTGTTAGTAGTGGGTATCATGCATGTCGATACCTTGGCGTAGTGCGTTTGTGCTGCTCGGCGGCTGGCGCTGGGTGCTGGTACAGAGTCCTCGTTCAGCGTCCTGCAACCTGCAACAGTTAGGTTTGTTATCGGTCCGATAGGTCATATACCGGAGGCACAGTGTGAGGGAGTGTTGGCAGATTGTTCGTGCGTCTGTGGGCGAGCTCGTCGGTGTCCCTGCTGTGGCCTGTTGGTCGGCTCTAATAGAAGCTGGTAGTTGCCAGTCAGTGTTGCTGATATGCAGGGGCTTACCGACGTTTGTCGCTGTTTGCGTATGTTAGTGTACCATAGGTGGTTATGCCCTAGCTAGCAGTGAACGCTTGGTACTCGATCGTATTGTGAAGACGAGTGGCCCGCCGCGAGGAGAAGACGTGCCGCAAGCGCCCTGCCTGTCCCTCTGCACCAAAGCGTGCAACTCGGACACAGTTGGTGTATTTATATACTCCTTCTGTCAGAGTTTTCTAGAGATGCAACAAATTAAAGAAACGGAATAAAAAATCTTTGATGAGGGATTGGGACCGCATACACAGTCAGCTCGTACTTACTGCCGCTGGCCTGTTACTGGGATGCGAGGGTTGCCGGAAGCCTGCGGCAGTACAGGGCCACCGTGTCGCTGTTGCTGGCGTGCGGGGGAAAGGGGGGGCCGCAGCCGAGCACTGCGCTGCCCGGCCCGTGCTCGCCCGCCGCAATACATCCCGGCCCACCGAAATTACATTGCTAGCGAGCGAGCGAGCCGGCCGCGCCATTATCATAATGCGGCGCGCTGCTCGCCCCTGCTCACCGGGGGGAGGGTGAACAGGAAAGTGGCCGGGGGGGGGGGGGGGGACGCGCGCAGCGTCACTCCGACAGACGAGCAGGTCACGGCAAGTGTCATAAAACGATTTCCCAGAACTTCACTCAGTGAAATAGGTGTCAAAATAAGCCACCACGTGTCCCGCCTTATTCATATAATCTACAGTTTCAGAAAAACGACGCTCAAAGTTTTCGAGGTGTCTTTTAGCGAGTTAACAACCACCCTTAACATACCTCCTTCAATATGCTGACAACACCTCCTTCCTCCCCACCCATCATATCCTTTAACTCTTCCTTGCCGCTCTCCAACGCCACCGGAATCTCCTAATCGAGTCGTGTAATATATGTGGAAACTTCAAGTAAATCCGCAGAAAAGCTAAGGCACTATCTTCGGCTGCATCACTCGGCGTTTGCGTCGTTCAGACTCCCATCTCTCCACCTACGCTACAACTAACCCATCCCTCTGACTAGCAAGGTATTTAGGACTAAGTGCCGACAGAAAACACATGTCTCGTTATCATCCGATGCAAAACCCGAAACCGACTAAAACTATGAGCAGGCCGCACTAGCGGCTGCATCCTTCTACTTTTTGCCTCGCCTGTGGGTCCCTCATCCGGCTGGACTTCTGCCTCGCCCAAGTACTGTAAGTCGCATCCTGTGGAGGCATGCACTCGACCTCGCCTCCCGTATCCGCCTACCTTCACCGCCTTGCACCCTGTACCAGCTCGTGCACTTCCCGCGCCTTCTTCTTCTCTTCCCAGAGCACCATCGGACTCACACACTGATCGCAAAGTCCAGTCCCAGCAGCCACTTTCGAGTCCACGTAGCCCGCTGCGCCACTACGCCCACGTTCCACCTTGCGCCCACCTCCGCGCCTTGTGTCTAGGAATCCTGCGTACACTCGGTTCGCTCGAGAAACAGTCAAACAACTCGGAGTAATGACTTTTATTATAACAAGACAAGTACAAATACTTAACTCTGAATCAGTCTTCTTCAGAATAGACAAACGGAAGTAACACTTCTCATCCTAGCTACCGCTTCTAACAAAAGTCTGCCAACTGAACGGCGGTGACTGCTGATCTCTAACTGAGCTACGTAGGCAACGTTCAAGCTGCTGTCGAAGTGGGCCGCCACCAGTCGGGCGCTACGCTAATGTCGTCTTCACGCAGGGGCCGCTGCTGTCGCGTTGTCCTCCTGGAAGGGGGTCGGTCAGTTTGCGATTGGCTGATGTCTTCTCACAGCCGTCTCTTCTCTGTCGCTCCCGACTGGCGTGCCGGCGCTAACTATACGCTGTAATATTATCCATCCCCTCCCGCCGGAATTTTAACCGACTCCCACTCCCCAACGATGAAATCTGTCCGAGGTAAACTACTCTTTTTAACCCTAGACACAACGCTCCGCCTCACACCATCCTCTCATTTTCTCTTTAATCCTTCATCCGTGTTGCTGAGTTCTAGTTGCTACCTGCAGTACTACAGGGCCCCCGTGCTCATACCCATCATCACACGTTGATCGTGACAATATTTTCGTGTAACCATTCCATCGTGGCACCATCCACGTTCGAGAGTGACTTTATTTTAACTCTAATATAAAATCGTCGAACAAGTTTTAAAAACCACCAGGGTTTTCCATCTATGTGTATTTTACAAATCCTCGTTTATTGTCACTTGTTTTTGTGTAAATATCTTCACTGTCGTTCACCTATGTATTCTTTTACGAAATCATGTGTTATTGTCACCTTTTATACGTTTTAACCACTTTTAAATACTGTTTTCGTAACCTTTCGCTGAAGAACGGTTTTTGTCCGCTGCCAGCCAGTCCCCGTTGTGAGGGATTGAAATAGAAAAAAAAAGGAAAAGAAAACCAGCGAAGCGTCGGGTCTGCCTTCGGCAGTGTGAGGCGTGCACGCCTGTTGTGCTGCTTGCTAGGTAGCGGCCGTTTGTTTACTTCCGCGTAGCGGCTTGTCTTACGAGTCGCGTTTTCCCACCACAGAGCCACGATCAAATTATCTGTTCCTTTGGATCACGAACGACCAAAGGTGTACGAAGTTGAACGTTTTATACGGAGTGAAATGCGTCTCCCGCCACAAGATATTCTCGGAATTCGTTTTCCGAACCTCAGTACTAGTGTGTACATAAAGCTGGCGAATGACGCGCTGTGCGCCGACGCGATGACGGTCTCGAGTTGCGACGCTCTGACGGCAGTACAGGGACTGTCGTGTTTGATCACGCTAGTCTCGGCCTCCGTGCGTTGAAAGGTTTCGAAATCCCGTTTGAGGTACCGTCGGACGTTGTGGTGGCCGCCTTTAAGTCTTACGGCAACGTCGTCAGTCAGGTTGACTATACGTGGAAGACGTTCGAAACCTACCGCGCCCTCAGTGTTGTCCCTAACATAAAAACTGAAGTCGGGAAACACGTGCCTTCCTACTCGGTTATTGCCGGCTGCAGGGCTGTCGTCTGTACGACGGCCAGCCGCGCACCTGTTCAGGTTGTGGCCAGGAAGGCCGCGCCCGTTCTGAATGTCTCCGACGTAGAGTGGTTCAGACGGCGACCGTGTTCCCCCCGCCGCACGCGCCCGCGGCGGGGCTGCCTGCTGCCTGCTGCCTGCTGCGGCCGCCCCCGACCAGCCGGCGCCGCCGGCATCCGCTCCTCTCGACGACGCGGCGGACGATTTGCCTGCCTCTGCTGCACCGCCGTAGCACGCGGAGGCAGTGCCGTCTGCCCGGGCCCCACGGTTGTCGGTGATGCAGCCATACCGACTTCCGCTTTTCTGCCGCCTGACCGCATGTCGGAAGGCAGCCGCCCGCCCACCTCACACGGTGGCTGCAGGAAACGGAAGAACAACGCCGTACCCCTCGTGATGACTGCCTCCATCCCGCCTCTGCCCTGTGACGCCCTGCCGCCGGTCGGCGCGACGTCTCCCCCCACTTCCACCTCCAGTTAGCGACCACCTACGGACGCCGACCTTCCCCCCTGCCTGCGTCTGATGCGGTTGCCCCCCTTTTTCTGTCTGACGCTACCTGCGGGCGCACCTCTGATACAGTTCCACTGAACCGGCCAGGTGCGACGTCTGTCTCCTGGGTGGAGGTGTACTGAGAGGTGGAAGCCAGTTGGCGGGGTCGGCTTCCTCCCTGTTTGCACGGCCCCCCTCCTCCTGGCCACGGCAGCTCTTCAAACTTAATAGCATAGCCACGCGGTCAATGCCGTTCGCACACATCACAAAGTGGCGTTACTCCGTGAAATGTTCTTTGCAGCGGACGTTGACTATGCCCTCCTTAAAGTGGTGCTCCTTGCAACGTTTTGTGCTCCCCGTGGCTGCTAGATCTTAATTGGCATAATTGTTTCCGACAGTGTGGACAGTAAGGTTCCGTTACTTTCCTTTTGGTCAGTTTTGAGATGCTTGTAAGTAGGAGTGGCACGAGTGTATGTTCTTGTAACTAATGGCTGTGGCGTGTTGTTACACGTCGCCACACACAGGGCGGAGAAAAAGTGTGTCACTAAATTTTAACCGTGGATAGGTGAAGCCAGTAGGAACCAAAATTACTAATGTTGTGTATATCGACAGCGCAACATTTTTAAACTACGGAAACTTGGCGCCACGCGCTCCGAGTGGCCGTGGGATTGCTCTGTTCCCGTTCGTTGGTTGACGAGCAGCGTTATGGTTGTCGGCTCATTCATACGAACGTCCGTCGGTCCGTCTAATTCCTCAACTTACCGCTGCAAATTACCGTCAATTTTTTTTTCTTAATTTTTTTTTTTTTTTTTTTTTTTTTTTTTTTTTTTTTTTTTTTTTTTTTTTTTTTTTTTTGGCAAGAAACTGTACCGTACGTGCTGAAAGGTGTTCCCCTCGACACACGGCTACGCATGGGGTTGCAGCACGATGGGGCGCCAGCACATAACAATCGTAGTTTGCGCACGTATCTAAATGAACTCTTCGACGGGCGGGTAGCTGGCATAGGTGCTCGTAGGACATGGCCCCCGCGATCACCAGACCTCACGCCAGCGGACTTTTTCCTGTGGGCATTGTTTAAGGTTCTGGTTCACCCACCCGGACGCAGACCACCCAGAAACAAAGATGAATTAATGGATCGCATTCAACATGCCGTCAATCACATCAGGGCAATGACACCTGCTTTGAGTAAACAATGTCCTAGTTGCAAAAAAAAGGCAATTTTCCGAGCTGACACAATTTGTAAAGGACTTTCTGTACCCGAACTAACAGCTGTTGGCGGGTTTGTTCCCGGTACGTCTTATCGTGCAACTACAACGGGTGGAGCCCGGCGGATTCGCCCCGAGTGTGGAAGGCCGGCGCACCCAGCGTGCGGGCCGGCTCGGACACATCGCGGTCTCTGTCAGGCAAAGCGCCAGCGGTCAGCGTCGCCCAGAGCAGCCGGCAACAGGGCTGTTGTGTGGCCGATCGGAGCACGTGGCGCCAAGTTTCTTTACTTTAAAAACTGTGCGTTGTCGACCTACACAACATTCGTAATTTTGGTTCCTACTGGCATCAGCTATCCGAGGTTAAAATTACGTGACGCAATTTTTCTCCATCCTCACTAAATTAAAACTTGCGTGCCACTCTCGTAAAAGGAAAGTTTCATTGTGTTTTACAGTTTATACATAAATTTTATGTCGCCAGCTTTCACTCAGTTTTAGTACAGTTCTGTACCGTCCAGTTCAACACGTTCCTTTATCACGCATAATGCACTTTTAACGTTTTTCGTGTTACTCCCTATATAATGTTTCTTTTTTTTATTTTTCATTTTATATGTAAATCTCTAATTCAGATTGTGAACGGCCGCGTTCTTCTTTCCGCAGACACATTTCAGCACTTTAGACTCTCTGGTATACCAGTTCGCTTCCTCCTCCGCTTGCTCACACCGCATCCTGTACTCGTCCACCGCGGCGCTCGGCTTCACGGCACCAGGTGTACGTGTCCTGATCTTCGTTGCGTATTTCTTTACCCAGGCAGTCGTCTGTAGTACTATGTGGTGTCACTTTGGTACTGTCTTGGGTTTTACAGCACCTAGACCGGCCTGTGGTTTTTTACTTCTTTTATGGATTTATTTTATGTGTATTGCTGCGTGTAAAAATGATCTCCCGTCTCTTGTTATTTTCAGTACGATACCGGAAGATGGGTGTACAAGAGCCCGAAACCGGTCGTGTTCTAAGCAAAAGAACCTGACAGCTTGAAAGTCAGCGGGGTCGGTGGGGCAGTTTATTACTCTGCGATTTGTTCGACCTGACTACCATCATCACCAGTCCGATTGCTGGACTGCTACATAACATGAGTTGCATACTATTATTAATTTATCGGTGCCAGTGGTTAGTCATTTGGAGCCTCGGTACCACATAGATTGTATTAAATAGGGCGCACAGCGGGCTAACGTCCACATAATGTCGTAAGTACCACAGACCACGACCTTCACATTTCTCGAAGATGTTTGGCTCTCAAAGACTGTCCTGCTCTCCCGCTCTCGATGCTACTTACTGTAAACAATCTTGGGAAGCAACAGATCAACCAAGTAATATTGCAATGAAAAAGGGTGTTGCAGCAAATAAGAAAAGGGACCTACCGTGATAAATAAAATATAATTCAGAGGCACAGTATTCTCCAACAAAGCAGATGTTACAACTGCAAGGGATTGCTATTACAGTATTGTTTGGCACCTGTAGTTAATCCGAGAGCACACAAATGACAGAGTATCAGGATGACGTCTTTGCTTACGCGCCTTACCGTGGCACGTCTCTCGTTTATGTTCATAAATTATCTTCACAATGAATTAGGCTCTATCCTTCAGAACCGTGCAGTATACGTCAGCCCCTTCTGGAACAATCTGCCGAACCGTGCAAGAGGTCACTTACCCGTGGCGATGAGAGCGCACCTTGGTCGCGGTGTGCGGTTCTGCCGTCGTTCTCAAGTTCGTCACAGTTCCAATCAGACTTCGTATCACATAATCAAAATCACTGTCTCGTGTACGCTTTTACTGGCGTATTAAATTGCGGAATAACCTGTCGCTACTCAGCTGCTGTGCCTGGAAAGCCATTTGTACTGTAAAAGTACCTCCTGATCGAACAAAATTAGCATTTCATTGGGGCGATCACATACTGGTCTGTCCAAAATGAAGGACCCGTAGCGATTCTCTAGAACGAAAGCGCCAACGCCAAAACCAGCGCTCAGCTCCATTTTATTCGTACCTTCGCATCGATGAGTAATCACGTAGTTGCACATTTTATAAACTAATGAAAGAAATTAGCATGTAAGAGAGGAGATCGTTTTCTTAAGCTCTGTCCTCAATTACAGGGTTTATATTGGATTTAAAATATATTTTTCTGAAGCTGAAGGATTAAGAACAAGTGGGACTGCTTTCTCTCGACGCCGATATCTCGCAATATCGCCATCCAAGTTCTACAGGGGGGTTTCCCATCAGCATTCACAATCCCGTGTGCTTTCTGATAAGGGAACGGTATTACTAGGCTGAAACTGCTCTAGAAGGCACTAGAAGCCTCTCACTTTCCCGCGCTTGTGGCACTCCCACCTACATCCGGCCACGTCAACTAATGCGCGTTCGCATTCGAGATGACTCAGAGCCTTCTATAGCGATCGTTCGACGTATGCCTGCCCACTGCCTTCTGCATACTCTCATTTATATTTACATTGATTAAAATATAAGGGGCGTTCAAAAAGAAATGAGCCGGAGGCATAATTACAGAAACCAGAACTTGTATGTTAGAACTATTGACCCTAGCTGTCGAGACACTTGTCCCACTGTGACACAAGGTGGTGAATGGCTGTCTCATAAAATTCCCAGGGCTGCGATGTTAACCAGTTCCGTACGAACAGTTGGACGTCGTCGTCCGAGTTCAATCGTTTGCCCCTCAGAGCCTTCTTAAGGGCACCAGAAATTGCGTCATCACAGGGAGCGAGGTGCGGACTGTATGGATGGTGACCGTGAATCTCCCATTTTAATTTCTGCAGGTGTCGCGACTGTGTTGGCCGTGGAGCAGAATGAACCCAGGGGTGAGACTGCCTGGTCGTTTTGATTTGATCACTTGGCGAAGGGTGGTCAAGGTTTGCGAGTAACGCTGAGCATTCACTGTTGTCCCGTGCTGCAGGAAGTGAATCAGAATTGGCCATATTGGTCAAAGAAGAACGCCAGCATAACCTTTCCTGCACTCGTGTGGATGGCCTTCGCTTTTTTTGGTGATGGTGACCCTGGATGATTCCACTGGAGACTTTCCCGTTTTGACTCTGGTTCGAAGTGATGACACCGTGACTCATCTCCAGCCACCACTCGCGCCGGGAACCCATTCCCTTCTCGAGCATAGCGCTGCAGATGAGCAAGACGGCCATTCGACGTGGAAATGGATGTTTGTGGTAAGGTCTTACGGGACCAAACTGCTGAGGTCATCGGTCCCTAAGCTTACGCACTACTTAATCCAACTTAAACTAACTTACGCAAAGCACAAGACACACACCCATGCCCGATGGGGGACTCGAACCTCCGACGGCGGGAAGCCGCGCGGACCGTGACTCGGCGCCTCAGACCGCTCGGCTGCCCCGCGCGACCATTCGACACGCTTCCCGGTGGGCTCGAAGACTGGGGGGCACCCACTGGGCACACACTTTGCGCATGTGCAGCCGTTCCCTCATGATGGTGACGCGGCGGCTGTGGCTTTCAGCGTCACTCGGTGGTCCTGGGTAACGAGTGCATCCACGAGCTGGACGAGGTCGTCGGTGATGCAGTGAGGTGCTCCGGCGCCGTCCACCGCCGGCTGACGACACCCGTCCTTCCCTGAAGCGCTTGTGCCACGCCTCGACCCTTGCAGTGTTCGCCGTATACTTGTGACATTCGTCAGTGAATGTCCGCTGTGAGAAAACGAACAACACCACTTTGTTCTTCTTTTGGCGCCTCCATGTCACTGTGTACGTTGCGAATGGCAGCGTTGGACGATTGATGCATGCCGCTGGTAGCTCTGTATAGTCACGTGACGTGCACGCGTGCCCCCTAGCGACGTGCTGTGAACTTCCACGCTCTGGTCGTAACTACAGCTCGTTACACACGGCACGATATTACCCTCCTTTCATCGGTTTGCGCCTTCTAGACTCTGGCTCGTTTCTTTTTTGATGCCCTTTATACGAGGTTGGACTGAAAAGTAATGGCTCCAATTTCGTAACTCTTAAAAAGCTGGCAGCATTGGCATGCGGCAGGTATTGGGTTGTTCCGCAGCCTCTCCTCTACAGCTCCAGTTGGCGGGAAGCCTTAGCGTTGATCGGTTGTGTTGTTACAGAGTAAAGTGTGGAATCCTGCGCAGACGGTCGGTCTGTCAATGCGATTGAAGCAATGTGCAGTCACTGAATTCTTGACAGCAGAAGGTGTCACCCCAAAGGAGATTCATCAGAGAATGAAAGCAGTTTATGGTGATGGTGTTTATGTGAGTACTGTGCGTCGTTGGGTGAACAGGTTTCAAGATGTTGAGGCGGGAACATCTGACCTGCGTGACAAACAAAGAGTCGGTCATCCTGTGACAGCAACCACCGAGTTCAACTAGCAAAATGTTGACAGATTGTTTCGAGACGATCGCCGTATCGCTCAGAGAGAAAATGCAAGCAAAATCGGCATTTCGCCAGAACGTGTGGGTCACATTATTGCTTTGCTTGGCTATCGGAAGATCTGTGCAGGCACCCCCGGATGCTGACTCCTGAAATGAAAGCGCACAGGCTTGAAATTTACGACGAACTACTCTCGCCTTACGAGAATGAAGGTGACGCCTTTCTCCATTAAATTGTGGCAGGAGATGAAACGTGGGTACACAATCACGACCCGGAGACGAAACGTCAGTCTGCGGAATATTGACACAAAGACTCGCCCCTTAAAAAGAAATTCGAGACGCAACCCTCTGCTGGTAAAATGATGTGGGACGCAGATCCGTATTGATTTCCTCGATCGTGGAACAACAATAAATTCGTAGCGTTGCATTACAACGCTGCGAACTCTGAAACGACTGCTAACAAGGGTCCGAAAGGAAAAAGGAAATGTTTTCCCGCAGCATGACAATGCCAAAGCACACACTCTACGCGCCACCACAGCCGAACTTCAGAGACTGAATCTGGCCACCGTACGGCATCCTACATAGATTCGACACTGTCTGATTTCCACCTGTTCCCGATAATGAAAGACAATCTGCGGGGATACCATTATGCTACTGATGAAGTCGTTGTGAGCCGGCCTGAGTGGCCGAGCGATTGTAGGCGCTAGAGTCTGGAGCCGCTACGGTCGCAGGTTCGAATCCTGCCTCGGGCACTGATGTATGTGTGTGTGTGTGTGTGTGTGTGTGTGTGTGTGTGTGTGTGTGTGTGTGTGTGTGTGCTGCCCTTAGGTTAGTTAGGTTTAGGTAGTTCTAAGTTCTAGGGGACTGATGACCTCAGAAGGTAAGTCGCATAGTGCTCAAAGCCGTTTTTGAAGACGTCGAGAGAACTGTGTGGTTGCGAAAACAGAGTGTCAACTTGTTCCGTGACGGCTTCAGAAATCTTGTCGATTGTTGGCAGATAGGTATCCAGTTAGCTGGTCATTATGTGGAAAAGTGAAAATGGTACTTAAAAATCACATTCTAAGGATTATTTAAGCGTTTGATTTATTAAAATATTCTCATCCAAAGCGAATGAACGATTACTTTTCATTCAGCGCTCGCGTATTAATTCACATCGCCGTATAGGTGGCGTGAATTACTTTGGTTTGAATTTGAGTGAAGCCCTTACGTTGTTGTTATTATTAATTATTATTAAAATACTATGGAAGCCTTCGAATGAAATTGCAAAGTAGAGTGGGTATGTTCGTAGTTGCTACGTTACGAGCTGCGGCGGCATTTCCCACCTCCCGGCTGAGTGTCGCGCGCCGCGTTGCAGGTGCGGGTGGAGGTGCTGGACCGCAACGACAGCCCGCCGGCGCTGTCGCCGTCGTCGCCGCGCGAGCTGTCCGTGTCGGAGGAGCTGCCGCCGGGCCCCGCGCCGCTCGCCGTGCTCGCCGCCACCGACCCCGACACGGAGGGCGAGCTGCGCTTCTCGCTGCTGCCGCCGCCGCCGGGCGCCGCCGCCGCCGCCGCCGCCGCCGCCGACCGCTTCGCGCTGGACGCGCGCTCCGGCGCCCTCACGCTGCGCGCGCCGCTGGACCGCGAGGCCGCCGACGAGTACGTGCTGGTGGTGCGGCTCTCCGACGGCGTCCAGCACTCCGACACCGCCATCACCGTGCGCGTGAGTACCCTCCTATATAGAGTACAGTGTCTAACAAAAAGAATCGTCGGCTTACAAAAATCGTATCTATTGCGTTATTTGAGGTATGTGCGTCAACGACGTACTGTTGCGAGAGCAAACTCTCGGGTTTTACGACGTTCCCGCTAGCTCTACTCCGTTCGTAAACGTGATGTAATCAAACACAAACTCGACGATTCGTCAGAAGGAGTACTACACCTACACATGTTGTTGCGCTCTCGGAAGTAGGTCGTACTTACACTATGTGATCAAAAGTATCCGGACACCCCCTAAAACACACGTTTTTCGTACCAGGTGCATTGCGCTGCCACTCACCGCCAGGTACTCCGTATCGGCGACCTCAGTAATGATCACACGTCGTGAGAGAGCAGAATGGGGCGCTCCGCGGAACTCACGGACTTCGACCGTGTTCGGAGGACTGAGTGTCACTTGTGTAATACGTCTGCACGAGAGATTTCCACACTCCTAAACGTCCCTCGGTCCACTCTTTCCGATGTGATACTGAAGTGGAATCGTGAAGGGACACGTACAGCACAAACGTGTACAGGCCGCCCGCGTCTGTTGACTGACGGAGAACGCCGACAGTTGAAGACGGTCGTGATGTGTAATAGGCACACATCTATGCAGATCATCACACAGCAATACCAAACCGCACCAGGATCCACTGCAAGAACTGTGACAGTTGGCGGGAGGTGAGAAAACTTGGATTTCATCGTCGAGCGGCTGCTCGTAAGCCACCGGCACGCCGGTAAATGCAAAACGACGCCTCGCTTGATGTAAGGAGCGTAAAAATTGGACGATTGAACAGTGGAAAATGTTATGTGCAGTGACGAATCACGCTACATAATACGGCAATCCTATGGCAGGGTAAGGGTATGGCGAATGCCAGCAAACGTCTTCTGCCAGCGTGTATAGCTCCAATAGTAAAATTCGGAGGCGGTGGTCTTATGGTGTCGTCGTGCTTTCCATGGAGGAGCTTGCACCCCTTGTTGTTTTGCGTGGTACTATCACAGCACAGGCCTACATTGAGGTTTTAAGCACCTTCTTCCTTCCCACTGTTGAAGACCAATTCAGGGATGGCGATTGCATCTTTCAACACGATCGAGCACCTGCTTATAATGCACAGGCTGTGGCGGAGTGCTTGCACGACAACAACATTCCTATAATAGACTGGTCTGCACAGGTCCTGGCCTGCATCCTATAGAACACCTTTGGGATGTTTTGGAACGCCAACTTCGTGCCAGGTCTCACCGACTGACATCGATGCCTCTCCTCAGTGCAGCACTCCGTGGAACATTGGCTGCCATTCCCCAAGAAACCTTCCAGCACCTGACTGAACGTATACCTGCGAGAGTGGAAGCTGGCCAACACCATATTCAACGTTAAAGTCATTTGAGCGAGCTGACCATATACTTTTGATCACATAGTGTATATATTATATTATTACCAAGTTACGTTACATTAAACTTTAAGATATTCAAATGTATCAGCAGCCGTCAACGTTGTTTTTTTTTTTTAATCACGCTTTACTTAACTAGTTCTTATTTGAAAAATCGTGTACAGTCACTGCCTCTGCAATGTTGTGCTCTGATTGCCGCGCTGTTAATGCGCAGTACGAAAATGGCTGAGGCTGCTTTCTGTTCCGCAGTGAAACACGGATGTCGAACGCGGTTAGTGTGTGTCGAGAAATAGGTTGTTCTTAAAGTTTATTATAAATTTATACAGTTAATCGGCTATGAAGTTTTCCGAGGGACTGTGTTAGATACAGTTGAAACACAAGTGTACGGTCGTGTATAGCGAAATTGGTAACGTAGTAGCTTCGAAACTGGTTGTAACATATGGTTCGCTGGTTTAAGTCCCGCTCGAGTCAGTTTTTTTTTCCCTCGTGCAGTTCGAATTACTTACATATCGTAATTTTAATTTTTCATGAATAATGCACGTCTTCTTGTTTCTAATTACGTATTGCACGCGAAATTCCTGTTTTCATTTCAAACATTAATACCCAACTAACAATATTTCGTGAAAGACTCTTTATAAAGGTTGCATAAATTAAGCAAAATAGCAATTTCAATTATTAAAGCAAAAATGAAAGACCAAATACAACTCATTTGGACTATGTCCATTGTTTTATGCCACAGATGTGGCGTAGAAACATGAAAAACAATCATTTTTACAGCGTCGAGTACACCATACAAATGCTGCATTTTTACATTTGCCACAGTACCATTACCATATGAACCCTACAGAACTGATCTGGAGGCAAGTTAAGGAATTTGGCCCGAGAAATAACAAGACTGTTAAGCAGTTCACTCTGGAACCTCTCGCACGCAGCTGTTCATTGTCACCGCCAAACGCTGGCGGGATATACACACATAAAAAAAAAAGTGTTGCATCACCTTGGTTCCCAGAACTCCTGAAGATAGGCGTTGACTATGGACATTGTATCACAGATAGTCTCTTTGACTGTTCAGAGATGTCACCAAACTCGCCCAAAGATGTAAACAACCATGCATGAGCAGCGCCTATTAGACGGAAGGGGTCCGAGAGCCGATCAGTTCCGGTCATTCCATCAGCAAGGAGGTCCACGGCTCTTGCTGTCAGTAGTTCAACCATGCCTAAACGGTCAATGCCGCGGTTCGATTGCGTCCGCATTGTTAGTTTGCCCCAGGAAGGGCTCTCACCAAGGCAAGTGTCCAGGCGTCTCGGAGTGAAGCAAAGCGATGTTGTTCGGACATGGCGGAAATACACAGAGACAGGAACTGCCGATGACATGCCTCGCTCAGGCCACCCAAGGGCTATTACTGCAGAGGATGACCGCTACCTACGGATTATGGCACTGAGGAACCCTGTTGAACCACCACACAGCGAGACCTTCAGAGGTGGTGGTCCAGACTGCTGCACACACCGGTTGAATAATGCTTTCCGTGCTGCCACAGGACGCCGTGTTACGACTCAAACTGTGCGCAGTAGGCAGCATGACGCGCAACTTCACTCCCAACGTCCATCTTTGCAACCACGACACAATGAAGCGAGGTACAGATGGGGCCAACAACACGCCGAATGGACCGCTCAGGATTGGCATGACGTTCTCTTCACCGATGACGTCGCATATGCCTTCAACCAGACAATCGTCGGAGACGTGTTTGGAGGCAACCCGGTCAGACTGAACGCCCTAGAAACACTGTCCAGCGAGTGCAGCAAGGTGGAGGTTCGCTGCTGTTTTGGGGTCGCATTATGTGGGGCCGACGTACGCCGCTGGTGGTCATGGAAGGCGCCGTAACGGCTGTAGGATACGTGAATGCCATCCTCCGACTGATTGTTCAATCATATCGGCAGGCATTTGTCTTCATGGACGATCATTCGCGGCCCCATCGTGCACATCTTGTGAATGACTTCCTTCAGGATAACGACATCGCTCGACTAGAGTGGCCAGCATGTTCTCCAGACATGAACCCTATCGAACATGCCTGGGATAGACTGAAAAGGGCTGTTTATGGACGACATTACCGACGAACCACTCTGAGCGATTTACGCTAAATCGTCTGAACTTGTGGTTAGTATGCCACGACGAATACAGGCGTGCATCAATGCAAGAGGACGTGCTGCTGGGTACTGGAGACACCGGTGTGTGCAGCAGTCTGGACCAGCACCTCTGAAGGTCTCGCTGTGTGGTGGTTCAACATGCAATGTGTGGTTTTCATGAACAGTAAAAAGGGCGGAAACTAAGTTTATGTTGATCTCTATTCCAATTGTCTGTAGAGGTTCCGGAACTGAGGTAGTGCAAAACTTTTTTTGGTGTGTGTAGTTGTAAATTACGCACTCCAAACATGCAACTCAATCCGAGTATTCTTCATTTTCTTTGGTGATAACGGATTAACTCCAATGACATCACTCTAATCGCTATGAAGTACCACTGTAACAGTCACTGTTATTAATTATCAAATGGAAAAACTTTGAGTTTCGATAAGGGTGACCAACAACTTGCTGAGTGCCGAATTTTCCTTTCTGCGATAAAAATCATAAAGATGTCGACGGATCTCACGAAAAGTAATTTACACTGGTAATGCGTTTATCGATATAACGTATTTTCCTGAAGAGCTTGAAGCTTTTATGTCATGCCAGATTCCTTTTATTTCTCGAATATATCCTTACCAATCTTCGCATTGCTGTTTTTGTTTAAGTTGAGAGCTGCAGCAGTTCCGTCGATTACACATTGAACGGGGAGAAGTAGGACACGGTTAAGTTTCTCACTCTCAGAGAGGAGACATGACACGTGCCGAATTTCTGTCGGCTAACACTGCACAGCAATCCCTTGGCCTGGAGAATGACGCGGAGCTTGTGGCCACTCGTAACTTTCGACAAATTTCTTTTTGACATTGTTCAGTACCAAATATCAAATGACAGTAACAACGAATAAAATAATTCCTGGAACACTAAACAGGACAACAACGAAAATCACAGTGTATGGCGATAACATAAAGCTGCCAGAAACTCAAACACTGTGTAAGCAGGAAGTGTTGCGGTGGCGGGCTGCAGGTTTGCCAGCCCGCGGTGCTCGTCGCGTGTCGTGGGACTGGCGCGATGTGATGCCGGACGCGACCCCCCCGCCCCCCCCCCCCCCCCGGCCTTACTACTTCCGTTGCAGCTGCACAGGCTGACAGTCTGTAGTGTGGGTGCGTGAGCGTCACCATTCTATTCTCACACGAGTTGCCGCCTAGCCCTGTTACCTGAAGACTGCCCTTTGCTCACGCCTCCACACCACGTTTAGTCCGTGAGGCCTGCCGTTCACATACTGGTCCAGTGATCGTGAGTATCTTCTGTACCGTAGAGACGTTGTTTCCACACAAGCGTGTGATGGATGGATGTCACGTCGTCTGCGCAGATACACAGCGGCGATCAGCGGTCTACTGTGAGCCAAATCGCTTCTGGTTTGAATGTGGGCCGTCAGGGATCCATCTCTACCGGACTGTGCGGAGACAAATGAATCACGTAGGCATACTCGACGATAGAAACTGATTCTGTTTGGGGCTCGCACGGCAAAAACTAGAGGAGAGAGACAAACTACTACGATATAAGAAGCTCTGTCCGTATCGCCAATAGACGAGTAAAATCCTTCTAGGTCCTGTATTCGGTGTGCACGAGACTGACTTAGGGCCGGTAACGATTTCTTTAGTAGCTAAGCTGGATTTATATAACAGTAGCGACCAGGCCCGGCTTCACATGAATATCTGTGGCCGTACGATTTATTGTATAATGTCTCCGTCGATCCGTTGTGGATACAGGACGGCCGCCAGTCAGATATTTACCAAAGAAAAATGCCCAAACATCCGTATGTTTTTAAAACTTATTGTTATATTTATTATACTTATTGACACGATCAGTTTCGGCCCCTATGCACTCCATATATAATCAGATACGCTGACGCGCTCATAACCGAAGCCATTAGTACTTGGACTCCGTAAATGTTTTTGTGGACTGTGTACTTCGAAGAGTTGACAACAGGTGAGCACACCAGTAGTCCGTGAAATTCTGAAAGACTTGAGACAGATGGTGGTCAAGTTGCTCTGCGGCTGTTTCCTTTACCGTTATTCGCGCCAGATACAGCCTGACCTCTAGCCAACCAGCTCCTAGCCGACATCGCTGGCACGAGATGTCGCTCCTAATGCCTCCTAAATATGGAACAGATAAAAAAAATAACACTTTCACTCTCACCATTACTGAGATTACGCCGAACATACAGACTGAAAGCGCACCGCGGGACTTTAATTTGTAGAAAGTATAGATATAGATTCTTTACAGAAGACTGGTAAAACTGGTAGAAGCCAACCTCGGGGAAGATAGGCTGGATTTCGGTGAAATTAGGAACACGCGTGGCAATAGTGACCATACGACTTATTTTTGAAGATAGATTAAGGTAATGCAAACCTACGTTTATAAGATTTGTAGTCCTGAAGAAAGCATTTGACAATGTTGACTGGAATACTCTCTTCGAAATTCTGAAGCTAGCAGGAGTAAAATACAGGGAACGAAAGGCTACTTACAACTTGTACAGAAACCAGTCGGCAGTGATGTATGACGTTGAATTCTCGCACAGACAAGCTGTTTTTCCTGTGACTGAAAAAATTATTACATTTTGCAGCGTTTCTTGTCAAATGTCTTAAAACAATCCCTTTTTGGTACAAGACACAGAAAAATTGGAGATTTTCCACATTTCGTAGATTAATACCCCTGAAGGTAAAGCCTACCTACTACACCCTCCTGGCCAGTGACTAAATCTGCGTATCGTGCAGTATTCCGTGGCTCAGGTGCTGATCTTTCTCCTTTCTCTTTCCAATCCATTTGCAATGTCTCAGGCAATAATTCACTAATACATTTGAGTAATAACTCATCTTAAAGACTTCCTCTTTCCTTTTAAAACAACTTTTCGTTGCATAAGAAGAAACAGCGCCACAGAATAGGAAGAAACTGCTACACCGCTGGCGCCCACACAACCGTGCGCGGCGTCTGCTAAAATTGCGCACCATCCGCAACTTTTTCACCAGAGACAAATAGAATATCTCTGTACTGAAACGGTCAAACGGTGCTTGCAATCGCCATTGTCCATCCAAAGTCGAAACTTTAAACACGTAGCAAAAAAGGGTGTGCGATTTTGATGTCGCTCGGGGGCAACATTGCTCAACGGACGGTTGACCCAGCCTCGTATGCCCCTACCACTACTTATTTACGAGCTCTGCGGTACTGCAGGTTGAAGAAAGCCGGCTCCCCCCTGCCGCAGACAGTAGGCGCAGGAAACGTGGAGTCGCAGTGTGATCTTAACGCCGGTCTGCCGTAGAGTGGAAGATTATGCGAGATCGCACAGTACAGATGGCGACATGTCGCCGAAAGGACTGCAGTGCACTTGTCCAGGAGGCCGCTCGAAGGTGCGACAGTATGGTGATATAGTGCAGTTAGAAGACGATTACTGGCGAAGAGATTGCGTCGTGGAAGACGTCGTACACAGTTTCGTAGGTGACAGCGAAAGAAGTGACCGGCAGTGAACTCGGAAGCATGGGTGAGAGCCAGCGTACGGATGACGTGGTCGCCGCGCTCAGCAGGTGAATCGGCGCTTCCAGTCCGCAGGCGTCGCAGCCAGCGCCTGGCCCTCGCTCGAGACCCTGCGGAGCGAGGCCGAGCCGTATCGCACGCTGGCTGGTAAAGTCACGAGGCCCGCGGGAAAGACAGACCGCGGCGAGTACGTCTCGAAGGTAGACGGCCTGGACTCGCTCGCTCAGTTCAGCGCAAAAAATGCGTTTCTGAACCTGTTAACTCGCATCTCGGCGTGTACGTACTAACGATGATTGCATCTTCTACTGGAATCTGCTGTTATGTAGACTTACTGATTAACAGTACTACAACAAAATTTAATTTAAAGTCAGTACTCGATATAAATGGTATAACTGCTTGTTTATAGTGTATAGTATCTTCTGCTTAACAGTCCTCATTTCATAAAAGAAGTGCTGCCTTATGGAACTGGTAATTATTCCGGCATAATTTTAATTTTATTCTAAAGCAGTACAGACGTAACAAATTACAAATAGGTCTATGGGCTTCCGATCGTTGTAGGACTAATAACAGTAAGACTTCGTAACACGGGATTCCAGTAGAAGATGCAGTTCTCGTTTGTACGTACACACCTAGTTACGAGTTAACAGGTGTACAAGCGTAGTTTGTCTCCTGAATTGAGCAAGCGAGCTAACGCAGACCTAGCTTCGTGACGTACGCGCCGCGGCCTGTCTTTCCCGTAGGCCTCAGTCTTTATGGCGTGTACACGCTGTGTCTAAGACGACAGAGAACGCGTATCAACTTCTCTTAGCGTTCCTCACGCTAACTGTAATGAACATTTTGCAGACTAATTAAACAGGCAGCTTATTATATCTTCAATCGGTATATTCACTGCAAGTTTGGAAGCTACTGATGTCTTTATTTTCTTTCAAAATGTGAACCTGCCAACGTCTGAAAAAAAAAGAGCTCACAATAAGCTTTATAAACAATAAACGTCGTATCGAAAGCGTCAACGTTACAGTGGCTCGATTGAGTTTTGCGGTGGCAGAGGTCCCGTGTTCGAAACTGTCTAAGGTCCGGTTTTTTCTTAGTGCAAAAAATTGCCGCCAAGTAGCAGCGTAGTATGGAGTCCGCGTTACACTAGACAGAAGTAGGGCATTATCTTCAAAAATGATTCAGTTGTTAAAATCAAAGACCGGAATCTCTAATCTACATCTACATGCATACTCTGCAAATCACAATTAAGTGCCTGGCAGAGGGTTCATCGAACCACCTTCACAATTCTCTATTATTCCAATCTCGTATAGCGAGCTCTGATTTCCCTTATTTTATCATGCTGATCGTTTATCCCTATGTAGGTCGGCGTCAACAAAATATTTTCGCATTCGGAGGAGAAAGCTGGTGATTGGAATTTCGTGAGAAGATTCCTCCCCAACGAAAAACGCCTTTGTTTTAATGATGTCCATCCCAAGTCCGGTATCATTCCAGTGACACTCTCTCCCCTACTTGCCGATAATACAAAACGTCCTGCCCTTCTTTGAATTTTTTCGATATACTCTGTCACTCGTAAGTGGAAGGACCCCACACTGGGCAGCAGTGTTCTAGAAGAGGACGAACTAGCTTAGTGTAGGCAGTCTCTTTAGTAGATCTGTTACACTTTCTAACTGTCTTGCCAGTAAAACACAGTCTTTTGTTAGCCTTCCCCACAACATTTTCTGTGTGTTTTTTTTTCCAATTTAAGTTGTGCTTGATTGTAATTCGTAGGTATTTAGTTCAATTTACGGCCTTTACAGTTGACTGATTTATCATCTAACCGTAGTTTAACGGATTCTTTTTAGCACTCATATGGAGTTCTCACACTTTTCGTTATTGAGGGTCAATCGCCAATTTTCGCAACTTACAGACACAGTGTCAAAGCATATCTTCCATATTGTCGACCAATTGCAAATATCGTTGAAGAGCGGGTTTTGTGTGTCTGAAAAGTTTTGCCAGTGTGATTAGTTTATTACTAACGATCGTTGAATTTAATCTTGAAACACACTTTAGAGATTTTAAATCTCACCAGGGAGAGGCACTGGTGTCAGTCTGACTTACTTACCGTGAGACATTAGTCGCTTCTAATGCTAAAATTAACTTCTCATTTCGTTTGTGTGTACATCGCAGGTGCAGTATTTTTGCTGAAAATAGGTGACCAAATAGCTTTTTAGTCAAATACGAGTTTAAAGTGACTGTAATGAACTGAGAATATTTGCAAATGGTTTTTCATATCGGTAAAATGTGAAGTGTTGTTGACATCACTCGCCGCACGGAGTAGTCGCGTGGTTTGAGGCGCGATGTCACGGATTGCGCGGCGCCTCCCGGGGCACGGGTGTGTGTGTTGTTCTTAGCATAGATTAGTTTAAGTAGTGTGTGAGTCTAGGGACCGATAACCTCAGCAGTTCGGTCCCGTGACTCATTTGACACTTACTTTCAAAACATTTTAAAATTTGCAGGATTGCGTTCATTGCAGTTTCCAAATATTGATGAATACTGGACTGAACAATTCTGTTTTGGAGTAAAATAGAATGAAAGTGTTAAACTACCTGGAAAAATAATCCATGGCATGCTATGCCCTTCTACATGTCTGTTTCGTGTGTCAGGTTCAAATGGCTCTGAGCACTATGGGACTTAACATCTATGGTCATCAGTCCCCTAGAACTTAGAACTACTTAAACCTAACTAACCTAAGGACATCACACAACACCCAGCCATCACGAGGCAAAGAAAACCCCTGACCCCGCCGGGAATCGAACCCGGGAACCCGGGCGTGGGAAGCGAGAACGCTACCGCACGACCACGAGATGCGGGCATCGTGTGTCAGGGCAGACTGCTTTCCTTACATACAGTATCATTAGTGATGCCCCAAGCATTTAGGATTGTAATGAGCAGCATCAACAAAACTTTGCATTTTACTGATTTGATATGTGTGCCTGTCGACAATATGGGGGATATGCTGTGACATTTTAACAACTGAACCATTTCTGAAGGTAATTCCCTACCTGCGTCGAGTTTAACGTGGACTCCGTACCACTCTGCTGTTCGGCGGCAATTTTTGTATTAAAAAAAAAAAAAAGAAAGAAAGAAAGAAAAAGCGGGCGCTACATAGCATCGGACTCGGAACCTCAGCCAGCGCGAAACTTCATTGGATCGAGTGAACCACTCTAACATCGACGCTTTCAATACAACGTTTACTTTTTACAAAGCTTATTGTGAACTTTTCTTCCCGAAACGTTGACAGGTTCACATTTTCAAAGAAAATAAAGACACCAGTAGCTTCCAAAATTGCATTGAATATGCCAATTGAAGATATAATGAGCTGGTTCTTTAATTAGTCTGAAAAAACGACAACCGGAACGAACACAGAAGTCGATACGCGTCCTCTGTCGTCTTCGATATACGTCACAGTGACGTCACGCGCGACTTTACCAGCGTGCAATAAGAATTACCCGCGGAAGGAGAGGCCGCTGAGCAGTGTGCGGTGTGGAGACGGGCAGGCGGGCGGCGACTAGGGCAGGGCAGGGCAGGGCAGGGCACGGCTGCGCGCTGCCCCCCGGAATGCGGCCGCTTAATTTGGCGGCATTCCTGCGCTGGCAGACATCCGTCAGCCGCCGCCGGCCGCTTTGTGGCTTTTTATCGCGCGGCCCGCCGCTCGCCTTGGCATTCCGCGCGCGGACGGACCGCGAATTGCTGATAACTGCTGCCGCTGCCGCTGCCGCTGCCGCTGCTGACGTCGGCACAGTGGCAGGGGGCAGGCGGGGGCCCGGTCGCTGCTGTCCAGGCCGGGGCTGCGAGCCGCGCCGCGGGAGAGAGGGCGTCCACTACCTGCCCCTCCCCTCTCACCCCCAATATGTCTGGAGACACCGCGTGTTTCTCGTTGCAATCAATGTTGTCATCTCAACAGTCTAACGAGGAACCCCTCGAGTGCAAGGTTGCAAGTTCAGTTAATAAGGCACACTTGAAAGCGTCGCGTTACCTATAACGACAGAAAAAACGTTAGCTGGCAATGACTCGCCATGTTCGTGAGGAGGGCGACGGACAATGAGTGGCGGGAGGTGCAGAGATCTTCCTTCTCAGGGATGTATATATTACATCGTCGGCATTCGACAAATGTTCAAAACAAACTATCAACTTGCACCGTGACCACCGAATGAAAACTAGCGCAGCTCACTAATCACAAAGGTTCGCACTAACGACATCGAAGGTGAAATACACTGAAGAGCCAAAGAAATTGGTACACCTGCCTAATACCGTGTAGGTTCCCCGCGAGCACGCAGAAGTGCCGCAACACGACGTGGCACGGACTCACGTTTCAAGTAGTGCTGGAGGGAATTGACACCACGAGGTCTCCAACGCTGTCCATAAATCCGTAAGTGTAGGAGACGGTGGAGATCTCTTATGAATAGCACGCTGTAAGGCATCCCAGATATGCTCAATAACGTTCGTGTCTGGGGCGTTTGGTGGCCAGCGGAAGTGTTTAAACTTGGAAGAGTGCTCCTGAAGCCACTCTGTAGCAATTCTCGACGCGTGGGGTGTCGCATTGTCCTCCTGGAATTGCCAAAGTCCGTCGGAATACATAATTGACATGAATGGATGCAGGTGACCAGACAGAATGATTACATATGTATCACTTCTCATATATCCGGCCGCTGTGGCCGAGCGTTCTAGGCGCTTCAGTCCGGAACGGTGCTGCTGCTACTGTCGCAGGTTCTAATCCTGCCTCGGGCATGGATGTGTGTGGTGTCCTTAGGTTAGTTAGGTTTAAGATGTTCTAGGCGAATGATCACCTCAGATGTTAAGTCCCATAGTGCTTAGAGCCATTTGAACCATTTGAACTTGTCATAGTCGTATCTAGACATATCACGGGCCCCAACTGGACGTGCCCCACACCATTACCTCCACCAGCTTGAACAGTCCCCTCGCGACATGCAGGGTGCACCGATTCATGAGGTTGTCTCCTTACCCGTATACGTCCGTCCGCTCGATACATTTTGAAACGAGACTCGTCCGACCAGACAACACGTTTCCAATCATCCGCAACCAAATTTCGGTGTTGACGGACCCAGGCGAGGCGTAAAGCATTATGTCGTGCGATCATCAAGGGTACACGAGTGGGTCTCCGGCTCCGAAAGCCCATATCGATGATGTATCGTCGTAACTGCCGTCTGCTTCACGTCTGCTGTGCAGCGAGCTACCCTAATTTAAGTATTAACTGTATTTTTCTTACTTGTCACTTGTTCTTCCGTGTGTTTTTGCTTTTAGGAAGCTTTAATTGTCGAGTCCTAGTAATAGTGTTCCACAGATTTCGTGTTTGTTTTGAATACAGTCAGAGAGAGTCCCTTTAGCTACAGTGCCAGTAGTGCTAGTGTTTGTTTTCAATACAATCCAGAGACAGGTAGTGCTATTTTCTTTGAATTCTACAAGAAGTGGCTAGCAACCAAAGTTCAGTCAACAACCAGCCGCCTTAGTGAATTAGCAGTCTAGTTTTAACTCTCTACAGTAAATTGGTTTCTTAGGATGGATAGGATGTGTGACTCCTGTGTACGGACGCAGGAGGAGCTGGCCACTGTTCGGCTGAGCGTGTTGATGGCCGCGGTCAGCCGTCTTCAGGCTGCTGCCTCGGAGTGTAGCGGCAGTGGGGAGTCTGGTGCGTCGCAAGGTACACCCCAGGTGTTACATGCTTCACCCACTGTCCCTGCTGTCGAGACATCTTCGCGGGTACCGGGCGCGGTTGGGCCACCCTCTCCCCAAGGCGAGTGGCGGGTTCAGCGGCGTTCGCGGCGCACGAGGCGGAGGGTCAATGTGGAGGCTGGCCGTGTGGCGTCGCCCGCTCTGCCTGTGAGTGGACAAGTGGCCGCTCCTTCAGCAAGGTCCGAGCAGGCACACGGGGGGAGGGGTTTATTAGTTATTGGGAGCTCCAACGTTAGGTGGGTGATGGAGAGCCCCTTAGGGAAATAGCGGGAAGGTCGGGGAAGAAGGCCAGTGTTCACTCTATCTGCTTGCCGGGGGGTCTCATCCGAGATGTGGAGGAGGCCCTGCCGGCGGCGATAGAGAGCACTGGGTGCACCCGACTGCAAATTGTTGCTCATGTCGGCACCAATGACTTCTGCCGTTTGGATTCAGAGGTTCAGTTCGTACAGGCGGTTGGCGGAATTGGTGAAGGCGGAAAGCCTCGCTCGCGTGGTGGAATCAGAGCTAACTATTCGTAGTATCGTTCCCAGAACCGATCGCGGTCCTCTGGTTTGGAGCCGAGTGGAAGGCTTAAACCAGAGGTTCAGACGATTCTGCGGAGATCTGGGGTGCAAATTTCTCGACCTCCGCTATCGGGTGGAGAAATGTAGGGTCCCCCTGAATAGGTCAGGCGTGCACTACACGCCGGAAGCGGCTACAAGGGTAACGGAGTACGTGTGGAGTGCACATGGGGGTTTTTTAGGTTAGAGAATCCCCTCCCTAGGCCCGACAAGACGTCTCCTGAGACGCGGCAAGGTAGGAGTAGGCAAAATGCAACAGGGAATAACAATATTAATGTGCTAATAGTAAACTGCAGTAGTGTCTATAGAAAGGTCCCAGAACTGCTCTCATTAATAAACGGTCACAACGCCCATATAGTACTAGGGACAGAAAGTTGGCTGAAACCAGACGTAAACAGTAATGAAATCCTAAACTCAGATTGGAATGTATACAGCAGAGACAGGCTGGACAGTGAAGGGGGAGGCGTGTTTATAGCGATAAGAAGTGCAATAGTATCGAAGGAAATTGACGGAGATCCGAAATGTGAAATAATTTGGGTGAAGGTCACGGTTAAAGCAGGCTCAGTAATTGGATGTTTCTATAGGCCCCCTGGCTCAGCAGCTGCTGTGGCTGAGCACCTGAAGGATAATTTGGAAAATATTTCGAGTAGATTTCCCCACCATGTTATAGTTCTGGGTGGAGATTTTAATTTGCCGCATATAGACTGGGAGACTCAAACGTTCATAAATGGTGGCAGGGACAAAGAATCCAGTGAAATTTTTTTAAGTGCTTTATCTTAAAACTACCTTGCGCAATTAAACAGAGAACCGACTCGTGGCGATAACATATTAGACCTTCTGGTGACAAACAGACCCGAACTATTAACGCAGAACAGGGAATCAGCGATCATAAAGCGGTTACTGCATCGATGATTTCAGCCGTAAATAGAAATATTAAAAAAGGTAGGAAGATTTTTCTGTTTAGCAAAAGTGACAAAAAGCAGATTACAGAGTACCTGACGGCTCAACACAAAAGTTTTGTCTCAAGTACAGATAGTATTGAGGATCAGTGGACAAAGTTCAAAACCATTGTACAATATGCGTTAGATGAGTATGTGCCAAGCAAGATCGTAATAGATGGAAAAGAGCCACCGTGGCACAACAACCGAGTTAGGAAACTGCTGCGGAAGCAAACATAAACATAGCCAAAGCCTTGCAGACAAACAAAAATTACGCGAAGCGAAATGTAGTGTGAGGAGGGCTATGCGAGAGGCGTTCAATGAATTCGAAAGTAAAGTTCTACGTACTGACTTGGCAGAAAATCATAAGAAATTTTGGTCTTATGTAAAAGCGGTAGGTGGATCAAAACAAAATGTCCAGACACTCTGTGACCAAAATGGTACTGAAACAGAGGATGACAGACTAAAGGCCGAAATACTAAATGTCTTTTTCCAAAGCTGTTTCACAGAGAAGGACTGCACTGTAGTTCCTTCTCTAGGTTGTCGCACAGATGACAAAATAGTAGATATCGAAACAGACGACAGAGGGATAGAGAAACAATTAAAATCGCTCAAAAGAGGAAAGGCCGCGAAGGACCTTGCCCCCCTTCTTCCAGCGGTGTACCGTAGGTCTCTAGAAGAGCGTAACGTTCCAAAGGATTGGAAAAGGGCACAGGTCATCCCCGTTTTCAAGAAGGGACGTCGAACAGATGTGCAGAACTATAGACCTATACTTCTAACGTCGATCAGTTGTAGAATTTTGGAACACGTATTATGTTCGAGTATAATGACTTTTCTGGAGACTAGAAATCTACTCTGTAGGAATCAGCATGGGTTTCGAAAAAGACGGTCGTGTGGAACCCAGCTCGCGCTATTCGTCCACGAGACTCAGAGGGCCATAGACACGGGTTCACAGGTAGATGCCGTGTTTCTTGACTTCCGCAAGGCGTTCGATACAGTTCCCCACAGTCGTTTAATGAACAAAGTAAGAGTATATAGACTATCAGACCAATTGTGTGATTGGATTGAAGAGTCCCTAGATAATCGAACGCAGCATGTCATTCTCAACGGAGAGAAGTCTTCCGAAGTAAGAGTGATTTCAGGTGTGCCGCAGGGGAGTGTCATAGGACCGTTGCTATTCACAATATACATAAATGACCTTGTGGATGACATCGGAAGTTCACTGAGGCTTTTTGCTGATGACGCTGTGGTGTATCGATAGGTTGTAACAATGGAAAACTGTACTGAAATGCAGGAGGATCTACTGCGAATTGACGCATGGTACAGGGAATGGCAATTGAATCTCAATGTAGACAAGTGTAATGTGCTGGGAATATATAGAAAGATAGTTCCCTTATCATTTAGCTAAAAAATAGCAGGTCAGCAACTGGAAGCAGTTAATTCCATAAATTATCTGGGAGTAGGCATTAGGAGTGATTTAAAATGGAATGATCATATAAAGTTGATCGTCGGTAAAGCAGATGCCAGACTGAGATTCATTGGAAGAATCCTAAGGAAATGCAATCCGAAAACAAAGGAAGTAGTTTACAGTACGCTTGTTCGCCCACTGCTTGAATACTGCTCAGCAGTGTGGGATCCGTACCAGATAGGGTTGATAGAAGAGATAGAGAAAATCCAACGGAGAGCAGCGCCCTTCGTTACAGGATCATTTAGCAATCGCAAAAGCGTTACGGAGATGATAGATAAACTCCAGTGGAAGACTCTGCAGGAGAGACGCTCAGTAGCTCGGTACGGGCTTTTGTTAAAGTTTCGAGAACATACCTTCACCGAAGAGTCAAGCAGTATATTGCTCCATCCTACGTATATCTCGCGAAGAGACCATGAGGATAAAATCAGAGAGATTAGAGCCCACACAGAGGCATACCGACAATCCTTCTTTCCGCGAACAATACGAGACTGGAATAGAAGGGAGAACCGATAGAGGTACTCAGGGTTCCCTCCGCCACACACCGTCAGGTGGCTTGCGGAGTATGGATGTAGATGTAGATGTTTCGTTGAATGGTTCACACGGTGACACTTGTTCATTGCCTGCACTGAAATCTGCAGCAATTTGCCGAAGTATTGCACTTCTGTCACGGTGAACGATTCTCTTCAGTTGTCGTTGGTCCCCTCCTTGTAGGATGTTTTTCCGGCCGCAGCGATGCCGGAGATTTGATGTTTCTCCGGATTCACGATATTGACGGTCGTCCGGAAAAATCGCCACTTCATCGCTACCTCGGAGATGCTGTGTCGCCACGTTCAAAGTAGCTTTAATCTTGATAGCCTGCCATTGTAGCAGTAGTAACCGATCTAACAATTGCGGCAAACACTTGTTGTCTTATATAGGCGCTATCGACCGCAGCGCCATATTCTGCCTGTTTACGTACCTCTGTATTTGAATACGCATGCCTACACCGTTTTCTTTGGCGCTTCATTCCACATTGGAGTAAACAAACCGCGCAGTACGTTCAGATAGGTATTGACTGTTAAAGAATGCATATAGAATCATGTTGGTGTAACGGGGTGAGGAGAACTGATGGAATGTGATTGAACGCGAAACGCTCTGTTGTGGAGATTATGGTGCCGCTGGCTATCATTTAATGCGCACCTGTAGGATAGTATGATAATACGTTCTGTAGGCACGGAAAAAGCAATCATCCAGAGGCTGAATTTGTCCAGTGGTTCAAGGTCGTATGAACTGCAATGTCACACACTTCTCACGAGGGATAGTTTTCAGTAAAGGAATACGACTTTTATACGCAGAGCAGGAATCAAACACAAGCAAGTTATTTTGACCGGCTATTGGCCACAAGCAGTGCTCATACCATAGTTGCAATTCTCTTACGCCCATTTTCCCACTCTTGCTTGCTCTGACATAAATATTTCCTACTGCCCTATGCAAGATTAAGCACACAAGAAAGAATCGTAGTGGACAGAGTACCTTCAGCTTCTCGTAGCACAGTAAATAAGTTTCTAGCCAGATTAACAATCGGCATTAATTGTATATGAATGCATAACGGAATTGATGTTAATTGATCTCGCTACGACTTTTCAGGTACCTTTCTTTAATTTTCAGGGTTCATTTCATATGCATTTCCTCTTCAAACCCCGATTGGTCAAAGATAACTTGCTTACTGAACGATAGGGTAAGTTTGTTTATCTTATCTTCAAATTTTCGGCCCGATGCCGCAGTTTGCTGTGCATCGTGAAGTTGAAGGTTTGTTTCAGATTTCGTTATCTTATGTCTTGCAGGGTTGTAGCACTGTTGGAAACTATGCAACTATCGAGTGCTTCCCTTGAAATCACTGTAATCTATGTCGCGCGCAGTGTGATGTGCATGGCGTAGTAGGTCACTATAACGCACATTGTGCATATTGTACCGAGCACCCTTGAAAAGCGTAAACACCAGTTTTCGTAACAAGTGCGCCTTGAATATGCGTATTTTTTCTAAACCACTACACAATCACATTGCCGCGAACTTATTCGAAATCTGTTCCTAACACTGCGGGTGATCTTCCGTTTAGGTTATTATGTTTCAGTAGCCGCTCCTTGGACAACGACTGTCTTTTACTGCGTTTCACAGGAGACGGGATTTGTGGCTACCTGTCCGACAAAGACGACGAATACATGGGTCGACACAGCTTTCAGTATGACTTTTACTTGTTAAGCAATTACCGTCATCATTGTACTCCTCATGAACATTGTTCGCACAGCCGAGCGTATACCACACATACGTTCAATTCACTCTCCTTGCCAGTTCTTTGTCACTCGGCAAAATTCCTTGGGTTCCTTTCTGACGAAATGTCGACTTCGGCAACTGTTGTTGTAGATAAAATGCAATGTTTGCTTTGCTTATCGTTGCCATTGCTCTGCTTTCTATCAACGCCACTAGCACTGTAGCACTGTTCTGAGTCACTCGTCGACTAAGCAGTTCAACTACGCTCCGTATCCTCCGGCCGCAGCGCCTGTTGCCATTATGAGGAAAGGACAAGTACTTTATTTCACTTCCTGTAATATCGCGTGAAATCACCAACAGCTTTAATCCTAGCACAGTTCGGTGCACCTTTAACCCATACGGACACAGACTCTTGCTTCATTTAGTTTACGACGATTCCTTGTCCCAACAGCAAGGAATGGGATGGGAATAAGTGAAAATACTAGCAGAAGATACCGAGCGAGGTGCCGCAGTGGTTAGCACACTGGACTCGTATTCAGGAGGACGAGGTTCAATCCCGCGTCCGGCCATCCCGATTTGGTTTTCCGTGATTTCCCTAAATCGCTACAGCCAAATGCCGCGATGGTTCCTTCGAAAGGCCACTGGCGACTTCCTTCCCCGTCCTTCCCTAATCCGATGGGAGCGTTGAGCTCGCTGTCTGGTCTCCTCCCCTACAACAACACAACTAGCGGAAGACAGAACATGGCGATCGTTTGTTGCAGCTGTGAGCTCCACAAACGGTGGTAAAGACTGTCACCGTGACTTTTCCGGCGGAGGGGGTTGTCTCGAATTTCTTCTTTCGTGGTGAATGAGGATGATGCCACTGCATGGACTGCCTTTTTGTTTCTGGTGCAAAGTAGTGCACCCAGCTTTCGTCCACCGCAACGGTCGGTGACAGAAAGGCCTCTGCGTCGGTCTCAGAGAAAGCCCCAACATTTCAGATGAAATGGCCTTTCTTTGAATCGTGTGGTCCGCTGTGAGTATGCGTGGAACCCATCGTGAGCACCTCTTTGAATATCCGAGAGTCTGCATCATTGCAGACGCCCTTGCAATGCTGACCGACAACTGTAGTGTCGAGTTGTGATGCGCCGGTCGGCACGAATATCGGCATCCGCGCAATTCCGCCCGCCTGCAGCAGTGGCCGTGGCAGGAGGTCCCGAGCGCGACTGACCGTGGAGCTCTGTTTCTGCATTTCCTGAGGCTGTCTGTAACTTTCTTTACCCATCGCCCAACTGCACTCCTATCCACTGCAGCTTCGCCATACACTGCACACAAACGTTTGTGGATGTTCACCACGGTTTCTTTTTCTACACACAGAATTCAATAACAGCACGCTGCTTGTAACGTGAGTCGTATGTAGACGCCATTTTGACGCTGTACTACGGCTCTGCCATCTGCCAGAACGGTTCGAAACTTCACCGGTGCACAGAACAAACATCAAATGTGAAGCACCAACAAGGACGTTTGTCTGTGTATATTAATGGCTTTTTAAAACAATGTGGGAAATTACTTAACGAACGACCCTCGCACATTCTCCTGATAAGTAATGCAGTGAACAACTGTCATTTCACTAGGTGCTGCAAGATTTTTTTCTCCCTCGTTCAGTTGTGTTACGGTCGCGGTTTGTAGCCGTCAGGTCTCAGGCACGTTGCCACGGTTCGCTCGGCTCTCTCCGTCGGAGGAGGTTCGAGTCCTTCCTCGGGCGTAGGTGCTCGTGTTGTCCTTAGCGTAAGTTAGTTTGAGTTAGATTAAGTAATGTGTAAGCCTAGCGACCGATGGCCTCAGCAGTTTGGTCCCAGAGGAACCACCACTACCACCACCAGTTGTGATACGAGCGCTAACGTATTTACAGCATCGTTAGTGCTCCGTCCCTAGACACAGAAACTAATAAATTCCTCGTTAGACCTGTATTTTGAACACTTTCTCCAACGCTGCTTTGAATTTTCTTCGTTGCTTGTAACAAATCCAGGTGCCCTTCTCGTCCTCGAGTTCACGGTTTACTCGTCTGATGATCTGATGAAAACGGGTATCTGCGCCGTAACAAATTCTGTAGAAAGGTTTACGAGCTGAGTGTGAACGTCGCCTGCCATCTCCGGTACGCTACGCCGAGGTGCAGGTTCTTCCATTCTTCTTCCCTTCCTCTTCCCCCCCCCCCCCCCCCCCTCCGCAGCGTGCGCGCGTGCTTGCGTCTCCCGGGCAGGAGGCCGAGCAGGTGCGTGTGCAGCAGGATTCGTCCCTGGTCGACACACAGCAGTGGCGACACCGCCGCGCGTCGCTGGGGCGCGCAGCCCACACGCGGGACGGCGGCCCGAGCGCCGGTGGCGCGGCGCGGCGCGGCTTGCCGGCCCGCCACCTCGCTGATCGCGGCGGCCGGGATCCCACACTCACTCAACTTTGTCCGGAACTGTTATCTCGGGTAAAAGCTGCGTACCGATAGACGTCCTAAAACGAGGAAAATTTCTTAACGTGGCCATAGCTCTCAAACAAATACCGCTTACTAATAAACGGGAGATGCGACTGATGCAGCACAATTGGAAAATCGTGTAGGAAAATTTAGCGGCTAAAAATTATTCCACAAGGAGCCAGTTTGACTCGGTACACAGTGACACACCGGACAATAGCAACCGCCTCCGAGCTATACTCCGTCTGTTTAAAACCGCCAGCCGCATGCAGAAATTGTAATTGGGATGCCACGATCGATGACCGAAATTTCTCGCGATATGGCACACAGCGACGGACACGATTCGACTGATCGATAGAAAGGGCGTGTGCGACATACAGGTTTCTAACGCCGCGACAGCGGAATGGAAACCGTTTACCGCAACAAAGCGACACTCGACAACGTGCATCGTGGCACACACAAGTCAGATTATTTTTGGAGCTGAATTAAGGGAAAACTCGCAGTATCTGTCATACTTGTGGAATGAACACGAAAAAGTAACTAGGCATTCTAAATACAGCCTTACGTACGCGAATTTCCTCAATATTCCAATATATAAAGCTGATTTCTACAAAACTGTCGTGTAAAGAATTACTCAGTGGACAGTTTCTTCCGGATTTACGTACAAAAAGCTGAAATGTGAATGTGTTGTAATGTATATCGTTATTTTGAAAATGAGTTTGTTTTCTGTTATTACGTGAAATTGTTCAGTGCTAAATGCGAATATGGAATCGATGGCCTCAAAAGCCACGGAAGATCTCGACAGCTCTACGCGAATAGCGCCCGAGAGGACAGACTTATTGTTCTCTCGGCCCTGCAGGTTCGCGCATTCACGTCACGTGCCTCAGCTGAGGGAATGCGCTCGTTTGCAACGAGACAAGTGACCACACTATCATGTTGTCCTCTTTCTTTCAGTATCACAGAGTGGCCCATAGCCCTGGTTAATGTGGTAGGCCATTTGCTACCAAAAATTAATGACGAGGCTGCAGAATAAGTGCCTGGGACGCGGTGGGCATTTGCCACTGTGAGAGCCCGCGTGTGGCCACGCCGTTGTCGGAGGAGGAGGCGCACAGTGCGGCAGACACAGCCCCTGGCTGCCGCCGCGGCCGGGGGTGCAGGGGGCGCGCCGCGGGCTCCGATGAGAGAGAGGGAGAGGGTGAGGGGGGGCCGCTGCAACTGCACTCGCCGCCCTCGCACGGGCCCTGCACGTGCCGTCACCGTCCAGTCAACCACCGTGTACACGACTCCGTCGTCTGTAGTCTGCAATAACTCGGAAAGCGCACCCTCCAGCGACAACCTGTCACAGTACAAAATCAAACTATATTACATTTCCTACAAAAAAGGTACTATTCATTTTTTTCTCTAGAAGTAATGGTTTGCACGAAGAGAGCTCGAGGATGTTCAAAAACTCGCTCGACGCGCATGCGCTCTAGCTCACGTAGTTTTTGTAGGCCAATCTGAGGTAGTTTCCTGACTTGATAGACCACATGTTCCGTATCGAACTGTTCGTCTCAACTTGCTACCTCGATATGCTACCCCGCCCTCCCCTCCCTCCCCATTCCCACCCCAATAACAACCAATCACGTACCTGCAACTAGTGCGTTTTCGTTACATTTCACAACGTTATCCCTCGAGATTTAATCTACCTGACTGATCCAAGCAGTATCTGCACTTTACGGGAACGTTTCTCTATCCATCCGCAAAAGCTGCAGTTTCTGAGCGGTGCGGTCCGTTAAGTAACGGTTTAACTTCACCCGAGCAGACCTAACTCGCTCCGGTATAAAGAAACTGTGCCGTACAACCAGCCAGTCACGACTCAAACAACACATCTGTTGTCGCAGTCTGACGTCGATAACGGAAAAAAAATTACGTGAACAGCATACATCGCAACGGAAAGATGTCAGGCGTAGTATAAGAATGTGAAAAGCTATGAACACGAAAACAGTAATCAGACCCTAATAATATTTAAATTGTGGTAATGGGGAACTTACAATCGTTCACTGTGCTGTTGGATGTGCATTCAGTATAGTATTCCGTTGAATGATGATGCATTTCTAAAGATTTGAGTATGCATGATTTACAATCTCGTACTAACCACCTCTTGATAATACTAGCTTGTGTGACACGAATAAATACACTTTTGTCGAATCAGCCACAGCGTCAGACCACACAGCATCCGTCGTCATAACCTACCTTGTAACCTGAAATTACTGGGATATTGCATTTCGTAATACACGATCACATACAAATAGGGAAATGACTCAGAAAAGTAGAAATGCAATATTGTAGCTGAATTTAGATTGCATAACTGACCAAAAATCGTATTAGCACTGAAGCCCGTGACCTCCTAACATCACGAAGACACGTGATTGGACAAGTCGAGGATAATACCGCCATATGAAACACGGCTCACAGCAAATCATTAATTAAACGAAACGGAGAGAAAGAATGATTGAAATGCTTATATCGTGTTAAGGATTCTGTGACAAGAGTTCGATTCTGTAACTAGGCGCGCATCTACTGACCTACAAAGTGACGAGCCGTTAGCAACATCGCGCATATGAATACACAAGAGTAATTCGTTTCCGCGATTAATAGAAAGTGAAGCAGAACCAAGCCAATTAAAATCTGCAGTGGCATGTCAATATTTCACGAGTGATTTAACAGTATGCCTTTTCATATGAACAGTCTCTTGGAATATCGCGATAAGTGGAAAAATCTCACCGAGTAAACTACAGTATGCCTAAGCGCTGATTGCCCATTTCCCCAAAAACGCGCGAGCAAAGGTTCCCCAAGTGTCTCACACACACTCACACACACACACACACACACACACACACACACAGAGAGAGAGAGAGAGAGAGAGAGAGAGAGAGAGAGAGACCCCAACTGCCCAACTGTCTGATGTCGATGCTGGCTACAGAAACATCTTTGCAAAGTATTTGCAGACATTACTCCACAAGATAAAGAAAGAATACAAAAGAAATTTGAAAGTCTCCACATAACAGGCAGCTTTCAAGTTATTCTCATTAGAGCAATGTGTCATGCAGCTCAGCAACATACGTTGCCCCTGTCATTCTGCCACCGTTCCTCTCTTATAGGTGATTTGCTGTTCCTTCCGCTGTGTGGCTCGTCCCAGCTCTTGTCAACATGTGCTACGCTTTTCTGTTTGTCAGTGCACTTGTGGTTGTTATAGAAGTGCTGCCACTTTGTGGCTAAACTACCTGGTTTTTAGATGAAACGGTAATTTTCTCTTTATTGGCAAGTAAGGATGTCCTTAAGGCGTGAGGCGTCATGAGTTTGTTAGTGTTTTCAGCGGGCTACCTCGATAATGGCCCAAGGTAACCGAACGTGATAGCATCTTTCTGGGGCGACTCATCCCAGACATTCCAAGCGGCGAGCTGTCGGTAGAAGAGCGTCGATATTGTTTATCAGTTTCTGTGTGCACGTTTCGACGGCTTCCGTGACAGAAAGGCCTCTCCGTCGGCCTCAGAACATTCCAACAATTCAGATGAAATGGCCTTTGTCTGAATCTTGTGGTCCGCTGTAAGTATTCGTGGAACTCATCGTGAGCACTTGACTGAATGTCCGAAACTCTCGATCGTTGCAGACGCACTTGCGATGCTGACCGACAGCTGTAGAGGTGAGTGTCGAGTCGCGGTGCGCCGGTCTGCACGGATAACGCCATCCGCAGGATTCTGCACGTGCGGAGCAGTGGCTGTGGCAGGGCGTCCAGAGCGCGGCTCACCGTGGACCTCTGTTTCTGCATTTCCTCAGGCCGTCACTTTCTTTACCCACCGCCCGACTGTACTCCTATCAACTGCAGCATCGCCATGCACTGCACACAAACGTTTATGGATGTTCACAACCGCTTTCTCAGCACACAAGAATTCAATAACAGCATTCTGCTTGTAAAGTGAGTCGTATGTAAACCCATTTTGATGCTATATTACTGCTCTGCCATCTGCGAGAACGGTTCGAAACTTCACCGGCGAGCAGAACGAACATCAAATGTGAAGCACAAACATGGACGTTTGTCTCTGTATATTAATGGCTTTTTTTTAAAAATGTAGGGCATTATTTATTGAACGACCATCGTAATAGACATCACTTTCCTATTATTGTTGTAGAAGTCGTACGAGTAGCAGTAGTTGCTGTTGTTTTCAACTCGAGGACTGATTTGATGCAGCTGTCGTCGCCTCTCTGTCCTGTGCAAGCGCCTTCACCTCCGAATGTCTGCCTTCTCATGCCGCTTACCGTACTCGTACCTAGGTTGTTAGCCCCCACGCACACTTCCCTCCTGTACCAAGTCGAAGATTCCTTCACGTCTCATACTTTGTCCAATCAGCCGGTACCTCTGTTTCGTCCAGTTCCACTTACCTATAATACCTGGACGCAGCTTCTTTTGTTAGGTTCGAGTGCCTGCTCCCATTGACTATGCATTACTTTTACAGTAGTTTCTACCTTCAGTGCCACTAGGCTACATGCTCGGCCACGGCGCCGGCCGGCTCCGCAGCAAGCAGCACGGGGCGGGCTCCCTGGCCGGCCCGCTCCCTCGGGCCTCGCACTGCGGACCCCTGCCTGCGGCGGCTGCCCCGCCCGTCCCTAACTCGGCTCACCCTGCCCACCGTCACAGTTTCCCACACAAATTTCCAATTATAATACGGCGTATTATACAGCGCATTCTTGTGACGAACACAATACCGCAATAACTCGATAGGCGCTCCCCACCGAGGGCCAGCCAGCGGCGGTGGCACGCGCCGGTCGATTCCGCTGGTCGACACGTGGGTGTCGATACAATGGCCGGACGTCTCAAGTTTATTCCGTACACCGTACAGGGTATCCCAGGAGAAATGCTCCATTATGTCCCCGTGCTCGTCGTCAGATATGGGGTGTCTGGGAAGCGTGCTTACTCGGATCGCTAGATAACATTCACACTAATCGTATTAATGAGTTTTATTACAAAAGGGAAAGAGACAATTGGAACGTGCTATTTGCGTCCAATAGTAGGACAGGAAGCAGTAGCGCTACGGTTCAAATGGCTATGAGCACTGTGGGACTTAACATCTATGGTCGTCAGTCCCCTAGAACTTAGAAGTACTTAAACCTAACTAACCTAAGGACATCACACACATCCGTGCCCGAGACAGGATTCGAACCTGCGACCGTACCAGTCGCGCGGTTCCAGACTGTAGCGCTTAGAACCGCTCGGCCACTCCAGCCGGCGGCAGACGAACGAACTACAAAGCTACAAAGCCAGGAACAAAGAGAACAGCAGGTCTCAACTTATGGACGAGATCGAGACAGAACACCAGCAACATGGAGCCCGGTCTAACGAATCACAGTCCCACTGGCAACGGCCAAGTCGTGAAGCCCTGGTTCCACGTCCGACCGTACCGGACGAAATACACTGACCTCCATCCAATTGAAATGTAAATCAACTACAACAACACACTTGCAATTGCACGTTCATATTACATAAAAGAATAACACGTAACATCAAAACAGGAAGGCTAGTCAATTTTTCTTTTAAACTCAACACTTAAAAATTCATTTAAACACTGCAATACATGCGTAAATAAGATTGTTTCTTGAAACGTGATAGTAACAGCTGAGTATTGCTTTAAACGGGCAAGAGCCCATCAGAACTACACTTTCATGGACTCTGGTGTAGTTTTACGAGACAGCATAGTATTTCGTTACTTGTAAACTAAGGTGCAAATTTTGGTACGTAATCAAGGTTGCCACAATTTTAGATTCACCATCACTCAATAATGAGGAGCTCACCGGCTTGCCCTACATATAGCTGCAGATCCTTCATCAAGTGGTACGAAACTAAGATGGAATGCCCAAGCTCCGTAATCGTGGCACGTGTGACATAACCGACTAGTCACTAAAGACAACATTAGGTAACCATATATAAGCACACAATTGCGCCTCTCTAAATCGAACACACACCATACAGCCAGGCGAACGGTAGTGCCAGGCGACGCTCCGGCAAGTTGTTCTTCTCAAGACGCACTGCGTGGCGACAAAAGCCAAACACCTCTCCTCGTGCCGGAACCCTAAGTCTTCCCGCCGCCTCCGGCCGCAGCACTCCAGCAAGACCACGCGCACCGGGCAAGGGCCAGCCTGCCGACCGTGCTGTAGCCGCAACCGACACACCACCCAGTCATGCCCGCTGGCTCGACGCTGCAGGCTTAAGTAGCCGAACCCGCTATCAACAACTGACTCGTGGCCGGACCAAGCGAAACCGATGACAAATATGACGCTACAAGAAAGAGGTACTGGCGCTAGCAATACTTACTTAACTTTGAAAATCACTCTGATGTGTCGCAAGCAAAGGGCGGCGTACGAAATAATGACTCTTCGTTAGTATAAACGATCACAAGTCGCTGCTACACAGTGAGGACATGCGAACTAACCAGTCTGGACGCTTCTGTCAAGTCGCCAGTGTCGAAGCTGCTGTTCAACTGGGCCGTCGCCAGTCCTCTCCACATAGGGGCCGCTGGTGTCGCGTTGTCGTCCTGGAGATGGGCCGGTCAGCGTGCGATTGGCTGACGTCTTCTCACAGCTCTCTCTTCTCTATCGTTCCCGACCGTCGTGCCGGCGCTTGACTTTACGCCGTAACACGGTCGATATTCGGGGACTGACGGGAACAATCATTCGAAGCAAAAAGCCTAGTAAACATTGGATCTAAAATGCGTACCTTAAGAGCTACTAGCATTTCTTCATCTTCGATTCCGTGAAACAAATCTCTTTTGCTGCAAGCTCTAAGCTTTCCATGTTTTGGGGGTAGGTACTATGGCCGAAATAAGAGAAAATTTCCAGTAAACGTGGGCGTATCTCGAGAGCTATGAGCACTTCCGTCAGTAAAAGAGTTGTGCTGCAGAGTAGCGAAGATGAACGAGTGCTCATAGCTGTTACAGTACATGCTTTATAGCCCACTTGTACAGGACATTATTCGCTTGTTTTGGTCCTTACTACCACCTCTCAATACATGGAAAGCAAAGAGCGGAGGAGATTTGTTTCACAGCACCGAAGAGGGAGCGGCGCTTATAACTCGTGTTGGAGGCCAAGTTTAGCGGACGTTTCTTGCTTCCAATTATCGTTGCTGCCATACGCCTGAATACTGACCATTCTTCGCGGGACAACATTTATACGTACAGGTTGAACGAGAACCCCACCTATAAACTTCCAGAGATTATTCCGGAGTGATAATTAATTGAAATCCTCAGCTGCCGACAGGTGTTGTTGATATACCTCGATGGGGACAGATGAAAATGTGTGCCCCGACTGGGACTCGAACCCGAAATCTGCTGCATTTTCAGCTGTCCCTACCGAGGTATATCAACAACACCTGTCGGCAGCTGAGGGTTTGAATTAATTATCATTTGTTCTAGAGAAGCTGCACGCTCATCAGGGGTATGTTCTTTCTAGAACAGCTACTATCTTCATATATTATTCGGGAGTATTTTGGTATAAGGAACACTCTGTATCCGACGGTGTATTTCGTTTTGTTTCTTGACTCAATAAGCTTTCTCTCACTATTGCACTGAAAATAGTGCACGACAGTGCAAATGTGGACAGCATGCCGGTAAGAATTCGTCAGCTTACGAGCTTTCGACGTGACACGCCGCCGGAAAAATCTACATTCGATTCTGGGAACCACATTGAAGTACACTTTGGACGAGAGTGGATCGCTCGCGCTGGTGCTGTTGCGTGACGAGTTCGGTCCCCAGACGCAACATCGACGGACTTCCTCTCCTGAGGACATGTGGAGAGAGTGGTTCACGAGGCTCCAGTCGGTACGCACACGAGCCTGGTCGCTAGCATTATCGTAGCCGTGGAAGACAGTCGATCGTGTGTCACTGTACACACTGCCGTGATCGTGATGGCCACCTGTAAGCGAACAGTTCTGTATTTGTTACGAGGGTAATCCCAAAAGTAAGGTCTCCTATTTTGTTTATACATACATAGACCTGTTTATTTCTACAATGGTTTACATCAGTTTACAGCTATTTTTCGACATAACCACCATTTATGTCGATGCATCTCTGTAGACGTGTTGCAGTTTTTGAATGGCCGTGTCATACCAACTCGCCGCCATGCCGTTCAGAAAGTTATGAACCTCTTCTTTCACCTCGTCGTCGGAGCTGACGGTACGCAGAACAGTCTGGAAGTGCACCGCGTGAACTTTGGCGCGCAGCGGTTGTTTCGCAGCCGCTCCGCCCCGCAGCAGGTGTGGCCGTCAGGCGCCGAACCTCGATTTGTGTAGTTTCTAACATGGGTGTCATCAGCGACTCGGCGGAGCCACTGAGAGGCTCGCGAAGAACTGCACCGACGTCGCCAACACGCTCTGTCGATTGCGTCAATGTGCGCATCTCCTAACCTGTAGCTTGTGCCAAAGACATTCTTGCCCGAACATTTCTACATTGTCATCCACAAAACCACTGTAAATGAATAAAACACATCAGTGTGTCATCAAAGAACTAGCGTAGCACTGTTTAACGATTAAGACCACTGTTGTGCGTTATTTTCTTTGGATTTTAAAGCTGAAGTTAAAGTGAAGTACATTTCCCGCACGCTTTTCTTGAACGCGATTATCGTGATTAAATTCTAAATTGAAAATCGTCAACTTCGTTTCATAATTATTAATTTCAATTAATTACGATTAATGTTAACTGAAAGTCATTAGCTTCATGTCATAATAATTCTTCGCTAAGTTAGGTTTGTTAATTTTGATTCTCAGCCATAGGAGGTGCGACAATAAAGTAATGAGACCGATGTGAAAAAAAATTTTGCTTACCGTTTTAGTCAAGTTTAGTGTTGTCTCCTTCAAAGTAGTTCCCTTCCGATAGCACACACTTTTTCCAGCGCTGCTGCCGTTGATGGTAACAAAATGGTTCAAATGACTCTGAGCACTATGGGTCTCAACTGCTGAGGTCATCAATCGCCTAGAACTTAGAAGGACTTAAACCTAACTAACCTAAGGACATCACACACATCCATGCCCGAGGCAGAATTCGAACCTGCGACCGTAGCGGTCGCGCGTTTCCGGACTGTAGCGCCTAGAACCACTCGGCCACTCCGGCCGGCTTGATGGTAACATTTCTGGAACTCTTCTTCTGTAATATCCTCCAAGACCCTCGTCACAGCTTTTTGGACATCTTGTGTTGTTTGAAAATGGTGTCCCTTGACCGCCGTTTTGACTCTTGGAAATATAAAAAAAGTCTCACGGAGCGATATCTGGTGAATAAGGCGGGTCTCGTAGTACTGAAATTTGTTTTGAGGTTAAAAATTGCTGTACTGACCGAGCAGTATGGGATGGCGCATTATCGTGATGCAAAATCCAATTATCAGCAATGTTGGCACGGACACAAAGAACTCTTTTACGAAGTCCTTCTAAAATTTCTTTGTAGTAATATTGGTCAACTGATCGCCCAGGAGGCACCCACTCTTTGTGCACAGTTCCCTTGGAATCAAAGAAGCACACAAGCATGCATTTCTGAGTGATCCCTTTGAGCACCATTGTAAACTTTGGCGTTTTGTCTCTGGATCGTACTGAAAGAAACAACTTTCATCACCAGTGATAACACGGCTCATCAATTCTGGATTGATATCCGTTTTCTCTAACAGATCGGCTGCCACATTTTTCTGTGTTTCTCGCTGTTGTGGTGCGAGATTTTTTGGGGACCATTTTGCACAAATCTTTCTCATACCAAGATCTTCAGTTATTATTAGACGAACCGTTTCTCAATTGATGTTGAGTTATTCTGCAAACCATTTTCATGGATAATCTTCGATCAGATCGTACGAGTTCGCGCACCCTGGCCAACTGGACATCCATCCGTGAGATTGATGGTCGTCCACTGCGGTCTTCATCTTCAATATTCGTTCTGCCTTCACTAAACATTTTATGCCAACGAAAAGCTTGAGCTCTTGACATAACCTTCTCTCCAAAAGCCTTCTGAAGGTTACCGTACGTTGTCGTCCAGTTTCACGCAGTTGAACGCAAAATGAAATGGCATACTGTTGCGCAATATTATGCGGTTCCATTTCCACTATTGAGAATCGACATTTGAAGCTGACCGCGGAAGCATTCTACGACCAGCAACATACATTTTGCTTAAGGGCCGTGCTGTTACAAACACGATCACAACAACTGCGTTGCTGTCACTCTGCACAAAAGGTGGCCTTGGTTCTACAGTGACCACAAGCGTCACTGATGATGTCCATGTTAACAGCTGTACATGCTCTATAAATCGAGGTTTGTTATTGCTTCCGAGTGAAGTGGTCTTCCACACAAATACCACGAGATCAAATATAGATGCTGATCGCCGAGGTGTTCATTAACAGACCGAAAGAAAACGTTCACGTCGTCAGCTGTGAAATCTCTTATTAAAAGACCCTTCACACCGAATTTAGAAAGTTATTCGGCTAAGGAACGTGGTAATAAGCCAATATTTGTAACACATTCTATTTAGATGCCATGTAGACAGTGTAACAGAGGTTCTGTGATATACTCATGAGGTTATAGGCGAGGGACGATGATGTTTGATTGTGAACAGGTGGTGTGCTATGTGAGGAATCATTTAGTAAATGCATGCTGGGCTCAAGTCATAGCCAGCCGCGGTGGCCGAGCGGTTCTAGGAGGCGCTTCAGTCCGGAACCAAGCGGCTGCCACGGTCGCGGGTTCGAATCCTGCCTCGGGCATGGATGTGCGTGATGTTCTTACGTTAGTTAGGTTTAAGTAGTTCTAGGTCTGGGGGACTGATGACCTCAGATGTTAAGTCCTATAGTGCGTAGAGCCATTTGAACCATTTGAACAGAAGTCATAAGAAATGTACATTATCCTATGACCAATACATTGGCTATCCAGCTGTATAGGTGTTACGCTTTCTGGTAGAAATTTTTAGTCAAGTTTCTCCATATTGTAGACACATGCGTTGGATATTATGAAGATTTCTTTTAATATTTGTAGCCATTAATGAATATTCCTGGGAAGCTCATATCTCACAACCAGCCACCTTTATCAGACCTACACTGTCATCAAAAGTATTTGGGCACCTGGCTGAAAATGACTTACAAGTTCGTGGCGCCCTCCATCGGTAATGCTGGAATTCAGTATGGTGTTGGCCCCCCCTTAGCCTTCATGACAGCTTCCACTCTCACAGGCATACGTTTAGTCAGGTGCTGGAAGATTCCTTGGGGAATGGCAACGTATTCTCCACGGAGTGCTGCACCGAAGAGAGGTACTGATGTCGGTCCTTGAGTCCTGGCACGAAGTCGACGCTCCAAAACATCCCAAAGGTGTTCTATAAGATTCAGGTCAGGATTCTGTGCAGGCCAGTCCAATACATAGATGTCATTGTCACCTAACCACTCCGCCACAGGCCGTGCGTTACGAACTGGTGCTCGATCGTGTTGACAGATGCAATCGACATCCCCAAATTGCTATTCAACAACGGGAAGCGAGAAGGTGTTTAAAACACCAATGTAGATGTGTGCTGTGATAGTGCCATGCAAAACAACTAGGGGTACAAGGCCCCTCCATGAAATACACGACCACACCATAAGACCACCGCCTCCGAATTTTTCCTATTGGCGCTATACACGCTGGCAGAAGACGTTTGTTTGCATTCGCCATACCCACACCCTGCCATCGGATCGCCACATTGTGTACCGTGATTCGTCACACCACACAATCGTCCATTGTTTGCGCTTCTTACACCAAGCGAGGCGTCATTTGGCTTTTACCGGCGTGATGTGCGGCTTATGAGCTGTTGGTCGACCATGAAATTCACTTTTTCTCACCTCCCAGCTAATTGTCATTGTATCTGCAGTCGGTCCCGATGCAGTGTGGAATAACTGTGTGATTGGCTGGATAGATGTCTGCCTGTTACACATCACGACCCTCTTCAACTGTCGGCAGTCTCTGTGAGTCAACAGACGAGGTCGGCCTGTACGCTTTTGTGCTGTACGTGCCCCTTCACGTTTCCACTTCACTATCACATCGGAAACAGTGGACCTAGGGATGTTTAGGAGTGTGGAAATCTCGCGTCCATACGTATGACACAAGTGACCCCCAGTCACCTGACCACGTTCGAAGTCCGTGAGTTTCGCGAAGCTTCCCATTCTGCTGTCTCACGATGTCTAGTGACAACTGAGGTCGCTGATATGGGGTACCTGGCGGTATGTGGCAGCACAATGCACCTAATATGAAAAATGTATGTTTTTGGATGTGTCCAGATACTTTTGATAACATAGTTTATGTGCTAAGGATCCCATGCAGCAAAACTCCAGCGTGGTTTTAGAGAGTGTCTCTGCATCTTCAAACTGTTCCTCAGTCCCAGTCCCACCCTCCCTGCAGCTTTGTCCGCTGATCGTTCCAATATAAGACGGATTTGAGCAGAAGCAGGAGAGCACCATGTCTGCATCCCATGGAGCTGACTTTATGTGGCAGGACTGTGCTTTGACCACTCAGTGGAAATGTGAACATTTTGTCGTGGCTCCACCAGCCATCAGCAATGCGTGAGGCCAGCGCCAATTGAAGATTTCTCCTGCAACATGAGGTAGTAGAGAACACAGTACGTGCAGTTACGGTTGTGTTTCTTATCGGGAAAATTAGGAAGAGTTCACATCATACGGGAACTGGAGGAAAGGGGAGGATTTTGCTACTGCATTGCAGTATGTTTCTGAACTACGTACAGGTACTGCAGTCCCAAGCAGATTCGCCTCCCCCGGATGCAGTCATGTCTGCCATTCAAACATCTCTGTTCCACCTTTTTATTCTGCACCATCCAACAAAGAAAAACTATGACCTAAAAAACCTTTGCTAATGTCACCCAGTAGAGAACTGGTTAAGATATCACCGGGTCCCACTCTTCTGATATACACACATCAAAACAAAGTTTTACATCGCCTCGGTTCCGAGAGTTCCGGAACCTGTACAGAAAATTGGAATAGAGATCAACATAAACATCATTTCCGCCCGTTTTATTGCTCATGAAAACCACACATTACATGTTGCACAATCACCGATACCTTCAGAGATGGTGCTCCAGAATGCTGTACACACCGGTACCTCCAATACCCAGTAGCATGTCCTCTTCCGTTGATGTATGCCTGTATTTGTCGTGACATACTATCCACAAGTTCATAAAGGCACTGTTGGTCCAGATTGTACCAGTCCTCGATAGCGATTCGGCGTAGATCCCTCAGAGTGATTGGTGGGTCACGTCGTCCATAAACAGCCCTTTTCAATCTATTCGAGGCATGTTCGACAGGGTTCATGTCTGGAGAACATGCTGGCCACACTAGTCGAGCGATGTCGCTATCCTGAAAAAAGTCATTCACAAGATGTACACAATGGGGGCGCGAATTGTTGTCCATGAAGGCGAATGCCTCGCCAACATGCTGACGATAAGGTTGCACTATCGGCCGGAGAATGGCATTCACGTATCGTATAGCCGTTACGGCGCCTTCCATGACCACCAGCTGCGAACGTCGGCCCCACATGAAGCCACCCCAAAACAGCAGGGAACCTCCACCTTGTTGCACTCGCTGGACAGTGTGTCTAAGGCGTTCAGCCTGACTGGGTTGCGTCCAAACACCTCTCCGACGATTGTGTGGTTAAAGGCATATGTGACACTCATCGGTGAAGAGAATGTGATTGCAATCCTGAGCGGTCCCTTCGGCATGTTGCTGGGCCCATGTGTACCGCGCTGCATGGTGTCGTGGTTGCAAATATGGACGTTGGGAGTGAAGTTGCGCGTCATACAGCCTATTGTGCAAAGCTGGAATCGTAACACGACGTCCTGCGGCTGCACGAAAAGCATTATTCAACATGGTGGCGTTGCTGTCAGGGGTCCTCTGAGCCACAATCTGCAGTAGTAGCGAATCACGTCTGTATCTCCTCCATGTCGTAACAAGATCGCTTTGGTTCACTCTATGACGCCTGGACACTTCCGTTTTTGAAAGCCCTTCCTGGCACAAAGTAACAATGCGGAACCGCGGTATTGACCGTCTAGGCACGGTTGAACTACAGACAACACGAGCCGCGTTCTTCCTTCCTGGTGGAATGACCGGAACTGATCGGCTGTTGGACCCCTTCCGTCTAATAGGCGCTGCTCATGCACGGTTGTTTAGACAACTGGGGGGTTTAGTGACGTGGGTCTGTGTCTGTGGTACAGTACTCACAGTCAATGTATATCTTTAGGAGTTCTGAGAAGCGGGGTTATGCAAAGCATTCATTTATGTGTGTATATCGAAAAAATACCGCCTACCTGCTGATATCGAACATACGTTTTGATACTATTAGATATAGAGGTCTTCGGCCATTGCAGCAGGTGGCCAGCGATCATAGTTGCTCGCTCAGGTCAGTCTGTACTGGTGCAAGACCATATCGAATATCAATCAAAAGAGAGGGTCCCTGTGTTGACCATTCATACATTGTTTTTCTACTGAAACACATCGAGTCCGGTAGGCCAGTACAGACTGAGTCCTTTACCTCACCAGTTTCCTGATTGAGAGAATAGAGGGGAGATGAGGAGAGTCAGTTGGTCTCCAGACTTCAAGGTGAACGCACAAAATCTGATATTCCCGCCAATAAATTTGAATTTCCCGCCATTTTTTGAATTTGCTGTCAAAATTTCAATTTCACGCCATTTCCAGGGATGGGGTAGCCGGGAGATGAGGGGGCAGGGAGACGTGCCAGCTGAGAAATACCCATGATGTCATCAGGGAGTGGGGTAATTAATTGATAAATTTGATATCAATTAGATATCAAAAGTGGCGCGAATTCTCTTCGTGCCACTATTTATGGGTCTGAAGTTGACATATTACGTGCTCATATTGTACACTATTTTTGACGTAGACTGCCACGTGTTCTGGAACAAGATTTCGAGCAGAAGTGCCCTCCTGCCCCCACCCCCTGCCTCGCCGCAAGTAAGTGCGATCCGGTTGTGAGTCCGCGGTGCAGAACTTGGCGCCCGGGCGTCAGGCGGCTGCAACTGGGCACAGCGAGTGACAAAGAACCTATATGCGGCTAACTTTAACAGCTGTGCTCTCAAAAGGTCGTAACTGCGTACTGTCATAATTAAAACAATTACAACAGATCGCGTATCTCCTGGTTGACAATATCAACAAACTTGATAAACACAAGAAACACAACACTTTACCGTGTCGGAAAACCGTTGTCATTCAAAACAGTTTCCACTCGGCTCAGAGTGGTTGTATACACTTTTTTGTACTTTTTTCAAGAAAATCTTACACAATTCTTCCTGAAAAATGGCGGGAAGCTCAGGTGAAGGCTGGAAGGAGATGGTGAGGGATCACGCACACTTCTTTCCGGAGCAGACCACGAAGGCTCAAGAATACTTTGATCTCCTGACTGTGGTGCCCAGGGAAGATACGACACTTGACATTCGTGTCCACAAATGCAGTCTTGCAGCACGAAAACTGTTTGAAGTTGGTCCCTGTCTTTTCGGAGTACAACATTACCCTCGGTGAAAAAACACTGTACAACTGGGTGGACCTGATCAGCCAAAATGATCACACAGTCCTTGGCTGTCATGTGACCTTGCAGAGTAACAAGGTGGCCATAGGATACCACGATACGGCTGCCCAGACCGTCACCGATCCCCCGGCACCTTTCACTCCCGGGACGTGAACTCGGCCAGAAGTCGGAAACAGCGTGAAACAAGACTCATCCGACCCCGCGACTTTCTTCCATTGCCCCGCTGTCCAAGTGACAAGGCTTCGGCGCCACGTTATCCTGTTACGGGCATTTGCATCACTGGTGAGTGGTTCTGGAATTCCACTTCGCCCTGCAGTTGCGTGCGTATGGAGATCCCTTCACTTTGTTTTACTGCTGACAGGGCTCGCGAATGTGACACTCAGTTCTGCACTGATGTTTGTAGCTGTCGTCCTTTTATTTTTCTTGACAACCGTCGTCAATGAGCGTCAACAGAATCCTGTGCGTCGCCCAGTCTTCTGTCCAATAGAATTCCCTCCTCGCACTACAGGGAGGTCCCCCCGGCACTAGCCTCCGCCCTCCCCCCTCCCCGCCGCCCGCCTCTGCAGGTAGATCTCTTGCTCGGTGTCTGCCGCTCCGACTACTGCCACCTTCCCTCTGCCTGGTACCGTTTGCCCGCGCTCCCCACACACCCTGCCTCCCGGTACACCTTTCGGCTTCTCACCAGAATCCACGAGGGGGGGGCGGTATCCCCCACCCCCGGCCCCCGTCACGCCTCCTGCTGCCGTGTCAGATCCTCACAGGTGAATTTCCGATGTTTAGCCGACGCCCAGAAAATTCACATATCACTTTGCAAAACTAAAGCACCACTTTGCTGGCGCTCACACACAGCCCCGCCGTTCCCGGAGGTACACAAACAGTTTACGGCCAAAGAGACGCAATGAGAAATGGGGATATACCGGGTGGTCCATTGATCGTGACCGGGCCAAATATCTCACGAAATAAGCGTCAGACGAAAAAACTACAAAGAACGAAACTTGTCTAGCTTGAAGGGGGAAACCAGATGGCGCTATGGTTGTCCCGCTAGATGGCGCTGCCATAGGTCAAACATATATCAACTGCGTTTTTTTAAAAAATAGGAATAGCGTTTTTTAAAATAGGAACCCCCATTTTTTTGTTACATATTGGTGTAGTACGTAAAGAAATATGACTGTTTTAGTTGGACTACTTTTTTCGCTTTGTGATAGATGGTGCTGTAATAGTCACAAACAAATGGCTCACAATTTTAGACGAACAGTTCGTAACAGGTAGGTTTTTTAAATTAAAGTACAGAACGTAGGTACGTTTGAACATTTTATTTTGGTTGTTCCAATGTGATACATGAACCTTTGTGAAGATTTTCTGAGAACTCACTCTGTTACAGCGTGATTACCTGTAAGTACCACATTAATGCAATAAATGCTCAAAATGCTGTCCGTCAACCTCAATGCATTTGGCAATACGTGTAACGACATTCCTCTCAACAGCGAGTAGTTCGCCTTCCGTAATTTTCGCACATGCATTGACAATGCGCTGACGCATGTTGTCAGGCGTTGTCGATGAATCACGATAGCAAATATCCTTCAACTTTCCCCACAGAATGAAATCCGGGGACGTCAGATCCGGTGAACGTGCGGGCCATGGTATGGTGCTCCGACGACCAATCCACCTGTCAGGAAATATGCTATTCAATACCGCTTCGACCGCACGCAAGCTATGTGCCGGACTTCAATCATGCAGTGAAACATCTTGTAGTAACATCGGTAGAACATTACGTAGGAAATCAGCATACACTGCACCATTTAGATTGCCATCGATAAAATGGGGGCCAATTATCCTTCCTCCCATAATACCGCACAATACATTAACCCGCCAAGGTCGCTGATGTTCCACTTGACGCAGACATCGTGGATTTTCCGTTGCCCAACAGTGTATATTATGCTGGTTTACGTTACGGCTGTTGGTGAATGACGCTTCGTCGCTAAATAGAATGAGTGCAAAAGATCTGTCATCGTCCCGTAATTTCTCTTGTGCCCAGTGGCAGAACTGTACAAGATGTTCAAAGTCGTCACCATACAATTCGTGATGCATAGAAATATGGTACGGGTGCAATCGATGTTGATGTAGCATTCTCAACACCGAAGTTTTTGAGATTCCCGATTCTCGCGCAATTTGTTTGGTACTGATGCACGGATTAGCCGCGACAGCAGCTGAAACACCTACTTGGGAGTCATCATTTGTTGCAGGTCGTGGTTGACGTTTGACATGTGGCTGAACACTTCCTGTTTCCTTAAATAACGTAACTATCCGGCGAACGGTCCGGACACTTGGATGATGTCGTCCGGGATACATAGCACATGCCCGTTGGGCATTTTGATCACAATAGCCATACATCAACACGATATCGACCTTTTCCGCAAATGGTAAACGGTCCATTTTAACACGGGTAATGTATCACGAAGCAAATACCGTCCGCACTGGAGGAATGTTACGTGATATCACGTACTTATACGCTTGTGACTAATACAGTGCCCTGTATCACAAAGCGAAAAAAGTGGTCCAACTAAAAGATTCATATTTCTTTACGTACTACACGAATATGTAATAAAAACTGGGGGTTCCTATTTAAAAAAAAAAAGAAAAACGCAGTTGATATCCGTTTACCTATGGCAGCAGCATCTAGGGGGCCAACAATAGTGCCATCTGGTTTCCCCCTTCAAACTAGACAAGTTCTTTGTAGTTTTTTCGTTTGACGCTTATTTCGTGAGATATTTGGCCCGGTCACGATCAATGGTCCACCCTGTATACGTGCATATGAAAAATCCTTCTCTCGAAAATTTCTCTCCTTCATACCTGCTCTGTGTTACCACAGATGACATATCACTGATCTCATATATGCTAAGGTTTCAGTACAAGCGAAGTACCTATTTGCTTCCACTGCCATGAATGGAGTGCATAAGATCTGTTAAATTTCACTAACCTGCAGTCTTGTACAGTTGCCCCCGCGCAGCAAACAGCACGTAGGTCGTGAACCCGTTATCCTGAGGCTGTAATAAACTCTTAGCGAGGAACTGATATTGTGTACAAAAAAATTAAATCTTCAGTTAGTTTGTTTATACGGGATGCCACTCGCCTTTTCTTAGCAGAATACGAGAAACTGTACAATTACATTCTATTTTAGAGTCACAAATAATTTCCACTCTTCAATAAAATACTGAACTACGTATTTTCGCAATTACTATCACACTGTTCTCAACTACATGTCCAAATAATCATACATTGCTAATAATGTCTTAATCTTATGCCGACCGCGCAGAAAACAGGTCTGTCCTCCGACACTGCCGAACCAGCTATATTCACAAACTAGACATGCCAAATTAAATTTTAACTGATGTCGCGGGAGACAACATGTCTGCCCTCCGACATTGCCGAACCAGCTCTGATCTTACAGCCGAACCACTTCGCCCGGCATCCAAGTTAGGGGCGAACCGAAGATCACCGAAGTGCTTCGTCTGCCTTTTCGTTTATCAGTTGTTTAAAAATATGGCATTTCAGTCTTTAATCGCTACTTTTTTATCAGTTGTTTATTATTCTGCTGGCTATTGAAACTTTAGAAACAGTGGAATGATAGAACGGTACTGACAGATACTTTAATATAAAATCCAAGTAAATTTGCTGTTCATTTTGTCTAATATTAATAAGACAAGATTACCATTTTGGTGGGCAGCTTCCGAATGCAGCAGCCAATCGCGGAGAACGACCATAATTTAGGCAGTCTTTCTGACGTAGCGAGCAAACCATCGGTCATCGGTACGTCACACCACATTATGTCACCCTCCCTGTGCTGCCTTCTCAGCTGCTCTAAGAAGAGCCTCTTGTACCTGAAAGTGATAGGTGCAAAGCCAGTCAAAAGTTCCCCGAGGTAACACTTTGCGGAGTCTGCGTTCCAGCCTCGCAGAACACACGTCCTCCAGCCGGCGCGTTGTTGCTCGTCCTGTGGCCGCCGTCTGTCGCACGTTTACCCCAAGAACGTCAGACACCGAGTCAAACATTCCGACTGTGGTCCTCCTGAATGAACCGTATCACTGCACCTACATAATTAAACCTTCCCCGACGAACGCTGCTCCTGCATCCACTTCCGGATTTTCCTCTCCTTCAATCTATCTTCGTAGAGAATTCTGTATTAGTTCATATCCGACGTTCTTACTGTACCACCAGGCGGGCCCGAACTCGTCTTCCCTACTTTATCATTAACTTGTGTCCTCGTTAGGCTGTTTGTATTACTCCTGTAATTTTAATTTATGTTCTGATCCTGCTTTCTGTGGTATTGTTATCGATTGAAGATCCGAAAGTGTTTCTCACAGTCTCCTTTAGAATGTTAATGACATTTTCTTGTCTTTTTACATCAACATTTAACCTTCCCCGTTCATGATCATCTTTAGGATGTTACGGTTCTTTTTTCCATGTTTGCTAGGAAAAACTAGAATATAATTCCGCGTTAGAGAGACACTGTTTTATGGTTTTGTATTACCGAGATATGTTTCAGCATTTGATGAGCTATTTCACTTTTTTTATTTCCTTTCTCATTAAATACGTAAGCTGCTACCTTTAAATCTCCCATGAAATTATAACTTTTATGCTGTGGTGTTTTTCCCTTACTTGTGCTGTGTTAATAAACTTGAATCTTTTACTGTAGTCGTTACACACTCCTTTCCTATGATTTGTCAGCGAAACGTAGAAATGGCGCCAGAAACGTGAGCGTGTAACGACTAGACCAAAAGAAAGAAGCTTATTAACACGGCACAAGAAACGAAAATTACACCGCAACATCAAAAACAATCACAAGCTTCAATGGCTGGTCATTTAAAACTACGATCATACATATTTAATAGCGTCATGTGATAAAGAAAATAAACGAAAGCACACTGGAGGTAGCACATCAAGTGCTGAAACTTGTCAGGGTAAAACAAAACTATAAAACGGTGTCTTGCATGAAGCGGAATTCTTGTTTAGTTCCTGACATTCATATGTTACGGCATCTGGAGAAAGGCTTCGAGAAGTAAGTTACACACCATTATGGCAGTCTAAAGAAAAATCTGAACGCAGATATACGACTCTTAGTTTTATCAACATAGCCACAAATTCTCTGCAAGCAACGATCCTCATGAGAGACCTTAACTTTTCCCGGCGAACTGGATGTTCAACAAAGTAACTTGTGGACTTGCTGCCGGGTGGCGCCGTCGACCACCGCCGGTATTTCGACAGGAGCGCACCCGGCCACTCTCAAGGCTCAACTGCGAGGAGGAAGCAGTGTGCGAGGGAATTTAATACCTCGGTTTACAGAGAAGAAACAAGGAAGATACCACACACAGAAGAAGTAACCGCAGAATCAGCACACAACCAAAGATAACTAACTTCAGTAATATCGATAGTTTAAACGTCCCCATTGGAAAATTATGAATGACACTGCTGGTAAACCTCTTACGTTATTTGATTTTCAAACAGCTGAGCAAACCTGAACGTACTCAGACATTTCTCTCTTTACTTATTCTGATTAACAGTAAACTGACACACATTTTTTTTCTGACTTTCAACAATCCCTACAAAAGATGGCCCTGACTAACAATAACCTATACCTTTCATGAATTACTTACCTCACAAAAATCTTCGTTACTCGAACTAGTGCAATACAGCGTGCGCCAGCGCTGCCGGCTAGGTAAGAGATTCTGACTACTGAAGGCACCGACTAGTGATAGGCATGCTTAGCAAATGAAAGATTTTGACGGAGAACAAACAATGTATTTACCTTAATAGTGTTCAAAAGTCATAATAAATATATTAGTTCATGACATCCGGTCTTACAAATTTCGTTTTTCTGACGGACACACGTCCAGATCGTCCGCTCTCAAAACTCTGCCATCTCTCTCCCCACATCCACCACTGCTGGCGGCTCACCTCCAACTGAGCAACGCTACGCGCTGTTCACATCCAACTGCCTAACGCTACAATACCACATTTTCCAACAAATCCAACCAGCCACAGACTGCACACAGCACAGTCAGTGATTTCCATACAGAGCGCTACGTGGCGTTACCAACACAAAAACCTAAACAGCCTACTTACATAGTGACCATTAATCAACAGGTGAGGTGGCACTAATTCTGTTCCTCTGTTTCTTGATGAGAGACAGAGCCGAATTCCAAGCAGCATTTAAACAAAATCCACCATCTCTGTTTGTAAGGTTTCTTGCTTGATTTCAATTATTAATTCAATTATCTATTAAGTCAGCTGTTGCTTCCTCCTTGCAGTTGTGCCTTGAGAATGGCAGGGTGTGCTCCTGTCGAAATATCGGCGGTGGTCGACAACGTCACCCGGCAGCAAACCCGTACGTTATTTGAACGGTCCTCATGTTCTAGCAACGGTCCTCATGTTCTATTAATTCTTCAATTCCGTTCGACAACGATTGTGCGAACGTCGTCATCGGTGTAAAATATCTTTCCCCCAGACAAAAAATGGTTCAAATGGCTCTGAGCAGTATGGGCCTTAATATCCGAGGTCATCAGTCCCCTAGAAGTTCTAGGGGACTGATGACCTCAGATGTTAAGTCCCATAGTGCTCAGAGCCATTTGAATTTTTGTGTGGTGCTATTTAGACGTTCTGTTCACAAGAAGCGTACTGTCTGGCGAACTTCAACTTCGGGGTACGCTACCAGTTGTCGCGACGTTTCTGCAGCAGACTGTGATTCACCTGTCATCAGTCCCGCAGGTGGCTGTGTCTGCAGGACAGACGTACTGTCGTCTGTCGTTGTCTGTTAAGGCTGTTGTGCATCCAGTCAGCCGCTGAAATCGCTGACGCTCTCCCCTGAGGTGGCCGCCTGCTACCCCGGTGGTACAGCTGCCTAATATCGTGTAGGGCCCCCGCGAGCACGGAGAAATGCCGCAACATGACGTGGCATGGACTCGAGTGATGTCTGAAGTAGTGCTAGAAGGAATTGTCACCATGAATCCTGCAGGACTGTCCATAAGAGTACGAGGAGTGGAGATTTCTTCTAAACGAACTTGCAAGGCGTTCCAGATATGCTCAATAATGTTCATGTTTGGGGAGTTTGGTGGCCAGTTAAAAACCAGAAGAGGAGTCCTGGAGCCACTCTGTAACAATTCTGAACGTGTGGCATGTCGCATTGTCCTGCTGGAATTGCTCAAGTCCGCCTATATGCACACTGGACATGAATGGATGCAACTGATCAGACAGGATGCTTACGTACGTGTCACCTGTCAGAGGCGTATCTACACGTATCGGGGGTCCCACATCACTCCAACTGCACACACCCGACGCCATAACAGAGACTACATCAGCTTGAACAGTCCGCTGCTGATATGCAGGTTCCATGGATTCGTGAGGTTGTCTCCATACCCGTACACATCCATTCGCTCTCTACAGTTTGAAACGAGACTCGTCCGACCAGGCGACATGTTCTCAGTCATAAACAGTCGAGTGACGGTGTTGACGGGCACAGGCGAGGCGTAAAGCATTGTGTCGTGCATTCATCAATGGTACACGAGTGGGCCTTCGGCTACGAAAACCCATATCGATGATGTTTCGTTGAATGGTTCGCACGCTGACACTTGTTGATGGCCCAGCGTTGAATTTCCGGAAGCGTTGCACTTTTGTCACGTTGAACGATTCTCTTCTGTCGTCGTCGATCCCGTTCTTACAGGATGTTTTTCCGGCCGCAGCGATATTCACGGTACACTCGTGAAATCGTCGTACGGCAAATTCCCCACTTCATCGCAACCTCGGAGAAGCTGTGTCCCATCGCTCGTGCGCCGACTAATAGCGCCGTGTCCAAACTCACTCAAATCTCGATAACCTGCCATTGTAGCGGCAGTAACCGATCCAACAACTGCGCCAGACGATTTTTGTCGTATATAGACGTTGCCGACCGCAGCGCCGTATTCTGCCTGTTTACATATCTCTCTATCTGAATAAGCGTGTCTATACCTGTTTCTTTGGCTGTTCAGTGTAATTTTCACAGCCAGAGTTTCCAGTGTTTGGTCGACTTGCGGAGGACAGGTGGTGGCCTAATGTTTCCGATCACCAGTGTCCTCGATTAAATCGCAAACTTCTCCGCAGAGCCTCACGGAGTAAGGGCACGTGACTCTATCGGTGGTGATCCGTACGTCGAGTCCGCAGGCAGGCCTCGCGCTCCGCGAGTGGAGGGGGCCGCGTTACGACGACAGTGCTGCACCCTGCCCGTTCCCGCCGCCACACACGCGGCTACGCGGTGCACACGCAGCAGTAGGCGCACACCCATCACAGTGGGCCACGCTCGACACTGACACAAGGCGCTTCCCTGCCGGGCGGCCGGCGCGGCGGCTTCGACCTCCGATGCCTGTCAGTGCCGGACAACTCTGTCTTCCTTAGTTTGCTGCCCCGCGGCCTATCTCCTGTCAACCCGTGTCCTAGCCCCGTTACTCGGTGTGCCAGCTTACACCGTGTTCCCTTATTTTCGTAAACTAGTGACTGCGCTCTGTAAGAGAAGAGTAAATTTCAGACATTCCAGGAGCTAGAGGAACAGCTCCTACAACAGTCTTACTGTTTCCAAAACACCTACTGAGTGCCCCCGTATTCAGACTTTTCTGAAAGTGGATTGGCAACTCTTCAGACCAGAGGCATTCATTTCGGTGTCCTTTCAGCTAGGAGGTTCGCCTCTTTCAATTTTTCTTTGTATGGACTGAATAAACTGGGAACACGATGCCAACGGGAAAGACAGTCAGTGTTGCGAAGTAATACTCGCCGTCAGATGACTAATTCGAAGAACGCGTCCGACAGAGGGCGCGTGACGGAACTATTTTGGTCTATACACTATGTGATCAAAATTCTCCGGACTCCTTGCAGAAAATGACTTACAAGTTCGTGCCGCCCACCATCGGTAATGCTGGAATTCGATATGGTGTCGGCCCAGCCTTACCCTCGATGACAGCTTCCACTCTCGCAGGAATACGTTCAATCAGATCCTGGAAGGTTTCTTGGGGAATGGCAACCCAATCTTCACGGAGTGCTGCACTGAGGAAAGATATCGATATCGATCGGTGGGGCTGGCACGAAGTCGGCGTTCCAAAACATCCCAAAGGTGTTCTATAGAATTCTAGTCAGGACTCTGTGCAGGCAAGTCCATTAGAGGAATGTTATAGTCGTGTAACCACTCCGCCACAGGCCGTGCATTATGAACAGGTGCTCGATCGTGTTGAAAGATGCAATCGCCATCCCCGAATTGCTATTCAACAATGGGAAGCAAAAAGGTGCTTAAAACATCAATGTAGGCCTTTTCTGTGGTAGTGCCACGCAAAACAACAAGAGGTGTAAGCTCCTCCATGGAAAACACGACGACACCATAACACCACCGCCTCCGAATTTTACTGTTGGCACTACACACACTGGCAGATGACATTCACCGGTCATGCCAGTCCCTCACCCTGCAATCGAATCGTCACATTCTGTACTGTGATCCGTCACTCCACACAACGTTTTTCCACTGTCCGATCGTCCAGTGTTTACACTCCTTACAACGACCGAGGCGTCGTTTGGTACGTACCGGCGTGACGTGTGGCTCACGAGCAGCCGCTCGTCCAAGAAATCCAAGTTTCCTTATCCCCCGCCTAACTGCCATAGTACTTGCAGTGGCTCCAGATGCAGTTTGGAATTCCTGTGTGATTGGTTGGACAGATGTCTGCCTATTACACATTACGACCCTCTTCAACTGTCAGCGGTCTCTGTGAGTCAACAGACGAGGTCGGCCTGTACGCTTTTGTGCTGTACGTGTCCCTTCACGTTTCCACTTCACTATCACATGCGAAACAGAGGACCTAGCGATGTTTCTGAATGTGGAAATCTCGCGTGCAGACGTATGACACAAGTGACACCCAATCACCTGACCACGATCGAGGCCCGTGAGTTCCGCGGAGCGACCCATTCTGCTCTCTCACGGTGTCTAATGACTTCTGAGGTCGCTGATGAGGAGTAGCTGGCAGTAGGTGGGAGCACCATGCACCTAGTATGAAAAACGTATGTTTTGGGCGTGTCCGGATACTTTGATCACATAGTGTAGCTGTGAGCGCAGTGCAGGAGCTGTACTATGAAAGGGTGGGAAATGAATCTTTACACTTTACAACTAATCTGAAAATGGCGGAGGGAGCGGGGGGTGGGGGAAGGGGGGAAGTGTGGCCTCAGGACGTCTGTACGACTGTCGCGCAAACGGAATGCTGTAGGATGTGCCGCACATCAGAGCTGGATGAAGCATGCAGTGGAATTTTAGCAGTGAGAGCGTGAACAAAAATTCTGGAAAAAGGACATTTATTAGATCGGTAAATTTAATTGCACTCATGAACGTGTATAATGAGTACTATGGTGGTTGCTTTTGCCTGCAATCTATTACGTCTATATTAATTAAACCTAGAACAGAGTCCCCTGCAAGTTTTATGATTGATGAAAGACGAATGATCGAAGGATCACGCACACGCACTTGAGAGACCAAAGAAAGGAAAAGAACTAAAAACCTTCACCACAACACGCGTGGGTAGCCTGAGGGGCTCTTCCCTCGATTTTAACGTGCGGGATAAATGAATAAAATTTCAGTTTGAAGTGAATTGCTATGAGAATGAATCCTAATTAATTCACGTATTCTACAGTGTAAGATAACTGTGGCCTTGGCACTGTAAACTTTTTCATTAGATTGCGACCACGTGGTCCTCACATACAAAAGTGTGCTCAAAGAAGGTTATGAAGTGAGACGAATTGCACAAAATTCAGTCATAAAATCACGGAAATCATACGCAATATACTTGCTCTCACGAAAGGGATACCAAACAATAAACTCAAGACGGCTCCATCTGTTTGATTAACAGTTCAACTGAACAATAGCCTACACCGTCCCTGAATTGTAACGCATTTAACACTCGCGAATTGGCGAGTAATATTTGTCACATACGATAATGAACTGTGAGCGATGAAAGGAATCATTTGCTTTGACTAGCTTTGAAAAGTTACATAAAACACAACATTAACGTCTCATCGAGAAGGCACGCTTACCGTCAGTGGGTCTGACGGAACACTCCACGAGCATTCGATCTGCAACCGAAAACCAGTCCCCGTATCTACGGAAGTGACCAGAGAAACCCCTATTGTGGTGTCAACCTATACAAAAGGTTCGTCCTAGGCAAACAGAAACCTCTTTGCTACCTGGTTAGTGTTTCCTACTGTTGGCTGTTCTGACACTCCCACGGATCTGCACACTTTCATTCATACATTCGTACCGAGCGAGGTGGCGCAGTGGTTAGCACACTGGACTCGCATTCGGGAGGACGACGGTTCAATCCCGTCTCCGGCCATCCTGATTTAGGTTTTCCGTGATTTCCCTAAATCGCTTCAGGCAAATGCCGGGATGGTTCCTTTGAAAGGGCACGGCCGATTTCCTTCCCCATCCTTCCCTCACCCGAGCTTGCGCTCCGTCTCTAATGACCTCGTTGTCGACGGGACGTTAAACACTAATATCCTCCTCCTCCTCATTCATACATTCAACAGATTGGACAAGAAGAAGAAAGAAAAGATACATTGAAATATGGCATTTAAATGTATCAAACAAGAGAAGTACCATTACCCAAATGAAATGTTATAACGAAATATGGATAGTATACAGTGGCCACTCCAGACACACTCAGCTGCTCAATATTTTCCCTTTTCTTCTTTACATCCAGGGTAACAGATCATTTGCACCAACAATTGAGTTGCCAGAGGCACACAAATGAAGCCGTGCGGTATGGCAAAACCGTGAAGAGGCTCATGCAGAGACCCTTCAAAAGGACGGACTGGTTCCAGCAAACAAATGCTGTGAGAGAGGGTAGTGCGTTTTCACCTCTCCTTTTCAGTGTGGTGTCGGACAGATAACTGCTGCATCGTCCGAAGAAGACGCAGCCAGGGCAAAAGCATCAGAGCCGCAAAGATGCGAGCCGCTGGCAGCGGCGTAGGGACTCGCCACTCGCCACTCGCGCGAGTTCCGCCAGCGACGCGGTCGGCGCTGAGGCTGGAGACATCGGCTTCTCCCCGGCCAATTACAGTACCGGCCTAGCAGAATCCGGCAGTGACCCGACGACAACGGACAGGTGCCTACTCTGGGGACAGGAGAGCAGTTGTCGTCCACTCGGTTACAGTTCATCGTCCAGGGCTGACTTAGACAGGGGACGTCGTCTAATGAACTCTTAGAATTGAACACACAGTTGTTGTAATTGCATTTGCTATGTGCTGTGACGTTTACCTGCGATTATTTGCACTTGGCCATTGAGGGCCATTTCTGTGTTATATTACATGCAGCGTTGCAGAATTCATTTTTCGACAAGTCACAAAGATAAGGGAACCTTTTTAACTCATTTGTGTGACATTGTCACTAATCTGTTGCAGTGTTGTAGAACCTCAGTTCTCCTATACTGTTACCTTGCACTGGGGAGTAGCTGTGTAATAGCGGCAAGGAGAAATTGTCTCGGCGGCGGCGTTCTGCATCAGAAGCTGTTTCACGAACTCGCAAACTTGGCCTACCGTAACAACAGTGGCAATTCGGCTCACACAACAGTAGCGACGAGGTCTTTACCAAACTGGCGACGAAGGTATACAAAAGTAAGGACTGAGGGACGGAAAAGAAATGGAGAAGACAAGATGAAAGCCATATTGTTGGCAGGGGACTCGATGATCTGGCGAAACTGGGAGCAGGAGATTTGGGAGCAGCTAGATTGTCGGGAAGAAACTGTGAGACAGAGTGGAATGAAATTTCATCCAAACGATTCTGAGATCTAGATGACTAGAAATAAATAAAGACTGACTAGCGAAATAAGGATTGGAGATCTACAATTGAAGGGGATGGAAATTGTCGAGTACTCGGGGTTTGTGATACAGGAAAATGGAAGAAATGGCAGACAGGCAGAAGCATTCCAGCGAAGCCGTAGGAGCCTGCTTTTGGAACAAGATACTGCACCCCGATACTGACCTACGCATCTGAAACGTCGGTAATGAAGTAAATAGGCGTAAGCAGGTTACAGATATGTCTAACGAAGTTCTCAGACGTAGGACAGGAGTAACGAGGAAAGATTCGATGATGAACGAAAGGGTAATGGAAGTAGTGAAAGACAAACCGTTGCAGAGCTGGGTAGGAATATGAAGGGCAGCAGGGTAAGACAGTATGTGCACTTAAAGAGAACGGAAAAGAAGAAGAGTCCCAAGAATATTTACGAAATGGAGACGCGAAGAAAACGACCGAGAGGAAGATCGAGGGGTAGACGGCTGAAAGGTATGGAGGAGTGTGTCGAAAAAAGGGCGAGGACTGCACCAGAGTGAACACGGACAGGTGGTGGGGGAAGGAGACCAGGTGGTGAGGCTCGTGTTCCGAGTAGACTCTGCCCGTGGCCGGCGTGACGACGGCAGTGGCTGCCTGCGCAAGGCCTCGGAAGGACTGCCATACAATTGCAATGGCAATCGCAACCAAACGTGGACGTGTGTGAACGGAAGTGGGCGTCATAGGCGAAAGCGTGCGGATTTCGTGTTCCAAACATCATCACAGTCATCAGTGTGAGGTGCGGTGCGCCAGCTGCGCCCACTTCCCATCAGCGCTCCGGCCACCCACCCCTCTGCAGCCCGGAGCTTCCGCGGCGAGCGCCGAGTTGCGATTGGGGGGGGGGGGGGGGGCCGAGGCCCGGTGGCGTGCGGCGCTGCTTGCTGTGCTGCTTGCTCGCTACTCCGCGGCTCTCGTCGCAAGCGTTACTCATCTGCACTGCTGCACGCGTCTCACCGCTCTTATAAAGACTCGCCGACGTCACTTTGACGCGCGAGACGAGGTTAATCTCCTCACTACTCCAGAGGCAATAACTGAAAGCCCCGTGGCTTCGTAACTGTTATCGGGAATATTCCTAGGTCTACTGGCATATGTTCGGCACCAACAGTTTGTACATGCGCCCATCTGGTCCTCTAAACTTCCGCCGATAATCTCCGTACGAGGAAACGAAACACACGTCAACGTCAGTAGGGAAAAACCACGCATAAGAGAAAGGAAGGAACGAAGATTAGGATCCGTGTGCCGTCAGCAACGAGTCTCAAAAAAACAATACACTCGAATTCCACGACAGATTTGTGATTTATTAGCTTCCAGTAAATCTCACAAGTCTGTGTCGTTCAATTCGTTCAATAAACGCTGCCATTCAGCGAGATACTTGGCTAAACAACCCAGTCCCAGTCACGGCTACAAAACAGGAATATACACTGAAGCGCCAAAAAAACTGGTATAGCGAAACGTATTCAATTACAGAGATATGTAAACAGGCACAATACGGTGCTGCGATCGGTTACGCCTATATAAGAGAACAATAGTCGGGCGCAGTTGTTAGATCGGTTACTGCTGTTATAATAGCAGGTCATCGTGATTTAAGTGAATTTGAACGTGATGTTATAGTCGGGGCCGCAGCGATAGTACACAGCATCTCCGAGATAGCGATGAAGTGGGGATTTTCCCATATGACATTTTCACGAGTGTACCGTGAATACCGGGAATCCGTTAAAACATTAGATTCCCGACATCGCTGAGGCCGGGAAAAGATCCTGCAAGAACGGAACCGACGACGACTGAAGAGAATCGTTCAACGTGACAGAAGTGTAACACTTCCGCAAATTGCTGCAGATATCAGTGATGGACAATCAACAAGTGTCAGCGGACTATTCAACATAACATCATGCATAAGGTCTTCCGGACCTGAAGGCCCACTCGTGTACCCTTGACAACTGCACAACACGGAGCTTTACGCCCCGCCTGGGCCCGTCAACACCGACAGTGGACAGTTGATGACTGGAAACTTGTCGCCTGGTGGGACGAGTCTCGTTTCGTATTGTGTCGAGTGGATGGACGTGTACGGGTGTGGAGACAACCTCATGAATCCATGGACCCTGGTCACTTGCATCCATTCGTGTCCACTGTGCATTGCGACAAACTTGGGCAATTCCAGCAGGACAATGCGACATCCCACACGTCTAGAATTGCTACACAGTGGCTCCAGAAACATTCTTCTGAGTTTAAATACTTCCCATGGCCACTAAACTTCCCACACATGAACATTATTGAGCATATCTGATTGCCGCACTTCTGCGTGCTCGCGGTGGCCCTACACGATAGCTCTTCGGTGTAGTTCGACGTCAGTGGGTCAAAACACACTCAAATTTTCACTGAAAGAAATGAAATTAATTTGCTTCAATTATACCTCGCGAAGTCCGTTTCGATGAATAAGCACTAACCTCAGCTACCTAATGGGTGTGTGCTCAGATGTGACACGCCTCTCACTAAAAGTCAACAGTCACGTAGAAAACCGGGAGACGAAATCAAAATGGTTCAAATGGCTCTGAGCACTATGGGACTTAACAGCTATGGTCATCAGTCCCCTAGAACTTAGAACTACTTAAACCTAACTAACCTAAGGCCAGCACACAACACCCAGCCATCACGAGGCAGAGAAAATCCCTGGCCCCGCCGGGAATCGAACCCGGGAACCCGGTCGTGGGAAGCGAGAACGCTACCGCACGACCACGAGGTGGGGGCCGGGGGACGACTGCACAGAAATCCACGTATGCTCGCGGGAAAGCAATTCCGATTCTTCTGACTTTTGCTTGTTTGAAAAGTTACTTTGTTAATCACGGAAGGTTAGTGACAGCCCCGGAAGGTTAGTGACAGCCCCTTGACACTCCAGCTCCGCCCTGCAGAGCTCAAGTCTTCCCGACGCCACTCCGTGAGGTCACGATTTCCATATTGCCCTTCCTGCACATCCTTTTTCACATAAACTATCTGGTTGATCGCTCTTTCACTTATATTTCTGTCGTGTTCGTCCCATAAATTCTCTGCGTAGTTAAGGTCTGGCGATTCAGGTCGTGTCTCAACAACTTCGCTGGCGTTGTAAACAAGACATTCTTTTACAAGGCATAGCTGAACGTCGGTCCAATACCATGGAAAAATTTCAACGTAGATCTAATTACCAAATCTTCTGCAGACCTGTGCAAATTTCGCACTGGCACGTTGCAGTGAAAGCACTCTCACCTCAGCAGTTGACGGAATACGGCCACACGCCAAAACACACCCACCGCCGTGTTCCAGCGTATGTTACAAATGTTTAGCCTGCAATCGCAGACCGCCTTGTGGCTTTCGGCACACTATAATCCTTCCGTCCGTTAAAAATGCACTTACTTTTCTCTCGTCACAAAATAAAAAATCATTGCACCACTCTGACACACTGTTAACGTGGTACCTTCTGAACTGGAGCCTTTCGCCTCGGTTCGCTTTCGGTTAACGTATAGCTTCTTCTTTGTCTGCCTTCCGTGGTGCCTTTTTTCTGTGATAAGCCTCAGAGTATTTGATTCAGTTGTTAGCTTAGCACATTCTTGCAGCAGCTGTATTGCAATTTAGTCCCCTTAATCGTATGTATGAACAATCATGTTAGTTTTCTTGGTCGCAGTTTTTGAGGGACAGATTGTAGGCGACCTGCCTTCTCAGCGTATCTTGATATCCGCACCCCAAGCGGACTTCAGGTACACTCAGCGAACTAACAGAATCTCCGTCACTGCAACACTTCGAACGGCGAGAGAAGACAAGTTTTCTTTGCCAGAAAAGCACGGTACTGTTCCTGCGTTCCGCTGCAACCTTGTAGACCGCACGCCAAACTGGTACAGTGACAACGAGGTCGACAACGGGAAAACGGGCGTAGTCGTATCACCACACAGCACGCGCGTTTATACAATGCAACTCAAATGCTACTCGTTTGTGGCCTAATATTAAAGATGATTCCTTCAGGACCCTTTTCAAAAACTTGTTTATTAATATTTTACAGCTTTTCAGTCACGCTTTCTTAATTAACATCTAGTGATATACAAAAAATGGTTCAAATGGCTCTGAGCACTATGGGACTTAACATCTATGGTCATCAGTCCCCTAGAACTTAGAACTACTTAAACCTAACTAACCTAAGGACATCACACAACACCCAGTCATCACGAGGCAGATAAAATCCCTGACCCCGCCGGGAATCGAACCCGGGAACCCGGGCGTGGGATATACAGATCCATGGTATCGCACTGTATGTTTGATACGTAATCACACTCGACTGACATCGAAAATCATTCAAAACAGTGAAATGCCCACTATCATCAACGTCGATTTGCTAAAAGTATTCTTGAGCATATTAAAAGGTCTAATACAATAAATGGCCTTGAGAGAGAAAAGCTTCTGTCCTCAAATGAGCACTGATTTAGGTAGAATCGCTCTTGAGAAACTCAACTTGCGCTTTTGTTGCACGAATCCTGCGAACCGTGGATGGCAGGTCCCATGATATTCGGAAGAGGCTCGGCAAAGTGCCATACTGCAGACTGTCAACGTAGGTCGCAGCATGCGACTGGCTCGAAGACTTCTTTAGTGGGGACGTCTGAGAAAATACACGAGTAAATTTTGCACATGTTACCATTATGTTATTGGCTACGATCTGAATTTTCTTTTCTTTTTGGTTAAATAATCTGATCGGGATTTTGCTGGGCGCTTTTAGAAAACTTACTATCGCACGAGGAACAGTTTCTCATCGGTTATTCCTTCAAAAAGTGATAGATAATTCTTTGTAATTAGATAAAGAAATCTGTTTACCAGTTTTTTAATATCAATCTTAGAACTATCGCAACAAAGATTTATATGTATAACACACAGCAACTTTTTATTTTATATAAATTTAAATAAACTCGACAGTAATGCGCTTTGAAAAACTTTGTACCACAGATAGCCTGTGCCAATTTTTAGCTTTTTATCTACAATGATTCAGCAGAAAGTGTTCCTTATACATTGAAAAATGAAAGTTGCGGGAAATGCAGAAAGAAGATTTTATTATCATTCATACCAGAAACAGAATATTAATGTTGGCCATAACAATACTTTTGATCTGTTTGGTCTTCAGGTCGCTCTTTTCGTCTGGCTTGGCCTTTCGGCAATATCGTTCACCGACACTTCAGAACCACCCACATGATCTTTCTTCTTCAGTAGGTTTTCAGTGAAGCAAGGTGCATCAAACCCTAGTCTGATTCTTTCAGTTGTTATCATCACTGAACACCAGGCAAGCATCATATGAGGAAATTTTAACAACAGTAGATGAGCAAAAGTCTTCGGGCATCTCTTCTAATTGAAATGATTAAAGCTTTCGTTGTGAGTTTTGTGTTCCACCATCTGTACATCTCTTTAATAAATCGTAATTAATCGCATCGTAAAAGGAGTCTCAGCCTCATATACTCGGTAGATGATTCTTTCGATGGCAGGAAATAAAGAATTATTGGAAACAAAGATGGAGTCATGTAGAAAAGTGCCCACCCTCGGTAGCTGAGTGGTTAGAGCAACAGAATGTCATTCGTACGGGCCCGGGTTCGATTCCCGGCTGGGTCGGAGATTTTCTCCGCTCAGGGACTGGGTGTTATGTTGTCCTAATCGTCATCATTTCATCCGCATCGACGCGCAAGTGGCGTCAAATCTAAAGGCTTGCACCCGGCGAACGGTCAGCCCTAGTCACACGACGAAACGAAAAATGTAGAAAAATGGGCGTGGCACTCGATATTGGTTCAAGCGAGATGGCTTGTACATCATTTGCAGCGCGAATTCAACTCTGAAAACTGGAGACAATATTTCTAGCATACTACAGAGCTGTATGGTGACAAAAAAAACTTTCGACATTTTTTACGTATTTTACGTATACGCGCTTGAGTAACAGCACGCAGTTAGTTGTCTGGGACTGTGAGTGTGAGTGTGCATCAGGCACGAGGGTATTGTCGAGGCGGGCCGCAAGATGAGACGCAAGTCCGTGAGGTGACGCAGGGGGCTCACGCCAAATTCCTCACGGCAGCGTGAGTCACGGCGACAATCGTCGCAAGTTGGATCGCAGTTTCAATACGCAGTTTGCTGAGGAACTTTGGCTCTGGCAGAGATGGCGACTACTTCTGCTATATTAATAGGTATAAGTTCAGAATCGGATTCCGATTCTGAGTTTGAGTTCGAAACGGTGTGTTACAGCGCTTTGATGAAACTGGCTACAGGTTCTCACGCCAAAGAAGGCACGAGGAGGACCATATGGCGTGAGTCAGAAGGGGCAGAGTAGCTGGTGAGAAAAGCCCTTGCTGTCGCCAGGGCTACTGTATATATATATATATATATATATATATATATATATATATATATATATATATATATATATATATATATATAGCGAGAAGTGGGCAAATTTCATTATTATCAATTAACAGAAACCGTATTTTCGTAGCAGAAACAGAATCCTATTAGTCATAAGGCCTATCCAACAACAAATCAATTTAAACAGTGCTCATAGAACGTCGTGTCATCACTCGGGCGACAGTTTCGATTCTATATTGATATCAAAGACGTGGTTAAATCCATCTATTCCGTTTTCACTGGTAGTTATGGAGGGCTACACGCTAGTAAGGAATGATATTGTAAGGAACCTAGGCATCTTTTTTGATAAACATTAACCAGGGCAGAGCACATCACGAAAATTTGCTACACAATTTTAACAATGTCAATGTAGAATGTTAACAACGAATTACAATGCAACTTACCATTTCGTATGTCCTTTTCCTTGGCCACTTCCTCCCACTTCTCCGTTTTCAGCTTCGTTTTCAAGTAATCTTCATGGCTTCTACCATACGGAACTTTGCAAACACGTACGGCTTCAATTAGCTTTTCTTCCATTTCGAACTACCAACAGCCAAAATCACAGTGAGCCTCGGAGTAAACTGCGTACAGGAAACTGCGGTCCGCAGGGTCACCAAGCGCAGGAACTGCGTCACGTCACACTGCGCTCTAACGTGCTCACAAGGGAACCTCCCCATCGCACCCCTCTCAGATTTAGTTATAAGTTGGCATAGTGGATAGGCCTTGAAAAACTGAAGACAGCAATTGAGAAAACAGGAAGAAGTTGTGTGGAACTATGAAAAAAATAAGCAAAATATACAAACTGAGTAGCCCATAGCCAAGATAGGCAACTTCAAGGATACCATTGCCTCAGGAGCCCCGTGGTCCTGTGGTTAGCGTGAGCAGCTCCGGAATGAGAGGTCCTGGGTTCAAGTCTTTCGAGTGAAAAATTTAATTTTTTGGGAGTGATTATCACATCCACAAGAAAACCTAAATTGGGCAAGGTAGAAGAATGTTTTTACCCATTCGCAAAGTGTACAAGTTAGGTGGGTCGACGACATATTCCTGTCATGCGTCGCACATGCTGTGACCAGTGTCGTATAGAATATATCAGACGTGTTTTCCTGTGGAGGAATCGGTTGACCTATGACCTTGCGATCAAATGTTTTCAGTTCCCATTGGAGAGGCACGTCCTTTCGTCTACTAATCGCACGGTTTTGCGGTGCGGTTGCAAAACACAGACACTAAACTTATAAAAATGAACAGAGGCGTCAATGAACGAACGGACAGATCATAACTTTGCGAAAATAAAGAAAGTAAAATTTTCACTTGTGGGAAGACTTGAACCATGCATCTCTGATTCCGCAGTTGCTCACGCTAACCACGGGACCACGGAACACCTGAGCTTACGTTCTCCATGGTGTTGCCTATCTTGCCCATGGACTCTTCTGTTTGTATATTTTGCTTATTTTTTTCATAGTTTCACACAACTTCTTCCTGTTTTTTCAATTGATCTGTGTTCAGTTTTTCAAGGCCTATCCACTGTGCCAACTTATAACCAAATCTGAGGGGGGTGCGATGGGGAGGTTCCCTTGTCAGGACCATTCAGTTGTGTGGTTCGCAAAAACTCACCGTGATGAAACTTCCTGGCAGATTAAAGCGACAGAAGTAAAGCTGTGAGGACCGGGCGTGAGTAGTGCTTCGGTAGCTCAGATGGTGGAGCACTCGCCCGCGAAAGGCAGAGGTCCCGAGTTCGAGTCTCGGTCGGGCACACAGTTTTAATCTGCCAGGAAGTTTCATATCAGCGCACACTCCGGTGCAGAGTGAAAATCTCATTCTGGGAACTCACCGTGAGTCACCTCACCTTGCGACCAGGCTGGGTCTCTACACACGTAAACACCTGTCGGATACGGCGAGCAGCAGCGTGCAGCTGTTCGCTTACGACGCCATAGTGTACCGGGGAGTGCTGTCGTCGAGTGACTGTAGCAGGAGGATACGTGATGGTTTAGACGGAGTTTCTGTTTGATTTGCTGAGTGGCGGAAGCTTGCTCTAAATGAAGAAAAATTTAAGTTAATGTAGATGTGTAGGGAAAACATCGTGTAAGTTCCGATAAAATATTTGTGGTGTGCTTCTTGACAGAATCACGTCGAGTAAATATGTAGGCGTAACGCTGCAAAGGAACACGAAATGGTACGAGCGTGTAAGGTCTGTCGAAGGGAAGGCGAAAGGTCGAATTCAGTTTATTGGGAGACTTTTAGAAAATGGCGTACAGAACACTAGTGCGACATATTCTTGAGTACTGCTGCAGCGTTCGTAGCAGGGAGACGTCGAGCGAACTCTGAGGCGTGCCTGTGCCGCTGGATTTGTCACCGGTAGGTCCAGTCGACGCGCGGGCGTTACGCAGGTGCTCCGTGAACTCGAATGAGACTCGCTGGAGGCAAGATGATGCCCTTTCCACGGAACGCTGTTGAGGAAGTTTAGAGAAGCGGCATCTGGGGCAGAGTGTGGTGCGACCAGCGTACACGTCGCCGGGAGATTCGGGATGGTCATTTATCGATGAAGCAGTATACTTTCGGTTACCTTGTTGTCTTTGTTTTTTTTTAATTTTCAACGCCAGTTTAACGTGACCTGAGTGTTGAAACCGTTCACAGTAACCAGTTTCTGAAATAACCGATTTTTGCTTTTTTATTCCTATTATTCCCTTGATAAACGTAGAAATAGAAGAAAGATTGAAATATTTTGATTCCCTCGGTTTCAAGGTACACAGAATCAGAATATTAAATGAAATAGTCCGTTCGGCGTTCGCTGCTTTTCTCTAAAAGCGGTAAATTGCTGAGCGCTACAAAAAATCTCCAGTATTCTCCTGTTGATTCTAATTTTTTGAAACTCTGCTCAAAAATCATGTTACAGTCCAATGGAGGATCTTACTACTATTTGAGCATTGAAATAGTCAATGCTAAAGTGTGAAAACTGAGCTTGACGAGCTATATTTTTTATGTTAATTCGCTTATTTTCAAAAGTTACAAGCAGATAAAAGCATAAATGTAGACACAAGCAATAAATCAGCTAATTTCCATTTTTATTGTGAATTGTGAATTAATTCTAAAGTTTTTTTCTCCTTATGCGATGTCGCAAGTTTGTTGTGGCTCACCCCGTTCTTAATTTCTTAAAGCAAATGAGGCCATTTACTTGATTGAAACCGCACATCGTTAAGTATTACCACACTAGGGATGCTGCCATTCTTTAATACAACTAATATCCGACACGAACAGCGAGAAATTACCGTACACACCAGGAGGCGCCGAGTATCGCACACTGCATGTACATGCGTAACATTCAACAGACCGCGCCACACGGTAGAAATGGCAATGCCGTGTGGCTAGCGGCTCCAGTCGGGTAACTCGTTCGCCTGTTGCAGGTCTTTCGAGTTGACACCACTTCGGCGACTTGCGCGGCGATGGGGATGAAATGATCAGGACAACACAACACCCAGTCCCTGAACGGAGAAAATCTCCGACCCAGCCGGGAATCGAACCCGTGCCGTTAAGTATGACATCCGTCGCGTTGACAACTCCGCTACCGGAGGCGGACGCCACATGGTAACATGTACATTATTGTCTCAGGAAATCTGAATCAATTGTTCCGTCGTGTGTTTCTTGCTCGTTCCTGTCGCTATTGTTATTAAAAAAAGGTTCAAATGGCTCTAAGCACTATGTGACTAAACTTCTGAGGTCATCAGTCGCCTAGAACTTAGAACCAATTAAACCTAACTAACCTAAGGACATCACACACATCCATGCCCGAGGCAGGATTCGAACCTGCGCCCGCAGCGGTAGCCCAGTTCCAGACTGTAGCGCCTAGAACCGCACGGCCACTCCGGCCGGCTATTGTTATTAAAATACCACTGATCGCTTTTCCCATTTTCTGTAATAACACGGTATACGGTCTATCAAAAAGAATCCTCCGATTTGGCATTCCTATATTTCCGAAACTAATAAACAAATACAGTGAATTTTGTTTTTTGATGCACGGGAAACTCAACAAGTTTTCTGTCATACATTTTCGTAGTTGTTCAATATGCCCCCCTTGAGATGCACGGCGTATGTCAACGCGGTGTTCAAATTCTTCCCACACTGCAGCGAGCGTGTCTGGAGTAACAGCTTCTCTTCCACAGCTGCTGTTACGCGGTACATCAGGTCATTCAGTGTTGTTGCTAACGGAGGCCCAAAGACAGAACCTTTTATAAACCCCCACAAACACTAATCACATATAGTCTGGTCCAGTGACGTTGGAGGCCAGTAACATCAGGCTGAATCACTTGGTCCAGTTCAGTAATCATTTTATTTAAAAATTCCCGCACTTCCAGAGGCCAGTGTGGCGGTGTCCCATACTGTTTGTAAATGAAGTCGTTCGACTCGGTCTCCAGCAGTGGGAAAAAAAAATTTCTCAAGCATATCGATATATGTGCCTCCTGTAACAGTGTTCTCGGCGTTTTCCCGTGGAACAACACAAAACACATTAACTTTTGGAGAGTCCAGCTCATGTTCTACAACTTCATGTGGTTGTTCCGTACCCCATATTCTCACATTATGATGGTTCACCTTTCCATTTAAATGGAATGTTGCCTCGTCACTAAGCAGTAAGCGTGGAAGAAAACAGTCATCCTCCGCCGGCCGAAGTGGCCGTGCGGTTAAAGGCGCTGCAGTCTGGAACCGCGCGACCGCTACGGTCGCAGGTTCGAGTCCTGCCTCGGGCATGGATGTTTGTGATGTCCTTAGGTTAGTTAGGTTTAACTAGTTCTAAGTTCTAGGGGACTAATGACCTCAGCAGTTGAGTCCCATAGTGCTCAGAGCCATTTTTTTTTTTTTTTTAGTCATCCTCCATCTTGCCAAGAACGAAATTAGAGAACTCCACGCGTTGTTGTTTGTTACCTGCACGAAGAGCTTGGAGTAGCTGAATTTTGTACGGTTTCGTGTGTAAGTCGAAGCAACAAACGCCAGACGGACATCGGGGGCATGTTGAGCTGTCGAGCTGCACGGCGAACGGATTTCTGTGAAACTGTGGTGGGTGCGTTCGACGTGTGCGTCACGCACTCGGGGACGGCCCGGCGATTTGCCTTCACACAAACAACCAGTTTCCCCGAATCGTTCATGCCATCGCCTAATGCTCTGTGCTGTAAGAGGATCCACACCACACCTAGCACGAAAGTCACGCTGAACAGTTATTACTGACTCGCACTGCGCAAAACGTAGAACGCAAAACGCTTTCTGTTGTCTCGACACAATTTTTACCTGAACTGAAGTGCGCGCTACCTAGCGGGAACCTATGAAACTCGAGAGTTTGCTCTCTCCAACTGTACGTTGTCCACGCACATATCTCAAATAACATGATAGTTTCGATTTTCCAAAAGCGGATAGTTCTTTTCGATACAAACTGCCTGTTGTCTTCTGTCTCGGGTTCCTCGGCCGACGTTGGTCTGATGATTTTAGTGATATTTCGGCAGCACGAGTGGCTGGCATTGTCAAACATTCACCACCTATTGCTGGTGGTGAACTGGAGCCGAGCTCGCGGCCGCAGATTATATGTACCTGTTACATGTAAGGTCCGCCAGTTATGAAAACACCGTTTTTTCCAAGTTCCCAAATACGTTTCAGCACCTCTGTGCAATCATCAGTGGGTTTCTGTTTTATTTAATCTGTAATGCGAAAGTTTTTAGTAAATGATTAGAAAATTATGGGGATATATAGTTCAAATAACAATTCGTTTCTTTTTGTTAGTACTTTCACAATCGGTTTGTATGGTTTTTCAGGACCACTTGTGCATTATTTGTTACAGGTAGCTTGTCATCTGCAACGATGTTGGGAGCTAACCTATAATTTTATGCTCTAAAATTAATTTAGTTTGTCGCGATATTTCGTGCCTATATTCATTTTTACTTACGTTTTTGTTTGGCAAGCCCTTTTTTTCTCAGCATCATGGTGAGGTGTTATGAAGTACACGTAAACATAACACGTATTTTCACAAAATAAGGTCGTAAAAGCACTTCGCACTTCACCAAAATACACTTACATGCACCTGGCGCGCCAACGTCCAAGGGCTTCTCCGCGGTCATTTCCGGTGCGGTTGACTTGCTGCCTACGACGGTCGTTCGCTGCAATACGGGAAACGAGGATCCGTTTACGTTAATGATTTCTTCTTTCTGGTTGAAGCTATTCCCATGTTTTTGTATTTCTATATCTTCTTTGGGAAAGTGGGCGTGATAGCGCTCCTCTACAGCCAGAACTTTCGTGTCGGCGTATTTTACAACGTGGTCGGTGTCACTCAGTGCGTGCTCTGCCACGGCCGATTTCTCCACCTGCCGCAACCTGCTATGTCGCTGGTGTCGAATGATCGTTCAGTCATTCCGACATAAACTTTTCCTCATGTGCACGGTATGCGGTATATTCCCGATATTGCAAGTGGATCTCTTTTCTCCTTAGGCGATCTAAGTTACTCTCCGATCTTCTTTGTCGGTTTGAAAACAGGCTTTACGCCGTGTTTGCGGAATACTCGGCCGATTCTGTTCGTCACTCTGGGAATGTAGGATAGAAAGGCCGTACCCGACATTTCTTTTTCTGTTTTGTCACTTCGCCGTGTATTTGGCTCTGTCACACTTGTAATATAACATAATTTTTGATACACGTTTTACTTCACAGCTATGGAAATTTTACGAACAAAAATTACTCCTTTTTTAAAAAATATGTATCTAAAAACCAAAAATTTCAACGCTGTTGCTACGGCTAAATGATATTTCAGTTTCTTATTTGGTAGTTGCTAAAAATAAAAAAAACCTTGTCATAACCGAGACCAAACAAATAGCGGAAAATAGCGGTTACTGAGAACTATAATAACGGTACCGGTTGTAACCGGTCTGTTTTTCCCATCGCTGCTAATAGTTGAGATGAAAGGGCAAGAAAGTGGCAGCCCGCGCGGCAGCCGCTCTCCCCTCACGCAGTCCGAGGTGGGAGACTGATCGTGGCTCGTGTGTCGGCCAGGTAACGGACACGAACGACAACCCGCCCGTCTTCGCCGAGGCGGCCTACTCGTTCGACATGCCGGAGAACGCGGCGCGGGGCGCGCGCGTCGGCGAGGTGCACGCCACAGACCTCGACCAGGGCGTCAACGGCCACATCAGCTACAGCGTCGTCTCCGACTGGGCCAACGACGTCTTCTCGCTGCACCCGCAGACCGGCGTCTTCACGCTCACCGCCAGGCTCGACTACGAGGAGGTGAGTGCCGGCGGCCGCTGCTGCGCGCCACCCTTCCCGAACAAACCCAGTCCTGTAAGCCCTTCCTTCCTCCTCGGTCGCAGCTCGTGGTCTTTTGACCTTCACCAGTCACATTCCGTCCTGGGATGGGGAGGGGAGAAGAGGGGAGGGGGCTGCGCTAGGAGATGTTAAGATCGGCGATTGGTGTCTCGTTCCTCGTGCAACAGTGGTTGTCCGCAATTACCCGAAAGACTCCTCGTCAAACACCTACTCGACTGCTCCTCTTTCCCTACGTGGGATACTTCCGGCAAGCGAAGACGAACTCTGTGAGGTGGATTTGTGGACAAGCAGCACACTTATTGTTTGCTGATGGCGAGAAAAGTATCCTAGGCTTTTGGCAGTTCCTCAATGAACGCCATTGTCCGCAATCCAGAATACAGGCAATTTTTCTCCAGTTTCCTCTGCAGTGTCTTCCTTAACCCACCGACGAGCTGGGGTGTTCCTGTAATGAAGAGCTGATCCCTGCCTCTTCCACAGTTAGAACCGATATATTCACTTCCAATCGGAATGTCCTTCTCGGAAACACTTTACGCCGATAGCCTCAATTAGACCGACGTCACGCTGCGCCCTCCTGCTCGTACGACGCCGATTCCCTGATATTGTCGGCAGTATTAATGACAAAAATAAATAAATAAATAACAGTAAAAACAAAAGAACGAAAAGAAAAATAAATAAATAACCGATGTCCAGTGTACCTCTACTCCATGCTCCCTACGCTTTCCTCGGTTACTGGAGGGTGGGCCACGCCTCGGGTCGCGATCGCTGCCCACTTTGCTCCCACCCCTCCGTTTTGGTGCCGGGAAAGTTCCTTTCAAAGAAAAACAGTGCTTTGCGTTCGCGCTTCGTGTAGAAAAAAAATAAAAAATAAAAAAAGTGGCTAGCGTTGCTTCCTTCCCGGTTAGGGGTTTTCTCTGCCCGGGGACTGTGTGCTTGTGTTGGACTCATCATTTCATCATCATTCGTGACGGTGGCTAGATTGGCCTGTGTAAAGACTGGGACATTGCACGGGCTCTGATGACCGCGCAGTTGAGCGCCACACAAACCAAACAGCATCCTCCTTCCTCTCTCTTGATATTCTCTCCCCCCCCCCTCCCCTCCCTCGTCCTTTCTCCGCCTCCTTCGTTATGTGTCAGAATCCATGTAACTTGTCTGTACAACGAAAAACCACTCAAAACTTGCGAATTTTACTAGTTTCGGGCCGAGAGCACTTTTCAGATCACCGTAACATGGTCAAAAATAGTATTTCCGAAGATGTGAAAACCGTGTCAAAAATGTTCAACGAACAGTTAAATGCATGAAGATAACGTATTACTGTAGCCTGCTCGGACATCTCTGAAACGCTAGTGCGTATGCAGCAGTTGTTGCATACCACATTGTTATCTGTATGTACTTTTTTGACACGGTTTCCACGTCTACAGAAATAAAAATTTTTCCTATGATACGATCATTTGAAAATAGGTCTCGGGCCGAAACTGGACAACAAATCAATAAAAAAAGTAAAATTCGCATCTTTGGACTGGCTTTTCGTTGTACTAATTAACAGAAGCCGCTTACCCACAGGTGTTCCAGCATGCTGCAAGTTCGCATGTGACTTGGATACGCACGTGTTTCGCTCTTCAGTGTGTGCTGTGCAACTGTCTGTGTGGGGATTTCTCAAAACACGTTGTCTCGCAAACGACTCGCACTAGAATTCTGCAACAAACATCGCCGACGTTGTAATTCATCCTGAATTTAAATTGTTAATGTCAATAAGCATTGTTCCGTCTAAAAAAGCGTATGTTTCCGAAAAATACTCTTTCTAAACATTGCGAAAATCTGTCGATTGCCTAACAGTTTTTGGAAATTTATGGTAAGTTCCTGTGGGACCAAACTGCTAATGTCATCGGTCCCTAGGCTTGCACACTACTTAAACTAATTTAAACTAACGTGCGCTAAGTACAAATTACACACCCACGCGTTTTGGCTAACAATAGGAGCCCGTCAGTACCAATCCAGTCTGTCAAAATCGCATATCTGTAGCAGTTCCCATTACTCAATACGGGCGGAGCGGGCTTTAGGTGATGAACCCGGTACACCTCACGTAAATGTAACGTATTCTTTCGTTCGCATTTCCGTTTTCTCGTAGCTCAGTGATCGAGACGTGTCCCCTGAGCTGCGTGACGTGCAGTGACACAGTTTTGCGGACACATCGGGTGCTACCTGTGGACAGTGCGTACGAAATGTGTTGCGGAAGTATGTAGTAGTCAAGAAGTAATAAATGCATGACCGAGTGTCTATGGCAGTTTCCTACCAATCTCTCTGGTTATGACATCATCTCTCGAACTATGTGTCGCGCTATTATATAATTTCGCAAGTGCCTTCAGCGGTATAAATGAATACTGTCTGCAAAATGTGTTGCTAACAGACGTATTAGTAAAGGAGTGATAAACTGAAAGGCCTCCACGATGCGGCTGTTTTAGTACACGGATAGCCAAAGTGTAACTACCGATAAACTCTTTCTACTCTCATCATTCTGTGAGTGATGTGAGTGAGAAAATTTCTCTGAGCGGTTTGAAATTTTGTGTAAAGTTATTTGCAAGTAACTAAATGCTCTCATTGTCGAATGCTGGATAAATATAATCGAGCTTTTTTTTCACGTCCACACCTTTGAGATGTAGGTGGTTCTTATCGCTACAGAGGTTCTGCACAGACAGTTAGTGATGTGTGTGCCGTGCTCGGATCGAGTCCATCCAGTAGTTTAGGAGGAGCTGTGAAATACATTTATACACACAGTACAGACGTAGATACACTTTTGTAATATGTATCGATGCACGGATTCTTCAGTCAGAAACACGGATACACAGATTGACAATCGAATCAATAAGATGAACAATTAGACTGGGAAAAAACAACTTCTCCGGATCATATTTGCGTCTAACTACTCAACATCCGGGGCATTCAGGGTATCACGGATGATGTCGTCCTCTGCGTAGGATGTGGGGCACGGAAGGTTTCTGAAACGTGTCGCACGTTTTGTAGTTTACTGTAGTCAGCACGAGTCATCGACGTTAAAGCCCCATTTCTCCGTAGTGTCCTCGGATATTCGCATTCCGGGTCGTGATCTGCGGTGACCAGCTTTCACTACGTGCAGCGTCTAGTCGCCGTGCTTTCTCCACTCACACGGGCGGCCCTCCGCGCTCTGCGTGGCTGTGGCTGCCTGCTGGGGAGGGGGGGGGGGGGGGGGAGGCTGGCGGCAACCAGCAGTCCCACTCACCGCCGTGCAAGTTCGTCGGCAAACCCGTGGGCCGGACGCGCCGTCGCCGGGGGAAGTGACCGGTGCTCGGAGAACCCGGCAGCTGCCACCTGGAGTCCTGCATGACCGAGTAGGCGAGGTGGGGCGAGCACACCCTAACTGGATAGGCTGCCCGCACTAGTTCTAGTGACCGAGCATAGAAGCCGTGACCGAATACGTAGCACGTAACTTCAGACATATTGCACATATCATTATCCGTGTGGCACTGCAGCCAGTACGGGCTTCTCATTTGTGGTGTGTCTCTCTATGGAATCGTGCAGCGCGAGGAGCCAGTGCAGTGAGACGTAATACTGAAACCAATGTTTACACATTGAAGAAACGGGAAGGTCTAAAAAGCCAAGTATGGAGTACATTTCTGTCGGTTGTAGACGAAAACAGTGCGTCTACTGGGTACGTGTCGTGCATAATGTGATAAAGGCTTTCGAAAATCGCTAAAGGATTCCTTCTGCTGCTCACTGTATAAACACAGCACTTTCGCCACATTTTCGATGAAGATAACTTCTTGTTAAATCATGCCCCGAACATCGCATCAACAGTAAATACTGCAAAATGCATCGTAAGGTACATTAAGAAAAGTGGCCTCTGCTCGTCTTTGAAATCATAGTTGAAACAATGCTCGAGTCCTTACACACTCAGTATAACGAAGTTGCTGCTTTGCTGACGGCGCTTACAGACTGAAAAATTGCGTAATTTCTGAGACCATTTAAAGAGGCCACAGATGAATTAGAAGGCGAAAAAGAACGGACAGTCCAGTTATTCTTCTTTGGTTTCACAAACTGCAGCAAATTTGCAGTGTCTATGACATTGTCTCTCAGGTGAGTAATTACTGCAGTTAAAAGCACTGTTTCATTGTGATACGTGATAGATATATAATTATCTACCGTAATTGATGTGTACTAACAGATATGTATTTTTCAACAGGAGGTACAAAGGAATAAAAAATCGAGCCTTGACTTTCGTTTGTCAGAAGATTATGATCACTTCCAGAGATAAAATTGCTTCGTTTCTTTGGCCGTCTTTCCGTGATCTCAATATGCTCGAAATAAATGAAAAGCAGGAAATTCTTAGCAATGTGCGACAAATGTGTGCTACTTACGCAGGTACAGCATGCAGTCATTAACATAATCGTTTTTGCATAGTTGGTGGATAGTGTATTACAGAGCAATGGGAATCCTATAATTTGTATAATACTCGTATTTCATTAACGTAAAACATCTCGTTTGCACGGGGACGTTTCGATGATTTCCACATCAGGTCTATATTACTTGTCTCTTTTGTTTATTGTCATACATCCTGTGTCATCACCACCCAGAAAGAGAGATCGTTTCAAGGAATGGAGGAACAGCAGATCATCCGCAGCAGATGAAGTAGATCTCTACATTTTAATGCACCTCGAAGATGAGGGTGACATGTTAAGGGGTGGAGCAGACAAGAAACATATCTGCCAGGCCTGGCTGCAGTTGCAAGACGTATTTTATGTATCCCAGCAACAAGCGCACTTAGTGAAAGATGCTTCAGTAAAGCCGGCATGTTACTAACAAATCGCCGCAGCCAATAAAATCCGGAACGCTTTAGTGATTTACTACTGATCGACAATAACTATAATTTTGTTTCTGTTGCAAACAAGTGAAAAGTATGACAAGTTACGTTTGTAAATGTTTAATGTTCTTTATATGCTTTTTTTTAGGAAGATCGTTGTCTTCTAGATTACAGGGAAAGCACTTATTTAATGTTTCTTGTTAATGAAAGGAAAAATAAATCTTGTGTTTGGAAATGAGACTCGTCTTCTGTCCGCGATTGTACTGAAATATCGTTTTACTTTCTAATTTAGCTGTGTCACGAACCCGTTCTAGGAAACGTTACTTTTGTATTAAAAGAGAGAAAGAGAGATAGATAAATACATTGTGTGTGTTGTATATATATATATATATATATATATATATATATATATATATGTGTGTGTGTGTGTGTGTGTGTGTGTGTGTGTGTGTGTGTGTGTGAGAGAGAGAGAGAGAGAGAGAGAGAGAGGCCTTGGATTTGTACAGTACAGTGTGTTAAAGAAACGGCACAGAAAGAACTGTTGGCTAATATTTCCACTCTCAGTCAAACGGCTTTAAACAAAGGTCAGCCTTGCCACAATAGGATGCATCACTAACAAATCATTATAGACAGCTTTAAAAAGCCGGTAAATTACAAATCGTCGATGGCTTTTATACACATCCGAAGTAGGCCGAAATTACGCAAATTATTTATTGCTGTAGAACAAAAAATTAATTTGCCTCGGCAGAAAGATGTTTTGCGCGAAACACTGCGTGAAATGAGAGTTATGTGGAAGTGATTTGTTAGTAAAAAAATAACTTATGTAATTTACTGCCGCTGCAAAAGCTCGATACGAGTAAGGAGATTCAGAGAGTAAAGCAGAAAGTTCTTTTATATCGACGAAATCTGTGTGAGCAACAACGTCACTCACAGAAAATGATGGCAGGGTCCTGGTATTGACGGCATCATCATCGACAATGTTAGTCGAGACAACAGAGTTATTTTGGTGAATATTAAAGCTAATGCTCTGTTTTTACACAACGTACAGTTAATTTATAAGGCGGATTGTGCAACAGCTTTTTGACAACTGACACTGCACTAAATATTCGTCTTTTTCAGACATAATAACTTTATCTCGGAACTCTTCCCTTTGGACCGTCTTTGCATGTCATCTGCAACTATGTGAGCGGCTGCAAGTAAACAAATACTAAAAGGTAAACTTAAGAACGTCAGCGTTATACCCTTGGGGTTGGGCTAGTGTTGTGGAATACAGTTTTGATGTGTGTTCGGCTCGCGACACACGTGAACAGGAAGATGTCGTGATGTTCTGGATCATAAAAAAGTGCGAAATTTTTGTATTGCTGTGTATAGAGTCAGCTACATGCATCCAACGAACGTGAGTGCACGAATAACTGAGTAACAGGCCAGTACACACCAAAACTGTATTCCAGAACACTATCCCAACTACAAATGTATAACGCTGACATTCATATAAGTTCACCTTTTAGTATTTGTTTACTAGCAGCCGCTCTCATAGTTGCAGATGACATGATATACGCTGAGAAAACAACGGCGGCAGAAGAAGCACAGAAAATATGCCACAAACAGCGACAGTAATTCTTCAAAGCATGCCATAACATACATAACATACAATAAATAAGATAGTATCCATAAGAAACTGTATTTCAAAAAACGAAGACTAAAAATGAAACGATGTGTTACTGTGTTCGTGTAAATATGCTATTTTCTTGGATTTAAAGAGCCCAGTGAGGATGGTGATGATTGTCGCCGAAACTAGTTCGGGGAACAAATAACAAATAAGTTAAAAAAAAAAGTTGTTTTGCTTCAAGGCGAACTCACAATGATGAAAAATCGCTCGATTCGCACTAGTACACAGCACGAGAAATTACAAATTCCCCGCAGATTAAAACTGTGTGCCCGACCGAGACTCGAACTCGGGACCTTTGCCTTTCGCAGGCAAGTGCTCTACCATCTGAGCTACGGAAGCACGACTGACGCCCGGTACTCACAGCTTTACTTCTGCCAGTATCTCGTCTCCTACGTTGCAAACTTTACAGAAGCCCTCCTGCGAACCGTGCTTCGGTAGCTCAGATAGTAGAGCACTTGCCCGCGAAAGGCAAAGGTCCCGAGTTCGAGTCTCGGTCGGGCACACAGTTTTAATCTGCCAGGAAGTTTCATATCAGCGCACACTCCGCTGCAGAGTGAAAATCTCATTCTGGATACAAATTCCCCGTTACTTTTTGAACACTTCTCATACAGTAATAATTGTCGAATTTGATTGCAGCCCTTCAAAGCAAATTCATACATCTTAACGGAAATACAAAGTAATATGACGTTTTAGCCATCGGTTTAGGAGGACATAGTAGATGGACTTGCATTGAGATGACGTCAGTTTCTGTTTTATAGTTACTGCAGTTACATGAATTCTGACGCACGGCTTCCGTTCCCTCGTTAATGCAACTTGCCCTACAATGTTGTGTTTCTGAAGAAAGTAATCGTTTTCCGCGTATTTGTGCACTGCGACATTACAAACTTAGAGAGCGCGCCGCTGCAGGGCAGGTGGCGACGTCGTGGAGCCTGCGGTGCTGGTGTACGGCTCGCTAGAGGCTGCCGGTTCGCGTTGTCCCCACAGCAGTTGTCAAGCACTACTGCCAGCTATTGTGGAAGCGTGACAGTGCTGATATTCAGTAAGAACATCATTTAATCACTACTGCTTCAGTCGAAATGTCGCCTAGACATTGCCTGGAACACTGAGAAGCTCAGTGGCCGTGTGAGTGCAGAGAGGAACAAGTGGAGCCGCCACTCATCTGTGGGAAGTGTAGGCCCGCAGAGCAGCTGCGGGGGGGGGGGGGGCGGCCTCTTGTTGTCAGGGTGGGCGCTCTGCTCAGTTACCACCCTACCTTCAGCCACACTGAATTTAAAGCAATGGTACAGTTTTTGATCGAGGACTGCCTCTACCTCTCAGAACATATCCTAACACTAAAGTTCTACAAGTGGCCGTGTAGTAAATGTGGCTGCATTCACTGTTCTGCCGGTTTACTTTCTCCACAGACGACCGAGCGAGGTGGCGAAGTGGTTAGCACACTGGACTCGCATTCGGGAGAACAACGGTTCGAGCGCGCCACCGCTCACAGTTCATCCCTTGCTGTTAGTCGGAGAACGTGGTACACGAGCGATGGAGCACAGACACGTTATTCGTCTAATGTAATGCTTGTAGTGCGCCAACAGTTGCAAGATATGTATCTTGGCCCCTCGCTCTCTGGTCTTTTCTTTGTGAAGTCAGCTCATAAGCGTCGTATACAGCGGCCTCGTCGATGTGGGTGAAGACGTGGAGTAGCGATACCTGCTGTCAACATTTGCTACATGATCCGCAGAATGTTTCGAAGAATTCGTAAGTTACTTTGGAGACGAGTGCCGTATTCATCGAAATGTGAAGACGACACGTGTAACACCTCCTTTAGCAGGTAGGCATGAACAGTAAACTGTGACTTTGAACTCGCTACTTCATTTCTTGTTAAGTGAAGGCCGTGGATAAAATTTGAGCCCAACTACACGATGACTTACCCTTCAAATACAGCTGAAGTAATCCGTAGCCACACATTGGCAGTTACCCCGCAGACATCTTACTTGAAAATCCGCGTTCACTGCAATGTTTTGCTTCGATGGGCTTATACCTTCATCCGTATCAGTTTCCGCTGTTAAATGTGACGCCCCCTGCGTGTAAGCATTCCGCCCAACAAACCGCAGTGAACGCAGCAGATATGACGCCAGTGCGGCGCACCACCGCCTCCGGCCTTGACAACAGCTTCACTTCTCATCACTTGAGATCACCTAATTACGGGGACGCCGAATGCACGATTCAGCCGCTGCTCCAGTCGTATCCTGCGGGATTGAGGTCGGCTCCTTTAGTGGTCCAGCCGACGAGCGGTACGGCGCCTGCGTGCTCGTCAGCTTTTCTCAGCTTACGGGGGTTAAAAGTATAGGCCTACTCACAACGGAGCTGCACAAGACAACGCTCGGTCACCGAGCACGTTGAACCGTGGCCGCGATGCACTGAACATTGCCTGCTCAGAACTTTCGTAATTCAGCTGACGCGTTCGATTCCGTATAAATTTCGGCGTGACCAGTTAACTTAAATTATATATTCCACATCAAAAGATAATTTTGCATATGCTTTGAAGCGCCAAAGAAAGTTTTATAGACGTGCGTATTCAGGTGCAGAGTTATGGAAACAGGAAAAAAACGGTGCTACGGTCGGCGACTCCTATATAAGACAAGGGTCTGGCGTAGTTGTCAGATCGGTTACTGCTGCTACATTGCCAGGTTATCAAGATTTACGTGAGTTTGAAGTCGGTGTTACAGTCGACGCACGAGCTTTGGGACATCGTCTCCGAGGTAGAGATGAAGTGGGGAATCTCCCGTACGACCATCTCACGAGGCTGCAGTTGCGGCGGCCGGGAAAGGGTCCTGCAAGAACGCGACAAACGACGAGTGAAGAGAACCGTTCAGCGTGACAGAAGTGCAACCCTTCCGCGAATTGCTGCGTATTTCAAATATGGGGCATCAGCAAGTACCATCGTGCGAACCATTCGACGGAACATCATCGATATGGGCTGTAGCAGCCGAAGGGCCACTCGTTTGCCGTCGATGACGGCACGACACAAAGCTTTACGCCTCGCCTGGGCCCGTCAACACCGGCATTGGACTGTTGATAACTGGAAACATGTTACCTGGTCGGACGAGTCTCGTTTGAAATTGTATCGAGTGGATGGACGTGTACGGGTTATGGAGACAACTTCACGAATCCGTGGACCCTCGATGTCAGCTGGTGGAGGCTGTTATGGTGTGCGGCGTGTGCAGTTGGAGTGATATGGGACCCCTGATACGTGTACATACGACTCTGACAAGTGACAAATACGTAAGCATCCTTTCTGATCACCTGCATCCACTCATGACCACCGTGCATTCCGACGGATTTGGGCAGTTCCAGTAGACCAATGCGACACCACACATGTGCAGAATTGCTACAGAGTGGCTCTGGGAACACTCTTCTGAGTTTAAACACTTCCGCTGGCCACCAAACTCTCCAGACATATACATTATTGAACATATCTGGGATGCCTTGCAACGTGCTGTTCGGAAGAGATCTCCACCTCGTATTGCTCTTACAGGTTTATGGAGAGCCCTGCAGCATCCACGGTGTCAAGTCCCTCCAGCACTACTTGAGACATTAGTGGAGTCCATGCACAAAACTTACTCGAGGTCTGTGTTAGCTATTTATAAAGTTAAAAAAAAAAAACCATCGTAAACGTAGGTACGAAGCCAAGCCGAGGACCTGCAACCGTGGGCAACAACTGACTGGATTTGGGAATCTAGGTCATTAGTGGGGGCTGGCCTCAGAGCCATTTGAAGTGTGGGCAGGTGGAAATGTCGAGTGAGCATGGGGTGTGCAGCAGGTGGTAGTGGAGGTGGCACGCGGCCGCCTCCCGTCCGCCCCCGGTCACTCTGGCCGCACCTGCGCTCCGCTTGCTGCGGTCCGGCGGGGCCGCGACGCAAAAAACGCGCCGCGCCGCGCGGAGCACAGAGGCCGCTCCGGCTGCCTGGCTGCCGCAGGTCCGGCGACCGCGTCGTAAACTGACGGCCGCGCTTTTTGCTGCCGCACTGCCGTGTCGCCTACTCACTGCTCACCACCCCCCACCCACTACTCACGCAATGCTCTACCCTGCAGTCAAAATGTCGTCGCGCGGGACGTGGAAGATGTGCACGTGAGGCTGGTTGTCGCGAGTGTAAGTGATATCCCGACCAATTCATTAATTCAGATTACGAACGAGTCCTCGGCCGAGAGCGAGCAGAGTGCCTGTCCTGGCACCGGCTTACGCGACTCGCTCCTCGCGCTGTGGGATACGGCGATTGTGAGGACGGTAAATTGCAGAACGGCCAGATACGCACGGCGTCGCGCACCGACCGCGTGAATGACCACACCGCGCTCAGGTTCGCCGGCCCTCTAACGGGGCGGTGTGCGAGCCGAGCTGTGCGGGACCCGGCTGCGGTGTTATGGGCAGGGGACGGTGCGCAGACATGATTTCGTTATGACGACCGTGACAGTCACCCGCCCTATGGCGTCACTCAAACTCTTACAAGTAAACCACACGGCAGATGCAAGATTTTCAACCAGAGGTGTTTGTTCTACGAGCGTTTCTATGAATCGTAAAATACGTAATGACGGTAAAAAAATCGGTAGTGCTCGAGTCTGGCGATTGCTGGTTCGAGTCTCTTTTGGGTCATTACTTTTTACATTTTTTCTTTGTTCAGTTCGAATACATTTGATGCGTCTTCTTATTCCTAATTATATATTGCACACAAAATTCACTTTTTATTGCAAATTTGCCTTTTTAACAACCAATATTGTATCAAAACTGTTGCTAAAGATTGTGAAACTTAAAGGAAGATTATAAATTAATTTTTTGTCCATCTTTATGTATTTACACTTCACAGAAATGCTCGTACAACATCCACCTCTGTTTAAAAGTTTACCACAGCCGGGGATCGAACCCGAGCTTTCCTCTGGCAGGCAATCATTTTGCTACAAAGCCACGTGGCCCGTCGAACAGAAATTAACTTTTTTCGTATATGACTTCTCAACTTCACATGCCGTAAATGTAAAAAATATACAAAAGTTCGACTGCTTTGCGGTCATCTTGTTAATTATAAATGTTGAACCTAACGGGACAAGTGCGGGAAAATAGAGGTTTTGAGCGGGACATACTAAAATCTTAAATAACAGCCACAAAATCACAAAAATACTAAAACATACAAAACAAAACAACTGCGAAAGACCATACAACGACGAAAGTAACATAAAATTAGCGCGAATCAACAGTAACTGGTAACAGAATATGACTTGTTTGAAGAGCCCGATACCAGGACAGGGAGGGAAACTAATACCAATACGGAAAGCAAAACTGCTACACCAATACATTTCCTCAAAAATCCCGACAGTTAACAAAACATGGTACCAAATATATATAGCCCGATTAGCGGTACAGAAACACAAAAACTTATACCAATAAATATAGACAAAAATCTCGACAATTAATGAAACACGGTAACGAAAACATTGCTTGAGCTTTACTGCCAAACTCGAAAGCTTAATACCAGTGCAGGGAGCCATAAACGGATACCATTACAGAAAGTGAAAAGGCGTTACCAATACAGACACCAAAATATCGGGACAGTTAAGGAAATACGTGTAACACCCCCAGACCCAACAAAAGTATGCTAAGGCAACGTCACTATAACAGATTGTACCGCCACATCTCATACCAAGTACCACGCCGTGCAAGTTATTTCACCAGCTAAAAAGTGCTGCTGACGGACCACAAAAAAGTGGAATATGTTCCTCTTTAAAAAAAAACTCTGACAGAGGAGTGAGGAATCACGTGTCTCTATCCTCATTCCGACGTCCTTACAGAAAATTTTGGCATGAGAACATATTAGCGCTCTTTTAACACAGAATACTGTAAATCCTTTTACCCAGTCCCCCTCTGTATCGCTCAGGGGGATCGCAACTCTTTTGTGAGTATGTAATTGGCTACCTCAGGGCCCCCCAGTCTTTGCAGCACTATACTTCCACTATCCCCCCCCCCCCCCCCCGACCCTTTCCTTTCCATCGGATGGTTTTTCTGGTGCAGACCCCACTTGCATGTAGTACATGATTCAGGACCTTAGTTTTCCATTTCAGCTCCAGTGCTCTCTGCATATTTTCATTAATGAATAAGTTACATGGTCTCTGTTGTGGAGTGGTAAGAGAGCCAACCCGGTATGAGAGGAAGCCGAAAGGCACGCGTTTTAGCTCACGCAGGCTGGCGTGAGGTCTGGAACAGGTCAAGGAAATTAGACTAGCAAAAAAGGACGTAGCTGTGGAATACTTAACTTTAATCCGTAAATGGTGAACATCGCTCTTGACGGCACACGTTTTACAGCATCAATAGTAACTGGTAATGGCGCCTTGCTAGGTCATAGCAAATGACGTAGCTGAAGGCTATGCTAACTATCGTCTCGGCAAATGAGAGCGTATTTTGTCAGTGGACCATCGCTAGCAAAGTCGGTTGTACAACTGGGGCGAGTGCTAGGAAGTCTCTCTCTAGACCTGCCGTGTGGCGGCGGTCGGTCTGCAATCACTGATAGTGGCGACACGCGGGTCCGACTTATACTAACGGACCGCGGCCGATTTAAAGGCTACCACCTAGCAAGTGTGGTGTCTGGAGGTGACACCACAGTCTCCATTGTTGGGTTTGATCTGAGACAACTTTTCCAAATTTTTCAGAAGTACAGATCATGCCCAGTGTGGTGTCTGTTCCACCTTTGTGCCTTTCCACCTCGGCAACCTTCTTTTCCACTGTGGTAGTACACCCGAAACCCAGCACAGCACCCGTCCTGTTGGGGGGGGGGGGGGGGGTCGTCACGTACCTGCGTGGCAGTAGTAAGTACCCTGGCCATGCAGGCATTGCACTTTTAAAAAGTTCCTCATACATGCCAAGGAGTATGTGCCCTTCGTGACTGGGGCAGGGAGCTCCGAGCAACGGATTACTGACGAGGTGGCCATTGCTGAGGCTGGCTGAGTACCTCTGCTCCCAATGGCTGGCACTATATTCGGTGACTTTCAGACAAAGCAGATTAAGTTTTCTCCCACTGGTGGTCATACAGCCACAAGAGTCTCTTTAGAAGGAGAGAATTTGTTCAACATGGAGGGATACAGACCCAAAATGTTTTCTTCTCTGGTCCCGCAGGAGGAACGTAGGGCTATATCACAAGCAGGGAAATACTCCCCAAATATAGGGCGATTCTTTTTTGGTCACAAAAACTGTACTCTTCGTAGAGACTATACATGACAAGTCTGGGGCAGTTACAACCATCTCCAAAATAAAGAAAGGCTCAGTTTTGATGAAACAGCATGCCCTGGCCAATCACAGGCGTTGCTTGCTTGTTACAAACTGTATCATATTCGACTGACAATCACTCCACAAAATAGTTTCAACGTGGTTCAAGGTATCATTTTCCATTGTGACCACCTCTTGCACTCTGACGATAAGCTATGCACCAATTTGGAGCAACAGGGCATACACTTCGTTTGTCGTGTCCATAAGGGCCCAGAGGACGATAGGGTTCTGGGGTCTTCACCTTGGCCTTTGAGAGCGATTCACTGCCTGTGGTATACTGATGTGACATGAAATTATATATTCCCGCCCTCCCCCCCCCCCCCCCCCTTTGCGGTGTTTCAAATGAATGCAATTCAGACACGTGTATTTGCACTGTGATGCCAGCCAGCCCAGTATGTATGGATGTGGATGACAGTTGGACGCGAACATTCACTGTGCTCCTCCCTCACCCCACCTGGACCACCTGTGGAAAGCACCATTCTCCCTGCTCACCAGGCTGCACTGTCTTTCAGAAAGAGAGAGAGAAAAAAAAGCAGGAATATAAGACTCTGGACAGACTGACATACCAAGAGGCCAAGAAAAAATACGAGCATGTACATGCTGCACTCATGACAATGTCACACGCTACATCTATGACGACGTCACCCTCTCTGACTACAGTACTCTCTTCCCCATTGTGCATCCTACAGTGAGTCCTCATGATCACTCGAGCATGCCTACCTCCCTTCCCTGACGGTTGATGGAGTTCGTCCTGCTGCTTCCCCCACACCCACTTTGGGAAGAGCAGTGACTCCCCACCCACCGCGGACACTGATTCGCATCCCATAGCTGGAGATGAATCACCCTCGTCCTACTTTTTATGCCAGGAACGGGCCCTTTGGGCCACTCCACTCCGAGATTTTTGCCGCTCTGCACAGGGCTTCAAAATCTTCTTCAGTCCCTGAAAAAAAATTAGTGAGTCATCCAACACCACTAAGAAGAAGAAAGACAAAAATATATTTTCCAAGCAAACTGAAAGAAATTCCAGTGGCCCCAATGCCATTGGATCTCACATATTCTGTTTCTGTGGCCATGGCAGCAATCCTGGCTCCAGACCGCGACGCACGGTTTTCCTCGGATCCTGCGTGTTGGTAACCCCGTCACCTCTCAACCTGTGACATCAGGCGACCCCGGGACATGTCCTTCCTCCTTGGTCCCTTCACGCCCTCACAGAATACCAACAGTACGATCGTCCAGTGGAGTTGTGGTTTTTTTCTCCACTACTTGGCTGAGCTACAACATCTCTTAAGTTCTTCCCCTGCTTTCTTTGTTTTCAGCGACTGGGTCCTCTGCCATTCTTGGCTACTGAGGTTATTTTAAGAATTGTGCTGATAGGGTGTTGGGTGAAGTTTCCCCATACGTTCTGGACTCTGTGTATAGCGTACTTGTGACTCTCGATACAACTTTGGAGGCTGTGGGTGTTTAGGTAAGGACATTTCAGGATTTTAACACCTGTTATTTTTATCGTGATGGTGGAGTGTCTCAGAACATATTGTCTGCATTGGTTTCCTAATCTTGGGTGACTTCAGTGCCCATAATCCTTTGTGTGGTAGAACCACGATCACTGGCTATGATAAAGACATCCCCTAGAGATGGACAGCTATCGCCTAGTTAGTCTCACAAATGCTCTCTGTAAGTTGCTCAAACACGTGGTTAGCCAGGGGCTGTGCTGGCTCCTTGAGCCTCGGAGCCTTCTGGCTCCGTCCTAGGGATTTTCGAATGTCGTTCCACTGCTGATAATTTAGTCTGCTTGCAGTCTGCCATCCAAAGAGCTTTTATCTGATGCCAACATCTTATTGCTGTCTTCTTCGACCTACACTCCTGGAAATTGAAATAAGAACACCGTGAATTCATTGTCCCAGGAAGGGGAAACTTTATTGACACATTCCTGGGGTCAGATACATCACATGATCACACTGACAGAACCACAGGCACATAGACACAGGCAACAGAGCATGCACAATGTCGGCACTAGTACAGTGTATATCCACCTTTCGCAGCAATGCAGGCTGCTATTCTCCCATGGAGACGATCGTAGAGATGCTGGATGTAGTCCTGTGGAACGGCTTGCCATACCATTTCCACCTGGCGCCTCAGTTGGACCAGCGTTCGTGCTGGACGTGCAGACCGCGTGAGACGACGCTTCATCCCGTCCCAAACATGCTCAATGGGGGACAGATCCGGAGATCTTGCTGGCCAGGGTAGTTGACTTACACCTTCTAGAGCACGTTGGGTGGCACGGGATACATGCGGACGTGCATTGTCCTGTTGGAACAGCAAGTTCCCTTGCCGGTCTAGGAATGGTAGAACGATGGGTTCGATGACGGTTTGGATGTACCGTGCACTATTCAGTGTCCCCTCGACGATCACCAGTGGTGTACGGCCAGTGTAGGAGATCGCTCCCCACACCATGATGCCGGGTGTTGGCCCTGTGTGCCTCGGTCGTATGCAGTCCTGATTGTGGCGCTCACCTGCACGGCGCCAAACACGCATACGACCATCATTGGCACCAAGGCAGAAGCGACTCTCATCGCTGAAGACGACACGTCTCCATTCGTCCCTCCATTCACGCCTGTCGCGACACCACTGGAGGCGGGCTGCACGATGTTGGGGCGTGAGCGGAAGACGGCCTAACGGTGTACAGGACCGTAGCCCAGCTTCATGGAGACGGTTGCGAATGGTCCTCGCCGATACCCCAGGAGCAACAGTGTCCCTAATTTGCTGGGAAGTGGCGGTGCGGTCCCCTACGGCACTGCGTAGGATCCTACGGTCTTGGCGTGCATCTGTGCGTCGCTGCGGTCCGGTCCCAGGTCGACGGGCACGTGCACCTTCCGCCGACCACTGGCGACAACATCGATGTACTGTGGAGACCTCACGCCCCACGTGTTGAGCAATTCGGCGGTACGTCCACCCGGCCTCCCGCATGCCCACTATACGCCCTCGCTCAAAGTCCGTCAACTGCACATACGGTTCACGTCCACGCTGTCGCGGCATGCTACCAGTGTTAAAGACTGCGATGGAGCTCCGTATGCCACGGCAAACTGGCTGACACTGACGGCGGCGGTGCACAAATGCTGCGCAGCTAGCGCCATTCGACGGCCAACATCGCGGTTCCTGGTGTGTCCGCTGTGCCGTGCGTGTGATCATTGCTTGTACAGCCCTCTCGCAGTGTCCGGAGCAAGTATGGTGGGTCTGACACACCGGTGTCAATGTGTTCTTTTTTCCATTTCCAGGAGTGTACAAAAGGCCTACGACATGTCGCTACATCCTCGCTATCTTATTTGAATGGGGTCTCCAGGACCCACGACTGGTTTTTGTCCATAAGTTCTTGTCGCACCACATTTTTTGAGTTCGAGTTGGTGCTTCCAAGACTACCCCCCCCCCCCCCCCCCCCGTATGTTAGAGATGGGGTCTGGTAGGGCTCTGTATTAAGTGGGCATCAATGGTCTAGCCGCACATGTGGGTCTTCTTTATTATGCCCCACGTATGCCGACGATTTTTGCTTTTAGTGTTACTCCTCTAGTGTGGGTCCTGCTGAAGGCTGTCTGCAGGGCGCCGTTAGAGAGGAGCAGTCACTGGTCCTTACCCATGGCATTCACTTCTCAGCCGCCAAGGCTCACGTTGTGCCTTTCTCTCGCCATTGTACTGTTCATCCACATTCAGTACTTTACCTTGACGACCAATCATTCAGTGAGGTGGAGACTTACCACTGTTTGGGACTGATCTTCGATACCCAGCAGATGTTGCTTCCCCATCGACACCAGCTGCTAGCTACACAAGATACACTTCACTGCCTCAGTAACATCAACTGGGGTGCAAACTGCAACGCCCTTCTGCAGTTTGCAAAGTCCTGATCCTGTGCATTGTTGATTATGGGATTGTGGTAAACGTTTTGGTACTGCCCTCAGCATTGCGGTCACTGGACTCGATACACCACGTGAGGTCTGACTTGCAACAGGAACCTTTGAAACTAGCCCAATGAACAGCCTCTCGCCAAGGCAGCTACCCAATTATGTTGTACATATGTTGCAGCTCTCCTAAGTATCCAAACCAGCGTGTCCTTTTCCCCAGTAGGGAGATCTCTCTCCTACAACAGAAGCCAAGATCTGCGGTCACAACTGCAGCCCGTCACAATGTCTCTTCTCTGAACTCCAACTTCCCCCCTCCCTCACTGTCGCCTTTTTTCAGGGAGCAATCGCGTACGCCTCCATGGTGTGCAGCGTGACCACTGATTTGTCTTTGGACCGAATGATTCAGTTGACCCTATGGCACCGTCGCCATCTGTTCCTGGCTGTCTCCTCGATGCATTTCCGTGTTTGGAAATGGAATTCACTGATAGCTAAATGGCCGGTGGACAAACAAGTTCTGCATACACACATGCAAGGTGCAGTGAACTACACTCACTGCCAGATGGATGCGACGACTTCAGTGCTGAAAAGGTGACGATCAAATAAGCTCTAAGCCATACACGTTCGTGCACCAGTAAGATGCTTCTGATGTGCAGCAACCCCTGAGAGTAGTTGGGCAATGGGTCTCCAGGTCCACTTTTGATACCAATTTGATATCACATTAATCATGCAAGCTAATTAATTGACGGATCAGTTACTCACCCCCCACCCCACCCCCTGGGTCTCCCCCAGCTGGATGGCATGTCGGCCCCTCAGTGAACTCCCGGCCCCCTCCCCTCCCATGATGTTATCCAATTTAGCAGCTCAGAAAAACTGGTGAGAAATTCAAATTTGTTGATGAGAATATCAAAATTTTTGTATTCGCTTTGAGTTTCGGAGACCAACTGACATAGTTCATAGCACCAACACCATAGGGCGCTGTTGGCTCTCCCCCACTCCCCTCTCCCCTCCCCCCCCCCCCCACCTGAAAATTGGTGGGAAAAGGACTCAGTCTATGCTGGGCTGCCGGACAGACCTGAAGTAACTCTTTATTATTTCCTACACAGTGCGGAATATTGTTTATTTAAACGATTTCAGTTGTCATTGATCGAGCACTAGACTATCTCCATCCAGTTTCGTTTGAGGCAGCTATATGTTGAGTGGATATTTTCGCTACGAGTCTAGCACTAGAGAGTTGCTCCAGCCGGTCTAGCCAATAGGCCTGTATGGAAAATAATGATAGGACAGCGTGTTATAACTGAATCACAAGTGAGCAGCTACTGCTGCCAGGAGCCTGAGGAGCATAAGGGTGGGTAATAATATTAGAACGGTGACACTCTGCGCCCCTGTGTAGGTTCCGTTAAAAGATCTCGCTGCAGCGAAAAAACTCCTGATCAACAGCTCCTCACTTTAGAACTCTCTCTTGAGGTAAAGTGTACAGCTCGTCGTATCGCGGTCGCGTTCTCGGTTCCCTAGCACGGGGTCCCGGGTTAGATTCCCGGCGGGATCAGGGATTTTCACCTGCCTCGAGATGTTTGGGTGTTTGTGTTGTTCTCATCATTTCATCATCATTCATGAAAGTGGCGAGTTTGGACTGAGCAATGGTTGGGAATTTGTACCGACGCTGATAACCCTGCAGTTGAGCGCCCCACAAACCAAACATCATCATCATCTTAAGGTAAATAAATGCTTCGTTACATATGAAGAGCCTCAAGGTAACACCACAGAGAACTTGTAAATATCTGGCTTATACTATGTGGCACTTCAAAATTTCGATAATATAGTTGATTTTATTACGATGACATCTCGCCCTATGTAGGTTCCATCAAAAGCTCTCACTGCAACGTGAAAACGCCTGATTCATTCTCCAATTCTTAGATCGCATCAGTGATACTCTCACCATCGCATCCACCTACTTGGTGGCGCGTCATTGATTTCAAATTGATAGGCTAATTAATAAATTTGATCATGAGATTCCCTTTGCATTGTGAGTAATTCTTTTTTTCCTGCAATCGGTTTACAGTTGCCAGGTAACCATTACAGATGCTTCCATGACGTCTCTGGAGGCTTCCAACAGTCTAGGTAGTCACTTCCTCTGTTACCAAAGTGGGTGGTAACCGTCGTCAAATAGCCGAAGATATTCAATGCTATTTGCGTTCTATCTCTCGGTTGTCTTGTCATGCTGGTGGAATTATATCACTTAGAATTCTGGCATACTGCTCCCTAACTTATCCTACTAAGACCTGTCAGTCTATGGTGGCATTAGGATGTTTCACTCTCTTCTCCGCGCCCTGGATTGCATGTGAACGGCAGTCACCGGGGAACGAACCTCTGCCCGCGCGTCAGGGCTGTAGCGCTCACAATGACGGACAGCTGTTAGTGATTCCAAACTCGAAATGCGCCCCAGAAGAACTGGGCGCTTAATTGTCGCTGCGGCGAATGTCGCGATGTTGAATAATAGGCTCCCCCTCATCCCTCCTTGAAACTGAAAATTCTCAGATGTTTTTTCCGAAAAATCATGGAAAGGCCGACACAGCGAGCGACAAGAAAATTCCAGTATAGTGACCGCCACATCCCAAATGTGTAGGAGTCTGCAGACCTAGGTTACCCTCAGAATACAGCCCGCTACCGGTATTCCTATTGCCTCCCGTCAAACTAGGGGGCAGATACTGCGAATCCCTGGAGGGAAGACGATGTTCTTTTCTCAGTAGAGAACTACCACGAACATAGGATACGAGAAATTAGAGCTCCTACTGATACGTAAAGGGAGTCTTTTTCCCTCGCTGTGTTTGCTACTGGAATAGGAAGGGAAATGACCACTAGTGCAACAGGATACCCTCCGCCACACACCGTACGATGGCTTGCGAAGTAATCATATAGACATAAATTTAGTCTACCTATTAAGATGTCAGTCCATCCATTTATAGGCACACAAAGCTCAGCGAAGAATGTTGTCTCTTAATGTATCTAGAAAACAAAAGACTGAACTTGTGCTGCTGATTGTCTCTCTGTGGAAATCTTCGCATTAGCCTTTAACTGCCTCATTGCAGTTACTTCGCGAGAAGTACGTAACAGGTTGTACTATTTTTGCCCAAAGTACGTAGAAGTAACGGTACAGAGCTCACCTCTCAACTCCCTCGTAGTCACACTACTGCTTACCTGCCGTATTCTCACGAACCTTCTAGTCTTCGATATATACGCATTTGAATTCACCTGATTTCGACGAGTAAGGGATATTTCCCCCCCCCCCCCCCCAGTCAAGTTACAGACCAGTGCTAATTCTCTCGAAATTCCATCACCCCACTACTATAGCACTGTTCCATTACTTTAGAAGACTGTCTAGTCCACTGACCAGAGAAAGAGCTATCACAACGAGAAAAATTACACACTAACTTACAGGAGAAAATTCTAAATCACGCAGAGTATATATCGATTGCACAAAGAAATTCAGAAGCATATCACCTACAGTTCATCGGCATCGAATGACTGACTATAATTATCTCTCCTGCACATGACCTAATCTCCTTTACCATATCCTTATGATTACCGCCGGCCGGGGTGGCCGAGCGGTTCTTTGGGGAATCATATTCGTGGCACTCTCATATCGCCAAACGAGTCACCTTTTTCGAACCTATCTGCTACGGGCCCCTACAGCAAAAGTCCAGCTTCGTTTCAGTCTCACTGCATCTTATAACTGTTCCTCGATCTCTGCCCCGCCATGACTGCAGCTCTGCGCTTATGATCATTCCAGTTTAAGTCGGAAATGAGCAGAAGTCGAAGAGTGCTATATGCACCAACTTCTACATCGCCTGCAGAAAAAGGGTGAGCTTAGCTAACTCGACAGGACTGTATTTTGACCACTCGATGGAAATGATATAACATCTTGTCATAGCTCCTCCAGTCGTGTGCAGTGTCTAAGGCCAGCGTCAAACGAAGCTTTCTCCTGCAACACGAGGTAGTAGAAAACACAGTACGAGCAGTTACAGTGATGTTTCTTATCAGGAAAATTAGGATGACTCCGTAACATACGGGAATTGGAAAAAGGACGAGAATTTTTTCACTGCATTGAGGTTGTTTCCAAACTACATATAGGTGCTAGAGTCCGAAAGAGGTCTGTGTAACTCAGGGTGTATTCATGTCTATTATCCAAACACTGTCTCTATCCTCCTTATTTTGTACCACCCAACAGAGAAAAACTATGAACTAGAAATACTCCGCTAGAGTCACCCGGTAGGGAACTCGATAAGATATTGCTGTTTACCTCTCTTCCAATACATTGAAAACAAATATCTTCCGCTTAATTCGAGCGTATGTGGCGACCCTATTAAATATACAAGTATTGGTCCATTGTAACAGCCGACCAGTAATCAAAGTCGCTTGCACAGACCAGTGTAAAGTTTCGTCACCTGTAGTGTAGGAGGACCGTATCCTACAGACTATCAATCGCAAGAGAGGATCTCTATATTGTTCTTTCACAAGCAGTTTGATACATTTTTTTCTGCTGTAACACATCCAAGCTCTGTTCAACCCATTGGCTCTCACAGAAATCTGGACACCGCATGGTGTAAACTATACTGTTCCCACAACGCACAAGATGGTTGAAGTAAAAAACAGAGAAGGTGTCCCTTATTGACAAAAATGTGGATGACATTGCAACATACAGATACTGAAAGAGTTTGCGGCATTGTGGAGCGTTTCCAAGCAGCTGTTCAAAGGTGATGGGCTCTACATTTACTCTCATCTTACACACTGAAGGGCTAGCAGGTCTCAGTGTTCCATTTCGATCGATTCGTCGTACTGCAGTCACCGTTTCATGCAGGCCAATCCCAGAAGATGTTGATCCCACCAGGACTCTCTCCATCTCAAACAAGTGTACCAGTTAATCATTATGCTGCAGTCAACAGCGTGCAAGTGGACGGATGGGATGGAAAGGACACTGTCCATGTGGGGCGATGTACTGTAATAAGTGCCACAGGTGATACTGCTACCAATTTCAGCAATTTTACCAGTTTTTCCGTAATTTCAGCGCCGACCAGCGACACAGCAGCATGCTCCCCAGTTTCTGAGTCGTCGCTAAACCATCCCTCCAATACTTTGCGAGTATCGTATACTAGATTGCGAATGTAGACAGATGACTGTGCATCATATTTGTTCATGGCTAATTCTGGAACAGATACATCAAGGTATACCAGACAGCGTCGTATATCGATGAAGTTAGGTTTTCTACATATTTCTAGCACTTCGATCATAGTGCGTAATTTACGATTACGATTTCCCATCTTTTCCTATGTGGGTAGGAGTCACAGAGAATTCGCGCGTTCTTAAGATAAAGTTGGAGTTTCAAAGATCTCCACACATTGTCTTTGACCAACCCTCGCTACAACACTGCCCTCGATTTAATTTTCAACTGACCAGAAGTAATAGGGTACTATGCTCACTACAGTCCATGTCTCGTGAATGAACAGAGCGATCTGAATGTGTCACTAGGTTCAGCCAAGACTGTTCCGCACCAGTCTTACTCATAGCACCCATCAAAGTGCACAAGATTTCTCGGTGTGTAGTAAATACGAGAGTCTTGTCATGATACAACAAATGGTTGTGAAGAAACATGTGGTTTATTCACGATGGAGCTACAAACAGACGGCGTTTGAAGCAATTTTACGTAAATCAACTGCGCTGTCAATTCTAAGGTATTGATCTAATGTCTGGGGTCAGTACCGAGAAGGTATTGGCAAGAGAGAAATGGTCATAGAACATAAATACATGCGCTCCTAAGGCTACGTGGTTCTACACTTAAGAACGTTATAATGTTACGGCCATGTGCTTTCCGAAATATTAGTCATATCGAGCGCAGCGTTCTTAATACTCTAATGCAGGTTCAAAAGGGAAAGCGCATATGAATACAAGCAAAATCTAGTAGACTTTCGGATGTCTGTGGAAGATCTATCCACGAAGCATACGACAGCTACCACCATCACACCTTAGCAAAAGATCTCGCTGAGAACCCGAGGAAATTCTGGTCTCGTGTAAAATCGCTAAGTTGGTCTAGGGCTTCCATTCCCTCCTTTGTTGACGAGTCTGGTGTGACAGTTAAAGATAGCAAAACGAAAGCCGAAGTTTTAAATTTCACATTGAAGAAATAGTTCACACAGGACAATCGTACATACATACCCTCATTTGACCATCGGACAGACGACGTGGTAATAAGCATCCCTGGCATAGAGGAACAACTGAAAGCGTTGAAAGCAAATAAATCACAGATCCGCATCGGATCCCAATTGTTTTTTTAGAACGAGTACTCTACTGCATTGGCCCCTCATCTAGCCTGCATTTATCGTGAATTTCTCTCCCAGCACAAAGCCCCGAGCGACTAAAAAAAGAGCAGTTGACTCCAGTACGTAAGAAGGGTAAAAGAACGCACCCACAAAATTACAGAGCAATACCCCTAACTTCCGTTTGCTGCAGAATCCTTGAAAATATTCTCAGTTCGAGTAAAATAAACTTTCTTGAGACAGAGAAGCTTATGTCCTCGAATCGGCATGGCTGTAGAAAGCATGGCTCGTGCAGAACTCAAATTGCCCTTTTCTCACGTCTGCATCTACACCCATACTCCGCAGGCCACCTGGCGGTGTGTGGCGGAGGATACTTTGAGTACCTCTATCGGCTCTCCCTTCTATTCCAGTCTCGTATTGTTCGTGGAAAGAAAGATTGTCGGTATACCTCTGTGTGGGCTCTAATCTCTCTGATTTTATCCTCACGATCTCTTCGCGAGATACACGTAGGATGGAGCAATATACTGCTTGACTCTTCGGTGAAGGTATGTTCTCGAAACTGACAAAAGCCCGTACCGAGCTACTGAGCGTCTCTCCTGCAGAGTCTTCCACTGGAGTTTATCTATCATCTCCGTAACGCTTTCGCGATTACTAAATGATCCTGTGACGAAGCGCGCTGCTCTCCGTTGGATCTTCTCCATCCCTTCTATCAACCCTATCTGGAACGGATCCCACACCGGTGAGCAGTATTCAAGCAGTGGGCGAACAAGTGTACTGTAACCTACTTTCTTTGTTTTCGGACTGCATTTCCTTAGGATTGTTGCAATGAATATCAGTCTGGCATCTGCTTTACCGACGATTAATTTTATATGGTCATTCCATTTTAAATCACTCCTAATGCGTACTCCCAGATAATTTATGGAATTAACTGCTTCCAGCTGCTGACCTGCTATACTGTAGCTAAATGATAAAGGATCTTTCTTTCTTTGTATTCACAGCACATTACACTTGTCGACATTGAGATTCAATTGCCATTCCCTGCACCATGCGTCAGTTCGTTGCAGATCCTCCTGCATTTCGGTACAATTTTCCATTGTTACCGTGGTGGATAATCCACCCTAATCAGCCAACTGCTGTTGAGCGGGAGGGCTGGGCCACAGAAGCAACATTCGCGGTTTATAAGAACAACACTTTTATTGACTTGTCTTTGGCCAAATAAAATTTTATCTTTAAAATTAAGAGTCCTTACAAGCACGGGCAACGGCCCTATTCAAATAACATCAATCTTTGACCAAGCATTAAATGACTTGCAAGTTAATTAAATTCTATACACAGTAAAGTTCGCAAAAGGAGACTACAATAATGAGATAAACTTTAACCAATAATGGATATCACAAATTTTTTTTAACACAAAATAAAATACAAACTGATACGCCCCTTCGTGACACATTTTCAAAACAAGTGACGTCACATAGGCACGGTGTAATTCAAGTAGCAGAAGGGGGCCCACTGGAGCCAGGCCAGAGGCGGCTGGACCCAGACAGAACCCACGGGGGAAGCGGGCGAGCTGGACAGGGCGCCGCGCTCACTGCACTGTAACACACTGAAGAGAAGGTCTTAGAGCCCGTGCTACTGTACAGTTTCAGAGAAAAGGGGTAGGGGGGGGGCGAGAAAACGGCAAACGTTAATTCCTCAAACGTAAAATAACTACAATGTGTAAAATGATAGCCTATTTCACGAACATTGCAATAAAATAATCAAGGATGAATCAATAACTAATGCCCTTGACGTAACCTTAAAGGGCGAGGGCGAATAAGATAATACCAAGTCAGCTTAGAAGTTGAAACTACACTCGTAGGTCGACATATGCTCACTGATGCTGGGGAGCTCATTTGAGTTGCCCCTCAACAGGATACTGAAAAAAGTTAAGCAGTCAAGTGAGGTCAGCATTTCACGGTTTGCGAGTGAACAAGTAATGTAAAATTAGATAACACAGAACGTACAGATTCAATGTTAAGCCTGAACTTTGAACCAACTATAACAACGTCCACACAGCTCACTGTACCAGGAAAAATACTACAGTTTCACCATACTCGCTTATGCCGTCCGACACTCCGAACAGCAATAGTACCAATTAATACATTTCGCTTGCTCGGACTGTATCACATCACAAAATGCAGATAGACATTTAACCAAACACAATAACACGTGATTACTTAAACAGCACTAAATAGAGGGGACCTTTTGGTTGGCAAGACAACAGTTTCCGGTCACGGTGCCGATACTTGGGAGGCAAGGATCAGTACAGTATGCGCACCAAAAACATGACAAGCAGTTCTCACCAAATATTTTATGAAATCCCTTACAGATCGAAATCAGGGCCGCACGACTCGATTCGGGTAATGTGGCCGAGTCCAGTTCGCACACTAGAAGCCAGACGTGTCAGACAGCCCACCACCTCGGCGCCGTGCCCCTGCCTGCTGGACCGCGCCGCTCTCCGGCTGTCCCTCTCTGGCGCCGCACGGCCGTCGCGGCCAAAAGCCACGTCAGACGGCCGAGCCCGCACGTCGCACCGTGCCGACCCGATCGATCAGTCGATACGAGCCGGCACGGCTCAGTTACAACCTCTCTATATACTACAGCAGGAGTCCCCAAACTTTTTAGTCCGCGGGCCACATTGACTCCTCCACGAAGTCGTAAGGGCCGAGATCTACCTAGTGCCATTAAAGCACCCTAGCGCTCCACGATCACCGTAATGTAAGGCTAAAGGAAAGATGAAATCGCAAAAATCTAAGGTTGTGGGAATAGGTACCACCGAAACGAACTACGATTTTTATTTAATTACATAATTTTGATTGGTGCACCTACCTGACCGAAATTCTGGCGTATTTTGTCCTGGCGAATTTCACCGACAAAAAAGTGTGTCACTGCACATTCTTCACGAAGGCGTCCTCCAAAGTTAACGAAATCTCAAAATCATTGTTAGCAACACTATTACTGCAAGACGTATTTTACAATGTAATCACAAGAAAGTGAAACCTCGCTTAAGAAGCATCTTCCATAATGACATCTACATCTAGTCGCCGAAGTGGCGTCCATTTGAAAGACTTGCACCAGATTCGTCAGTAGAATAAAATGCAAAGAATTTTTTTACTTAAAATATTTTCGCCAAACTAGTCTGTTAACCGTTCTTTTTTTTTCACTATCGCACGGAGAATGGTCTGTCTGTTCATTGTGGATAGCCACAAGTTTAACCACGACCTTCCGCTGTGTAAAGACAGAGCTTCGACAATGTCGCGGTGTACTGGTCGCGATGGGCCTCGAGACCCAGTTGTCGGCAGTACAGGCAGGCAGGCAGTGTACCTGGCGGGCCGGGTACCGGGGGTGTCGGGTACCGGCTTGTCGGACATCGCGGGCCGTAGTTTGCAGACCCCTGTACTACCGCGTCATCCGCAAAAAGCCTCAGTCAACTTCCGACGTTATCCACGAGGTCATTTACGTATATTGTGAATAGCAACGGTCCTACGACACTCCCCTGCGGCACACCTGAAATCACTCTTACTGCGGAAGACTTCTCTCCATTGAGAATGACATGCTGCGTTCTGTTATCTAGGAACAATGCAGTCACACAATTGATCTGAAACTCCATATGCTGCTACTTTGTTTCATATACGACTGTGGGGAACTGTATCCAACGCCTTGCGGAAGTCAAGAAACACGGCATCTACCTGGGAACCCGTGCCTATGGTCCTCTGAGTCTCGTGGACGAATACCGCGAGCTGGTTTTCACACGATCGTCTTTTTCGAAACCCACGCTGATTCCTACAGAGTAAATTTCTAGTCTCCAGAAAAATCATTATACTCCAACATAATACGTGTTCCGAAATTCTACAACTGATCGACATTAGAGATGTAGGTCTATAGTTCTGCACATCTGCTCGTCGTCCCTTCCCGAAAACAAGGATGACCTGTGCCCTTTTCCAATCTTTTGCAACGCTACGCTCTTCTAGAGACCTACGGTACACCGTTGCAAGAACGGGATAAATATATCCACATGATACACAGCGAACAATGGATGAAGGGCAACACACACATTCCAAATTTCTACATTTTCGGAAACCATCCAACACGGTGACCCATTGCAGGCTGTTAAAGCAGGTAAGAGCATGTGGGATACGTTCACAGGCATGTGAGTGGTTCGAAGACTTGTTAAGTAACGGAACACAGTACGTTGTCCTCGACGGCGAGTGTTCGTCAGAGACAAGGGTACCGTCAGGAGCTCCCCAGGAAAGTGGGGCAGGACCGCTGTTGTGACACGAATGATTTGGTCAACAGAGTGGGCAGCAGTCTGCGGCTGTTTGCTGGTGGTGTCCTGTTGTACGGTAAAGTGTCCAAGTTGAATGACTTTAGGAAAACAAAAACCGACTTAGACAAAATTTCCAGTTCGTGTGATGAATGGCAGCTAGCCCTAAATGTGGAAAAATGTAAGTTAATGTGAATGAGTGGGAAAAACTAACCTGTAATGTTCGGATACTGTACTACTAGTGTCTTGCTTGACACAGTCAACTGATTTAAATATCTGGCCGTAGCTTTGAAAAGCGATATGACATCGACATGTGGGAACTGCGGTAGCGAAGGCGAATGGTCGACTTCGGTTCTTTGGGAGAATTTTAGGAAAGAGTGGTTCACCTGTAAAGGAAACCGCATAAGGGACGCTGGTGCGACCTATTCTTCAGTACTGCTCGAGTGTTTGGGATACGTACCAGGTCGGATTGTAGGAGAACACGAGGCAATTCAGCTAGAGGAATACGAGAAAAAGTTGACCTGGAAACATTTGGATCCAGGAAAACAGTCATTTTTTCTCGGCAGCGATAAGACGACAGGAATAGAATGCTTCACGTGAATGATCACCGAATGTAGAATACTAGACTTATGTATGTCACATTACATCCCAGCTGTTATCGGCTATAATTTTTTGTAAGGTATTTTCGCCGCGACGTGGCACCATCGAGTAATTACCATTCCACGCGAATATCCCATATACAGAAAGAGTTCGTCATAAAGTTTCATTGTTGAGGAAATGGCGACTGGAAACAAGGTTTAGTGACCTCAGCAAGCCTCGGATGATCCCAGAAACCTCGCCACGTTCTCACCGAGTCCGTTATGGCCACACTTCCCCCTCAGGCCGGGTACTATGTGATTATTTTACGTTCATAAGTATGTTAACTTTGAACTTAATCTCGGTAACGGATAGCGATATCGAAAAAAGTTTCGAATTTCCTCAAGAATATCATCTTAAGAACATATGCTGAAAATTTCGACGATCTGTCATGCATATAAACTATAGAAATGGTCATCCTCACAATTGGTATTTTTCGAACCGAAAAATCATTGTTTTTCCTGGTTTTATCAGGAACCTCCCATGAACAAATGGTGGTTTTATAAGCCGTCCAAAGTCCACTTTAGACCACCCCTGACGCAAAAGAACTAACCGATTTGCACAATTTGCTTGGGCTAGAGAAAGTGTGTAATATTTTAATTTTGATCCTATACTGCAAAATAGTTACAGTGTGCTTGTACTTCCGGTAGGTGCACAAAAATTAGATATCGAAATATTTTAGTAGTAGCGACCTAATTGAAACTGAAATGACAAGAAGAAAAACATTTTCCTTGCCGAGATTCGAACCCGTCACGTATAGTCGTTGTTTTCTAACCATGAACAGAGGTCAAATGTCGGTATATTTCACCAGTAGGGAGATGTGCGATGTCTGACCTGGAAGTGACTGTGCTCACCGGGAGTCGAGCCCACCACAGTTCACCACTGTTTGACTGCACGCGAACAATAGTCAACTATCGAATTCGTTTTCACCAGTAACTGGGAGCGGCATGTTTGAACCTGAAATTATATGAGTTCTGTGTCTGACTGGGAGTCGAAAGCGGCTCCAGTCGCAATTGTTGACAACGCAGGGAGGGACATAAAAAATCATACATATTTGTCACGTGTAGTTTGGTGCCCACATGCTACAACTTGAAATTGAGTCTAATCAGGATTCCAACATAGCCACGTGCCTTTCGTGGAGACCTTTAGGAGTTAGCAGTCTTGAGGAAGCAACGAAAGATGGAACTCTATCATCTCGATTAGATCGAATCCTACAGAATGTGGTATCTAAATTCGAATCCGAGACTGGCACAATTACTTTCAATCTCTCAAGTTCAAATACAGTAAGAAATTAGTGTCCTGTGATCTTACATGATGACTGGTTCGTTACTTCCGCATCTGTTACGGCCCAACCTACACCTACTTTGTTCCTGTAGGCAGCGGAGGGACGTCATGTTCACCTGGATTTGGAAACACGGTACATCGTTACGTTGTTCAACTGGCGTTATCACATGTGAAAAAGGACTGTTCATGCATTTTTTTTTATGGTTGCTCAAAGTGTGCATCGAATCCAGATCTTAAACATATGAAGCCAGATTCATTCCAGTAGCCCACCGAAGTACGGATGAATTTCGCATATTTTAAGCATATGAGGATTGCTGCTTGAACGACTGAAAACGGAGAGTGAAACGTCTAACATTCGTGACATTTTGTTCTCTTTGGATGTAATAGAGGGCTGGCGGCAGCGGACGCACCTGGAAACATTCGTGGGCGTGCAGGATAAGCGCATCGAAGAAATCACGGCGGCAAATAGTTTTCTTAAGTAGGATGGTTTCGATAATTTCGACGTGAATTATGCGACACATTGGAGATCAGTGGTCTTTGGTGAAAGGCGATTTGATGATTTAGCAGTGTGGTCCACCCGATCACTGGCAAATGTGATAAACAACGCCATTTATACATTCGTGGCCAGAAAACAACGACAATAGGTGGCGGATTCGAATCCCGGTAAGGCAGAACTTCTTCGTGTCGCCATTTGAGCTTCAGTCATCTCGCTACTGGAGAAAAATTTTTATATCTTAACATTCGATTGTGACCATTGGGTTTTGGGTTGGAATCCCCGCCCAACACAAAACTTTACGCCATTTTAAGTTAAAAATGGGCACTCTTTATTACCAGTGATTGAAACCTTATTTAAGATCTTTCGTGGCTACTTAGCAGGAACAATACTTGCTGGATAGGAGTTCCAGATGGCAGTCCAGCATAAAAATATTCGACATGTAATTTCAAGCTGAAATTTTGAAATGACATTGATGTTAATAAATCTGAGTTTGCAATCTTTAAAGACTGTCTCATCTCAAGTCACGTGTTTCCTGCTATTTGCATTATCGTGACATTATTTCACATGTGGATCTATAGCCTCACACAGCAGTTATCTCTAGTGGTCTCTTCTTTAGGGGGCAGTCGAATGAAAACGAGCGAGATGGATGGGCCGGCCGCTGTGGCCGAGCGGTTCTGGGCGCTTCAGTCCGGAAGCGCGCGACCGCTACGGTCGCAGGTTCGAATCATGCCTCGGCCATGGATGTCTGTGATGTCCTTAGGTTAGTTAGGTTTAAGTAGTTCTACGTCTAGGGGACTGATGACCTCAGATGTTGTCCCATAGTGCTCAGAGCCATTTGAACTTTTTTTTTGCGATAAATGGAAAAAATGGCGAAGTGCGAGTAGGTTCCGAACAAACTACATAACGTATTCAGGCAGTTGATCCATTCCGGGAATTTAGAATATCGTCTTCTTTTGTCTTTTATGGACATTCTTACTGGCAAGACAGCCATCCCACGGATTACAAGATTTTCGAGAATGCTTTAATCTCAATAATATAGCTGTGACATTTAAGTCGAGTAAGCGGCAGGCGATCATGATTTTTTATAATCAGTAGTTCTGCATCCAGACTGACTGAGTTGCAATGATAAAAGTCAAGCATCAGACAACGAATGACTTTCGGAATTTGTGCATCATCGTATATCCAAAAGCGATTTCTGTACCTAAATATAGCGTTTCAAGTTGTATTTGAAACAAAAATTCGCACCCCAGTCTCGAATGAGCAGTAATGTCGTTCCTTGCCTGATATTTGGAGGAGGAGTAGGAGGAGGAGGAGGGAGATATAAGAGTTTAACGTCCCGTCGACAGGGAGGTCATTAGAGACGGAACACGAGCTCGGATTAGGGAAGGAAATCGGCAGGGCCCTTTGAAAGGACCCGTCACAGCATTTGTCTGAAACGATTTAGGGAAATCACGGAAAACCTACATCAAGATGGCTGGAGACGGATTTGAACCGTCGTCCTCCCGAATGCGAGTCCAGTGCCTATTATTTGACATTTACCTTTGCGACCCTGTCAGACTGAATGCAGAACTAGTGATTGCTTTAATTTCGAGCTTGGCGTCGAATTAAAAATATAAAAAAAAAATTCTTTTCGTGTGGTATAATTACAAGTTTACAGCTTCCGGATTTTTTCCTTTGATTGTGCTATGGAGCCGTGCTTTTTGCCAAATTTTATGAATCTCGGCCAACGGGAAGTACGCTACAGGTTTTGATGAGTGAGTTCAAAATATGTGATATACTACTGGCCATTAAAATTGCTACACCAAGAAGAAATGCAGATGATAAACAGGTATTCATTGGAAAAATGTATTATACTAGAAGTGACATATGATTACATTTTTACGCAATTTGGGTGCATAGATCCTGAGAAATCAGTACCCAGAACAACCACCTCTGGCCGTAATAACGGCCTTGATACGCCTGGACATTGAGTCAAACAGAGCTTGGATGGCGTGTACAGGTAGAGCTGCCGATGCAGCTTCAACACGATACCACAGTTCATCAAGAGTAGTGACTGGCGCATTGTGACGAGCCAGTTGCTTAGCCACCATTGACCAGACGTTTTCAATTGGTGAGATATCTGGAGAATGTGCCGGCCAGGGCAGCAGTCGAACATTTTCTGTATCCAGAAAGGCCCGTACAGGACCTGCAACATGCGGTCATGCATTATCCTGCTGAAATGTAGAGTTTCTAAGCGATCGAATGAAGGGTAGAGCCACGGGTCGTAACACATCTGAAATGTAACGTCCACTGTTCAAAGTGCCGTCAATGCGAACAAGAGGTGAGCGAGACGTGTAACCAACGGGACCCCATACCATCACGCCGGGTGATACGCCAGTATGGCGATGACGAATACACGCTTCCAATGTGCGTTCACCGTGATGTCGCCAAACACGGATGCGACCATCATGATGCTGTAAACAGAACCTGGATTCATCCGAAAAAATGACGTTTTGCCATTCGTGCACCCAGGTTCGTCGTTGAGTACACCATCACAGGCGCTCCTGTCTGTGACATAAATGGCCTTTTTTTTGGTTGCACTGACACAGAACGTTCAATTTTTTACACGACTAAGGGACCATAGACCTCAGTATGTGAAATAAATTTCATCATTCCTGAGAAAATCTGTTTTCTAACAGTCGGACTGACAGACAGACAGACGGACAACAAACTGTTCTTGTAAGGGTTCCTTTATTACCGACTCAATACGGAACTCCAAAACTTAAGTAAACTGTTTACTTCTTCAAAAGTAATCACCGTAATTGTTGACACATTTATTCCATTGTGAGACAAGAGGGTCAGTGGCTTTATCGAAAAATATTTTGTGGTTGCCTGTTGAACTAATTTTTTTTTGTGTCCTCGCGTGCACCTCTTCGTCCGAATCAAAATAACAGCTAGTAATGCCCTCCTTCAGGGCTCCAAAAGTTCAGGGATCGCATGGGGTGTGATCGGGATTTCACGAAGGGTGTGTAAGGGCTTCCAAGCGAAACACGTGCAGACTAGTCGAAACAACCTTGGCAACTTGTTTCATTTAACTGCTATTTATAGTAACCAAATTATTGTACCAGAAACAGATTACAAGACCTGCAAGAGAGTTACATTTTCTACATCTACATCTATACTCCGCGAGCCACCTTACGGTGTGTGGCGGAGGGTACTTATTGTACCACTATCTGATCCCCCCTTCCCTGTTCCATTCACGAATTGTGCGTGGGAAGAACGATTGCTTGTAAGTCTCCGTATTTGCTCTAATTTCTCGGATCTTTTCGTTGTGATCATTACGCGAGATATATGTGGGCGGTAGTAATATGTTGCCCATCTCTTCCCGGAATGTGCTCTCTCGTAATTTCGATAATAAACCTCTCCGTATTGCGTAACGCCTTTCTTGAAGTGTCCGCCACTGGAGCTTGTTCAGCATCTCCGTAACGCTCTCGCGCTGACTAAATGTCCCCATGACGAATCGCGCTGCTTTTCGCTGGATCATGTCTATCTCTTCTATTAATCCAACCTGGTAAGGGTCCCATACTGATGAGCAATACTCAAGAATCGGACGAACAAGCGTTTTGTAAGCTACTTCTTTCGTCGATGAGTCACATTTTCTTAGAATTCTTCCTATGAATCTCAACCTGGCGCCTGCTTTTCCCACTATTTGTTTTATGTGATCATTCCACTTCAGATCGCTCCGGATAGTAACTCCTAAGTATTTTACGGTCGTTACCGCTTCCAATGATTTACCACCTATGGCATAATCGTACTGGAATGGATTTCTGCCCCTATGTATGCGCATTATATTACATTTATCTACGTTTAGGGAAAGCTGCCAGCTGTCGCACCATGCATTAATCCTCTGCATGTCTTCCTGGAGTACGTACGAGTCTTCTGATGTTGCTACTTTCTTGTAGACAACCGTGTCATCTGCAAATAGCCTCACGGAGCTACCGATGTTGTCAACTAAGTCATTTATGTATATTGTAAACAATAAAGGTCCTATCACGCTTCCTTGCGGTACTCCCGAAATTACCTCTACATCTGCAGATTTTGAACCGTTAAGAATGACATGTTGTGTTCTTTCTTCTAGGAAATCCTGAATCCAATCACAAACCTGGTCCGATATTCCGTAAGCTCGTATTTTTTTCACTAAACGTAAGTGCGGAACCGTATCAAATGCCTTCCTGAAGTCCAGGAATACGGCATCAATCTGCTCGCCAGTGTCTACGGCACTGTGAATTTCTTGGGCAAATAGGGCGAGCTGAGTTTCACATGATCTCTGTTTGCGGAATCCATGTTGGTTATGATGAAGGAGATTTGTATTATCTAAGAACGTCATAATACGAGAACACAAAACATGTTCCATTATTCTACAACAGATTGACGTAAGCGAAATAGGCCTATAATTATTCGAATCTGATTTATGACCCTTCTTGAAAATGGGAACGACCTGCGCTTTCTTCCAGTCGCTAGGTACTTTACGTTCCTCCAGCGATCTACGATAAATTGCTGATAGAAAGGGGGCAAGTTCTTTAGCATAATCACTGTAGAATCTTAAGGGTATCTCGTCTGGTCCGGATGCTTTTCCGCTACTAAGTGATAGCAGTTGTTTTTCAATTCCGATATCGTTTATTTCAATATTTTCCATTTTGGCGTCCGTGCATACAGCACAGGCGGAACGCAGTTTACGGGAGTTGCCCAGAAAGTAATGCACTGTATTCTCTTTCAACAATTCTTTATTGAACATAATGAGAATTACACACACGAAAGAATGGTGTTTTATCTACACATCCTATTTTTCCACGCAATCTCCATCCCATTCTATGGCATTTCTCCAGCGGGAAAAGGGGCGTGTATGCCCTGTCGGTACCAATCCATGTTCTGGTGGCGGAGCGAGTGCTTCGGTGTGTGAATCACCTCCTCATCGTCCTCAAAATGTGTTTCACGAATGGCATCCTTTGATGGCCCAAGCAAAACGAGGTCTGAGAGGGCTAGGTCCGGGCTGTCAGGTGTGGCAGCCGTGGGCGGTCTCCCCGACCGCTGCAAATCGTGGAGCTCCGCCGAACCGCCTTCTGACGACCTCACCCTCCGTGGCCAGCGGCTAACTGTACTTCTGTCGACAGCAGATGCTCCATAGATTTTGCACAAGCGTTTGTGAATGTTCCCTCCCCACAGTTTCTCTCTCTGTAGTGAGAAATTCAATGGTGGCACTTTGCTTGTGACGTACATCACCTACAGACGCCCTTTTGAAACTGTTCTCCAAATACGCTATCTGGCGTAAGCGACGGAAACTTGGCACGCTCACTCAGCGGACTTCAAATAATACGTAACGTTTCGCATTCGTAGCTTTGTTTTCGGCTGAGCAAAAAAAAAATGCGGTGCACTATTTTCTGGGTAACCCTCGTACGTAGAACTTTAGGGTACTTTTAGGCTCGACAGTACACCCTTATTTAACAAACCACTACGAAATAAATGGCCGAGGATACTTCCCATTGTATCGACATTAAAGTTTCTTTGCATCTCATTCACGTGTGAAGTGTATGCTAAGAATGACTGCTTAATTGAGTCTGTGCGTGCAGTAAGTAGGCCGACCTTGTCTTCGGAGTATTTACGGGAGCGGTACACAGGATGATGAAGGCTGTCTCTAGATTCTTGACTTGATATTAATTCTTGAAGTTTCGTAAGCTTGCTTTCAGCCGTGAGCCAATTCACACGTTTCAGTATTTTGGTGAGACTCTTCCACAAGTCAGAAAAACATGCACGTCTATACGTAAATCCGATAGCATTCTTTACTAATACGAGTATCTGGTACGAGTCCCAAACTTTTGTACCCTGCCTGGAAGGCGGCGCGTGGGTCTCCTCCTGTGATCTGCAAAATAGGCCGAATGAAGGAAGCTAATAGGAGCAGGAGAGGTAAAGCACTTCGGTACTGCGTGTAAAGTAAAAGGACATTTAATAGAGAATATTAGTCAATGAGATACGTAACTTTTGGTAAAGAATGAGCACGTAGGTGCGAAGCTGTTCATGTAGCAAAGCTAACAGTTGCTAGTAGTTGGACAGACCATGATTGAAGTAACAAAGGCACAACTCTGTAATGGCTAGCCCCCTATGAAGTAGAAGCTAAATTCTCGGTCGCCTGCTCTCGGTCAACTGTGGAGAAAGCAGAGCGGCGCTCGTCGAGCTCCACGGCGTTGTCCAGAGGGCGCTGCGGCCGGCGCGGTTCGTCCGCTCTCCTCTCGCAGTCCCAGCCAACGAGCGTGCACACGCTGTGGCATCGCAACTATCGACGCCACACAAACATTTGACCAACATTCAACAATGCACTCCGTCTTCAGGCCACAAGTGGCCCATCGGAACCATCCGACCGCCGTATCATCCTCAGATGAGGATGCGGATGGGAGGGGCGTGTGGTCAGCACACCGCTCTCCCGATCGTTATGATGGTTTTCTTTGACCGGATTCGGTCGGGTAGCTCCTCAATTGGCATCACGAGGCTGAACACTCTAAAATGGGGCCCACGAATATTTGTAAGCAAAAAAAAAAAATGGTTCAAATGGCTCTGAGCACTATGGGACTGAACTTCTATGGTCATCAGTCCCCTAGAACTTAGAACTACTTAAACCTAACTAACCTAAGGACATCACACAACACCGAGTCATCACGAGGCAGAGAAAATCCCGGACCCCGCCGGGAATCGAACCCGGGAACCCGGGCGCGGGAAGCGAGAACGCTACCACACGGCCACGAGCTGCGGACTATTTGTAAACAGTCTCGTTCGCAGCCCACTCTGCTTTACAAATTTGAAATTATTTTCCTTTTCTATTCGTGGCTTCTATTCTTGAGAGATAGCACTGTTTAATCTCAAACTCTCTATTCCATAGTACTCTTACTGGAAATATTCTGGAGAGTTTTCGTTATCGGATTGGTATATGCAAATTAGGCACAATTTAATTCTTTCTCAGGCGTTGGCTTCCTAATGCATGTAAAAATATGACGCCTCAACATGTAAGCACTTGAAAAATTACCAATACTCATTCAGCGCTTCCCGCAATCACCTGCAAAATATCAGGTTTGATCAAATGTTCAAATGTGTGTGAATTTCTAAGGACCGAACAGCTGAGGTCATCGGTCCCTAGACGTACACACTACTTATACCAATTTCAACTAACTTATGCTAAGAACAACACACACGCCCCTGCCCGAGGGAGGATTCGAACCTGCGACGGAAGGGGTCGTGCAGTCCGGTAAATGGCGTCTCAAACCGCGCGGCTTAGGTTTGAACATTACCACTACAAACGAATACAGTATCTTGCCTTCTTCTTCCGATCGTAGAACTGACATATTGCAGTTTTCATGTAACAAAAACAATTCTGTCATCACAATAGATTTAAACGAGTAATTGTGATTTTCTTGATCGTCATACACCGTCCAGCAAGCCTTCAACTTTTCGGCCTCTCCAAAACTATGATACAGTGATTTAGAGAGCCCGAGGATCTTGAACAGTGGGAGACTGCCACACGTTGTCCGAGACACCTGCGATCGCCATCATAACCGTCACTGCGTGCTTCCGAGTTGACACGTCTCCAAATCCTCAGGCATCATCTAGTGATTTACCTTTGCGAAACCAATATCGACTTCTTAATACCCGCGACAGTGCGCGTGCATATGTGTGTGTGTGTGTGTGTGTGTGTGTGTGTGTGTGTGTGTGTGTGTGTCTGTGGGTGTACGCGATCACACAGCAACCTCTCCTATATTCTAGCCAGACTACTGACAAAACAAATTCGATTTCCGAAAGCCTTTTGACACTGTACCGAACAAGCGACTTGTGAAATAGGAGTCTTATCGAATATCGTCTCAGTTATGTGACTGGATTTGTTATTCCCTGTCAGAGAGGTAACAGTTCGTACTAATTGACAGAAAGTCATCGAGCAAAACAGAAGTGATTTATGGCGTTCCCCAAGGTAGTGTTAAAGGCCCTTTGCTGTTCCTTATCTATATAAACGATTTGGGAGGCAATCTGAGCAGCCGTCTTAGGTTGTTTGCAGATGACGCTGTCGTTTATTGACTAACAAAATCATCAGAAGATCAAAACAAATTGCAAAACGATTTAGAAAAGATATCTCAATCGTGCGAAAATTGGCAGTTGACCCTAAATAACGAAAAGAGTGAAGTCATCCACATGAGTGCTAAAAGGAATTCGTTAAACTTCGGTTACACGATAAATCTAATCTGAAAGCCGTAAATTCAACTAAATACGTAGGAATTACAATTACGAACAATTTACATTGGAAGGAACACGTTGAAAATGTTGTGGGAAAGGCTAACCAAAGACTGCGTTTCATTGGCAGGACACTTAGAAAATGTAACAGACCTACTAAGGAGACTGCCTACACTACGCTTGTCCGTCCTCTTTTAGAATACTGTTGCGCGGTGTGGGATCCTTACCAGATAGGACTGAATGAGTACATCGAAAAAGTTCAAGGAAGGTCAGCACGTTTTGTATTATCGCGAAATACGGGAGAGAGTGTCACAGAAATGATACAGGATTTGGGCTGGTCATCATTGAAAGAAAGGCGTTTTTCGTTGCGACGGAATCTTCTCACGAAATTTCAACCACCAACTTTCTCCTCTGAATGCGAAAATATTTTGTTGAGACCGACTTACATAGGGAGGAACGATCTCCACGATTAAATAAGGGATATCAGAGCTCGTACGGAAAGATATAGGTGTTCGTTCTTTACGCGCGCTATACGAGATTGGAATAATAGAGAATCGTGAAGGTGGTTCGATGAACCCTCTGCCAAGCACTTAAATGTGATTTGCAGAATATCCATGTAGATGTAGATGGTGTGTACGTTTTTTCGATCTCGTCTTTATCTGTATTGACATTAATGATTACTGCCCAAGCTTTTCTTCCATATCTCATGCAACTTTGTGGCTGCAACGAGTTGTTAGTTCTGGATGTTGAGAGTGGACAAAATGACGGGTGCGTTTCTCTGGGCAGCCACTACGCAGATACGCCGCCTCCCGCCTGTTGAGCGTGCCGGTGGCCAGCAGCACGTGGTGCGGCTGGTCAGGTCAGCTGTCCCTGCGGCGCCCCCACCCCCTGGTCAGCGCCCACAGACTCCCCTGGCTTTCCAGTATTCTTGTCGTCAGGATCTTGCCTTGGCTTTTAGCTGCGATGCTGTCACTTCGAGGGTCTATGAAACAAGTCTGCAACGTGCTCGTAGTATTCATTCCACCTCGGAACAAATGTTGGGGTTATTTCAAGGAAAAACACGCGAAATGTGGGCCCACATGTTTCCTCATTTCATATAATACACTTTATTGATTAAAAACAATTCTTAGGATTACAAATTAAAAACCTTATCAAGAGAATGATAACGCTCACAATAATTTAAAGAACTTGCGCAGGATCAATTCATTAATAAGAAACTTTAACAATTTATACCATTAAGAACAGTGCTTGAAACCAGGAATATAAAGTCCCCAAATAGAAGTAAGAAGTCACACCAACTGGATGTGGCCGCAAGCTTATACAACAAATTTAGTTTTACCAGTAAAATGAACTACAAATGACCATCACTAAAGGTACTAACAATTCCCAAGCCTGGATAATACCTTAAACAGACAGTCAACGCCCACACAAAATGCAGACAGCATAACAAGTCACGCCACTGATTGTGGCTGTTGTAAAGCCCTTGACAATCTAAATACCTTAATGAAATCCCTTAAGCAAGTAAAATACACAATTGCCCAAAATACAACGAAAACTAAGAAGGCATACAATTTAAAATGTTACTACCACCTGGTAAACATCAGCAAAAATACTGAAAATGACCCTTAAATAAATACACAATCCCCCAAAATATAAGATAAGCTGCTCATGCGTGGTTTTTACATCTTTGGGCGTGTTTAGTGACATCTCTGAACAGTCAAAGGGACTACGTCTGTGATACGGTACGTACTGTCAACGAGTTCTTGGAACTGGGGTGATGCAAAACCTTTTTGTGTGTGTGTGTGTGTGTGTGTGTATAAAGCTCAGTCAAATGGAAGCGAGACAGATGGAAACAAAGTAAATAAACCACTTATTATTTCAAAAGTGATAGGCATAACTGTTAGTACATGTATCTTATTCTGAGACAAGACAGTCAGTAGCTTCCTGAGAAAATGTTGCTGTTGCATACCAGGGAGTGCTACTCTTCGTCTGAAGGAAATAGAGGGCCATGAATGCCTTTCTCCACGTCTTCAAAAATACAGAAATCGCGTAGGGAGAGGTCGGGACTTTATAAGAGGATGTGTGAGGCCTTCCCAGTGCAACGTATCCACCGTAGTCGAAACAACCTTCGTAAGACGTGGCCGGACATTATGCTGTAACAGAAAGATGCTGCCTTTAGTATTCCTATGTCTTGGAACTTTACACGCTTCAACTTTTCCAAAGTATCCACGTGCCGCTGTTCGTTAGTTGTGGCAGCATCTTCCAGAAAGTTAATGAGCAGTCAAGTAAAAACGTTAGTGTGACGTTCTCGGATTTGACGTGCGTGTTGTTTCGACTAGGCTGGACAAGTTTCGCTGGGAATCCCTTGCACAACCTCCCTGCTGTCACGATCCCTCCATATTTTGGGGCCCTCGAGAGACACACTCCGTGGCCGTCGGTTTGCTTCGGACGAAGAGATGCTGGGTACCATCACGGTTCCCTAGGCAGCCGCAAACTTTTTTCCCTGAAGGAACTGACCATCTTGTCTCACAATGGGATACATTTATTAACAGTTATGTTTATTACTTTTGAAATAATAGACAATTTAATTACTTTTTCTCCATCTGTCTAGTTTTCATTTGACTGTCCCTTGTAGAAAGCAGGACGCAAATCATTTGCTTCATAATCAAAGTCTACATCCATTGCCTCACACTTGACAGATACTATTTGCATCTATGTTCTTGATCGTACGAAGTTCTAAAGGCTTTAACCGCACGTTTCTGGTCATTTGACATTTAATCATAACAAAATCGTACGAGAAACGGTTTGTTGTTTATAACTCTACGATGCGCCTACTGTTCTTTCAGACAGCAAACATTCACAGCACCCAAATCACCCATATAATAACCGACTGAAACTAACCCCAACTACCGGTTGCAGACTGTCTCTCTGACGGCTTACGGCCGCAACAAAAATTTGATTTTCAGTACTTTACATAATTACTCGCCAAATTTAAAAATTTAAAATTCTCTTGTTACCTACTCGTTTCTAGGTATAATATTATGCTAAAGATTTAACACAATAAGCCAACTATTTAAGTTAAAAGCCGTGTATGCGTCTTGGTATTACGGAGACTATATTCGACCAGTGTTTGAGAATGACTACACTTGTCGACTTCGAACAAACATTACACATAATCTCAAACTTATCGAAACTAAAATAATGGAAGGAAAAAAGTTTATCTCGTACTATATTTTCGCTGTTGATACAGGCATGACGTTTTACTGCATTCTTTCTTTGGGCTAACTCTATTCTCAACACATTTTCTAGAAAATATCTTCATATACACTGAACGCCAAAGAAACTGGTATAGGCATGCGTATTCAATTACAGAGATATGTAAACAGGCAGAATACGGCGCTGTGGTCGGCAACGCCTATATAAAACAGTAAACGTCTGGCGCAGTTGTTAGATCGCTTACTGATGCTACAACGGCAGGTTATCAAGATTTAAGTGAGTTTGAACGTGGTGATATAGTCGGCGCACGAGCGATGGGACATAGCATCTCCGAGGCAGCGTTGAAGTGGAGATTTTCCCGTACAACCATTTCACGAGTGTACTGCGAATATCAGGAATTCGGTAAAACATCAAATCTCCGACATCGTTGCGACTGGAAGAAGATCCTGCAAAAATAGGGGTGAAAAGAATCCTCTAACGCGACAGAAGTGCAACCCTTTCGGAACTGCATCATCGATATGGAGATTCGGAGCCAAAGGCCTGCTCGTGTACCCTTGATGACTTCGCGACACAAAACTTTACGCCTCGCCAGGGCCGTTAAACACCGACACTCTTGATGACTGCAAACATATTGCCAGGTCGGACGAGTCTCGTTTCAGATTGTATCGAGCAGATGGACGTGTGTGGGTGTGGAGACAACCTCATCAATCCAAGGACTCTGCATGTCAGCAGTGGACTTTTCAAGCTGGTGGAGGCTCAGTAATGGTATGGAACGAGTGCAGGTGGAGTGATGTGGGACCCCTGATACGTCTAAATACGACTCTGACAGGTGACACGTACCGAAGCATCCTGTTTGACCACCTGCATCCATTTATGTCCATTGCGTATTGCGACGGGCTTGGGCAATTTCAGTAGGACAATGCGACACCCCACACGTCCAGAATTGCTACAGAGTGGCTCCAGGAACACTGTTCTAAGTTTAAACATTTCCACTGGCCACCAGACTCCCCAGACATGAACACTATTGAGCATATCTGTCTTGCAAATTGCTCTTCAGAAAAGATCTCCACTCCGAGGTACTCTTACGGGATTAATGGACAGCCCTGCAGTATTCATGGTGTCAATTCCCTCCGGTACTACTTCAGACATTAGTCTAATCCATGCCACGTCGTGTTGCGATACTTCTGCGTGTTCGCGGGTGCGCCACGTGATACGAGGGTTGTCCAGAAAGTAAGTTCCGATCGGTCGCGAAATGGAAACAACAGTGAAAACTACAAACGTTTTATTTCCAACAGTTACATACACCTTCCACCTACTTCTCTACATAGTCGCTGCTCCAACTTCGAGTTTTGTCGTAATGTTGTATCAGCTTTCCAATATCCTCGTGTAATGTTGTTGCATTAATTTGAGGTGTAAGCGGTGCTGATATTCAAGACCATAAAAGTGGGTTAAAAGCTGTGAGCTATGTGAGGAAGTTAACCTTGCATTACTGCGCAACTGTCTCACCAGGTATCCAGTCCAGCTTACCAAATTCCCAACCAGACTAACATTAATTATAATTTTTTAGTATTCATCTTACAATAAACGGTGATATATGTTGTGTCTAGACAAGACAGTCTAGACACAATGAGAGGAAGCCGAAAGGCACGCGCTTAAACTCACGCAGGCTGGCGTGAGGTCTGAAACAGGATACGTAATGAATGCTATAAAGAAAAGTACGTAGCTTCTGGAATACTTAACTTTAATCCACATTTGTAGAACATCGCTCTTGATGATACATTAATAGAATCTCAATATCTATACTGGTAATGGCGCCTTGCTAGGTCGTAGCAACTGTAGCTGAAGGCTATGCTAACTATCGTCTCGGCAAATGAGAGCGTAATTCTCAGTGAACCATGGCTAGCAACGTCGGCTGTATAACTGGGGCTGAGTGCTAGGATCTCTCTAGACTTGCCGTGTGGTGGCGCTCGGTCTGGAAGTACTGACAGTGGCGACACGCGGGTCCGACGTATACTAATGGACCGCGGCCGATTTAAAGGCTACCACCTAGCAAGTGTGGTGTCTGCCCGTGACACCACAATATATATATATATATATATATATATATATATATATATATATATATATATATATATATATATATATAAAGACAATAAAAAGAAATGAATCAGTTTATATTTGGACTTTTATTTTAATATTGGTCATTGTTCCGTTAAAATTTCAGCATATCAAACTTGATTCATAACTAAACTGGTGCCTTATTTAGGATTGTGAAAATGTGAGGTTGTAATCTTACGGAACACATCAAATACGGAGCCAAGATTGGGAGACTACATACAACACTGCATTCATAAAATAACACACGAAGAACGTTGAAACATATTCAAGAGGAAATTAACCACAACCAACCGATTCAATTTTCACCCAAAGAAGTTACGTTCGTAGCGCAATCCTGTCCGTCATGAAATTACCACACACTGGTATACTAAATTCATACTAACTCTCTGTGAAATCTTCTCGAAAAGAATAGCTGTGGGCTACCTTGATGATTACACCACATGCTTCACGTGGTTAACTTGGTTTACACAAAGAGTGTAACTCCACAATAATTTTGATAATTAAAATAAATTAGATCGAAAAGCAATTTACAAAAGAAAAACCTCGAACTGGTTACTATCGTCTTACTATTAACCTGATGGGTCAAACAATTGTATAAGCACGTGGTACTGGCCTCACAAAGTACAGCCCATGTGGGTTGAACATAAAGAAAAGTTGCTATATTGAAAAATATTGTCAAGACGAGACGTTATAATCTCACGAACATTCGTATTTAAGATTGATGATCTTAGTTAGAGTTACTGATCAACACGTGGTTCCACTTTACTCACAAAGTAGTGACAAAGCAACTACTGGAAGATATTCTGAACTTCACACTCGAAATACACTGCGCTGCAATTTGAGATAACATTAGATATTTTAGAGCTAAACCTGAAATAAAGGTGATTAAATTTTCAGTTAGGCTGAACTTAAGAAATCCATTGTCCTACGGACTTAGCAGACACGCGCTTAGCCGGAGATCTTACCACTTCAGACTCTCGCCGCGGAGAGACTGACCTGGGCTCCTACCGAGCGTGCTTAACAGATACAAACGGAAGTGACCAGAGAGGCAGCTTCCTATACCAACATGGCAAGGGACGGACAGGACCATACTAAGAAATGAAACCTCTCTGCTTTTAGAAAGCGTAGCTACCTGTTCCGACGTTGGTCCTACTGTTCTCTAGCAGACAGGCTTGTCTGCTACCCTGAGGCATGCAACTAGAAATTACATTTGCTCATTCATCCTCTCACAGAGAAGGGAAGGGGGATGACAGTATCTTATCATATACAGTATATAAAAGAAAGCCGATGTAGGTTCTGTATGAGACTGTGTGACACGAATTACATATAAACTGTGTTTTAAAGTGTAGTGGTGTGACAGATCGTTCTTGTTTATGAGTAAAAGTAACACGTTTCACTGCTCAGTCTCCTCCCAGATAATCAGAAACACCACAGTAAATTTAGAAGAGGAATTTATGCCGTAAATGACAACAGATTTAAGAAATTAACATGAAAGGAATCCAACAGAGACCTTTCACTCGTCACAGAAAGCAGCCGCCTGTGCTTTTGGCCTGTTATCTGCACTGGTCTGCAGCTCGTTGTCTGTGGAAATATTTTGTCTTCACAGCCAGCGGTTCTTGTGAGCAGAGGTGACACTCAGGGGGAGCCAACTACGGACTGAGCAGTGGGCGACCAGACACTTCTCATCGGAAACGCTGCAGGGGCGGAAGAAGGAACTGCTCGACAGTTGTGTTATGTGGGTTGCATGACACAGGCGAAATCTCTAACCAGGATCTCATACTTGGCCGGAGCCGCTATTTCCTACGCATCTTTACGTGCTCACTGTTCACTCAAAACTGAAAAGAGAGACACGTCACGATCGACGGGCGTGTTAGAGACACTGCCCAACACATCTGTGCAAAGCTTTACCGGATTTTACCAGTGGTTTACATTTCGCGACCGATCGGAACTTACTTTCTGGAGAACTCTCGTATTATACAGGTGTACCAGTTTCTTTGGCTCTTCCATCTGTATACCGCTGAATGTATGTGCAAAATTATTCATTGTACGACATGTAGTTCGGGAGATATGACGTCATAAACATTGAGTGAAAAATCCGAGACTAATAAAACCGACATAAATAGAGTTTTACATAATAATAGACACATGTTTTACACAGTTAACGAGAAATATTTGACATATGAACTCAGTTTCAAGTAGTCAGACGATTGAAAGTGTTTTATACCTGATACGTAATTCTGTAAAGAATCGAAGGTGGGCACGGAGATGGTTGCTGTTTATATAATGAACCGCCACACGCGGACTTGGACTGCAAACGATTTAATTCAGTACGGCAGCTCTGATTGCGGAATAGGAAGACACTTTACATCTCGTTGGTCACGTTCCTATCCACACTGCAAAAAACTAGAGTGACCGAATCTTCTTTCACGCTTGTGAACCTCCGCTGACGGGAAACTTGACGTGGCAGATCCCACGTGGCAGCTAGCTGCACGTGCGCGCGGCGGCGAGCGCCCGCCCGCCTCAGCCCACGCTGGCGCACCTCCCCGCCGCTCGCGTCCGCCTCTTTCGCTCCTCTGAAATCCCACAGTTCCGATAATACGCGAGATATTTGTTAGGAACCTCTCCTACAGTGGCGTCAGAAACCTGCTGGTCGCTTCCCCTTCAGAGGAAGATAATTATTCACTCAAGTTGTAAGTAGGCTGTTTAGGTTTTTTTTATTGGTAACGCCACATAGCGCTCTGATGAAAATCACTGGCTGTGCTGTGTGCAGTCTGTGGCTGGTTAGCATTGTTGTAATACTCGCCATTGTAGTGTTGGGCAGTTGGCTGTTAACAGCGTGTAGCGTAGCGCAGTTGGAGGTGAGCCGCCAGCAGTGGTGGATGTGGGGAAGTGAGATGGCGGATTTTTGAGAATGGATAATCTGGAGGTGTGTCCATCAGAAACAGTACATCTGTAAGAATGGATGTCATGAACTGCTATATATATTGTGACTATTAAGGTAAATACATTGTATGTTCTCTATTAAAATCTGTCATTTGCTAACTATGCCTATCAGTAGTTAGTGCCTTCCGTAGTTTGAATCTTTTATTTAGCTGGCAGTAGTGGCGCTCGCTGTATTGCAGTAGCTCGAGTAACGAAGATTTTTGTGAGGTAAGTGATTTGTGAAAGGTATAGGTTAATGTTAGTCAGGGCCATTCTTCTGTAGGGATTATTGAAAGTCAGATTGCGTTGCGCTAAAAAAATATTCTATGTCAGTTTAAGCACAGTCATGTATAATTTTTCTAAGGGGACGTTTCAAAGTTACTTTAAATCTTTGGTGCACTACACATTTCAATCGGCGAGTAAAATTTGAGATCTCGCTAGTGCTACAACGGCCATATCGCAGTTGCTGTTCACCCTCATCAGTAATGACCGCTTGAATCACACCTGCAATTAGGACCGAGTGCGATCCTTCTAAACGCACCCGGTAGGCAATTTCCTTTTTTTTTTTTTTTTTTACTGTTCCTCTTGCTCAGTGGAGCTGGCAGATTTACAAATTTATCGAGACAGTCCCAGGACTGAAAAACACATCGCGTCGCTTCCCCCCGACACTCATCTGTTCAGCAGACAGAATCTTTGACTTTTTCTTTCGGTTCTACTACAATCGATAGAACCCTTCCTGGCTGCACTTTTTTTTCTAAAATGTGATTACTAATCTTATTTACTATAATGTTTTTTTTTTTTTTTTGCTGTAAGTTCTCAATGTACATCTCTGCAGGTTTCGATTACAGAGCTTTTTGTTCAATTATTTTTGTTTTATTATTATTTTTTTATTTTCTTACTTTACCCTCTAGAGCCATCTCTACTCGCCCCGAGCTCGGCGACGTAAGCTCGCACACGGTGCGAGGCCGTGGTCTGACCTCCGGCTGTCACTGGAACACGAATAGCGCCAGGTCACCGCGGCAACAGTGCCGACTCACAGCACGTAACGTGTCGCGTCCGGGGCGGAAACGACCGCAGACAGCCGCATTGCGATATGACATTGCTATTGCTTTAAAATATGCCAGTTGGTATATCTGAAATATAGTAGGTCAGAAATTGGCGGAGCAGTTCGTTTACAATGACGATTTAGATAATCAGTGTTGTAACGATGCGGATATAGGACGCGAAGGGTTTCGTTGGAATTTTTTATCGATTTTCGTAAAGATCTAAGTAAACAACAAACCTCGAATCGTTTCGTTCAACTTCTGACAGTCAATCGCCTTCAGAAAAGCCTCGTTTGCAACTGATTTGCGTAATTTCGTCGTGGTCGTTCTTCCGCCAGCGTTGAATTTCGTAACAGTCGGTCAGACTTTTTTGTTGTTCCAAAACCCCACCGATGGTATGTTCGACAAAACTGAAGAATACAGCTGTGTGATGTCACCACGAGATAGCTCTACGCACTCTCTGATGTGTCTGAGATTGCAGTACATTCGATCTTGCACGAACGTTCAGCCGTGATATACATGTGTTCCCAGTGGATTCCGTACAGTCTAACCAAAGCTGGAAAGACGGACTAGAGTGAATTGGTCAAAGAATTCGCCAAAGTAAATGCTAAATCCTTACAGAACATCGTAAAGGGAGGTGAAACTTTGAAATGCACGTGAGAACTGAGAAGTAAGCAGCAGTCGACTGTATTTAAGTGTTGTAAGATGAAACGAGACCAGTAACGGACATTCGTTCGCGAATAACTGCCAGGAAAATCACGGCTGGTTGGTTGGTTGGCTGGTTAATTTCGAGGGAGGGGACCAAACAACGAGGTCGTCGGCCCCACCGTATTAGAGAAGGACGGGGTGGGAAATCGGCCGTGCCCTTACAAAGGAACCATCCCGAAACTTGTCTGAAGCGTCGTTTCTTTGTTGTACAGGACATGGGGCGTTTTGCTTATGGGGTCGTAGCTCGTCAGATGCTGGATCTGTTTACCACAGGTTCGGTGGAATCAGGGAAACCGCATCATTCGTCACCATGACAATGTCGGGTATCACACATCGCATCCAACACTCGTTTATTTCACGGATAAAAACAGTCATTTAACATGCGACTGCCGACATTCGCTCTGCTTACTGTTTACGGATTGTGGGCGTCCGGGGTCCGTCTCTGGGAAGATTGACAGTTTGCTACTGTGTTTTAACATTCCACAGATGGATATTATTTTCATGATAATAATTTTAATAATACCAAGACTGTCTGATTACGATAAGACATGCAAAATGTTTTCATATAAAAACAGTAAATTGTTTAGAGCAGCGCTTATAGCATAGCTTTAGTCCAGGGCGTCCCTCATAAAACAAGTACGCCTCACGCCCGGGATTCAATAAACTACTTAAAAAGTTATAAATAGTAGCAACGTTAAAAAAACATGTGCATACCTGTTTACAAGACATACTGCAAGTGGTGGCCATGGGCACCCAGGCACCGCCAACCTCGTGTGAACAGCAACACGCTGTAATTCTGCCGGTGTGATGTTAATTTCCCTGGAATGTTCCGTTTAAGACAGTCTGTCGTGCGAGTGCTGTCAGCATAATCTGTGTCGTAGAAACAAAAATCCGGGGGCCTTGGGGGGCAGAGCCCTGTGCTTCTGCTGCCAAGTCTGTCTTTATGGAATACGTTGGTGAAGTGGGCCACAATCTAACTAGATTTTGAGGGGTTGCGCCTTCTTCTTGGAATACTGCATAAATCTTCTCTGATTGTTAGAAGCCAGTTACAATACTGAACTCTGAAGCATCCCCAACTCTCTTGTGGTTCCCTTTTTAGGTACTCCACGTCGACGTCTGCTCGTAGACACGTATCGTCGGTAGGTTTTCCGGCTTTACTTCCCGACGTGACAGCGACGACTCTCCGATGAGGTGCGGGCCTTGTGTTTTGCTATTACTGCGAGTCTTGCAAATATCGCTTTTATTTAGTAATTTGCCCGGCTAAAACTCTCTCCTTTTATGTTTAAGACAGCCTGCGCCACCTTTCGGAGGGAGTGGGGACGTCAAAGAGTCACAAAAGTTCACATCAAGCAGCCCGTAAAACACGTAAACGTTCACTTCAGTTAGCGTGTTACTTAATGCCTACGCTTTCCGCTAGATGGTGCTGACTTACTGCTGAATAGCTTTGGTTCCGTAAAACCTTCACTGATTATTACTAGGTAAATCAAATAAGTACAACACACTTGTATTTCACTTTCACTCTATATTCAAGGATTAAGATGGTGATGGATGATGGTCTATTTAAAAGGATCCTAGCCTGGAGGAATCTAAATAGTCCGCAAATGCCGATATGCACGCGCTCTACGTCCAGATTCGCAACTAACGGCACACGACACTTACAAAAGTCCACACATTAATATCTGAATACCGGTACCTAATGTCCTAAAATCCCGTTAATACTCCGTTGCTGCCAACAGTCAGAGATCGTACACTACATCACTTTTAATCTCCGTAATATTCCAACAGTTTATCGTGAATCTTAACACGACAAAGTCCAATCTAATTATTGTCTCTCTGATTGACACGGGTTCGCCGCCCTTTAACGAAACAATCAAGGAAAAAAGGCCGCAGTAGTGACGATCAGGCCTTTTTATAGGTTTTTCATCACAAGAGTTTAACGTCACTGCCTTCTCCATGACGGAGCTTCCGTGGCTCTGCTGTTCTTAGACTTTAAACTACTTGCTGATATACTATAATTTTGATCTGCAATTACCGAACTCTGATTCTACACCATTTGCCCCTCTAAAAATTCTATTCTTAATTTTAAATTATTCTTTCTATAGCTTTTATCACTGTAAACTGAACCGAGGTGTTACAACTCTTTTATTTTTTCCTGATCCTCGAATTTCAACTCTTGCACCACACTCACACAATAGGCTTTTAATTTCAAATCTTTTAGTACACGATGTACCAGATGGCCTCCTTACCGACGTGCGGGGACTTTTCTTAACGTCCACCCAAATTCTGCCTGCTGTTTCAGGGGTCCTTACTGTTGACTGTCTGTAACTCTGCACATTCTGAGCGCATCATACGCCCTCCATTTCTTGTACAGATCCAGAATAGTGATGGTCGTGGGAAGTTTCCTACCAGGATACTTCACTAACATTTCGTTAGATTCCTCGATGGAGCCTGTCTTTATGTAGGGCCTAACACTCCACAATAGGAATTGTAAAGGAAAGTGCCCCATTTCTGTAACAAGTCAACAGTAGGAGCATCTCACAATTACTGAAGCACGAATACACAGCTGCACTCAACTTTCGACGAAACAGTGATGCCACTTCACAAGGAACTCGACTAGAGATGATTAACCGTTACGTGAGGCATGCTGTTTTATGTGGATCAACCCACGTACAGCTTCTAAGAAAATACAGTTCAGGGAATTACATTATTTGAAAAGCAGTCGTCGCAAAATGTGAGAAGTACGTGTGACACATAAGTATTTAAGATTCACAGTGGCAAGAAACTGCCACAACATTGACACATGGTATTTGACTCAACATAAAATGCTAGTATGAGCTTCCCATGATAAGTATTTCACTTACAGGTAAACCTATTGTTTTTATCAGCTTTGAATTTTTCGTAGTGTGAAGCAAAATAAGAGATACATATTTCTTGATATGTGCCTATACAGAAGTTAATGGGGTGTAACACCCACTTGAAAACGGAATCGAGTTTAATGTTTCTGAATGAATACCATTGAAACGGTAGCAGATAAAAAAAGATGCTTCGCCACATTCAGTAATATATGATGAAATGTTATTTAATCCACGCAAGGGTGTTAATATTAAAAGTGATTACATATGTGCTGGCAGGTGGCGCACTACATCTTCGTGGTGCAGGCACAGGACTCGGGGAGGCCACCGCTCAGCTCTACAGTGAGTGTCTACTTCAACGTCCTCGACCTCAACGACAATGCACCGCTGTTCGACCCGATGAGCTACAGCAACGAGGTCTTCGAGAACATCACCGTCGGCTCGCCTGTGCTCACTGTCAGCGCCACCGACCTCGACTCTGGTGAGGCCAGCACTCCGCGCCAGCCTGTCGCCCACCGCACCTCTGGTCCCGTGCCCCTCTGTCCCCCTGCCCTTCGCCCACTGCCCCTGTGTCCTCCTCCTCCTCTTCTGTCCCCTTGCCTATCTACCCCCCTGCCCATCTGGTCCGCTGCACCTGTGTCCCCCTGGTCCTCGGCCCCTGCCCTCTGCCCCTTTGTCCCCCTTCCCCTCTGTACCCCTGCCACTCTTTCCCCCTTCCCCCTCTACCCCTCTGTCCCACTGTCCTTCACCCCCTGCCTCTGTCCCCTCCTCCTCTTCTGTCCCCTTGCCTACCTGCCCATCTGGTCCCCTGCCCCAGTGACCCCTGGTCCTTGGCCCCTATCCTCTATCCCTCTGCCCCTTTGTCCCCCTGCCTTTCTGTACCCCTGTCACTCTTTCCCCCTTCTCCCTCTGCCCCACTGTCCCACTGCCCTTCGCCCTCTACCTCTGTGTCCTCCTCCTCTTCTGTCCGCTTGCCTATCTGCCTCCTTGCCCATCTGGTCCCCTGCCCCTGTGTCAATCTAGTCCTTGGCCCCTGTCCTCTATCCCTCTGCCCCTTTGTCCCCCTGCCCCTCTGTACCCCTGCCACTCTTTCCCCCTTCCCCTCTGCCCCTCTGTCCCCCTGCCCTTCACCCCCTGCCTCTGTGTCCTCCACCTCTTCTGTCCCCTTGCCTATCTGCCCCCCTGCCCATCTGGCCCCTGCCCCTGTGTCCCCCTGGTCCTTGGCCCCTGCCCCCTATCCCTCTGCCCCTCTGTCCCCCTGCCTTTCTGTACCCCTGCCACTCTTTCCCCCTTCCCCCTCTGCCCGTCTGTCCCACTGCCCTTCGCCCCCTGCGTCTGTGTCCTCCTCCTCTTCTGTCCCCTTACCTATCTGCCCCCTTGCCCATCTGGTCCCCTGCCCCTGTGTCCCCCTGGTCTTTGGTCCCTGCCCTCTATCCCTCTGCCCCTTTGTCCCCCTGCCCCTCTGTACCCCTGCCACTCTTTCCCCCTTCCCCCTCTGCCCATTGGCTGCCTAACCCTCTGGTTCCCTGCTAATGTGTCCCCCTGCTCCTTGCTCCCCTGTCCCTCTGCCCTTCTGCCCCCCCTCTCCCTTGGCTCCCCCCCCCCCTTTGGTCACCTGACCCTGTGTCCCCCTGCCTGTTGGCCCCTCCCCCTCCATCCCCTTTGTCCCCTTCCCATCTGTACCCCTGCCCCTCTTTCCCACTACTGCTCAGCCTATTACCCCTCTGTCCCCCTGCCCCCTACAAGCCCTTCCAGCCCCCTGCCATCTTGTCCTCTTGCCCCTGCAACCCACTGTCCCTCTGGCACCTTGCTCCTCTGATCTCCTGCCCCTTTGGTGCCCTGCCCATTCCACCACTCCCTGGTACACCACATCCACAAAGACAGCTCCAGCCCTGCCATGCCTCTCGACACCACCATTTTTACTTCTGAGGAACTGGGATTGCAACTCTCACAACTGGGTTGAAGCAGTTGCCAAGACACAAACTTGCTTCACTGCCACCCCACTTGGTGGCCTGCAGCTTCTTGTAGAGTGATTTGAAGTCTTCCATATTTGTTTTTGTTTTGTTAAAAACAGAAGATTATTCTTCACATTACATGGGGCGGAGTGGAACCACCACTGTATCAGCTCTACTGCATCTTTAGACTGAATGAGTATATATTTATGCTTCTTGCAGTTATTATGGCACATACTGTTATGCAGCATAAATATCCTACATTGAAGTGCATATTTATACATAGCATTGCTTCATATACTCTCAATGTTCTTCCCCCACACTGAATGTACTGCATTTAGTAAACTCTAGTTATGGAGCATTCACTAGTAGATCCAGTGAAGAAAGCATGTGAATTGTGTATTACTTGTTTTTAAATTGTCATAGGAGTGAGGGAACGATGGTACTGCATTCATCTCTGCTAAAATGTATTGTTCGTAGTACCTGTTAATTACACGTGAAGACATCTGCATAACTACTGTTTTATTTTTGGCATTTGTAAGGAGAATACTTTAGTCACTAAGACTATAAAGCATAGTCGCTACAAGAAGCAACACTATTTAAAGCAGAAACACGTACTCATCCCGAGACAAGATGTAATAATGTTGAACACCAATTCTGTCAAAAGCTGATAACATAAATGTCTGCATGAAATGCGAGTAGGTACGAAAAACGGATACATACAATGTATTTAAATCGAGAACTTCATACATGGATTTGTAGGCAGGAACAAACGCCGACAGAACACTATGCAACGAAACCAACTTCTGTTTTATATGAAACAAAAACAAACATTTCCTCCAACCAATATTATAGATGCATGCAAAGATAAAGCAGCATACACGCAATATTGCTCACAATGCAGTTCAAAAAGACATTACACGCAAGAAGTCACAGTCGAAGATACAGGCGACGAAACCAGTTACTGTGTCGTCATGTCATGTCAGATGATATTTAGATTTTGACATCTGCTATAGCCCAATCATTTCCACTTGATAATGGACACGCGGTCGAAATTGAAATATTGGGTTTTACAAATAAATAATTTTACAGTCAAAAGGGAACCACGACATCATTTATAAAATTTCATGTGACTGTGAACCCCAGCTACGAGAAGTTAGTTTTTGGTTGGGATTTCTCGAATGTATTACTTTCGGTTTCGAGGCGCGCACTTTATATTTTATGAATGGCCCTTGTAGTCTAGGAGTAATTGAAAAATGTTGTGTATTTTCAATTAAAAGCACGGATTTTCTTGGCATAATTTTTCGTGTTCAAAGGTAACTGCCACGCCAGTATGAGCTCTGCGGCCATTCTCTGTTTCCGTCTTGTAAGACGGGCCTTACACAGGTATTCTGTACAGCCCACATGCCCCCCCCCCCACCCCTCCCACCCCCCGCACATCACTGCCCTGCACGCTACGACAAAACTCTCAGTGGGTGGTACATTTGTTTGCCAATGCTCGCGCACTGTCTCTCTGAAAACTTTTATTCACGGTGTAATGAACCACGTTTCGCCTGAGTAAACGACTGCTCGTTGTAATTCTGATACTTGTGTGTGTGTGTGTGTGTGTGTGTGTGTGTGCACGTGCACGCTCGTGTGTTTAGCTAAATCATGAATCTTATTCGCACGCAAGTCGTTTGTTTTAGAACCTCCTAAAACTAAGTAGCATGAATAACTACAGAAATTCTGCTGAGATTTTTCTTGTTAGCCTTAAATTCAGGTTCTGTGTGACAAAAGCTGTTAAACTTTAGTACAGTTCCAGTTTCTTTTTCCATTCGTCTGTAAACAATTACTGTCAGGATTTTGCAACCGTTACTTATTAAATTGATGGCTCCGTGGTATTCAAACCTGTCAGCGCCTGCCCTCTTTGGAACTGGGATTATTACTTTCTTCATGAAGTCTAAAACTATTTCTAGTGTCTTATGTATCTTAACACCTGGTAGCATAATTTTGTTATTCTTCTAAGTATCTCAATAAGTCTTCGGGAATATCATCTACTCCTTTCCTTGTTCCGTCAAATCCCTTTCTCAGTATCGTGTCCCATATTTACCTACTTTCTCCTCTCTTCCTATAATGTTGTCCTCTAGTTTGTTTCCCCTATATAGACCCTATACATTTTCCGTCCACCTCCCGACTTCCCCTCCTTTGCTTAGCAATGACTTGCCATCTGAGCTCTTGATATTCATACAGCTGCATCTTTTTCATCCAAAGTTATCTTTCATTTTTCTGCAGCAGTTTCTGTACTTCGTCTACTACACACGTTTCTATAGTCTCGCAGTTGCCCTCTAGGCAGACCTTCTTAGCCATTTCGCATTGTTGTAATCGCAATTTTTAAACATCTGTATTCCGTTTCGTTTTGCTCATTTGTTGAATATTTATATTCCCTTCTTTCGCCAGTTAATTTAAATATCTTCTGTGCTGTGGAATGATTTGCAATATGCGTTACCTTGCTACCTGATTGACCATCCATTGCCTTCCCTGTTCTGTCTCTCAGAGCCACCTATTCGTTTTCTTTTACATTCCTTTCCCCCGTTTCATTCCATCGTTGTCTCCCTCTGAAATGTTGAGCAGTCCCTTGTTCCAGCAGTTGATCCAGCTCCCTTATCCTTAATTTCCTTCTGGGTTGCAATTTCTTCAATTCTAATCTCCAGTACATAATCAATAAATTATGATCAGAGTCAACTTATGCCCCTGTAAATGTCTTACAGTTTCAAATCTGGTTTTAAATCTCTATCTTACCATTATGTGGTCTATTTGAAACCTTCTTCGAATCCTGCCTCCGGCACGGATTTGTGTCTGTGATGTCCTTAGGTTAGTTAGGTTTAAGGGGGGACGTACACGAAACTGCAGTAATTTTAAAAGTATTTTATAAAACTCTAATTTTTTAAGATAATCAATCCAAATTTGGTACAGTTATTAAGAAATGTTATGCGCATATGAACCTAAATTTTCATTTTTATTGACCTTTTACATCTTTAATTATTAACAATTAATTTTTTTTCAACAATGTAATTACAAATGTTCCTTTTTTGAGAAAACTGTGAGAGCAATGTTAATGAATTTTTGTACACACTTTCATACCAAATAATTACAAAACTCTGTGGAGCAGAATTTTTATATCTTCTTTTGTTCAGTTTTTACGGGTCTCCCAATTTCCCTGAAAAATAATATATCAAATTTAAGGAATATTTTCTACCATAAATACCTTACTATTTTATTAAATGAAAATTCCTTCCACAGAATTTTTCACTATAGTACTGACTAGTCATATACCAAATTTCACTTCTCTACCTTTTGTGGTTTTTGAGAAAAAGGTACATAAAGTTATAAAAATGTAAGTTACGGGAAAACTGAATCAATGATTTGATAGTGTTTGTATTAGGTCTTACCGTCTCTGTGTGAACTAGTGCAAGCCATATGCATACTCCTCTTCATCTGCAAGCAGTCTCTTCTTTGCTTGTCTTCTTTGGTTAACCTGCTGTTCAATTTTATTGGCTGTAATATCAGCCGCAGCAACTCTTTTGTCATCGATGTCCTTCAATATTGAATAGGTGAAAGCTCCTGGATGAAATCCTAGCCTCTGTAGAGTTTTTATTCTTCCAAGATTACCATTGTTAAAAACTAAACAAGCATCATATGCAGCAATTTCAACAATAATTGTTGAAACAAATGTTGTTTTTGGGCAACGTTTCCAAATCAGTGAGTTGTAACTTTCATTAGGGTTTTGTGTCTTTCCATGCACACACTTTCGTAGGAGGTCTGGCTCTGCTAAACACCTAAATGTTGGTTTTATAGCACTTAAAACAGCCACAGGTAAACTGTGCTTGTGTGAATAGTTCATGCCATCACGCTCAGCCTGCTTGAATTTGCACCACGATATGTCACACAAATTATGTACAGGTTTGTCATCTGTGGATAGTTTATGAAAATAAATAGACCACACAGCCTTCTGCATGTTATTCAAATTTCCACTGTTGTCCCTTATTGCCTTGCCATAGTACACTTGTAAAGAATGAATTTCTTTGTCTGTGAGTCTGTTGGGACCACCTAAAAGTTTTCCATCCTCAAGTTTCCTGCCCTTCAATTCACGTTTCAATTTTAAAAGTCTGCCTCCCATTCGTTTTTGCACATGTCCAACACATTCCAACTTTTCTATAGCACAATGGGGACCATAAGGTTCACTTTCCAAAACAGTTTTGAAGGAGCTGGAGTCACCATCACCAAGGTATTTTGTGTATCTAACACCGTACTTTTCCACACTTCGATGGAACATAAGTTTCATAGCTGCAGGTTCCATTCCACCACTAGAACCAGAATAATTTCTACAGCACACTTTCTTGTGTTCAACCTGCCACTTATTTTCTTCCACTTCACCAGCTCTCTTTCCGAGTACACAGCTATAGCAATATTTGCTCATTACCTGAACGTCAAGAATTTTTCCAGTATCAACACTAATGACAGATGATACTCCATACAGTGATGTATGTCCACGCTTCATCCACGTTCCATCACATGACACACACAAATCGGTGTCTGGCGTGTTATCTGCTTCTGTCTTTAGTTCACTATTCATCTTCACAGCTTCCTTTGCAGAGGACTTCAAGTTTTCTTCCACTTCCTCTTGAAGAGCACTTAGCAGTGTTTTATTTCCAGTGGTGTACCTAGCACTTGGTTGTGGCATGTTCATGATCCCACAAAACAGTCTGGTACCTTCCCTGCCTATGCCCAAACATCTCATGCCATATATTAAACGCATATTTGCTTCATATATCCGGTTACTTGATGCCGAAGTTCTAAAAGCAGTGTCTGAATGACAGCTTTCACAAGTAAGATGCAACATACACACTATTCCAATTCTGTTTTCTTCGTCATATAATCTCAAACTTTTTGCACCACAGTCAGCACATACACAAGCAGATGATATAATATCAGATAGTATTTTCAAATCAATAAGCCTAAAACCACTAGTAGCTTGAGTGTCTGAGCCACAATCATCAAGTGATTGACAGCTGTCAATTTTCCTTCTCGAAGCACTCGCTTTCTTGGTTGAAGTATCGTTTCCATTTGTTATTATGGGGCTGGTTTTCAAGTTGTCTTTACTACATCGAGAAGCTTGACACTTTCTAACCTTTTTAAACACCTTACTAGAACGCGGCATGCTGCAAAATATAATAACAAGTCTACTTACAACTTTCGTAAAAATGTATTCCAAACAAACACTCGTAAACAAACGCTATAAATCAAAGAATATAAAACCAGCGGCAGAGATATTATTCCACAGCCTTCTTGATGTAGTACACAAACGTTCCCTGCATTGTGACTGCACAAAACTGGAAAAAAACGCAGTATAAATAGATATACGAGAGGATGAAGACCAAGATGGGGGGGCGTCGCCCTGTGCAAGCTATTACAAATTATTATTTTTTTCCCCCTTAGAAGCGGAATTGGAACGTAATATTTGGTAATTGAAATTTCAATACCATGTAGTAAACGAAGAGCCAATAAAATTTTTTTCACAAATTTGGTCATTTTCATGTACGTCCCCCCTTAAGTAGTTGTAAATGTTGAGGACTAATGACCTCAGATGTTAAGTCCCATAGTGCTTAGAGCCATTTGAACCATTTCTATTTGAAACCTTACTTTGTGTCTCCAACCGCGCTCAACGAGTATAATCTTCGTTCGTGATTTTTTGACCAGATATTAGCGATGATTAAATTATGCTTTCTAAAAATTAGACTAGGCGCCTTCCTGTTTCTTTTTTCCCGCAGTCCACGTTCTCCTGTTATTTTTCGTTTGCTTCCTTTTCGTACTGTCGAATTACAGTCACACATGACAAATTCTGTTCTTCCGTAACTATCTGAATAATTTCCTTCATCTCATCATTCATACATACATGCTATTATTGTTATTGCCAATCTACATTTTATATTTCTTTGCTTCCGGTATCGTCAGTAGCTTTGCTGACCACCTACCAGCTGCAGTGCCTCATTCTCTAGTCTAGTTCCCTGGGCACCGGCTGATTCATTTCCACTACATTTATTGCCCTTGACGCGCTTTTTTTCTCGGTTATCTTACAATCGCTTTCAAGACCTATTCATTCTGTGCAACAGGTCTTCCAAGTCTTCAGACGTCTCTGACAGAACTAAAATGTCATCAGCCAACCTCGAAGTTTTTATTTTACTCTCTGAGCTTTACTGCCCTTTCCAAATTTTTCCTTGTTTTCCTTCATATCTTGCTGAATGAACAAATTAAATAACAGAAAGGGTATGCTACAAGTGTGACTGTTTTACTCGGGCTAGTTCGGAGTGTCTGTTTGCAGCAGAACTTGTTCTACGCAGCGAGGTAACTTGTGAGTGTACTTTTTACAGTGCTTCATATCATCGTTCCTGCGTATTACTGTCAGATCACCTGCACGGCATGTCGTAAGTGATGTCTTCAAACCAGTTATAACCGGTTCTGAGCTCCTCTCGGCAACAACAGAAATGCGTGGCAGGCCTGTGAGGGTGGCGGGTGACCTCGAACCTGCGCTAGGATGCCGAAGTGCGCAACGAGACGCCATAAGTGACGCCACTAGTGAGCCTGGAATTGCGCCAGGCCCTCGTCTCCTACCTCTTGTCAGTTGCGGCATTAACTTTATCAGTGGTCCTTTGTTGAATTTTGTGATCCAGAACTGGATAAGTATCGTCGCAGATATACGAAGTAAAGTGGAGGCAAGCATGCCCTAGTTTTCCGTTCAGAAAAAAATGTGAACACCACTTTTTCTCTCTATACCGTATCGTAATCTGCCATCACGTACAGAAAAGCTGCGACCGACCTGAGATGTCTCTGTAGTCCAGATTGGACCAGTGTTGCGAGAAGTCGGCGCCCGATCCCAGCAGCTCCAGTCCGTTCCAAAGCCGCCCTGCTCGGCCGGCATTGTTGTACGGGGGGCATTTAATAAGTAACGCAACACATTTCTTTCTCGTCCAGCTTCGGTTGAGAAAAATCTGAATTTGTTGTGAGACAACGCGAAATGTCGCTGCTTCAGCCCCTACAGTTTCATCAAGTTCCGATTGTGGCAGCGCTGTATGTAAGCCTCAAAGCGGCGGCTGTAACGGGGGTGCGTTCCGAGAAGAGAGCCGCCACTGAGGGCCTTTTGGTAGAAAACCACAACACCTTCTCACATATTCACAGGTGCGTGCAGAAATGTCCACGGAGAGGTGGCAGGTAGCAGCTGCACGGTGAGTCATCCCTCATCCTCGCAACAAGGCTGTGCAAACCTGTCCGCTCTCTCGCGTGCAGGCCGGCCTCTCGTAGCTGTGAATCCTTCAGTGTTGGAACGTACGGACACACTCATTCGAGATGATCGACGGATCACAATGAGACACCTCGCTGCAAAATTGGACGTCTCTGTTGGTAGTGCCGACACAATCGTCTACCAGTGGGGGTACTCAAATGTATGTGCCTGCTGGGTTCTTCGGCACCTAACAGAAGACCATAAAGAGCAACGAAGGACCATCTGTGCAGAGTTGGTTGCACGTTTGCAGGCTGATCGTGACAATTATTTGTCGAACAGGGGGTTCATCACATCGAACTGAAAACAAAATCCACGGGTGCCGCCACACCACCTCTCCTTCGAGAAGTCGTTCAAAGCCTCACCCTCAGCCGGTGAGGTCCTGGGAGCGTGCTTCTGGGACTGTCAAGGGGCTGCTTTGCTCGACGTCTCCCTCAGCTCTGATGTGTACTGTGCTACCGTCAGTAAACTGAAGAAAAGACTTCAGCGTGTTCCTCACCACAAAAATGTAAACCAACTTCCCCCTCTCCATGGTAACGCAAGGCTGGACGCAGGTCTGCCCACCCGAGAGGAGCTCACAAAATGCTCTTCCTCATCCACCCTTGAGACTGGATCACGCACCTTCCGACTTCCGTGAAAGATGCACTCCGCGGGAAGAGTACTTGAATGACAGGCAGGTTGTTGATGCAGCAAGGTCTGGTTCAGACGCCGACCGTCAGAGTGCTGCCATGCTAGATCCTCACACGGAACGAAGATTGTACTGACAAACAGGGTTTTGTAGCCAGAAGACTGGAGAGTAATACCGTATATTGGAATCCTGAATGAAATCAATATGCTTTCAGAAAAAAAAGTGCTACATTACTTATTGGACGCCTCTCATAGGAATGACTTCTTGGGTACCGTTGAGAATTAGCTTCTCCAGTAAGTTAAGTCTCAATCTGAGTTGGGATATCGCTCGATAGTCACATCACTTCCTTCTTCGCCTACTGCTATCAAAAATAGTACTGCTAGTACTGTGGATGGATAACGCTTCCAGAATTCTTCACTGAAATATTGCAGATTGGAAAACTACCTAAGATCAGGATCAGAAAATGTTTTCCTCCCACAGTATCTCATCGTACATACAGGGATAGGCTAAATAATTGTGAACATCTGTACTTACCACTTGGGAAAGGTTTGTTAATAACGGGTCAGACCCCCATTTTCTCGAAATGCAGCTGCGATTCTTCTTGGAATAGGGGTATTTAACGATCCTAAAATATCCAGTGGAATATTATGCCACACTTCGATCTGAACATCTTCTAACTCCTGTAGTAACGAGGGAGGCGGAAATCTGCTCCAGAGACTGTGCTCCAGTGACGCCCACGAGGGTTCGATATTCAGGTCCGAGGACTCACAGTTCGGTTGCATGCTTCTCGTACCACGATTGTACTGTCCTGACTGTGTGAATAGGTGCATTACCATCCTGAAATATGGCATCATCGTTGGGGAACAACACTCGAATCATGGGGAGCACCTGATAACCTAAAATGTTCACATGACCGTTGGCTGTAGCACGGCCTTTGAGATTAATGGTGGTACCAGCAGAATACCACTACACTATCACATTCCACCTCTATGCTTAGCCGTTGGAATCAAGCTATTCCGCTTCTTCTGCCGTTCTCCATACGTAAAGCCGGCCACTGTTGGAAATAACGAAAACGTTTACTCGTCGGATCATATGACGTGTTTCCACTGATCAGCCGAAGATTTGTGCTCCTGACACCGTGTTTTACGCTTATTTGCGTTGGTTGTCGTCACTAATGGTTTCTGTAGAGGAGCCCGTAAAGGAATATTCGCTTTGTGGAGTTCTCGGCGGACAGTGTCGATAGATACGGGGTCTCGAAGATGGCTATTAAGCTCTGCAGTCATTTTAGCTGCCGTAGATTTAGGTTGTTTTGACACAATTCGTGTTCGCGTACGACGATCTCTGTCATTTAGTTTTGATTTGTGCCCACTATTACGTCTACACGACGATGTCTTTCCATATTTTGAGTAGCCTGTCATGACTGTAGAAACAGTTCCTCTCGAAACATTCAATAAGCTGATGCTCCAGTTAATCGGGCCCCCACAATCTGCGCTCTCTGGAACTCTGTTAGGTCTTTCTTTGCACGTCCACCTCGGCCACTAAATGCAAACACGGTGTGCACTACTCGTAAACAACCTGCCCTGTTGCCTAGTCAATACTGAACACCCACAGTCCAGTGCGACACGTGCCTTACCTACGACCGTGCCGCTGCTGCCACTGTTCACATTGCTTCGCCCATCCCCTGCCTCAGCTAGCCACGACCTTTGCCACGCCACGTACAGTCGTACACAAGCCGCGACCACTGGATATCCGTTCGCACTGGACGCCAGAGTCGAGTGGCCGAGGTGCGTCGCCCAGCCCAGTTCTGAACGGCGGGACTGAGGATTCGAGGTACTGTCCGTCAGACACGGAGTCCAAGTTTACTACCAGAACCACGCATGACAAGGGACACGAATGGAGCACGCGTGGAACTAACGATGACAAGTGACACGAATGGATCGACTTGTGTGAGACTGAATAAAATGCTTTTGGGCGTCATTCTGGAACTGAAACCACTGCCGAGGGCGACGCTTCGATCGCCCTCACGGCGCCGCTCCTCCGCCGCCCTGAGGAACGCCGTCGCAAAGACGGTCGAGACGGGAGCTGCAGCAGTGGTTCTGGATCCAGAGGGACGCCACCGTATATCCAAACGTTTTTTTATTCAGTGTGATACTAGAGTTTATTAATTATAAAAGCGAAATTCGTATGAGATGATCTTGCCGAAGGTCGGATAGTAAATAACTTAGAACTGAATGGATAGGAAAAGTGTCGTCCAATAATCTCAAAACATTTACACTTGTTTGGTCTAGAAAATATGTTTTGTACAAACGCAAGGAGTATTTAGAAAGCAAAACATAGCTCATTTTGACTGTATTCTCTGTTGTCTTTCTAAATGCAAAAAAGAAGTTAAAGAGCTGCATTTTGCTCCTTCAATAGAGTTGTCATTTTCACTAATAATGAAAAGTACATTCTTTTTAGCCAAAGTGCAGGATTTTTCGTTGTGTAGATGTTATAAAACCCACGTCGTTTTTTGCATTCCCTTTTGTGTAAGAATACTTATAGGAAAAATATTCGAGACCAGACGTAATCTTTGCAATGTGACAGGAACAAAGCCGACAGTGAAATAAAACTTTATTTAAAAACATTTAAAAGCACAAAATCATCTACCCCTATACCGCTTTCGAGCGCGCTGAGAATAGGTTAACATGAGCTGCCACCAGGCGACGCCGCTCTCGTCGTCCAAAGCACCCCGTTCCACTGGCGGCCTGTGCGAATGCTGCCTCTCGAAGTGCACTGTGGAACGATTTGGCGTTCCGTCCCGTGGCATCCGCTGTGACTGGTCCCGGACACCTCGTGCACGCTTGACTGACGGTATGTGTCTCCTACAGATTACGCGGACTGCAAGTGCTGGACACTCTCCACACTTGTTCCGATGCTTAATTTCGTGATCTTCTAAGTGGCTGCCAAGGACTGTACGGTTACTAAGAATTGGACGGATTTGAGTCGTATTGCAAATAATTTCGATACCTAGTGAGATGCAATACCCGTCGGACTCTTCTTTTTTTAATCAGTCTTCTGACTGGTTTGATGCGGCCCGCCACGAATTCCTCGCCTGTGCTAACCTCTTCATCTCAGAGTAGCACTCGCAACCTACGTCCTCAATTATTCACTCGATGCATTCCAATGTCTTCCCCTACAGTTTTTGTCCCCTACAACTCCCTCTAATACCGTGCAAGTCATTCCCCGATGTCTTAGCAGATGCCCTATCATCCTGTCCCTGCTCCTTATCAGTGTTCTCCACATATTCCTTTCCTCTCGGATTCTGCGTAGAACCTCCTCAGTCCCCACCTCATCAGTCCACCTAATTTTCAACATCCGTCTGTAAGCACCACATCTCAAATGCTTCGATTCTCCTATGTTCCGGTTTTCCCACAGTCCATGTTTCACTACAATACAATGCTGTACACCAGACGTACATTCTCAGAAATTTCTTCCTCAAATTAAGGCCGGTATTTGATATTAGTAGACTTCTCTTGGCCAGGAATGCCCTTTTTGCCATTGCTAGTCTGCTTTTGATGTCCTCCTTCCTCCGTCCTTCACTCGTTATTTTACTGCCTAGCTACCATAATTTCTTAACTACTTCTACTTCGTGACCAACTACACGTCATAAATAATCTGTCTGTCTAATTACTCAAAATTCAGTGCCCTGCTATTTTAAAACTGAGCAGTAGATATTATTAACGTGTCACAAGACAAATTAGACATTCGTGTGGCCGCGCGGGATTAGCCGAGCGGTCTGGGCGCTGCAGTCCTGGACTGTGCGGCTGATCCCGGCGGAGGTTCGAGTCCTTAGGATAATTTAAGTTGTGTGTAAGCTCAGGGACTGATGACCTTAGCAGCTAAGTCCCATAAGATTTCACACGCATTTGAACATTCGTGTGTTCTTAATTTAATGTGTTTTGCATGCAGATGAGTGAGCTTAACCGCACTCTTACTATCGCCATGCCATCGTGCTTAGCACTGCTTGGTACTTCGTTGGACAGTCATTTGTTACACTGACGGTGACGTACGAAGTGGTTTGTATCACCTTAGTGTGTGAACTGTTCATGTAAATCTAACTTTAAAATGGCCATGTAAATACATCGTAACAGTACAGTACTGAGTACCACGCTACGTTGGAACAATGTTCTTCAAATGGCTCTGAGCACTATGGGGCTTAACTTCTGAGGTCATCAGCCCCCTAGAACTTAGAACTACTTAAACCTAACTAACCTAAAGACATCACACACATCAATGCCCGAGGCAGGATTCGAACCTGCGACCGTAGCGGCCGCGCGGTTCCAGACTGTAGCGCCTAGAACCGCTTAGCCACTCCGGCCGGCAACAATGTTCTTCTTCTTCACTTGAGGGACTAGGCGTCTAACATGTTCCGCGTCAGGGAAGTCACCTTTTTCGTGATATATCTCTCTTTCTTACAGTGACTGAATTCGGTACGACCGAGAAACAGCCAAAATTCTAAATTTCACTTTTATTTACTTGATGACTAGTCTCTGGACCCATTTTCAAATCATGCAGACAGTCAAGATGGTATTTGCAACTTTGGCTTTTTTTCTGTTGCATTGATTAACACACGTTGCTGCCATGCAATTACTCCATCGTACTCGAAGTTCAGTAACTGAATTTTCCGTCGGTGCTTGACACAACTTGATAATAATATTTTAAAAAAAAAGAAGAAAACGCTTCCTAACGTTCTCCAAAATTATATTTGTATGCTCACGAAGCGGCTTTCGGCTTCTCAGGCCGTCTTGAGGTGAGAACTGACTGTTGCAAACACAGATGAACGTAATATGCGACTTACAAAGATATTGTTTAACCCAAAAGATTCAAAAATGGCAGTGTGTTTACATAGAAAAACATTACATTTTTATAAAAAATTGTAAAATTGTGGTAAGGTCTTATGGGACCAAACTGCTTAGGTCATCGGTCCCTAAGCTTACACACTACTTAGTGTAACTTAAACTAACTTACGCTATGGACCACACACACACACACACACACACACACACACACACACCGTATTTACAACTTTCAAGTAACAATGGAAAGCAATTATGTGAAGCCTGATATTGGAAACCTTCCACACTATCACGCATTTATGACTTACGCAGCACCGTTTGGCAACGAAGTTAGCCCACGTTCCTCTCCGCAATACCACTAAAATTGAGCTGTACATTATTGTTGTTTGGCGTGGCTGAGTGGTCAGCGCGCGGGTATGCGATACGAAAGGCCACGGCTTCGAGCACGGATGGTGTACAAAATATTTTATCCCTCTTCATACATGCAACACGTGCTAAGACAATGTTATTCGTGTAAGTGAAGATTTTTCTGCAATATTTGTTGTTACTTACAAGTAAGAGCGTATTTCCTCAGTAATGATTTCGTGATTTCTGCGTGTTTAAAAATCGAAATATGAAACTGCTGTGAGTGAAACAACCGAGAGTGACCTTAATATTTTTTTCTTGTCAGAAATAATTCACCATTCTTTCCGAATATGTAGCGATTTCCGAGTATGGGGATAGACAGGAATGTAAGAACACAACTTAAAATACTGGGAATGTAACTAGGAGCAGTCATCTTCATAATCTTGCTTGTCACATGTATTTATCTGCCATCGAATCGTGAACAACAGCAGACAGAGATGAAAGATCTCCGCCGTAATATTTTTAAGACTGTAGCACAACATACGAAACATTTTCATTCATGAGAAGCATGTTATAAACTTGGACGAACCGCAGGAGCTCTCGAAAAATGCTTTTTTTTTCAATTTTGTTTTTAATACCAAAATCGTTGACGTATCATATAGGTAAGTGGGCTACTTAATCATTTGGATCTGTTGGAGCGAGTTATAACCACATTCTGTTTATCTTCTTATTCGTTGAAACTCTCAGAATCAATTTTTCGGGTGTTTTTGTAGATTTATTAGTACAATGTGGTACTACACACTATTCCTAACTCATTTTCCGAAACGTAAAATCCAAAACACGATGTCAGTGTGAATGAGAATAAAATGACATAATGCGGCATTTACCACAATGTGCAGAATACAGCCAAGCACGCTATCTTTTCGGTACTCGGAACAATAGCGCGCCTGTGTCCTCTGCTAACCGCTTCGTATTCGTGGCGCTGTGCGCGCTGCAGTGCGCACGTGCAGATCTGCGGCCGCTCGCTTTTGATTGGCTCGCGCGACACGAACCGACAACAGCGCTTCGGTTCTCTAGACCCGAACGGTATCGCTGCCGAAATGCATACAGAATAGCGCACGGACACTTAATTCGAGTACTAGACCGTTCGGTGCTCTCGAGTACCGAAACGACCGGCACAATAGCGGCAGATACAGAATAGGCATCCGTCAAAATTTTTTCGCTCGTCAGTTTTTAACCTACCCGCACAAATCACCGCCCGCTGTACCGGACTGTTGCGGCAAGTGCGGTGTCGTTCCGGGAAAGGCCGATTCCAGCACCACAACAGCTGGTCGCCCTCCAGCTCAAAGGCGGCCCGTAGAGCGAGGCGACGGCCGAGTCAGTAGCGTCGCGAGTGAGCGCCGGACGGGGGGCCAATTAATCGCCGCATCTTTATGGCGGCCGACTGGCAGCGAGTGCAGGTAAGGTACGGCGCCGCCTTTATGGCGGCCGGTGTTTACGGCGGCCCGGCCTGGGCCGTGTCCGCGTCTAGCGTTACACCGGCTTATCTGATGCCAGCCGCCGCCGCGCCCCGCAGCGCTACTGCGCCGATGTCGAAAGCCGCCGCCAGTGCTCGCCAGCGGGCCGAGGCTGCGGCCGAGAGCCGCCCAAGTTGTCCGGCAGACGCTGCATGTCGCCAGCCGTGCTGCCGTGCTGCTGCCCTGCACGAGTCGGAGTGGCGGCCGCGGCGGGGCGGCTGTACCCTGACCGCCTGTCGCCTTCGGTTAGTGGGGGCCCTGCACTTCCCGAAAGCTGACAAAAAGTCGCGGGATGGCGATACACTAGACTCTCGCTAATCCGGCCATTCCTGGCACATGTGGGTTTCGGATTAGCGGATGTGCCGGAGTATTCACTGTCTGAAGCATATTTTGTTCATTTATTTTGTTTTTTATTTATTTTGAAAACTTAGGGCATATAGTGCACTGTACTTTATTAAACCGAAGGATACAGTTTTAAAACATAGAGGATATACTGTATTAAATCCAAAAATACATTAGTTTTCAAAGAAAACTTAGTCCTCGAGTCTGCAATATACTGTATATCACGTTTGTGGCCATCCTTCGCAGCTAGCATATAAATACTTCTTTTGTAAATGAAACTGCCTTTTCCTGCTGCTAGTTACTTTATTTATCCCATACGCGCTTCGCCTTCTCCTGCTCTAAGGCATCATCAGTGCGATCTATAACGATACTGCTCTGTTAGTTTTAGATTAGTAAACATTTCACTTTGCGATTTTTTTTGTAAAAAAAAGTAATTACTTACGATTTGCTGATCTGCGTTTCCTCACATCTGGTCTGGAGGTCGCAATACCACTTTTATCACTGCCAATAATCACATCCTTGTATTCTCGCTTTCCACACACTGTTCACCATGTTTCTCACTCTTCTTTGTGGTGGACTATTGTTCCTTTGTTACTCGATACAACTATTTCGTCGTACACTGTTTTTCACAACGTAAATATTGCGACTCCATCACGTCTTTCATCTTCTTTTGTATGTTTACCTATTTGTTGCCAACCTAACGAAATATATCTTCGAGACTAACTTATATACACTCCTGGAAATGGAAAAAAGAACACATTGACACCGGTGTGTCAGACCCACCATACTTGCTCCGGACACTGCGAGAGGGCTGTACAAGCAATGATCACACGCACGACACAGCGGACACACCAGGAACCGCGGTGTTGGCCGTCGAATGGCGCTAGCTGCGCAGCATTTGTGCACCGCCGCCGTCAGTGTCAGCCAGTTTGCCGTGGCATACGGAGCTCCATCGCAGTCTTTAACACTGGTAGCATGCCGCGACAGCGTGGACGTGAACCGTATGTGCAGTTGACGGACTTTGAGCGAGGGCGTATAGTGGGCATGCGGGAGGCCGGGTGGACGTACCGCCGAATTGCTCAACACGTGGGACGTGAGGTCTCCACAGTACATCGATGTTGTCGCCAGTGGTCGGCGGAAGGTGCACGTGCCCCTCGACCTGGGACCGGACCGCAGCGACGCACGGATGCACGCCAAGACCGTAGGATCCTACGCAATGCCGTAGGGGACCGCACCGCCACTTCCCAGCAAATTAGGGACACTGTTGCTCCTGGGGTATCGGCGAGGACCATTCGCAACCGTCTCCATGAAGCTGGGCTACGGTCCCGCACACCGTTAGGCCGTCTTCCGCTCACGCCCCAACATCGTGCAGCCCGCCTCCAGTGGTGTCGCGACAGGCGTGAATGGAGGGACGAATGGAGACGTGTCGTCTTCAGCGATGAGAGTCGCTTCTGCCTTGGTGCCAATGATGGTCGTATGCGTGTTTGGCGCCGTGCGGGTGAGCGCCACAATCAGGACTGCATACGACCGAGGCACACAGGGCCAACACCCGGCATCATGGTGTGGGGAGCGATCTCCTACACTGGCCGTACACCACTGGTGATCGTCGAGGGGACACTGAATAGTGCACGGTACATCCAAACCGTCATCGAACCCATCGTTCTACCATTCCTAGACCGGCAAGGGAACTTGCTGTTCCAACAGGACAATGCACGTCCGCATGTATCCCGTGCCACCCAACGTGCTCTAGAAGGTGTAAGGCAACTACCCTGGCCAGCAAGATCTCCGGATCTGTCCCCCATTGAGCATGTTTGGGACTGGATGAAGCGTCGTCTCACGCGGTCTGCACGTCCAGCACGAACGCTGGTCCAACTGAGGCGCCAGGTGGAAATGGCATGGCAAGCCGTTCCACAGGACTACATCCAGCATCTCTACGATCGTCTCCATGGGAGAATAGCAGCCTGCATTGCTGCGAAAGGTGGATATACACTGTACTAGTGCCGACATTGTGCATGCTCTGTTGCCTGTGTCTATGTGCCTGTGGTTCTGTCAGTGTGATCATGTGATGTATCTGACCCCAGGAATGTGTCAATAAAGTTTCCCCTTCCTGGGACAATGAATTCACGGTGTTCTTATTTCAATTTCCAGGAGTATATATATATATATATATATATATATATATATATATATAGAGAGAGAGAGAGAGAGAGAGAGAGAGAGAGAGAGAGAGAGAGAGAGTGAGAGAGAGAGAGAGGAGGGGGGGGGCGGGGGACGGGCGAGAGTCGTCAGTTGTAATTTCTCTGCTGTTTTTGGTAGATAGTTGCAATTTCGATGATGCAGCTTGCAGGTGAACTGAGTCAAAACAAATATTGTTCATCACATCCTTTATGCGACGCCCAGTGTGGTCGGAAAGCGTGGATTTCTTTCCCATTGCAAAGAGAGTCGTTTTTAGAGCGGCATTTTACGTACGCAATCGATAGAGCTGTACCACATTAGTGGAGCGCGACATTTGTTGTGTCGATATGCATTAACACGGACATTAAAACGCGAAGCGTAAGCACTATTCCAGCAGCGACTTGCCAGCGCTGCTGCTGCAAGGCTGCTGTTGGAATACTGGCCACTGCGGGTTCTACTGCTGTTAATACATATCGATAGGACGAATATCGCACTAGACTAACTTTGGATGGCTCTATGGAATGGGCACGTAAAATTGCACTTTAAAAACGTTTTGTTCGTAACGGGAAACAAACCGACACTGGGTGTCGCATAGGAGACATGATGAGCATTGATTCTTTGGGCCGGCTCTTGCTACATGCAGCATAAACAAAACGGCGAACACCTGCCAAAACATTAGAGAAATTGCGCCTGCCGTTACTTAGTTACAGTAAACAGCCAACGGCATTGCCAAGTTGGAGGCACTGCTTCTCACCCCATCACATACGTTTAAGTCAATGTGGGGCCCAGTTAGTGGTAGGGCGCGTGAACGCCCGGGAAGACCTGGAGCCGTGGGCTGTCCGGACACGCGAACCGCGCAAGCAGCGGCCCCTTCACAGTCCCATACATACCCTTCAAACATACCACGTTATTATCATTATTGTTGTTATTTTATCGATGTTGCAGCTTGTGAACTCCGTGCCAGCTAATGATAGTTTGTGAATGAAACAGCCAGCTATAAATACTGTTTAAATGTTATATGTTAGTGCCATAACCGGTTTTGAGCTACCATGCCCAACTTCAGATCACTAGTATTTTCAGTTGTTTCATTAATAAAAATGCGCTAAAGTACTTCCATTTATTTGTATGTGATGGAAATTTGTTGTGTTCACTTACATACGTTCCTGTAGATGGCAATTTGTTTTGTTACGGTGCATGTGCTTTTCTAGGTCGATGTATATGCTGTTGAATTGAGTGTACACGTATGTCTAACTTATATTGTGCAATGAGCTGACTTTAAAGTATTTGGTCAAAATTTCCACTGGCAGTGAGGATAAAAGGAAACATGCTAAAACCTTTTTTCTCTTAATAATAAGTTTGCTCTTTGACTGCAAAAATTTTTCTGCTACTAACGTGTTACATTTTGCACGTACCACATATCATCTTTGCTCTGTTTACATCTTTGGTCAATAAGAAATGAAAGATTTCTTTGTACCTTTCCTTAATGATAATTTTATGTAGTCTATGGGCCCTTTGCTGTTCCTTATCTATATAAACAATTTGGGAAACAATCTGACCAGCCATCGTATGTTGTTTGCAGATGACGCTGTCGTTTATCGACTAGTAAAGTCATCAGATGATAAAAAAAAACTGCAAAACGATTTAGAAAAGATATCTGTAGGGTGTGAAAATTAACAATTGAACTTAAATATCTAAAAGTGTGAGATCATCCACGTGATTGCTAAAAGGAGTCCGTTGAACTTCGGTTACACGATAAATCAGTGTAATCTAAAGGCCGTAAATTCAACTAAATACCTAGGAATTACAATTACGAAGAACTTAAATCGGAAGGAACACATTGAAAATGTTGTGGGGAAAGCTAACGAAAGACGACGTGTTATTGGATTGGCAGGAGACTTGTAAAATGTAACAGATCTACTAAGGAGACTGCGTACACTACTTTTGTCCGTCCTCTCGTAGCATGCTGCTGCGCGGTGTGGGATCCTTACCAGATAGGATTGACGGACTACATCGAAAAAGTTCAAAGAAGGGCAGCACGTTCTGTATTATTGAGAAATATGGGAGAGAGTGTCACTGAAATGATACAGGATTTGGGCTGGACATCATTAAAAGAAAGGCGTTTCTCGTTGCGACGGAATCTTCTCACGAAATTCCAACCTCCAACTTTCTCCTCGAAATGTGAAAATATTTTGTTGACAGCATCTTACATAGGGAGGAACGATCACCACGATGAAATATGGTAAATCAGATCTCGTACGGAAAGATATAGGTGTTCGTTCTTTCCCCGCGCTATGCGAGATTGGAATAATAGGGAATTGTGAAGGTGGTTCGATGAACCCTCTGCTAGGAACTTAAATGTGTTTTGCGGAGTATCCGTGTAGATGTAGATGTAAACAAAAACACCAAGTGTGCTGCACGTGTGTGATTCTGAAGACTGAGAATAAGAATATTATAAAGTGTGCCACAGTAAGTTCTTTACAATTTGTGTGCTGTATGGAATTAGGAGGCATAAACAGCTACCTAGAAAACCACACGGACCACAAAAAAACAAATCGCCGTGAAGTGGAACTTGGGCAAATGAGCACATCAAATTTCCATCATATATAAATGCAAGCACTTTATAATAAACGTATTAGTGAAACAACTTACGAAGTGTCACAAAATATTCAGATTTTCTTGTCTAGTGTGCGAGTGGACAACATGCTGTTGGCCGAAACATTTGTTTAATTGAAAATATTAGCCATCTGAAGATGGACGTGGTAGCCCGAAAACGGCACCAAAAAAAAAAAACATTTAAAAATGATTTGTGGCTGATTGCGCCGTTCACCAAATACTATTATTATTGTTTGTATTATTATCGGTGTAATGAATGTGGAGTAAGTGTCGGTGGCGGTGGGCGTGCCCGCAGGCGAGAACGGCCACATCGAGTACAGCATCAGCGCGGGCGACGCGGCCGGCGACTTCGCCATCACGGCCAACGGCACGCTGGTGACGGCGCGCGCGCTGGACCGCGAGGCGCGGCCGCTGTACAACCTGCTGGTGACGGCGCGCGACCGCGGCCAGCCGCCGCTCTCCTCCACCGTGCAGGTGAGTCAGCTCGATTTAAATACCAGCTGTGGCGGCGGTAGCGCTAACTAACTACCTTCTACACTGAAGAGCCGAAGAAACTGGTACACCTGCACTGCGCCGTACAGGGTCCCCGTGAGTGTGCAGAAGTGTCGCGACGCGACCTGGCTCGGACTCGACTAATGTCGAAGTAGTGCTGGAGGGAACTGACACCGTAAATCCTGCAGGGCTCTCCGTAAATCCGTAGGAGTTCGAGGGAGTGGAAATCTCTTCTGAATAGCTCGTTGCAAGGCATCCCAGATGTGCTCAATAATGTTCGTGTGTCGGGACTTTAGTGGCCAGCGGATGTGTTTAAACTCATAAGAGTGTTCCTGGAGCAATTCTGGGCATGTAGGATGTCGCATTGTCGTGCTTCGATTGCCCGAGTGCACTGTGGACAGGAATGAATGCAGGTGATCAGACATAATTCTTACGTACAAGTACGTGTCACCTGCCAGAGCCGTATCTAGACGTATCCTGACTCCCGTATCACTCCAAATGCATACGCCCCACACCTTTACAGAGCCTTCACTAGCTCGAACAGTCGCCTGCCGATATGCAGGGTTCGTCGGTCCGCGAGGCTGTCTCCATACCGGTACACGGCCACCCTCTCGATACAATTTGAAACGAGACTCGTCCGATCGGGCAACACGTTTCAGTCATCGACAGGCCAGTGTCGCTCAGGAGAGGCGTTAAGCTTTGTGTCGGTCGCGATGTTACCGAGGGTTTACGAATGGACCTTCGGCTCCGAAAGCCCGTGTCGTTGATGTCTCGTTTAATGGCGCGTACGCTGACATTGGTCGATGGCCCAGCATCGAAACCTGCAGCAATTTACGAAAGGGTTGCACTTCAGTCACGTTGGACGACTCCCTTCAACTGTCGTTCGTCCCGCTCTTGCAGGATCTTTCACCGGCCGCAGCGATGTCGGAGGTTTAATGCTCTGCCGGACTGCTGATATTCACGGGACACTAGTGAAATGGTCGTACGGGAAAATCACCACTTCATCGCTACCTCGAAGACGCCGTGTCCCATCGCTCGTGCGCCGACTACAACACCACGTTCAAACTCACTTAAATCTTGATAACCTGCCATTGAAGCAGCAGTAACTGGCCTAACAACGGCGCCAGACACTTGTCTCGTGTAGCCGTCGTCGGCAGCAGCGGGTATTCTGCCTGTTCACGTATCACTGTCTTTTAATACGCACGCCTATATCATTTTCAGTGGGGGTTAAGTGTATATTGCACCTGGTGAGTTCACCTTAGTCGAGTGTCCCTTTAAAGTGACGAAGACGCCATAGTCAACACCTCACTGAGTTTAGACGAGGTCCAGGAACAATACTGCAGATAGACTTGGCAGGAATGTAGGAACTGTACGCGACTGCCGGCAGCGCTGGTCACGAGAACTTCAGTCAGTCGCTCCGGATGGCCCGTGGCAAGACCGTCGTGCTCGTGGGAGGGCACGGTGGAGCTGTCTCGTGTTTTCCATTAAAAGCTGGTTGTGCCTCGGTGCCGACGACGACCGTGTGTCTGCGTGCCGGACACACAGGACCTGCCCCTGGGCCGCGCGGTCAGAGCCGCCTTGCCACGGTTTGCGCGCCTCCTCCCGTCCGAGGTTCGAGTCCTCCCTCGGGCATGGCTCTGTGTGTTGTCCTTAGCGTAAGTTAGTTCAAGTCAGATTAAGCAGTAGTGTGTAATCCTAGGGACCGATGACCTCAGCAGTTTGGTCCCGTAGCACCTTACCACAAAACCTACCCCTGGAGCTGTGGTCTGGAGTGCGATTTCTTACGACGGCAGGAGCAGTCTCATGTCATCCCACGGAACACGGCTACAATTTTGTACGTCAGTCTGATTCGACCTGTTGTGCTGCCGTTCGTGAACAGCATTCCAGAGTGTACTTTCCAACAGGATAACGCGACCCACATACCGCTGTTGTAACCCAACATCCTATACAGACTGTCGAAATGTTGCCGTGGCCTGCTCGTTCACAAATCCAGTGGACATGGAACCAAATCGGACGGCAGCTCCATTGTCTCCACTCACAGCGTTATAACCGTCCCTGTGTTGACCGACCGAGTGCAACAGGCATCCGGGACCCGTAAAAAACAATGCACACACTTTTCCTAGCTTGCATTCAACAATCTGTTATTAATGAACCAGCATTCCACATTTGCAATGGCTTATCTCGCGCTTACGTTAACCATTATCTAACAACGTTAATCACTTAAATGCGGTACCTAGACAAAAGTATCCCTAAAATTCCAGTACTGTACTTTAATAATTTTTTGTGTTGCGATTTTTTTTCGTCAGTGTATCTACTATATCGATATTTTAGAGTGGAAAAACTAGTCGATCCACGTAATAAACTTCGGTAATTGGCGTTCTTCCTTTTACAATAACCACCGCGATGACGCCATGTCAGAGCACTGCTATCCAGACGGGCTCTCGTACACGTCGTAACTCTTCGTGGCGCCGAATAGGGTGGCGCCGCTACGTCCGGGCGTAGCTGCCGCCAGACGGATCCCGGTGTCTCTGCATCACAGCCTGAACCTGCACCACTCGTTAGTGCAGTTCACTCCCCTTCCAGTTCATTGTTCCACTCACGCTCCTCTGTTTTGTCAAACAGATCGTCATAAAACGAGAAAGAGAACCAGAATAGGAAGTTGCAAAACGAGTTAAGAGTCGGTGGGAATTCTTACCCTGCTCAAAAAGCCAACAATAGGAAACCAACAAAACAGTTGTGAAAAATCAAATTCGTGTCCATGTCTGCTACAGTTTTCGACCAGATTTTAGTCAAAAAATATCATTACTGAATTCATCTCTTGGTATCCCTTTACAACTTTTGCCCACCACACTTCCCTCCAATGCCAAATCGGTGATTCCCTCATGCCTCGGAATGTATCCTATCACCCCATCCCTTACTTAGTCACATTGTGTCACAATCTTCTTTCAAAAGCCTCTTTTTCTGCTTGTCTCGGCTGTTTATCGTCCACATCTCACGTCCATAATAGGCTACTCTCCAGACTAATACCTCCAGAAGAGACTTTTTAATACTCTTCCTCAGAAACGCTAGTCCACAATTTATATCCTCTCTACTTCGGCTACCGTCGGTTATTTTGCTCCCCAATAGCAAAACTCATCCACTACATTTAGTGTCCCGTTTCGTAATCTTAATTGCCTCAGCATCACTTCGTTTCGTTCTACTACAGTTTATAATCCTTGTTCAACTATTGTCGATTTTCATCTTACATCCTCCTTTCAAGAGACTGTCCATTGCATTCAGCAGATCTTCCAAGTCCTTTGCTGTCTCTGGCAAAATTACAATGTCAACGACAAACCTCAAAGTTTTTATTTCTTCCCTGGACTACTCCAAATTTTCTTTGGGTTCCTTTACTGCTTGTTCAAAGCACGGATGAAAAAACATCGAGGATAGGCTACAACACTGTCTCACTCCCTTCTATACCACTGCTTCCCTATCGTGCCCCCCCGACACTTATAACTGCCGTACGGTTTCTATATAATTTGTAAATACCTTTCCGCTCCCTCTATTTTAGCTCTGGTGGTATCATGGGAATTTCAAAGAGTATTCCAGTCAACATTCTCAAAAACTTTCTCTAAGTCTACAAATGCTATAAATGTAGGCTTGCTTTGCTTAACCTTTCTTATACAAGAGGTCACACTGCGTGTTCCTACATTTCTCCGGAACCCAAACTGATCTTCCTCGAGGTCGGCTTCTACCAGCTTTCCATTCTTCTGTAAATAATTAGTGTTAGTGCTTTGCAACCGTGACTTATCAGCACCTGTCAGCATCTTGTTTTCTTTGGAGCCAGAATTATTACATTGTTCTTGAAGTCTGAGAGCATTTCGCCTGTCTCCTATACTTTGCATAGCAGGTGTAGTAGTTTTGTGGCGGCTGGCTCTCCCAAGGATGTCACCAGTTCCGAGCAGGTCTTCCGACTTATACAACCTCCTTTCATGATTCTTAAACCAATCGTTAGTGATCATTAAATTGTACTCTGTGAATCACTGCGTCAGGTGGCTTCCTCTTCCGTTATTTATTCCCAATCCACGTTCTCCTTCAATTTTTCTTTCTCGTCCTTTTCCTGCTATAGAATTATCTACATTTATCTACGATTTCGATGCATTTTCCCTATATTTCGGGTTTTCAAAATTCTACTTTACGTACATTTTTACTGAGTGGTGGATGCAAGTAATCAGTATATTTTTACGCATCCTGGCGGGTGAACATAACGAAATGCAAATCTACTAAGTAATTCTGGTATTTATTGATGTATGAGGCATAATAAACAAGATTATATACTTTTTAAATTCATAAAACGTGATTATCTCAGAGAAGAACAAAAATAAGAGGGGTTCTGGAATAAGAAACTTTGAAATAGCACTTGACGTGAGGAATTCCACAGTCTATTATGATGGAACAATTTTTAGTATCGTTGAACATTATCAGCAACATTTCCTGGCCGTTGACTCCGCCTCTGTTAGCTGTTACGGAACTGAAACAGTTAGACAACTGAGTGTTTCACAGGAGAACTATCACGAGAAACCTGTCTCATTTCAAATATGGCAACTCAACTGCCAAACTCTTTCCTTCCGTCGGTATTTACACGCTCTCCATAAAGTAAGCTTGAAAGCTGCTATCCTGCTCGACTTCGACGATTGTCAATCACTTATCCCAAGCGTGGTTAGCTGACACACTGTTTAGGAAGACGTGACTTCTGTTCCTATTTCCAAAGCCCGACGAAACTACCATTGAGAAATGATGTAGCTCGCCCGCCAAAATCCTTTTTTGAATTCACTGCCTCAAGCAACATATTTTACTTTTTAATGTAAATCATGAAGTATGTTAATGTTGATGATTCACCAAAGCTTTTTGAATCTCAGTAGAATTCTTTTCTCTCAGAATCTTAATTAAGTTCCGCGTAATTAAACAGTCATAAAAATTTTCTTTATTTATGAACAAAGAAAATGTTATAGCTTTCACTTAAGTAAATTAAACAAACAATTTGCAGAAAAGTACATAAATCCACAATTGCAGACCTCTAGTGAGAAATTTACCTGTGATACACTGTCAGCATTGATATCATCAGACGATTTATCGAAAATTCGGTACACCGCTACTTGTAATTTTGTCCACTGTAATCGCGGCCATACAGGCTCGTGCCGCCTCCCCAACAGTCGCCACCGGACGGAAACTTTGAGGTACTGTTCCACTGGACCATAAAGGTTAGAGCCAGGTCAGCGGTGCTCCAGAAACTCAGAACCAAGATTCCAAAGCAACTAGGTTGTTTTCCCAACTGTCTGACGGAGGGTGGTGTCCGGACGGAGGATGGCGTCTTCCCTAAGCTTCCCCCTCCTGTCACATTAGCTGTCACTGTCGACTGCTGGTCTTTTAGGAGTGTAGTGCGTCGCCAGCGGTCCTTTCACTCCACAAAACACGGCCGTCGCCAACTTCGCTACAGTAGCGCCGCTCTTGAGCTGATTTGCAAAAGGCGAAGCCTGGCGCTGAGCGCGTTACTCAGTGGTCGCCGGTGGCAGGCCGTACCTCGTCAGCACCTGCTGTGTTGCTCAGCAAGTCTTCATCTTTCTCTTCAGAACGCTCTAAATGTGACGTCGGCATTTCCAAACTTTCCTGTTTCGTGTTTCTCTGTCAGTTGTAGTGTCGGTCACAGCACAAAGTTGGCGATAATCTGCAAGTGCTCGACCCTAGTTCTTGAATAATTCGTGTGCTGTATCACCATTTATGGTACGAAGAAGACGAAGAAGCATTCACTCAATTGTCTTAATGTTCCTTTCCGTTTACAAAGTAGATGGCCTACCCGAGCTCTTCGTCACAGTCATATTCACTGAAGCGCCAAAGAAACTGCGACAGGCACGGGTATGGAAACACAATGGCTGTGAAAATTACACTGAACAGCCACAGAAAGTGGTACAGACACGCGTACTCAGATACAGAGATATGTAAACAGGCAGAATACGGCGCTGCGGTCGGCAGTCCGTTTATAAGATACAAGTGCCTGACGCAGTTGTTAGAACGGTTTCTGGTGCTGCAGTGGCAGACTATCGAGATTTAAGAGAGCCCGAACGTGGCTGCTGCGCGAGCGACGGAACACGGCGTCTGCGAGGTGGCGATGAAGTGGCGACTTTCCCGTACGACCATTTCACAAGTGTACCGTGAATATCAGGAATCGGGTAAAACATCAAATTTCCGACGTCACAGTGGCCGGAAAAAGATCCTGCAAGAACGGGAACAACGACGAATGGAGAGAATCGTCGAACGTGACAGAAGTGCAACCCCTCAGCAAATTGCTGCAGATTTCAATGCTGCGCCATCAACAAGTGTCAGCGTGCGAACCATTCAACGAAACATCATCGATATGGGCTTTCGGAGCCGAAGGCCCACTCGTGTACCATTGATGACTGCACGATACAAAGCTCTACGCCTCGCCTCGGTCCGTCAACACCGACGTTGGAATGTTGATGGCTGGAAACCTGTTGCCTGGTCGGACGAGTCTCCCTTCAGATTGTATCGAGCGGATGGACGTGTACGGATATGGAGACAACTTCATGAATCTATGGACACTGCATGTCACCAGAAGACTGCTCAAGGTGGTGGAAGCTCTACAGCGGTGTGGGGCGTGTGCAGCTGGAGTGGTATGGGCTCCCTCATACATCCAGATACGTCTCTTGACAGGTGACACGTACGATCACCTGCATCCTTTCGTGTCCATTGTGCATTCCGATGGACTTGGGCAATTCCAGCCGAACATCGCGACACCCCACACGTCCAGAACTGCTACAGAGTGTCTCCAGGAACACGCTCTGAGTTTAAACGCTTCGACTGGCCACCAAGCTGCTAAGACATGAACATTATTGAGGATATCCGGGGTGCTTGCAACATGCCGTTCAGCAGAGATATCCATCGCCTCGTACTCTTACGGATTTATGGACAGTCCTGCAAGATCCATAGAGTCACATCCTTCCACCACTACTTGAGACATTAGGCGAGTCTACGCCACGTCGCGATGCGGAACTTGTGCGTGTTGACGGTGGCCGTACACATATTAGGGAGGTGTACCAGTCAGTTTCTGTGGCTCTTCAGTGCACCAAAATATTGATAACACAGGTTATTTTGAAGGATAATTTAAAGCGACCCTTTACCCCTCTTCCCTCCTCCCTCGCCGTATGTTGAGAATCTCTGCTTTAGACTCCTCAATGGTCCCAGGACAGGCCGGTATGTTTGCCCCCGATACGTCGGTTTATTGTAGCACAGTAAACAAAGATGGTGGTCTTGGGAAACGGTGGTTCCCCTGTAGGAATGAAGTGGATTTCGCGAGCACTGACCGTCTGAAAGTGAGATCGTTGTTTCGACAATTTGGTGCTTTCGCGGCTGGACCACTGCGACGTGCTTGCCAAACAGCAGAATTGCCGTACGGCTCGTACGAAGACCTGCTGCCAAACAGGGGTCATTTCCAGAAACGGGAAGAACATCCGGAATTGTGTCTGGACAGCCAAACTTTGCGTCGAATGTTTGAAGTTGTCAGACATTGCTCGTAGGTCACGCTGTCTGTACAGCGCAACAAGCAGGGGGTCACGTCTTTAGAAAACTGAATGCAGATCAGCGCTCGGTGCTAAGACCGGCAACTGGCACGAAGCACGAGTAAGTGGGGCGCGGTACTGGTGGCCTGTGGAGAAGACTCTCGCCCCAGGGCTGGGGTCGGCCACAGCGGCCGGCCTGTGCCGAGGCGCCAGACGTGGAGCGACGGCCAGCACGGAGGGCGTTACGCACGAACGAGGTCGTTTAGAGAGGCCCCACGGCGTCAGTTGCGGATGACTGTTCGTCAGGACGGAACTCTTTTCGAACGGAAGATGTGGAGAAAATCCACGGAAGAGTCGATCGATTCGTTAAGTCGTCATCCAGTTGGTCGGCGCTCATTTCACAAATACTCAGCCAAGTTGAGGAGAGAGAAACGGCGCCACAGCTCGACGCTGCCACCTGTATGCGGAGCAGCTGCCTGCCCGCCCCCTCGTCGTGTGACACAGAACTGCCTCCGAGCAACCCCGGGTGTCCTGCCTCCCGCAGCAGAGCGGCAGGAGACAAAACGTCCACTGACAATGGTCACGAAGGCGTTTCTGAAGAAGAGAACTTTGTTAATGTCCAATATATATTTAAATGTTTGGAAGTCTTTTCTGAAATTATTTGTGTGGAGTGTAGCCATGTACGGACATGAAACGTGAAGGACAAACAATTTAGAGCGGAAGAGAATAGAAGATTTTGAAATGTGGTGCTACAGAAAAATTCTGAAGATTGTATGGGTAGATCACGTAACTAATGACTATTATTGAACAGAACTGAGGAGAAAAGAAATTTGTGACACAGCCTTACTAGAAAAATGGATCGGCTGATAGGACACATTCTGAGGCATCATGGGATCTCCAGTTTAGTACTGGAGGGAAGTGTGTGTGTGGGGGGGGGGGGGGGCAAAACCGTAGAGGGTGACCAAGAGATGGATGCAGTGGGCAGATTCAGAAGGATGTAGGTTGCAGCAGTTCTTCGGAGACGGTTTGCTCAGAACAGAGCAGCACGGAGAGCTGCACTAAGCCAGCCTTTTGACTGAAGACGACGACGACAACAACAACAATGAAGAAAGACGACGTATGGTCAGGGGTTGGGAGTGTGTCAACACGACAAGTAACTCAACTGAAGTGACCCTATGTTCACGTAGCAAGACTTCAACATTTACCAGACGGCACCTGTAGATCGAACAGGTAATGTTATTGCGGTTTCATGTCCTGAAGAACACAAAGGTCCGACCCATGTAATTTCTGCGTGCCTTCCCTTCCCTTCCCTTAGCTAGCACCCCCACCCCACGTAGCGCGCCCTCGCGGCGTGCAGTGTCGCTGTGGCTGTACTGGCTGTCACGTTTTGGCCCGGCAGAGTATTCACCGAAGCTGCTTGCCTGATAATGCCCCACGATAAGGTTTTTTTCTATAAACCATCCATAGGTCATCTGTGTTTTCTTTTTTTTTTTGTTCTTCTTCACATGGCATATCACTGATTATTCTGCATCCCGATTACTTGAAAATGTCCTCCTACCTTGTAATGTATTTTCCATTTCTCCCGTTTATATAATTTCTTCTCCTGTAGGGGGCAGACAAAAATATGGAAACACCAAAAATACATCGCATCGCCGTACCTAAGACAGTGTAGGAAACCAGTTGGCATCCTAAACAACGTCCAGTCATCTCGGAATGGAAAATACAGGTCCCTTATGAGTTTCGAGGTAATTCATTTATTCATTTCGTAAAGGCCATCTTTGGACCACGTTATTTCAACTGTCTTGCTTTACGTGTTCAGATGTTTGGCTGTGCTCCCGCATTCGTTCTCGGTGTTGCTCCTTCCTCTCCTGGGAGCAAGCATTTCCTGTTTTTAGTTCTGGCTTTTCTTGGAAAACCTACCACACCATGTTTCTCCTTGAATGGGACACGCTCCAAGATGTCACCATGTGTAATCCTCTGTGATTCCCTGTGAACCAGGCCCATTTTGTTTTCTTCGCCTGAAAGTATGTGATCATACGAATGGTGAGTCTTCCAGGGCTCATTCGGGTCATACGTCCACAAAACGTACTCCTTCTTTTCCGGATGGCATCGCTTATCTTCTGCATGTGGAGATACACTTCATGATTTTGACGCCTTCTATGTTCCCCATTCTCTTTGATTGGACCTAAGATCTTTCTCAAAATCTTCCCTTCCTTGGCCTCCAGTTTTTCGATTAGGCATTACTAGGCATTCAGAAGTGTACAAGACCTCCGGACGGATAACACTGCAGTAATGCCTCAACTTTGCATTGAGCGATACTGATCTTTTGTTGTAGATGTTTTTGGTTAAATAGAATGCCATCTCTGATAAGGTGTGGTTATCCATTCTCCGAGATATTTAAACTTTTCAACTCGCTTAATTTTGCCTTGACCTACTACAAGCTCCCTTGGTGGTGAATTTATGGTCGTTATGAACTCGGTTTTCTAAAACGAAATTTGGAGGCCAGTCTTCTGTGCTTGTACGTTAAGCTCATTATCTGTCTCTCAACTGTTTCAATGGAATCAGAAAAAATTGTAAGATCATCTGCAAAAGCGAGACAATCGACTTCAAGATTTTGTTTCTTGCAACACGGCCTGACACCATTTTTAAGTCCTTGGTTTGCCACTCACGGACCACCTTCTCGAGGGCACAGTTGTGTCCTCGGAGTCTTTCGCGACGGCATACACGAATAAAACGTTCTCGGTTTTCCAGCCGCGTCAATTCGAATAAAATTCTCGACCTTTCGATGGCCATCTCCGCCATTGTCGTCAGGAGTTCACTGACTGCCAGGGCTGCTACGGTTTCTCGCTTATTGATCGTGACCGGGCCAAATATCTCACGAAATAAGCGTCAAACGAAAACACTACAAAAAACGAAACTTGTCTAGCTCGAAGGGGGAAACCAGATGGCGCAATGGTTGGCCCGCTAGATGGCGCTGCCATAGGTCAAACGGATATCAACTGCGTTTCCTAAAATAGGAATCCCCATTTTTATTACATATTCGTGTAGTACGTAAAGAAATATGAATGTTTCAGTTGGACCACTTTTTTCGCTTTGTGACAGATGGCGCTGTAATAATCACAAACATATGGTTCACAATTTTAGACGAACAGTTGGTAACAGGTAGGTTTTTTAAATTAGAATACTGAACGTAGGTACGTTTGAACATTTTATTTCGGTTATTCCAATGTGATTCATGTACCTTTGTGAACATATCATTTCTGAGAACGCATGCTGTTACAGCGTGATTACCTGTAAAATACCGCATTAATGCAATAAATGCTCAAAATTATGTGTTGGGATCCTTTGTTAGTACGGGCTGCTCCCGAGGAGCAGCGGGGTTTAGGCCTTTGTGATATTCAGAACAGAGCGAAGGCCCTGTTCGTCAGCTGTCACCCGCACCTGTGGCGACAAAGCCCGGCACGTCTCACTGGAGGCCTTACGACCAGCCTCACTCATATCCCCTGTGGTGATACCGGAGGACATCCCAGCACCTTCTTCCACATTAGCCAATTCTTCCTACACTCACACCGCACTACCACCCACACGCTTGGTGATGACGAGGGCGTTATATGCTACACGTGCAGATGAACAGGACGCCGAATGTGACTGAAAGCAAACGCCCCACTACTAAGTGGCGTGCTGTGTGGCAGGCGGTGAATGCCGCCACCCTTGATGGTGACGCGCAGTCTGCATGGCGCGTGACTGTTAGTGGGGAACAGCTGTGCCAGACCCGCCTACACCGCGTCCACCTCGCCGACTCACCCTTGTGCGCCACATGCCAAGTGACTGACACGGATGAACACCGTTTCGAATACGGGTCGGCAAAGGACGTTTGGTACCTGGTGCGTCAGATATTAGCTTTTCTCACACGCACGTCTTCCAAGAGGATAATTACACGATCACTTCTTTTCCCAGATGGGGTGTCTTTCCCAAGAGCAAACTCCGTGACGTGCATTAGCGGCAACGGTGTTCACTACTTATTCGATAATAGTGAAAAGACGGTACCCGATATATGATATTATCTCAACGAACGACATTGTGCGATAGTCAAGAACCTTAAATACAGATATATTTTTCTGACTTTCTTTGGAGCGCATTCCATAACCCGCCTCTCAGCTGGATTATCCACGACATGAGAACAACCTTCGAATCTATTTCTAGTTTCTTTTTTTCGTGAGACTGGACAAACAACGGAAACAACACAGCGACGAGACGACAGTCATCGAAAAATCCGCAGCGGGCTATAGTATGGAGCATCCTTATGTCGTAACGGGGCGACTTTTATTATTCTGGTTATGTAGCCGCAGAGGAATCGATTATTTTCATTTTGTTGTCTACAAACACTACCTTTAATAAAAAAATAAAAAAGTGGTAGAGCACTTGCCCGCGAAAGGCAATGGTCCGCCGGCCGGAGTGGCCATGCGGTTCTGGGCGCTACAGTCTGGAGTCGAGCGACCGCTACGGTCGCAGGTTCGAATCCTGCCTCGGGCATGGATGTGTGTGATGTCCTTAGGTTAGTTAGGTTTAATTAGTTCTAAGTGCTAGGCGACTGATGACCTCAGAAGTTAAGTCGCATAGTGCTCAGGGCCACTCAGGGCCAGGGCAATGGTCCCGAGTTCGAGTCTCGGTCCGGCACAGAGTTGTAATCTGCCAGGAAGTTTCATATCAGCGCACGCTGCACTGCAGAGTGAAAATCTCATTCTGAATAAAAGACACTGATAATATTGCTCTCAAGCACTTCTTTGAAGATATGTTAAATCGATTACATGAGGATGAACATTTCTTGTACAAAATCATCTTTTCTGACGAGTCGACTTTTCAATTGCGTGGCACGGCTAACACACACAAATGTAGGATTTGGGTCAGTGAAAATCCAAATCGAACATTGCAGCATATTAGTGATAGCCCTAACCTGAACGTTTTTTGTGCATTGAGCAAGAGCAAAGTGTACGTCCCCTTTTTTTCCGGGATAGTCTACCTGGATACGTTACAACCTATTTTTGATACCACAGATATATGAGGATGAGGAAGAACGAACTGTTTACTTCATACAAGATGGTGCACCACCACACTGCCTGGGTGACGTCCGGAATTTTCCCAGTGGCCGCATTCCAGGTCAATGGAGTGGCCGTAATGCCCCAATTGCACGGTCCACGCGTTCCCCAGACCTGACAGCGCTCGATATTTTTTATGAGGATTCATCGAGGATATCGTGTTTGTACCTAATGTGCCGGATTCTCCACCTGAACTCAGAGCAAGAATTTACGCTGCCACTGAGCAAATTACACCTGCACAGCTACAGCGAATTTGGGAAGAAATTGACTTCCAATGGGATGTGTGCAGGGTAACCAAGGGAAGCCACATACAATAGCTTTAATTTAAGATAAAGAAACTCGATGTGTTTCCCTACAAAATAACGCTAAACCTAGCTCTATATCTTCTTTCAATAAATTTATACGATTTTTAAAAGTTGTCAAGTCCTTTTTGAAATACTCTGTGTTGCTACTCCTACCTTTTTGCGAAGGCACGCGCGAGTATCGCAAAGCGCTCATGACGCTTGCCGTATTGCGTAGGGAAAGGATAAAAAAAGTAAAACAGACGCGGGGGCGCAGCAGGTGGGAGGGACGCGGTGTCTGGCAGGGGGCAGGCACGCCCCCTCTCAGCGCCGCAGTGAGTGCGGGCCGGGCTGCGACGTCCCGCGCTAATGCACCGCCGACGGCCGGAGGAAAAAGGAAGGCGGCGGCGGCGCCTGCGCGCTGGCAGCCGGTTAAGCCGTAGTGCACGCGGAAGCAAAGAAAGGCGGCGAGCGGACGCGTGTCTGCGGCAGCTCGCGCCCTCATTGTTCGTCGGGGTCGCTAATTGCTGGCCCGATCTGACGCACGCGGCGGGCCAGCAGTATTAATAAAGGCGGCGGCGGCGCCACAAAGGGTAGGCGGGAAAGAGAGGGGGGGGGGGGGGGAGCAGGGGCCGCCTCCCCTGCTGGTGCCCTCACAGGCCGCGTTACAATCATCTCTGGCATAGATTTCGTCAAACTTCATATACAACCGATCGCTCGACGGAAGATCTGTACCCAAAGACTGGAAAGTTGCACCGGTCACACCAGTATTCGACAAAAGATTGACCAGAAGTCCACTAAATTACAGGTCCGTGTCATTAGCGTCGAAATGCAGCAGGATTCTGGAACATATATTGTGTTCGTACATTATGAGTTACCTCGAAGAAAACGGTATATTGACACAAAGGCAACACGGATTTAGAAAACGTCGTGCTTGTGACACACAACTAGCTCTTTACTCGCACAAAATGTTGAATGCTGTCGACAAGGGATTTCAAATTGGTCCCGTATTCCTGGATTTCTGGAAGGCTTTTGACACTGTACCACACAAATGCAGTCAAATTGCGTGCTTACGGAATATCGTCTCAGTTATGTGACTGGATTCGTGACTTCGCGTCAGAGACGTTACAATTCGTAGTAACTGACGGAAAGTCATCGAGCAAAAGATAAGTGATTTCTGGCGTACCGCAAAGTAGTGTTATAGGCTCTTTGCTGTTCCTTATCTATATAAACGATTTGCCAGACAATCCGAGAGCAGCCGTCTTAGGTTCTTTGCAGATGACGCTGTCGTTTATCGACTAGTGAAGTCATCAGAAGATCAAAAAAAATTGCAAAACGATTTAGAAAAGATATTTGCATGGTTCGAAAATTGGCAATTGTCCCTGAACAACGAAAAGTGTGAGTTCATCCACGTCAGTGCTAAAGGCAATCCGTTATCCTTTGGTTACACGATAAATCAGTCAAATCTAAACGTTGTAAATTCAACTAAATACCTCGGAATTACAATTACGAACAATTTCATTTGGAAGAAACATATAGAAAATGTTGTGGGGCACGAAACCAAAGACTGCGTTTTATTGGCAGATCACTTAGAAAATGTAACCTAGTAAGGGGCTGCCTACACTACGCTTGTCCGCCCTCTTTTAGAATACTGCTGCGCGGTGTGCCGTCCTTACCAGACAGGACTGACGGAGTACATCGAAAAACTTAACAAGAAAGGCAGCATGTTTTGTTTATCGCGCAACAGGGGAGAGACTGTAACAGGAATGATACAGCATTTGGGATGGGCTTCATCAAAACAAAGGCGTTTTTCGCTGCAGACTAATCTTCTCACGAAATGCCAATCACCAGCTTTCTCCTCCGAATGCGAAAATATTCTTTTGACGCCTACCTACATCGGGAGAAACGATCACCGTGATACAATGAGGGAAATCAGAGCTCGTACGGAAAGATATAGGTGTACTTTCTTTCCCCGCGCTATACGAGATTGGAATAGTACAGAATTGTGAAGGTGGTTCGATGAACCCTCTGCCAGACACATAAATGTGATTTGCACAGTATCCATGTGGATGTAGATGTAGACCGAGCTACTTCACTGTAGCTATTGCACTATTGTAAAATTTTTCGTCACACGAAACGCACCCTCTCGCGGCTCGTATTTCCAATACTGCTGGTATTTGTTTTATGGGCACGGGGCCGTGGTTGATGGCACAACATCCTCCGCCTGACGTTTCGTCTTCCCGTGCTGGAGACATCATCGCAGGCTTTAACAACTCAGAAAACTGTTACAGATTCAAAAGGGCTCAGCAAGTTAGTCTGTTTGTATTAATGCACACACCCACGCAACGGCCGGCCCGTGAGGACGTCAGAGCGCTGACTGAGGCAGCTCGAGTCGCGCCGACGTGTGCTGAGCAGGTCGTAGTGGCGAAGGCTTGGCGCTGTTGTTGTATTCAGCACTAGAACCGACAACTCTAGTTGCAGCTCTTCTTCTATGCTGAAATTGTTTTTGGACTTTAGAATTTTATGGTCTCCCTGTACATCCAAGCGTAGTAATTTTAGCTCTTGATAAAAGCACCGTGACGGAAGCTGAAGAAATGAATTAAAATTAGTGTCACAGCCGGGAGTCGAACACAGGTCTCCCTGCTTCTCACGCAGGAATGCTGACCATTACACGAACACAGCACTAGGCTTAACACGGCTGCACGGACTGCCCAAGTAGAATGCCCTCCTCAACACAAACTTCAGTTCATATCTTATAGCTTATTTTCATACCTTATAGCTTATTTCCCCCCTAAATCGTCTCTATTGCCGGGGCATTGGAGGAGCAACCCAGCGTTTAGTAACGACTGAGGGGGAAAATAAGCTGAAGATATGAACTGAAGTCTGTGTTGAGGAGGGCACTCTACTTCGGCAGTTTGTGCATCAATAACAAGCGTGGTGCTGCGGTAGAGTAGATGTCAGCAATCTTACCTACTAAGCAAGGAGACCCGTGTTCGAGTCACAGCCGTAAAACAAAGTTTAATCAATTTCTTCAGCTTCCACCGTAGATAAATGTCTTGGGAAAAATTTAATTATAAGACCTATGAGAGTATCTTATGATATCTCATTTGTACATTTGGCCAGAAGTCCGAGCGATTTTATGTCCTCCTCCTTTGGCAATAGGCGGCCGTAGGTCCTTTGCAGTGTCCGAGTATCCGCACGCCTCTCCTGTCGGTTTAAACACTGAACCAATACCGTGTTTTCTGAGTACTTTGCTGATGTGATCCGTGACAGTTTCTACCAATGGAAGGAAAACGATCGCTTTAGTTGGAAGCGAATTAAATTTAATGTCTGTCGTGGCCGCTCTGTGGGGGCGTCGTTTGCGACGTCGCCGGCACCTGTGGGTCCGGCCAAAGCCCATTCCAGCTGGAGTGGTTCCCGGCCGGAGCCAACCAGGCTAGCTTTCCCACCACAACAGGTGTTTCCAGTGGTTGTTGGGAAAAAAACTTGTCATTAGTCATCGAAGGAAGGAGCAGACCGTTAGTGGAGCCCAGAAATCGCCAGTGGAAACGCCTGCGTGCTGCTCCTCGTGCCGATTAGCTGGAAGGCCAGAAGGAATTTGGCGGAGACGGATGAAGCTCGCCAACTCGGCGGTTCTGCCTGTACCCCACGGGGAGCCGCGTCGACGACCTCTTGCAGGGGACTCGCGCTTGCCGCAGGTGGCAGACGTGGCGAACGTGGCGACACGTTACGTCCTGTGCACGAATAGACAGGCGGGCTCCACGTGTCTGGATACGCTCTTCATGTTAAAAGGTTACAACCTCACAAAACCTAGGGGTGTCAGTCCGGTAGGATCTAATGTGGAACGACCACGTGTAACTTCTTGTGTAAGATACGCGCCAGACTAATATTTATCGGTAGAAGCCTAAGGAATATTTATTTTATTACATCTCTAGTTCCGTATGTCAAAATGAAGGAGAAAATCATCAAGGTCATGGAAAGTGTCATTACATGAAATTACAAAATAAAAGTAATAACAGATTAAATAAAATGCTTATGAACCCAAAAAAGTCAAGCCATAAGTTTAAGTAAACGCAATCAACAATATAACATAAAAATCAGCTTAATTTTTCTAGGAACTCCTCAACAGAATAGAAGGAATGACCCATGAGGAGACTCTACAGTTTGGATTTGAAAGAGCATCGGTTACTGCTAAGATTTTTGAATTCTTGTGGCAGCTTATGGAAAATGGATGCAGCAGTATACTGCACACCTTTCCGAATAAGAGTTAACGAAATGCGATCCAAATGCAGATTGCGTTTCTTCCGAGTAATAACTGAGTGAAAGCTGCTAATTCTTGGAAATCAGCATATATTGTTAACAAGAAACGACAGTAAATAATACACTCCTGGAAATTGAAATAAGAACACCGTGAATTCATTGTCCCAGGAAGGGGAAACTTTATTGACACATTCCTGGGGTCAGATACATCACATGATCACACTGACAGAACCACAGGCACATAGACACAGGCAACAGAGCATGCACAATGTCGGCACTAGTACAGTGTATATCCACCTTTCGCAGCAATGCAGGCTGCTATTCTCCCATGGAGACGATCGTAGAGATGCTTGATGTAGTCCTGTGGAACGGCTTGCCATGCCATTTCCACCTGGCGCCTCAGTTGGACCAGCGTTCGTGCTAGACGTGCAGACCGCATGAGACGACGCTTCATCCAGTCCCAAACATGCTCAATGGGGGACAGATCCGGAGATCTTGCTGGCCAGGGTAGTTGACTTACACCTTCTAGAGCACGTTGGGTGGCACGGGATACATGCGGACGTGCATTGTCCTGTTGGAACAGCAAGTTCCCTTGCCGGTCTAGGAATGGTAGAACGATGGGTTCGATGACGGTTTGGATGTACCGTGCACTATTCAGTGTCCCCTCGACGATCACCAGTGGTGTACGGCCAGTGTAGGAGATCGCTCCCCACACCATGATGCCGGGTGTTGGCCCTGTGTGCCTCGGTCGTATGCAGTCCTGATTGTGGCGCTCACCTGCACGGCGCCAAACACGCATACGACCATCATTGGCACCAAGGCAGAAGCGACTCTCATCGCTGAAGACGACACGTCTCCATTCGTCCCTCCATTCGCGCCTGTCGCGACACCACTGGAGGCGGGCTGCACGATGTTGGGGCGTGAGCGGAAGACGGCCTAACGGTGTGCGGGACCGTAGCCCAGCTTCGTGGAGACGGTTGCGAATGGTCCTCGCCGATACCCCAGGAGCAACAGTGTCCCTAATTTGCTGGGAAGTGGCGGTGCGGTCCCCTACGGCACTGCGTAGGATCCTACGGTCTTGGCGTGCATCCGTGCGTCGCTGCGGTCCGGTTCCAGGTCGACGGGCACGTGCACCTTCCGCCGACCACTGGCGACAACATCGATGTACTGTGGAGACCTCACGTCCCACGTGTTGAGCAATTCGGCGGTACGTCCACCCGGCCTCCCGCATGCCCACTATACGCCCTCGCTCAAAGTCCGTCAACTGCACATACGGTTCACGTCCACGCTGTCGCGGCATGCTACCAGTGTTAAAGACTGCGATGGAGCTCCGTATGCCACGGCAAACTGGCTGACACTGACGGCGGCGGTGCACAAATGCTGCGCAGCTAGCGCCATTCGACGGCCAACATCGCGGTTCCTGGTGTGTCCGCTGTGCCGTGCGTGTGATCATTGCTTGTACAGCCCTCTCGCAGTGTCCGGAGCAAGTATGGTGGGTCTGACACACCGGTGTCAATGTGTTCTTTTTTCCATTTCCAGGAGTGTATATATATATTGAGAGGCCAATGTCAAAATACCCAGACTGGTGAATAGGGCTCGACGACAGGTCTTACACCATTTATTCCCAGTTCTGTGCCAAAAATATCCTTTTAGACTGGGGAGAATTACCGCAAAATATAATACCATATGACATAAGCCAATGAAAATAAGCAAAGTAGACTAACTTTCGTGTACATCGATCATTTACTTCAGACACCGTTCGATACTAAGAATTAATGCATTAAGTCTTTTAACAAGATCCTGAACGTGGGCTTTCCACTACAGTTTACTATCTATCTGAACACCTACAAATTTGAACTGTTCAGTTTCATTAATTATATGCCCATTCTGTGAAATTAAAAAGTCGACTATTGTTGAATTAGTGTTAGAAACTGTAAAAACTGAGTCTTACTATGATTTATCGTTAGTTTATTTTCTGCAAGCCATGAAATTACGTCTGGAACTGCTCTATTTGAAACAGAGCCAATGCTGCAGACGACATCCTTTGCTATGAAGCTGGAGTCAACAGCAAACAGAAATATTTTAGAATTATCCGTAGTAGTAGAGCGCACATCATTTATATTAATAAGGAACAGGAGTGGCCCCAACACTGATCCCTGGGGCACCACGCATTTCACCGTATGGCACTCAGACGCCACATCACTGCCATTCTCAACACTGTGAATAATTACCTTTTTCTGTCTGTGGTTACAGTAAGAGGTGAACCAATTGTGAGCTACTCATGGAGCAATAGTTTGTGATCAACACAATCAAGTGCCTTAGTTAAATCAAAAAATATGCGTAGCGTTCGAAACCTTTTGTTTAACCCATCCAGTACCTCACAGAGAAAAGAGAATGTAGCACTTTCAGTTGTTAAACGACTTCCAAAGCTGAACTGTACATTTGATAGAAAATCGTGTGATATAAAATGATCAATTATCCTTACATACACAGCCTTTTCAATAACTTTAGCAAACATTGATATCATAGAAATAGGTCTAAAATTGTGTGTATTCTTCCTTTCACCCTCTTTATAAAACGGCTTTACTACTGAATACTTTAATCGTTCAGCAGACTGACCATTCCTAAAGGAGTAATTACAAATATGGCTAAATACAGGGCTAACGTGTGCAGCACAGTACTTTAATATTCTGCTAGGCACTCCATCATAACCACGAGAGTCCTTAGTTTCTGTGATTTAATTATTGACTCAATCTCCCTCTTGTTTGTATCACTCAGGAGTATTTCAGACGTCAATCTCAGAAAGGCATTTGCCAAGAAAGTCATATGATACCCTGTAGAAACTAAATTTGTATGTAATTTACCAGCAATGCTCAGATAATGATTGTTAAATACTGTACATATATCTGACTTGTCAGTAACAGAAATATATTTACTATATATCGTCGACCTTGTGCTGCTGATCTGACACTTCCTTCAGAACTGACCACATGGTTTTAACTTTATCCTGTGAGTTAGCTATTCTATTAGCACACCACATACTCTTTGCCTTCCTAACAGCATTTTTAAGCACCTTACAATACTGTTTGTAATGGGCTATTGTAGCTCGATTGTGACTACTTCTCACATTTTCATATAATTCCCGTTTTGTTCTACACGATACCCTTATCCCACTAGCCTTTTACTGCTAGTACACCGTTTAGAAAGTTCTAATGGAAAGCAACTCTCAAAGAGCATGAGAAATGTGTCAAGGAAAGCATTATATTTGTCATCTATGTTATCGGCACTATAAACATCCTGCCATTCTTGTTCCTCGACAAGATTTAAAAAACTCTCTATTGCTGTTGGATTAACTTTCCTACATAGTTTGTAATTATGTGTGACATTTGTTTGAGTACAAAAGCCTTTTGGCGTTAAAATTTGTGCATCAAGGTATGAAAAGCCATTTGCCCTGTTACTAACAGAATGCCCATCTAGTAATCAAGAATGAATAAAAATTTTGTCTGTGGCTGTGCTACTGTTCCCCTGCACCCTAGTTGGAAAAAACACAGTCTGCATCAGATTATATGAATTTAGGAGATCTACCGACATTCTTTTCCTTGCACCATCATATACAAAATTTATATTGAAGTCACCACATGTAACTAATTTCAGGTCCTTCCTATAAAGTGAACCAAGAACCCTCTCTAGATTGAGCAGAAATGCTCTGAAGTCAGAGTTAGGAGAGCTATAAACAACAACAATTAGATGTTTAGTTTCACTGAATTTAACTGCCCCTGCACAACATTCAGATATGTGTCTAGTGCAGTGCCGTGATCTATGGAATACTGTTTTTTACGTACATGGGCACTCGCCCAATCCGCAAGGAACTCCTTTAAAAGCAGCCATCTAGTCTGTGTCCTGCTGAATGAAGCCTCTGAATTGTCAAATTATTTAAATGGTGCTCCGATATACCAATGATGTCAGAGTCAACATCTATAAGCAGTTCGCTAACTTTATCTCTAATACCTCTTATATTTTGATGAAATATGCTAATTCCTTCTCTACTCGGATACCTGACCTCCTCTGAAGGTGATTCCTTAGAGGGACTTTCTTTACGCTGGTATACCTCTCAGCTGACTTCAATCTGAATAAGGTGCAGCTCTAACACCAGCTGCTACAGGAATTTTTTCACGATTGGTCCCACCACTGCACTGTCACCTGTAAGCTTTGCCAGCCTCCCCTTCCTATACCAATCGAAGTGCAGGCCGCGCCGTGCCAGGATGCACCCACGAAACACGTATCCCCTGCAACAAGTTTGGCATAACCAGTCACAATTTGCTTCCAGTACGCGTTTCGAAGGTTTAAACCTTCAGCGTACGGTCAGCCTAAGTCAGTTAACAAATGCAACTGGTGGCCAACCTTTGGCACTATCTCCAGTGGTCATACCCATCTTTTCCTATTGTGTTTACATCACACATTACAATACGTACATTTTGTATATGTTACCGGCAAACTGTGAAACTCGGCATTTCATGGACTGTCTAGGGAATGTATAGAATACCAAAAAGCATTGGGTAGGGTATTAATTGCATGTTACTTAATACTTCGCTTACACATTTAATAGAGTGCCGGTTACCTTTAACGCAAATTTTGAAAGAAAGATAATTTAACCATTTGGCTATGGTGGCTGATGTGACAAATGATGGTTCTTTTAACAGGATATCGAACAAGAAATTCTAAGATAACTGTACACGTCAAAGTTCACAGCATGCAAGAAACCTCTCCTAAAGTCAGACGATGTTCCGTTGCACAAAGATGCAACCTAGCAACCTGCCAAGACTGGCCAAGTATACGTCAGGTGTCTGTGTGCAGAAATAAGTGCTAGGAACTCATGTGTTTGTGTGTAAAAATGAAAGTTATTTGCAATTCGGAACGTCATTGCAGTTCTACTTGCTCCGACAAGTAAAGGATAAAAGAAATGCAGCTTCGAAGTGAATAAAAACTTAAAGTTTATATTCAGTTATTGTCTGTTACACATTTGTAGCAACTGTTAAAAACCTGTTTTTTTTTAAATTGCTTACTACGCATTAATAACTGTTAAAGAACTATTAAAACATATCTCCTTTAGGGTAAGCCAATTTTCAGACAGAAGTAGTTGTGATGATTACATGTTTTAATTCAAGTTTCATTAAATATATACTTTTCTAGTTTGAATATATTTTACGTGCGTCCGTTTCCCTTTTTGTAATATACGTAGAGATTATCCCTATTTTCTAGAAAAGTATTAAATTAAAAGTGAATGAAACATCTTTAGAAAAACTTCTAGGCCATCTTCGAGGGTGTGTTGAAAAAAATGCTTTCGAATTTGTTATGTGAAAACTCTTGAACTTTTTAAATGAAACAGACCTTATTAACATTCTACGTCTTTATTCTTCATGTCTAAATACTTATTTCTCAGCGTAGTCACGCTGGCTAAAAACACATTTCTGCCAACAAGAGACCAGTGTATCGATACTGTCGCTGTCGTATGTTTGAGTTTGTTGACGGAACCACAACCTCACATATCCTTGCACCGCTTCTTTGCTGTCAAGTAGAAGGCGCTGAAGCTGTTGTGTAAGTTTTCGAAACAGATGAAACTTGGATGGGGCCAAGTCGGGATTGCACGGAGGATGATCGACGGCAGTTATTCCAAGGAGTGGGTGGGAGTGTTGCTGATGCCGCGCTCCTGTGAGTCTGGAACTGTCAAGCAGAATGGGGCGTGTTCCATTTGTGGACGAAGTCTTCTGCGGCTATAGACTGGATTACAGCACGTCGTTTGTCGAGCACAGACATATCCCAAGCTACACTCCTCCATGTTACACGCTAAAATTGAAGCCCTCCAGAGGCAGAGCGTTGCAACTTGCGTCAGCAAAGTGTGGAAGTCGCCCGAATAGTATGCATTACGTACAATACCCCAGTCGATATTGAGACCAGAATAAAACACTCGCCGGCATTATTTTTCGGCACTCTGGACGTTCTGGAAAACTATTGCAGATACACGTCTGGGACACGTTTTATTTGATTCACCAGACCAATAACAACAACATAAATGGAAATCGTGCTTTACTTTAACCTCGTACGGTTTTGCGATGGCTTCATATTAACGTAGTTGCTAATTTTCAGGCAAAATCTTTTATTAGCCGTAACTCCGTAACCAAACATTTGCGGACCTGTGTTTGTATGAAGTTTTTTCTTTAGTTTCCTTTGTAGAAAAACGTATTAAAATATTTGCATAGCTCCCTGTATCACCCTGTATGTTGCCTAGGCATTCTGTAGAATGCATCAGTTCGATACTTTGTCAGTAGCATGTACACAGGCACTTTAGTCCGGAAACGCGCTGCTGCTACGGTCGCAGGTTCGAATCCTGCCTCGGGCATGGATGCGTGTGATGTCCTTAGGATCAATGGTTCAAATGGCTGAGAGCACTATGGGACTTAACTTCTGAGGTCATGAGTCCCCTTGAACTCAGAACTACTTAAACGTAACTAACCTAAGGACATCACACACATCCGAGCCCGACGCAGGATTCGAACCTGCGACCGCGGTCACACGGTTCCAGACTGTAGCGCCTAGAACCGCTTGGCCACTTTGGCCGGCAGATCTCCTTAGGTTAGTTAGGTTTAAGTAGTTCTAACTCTTGGGGACTGATGACCTCAGATGTTAAGTCCCATATCGTTTAGAGCCATTTTAACCATGTACACAGGATAAATCCCGTCTATAAAAGTCAGCACGGATTCCGCAAACAGGGATCAGCTAGTGTACCGAAAGTACCCTCCGCCACACACCATTAGGTGTCTCGCGGAGTACGATGTAGATGTAAATCATGTGGTGACTGGTGCTGTTCAGGTTTGGAAAACAAGTAGACAGAAACGAATGGAGACTCTCTTCGTCAGCAGCAGCTGTATTCCCAGTGTCGAGAACTGGGCCGGAGCAGAGAGCAGAGCGTGCGCGGCACTCCGTTCCCGCCGGTAATGACCGGCGAGGTGGCGGCTGAGGGCTCGCAACCAATCTCCGTATTCATAAGCGACGGCAGGCGAAGTGCGACTGCCGCGGGGGCGGCCGAGCGCAGCCGCCGCCGCCGCCGCCTACGCCGCCTCCTCGCCGCGGCCGCCGGCTGCTCGCTCTCCCACAGCAGACGACGCCTGCACAGTTGCCGGCAGAAGGCGCACTCGCCGCGACTCGGAGGTGGTGCGCGCTCGCCAGGCCGGCCTCGACGTGCGTCCCGCCACCCAAAGTGCAGCTTGCCCGTAACACCAGCCTGGCAGCTGTAAGGGACCAAGTACGTCAAGTGTTACGTCATCGCGAAGCGCGCCCGGGGTGGTGTCGGAACGACCTCGATACGTCTCACCGAACGTGGCGTCACATTCTCGCCTGTCGTGATTTGCCACCGAAACGCTCTCCGGAGACTGTTGTCGGATGGATCTGGCGCGCTAATCACACAGGTTGTTTACGAAAATGGAGGCGCGTAAAATAGTTGCGTTAACTCTGTTTGCAACTGCCGAAGAAGAGCGGAGGAAATCGTCGAGAACATTCTGAACTCGTCGTCGGCTTGTAGAGCGAATAGCTGACGGAGCAACACTGCACGATGCCGTGCGGCAATCTGAGATACGTACTAGTAAAAGTTTTTTTGTTAACTCAGCTGAACCTCCATCACATTTCCGGTTTTAATTAGAAAACGGTTAGAGTGTAGGGTCTAATGTCGCTTTACACATGCGTAATATCCATATTCTCAATGTTGATATTGACACTACTCTACAGTAACATACGTCATTACATAGGTTTCGCCGGCCGGTGTGGCCGAGCGGTTCTAGGCGCTATAGTCTGGAACCGCGTGACCGCTTCGGTCGCAGGTTCGAATCCTGTCTAGGGCATGGTGTGTGTCATGTCCTTAGGTTAGTTAGGTTTAAGTAGTTCTAAGTTCTAGGGGACTGATGACGACAGATGTTGAGTCCCATAGTGCTCAGAGCCATTTGAACCATTTTGAACATAGGTTTCGAGATCGAGACTCGGTTCGTTATTTCATTCGAATGGAAGACCAGATTTTTTCGAATCTACTTACAACCATCGGAAAACATATTTCCTGGCAAGACACAAGCATGAGGGAATCAATACACCTGAGTGATAGCTGTATATCTTATATATATATATATATATATATATATATATATATATATATATATATATATATATACAGGGTGTTCAAAAATGACCGGTATATTTGAAACGGCAATAAAAACTAAACGAGCAGCGATAGAAATACACCGTTTGTTGCAATATGCTTGGGACAACAGTACATTTTCAGGCGGACAAACTTTCGAAATTACAGTAGTTACAATTTTCAACAACAGATGGCGCTGCAAGTGATGTGAAAGATATAGAAGACAACGCAGTCTGTGGGTGCGCCATTCTGTACGTCGTCTTTCTGCTGTAAGCGTGTGCTGTTCACAACGTGCAAGTGTGCTGTAGACAACATGGTTTATTCCTTAGAACAGAGCATTTTTCTGGTGTTGGAATTCCACCGCCTAGAACACAGTGTTGTTGCAACAAGACGAAGTTTTCAACGGAGGTTTAATGTAACCAAAGGTCCGAAAAGCGATACAATAAAGGATCTGTTTGAAAAATTTCAACGGACTGGGAACGTGACGGATGAACGTGCTGGAAAGGTAGGGCGACCGCGTACGGCAACCACAGAGGGCAACGCGCAGCTAGTGCAGCAGGTGATCCAACAGCGGCCTCGGGTTTTCGTTCGCCGTGTTGCAGCTGCGGTCCAAATGACGCCAACGTCCACGTATCGTCTCATGCGCCAGAGTTTACACCTCTATCCATACAAAACTCAAACGCGGCAACCCCTCAGCGCCGCTACCATTGCTGCACGAGAGACATTCGCTAACGATATAGTGCACAGGATTGATGACGGCGATATGCATGTGGGCAGCATTTGGTTTACTGACGAAGCTTATTTTTACCTGGACGGCTTCGTCAATAAACAGAACTGGCGCATATGGGGAACTGAAAAGCCCCATGTTGCAGTCCCATCGTCCCTGCATCCTCAAAAAGTACTGGTCTGGGCCGCCATTTCTTCCAAAGGAATCATAGGCCCATTTTTCAGATCCGAAACGATTACTGCATCACGCTATCTGGACATTCTTCGTGAATTTGTGGCGGTACAAACTGCCTTAGACGACACTGCGAACACCTCGTGGTTTATGCAAGATGGTGCCCGGCCACATCGCACGGCCGACGTCTTTAATTTCCTGAATGAATATTTCCTGAATGAATATTTCGATTTGCTTTGGGCTATCCGAAACATACAGGAGGCGGCGTGGATTGGCCTCCCTATTCGCCAGACATGAACCCCTGTGACTTCTTTCTGTGGGGACACTTGAAAGACCAGGTGTACCGCCAGAATCCAGAAACAATTGAACAGCTGAAGCAGTACATCTCATCTGCATGTGAAGCCATTCCGCCAGACACGTTGTCAAAGGTTTCGGGTAATTTCATTCAGAGACTACGCCATATTATTGCTACGCATGGTGGATATGTGGAAAATATCGTACTATAGAGTTTCCCAGACCGCAGCGCCATCTGTTGTTGAAAATTGTAACTACTGTAATTTCGAAAGTTTGTCTGCCTGAAAATGTACTGTTGTCCCAAGCATATTTCAACAAACGGTGTATTTCTATCGCTGCTCGTTTAGTTTTTATTGCCGTTTCAAATATACCGGTCATGTTTGAAACACCCTGTATATATATATATATTATTATTATTATTATACAAATTTGGCCGTTAAAGACCGTGAAAACAGTTATTTCTTGCGCTACTGGGAAGTCTTCTTTCTCTCAGTCCACACTTCTTTCATTCTTGCGCTGAAGGCGGCTTTTCTCTCTTCAGACCATTTAGTTCCACAAGTCTTCTTAATTTTCACACCGAAACCCGTGAATGAATTCAGTTTTTTTCTAAAAAGGTTTCTGTTAAATATTGTTTCCTGATCTATGTCCATTTCTTTTAGATCCCTTTCTGTGTTGATAAACCATAAATTTTTATTTTTTAGATTTGCAATGTACGAAAATATTTGTTTTGTAAGCCTATTCGGGTTCATCCTCATGATGTGAGCATAAAAGGAGCATCTTCTTTTTCTAATTTCGTCTGTAATTTTGCTGCACTTCGTATACACTTCTTTGTTGCTTTTTAGTCTGTATACAGGCTTGCCTTGATCATCTGTTATTTTCCTGTGTCCAAGAATTGTCCTCACAATTCTTCTTTCACGATTTTCTATCTGTTCTGCATATGTAAAATTTGCCAGTGTTTCTGATGCATATAGTATCTGCGGTCTAATGACAGTCTGGTAGTGTCTGAGTTTAATGTTTTTGGATATACATTTTTTTGAATACATTTGTCTGCAGTAGTGAGTTGCTGTCTCTAGTTTTCGTATTCTAGCCCTGCAGGCTGGATGACCTTTTGCCACAGGCTGAATTAGTTCACCAAGATATTTAAAATGTTTAGATACCTGTATTTTCCCATATTTCGTAGTTATTTTCTTTGGTGGATTTTTGATATTTGTAATGATTTCTGTCTTTTCAAATGAAATTTGCAAGCCTGCTTTTTCAGCAGTTTCTTTAAGTAATTCTATTTGTTTTATTGTGTCTTTTTGTGTGTAAGCTAAACAGGCGAGATCGTCAGCGAAGGCAAAACAGTTGGTTTCAATGGCTTTGTAGCACTTCCCTCCAATTTGGACTTTCTCAACTCCATGTTTTTGCGTGAGTTTTCTCCATTCTGCTATGACTTTATCAAGAACACAGTTGAAGAGTACCGGGGACAGCGCATCTCCTTGTCTGACGCCGGTTTTGACCTCGAAATGCCGTGAAATTTCTCCTTGGAATTTTACTTTTGATGTTGTATTTGTTAATGTTTCTTTGATTATGGTGATTGTTGTTTCATCTATTTCATATTCTCGAAGCGTTTTGATGAGTGTGTCCCTATCAATTGAGTCATAAGCTTTTTTGAAATCAATGAATGTTATGAAATATTTCTTGCTCCTTGTAGATAAATAGTTCATTGTTGTTTTGAGGTTAAAAATTTGTTCGGCACAGGATCTTCCTGGTCTGAAGCCGGCTTCATATTCTCCAAGTTTTCCCTCTATAATTGGTGATACACGATTGAGCAGGGCTTTTGATAGAATTTTGTATGGGACTGGGAGAAGCGATATTCCACGATAGTTGTTAACATCCCTTTTGTCACCTTTTTTAAACAAAGAGTGAATTAGGGCAGTTTTCCAGTGACTTGGGATTTTCTTGGTTTCCCATACTTGTTCAAGTTCTTTGTGTAGTGCTTCTACTGATGTTTCTCCCCCAAGCTTGAGCATTTCTGCTGTAATTGTGTCTTCTCCACATGCTTTCCTGTTTTTGAGGTTTTTGATTATGTTTGTGATTTCCTCTCGTGTCGGAGGTGTTGAATGTGTTGGTAATGTTTCTGGTTGCGTAAAACTGAGAGTCTGGATGGGTGTTTGGCAGTTTAGGAGTGTCTCAAAATATTCAGCCAGGATTTCACAGTTTTCAGTATTGTTGGTGGCGAGAGTCTTATTATTTCTCATAAGGTTTAGGCAAGGGGACTGATATCCTCGGAGTTTCTGGTTTAATGTTTTGTACCAAGCTGCCTTGTTGCATTTCTTGAAATTCTCTTCGATTGAGTCCAGTTGTTGTTTTTCATTTTGTGTCTTGGTGTTGCGAATAGTTTTCGAGGCATTCTTTCTGGCTTGCTTAAATTCATCAAAGTTGTTTTCAGTTTTATGTGAGTTCCACTTTTTCCAGGCTTTAAATCTTTCATGCAGAACTTCATTACAGTTGCTGTCCCACCATGGGTTTCTCGGTTTGCTCTTTTTTGGAAAGGTTGTTTCTGTTGCCTCAATCAAGTTGTTCTGAAATTCTTGGAGGTTTTGTGAAGGGGAGAATGTCTTTAGTTTTTTCTGAAAATCCTTGAGGTTAGAGTTGGGTTTAAGGTTGTAATTTCTCAGGGTTGTAAGATCAAAATTTATTTTATTTCTGTTTTTATATTCACCGTTTCTGCTTTTCTGTTTGTTTTGTGGGATCAGTTTAGTTTTTATTTTCGTGAGATAGTGGTCGGAGTCGAGGTTTAGAGATTTTCGGACACGTGTGTTCAATATTTCTTTTTCACATTTGGAGGAGATGGCAACGTGATCTATTTGAAATTCTCCGATACTCTTTATCGGAGATACCCAGGTTTTTTGTTTTCTGGGAAGATGTTTAAAACGTGTTGGCATTAGCTTGAGTTTAAACTGCTTACAGAGCATAATTAACCTTTCTCCATTTTTGTTGGTTCGTTTGTGTGCGGGAAAGTTGCCGACAACATCGCGGAATTTCTTTTCTTTTCCAATCTGAGCGTTAAAATCTCCTAGAAGTATTTTTGCATTGTTTTCTGGGATTTCTGATATATGATCCTTAAGGTTTTCCCAGAATTCATCTGTTTCTTCACTATTTTTAGCATTATTTTTGTCATTTGTGGGAGCGTGAACATTGATTAATGTGTATTTTTTATTCGCACATCGAAAAGTGAGGAAAGATGTTCTCGATGATGTTGACCAAAAATGTTCGACAGAGTTCAGAATTTTTGTGTTTACAGCAAAAGCTGTGCCAAGCTGAGGGCATTTCTTCATTACAATTTTTCCAGGTTTTCCTTTAAATATTCTGAATTTGTTTGATTCAAATGTGTTTTCATCAGTGAAGCGAGTTTCTTGTAGCGCCACAATTTGTATGCCTTCCGTGTGTAACTGGTCTGTAAGGTGCTTAAGTTTTCCCACTTTGAGAAGGGAGTTTATGTTGAGAGTTGCTATGTTGAAGATTTTTCTGGGTTTAATCTTGTTGGATTTGCATGGTGTTGCAGACTCCCCAGAATCCATGGGTCTGCTTGCGTCGTTGCCGACGGTGGATTGGCCACCTGGGGTAGTTTCGTTATTGAAAGACATTTCCATCATGCGTTAAGATTGTAACTGTTGAAATTCTTCAAAGTTGGGGAGATTACTTGCGTAACCTACCAGGAATACGACTAACGTTGTTAGCGTTAGAAGGTTTTCTTGAAACAGCTGCCTCTAACATGAGGAACAGACGCTGCCCACAAGCCGCCCAATCTGGGTACAGACGCTTGCAGTTATAGATTTTTGGTTCCTCCGCTCTCTCAGCCGTTGGGAGTTAAAAATTCCTCATCCGCCTATGAGACCGTTGACCGGTTTTCACCCGTAACCCTAGGCAGGGGCCCTCACAGGGTGCTACCATCCGGAGCCAGATGGACCCAGGTTTTTTTAAGAGGTTGTTACTCCTCCCCCTCCTCCTCCCTCATCACTTGTAAGATGGGGATCCGGGCTTGGGACCGGCAATGGCGGAGTTTATATATATATATATATATATTACACAAAGTCTCGTAATAGAAAAACTTCAAGTTTGGGTTTACTTCGTTACATTCATTGACAGTTACGCTAAGATTTCTCGCTACTGGAGAAACATTCATTCGTTGGCCTTTGTGTAACAAGAACTGGACAAATATATCATTTATAATAAATGACATCGAGTTTTTGATATAATAATCGCATTAAAATAGTAAGAAATCCCACAATCTTGTGGAAAACAAAAAGCGAAAAAGGTCCTTGCAACTAGCTTGATGCGAATCTGCTGCGTTTCATTTTATGGTTTAAAATGCTGTAAACTACACTACAGTTTCAACACGGTGACTGTGACTAACTTGTACAGTGTATGATTTTTAAAGAAGTTTAAAGGCTGTAACTGCAAATGTCATTCTCTGACATGTGGCTATGACAATCTGTACCAGTGACGACGTGCTACTGATGACTCATCACTGTACCGTACCACTGTAACTGTATCCTTTCATATTACACAAGTTTCAGCGAGAGGCTTGTTAGTTTAATGTAACAAACCGTACCTAAAACTATGAGTTTTCGATAGATCCTCAGTGTGCTGGTGCTTTGAAATAGCATTTGTGCATATCACGTACGCTGTAATATAAAAATCACCAAAAACTGAATTCTACTCCATCTGACGGAACATAACATCGTGACTCCCAAGCTATACTTATAGCGTAAAACTTTTGCTGTACCTCACTGGGCACGGTTCTTTCCACGACGCAAAACTGTGACGTGGCAGGTCCATCCTTTCACGCTTCGCACTGCAGTGGAACCTGGAGCTCCGCGCTGTGATGTCACCGGCTCCTCGTCCACGAACGTTTTCACATCCCTCGAGAGGACTCCTGAAGGGAAGCAGCAGCTGAGAAGGGAGTGACGGCAGGTTGTAACCGATCCCCCACGTTACTCAGTCGGTACATCGAGCAAGCACTACACGAAACAAAGGGGGAATTTTGAAACAGAATTTAAGTTCAGCGAGAGGAAACAAATCGCCCTAGGGGTGCTGACAGTACTGTAACTCTACTAGAGATGGAAAGAACTTGGTGTAAAGTTGAACTGACTGAATGATGTCTAGAAAACAATTTATAAAATAAACATCGGAAAAAGTAAAACACAGGTAAATGAAAAGAGTTGAATTAAGTCAGATGAAGCCGAGGGAATTCTATTCAAGCTGCGGGCCTACGGAGTATCGTCTCAGTTATGCGACTGGATTCGTGATTCCCTGTCAGGAAGGTCGCAGTTCGTAGTAATAGACGGCAAATCATCGAGTAAAACTGAAGTGATATCAGGTGTTCCCCAGGGAAGCGTCCTGGGACCTCTGCTGTTCCTGATGTATATAAATGACCTGGGTGACAATCTGAACAGTTCTCTTAGGTTGTTCGCAGATGATGCTGTAATTTACCGTCTAGTAAGGTCATCCGAAGACCAGTATCAGTTGCAAAGCGATTTAGAAAAGATTGCTGTATGGTGTGGCAGGTGGCAGTTGACGCTAAATAACGAAAAGTGTGAGGTGATCCACATGAGTTCCAAAAGAAATCCGTTGGAATTCGATTATTCGATAAATAGTACAATTCTCAAGGCTGTCAATTCAACTAAGTACCTGGGTGTTAAAATTACGAACAACTTCAGTTGGAAAGACCACATAGATAATATTATGGGGAAGGCGAGTCAAAGGTTGCGTTTCATTGGCAGGACACTTAGAAGATGCAACAAGTCCACTAAAGAGACAGCTTACATTACACTCGTTCGTCCTCTGTTAGAATATTGCTGCGCGGTGGGGGATCCTTACCAAGTGGGATTGACGGAGGACATCGAAAAGGTGCAAAAAAGGGCAGCTCGTTTTGTATTATCACGTAGTAGGGGAGAGAGTGTGGCAGATATGATACGCGAGTTGGGATGGAAGTAATTAAAGCAAAGACGTTTTTCGTCGCGGCGAGATCTATTTACGAAATTTCAGTCACCAACTTTCTCTTCCGAATGCGAAAATATTTTGTTGAGCCCAGGCTACATAGGTAGGAATGATCATCAAAATAAAATAAGAGAAATTAGAGCTCGAACAGGAAGGTTTAGGTGTTCGTTTTTCGCGCACGCTGTTCGGGAGTGGAATGGTAGAGAGATAGTATGATTGTGGTTCGATGAACCCTCTGCCAAGCACTTAAATGTGAATTGCAGAGTAATCATGTAGATGTAGATGTAGATTACAGTAACAAATAAAACACTAAGAGTAGTAGATGAGTTTTGGTTAGAAGAATAACTGATGATGCTGAAGTAGAGAGGATGTAAAGTGCATACTGGAAAAGCAAGAAAAGCATGTTTGATAAAGAAAAAATTGTTAACATGGAATATGAATTAGACTTATAGCAATTCCTTCGTGAAGATATTTCTCCAGATCGTAGCCTCGTACTGGAATGAAACGTAACTTTAAAACAGTCCAGGCGAGAAGAGAATAGAGGCTTTTGAAATGTGTTACTACAGAAAAACCGGTAGATAGGGTTACCAATGAATGGGCAGTGACTATGAAAGATCTTCATGACACAAATTGACTAAAACGAGGGATCGATTGATGGGAAACATGGTGACGCATTTAAGCATCGTCAGTTTGTCAGTACAGGGAACTGTGGGTGGACAAGAACTGTAGAGGGAGACCGAGAGCAGCGGTCCGAGCAGCGCAGGCTGTCCAGAAGGCTGCCTCTCACCTCCCCCAGCTCCAGACTCTTACAACGCATTCTCGACTCGGGCGTAATGAGTTTCGGTAAGCGACCACAGTGATCTCCTCAGTGCCACCCGGCATAGGCTCCGAAAACCCAGCTTGCGCTTTATTTACATGGAATTCTGAAAGCAATCACATAGGTGTAGTATAGTTTGATTTCCAAGTACCACACCAACGCTTGTTGACGAACATAGGATGAAGTGAGACTTCAAACGAAATTTGCGACTGGGTTGAGAATTGCTGGTAGGCAGGACACAGAATGTTTCCTCGGATGGAGAGTCATCGACACATTTAGAAGTAACTTGAGGCACGCAGTGGGGAAATGTATCTTCATGAAAAAGGTTCCACAAATATTCAGTCGGATCTTGATAAGGTATCAAAGCAATGTTCAGAAATGTTCAGATACTATGTATGTTGTGTGACGGTATGGATAGATGTCTGCCTATTACACATTACGACCTTTTTCAACTGTCGGTGGCCTCTGTCAGTCAACAGACGAGTTCGGCCTGTACGCTTTTGTGCTGTACGTATCCCTTCACGTTTTCTCTTCACTATCATATCGGAAACAGTGGACCCAGGAATGTTTGGGAGTGTGGAAGTCTCGCGTACAGACGTATGACACTAGTGACGCTCAATCAGCTGACCACGTTCGAGGTCCGTGATTTCCGCGGGGCGCCTCATTCTGCTCTCTCACAGTGTCTGATACGGAGTACCTCACACTAGGTGGTACTACAATACACGTAACATGAAAAACGTATGTTTTTGTGGCAGTCCGGGATACTTTTGATTACATGGTGTTTCAACGGACAAAACCGAAATTAGATGGAGTGTGAGATGCAAAAAGCAATGTTTGTCCCTCAACAAAACACCGGCAAACCCCCAAATCGAGGTAAAATAACTCAATGTCACTTTTTCTAATTATACTTGTATTATTGACGCGATGGTACCATTTACAGGATGTAAGAAAAACGAATGTTCAAACTTTCAGGAAGCATTCCTCGCACGTAGAGGAAGACAATATGTCCTACGGCCATGGGTCTGGGAACGCATTATTTCCGTGCTAGACATCATTTCCTAATTCTCTCCATAATCACATTTCTCACGGGAAACGTACAGGAACGGGACGTACAAGCATTATGTAAAACCGTTTTTCGCAAGAAATGTTTAAAATACTCTATCGGCTACAGTGTACAACACCTTCGTAAACGAAATGTTCAAAATGCCCTCCGTTAGCGAGGATACAGCCTGCCATCGTACTGGATCCCCGATGCGCCGAGGTAGACACGTAACTGAGGCAACTGGTACCTCCTTCCCCCTCCACCACCCAGCCCGCCATTAAACACCGTCGCCCCGCCCATAACACGAGCTGGCACTGTGCGCGCTTTTAGCTACTCGTTCAGCACGACGGCGAGCTGAAAATTGATGCCTCCGAATTTTTTATGTGAAAGCTCGTAACGCTTATTAAACTAAACAAACGTTGTCAACACTCTGTCCGCCTCCATAGCTCAGCTGATCGATAGCGCCGCTTAATGCAGCACGGAGGACCCACTCTCGATTCTCGGCCGGGTCGAAGATTTTCTTTCGGCGGGGACCGGGTGGCGTCAAATAAAAAGACTCGCACCAGGTGGGCCAACTTTTCAAAATGGGATTCCCAGCGAATACGCCACTACACGTTATTCACATTCTACAGCTTTATTCTTCGTGTCTACGTATTTACAAACATCAAAAATGTTTTGCATCACCTCGGTTCCGAGAGTTACAGAACCTGTACAGAAAATTGGAATAGCGGTCAACATAAACATAATTTCCGCCCTTTTTGCTCACGAAAACCACACATTGCATGTTATACCACCATACAGCGAAACCTTCAAGAGGTGGTGATCCAAACTTCTGTACACACCGGTAGTTCTAATAGCCAGTAGCAGATCCTCTTGCACTGATGCATGCCTGTATTCGTCGGGGCATACTATCAACAAGTTCATCAAGGCACTGTCGGTCGAGATCGTAGCACTCCTCAAAGGCGAGTCGGCGTAGATCCTTCAGAGTGGTTGGAGGGTCACGTCGCCCATAAACAGTCCTTTTGAATCTATCCCAAGCATGTGCGATAGCGTTCATGTCTGGAGAACATGCTGGCCACTCTAGTCGAGCGATGTCGTTATCCTGATCAAAGTCATTCACAAGATGTGCACGATGGGGTCCGAACTTGTGTCCATGAAGGCGAACGCCTCGTCAATATGCTACCGATGTCGTTGCAGTATCGGTCGGAGGATGGCATTCACGTGTCGTACAGCCGTTACGGCGCCTTCCGTGACCACCAGCGGCGTACGTCGATCCCACACCACCCGAAAACATGAGAGAACCCCCAGATTGCTGTACTCGCTGGACAGTGTGTCTAAGGCGTTCAGCCTGACCGGGTTGCCTCCAAACACGTCTCCGACGATTGTCTGGTTGAAGGTATATGAGACACTCACACGTATGCCAATCTTGAGCGGTCCATTCGTCACGTTTTGGGCCCATCTGTACCACGCTGCATTTTGTCGTGGTTGCAAAGATGGATCTTGTCATGGGCGTCGGGAGTGAAGTTGTACATCATGCAGCATATTGCACGCGGTTTGTATCGTAACACGACGTCCTGTGGCTGCTCGAAAAGCATTATTCAATATGATGACGTTGCTGTCACGGTTCCTCCGACCCATAATCCGTAGGTAGCGGTCATCGGCTGCAGCAGTAGCCCTTGGGCGGCCTAAGCGAGGCTTGTCATCGACAGTTCCTGTCTCTCTGTATCTCCGGCATGTCCGAACAACATCGCTTTAGTTCACTCCCAGACGCTTGGACACCTCCCTTGTCGAGAGCTCTCCCTGGCACAAAGTAACAAGGTGGACGCGATCGAATCGCGGTATTGACCGTCTAGGCACGGTTGAACTACACACAACACGAGCCGTGTACCTCCTTCCTGGTGGAATGACTGGAACTGATCGGTTGTCGGACCCCTCCGTCTAATAGGCGCTGCTCATGCATGGTTGTTTACGTCTTTGAGTGGGTGTAGTGACATCTCTGAATAGTGAAAGTTTTTAATTTATTCCTGTTACGATAATTTACTTACTAGTTTATTGTTTCGTAGAAATGGCAGACAAATATTTAATCTTTTAAAGCAGATCAAGTACAGTACTTCATTGCTACGTCACTTCGTAAAAATATTTCCAGACTAGTGTTGGTGCCATTGTGCAGTACAATGACGTCTGTCGTGGACAGTGGCAAACTACTGGTTAGACCAGGTGTGGGCAGGTCTTGAACACTGGGCGCACACCCGATCCTTCAGCCACGTCACACGCCAATGGGAACGCTATTGTCGCAGCAATTCTGTACTAGTTCTTGTGCCAGGTGTTCGTTACTCGTTTGTGTAGGCATCGTTATCAAAACGGCACCAATCGCTTTTCCAGTTGTCTACAATAACGCAATATTTGAAACCAATGCAAATTTTAGGAATAAAAATTATTCCTTTTTTAAAAATAGTTTTATTGAAAAACAAAAAATCTTAGTATTACTGGTACAGTTAATTGATATATAAATTGATAATCGGTTATTAGTAAAATATAACAAACATCTGTTATTACCGAAACCACACAGGTACCGAAAAACACCGGTTCTTCAGAACTGAAATACCGCTACCGCTTGTAACTGGTCGGATCTTTCCATCACTAGCAGCCAGTTCGCGCAAGCGCGGTGCTGTCGCTGCCGTGTTTTCCTGCCCCTATTAAGACATATCGATAAAGCGAATATCGATTGCACTAATTTGAGGCCGCTGTATCGAAAGGACACGTAATACTCCACTCAGAAATAATTTTGCCTCTAACGGGAAACAAATCGAAGCTTATCAACAACAATGGGTTTCGCCTGAAAGATATGATGAGCAGTATTTGTCTGGGCTGACTCCAGCTCGCATTTCAAAAAAGAATATGCAAATATCTGACGGAAAAAAAAAACAGAGAAAATGCGCCCGCGACTCCTGGGAGAGACACCCAGTGCAGCTGACTGTTTATTCTCGTTCGAGTCCACCGTAGGTCACGCTGGCTTGCTTTTCGTATTTGTTATCTTAAATTAGACAGATGTTGATGCAAAGCGTCTTATTCTTTGGTCGTATATAACGCCTGAAAAATTCAATACACGCTGCGATTATAGTAGGACGTGCCGAAAGATAATGCTGCGGAACTTTTTATGCGAAAACTCTTAAAGTTTTTTTTTAAACAAACGTTATTAACATTCGATATCTTCATTTTTTTGACTTCACTCCTGCTTGCATCACTTGGTCAACAACAAAGCGAAGTCTTGAAAGGTGTTGTTTAAGTTTTGGAAACAGACGGAAATCCAGCGGGCCCAAGTGGCGACTGTGGAGAATGCTCGACGGCAGCGGCCACGAGGTATCGGCCTCTGGCAGACGCGGCGCTCGTGTGTGGTCCGGCACTGTCGTGCTCCCCCTCACCCTCTGTGTGGGAGAACTCTCCGTCGAGAAACTCGATCACAGCACGCTGTTCGCCACGCGCCGCCACGTTACACGGTGCAATTCGTAATCCTCTAGCGGCAGACGACTGCAAACGTGAAGAACAAAGACGTAGAATGTTAATAACGTTTGTTTTATTTACATAGCTTTACTAGTTTTCACATAAAAAAATTAGGAAGCATTATGTGTTTGAGCATGCCACGTATTAAAATCACTGACTGTTGAGTGTGAATCGCCGTGTTCCGTCACGTGACAGTCAGACAATAAGGTCCACGTGTGACCTGTGAAGTCGAGTGGTCAGGTCAGCCTGTCTGACTGCCATGAGACTCCCCCCCCCCTCCCCCTCTCTCCTTGGCTCGATTATCCGGCAGGTGCAGATTTTTATTCCCCCTGGTGGCGGCTGTTGTGTTGTCCTCACCACCACGGACTCGTAAATCGCCAAAGTGCCGTCAAATAAGACTTGCACTAGGCGGCCGAACAACCGCATATTGGGTCCCCTGCAAAAAAATGTCGTACCATTATTTCATTTTTTGTGCAAAAAAATTTTCATCTTTTTCTAGCATTATCTTAAGTGGAGACGTTTCAATGGAATCTACAGTAGTGTCTCGATGTTATAATTTGGTTTTCGTTGAATAATTTGTAGTCGCATACGGGTAGTTGATGAGTGCAATTCATGTGATGAAACGGTTCAAATGGCTCTGAGCACTGTGGGACTTAACTTCTGAGGTCATCAGTCCCCTAGAACTCAGAACTACTTAAACGCAACTAACCCAAGGACAGCACACTCATCCATACCCGAGGCACGATTCAAACCTGCGATCCGTAGCTGTCCCACAGTTCCAGACTGTTGAGCCTAGAACCGCTCGGCCACCGTGGCCGCATCATGTGATGATTAAATTATTATTGAACGTTCCTACGAATCGTTTACAGACCCGAAGTGGGTGATTAATGTAAAATGAAGTGTCTTTTACGTCCTGACAAAGGTGCTATTGAAATTTTGTATGAATTTTTTGCTGCACAATTCTGTTTGTACGTGGGACACTTGTCGTGTGAATGTACACTTCTATTTCTTGTAAATGTTCATAGAAAACCGCTATTCATAAGATCGTACAATCAAATTCAGCTGTGAAATGTACAATGCCACATACCACAAAGAAGCCAGCGTGAGGTACAGTGAACTCTAACTAGAACAAATTCACCAATATAAATGAACTACCGTCGTCATTTGGGTCAGATCATGTAGTGTAATGAAGGTATCCCAATTCAGAAAGATGCAGAGGAGAGGCAAAATAATGTGAACACCTGTACTTACTTGGCAACGGTTTATTAATAAGTGGTTGGACCTACATTTGCCCCTAATACAGCTGCGATTTTTCTTGGAATACTGGCATACAATGATTGTATAGTCTCCAGTGGAATGTTATGCCACTTTCGATCAGAAACTGTTCCAACTCCTGTAGTGACGAGGGAGGCGGGATATGCTCCGGAGTCTGCGCGCCAATGCCGCCCGCAAGGGTTCGATAATGTGCAACTTCGGGGACTGAGCTTGCCTGGGAAGACGGTGGAGTTGAGCTGCACGTTTCTTATACCACGATTGTACTGCCCTGGCTCTGTGAATGTGTGCATTGTCGCCCTGAAGTATGGCAGCATTTGAATCATAGGTGCACCTGACCATCTAAAACGTTCACACAATGGTTGGCTGTAACACAGCCTTTGAGAGTAATGAGGACCAGCAGAGTACCACGATATAGCTGCCCACACCATCACAGTTCCACCCCCGTGCTTAACTGTTGGAACGAAGCAGTCAGGGTTGTAGGCTTCTTCTGGCGTTATCTAAACGTAAATCCGGCCCGATGTTGGAAATAACGAAAACGTTGACTCGTCGGACCACATGACGTGTTTCCACTGATCAGCCGCACTGTCGATAGACATGTGACTTCCGATGTGGCTATTGAGCTCTGCAGTCACTTTAGCCGCCGTAGTTCTGTGTTGTTTTGACACAATTCGTGCTAGCGTACGACGATCTCTGTCATTTAGTTTTGATTTGGGCCCACTATTATGTTTACACGATGATGTCTTTCCATGTTTTGTGTAGGCTGTCATGACTGTTGAAACTGTTGCTCTTAAACATTCAATAAGCTGGCTGTCTCGGTTACTGGTGCTCCAGCTAATCGGACCTCCACAACCCGTCCTCTTTGGAACTCTGTTACCTCATTCATTGCACGTCGACCTCGGCCTCTGAACGCAAATACGAAGTGTGCACTACTCGTAAAGAATTTGCACTGATGCCTAGTCCGTACTGAACACGCACAGTGCAGCACGACAATTGCCTTGCCTGCGTTGTTCAGCGACAAACACAAGCATCCCATTACTATTACTGTTCACATTATTTTGCCCATACCTTGTACATTTTATGGTCACACATTGGCATACTACAGTAAGAAACAACTACAGTTGTGACATGTTTTTAACGCAAGTGCGAGGTACATCTAAAGTGCGATAAAATAAACAGAACTGTCCACACCAAGTATATTCCAAATGCAAAATACGTAAGTAGTTAACATCGGAACCGTGTTATTATTGATATATTTACCATCCACATTCAATGCATCCACCCCTAATACTTGGTTGTATGTAATAGCTGACTTGTAAACTGGGTAAAGCTCGAGACTAGTCAGCCAGCAAATAAATAGCGACTTTTGTGTAAACGATTAAAAATGTATTTTCTTCAATATTTGCGAGCTGCAAGGCGTGACGCACGCTACTGAAAAACTTTACAAAAAAACTAAGTTCTACGTTTCGTTTCTCAGTCGATACTGAATTTTTTTCTGTCATCTACTAGTTGGTTCTTTTTGTCTGGCAATGATTTTTTGGTGCGAATGGTGCCGTGGTATGGAGCCCGTGTTAGCGTGGGTAAGTCGGACCTAAGTTAGGAAGAAGACAAGGGATAAATCGAATGGAGTTAAACAGACTTGCCTCGTTTGTAGTCGGGAGTCGAGTCTCCATGCGGCAACCCTGATTCGAGTTCTGCACGCTTTCCGTGAATCACCTGAGGGAAATGGCGGGCTCATCGTTTGGTACGAGGCCACGGCCGGCTGCACGTCCCGTCTGTGTCGAAATATACACGTATGTAGCGTGAGTCGGGGAGAGTTGGACCACTTTTTCCCTTCAGTATAAAATTTGTGTTTTTTTAATTTTTTCGACTTTTGTCAGCACGTTCGAAAGAGCGCCGTATGAACTTAAGTACAGTATATTTTGCCCGCCCGGCTAGCCGCGCGGTCTAACGCGCTGCTTCCCGAGAGAGAAGGCGTGCCGTGCCGGTCCCCGGCACGAATCCGCCCTGCGGGTTAGTGTCGAGGTCCGGTGTGCCGGCCAGCCTGTGGAGGATGGTTTTTCAGGCGGTTTTCCATCTGCCTCGGCGAATGCGGGCTGGTTCCCCTTATTCCGCCTCAGTTATACTGTGTCAGTGTTGCTGCTGCACAAACACTGTCTCCACGTACGCGTACACCATAATTGCTCTACCAGGAAAATATGTGGGGTTACACTCGTCTGGTATGAGTCGTTCACCAGGGGACGCGGAACCGCACACAACGCTGGGTTCGGCGTGGGGCGGCGGTGGGGTGGGTGGACTGCTGTGGCCTGCTGTGGGGTGGTGAACGACTGAGGGCTACGGCGGGACGAAGCCTCTGCGTCGTTTCTAGGTCCCCGATTCATTACATACATACTCAGTATATATTTGAACTGTTACCACTTGAAATTCGAGAGATATGATAAAATATGCATGAGTGGCCCATCTCAGCCACAGGTGAACGCGTGAGGTGAACCCGTGTAGTGGACCGCATAATGATGGCTATACGTGAAGGAGAGAGTCAATCAAAACTTCGCATTTTTATTTGAAGTATGTTGTGATGAATACATAATTATGGTATTAAATGTTTCGGTACAATACAAGTTTATCTGTTCATCACAAATATTGATTGAACGTCAGCTTTTCTACTGAGTTGTTAGTTTTGTTCTAGCATTAGTCTATCTTTTTCTCTCAGCAGCAGTTACACTCATTAGCAAATGTTAAACGACATTGGTGTGACTATCGTCAACAAGAAACACAGTGAACCCAATTGTCGTTTTTTTTTTGTCAGTGTCGTAATAGATTTCACCAGATGCGACACATTGATCTTTATTCCATTCATCAAAGCTACTTTCATAATCTTCTGCGGTGTCTTTCTTCAGTGTTGTAACTTTGTGTATCTAATGAACACAGTGAGCTATTTGTAGTATTTTTCCTTAGTAGCTTCTTCAGTCTGTGTTTCCCTTCACTAGTATCTTCCTTTGGCGATCTTTTTGTGCCTGCGTTCTGTTTCCTTTTTCTCTGATTCCTCATATTCCTTACAGTTTCAGTATTTTCAGCTCAGTTTTATGACTTTAGATACAGTTGTTCACCTGCTCTTAAAATTCACGGTTGTGTCAATTGAAAAAACAAGTGATATTTCTTGCAAAAGGTTTGTCTGTGTTGGCTTAGGAGTAGTTAATTTTTAGTGCTAATTTTGGAAGTTTTAGGTTTAGTAAGAGTGGAGTGGGATGTGAAGGAGTCTGACCCTGCTCTTCTAATGTCTCGAGGATCACTGGGCTTTTTGACGAGTTTTGAAGTCCTTGGTTGCCCTGTGTGTGACATTTTGATCTTCCATTTGTTAACACAGACAAATAAACATAGTGTTGGGCTGTGGACGTATTCAGTGGTATCAGTCCACAAGCCTTGGAGCTGAAGATAAATTTGTGGTCCACCTGTCCCACATTTAAACACACGGTTCATCTACCCCGATTGTCTGGGAAAGATGGACCACTGCGACTCCCATTTGCAGATTAGAGAGGTCGGTGTCGATTTTAGGTTAGTCTCATGCCTAAGTATTTGTCAAGCTCCCAGCAAAAAATAAAATAAAATAAAATAAAATAAAATAAAAAATAAAAAAAACTGGATGAACATTGTGCAAACCAAGCTTTAATTCTACAATTATGTAGCTACGCAATAGAACTTTTCGGTTTACCATAAGCGAGAAAGAGATTTTTTTGCAGAAAAAATTCGAAGTTTGTGGCAAATTCCTATGGGATCGCCGGCCGCGGTGGTCTCGCGGTTCTAGGCGCTACAGTCCGGAACCGCGCGACTGCTACGGTCGCAGGTTCGAATCCTGCGTCGGGCACGGATGTGTGTGCTGTCCTTAGGTTAGTTAGGTTTAAGTAGTTCTAAGTTCTAGGGGACTGATGACGACAGATGTTGAGTCCCATAGTGCTCAGATCCATTTGAACCATTTTTCCTATGGGATCAAACTGCCGAGATCATCGGTCCCTAGCCTTACACACTACTTAACAGGACTCGAACCTCCGAAGGGGGGAGCCGCGGGAACCGTGACAAGGCGCCATCAGACCGCGCGACTACCCCGCTCGGCGATTTCACCAGAACTAAGACGAAAAGAGCAGCAACACTTTTTCACCAAATTCGTTGACAGTCCCGAGAGCTGCATCACCCTGTGGCCCAACCCTCCCGAGGTTGCCGTAAGTGCCCGCCTGTGCTGTCGGTTGTGGAGCTATGGTGTGCGGCTGTGCAGGTGACGGTGGTGCTCAAGGACGTGAACGACGCGGCGCCCGAGTTCATCTCGCCGGGCGAGGTGTCCGTGGCGGAGAACACGCCGGCGGGCACGGTGGTGCTGGCCGTGAAGGCGGCCGACCGCGACGAGGGCCGCAACGGCTACGTCGAGTACTCGCTGGTCGCCGGCGCCGGCCCCGGCGGCGACGCGGCGCGCCTCTTCTCCGTCGGCGCCACCGACGGCCTGGTCAGTAGCGCGCCAAGCGCCGCCCCTCTGCTCTGTTCGGCCATTTATTTCTTATTTTACACATGTCATTTATTTCTATCAACTTTTTTATGTACGAGGTGTGTTCAAAAAGTAGAGTTACTTTATATTTTTATAAAAAAAAATTTATTTATTCATCAACATTCGTGTTGTCCCCTTCAAAGTAATCCCCTCAGATACAATACATTTGTACCGACGCTTCTTCCAATCCTCGAAGCACTTCTCATAACCACTTTCTGTTACAGCCTCGAGTACTTCCAGCGATGCAGTTTTTATTTCCTCAGTCGTTGATAATCTTCACCTTTCGTAGGTCTCTTCAGTTTTGGTAACAGGAAAAAGTCGCAGGGAGCCAAATCCGGTGAATATGGTGTCTGAGGCATGACTATCGTATTGTTTTTGGGCAAAAAATCTCTTACGAGCAACGATGAATGAGCAGGTGCATTGTCGCGATGTAAAAGCCATAAATTCCGGGCGTTTTTTGCGCATTGCTTCTCGCAAACGGCGCATAACGTCAAGGTAATACTGCTTATTGACCGTACGACCTCGAGGCAAAAATTCATTTTCCACAACGCCACGGTAATTGAATAAAACAGTGAGCAAAACTTTGACGTTTGATCGAACTTGGCGCGCTTTTCTTTCGGTCTCGGCTCTCCGGGATGCTTCCATTCGGACGATTGGGCTTTGGCTTCGACGTCATAACCGTAAATTAGTGTTTCGTCACCAGTTATGACCCTTTTGAGCAAATCAGTGTCATCATCGACGTCATTCGAGAGCTGCTGAGCGATGCTCGTGCGACAGTTCTTCTGATTAAAATTCAGAAAGTTTTGGAACAAGTTTCACTGACACACGTCTCCTGCCCAAAACATCCGAAAAAATTCCATGACACGAGCCGACTGATATCCCAACACCCTCACCTACTTCTCTTACGGTAATTCGACGAATTTACAAAATAATTTTCTTCACAGCTTCGACGTTATCTTCTGTTGTTGATGTGCTGGCGCGTCCAGAGCGAGGTTCGTCATTGGCATCTTCTCGGCAAACTTGGAAGAGCTTGTACCACTTGTAAACATTTTTTTTTTACTTACAGCAGACCCACCGTAACCTAACCTAAACCACTGTCAACATTTCAACTGTTTTAGAGCACTTGATTCCATTTTCCACACAAAATTTGATGCAAATTCTTTCCTCCATTTTTTTTGTAATAATCGAAAATCGCCGAGCACACTAAAACACGTCTAACCTGTGTATCTGTCAAAAACAAACGAAATATGCTATACACTTACTGTGAACATATGTTCGGGTCATGTGTACTAGCATCACAAAAAAAATCGATAATCGAATGTAAGTTGCCCGCGCAAATTGAAAAGTCACCTTACTTCTTGAACTACCCTCGTACATGAAATTTCTTGTAATTCATGTTACTGTTGCTGTTGTGGTTTGCAATCTGTTTTAATGCACCTCTCCGTGGTACTCTCTATTCTCAGCAAGCACCTTCGTCGTTTCCAAATAACTGCTGCAACCTACATCCTTCTGAATCTCCTTATCGTCTTCATCTCTTGGTCTCCCTCTACGATCTTCCCCGCCCCCCCCCCCCCCCAAATCACACACACATCTCTCCAGTAGCAAGTGATCCCGTCATGTCTCATGTGTCCTACCAACCGATCCCTTCTTCTACTCAAGTTGTGCCACAAATTTCTTTTTGTTCCCAGTTCTATTCAGCACCTCCTCATTAGTTACGTGATCTACCCATCAAATCTTCAGCATTGTTCTGCAGCATCACGTTTCGAAAACTTCTATTCTCTTATTGTCTACACCGTTTATCGTCCACGTTTCACTTCCATACATGGCTACACTCCGAACAAATAGGCTACTTTCAGAAAAGACTTCCTAATAATTAAATCGATATTCAGTGTTAGCAAATTTGTCTTCTCCAGAAACGCTTTTCTTAATATTGCCAGACTACATTTTACATCCTCTCTACTTCAGCCGTCATCAGTTATTTTGCTGGCCAAATAGCAAAACCTATCTAATACTGTAAGTGTTCCGTTTCCTGTTCTAATTCCCTCATATTTTCTCGATTTAAATCGATTACATTCCATTAACTTTGTTTTGCTTTTGTAAATCGATTACATTCCATTAACTTTGTTTTGCTTTTGTCGGCGTTCATCTTATATTCTCCTCTGGAGACATTTTCCATTCCGTTCAACTGCTTTCCCGACTACTTCCGCGTCTCTGATAGAACTGCAATGCCATCGGTAAACCTCAGAGTTTCTTTTTTTTCCCCGTGGACTTTATTCGATGTTCCACATTTTTCTTTCGTTTGCTTTACTGATTGCTAAATGTACAGATTGAATAACATCAAGGATAAGCTACAACAAATGGTGAGAGATGGAGGATACAGAGGAGATGGACAGAGAGCGAAGGATGTGTGGGAAGAATATGGAGTGGGGAACAGGGGATGCAAAGAGGGTGGGGGATGGGGGAGACTGACAAAGAGAGAGGGGGGCAGAAGAGTTGGATAGAGCGATGGGGTTGGAGGAGATGGACAGGGAGAGGGGGATGATGGAGAGAGGGGGGGATGGAGGAGATGGACAGAGAAATAGGATCAGAGGAGATGAACAGCTAGATGGGGAGTGAGGGGGAGGGACAGAGGAGGGAAAGGGGGGATGGAGGAGACAGACACAGATGGAGGAACCTTGGAGATAGAGAGGAGGGCAAAGGAGTTGGCGGGAGAGGGAGCATGGAAGAGATGGACAGAGAGAGGGAGGGACAGGGGAGATGGAGACAGAGAGAGAGGCACTGACGTGATGGACATGGAGAGAGGAGATGGACAGAGAAGCGGGGCAGATGGACTTATAGGTAACTGGAATAAACTGATACCCTGGCAACACCAGGTACTCAGGTAGTTTATAATATGTTGATGGTTGCTTTGTTGACAGTTTTGTGTGATGTAAATCATTTTATAATGTCCTCTGCTGTGTGAGAGGCTTGTTGTTACTTTTGTATTCGTTTCAAATATCGTAGTGCTGTTGTCGTATCTATTTGTGAGTTTTATAGTGTACTTATTTACAATTTGCTGCGCTTTGTGCAGGGCTGCTTGCTACGGTGTGAGAGTCTATGCCTTTGTTATTCTAGAGTTCGTTCATTGTGTTTCTTTTCTAACAAGTGGTATCTGTAAGGAAGCTGTTTTTGTGTCACATACACTTCATGGTTTGGGGTCCTGTCATGGAGTTGTAGAAATGAAGCTTAGAAGTAGCCCCTCTCTCTCTCTCTCTCTCTCTCTCTCTCTCTCTCTCTCTCCCTCTCTTTCTCTAATTCTCTCTTCCCCTCCCCTCTCCCTCTTTCCCTCTCTCTCTGCGTGGGAGGGAAGGTCGTGTAGTTTTTCTGACATTTTCTCCCCTCCCAGTGCTGCGGCAACGTACTCGATAACTGGCGTGGCACTGGATCCGTTACATTTTTTTGTACTTATCTGACTGATCCCTGTCTCTTCCTGATCTTATTTAGTATGTAGTGCTCGTGTGTTTTCCAATTTACGTGCTAATCGTAGTGTAGTCTTAGGTCTCTCGAATTTTCACCGAGCTGCAGTGCGGTTCCAGATATGTGTGTCTCAGATATCACGATTATTTTTCCTGCTGAGGCCTCTGTGCCGGAACAAAATGGTTTGAGTGTTTCTTGGAGCCGACTTACTTCTCTTCAGTCACCCTTCTTGTAGCCGGGCCAAGTAGCTCGACGCACTTTGCTGCGTCCTATCCGTCCGTGCGGCTTCTGACCGCATAGCGCGCCGTGTCGCCGGCCGGCCTACGGCTCTAGCCCTCCCCGGCTCGTCGGTTCTGAATAGAGTGTGCAGGGCTGAGGAAATGGTGGCTTCGTGAGTTTCAGCAGTGGATCGTTTGCAGCTTCCCGCCTGTATGTCGGACTCTCGACTGCAGTGGTGTGCAGAGCCGGCCTCTGACGTGCGCGTGTTTCCGGGCGCCGGCAGGTGCGGGTGACCGGCCGGCTGGACCGCGAGACGCGCGCCCTCTACGAGCTGTGGGTGGAGGCGCGCGACCGCGGCCAGCCGCCGCTGGCGACGCGCGCGCTGCTGCGCGTGCGCGTGCTCGACGAGAACGACAACAGCCCCGTGTTCGACCCCCGGCAGTACAGCGCCTCCGTCGCCGAGAACGCCTCCATCGGCGCCAGCGTGCTCCAGGTGAGCGCCGCTTTCCGCTCTCGCTCCTCGGCGCTGCTGTTCGCTTCCTATACTGTTCCTCGCCTGCCCAATTTATCGGGCTCCTCCGATTTGGCTCACTCTTCATTCGTACATTTTGGCTTAAGCTTCACCATCTCGTAACACACTGTGATACTCAGCGGCAGCTCCCACGAAAGATCACGAGAGAGCGTCCGCACATAAACTTCTTACACCTTCCCAATTTAATAGTTATTTTTCTTCGAATTCTGTTAAAGATAATGTAGATGGGATAATTGAAATACACACATCAAAAACAGTTTTGCATCAACCCGGTTCCGAGAACTCCCGAAGATTGACGTTGACTGTGGATATTTTATCACAGACACACTCCATTTCACTGTTCAGAGCTGTCACTAAATCCGCCCAAAGCTGTAAACAACCGTGCACGAGCAGCGCCTATTAGACAGCCAATCAGTTCAAGTCATTCCTCCAGGAAGGACGTACACGGCTCGTGTTGTCTGTAGTTCAGCCACATTTAGATAGTCAATACCGCAGTTCGATCACGTCCACATTGTTACTTTGTACCAGGAAGGTCTCTCAACAAGAGAAGTGTCCAGGCATCTCGGAGTGAACCAAAGCGATGATGTTGTTCGGACACGAAGGAGGTACAGAGAGTCAGGAACTGCCTAGCTCAGGCCGCCCAAGGGCTACTACTGCAGTGGATGACCGCTACCTACGGATTATGGCTCGGAGGAACCCTGACAGCAACACCACCGTGTTGAATAATGCCTTTCGTGCAGCCACAGGATGTCGTGCTACGACTCAAACTGCGCGCAATAGGCTGCACGATGCGCAACTTCACTCCCGACGTCCAGGGCGAGGTACGCCTTTGCAACCACGACACCGTGCAGCACGGTACAGGTGGGCTCAGCAACATTCCCAATGGACCACTCTCTTCACAGGTAAGTGTCGCATATGCCTTCAACCAGACAACAGTTGGAGACGTGTTTGGAGGCAACCCGGTCAGGCTGAACTCCTTAGACACACTGTCCAGCGAGTGCTGCAAGGTGGAGGTTCCCTGATGTTTTGGGGTGGCATTATGTGGGGCCGACGTACGCCGCTGGTGGTTATGGAAGGCACCGTAACGGCTGTACGATACGTGAATGCCATCCTCCGCCCGGGTTCCCGCGTTAGATTCCCGGCGGGGTCAGGGATTTTCTCTGCCTCGTGATGACTGGGTGTTGTGTGATGTCCCTAGGTTAGTTAGGTTTACGTAGTTATAAGTTCTAGGGGACTGATGACCATAGATGTTAAGTCCCATAGTGCTCAGAGCCATTTTTTTTTTTTTTTGCCGTCCTCCGACCTATAGTGCAACCATTTCGGCAGCATATTGGCGAGGTATTCGTCTTCATGGACGACAATTCTCGCCCTCATCGTGCACATCTTGTGAATGATTTCTTCAGGATAACGATATCGCTCGACTAGAGTGGCCAGCATGTTCTCCAGACATGAACCCTATCGAACACGCCTGGGATAGACTGAAAAGGGCTGTTTATGGACGACGTGACCCTCCAACCACTCTGAGGGATCTACGCCGAATCGCCTTTGAGGAGTGGGACAATCTCGACTAACAGTGCCTTGATGAACTTGTGGATAGTATGCCACGACGAATACAGGCATGCATCAACGCAAGAGGACGTGCTACTGGGTATTGGAGGTAGCGGTGTGTACAGAAATCTGGACCACCACCTCTGAAGGTTTCGCTGTATGGTGGTACAGCATGCAATGTTGGTTTTCATGAGCCATAAAAAGGGCGGGAATGATTTCGTGCACGTAAATAAGTTGCTCTCGTGGTCTAGAAGCAGCTACCGACTCCGATGGTCGCCTGTAAAATTCTTGAAATGTAAGAGAAAGAAAACTTCTATAGGATTTTTTTGGAACTGAGATATTTCCATTCGTATTTGATCATTCGATGATTGCTTACGTGTGAAATGAGTTCGTTTTAGCAGAGAAACCTTTCTCTATGCTTTTGACCGTGTTATTGAAGCAGGTTCTACAGCAAAGATCGCCCACCATATTTTCGAAGCTTCTCGTACATTACGGCTCTTCACAGAATCTTTTGATCAAAAATAAATACGCAAACTTACCTTTAAAATCCACCAGACTGTATTATGGCTGTTACCAAACTCCACATTAACGTTACATATCGCTCGTGAATCTCAAAAAACACAAATTGTACAATATAGCGGCTAAGGATGGCTGTTCCACTGCACACACTTCATGCACGTCCTCTCGTTTTCCTGTCACACACTGATTTTCTTGCGTTTCTTCGCTCGCCACGGAAAACGCTAAGTCGAGGAATAAATATTTCGCTTGCGCAGGCGAAACGCGCCGCCTCGCGATGTATTTTAATTTTGAACCAACAACAGTAGGAAGGTCGTTAAAACGATCTGCTGAACGATTCACGCCCGCATCTCGTGGTCGTGCGGTAGCGTTCTCGCTTCCCACGCACGGGTTCCCGGGTTCGATTCCCGGCTGGGTCAGGGATTTTCTCTGCCTCGTGATGACTGGGTGTTGTGTGCTGTCCTTAGGTTAGTTAGGTTTAAGTAGTTCTAAGTTCTAGGGGACTGATGACCATAGATGTTAAGTCCCATAGCGCTGAGAGCCATTTTGAACGATTCACGACTCCTTTCCGCCAGTACAGCCCAAGAGATGTTGTGGCTTTGATATACTGTTAATGTTGTGGGTGAAATAGAGTGTATTAGTGCGCGAATCGGCTTCCGTGCGCAGTGTCAATGCGAGCTCTGTTCAGTCTTTTTACGTGTTAACAGAAAAGTAAATTATCATGAAAAGTTAGCCACAACGGAACTAGGACCTCGTAGACCAGATCCGTCCATTGTGACGAAATCAAACAAGTATGACTACAAGCGAACATTTAAGAAAGATATGTACAATAAGCTTAAGTGGTTGTTCGGATGGAACGTAAGAATTTCTAGAAGTTAATTCGTGTTACGGATCTTGTACGTTTGTGCTAAAAAAAAGGCACGAAAACTTCCATTTACACAAAAACGCGAAAAGGAGAGTGGCGAAAGCTTACAGATCATTCCGTTATTGCCCTAAACTGAACTTAATTACTTACAAATCAACGAAATCCCACAAAAACAATTCTTACTTTCGTTAGACAATTTATGTACATTATTATTATTGCTATTATTAGTATGGTTATTGTCAGTGACTGCAGTTCTATAAATCTGTTCATAAGCACAACTGTTGTACGGCAGGTGCTATTTCAGTCTCAAACTTTTCTGAATCCAAAAATTTGTGAACACCCAGGCGAAGCTGTGACCGAAGCCTAACCACCTGCCCACACGCACACACCAGCGCTTCTGCGCGGTCAGGTCACTAAGAAAGTGGACCCAATAAATTAAAAAAAATGTTTATAGTCCTACAAACTACTGATACACTCGTTACAACTAAGGCTTTCGTATTTCATTTTTATGGTTCCGTACCTGAGTTGGTGAAAACGGAATCCTTATATTATCACTTTGTTTTCTGTCGTTCTGTCTGTGCTTCTCAGGAACCTAGAGGTATCAAGTTGAAGTGTATGTCAAAAACTAATGTCTCCTGACCCTTGGCGGTAACCTCATCAAAAATGGTTTAAATGGCTCTGAGCACTATGGGACTTAACATCTGAGGTCATCAGTCCCCTAGACTTAGAACTACTTAAACCTAACCAACCTAAGGACATCATACACATCCATGCCCGAGGCAGCATTCGTACCTGCGACCGTAGCGGTCGCGTGGTTCCGGACTGAAGCTCCTAGAACCGCTCGGCCACACCGGCCGGGCGAGGTTCGGTGTGCCGGCCAGCTTGTGGATGGAGGGTTTTTAAGGCGGTTTTCCATCTGCCTCGGCGAATGCGTGGTGGCTCCCCATATTGCGCCTCAATTACACTTTGTCGGAGATTGCTGCGCAAACATTGTCTCCACGTACGCGTGCACCATAATTACTCTACCACGCAAACATTGGGGTTACACTCGTCTGGAATGAGACGTTCGGGGGGCGGGGGGGGGGGGGTCTACTGGGGGCCGAACCGCACAATAACCCTGGGTTTGGTGGTGGCGGCGGTGGGGTGGGTGGACTGCTGTAGCCTGGTGTGGGGTTGTTTACCACTGCGGGCTACGGCGGGGACGAAGCCTCTCCGTCGTTTCTACGTCCTCAGTTCAATACATACATACATACAACATCCACTCCCCACGTCCAGTCTCAAAGGTATGTAACGCTCCCGACCGTTACACCGCGTATTTAAAGCAAACCTGATTTGCGTCCTTATAGTGGCGCTACTAGCGCCCTTTTTGTGCGACTGGTGCGAATTTTGAATAGACGTCATCTTCCAGATGTAGAAATACGCCTACCACCTTTTGTTGCGTCGCACAACTCCTTCGCCGTGTTGCGACGTTTTTTCCGTCGGTGTATTACAGTTTGTACGTAACCCTCTGAGCGCGAGTCCTGCTGGTACTCGTCTCGCTTTGTTAATATTAAATTTACTTCACAGTCATTACAACCTTACGTGCTGATTTCCCTCTCTAAGAAAAGTGGGAGAGTGGGGATACGATAATAGCCAGATTGGATACATACCTCTGAACAGTATCCCGGAATCTGATCAATGATACGGTCATAATGAGAGAACTCAACAGCTTCTCAAAAGTAGCGACCAGTGTTTGAATTCCCTGAAAATTGAGCGCCTAATGTTTTTGAAAGAGCCGACTCGCTATAGTAACGTCTTCTACTGCGTCGCTTGTTTTCTGAGGGGTTGACATTATCAGCTTTCCATGTCCATGGCCGCTGACTTTGTGGGCAGTGGGCAGAAGATGTATTTTTTGGCATCTGAAGCTTACTGAAGACCGGTCACTCCTCCGAGGTTATAAATTACAGGACGCGGGCCATTTGGTCACGTTCTCCTCGTTCAGACATCGCGGTTTGCAGGCAGCTGCCAAGTTCGGAAGACGCCAACGGTCATCACTTTCGGCTCGAGGTAGTCACCGGCTATAGTCCCGTAACAGTGAAGCTGTCATTTTTTGGGCAGAGAGGCGTAATGATGTTCATGACAAAGAGTCACAGCACCAGCAATGGTTTCGGGCGGAATTGTTGAACCAGCCTGCTAGAAGCTGAAAGCTACATGCGACATTTGATCTTGCCGTGCGCTAAGAAGCTTACCGCCCCCCCCTCCCCCCCTTTCTCGTGCTCACCCTTGTCGCTTCTATAGAACTATGTCGGGTGTAACTATCTCTCTGAACCTCCGGTGATATCTCTGTGTTCTGTTGAAATCTCTCCGTAGCAGTATCTGCAGTGTGGAGGCTGATTTTTCCTTTCACCGTATCGTGTCGCCGGCCACCACTCTGTAATCAATATCTCAGTAAGTTGTTAACAATACCTAGTTCCCTTTAAGTGTCACTGTTTTACTTACGGCTGTCTGTAGTCAGGGGCGCCGACTTGTAAAAAATATTTGGGGGGGGGGGGGGGGTCTTGCCCCGGGAAATTTTCTAAATTTTAGTTGAAAAATAGTGAGTTTTAAAGTTTTTTAAGCGTTTTAGAGTCATGTGATCAACATTGGAACCCAGAAAATTGGAGTGTCAATAACTCGACACTCTGGGAAACTCGACAGCCCTGACACAGTTTTTGGCTTTGAAAAAAGAAACAAAACATAAACACGAACGGTATTTTCGTAAAAAGCTAATTTAATTTACGGTAATAATCATGATTATAGACTATTACCAAGCAGTGAATATATAGTTCTGAAAAGACTGAAACTATATTTAAATAAATCGTAAACTATCATTAAAAGCATAAAACATGAAAAGTCGGAACACTAAACACGTCAGCAGCATGCGCTGAAGGAAACTATGCACACTGAATCACTGCTCCATGTCGCCGCGGCGTCGGAATGCCTCGAGGCGTCAGGGCTGGGGGCCGGGGGCGCCCCTGCTGCGGCCCTTTTGACGTCTCCGCGGCCGCAGCGCTGGCCCGCCGGCGCCACACTTTACCCGAAGGCTCGCGCACCGGGACAAATTCTGAGTGTGCCCGCAGCATCGCAACACTGTTGTGATTCACACCACTCGTTTTCAGTTAACCTGCTTACTACAGTAATAATTATTTAACTCATTACTGAGTGTATTTAAAAGGTAACTATCGTCAACAAGGAAAATAAAAAAATCCAATATAATTTTGTGCTTTTGCAAAGCATAATATAGCTGATCATTTTCTTAAGCTATTGGGGGGCTCTGCCCCCCCCCCCCCCAAACGAATTTTTGAGTGGTCCCGGGCCCCCTCAGGCCCCACGAAGCCGGCGCCTGTCTCTGCAGTGATTCTCGATTGCAACAGCAGGCCTACGTTGTGAGAGCTGTTCTTCGCCATGTGGAACATCCTGGTTCTAGTATACGAATACTCTAATTATAAGCTCTTTCTCTTTGTATGCAGTAGCCTCTGTCGATCTCCTCGGTCTCAATCAGTTTACAGTGCCCCCTAGAAAGAAAGGCAAATCCGAATGCTTTATGCAGTCAAGACTGTGACTGAAAATTATAATAAATTTTTCTGTGCACAGCGCACGAGATGCTTTTAAACGGAACAAAAAAACTAAAAAAAGAAACGAAAATGTAATTCCCGGTTCGTGAGCGTGTGAAGGAAGTTTTCTGCCGTCTGGAGGTGAGGGGCTGCTCTCTCTCGCCATTCCCTCAAAGTGGGCTGTGGTGGACGCATTACTGTTAGAGAGTCAGGACTCTTAAAAAGTCCTGCCGAGGAGCAGCTCCTGATTGCGACCACGTCAGCGCCAGACGGCCATTGGAAACCGTTATGTGGCACTTTATGACCAAACAGCCACGCAAACATTTCTTATGATGTACTATACACTTGCCAGTAGTCAGTACAGTATAATCTTTAACGGTGTATGATAACTACAGACAGTATTCACTATTGCCAATGACAGGACTGCTAATTACTTCTTCTTCTTCTATCCTTTAATTACAGTGAGGGAAACCTGTCATTTTCTGCAACCTTGGGGGCTTTCCTTATTCTTGTGGCAGCGAAATTAACTTAGAAGAACCACAGGGTGATCAACACGTACATCAGTGAAAGGCAGGTACTGATTGGGAAAGACGGGGCGTCCGCCGTCTGCAGAGCAGCCGCACTGGAGAGTCGCCTCGTATGAGGCGCTGGAAGGAGTCCCTTTTTGCGGGACGAGGTCTGAAGGCCATCGGTCGTGGCCACACCGTGCACGAATGTTTGTGTAAATCTGTGTAAGAGGGTCTCTGATTGGTGCACACTAATTACTTCAGTTCTTGTTGTGGTCTTCGGTCAGAAAACTGGTTCGATGCAGCTCTCCGTGCTACTCTATCCTGTGATCCTGTGCAAACATCTTCATCTTCGAATAACTGCTGCAACTTACGTCCTGAATCTGCTTACCGTATTCATCTCTTGGTTTCCCTATACCATTTTTACCCCCTACGCTTCCCTTCTATACTAAATTAGTAAAGTGTCCCATCAACCAATCCCGTCTTCTAGCCAGGTTGTACCACAAATTTCTTTTCTCCCCATTTCTACTCAGTACCTCCGCATTAGTTAGATGATCTACAGATCTAATCTTCAGTATTCTTCCATAGCACCGTTTTCAAAAGCTTCTGTTCTCTACTTCTCTACACTGTTTATCATCCACGTTTCACTTCTGTTTATGGCTACACTCCATACAAATATTTTCTAATACCTAAGTCTATATTCGATGTTAACAAATTTCTGTTCAAAAATGGTTCAAATGGCTCTGAGCACTATGGGACTTAACATCTATGGTCATCAGTTCCCTAGAACTTAGAACTACTTAAACCTAACTAACCTAAGTACAGCACAGAACACCCAGTCATCACGAGGCAGAGAAAATCCATGATCCCGCCGGGAATCGAACCCGGGAAACCGGGCGCGGGAAGCGAGAACGCTAAAATTTCTGTTCTTCAGAAGTATTTTCTTGCCATTACCAGTATACATTTTAGATCCACTGTAGTTATTTTGCAGTCGAAATAGCGATATATATAGGGTGTTTCACTAAATGTGTTTGCCTCTGCAAAGAGTTACAGCAAAAAAATACAATTTTTAAATGGAACAACAGTTGTTTCTATCATGCACTGGAATCAGTAACACCAGCTGTGTATACATCACATCAGTTTAAATTACATTCCTATCACTTTTAGTTTGACCTTCAAAGTTTCAGGGGCAGATACCACACGCTGTACATAATACGTGGCTGTGTAGTGGGTGGTGGATGTTCTGGCGGTGGGAAGTTGATTTAAATGAGATGTTTAAATGTGTGTCCATGTTCCTGAATGCACAATGCAATGCGGTTTCTAAAGGGTCTGCGGACGAGATGTAACATCGTCGGTGACACGGAGCAACATGCGTCCTCGATGTGCCATTTTAGATCATCTGTGGATGTGGCTTCAGTGACACAAACACGATCCTTTAGCTATCCCCACAAAAAGAAATGTAATGGTGTTAAATCGAGCGACCTAGCGGGCCACGAATGAGGACCACGGCGCCCCAACCACCTTCCTGCAAACCTGTTGTTCACTTCTTCGACAACAGCACGCGCAGAATGGGCTGGGTGACGATCGTGCTGCATCCACATATGGACTCTCGTGTGTAGACACACATGTTCAAGGAGACCACCCAAACTGTCGACTATAAACGCGCGATATAACTCACCTGTCAGTGTACCTGGGAAGTAGTGTGGACCGATGGTTTCATCCCAAGGATTCCACACCATACATTAATAGACAACCTACGTTGACGGTCGACAGGTCGTACCCAACGAGGTCTGCGGCCCAGTAGTGCACGTTATGGCGATTCACCATAATTTGTGAACGTGGACTCATCAGAGAACATAATACCTTGTAAAGACTCCAGCGTGAAATCACGCATGGGCCATTCACAGAATGTAACTCTCGCACGGGAATCGTTCCCATGCAGCTCCCGGGTCGGTGACAGGCGGTACGGTTGAAACCTGTGCCCGTGTACTCTACGCCACACAGATGTTAGACTGACACCAGCGACTGCAGCAGCGGCTCGTTAAGCCGACATGAGGATCGTGGTGTAGCTACTGCAGCTAACACAAACACCTCCGTCTCCTCACTTCTTGCAGTTCTTCGTCTGTTACTGCGGCGCATCGCCAAGCTGCCTGTTTCCCGAAGTCGTCGTTCGGCACGTAAGAACGTAATGGCTGCAGGAGCTCCTCGCCTAGGATATCTCGAGGCGTACGCCGTGGCTGCTTCAGTGGCACCGTGTCGGCACTCGCCGGGCATCAGCAACATGTCAACGTACTCGTTATTCGTGTATGCCATCTTCATCCGATGTCAGTAACTGTGGTGTATTGCGCCCCGTTTGTTTGTGTGGCTCGAACTGTCGGGTATATACGGCCGTGTGCGGCGACAGCCGGCCGGCGGTCTAACAGCGCACCGAGGGAGCTTACCGCTCCGTGACACCGGCGACGTCACTTCTCGGCCGCACCGCATTCAGAAGGCGCAGCGTGTGTGGTATCTGCCCCTGAGACTTTGAAGGGCTGTGGCTCCCAAACCAGAAGTGATAGGAATGTAATTTAAACTGATGTGATGTATACACAGCTGGTGTTACTGATTCCAGTGCATGATAGAAACAACTGTTGTTCCATTTAAAAATTGTATCTTTTTGCTGTAACTCTTTGGATAATAACACAATAAACTATGTTCATACCTCCGCAGACAGTGTAACGTTTCTTATGGTGACCTACCGCAATAAATATTTCCGTCGCCTCTTAGTTCGTAACTTTCAGAGGCAAACACATTTAGTGAAACACCCTATATATATATATATATACTGCAGCTAACACAAACACCTCCGTCTCCTCACTTCTTGCAATATATATATATATATATATGTGTGTGTGTGTGTGTGTGTGTGTGTGCGTGTCATTTGCTAATTTACCACCGATGTGACACGATTTCGAAGCTAGTTAAATTGCATCTGGATTCAATTGCGCAGCTAGTTGCACCCGTTGTGCACTTCGGTGAATCCGTTGTATTCGTTCTTCCCTTTTTAGGGTTCTTTCTCTAAATCACTAACGAATTACACAGGAATTGTGTGTAATCCTGATGTAGTTCAATAGTATGTTGTCGTGTGTCCACCCACCTGTGTTAAGGGTGTGGGTCATAATTGCAACCATTTGTCCATTTGTCAAATGTTTATGCGAGGGTTGGAGCATAAATAATGGCAACTATTTATTTACAACCGATACAAAAGAGTCACATGTTTGCACCTGTTACTGTCCTTCAAAGGAGTCACCAGCGTTGTGTAGAACCCGTTACCCGGCCGGTGTGGCCGAGCGGTTCTAGGCACTTCAGTCTGGAACCGCGCGACCACAACGGTCGCAGGTTCGAATCCTGCCTCGGGCATGGATGTGTGTGATGTCCTTAGGTTAGTTAGGTTTAAGTAGTTCTAAGTTCTAGGATACTGACGATCTCAGATGTTAAGTCCCATAATGCTCAGAGCCATTTGATCCATTTTTTTAACCCGTTACTAGCGATGTGGAAGGCGTAGTTTACCGGTAGCAGAGCCTGTTCTGTTGATGGTGCGAATGGAGCGGTCTACTGGTTGTCGAATCTCTGGCACAGTTCTGAAGCGAATGCCACGAAATGGTTCCTTCATCTTCGGAATCAAATCAAAGTCACAAAGACTTAAGTCCGGGGACTGTGGTGGATGGTACAGTACTTCCAGTCCCATCGACCGACAGAGCAGCCACAGCTTGCTCAGTATGCTCCTGCGCATTGTCGTACAAACTGATGGGTGGGTTGCGCAGAAAGTGTCGCCGCTTCTTTCGCAAAACTGGTGATGGTTCAAAAACGAACAGTAATATTGTGCATTGACGGTGTGCCGTGGAGGAACGTAATGCGTTAGGATAACACCGTCACAGTCGTACACGAGAATCACCATAACTTTCACAATACTGGGGCTCTGACGCACTTTCGACTTTCGCGGTGACCCATAATGACGCCATTCGTTGGATTGGGGTTTCAGTTTTGGCTTCGTGGCATTCGCTTCAGAACTGTTCAAGAAATTCGACAGGCAGTAGACCGCTTCAGTCGTACCATCAACAGAACAGGCTCTGCTAACGGTATACTACGCCTTCCACATCGCTGGCAACAGGTTCTCCACAACGCTGGTTTCTACTTTGAAGGACAGTTCAAATGTTCAAATGTGTGTGAAATCTTATGGGGCTTAACTGCTAAGCTCATCAGTCACTAAGCCTACGCACTACTTAACCTAAATAATCCTAAGGACAAACACACACACACACACACCCATGCCCGAGGGAGGACTCGAACATAAACAAAATTGTTAGAGTGGCCGTTAGTTTTATTTTGAAGTGAGATGAGGACCCTCATTAATATATCCGGATGAGGAATGATACCCGTACATCATGCTTAAGTGGGCCACCCCCAAGTAATTTTCATTTAAGAATACATTATGCATCTTGAAACATTGTTTCTCTTACATTTGCATGTACGCTGAAAATGGTTCAAATGGCTCTGAGCACTATGGGACTCAACTGCTGTGGTCATCAGTCCCCTAGAACTTAGAGCTACTTAAACCTAACCAACCTAAGGACATTACATACACCCATGCCCGAGGCAGGATTCGAACCTGCGACCGTAGCAACAGCGCGGCTCCGGACTGGAGCGCCTAGAACCGCACGGCCACCGCGGCCGGCCGTGTATGCTGAAGATTAGATGGGTAGATCACATAACTAATGAGGAGGTATTGAATAGGATTGGGGAGAAGACGAGTTTGTGGCACAACTTGACCAGAAGAAGGGATCGGTTGGTAGGACATGTTCTGAGGCATCAAGGGATCACCAATTTAGTATGGTGGGCAGCGTGGAGGGTAAAAATCGTAGAGGGAGACCAAGAGATGAATACACTAAGTAGATTCAGACGGATGTAGGTTGCAGTAGGTACTGGAGATGATGAAGCTTGCACAGGATAGAGTAGCATGGAGAGCTGCATCAAACCAGTCTCAGGACTGAAGACCACAATAACAACATTTGCATGATCTTATGGGGAGTTTCCTTTCTGTCTAGGTCATCAGAAATCGGACTTACGGGTATGCTAGACAGCTCAAATGACACCTCACGAAACGCTTGTATTCTTTGGCTGAGGCTGTTCGTGTAAAAGGGCTGAAAGTCATAAAGTTTGGTTCACGAAGTGGACGGATAGGCCGTACTCATTGCGACAATAAGGTGGACCCTATAGGGCGGCGTTTTATGAAGTTTCAAAGCCCTTATTTTTTCGGAGTGATTCTTCGTCGTCAAGGAAGTTGTTTTTCGAGTACTACAGGGCTGAAAAATATTCAAAGCGCTCTCCTGTGGACAGGCGTGGAATTCTGCCCAGGTACTTGACTGTTTTTCGCGGCGAGTCACAGGAAAATGCCTCGTAGCATAGCGTGGACCCATTATCTAACTACAGGTGCAGCATTTGACTAGGTTCAGCTGAAGCCAGTTTATTCCATTCGTTCCCGTGTAAATTTGAGAGCGGTGTTTTTGTCTGAGTTTTTCCCTCATTGACGCTGGAGTGTATTTCTGTTTTGTTGCGGAGAGATTCTTGTCTGGAGTCGCTAGGGGCCAGGTGCAGGTGGTCTAGGAACTTCACTGAAGCTCCAAAGAAACTGGTGTAAGCATGTCTATTAAAATAGAAAGATATGTAAAGAGGCAGAATACGGCGCTGCCGTCGGCAACACATATAACAACAAGTGCTTGGCCCAGTTGTTAGATTGGTTACTGCTGCTCAATGGCAGGTTATCAAGATTTAAGTAAGTGTGAACGCGGTGTTATAGTCGGCGCACGAGCGATAGAACACAGTATCTCCGAGGTAGCTATGAAGTGGGGATTTTCCCCTACAAACATTTCACGAGTGTACTGTGAATACCAGGAATCCAGTAAAACATCAAATCTCCTACATCGCTGCGGCCGGAAAAACATCCTGCAAGAAAGGGACCAACGACGACTGAAGAGAATCGTTCGACGTGCTTGAAGTGCAACCCTCCCGCAAATTGCTGCAGATTTCAATGCTGAGCCATCAACAAGTGTCAGCGTGCGAACCATTCAACGAAACATCATCGATATGGGCTTTCGGAGTCGAAGGCCCATTCGTGTAGTCTGGGTGACTCCATGACACAAATGTTTTCTCCTCGCCTGGGCCCGTCAACACCGACATTGGACTGTTGAGGACTAGAAACATGTTGCGTGGTCGGGCGAGTCTCGTTTCAAATTGTTTGGAGTGGATGAACGCGTAGGGGTGTGGAGAGAACCTCATCGATCCACGGAGCCTGCATATCATCAGGAGACTGTTCAAGCTGGTGGAAGCGCTGTAATGTAGAAATGTGGGAGCAAACTGCTGAGGTCATCGGTCGTTAGACTTGCATATTACTTAAACTAATTTATGCTAAGAACAACACACACACACACACCCATGCCGGAGAGAGGACTTACCTCCGGCGGTAAGGGCCGCGCGATCCGTGATATGGCTCCTCAAACCGCGCTGTCACTCCGCGCGGCGGTCTGTAATGGCGTGGGGTGTGTGCAGTTGGAGCGATATGGGCGCGCTGAGACGTCTAGATGCGACTCTGACAGGTGGTACGTACCTAAGCATCCTGCCTGGTCACCTGCACCCACTCGTGTACGTCGTGCGTTCTGACAGACCTGGGCAATTCCGTGAGGTGAATGCGGCACCCTTGAAGTCCAGAATTGCTACAGAGTGGCTCTAGGAACACTCGTCTGAGTTTAAACACTTCCGCTGGCCAGTAAAGTCCCGAGACATAAACATCATTGACCATATGCGGGACGATTTACAACGTGGTGTTGAGAAGAGATCTCCACCCCTCGTACTCTTACAGATTTCGGGACAAGCCTGCAGGGTGGATCGTGTCATTCGCTCCAGCACTACGTCAGACATTAGTCGAGTCCGTGCCACGTCGTGTTGCGGCACTTCTGCACGCTCGCGCGGGACCTACACCAGATTAGGCTGGCATACCAGTTTCTCTGGCTCTTCATTGTATAAGCGGTGTACTTATTGTAGTACAGTGGTCGATCTCAGAATGTTATCTTCCTGAAAGTCGGTAGGTAGTACAACGCTTTTAGTTATTGACTTTGGAGTGGAGAGCAATTGTAAATCTACCTCACAGGTTAAACAGAACTTACTTAGAGTAATTGGGTAGTGGGGTCGTGCAAAGAATTAAATCCGCCGAACAGCGCGTCTTCCGCCTCGTTTGTGGCGCCGCAAACGGAGGCAGCCAGCGGCATTCTGAGTGAAGCCCCGAGTGCGGGCGGTCCTGCACACAGGGAACGACCACAGCAGGTGAGGATGGCGGCCAGTCGGAGAGCCGAAACGTTGTGTCAGGTTTCAGGATCCGACTGCAGACCAGACGAACACCACCAACTACTACGACGGGCAAAGCCCACGCTGTTACCTCGTTCTTTCGTGTAAAGAAGATTCCATAACACCCCGCGTTTGTCGGTGAACTTGCGATTTCCTTAGGCACTCGTTACCGGTCTCGGACGACACTTTTCTTGTCAACTTTAACAGGAGGAGTCCGATATCAGAGGCTCGCCTTCTAAGCGTGACGGGGGAGGGGGCAGGAGGAAACATCGGGGGGCCTGCAGAGCTGTGGACGAACCGCTCGCTCGAGCAGAGTCGGTCGCCCGCCTCGGCTTCCAGCTCCAGCTCCGGCCGTCCAGTGGGCTCCAGCGCGCCTCGCCGTCGCGCTGACGGAACGCGAGGCCCCCAGCGCGCTCGCCGGCCGCTGCCGGCCTCCCAGAGACCTCCTCCAGCGCGCAGACGGAGTCAGCGGCTCACGCCTTCCACCACCATCGCTACAGCCTGGTGCATTTCATTAAAACGATTCATCAAAGAGCTTTCGTAGAGTTCCGTAGCTCAGTCGGTAAAAGCGGAACCCTTGTAGCATCGGTTTGTTGTCTGTCTGTCTGTCTGTCTGACCGACTATTATAAACCATTTTCATCACGAACGCGATAGACTTGTCACGTCGTAACTTATGACACGCACTAATGTCTACAGCCCCTTGGCGGAGTAAAAAATTTTAGTTTTTAAGTGAGTGCAATCAGTAGATACCGCCATTGACGCCCAATTTTTGACACTCGCAAACTCACACACCGAAAACTGTTGGGTATTTCCCGTTGGCCTAGAATCACGAAATTTAGCAAGAACCGAAGTTTCGCAGTACAAGTAAAGGAAACTGTTAAATTTTAACTACATCATACAAAAATATCGTTTTGCCTTTAGAACGTACACTGCATTCATCATTCGTCGAAAGCATAACAGAAAAATATTACTGCAGGGAAACATAAAATGTAAGTTGTAGTCATGTTTTAGATATTAAACGAAAATATTTTATTAAATCCTCACTCTATACATACATAAACTACTGTTCCTTCTGTATCTCTCATCTAGTCTCAGGAACTACTGTAGACGCTTTGGTACATGCTTGGAATTCCCAGGACCGCTAAGATGCCGCACAAATCGTCGTCATTCTCGACTCCCTCTACGGATGAACTATCTACCTATTTAAATGGACTTTATTCCGGACCCTCAGTGCGCCAGCACTTGACCTGTCTCCTTTTTTCACTATATCTAACTTCAATCTATCCATTTGTCTTTTTAAATGTTCTAATCTACCCACACGATTATGAGATCTAAGGCTAGGCGCGCACAGGCGATTTTTCAGTCGGCGCGACTTAACAATCGCTGTCGCGGAAGTACATTGTGGTGCGCACACAGCGGCAGGAAAATCGCAACTACTCTCAGTACCAGCATGGATTTCATCGAAACAGCTTGTTTGGTGGCGCTTTTACTGCGAAGAAGAGCGAGAAAGCAGCGCAAATGTCGTTACTGGGTGCATCCGATTGTAAGTCAAAGACTAGTGAAAGGGCAGTTTTACAAATTACACGAAGGGTTACAAAATCACCCAAATAAATTCTTTCAGTACTATCGAATGAGTAAGAATAGTTTTGATACACTGCTTCAGACAGTAGGACCGAATATAACAAAACAAGGTACGACATAGAGTAAGTGTATACCACCTGAGGAGGGCTTATCAGTGACTTTGAGGTGAGCACACATTATTTCATTCAACAGTTTTTATTGCCCTTTTACATTATTGATTAGATACATCAAGAGAATCATTTCATTCAACAATTGTTGTTGCATTTTACATTACTGATCAGATTCATCAAGAAAATCACTACTGCAAGTCGAAACTGGCGAACTTGTTTCATGAGAAAACTGCAAAACCATGTTGCACATAGATACCTTGCAACTGGAAATAGCTTTCGCTTATTACACTACGAATATCTACTGGGAGCCACTACAATCAGAGAAATTGTGAAGGATACATGCGATCAGTTGTGGCAATGTCTACAGCCTATTCATATGGCCGAAAAAACTGAAGATGATTGGAAGATTATTGCCAAACAGTTTTTAGACAGAACTGCCTTTCCAAGTTGCATTGGTGCTGTGGACGGGAAACATGTGAGACTGAAGAAGCCTGCTGACAGTGGCTCAGAGTTTTATAATTATAAGAATTATTTTTCGATAATACTTTTGGCCGTAGTGGACGCTGACTATTGTTTCACTGTGATAGACGTGGGCTCGTACGGAGCCAAAGGGGATTCTAATGTGTTCAAGAAATCCAACTTCTATCAAAAACTGAAATCTAATCAGTTAAACATTCCAAATCCTCAAAAATTACCACACGACGAGGAAGGAGAGCCTCAACCTTTTAATTTTGTAGATGAAGCATTTGCACTGTCTAGACATATTCTGCGGCCGTACTCGAAAAAAAACCTGACAATGAAACAGCGTGTTTTTAATTATAGACATTGTCGTGCTCGTAGAATGGTGGAATGTACTTTGGGAATTTTGGCTAACAAATGGAGAATATTTCATCGATCTATGGATGTGGATGTTGGTTTTTCAGACATAATCATAAAAGCATGTTGTATTCTGCATAATTTCGTAAGACGAAATGACCGTGTACGAACTGAGGACGAATCGTACGAATACCTTCTGCAAAGCTGTGAGTCTGTAGCAATAAGAGCTGATGCGTGTGGTATGCAGATAAGGGATTATTTTGCGAACTACTTCGTGACTCCACAAGGATCAGTATCTTGGCAATATGAAAAAATTTAAATTGTTGTAACTGTGATGTCTACATGAATTAATGAAATAAGTGAACCATGAAATACTTTTGTTAGTCTTTTCTGGTCCAGGCACTTCAGTCCAGTTCCGAATTAGGCTGCAGCATACTTCTCCCCATAGTTTCTCTTTCAAATTGCGATCATTGTATTCTTTTAATTTCCTGTTGTAGAGAGCTGGTCGCTTTTCTACTTCTGCAATTAGTCTTTCTGAATCGACAACACAACTTACAATGTCATCAGTAGCGCAACTCCCGTTATCAGACATGCTGCTGGTGCACTGAAGTTGTGTGTATGCAACACAGAGCGAGAGCGACTGACTGGGAAATCGCGTCGCTAGTGCGTGTGGGCCATGCCAGTGCCTGCGAATCATTCGACACCTGCGACAATCGCGTCGCGCGTGAAATAGGGCCGGTTGCGTCTTTTAAATCGCCGCTACTTTTTTGTCGCACGTGCGCGCGCTTCTATTCGAGCCACTGTTTCATTCTTGCGACAAATAAATCGCGCGACAGAAAATCGCCAGTGCACTTCTAGCCTAACATTCCGTGCTCCGATCCGTAAAATACCAGTTTTGTTTCTCGCGATGTCGACGTCCTCCTGAGTGGTCCCCACCTGCAAATCCGAATGGGGGACTATTTTACCTCCGGAATATTATATCCGAGAGGGCGCTGTCATCATTTAACTATACAGAAGATCTGCATGTCCTCGGGAAAAATTACAGCTGTAGTTTCCCCGTGCTTTCAGCCTTTCGCAGTACCAGCACAGCAAGGCCGTTTTCGTTGATGTTACAAGACCAGATGAGTCAATCATCCAGACTGTTGGCACTAAACAGTTCAAAATGCTGCTGCCCCTTTTCAGGATCCACGCGTTTGTCTGGCTTCTCGACAGATACCGCTCCATTGTGGTTGCACCTAAAGTATGGCTATCTGTATCGCTCAGGTATTTTATACATCATAACAAGTAGATGAATATGTCACTGACATACTTCAGCGATAGTGAGCAGATTTGCCTACCAAAATGTACAGTATGTAATGCAAAGGGATGACACTCAACTCGACAGTATTAACACACCAAACCCAAAGCCTGCATGTCAATGAGCAAAAGGTGAAAAAAGCTGCTGGAGATAATGTTTTAGTTTGAGGGCAGACACGAGTTGCATCATCACGTCCCGGATACAATGGAACGCTTCTAAAAAGGGGGTTCGTGACCTGTAGCGAGAGGGACAACGAACAGCGAGGATAGCACGTAGGGGGCCAGCGCTCCTTGCGACAGGGAAATCCTTTAGAAAACTGCGTGCGGGAATTTCCAGATGGATACAAACAGACCAGCGACGCAGTTGATCATGTGAAATGCTTGTGGTACACTCGTGGTGTACGCGTCTAACTTTCAGGTGTCAGGAGCGAGCACAAAATGTTTGATTGGCTGAAATAAACTCAGAAGGGGTAGAAAGGGGTGATATTTCGATGCAGTTTAAAGGTAGGCCCTTTGCAATTGGCAGAGGTAGTTTACAAAAGATGAAAGGAATGCTACCGTTGATCTGAAAGAGCCACGATGTGAAGCACGAAAGGACACAGGTGGGGGACAGTTTGCCACGAAAGACACAGGGCCGAAAACTTGGAGCACTCTCCCCTGAACCGGCGTCAGCTGCATCACGCTCTGCAAGGCGTCAGAAGAGGAATCTTGTGTGAACACTGCGTTCACTTTGGCTGACAGTCGTTAGAACTAGCTGCAGCTTCGATAGTAGAGGAACAAAGCAGCCACATAGTTAACTGTTCTTACAAGAACTGAGAGGGCATTGAAGTATACATGCTGCACCACCTATGTACGTGTATATCGCCATATTTTCCAGACTAGGGATTGGTGTGTGTTTTCTCGTCTAACGAGAAACATAGGACAGTTTGAGCTGATAAAATAAGTAAAGGTTTTGATTAGATTTATGTAGGATTTTCAGAGGGCGAGAGCAGCCATGCAGCTGACAGCACATCGCAGCTAAAAGGTAATTTCCGCTCGCCGATGGGTAAACTTGTTGGCTTACCAGCTTGCATGCACTGTGAACTTGAGCAACCTCGAGTAATCTTTTGCTCATCTTGTTACAACAACTAACCATCCTCTGTAGACTTGATTTTCATCCTAAATAGTACCGAACTTAGAACCGGAATTGGATGATTTACTGTAACATTGGCCAACTTCACCGTGTAGTAGTAAGAATAATTTTGTAGAAAATCTTCTATTTAAATTTGATATTGTTGTGTACAGGGTTATTTCCACTAAACGGGGCGTAATGCGTTATATTGACAACTGTCCTGTAAGTGTCATGTCACAATCGATGTAAATTCGTGTACTTCTTTGACAATAATTCTGAAATTAAATTAATTGTGTACAGCTAAATACTAATGTGCTCTGTCATAGAATAAGGGTCCACTCCTAACCCCAGTCATTTATTCTACAGACGCTGTCGCACTCAAAGGCTGTTTTTGCTGATGTCTGACGAATGTGAAAAGGAGTGCAGTGTCAGAACTTGCGTCATCAGTTAAATTCAGTATCTCTTATGTTATCCGAGGATTTATACTGGCAGTTGTCTTTTTTACCTATTTGATTGTCAGTTGCGTTCATTATTTCATTTCTCAGATATACCCGTTAACTTGTATTGTATCCCCCCCCCCTCCCCTCCCTCTTTCAATGAAAAAGTTGTTGACTAATATCCTATTTAAATCTTTCAATAACTTCAAATTATTTAGTTTTCCAGTTCCGATATCCTCAGTTTCCCAATTCTGTGCTGTTCTTTTCAATTCTAATTCACAAACAAATTATGGTAAGAGTCCATATTTCCCCTGGAAATTTTTGTGCATTACAATCCGGTCTCGAAATCTTTGTGTTACCATTACGTACTCTATTTAAAACCTCCCCGTGTCGTGAAGTTTCTTCCACGTATACAACGTTCTTTCATCTTTTCTTGTGCCCTTGCCCCACATCGGCGCCGGGTTGGCACATTTATTTAACGGCCTTGCCGCGGCTAATGTAACCGGTGGCCCATCCCCTCTCATCCCCCATCGCCCCCGCCCCACACACAGAACACGTGTACCGGAACTTTCTGCGGGTAGTGTTATCCGTGTGAAAGTGAGTGGGGATTTTCTAAATGTTTGGGAGTCGTGTAAGTTAGGCGGTGCTTCGGTGCCAGCCCAGTTTTCACCTAGTTCGATGTGAGAAACTACCTAAAAAACACATTCTGGTTGGCTGCGCCGTCACACCGGTCCTCGACATTAATGAGCCAGCTGCTTTCGATCCGGGGTCGGCGCATCTGCCCATACCAGAAGCGGCTCTTTAATGTGCACGGCTACTTCTTTTGCAAGGGTAAATACATAGTAATATATAGTTCAGAAGTTAAACAGAAAGTACCTAATATGTCGGTATTCAAGTTACAATTTCAAACGTGGAATGGTATGTGTGTTTCTGTGTGAATTCCTAAGAGACCAGACTGCTGAGGTCATCGGTCCCTAGACTTACACACCACTTAAACTAACCTATGCTAAGAACAAAACACACACACACACACACACACGCACACACACACACACACACACACACACACACACACACACACACACATGCCCAAGGGAGGACTCGAACCCCCGGCGGGAGTGGCCCCGCAGTCCGTGACACGGCTGGATGGTGTGTGTAAGTCTGCAGTACGAGAACGTACAGACTTGATAAAGGACTGCGTGGTCTGTCACAGTCAAACACAGTATGGCTCTCCTTGAGGTCATATTCGGCTTCTTGGATTCCACCAGACGTTGTTACGACTGGTAACAGAAGTAGTTGCGTGAAAACCTTTGATACGTGAGGTGGTCCCGAGTCGACGTGTCGACTTACGAGGGCAAGGCATATGCCGCTCCATACACTCTGTCATGTTAAGGTCTGCAAGAAATAACCTTGTTACCCTCTCACCACGATCACAAGACCGGAATGCACTAAACATTGCGCTTTACAATTTATCGCTTTTTTGTTTATCTTACACAATAGTGCACTACCCTCAAACGTTGCCAGAAAATGGTCACTGAAAGCTGTACAAAGCAGCCCCAGCGGCTCTGGAATCTCTACACGTCGCATTGCCAACGTAATGCTCACAGCATTCCACACAGGACACATCCTACCCAGGCGGGTTCGTGTGCAACGTTCTTTCAGTATTGATAAAGCCAGGGAGATAAGAAGAACTTAAAACTGGAAGGAACACACAGAAAATGTTGTGGGAAAGGCTAATCGAGGCTTGCGTTTTATTGGCATGACACTTGGAAAATGTTAACAGATCTAATAGAGACACTGCCCACACTACGCTTGTCATTCCTCTTTTAGAATACTGCTGCGCGGTGTGGGATCCTTACCGGATAGGATTAGGGAGTACACCGAGGAAGTTCAACTCAGGGCAACACGTTTTGTCTAATCGCGAAATAAGAGGGAGAGTGTCCCTGAAATGATACAGGATTTCGGGTGAACATCATTTAAACAAAAACGTTATTCGTGTGAGGCAGAATCTTCTCACGAAATTTCAATTATCAGCTCTCTAATCCGAATGCGACAATATTTTGTTGACGCCGACTTACATAGGGAGAAACCACCGTCATAATAAATTAAGGGAAATTTGGATATTTGTGGTTGGAACTATGGGAGCAAACTGCTGGTGTCATCGGTCCCTAGGCTTACACACTACTTAACCTAACCTAAACTAACTTATGCTGAGGAGAACACACACACACACACACACACACACACACACACACAGGGCCTCGGGAAGACTCGAAACCCTGACGGAGGCAGCCGGGCGAACCGTGACAAAGCGCCCTTACACCGCACGGCTACCCCGTGCGGCTGAAGTAAGGGAAACCAGAGCGCGCACGCAAAGATACAAGTCTTCGTTTCTTTCCGCGCGCTGTACAAGATTGGGACAATAGATGTTCAAAAGTGTGTGAAATATTATGGGACTTAACTGCTAAGGTCATCAGTCCCTAAGCTTACACGCTACTTAACCTAAATTATCCTAAGGACAAACACACACACCCGTGCCCGAGGGAGGACGCGAACCTCCGCCGGGACCAGCCGCACAGTCCGTGACTGCAGTCCCTCAGACCGCTCGGCTAACCCCGCGCGGCGGGACAATAGAGAATTATTGTGAAGGTGGTTGGACGAACCCTTTGCCAGGCACTAAAATGTGATTTGCAGAGTGTGCACGTTGACGTGGATGTATCGATGGCTGATTTACGATGCGTGCAAAATTGTAGCAGGCAGGTGCCTCTTTCATTCCTTTCTCCCAGTCCTGCAAATAGTTTGCGAGATACGGCTTCGGCTACTGCGCAGTCGCTTCCTGCCGGTTATCGTCGTCGTCGTCGTCGTCGTTGTTGTTGTCGTTGTTGTGACGCGAGGCGCTCGGTGTGCGTCCAGGTGTCGGCGACGGACGTGGACGAGGGCGGCAACGGCGTGGTGCGCTACGCGATCGTGGCGGGCGACGACAACCGCGACTTCAGCATCGCGGCGGACACGGGCGTGGTGCGCGTCGCCAACAACCTCAACTTCGAGCGCGCGCCGCGCTACGTGCTGCGCGTGCGCGCCACCGACAGCGGCCGGCCGGCGCGCCACGACGCCGCCACCGTCGCCGTCGCCGTGCGCGACATCAACGACAACCCGCCCGTCTTCCTCGACTCGCCCTACCTCGCCTACGTCATGGAGAACGTGGTGAGTGCCAACACGCACGTCTGTGTCGGAAGGAGACCGACCGACACGGTGTACGTCTTACGAGAGGTCAGAGGGTGGCGTGCTTAAGCCTTCGTTTGGGACGGGACGGGTGGGTTGGGCGTGCGACAGTTGGGAGGAAGGGTAGGTTTCGGGGCCAATTCGTGGTCTGGGAAGGGCAGGCGACTGAAATTACGCTCGGGAACGACTAGAAAGGGTTGCGGATGGAGGGCAACTAGACGCGGGGACAGATCGAGATGCAGTAAACTACACGTTATTTGGCCTCAATATCTGGCTGACGGTTCGTCGAAAGGAGTCTATTGGGGCACATTTGTATGTGGCATCCGAATATGATTTTATAATCGATGTATGTCTTTGATAGGCTTTATACGGCTGAGTTTGTAAGACCGCAGACCCTTCCGGTGTGAGATTATTGTAGTGTCGGAATAAGAGAGCGCTTGGCGTTCAGTCGTAGGTAGCTGTCGGTGAACGAAAGACGAATGGAGAGTGAAACGTTCTTCGAAATAGGAAACTTTTGGATACTCGGTAAAATTATTCTCCTCGAATAGAATACTTTGAATGATGGCTAGTGCATACAAATATTTATGTTGTCTTAGCTGTAAAGCGGCAACGGTGGAACACCATATATTCTGCTCTTTCGTAAAAGATATGTAAATGCTAGCTAAAGACTCTGCACTGTGCAATGTTGGCCACAATGCTCGAAATGCACACGAAATTCTTTTTGCTGATATACGAAAACATTCGTGAGAAATCCAACTTCTTTCAAAAACGTATGACCTGGACAGGGAGGCGGTAGTGATTGTGGTGAATTACTAACACTGAGGGTTTTTTTAGCGAAATTATATTGCGGGTTAACTTTGTCTTTTCAAAAACATCTGACAATTGAAGTTACATTACTCACAATTCATTCGCAAACAATGAGATTTGAACAGAAAATATTATTTAACCTCACTAATCCAACGTAAATGAAGATCATCGAATTAGATATAGCTCTGTTAAGAAATCTTAGAAACATTACAAAAATGAAATATATCAGTAGCTTTTTATCAAAACGGTTTACGTTCATTCTGGGATTACTCGAGAATTAAAAATTGTCAGCCAACTCGTGTATACTAACGCGCTGCCAAAAATAGAAATCTTAATTATTTAACATCATTGCTTCGTTTGCGCGAGGATTTCTGCTTCTATGTCCAACAATACTGACATACCTAAATTAATGTAACAGTCGGTGACTTCACAAAGCACACCACAAGAAACTGCCTGTTCCACCGTTTGTCGCTCACCGACCGCTACCTAGAACTGCACGCCGAGCGCTCTCTTACTTCGACACTATAGTAATCTCAGACCAAAAGCAGTATCTCTCGGGTCCGCGGATTTTACAGAGTCGACGATATAAGGCCTATCAAAGACGCAGGCCGTGTCCAAGATGACGTTCGGGTGGCCCAGTAGACTGCTGTGCAGACGCCGGGCCGCCAGCGGCCGTGGCAGCCTGCGTGACGCGGTGCCGCGTGTGCCGGCAGGTGCCGCCGGCGGGCGGCGGCTACGTGCTGACGGTGCGCGCCCACGACGCCGACTCGCCGCCGCACAACGCGCAGGTGCGCTACTTCCTCAAGGAGGGCGACGCCGACGTCTTCCGCGTGAACGCGACGTCGGGCGAGGTGCGCGTGCTGCGGCCGCTGGACCGCGAGGCGCGCGCCGCCTACCTGCTCACGCTCGTCGCCATGGACACCGGTAAGTAGCGGGCCGCGCGCGCGCCGCCGCCGCTGCTGCCGGTACAATGTCGCCAATCTAGTGCTTTCGCCAGATGTGCAGGAGACACACCGCCAGAAACGCGTGCTCGAGCGTAACTGTAGAGGCCGGCCGGAACCGCGGGTTGCGCGTTTCTATTTGACCGCGAACACCACCTGTGCAGCGCCTCCGATAAGTCGCAAATGCCGCTCGTGACCGTACAGTGTTCTGTGTAATTGTCAGGGTATTATGTCCGAGCTAAGCAAATTCGAATGTGGACAGACTGGTAGTGCTCCTATAGTGGCTGCTTCCGTAATCGATGTAGCCCAATTCTTGTGGCTATGCCCTCTCGTAATGTCTGTGGTTCCTGGCTGGGTGGAATGGTATGTGGGTGGATGGTTCTCTTTCAGTACGGCACAAAATGCACACGTAGTTAGAATACACTTTACTACAGGAACCAATCGAGTACGGTGTCCAATCCGAAATTCTGTCTTTAATGGCAATCAAATAACATGTACTACTTATTGAATATTGTCCGTGTCTAATTACAGGATGTATACGGGGTGAGTCGAGAGGAAAGGTACATGCTTTGATGTGAGATACTGTCGGTGATACTGAACAAAAAACTTGTAATAAACGTATGTCCTTTTCGTAACCGTCTCCGGCTAAACCAATCAAAACAGCTAGGAACATGAAAGGTGCAGGTGACGGTAAATTAAGATACTGTTGTCTTATGGTTTCTTTAATTCTGTACGTTTCCTCACAGACGATGTTCAAACAGTCCACCGTCAACTTCAGTGCAAAAGTGCTTTCGTCAAATAGAAAATGTCACAAGGAAAACGATTAAATCGTAAAAATATAACATGTTTGTCAACCGGATAAAATATTCCATTGAAACAGAATGGCAGCCGCAAGGTCGCTTAGTGTCGAGACTTGCACTAACACAGCCGCCACCGTCAGACCAAACGGCTAACAGGCAGAGGCAGCCACATGGTGGACACGAAAACAGATTCGCGCCAACTGGCAACAAGTAATCGAATTACAGACAAGAGCAAATAAGGCATTACAAAGACAATTTTAAACATTACAGGTAACAAACAGGAACCAGTGTGTCAAAGTTACAACATAACGTAACAGTCATTTTTACAAAAGAAAAAAAGTTCAACGAATGTACATAGAAGATATGAAAATGGAAGGGAAAACGATGTTTACGAGACTACATTGAGGAGGGTATCGCAATTCACACCATTTTTAATTAGCGGCTCTACACCTTGAAAAAAGTTTTTGTTGCGTACTTGCAACTGCTCGTTAAGAATGAGACCGTCATTCGGAGATAGATCTTTAAAAATTTCTAGCTCTTCTAAGATATTAAGCCTAAAGCCTTTTTTCTCCGAGCGCAAGATCTCGGCGTCTTTTACATCTTTAGGATTATGCCCTATGATCAACAGATGGTCAGCGAAAGTTGAATTGTGAGTATTGGTGCCTTTTTTGCCTAGAAGGTCTTCCTTGAATCTTATAGAAATAGCTCGGCCTGTTTACCCCATGTAATGGGCGGGACATTTGTCGCAAATAATTTTATAAACACCATAATTCTGCAAAGGGGAACGCGTAGGTTTCAAGTTATGTATGATGTTACTTTTTAAAGAATTACTATTGGAGAACGCCACTCTGCAGTTATATTTATTTTGAAGCAGACGCTGTATCCTGTAAAAAACTGGTCCCAGAAACGGTACAAAGGAAAAATTTTTTCTTTTGATTAGGTTCATTATTAGAAAGACCTAGGGTGGTGATTCTCTTATTGGTTTTACTACTAAAAATATTATATACTACGGAAGGGTCATTACTGACAGCAATAGTTTCACAGATTGATTTCAGAATTGGGTGTGGAGGTGGCCGAATGAAAAAAGGCCTTCTTATGAGAATGCGGGTGTACTGAAGTGACAGGTATAATTTAATCAGAACTGATTTTTTACGGAAGATATTGAAGTTAATTTTGTCATTTACTATTGTAAGAGTGAGATCTAGAAAGTTTAACTGCCTGAACTCATTTTCACGTTCACAAGTGAAATAAATATTTTCGTGAAACTCGTAAAACATACTCAAAAGTCGATCAATATCGTCGTTAGGTCCTTTGTAAATGGTCAAGATGTCGTCGACGTATCACTTTTCAGTACAAACGGAGAAACCTGTTACATCTCTCACCTACACTTCGTATAATGGTCAGAAGGATGAACCCAGAGAAATTCGTGAACCGTTCCAAGGAGTACCGACGCCAGTTTTTCCCGCGTTATCATTCCCGAATTATTATTCTTGTAGAACAAATTCCGTACAGCAAAACGAATTGAGCAGTAAACACGTATACGTGAAGTACAAACAATAAGAAGGAAGCTGACGATTATCTTCGTTCATTTCCTGATCTGACGTGACGTGTTTTCCGTTATCCCGAATTAGTACACAGAAATCTTGTCTCATAACGGGCGGGAAATCCGTAACTGTGGAAAGGAATTTCCTAGTGTTCTGTCAGCGGTACTGGTGATGTTTGTTGTTGTTGTGGTCTTCAGTCCTGAGACTCGTTTGATGCAACTCTCCATGCTACCCTATCCTGTGGAAGTTTCTGCAACCTACACTCCTGGAAATTGAAATAAGAACACCGTGAATTCATTGTCCCAGAAAGGGGAAACTTTATTGACACATTCCTGGGGTCAGATACATCACATGATCACACTGACAGAACCACAGGCACACAGACACAGGCAACAGAGCATGCACAATGTCGGCACTAGTACAGTGTATATCCACCTTTCGCAGCAATGCAGGCTGCTATTCTCCCATGGAGACGATCGTAGAGATGCTGGATGTAGTCCTGTGGAACGGCTTGCCATGCCATTTCCACCTGGCGCCTCAGTTGGACCAGCGTTCGTGCTGGACGTGCAGACCGCGTGAGACGACGCTTCATCCAGTCCCAAACATGCTCAATGGGGGACAGATCCGGAGATCTTGCTGGCCAGGGTAGTTGACTTACACCTTCTAGAGCACGTTGGGTGGCACGGGATACATGCGGACGTGCATTGTCCTGTTGGAACAGCAAGTTCCCTTGCCGGTCTAGGAATGGTAGAACGATGGGTTCGATGACGGTTTGGATGTACCGTGCACTATTCAGTGTCCCCTCGACGATCACCAGTGGTGTACGGCCAGTGTAGGAGATCGCTCCCCACACCATGATGCCGGGTGTTGGCCCTGTGTGCCTCGGTCGTATGCAGTCCTGATTGTGGCGCTCACCTGCACGGCGCCAAATACGCATACGACCATCATTGGCACCAAGGCAGAAGCGACTCTCATCGCTGAAGACGACACGTCTCCATTCGTCCCTCCATTCACGCCTGTCGCGACACCACTGGAGGCGGGCTGCACGATGTTGGGGCGTGAGCGGAAGACGGCCTAACGGTGTGCGGGACCGTAGCCCAGCTTCATGGAGACGGTTGCGAATGGTCCTCGCCGATACCCCAGGAGCAACAGTGTCCCTAATTTGCTGGGAAGTGGCGGTGCGGTCCCCTACGGCACTGCGTAGGATCCTACGGTCTTGGCGTGCATCCGTGCGTCGCTGCGGTCCGGTCCCAGGTCGACGGGCACGTGCACCTTCCGCCGACCACTGGCGACAACATCGATGTACTGTGGAGACCTCACGTCCCACGTGTTGAGCAATTCGGCGGTACGTCCACCCGGCCTCCCGCATGCCCACTATACGCCCTCGCTCAAAGTCCGTCAACTGCACATACGGTTCACGTCCACGCTGTCGCGGCATGCTACCAGTGTTAAAGACTGCGATGGAGCTCCGTATGCCACGGCAAACTGGCTGACACTGACGGCGGCGGTGCACAAATGCTGCGCAGCTAGCGCCATTCGACGGCCAACACCGCAGTTCCTGGTGTGTCCGCTGTGCCGTGCGTGTGATCATTGCTTGTACAGCCCTCTCGCAGTGTCCGGAGCAAGTATGGTGGGTCTGACACACCGGTGTCAATATGTTCTTTTTTCCATTTCCAGGAGTGTACATCCTTCTGAATCTACTTAGTGTATTCATCTCTTGGTCTCCCTCTACGATTTTTACCCTCCATGCTGCCCACCAATACTAAATTGGTGATCCCTTGATGCCTCAGAACATGTCCTACCAACCGGTCCCTTCTTCTCGTCAAGTTGTGCCACAAACTCCTCTTCTCCCCAATTCTATTCAATACCTCCTCATTAGTTATGTGATCTACCCATCTAATCTTCAGCATTCTTCTGTAGCACCACATTTCGAAAGCTTCTATTCTCTTCCTGTCCAAACAATTTATCGTCCATGTTTCACTTCCATACATGGCTACACTCCATACAAATACTTTCAGAAACGACTTCCTGAAACTGAAATCTATACTCGATGTTAACAAATTTCTCTTCTTCAGAAACGCTTTCCTTGCCATTGTCAGTCTACATTTTATATCTTCTCTACTTCGACCATCATCAGTTATTTTGCTCCCCAAATAGCAAAACTCCTTTACTACTTTAAGTGTCTCATTTCCTAATCTAATTCCCTAAGCATCACCCGACTTAATTCGACTACATTCCATTATCCTCGTTTTGCTTTTGTTGATGTTCATCTTATATCATCCTTTCAAGACACTATCCATTCCGTTCAACTGCTCTTCCAAGTCCTTTGCTGTCTCTGACAGAATTACAATGTCATCGGCGAACTTCAAAGTTTTTATTTCTTCTCCATGGATTTTAATACCTACTCCGAATTTTTCTTTTGTTTCCTTTACTGTTTGCTCAATATGCAGATTGAATAACATTGGGGAGAGGCTACAACCCTGTCTCCCTCCCTTCCCAACCACTGCTTCACTTTCATGTCCCTCGACTCTTATAACTACCATCTGCTTTCTGTACAAATTGTAAATAGCCTTTCGCTCCCTGTATTTTACCCCTGCCGCCTTTAGAATTTGGAAGAGAGTATTCCAGTCAACATTGTCAAAAGCTTTCTCTAAGTCTACAAATGCTAGAAACGTAGGTTTGCCTTTCCTTAATCTTTCTTCTAAGATAAGTCGTAAGGTCAGTATTGCCTCACGTGTTCCAATATTTCTACGGAATCCAAACTGATCTTCCCCGATATGGGCTTCTACCAGTTATTCCATTCGCCTGTAAAGAATTCGTGTTGGTATTTTTCAGCTGTGACTTATTAAACCGATAGTTCGGTAATTTTCACATCTGTCAACACCTGATTTCTTTGGGATTGGAATTATTACATTCTTCTTGAAGTCTGAGGGTATTTCGCCTGTCTCGTACATCTTGCTCACTAGATGGTAGAGTTTTGTTAGGCCTGGCTCTCCCAAGGCTGTCAGTAGTTCTAATGGAATGTTGTCTACTCCCGGGGCCTTGTTTCGACTTAAGGTCTTTCAGTGCTCTGTCAAACTCTTCACGCAGTATCGTATCTCCCATTTCATCTTCATCTACATTCTCTTCCATTTCTATAATATTGTCCTCAAGTACATTGCCCTTGTATAGACCCTCTACATACTCCTTCCATCTTTTTACTTTCCCTTCTTTGGTTAGAACTGGGTTTCCATCTGAGCTCTTGATATTCATACAAGTGGTTCTCTTTTCTCCAAAGGTCTCTTTAATTTTCCTCTAGGCAGTATCTATCTTACCCCTAGTGAGATAAGCCTCTACATCCTTACATTTGTCCTCTAGCCATCCCTGCTTAGCCATTTTGCACTTCCTGTCGATCTCATTTTTGAGACGTTTGTATTCCTTTTTGCCTGCTTCATTTACTGCGTTTTTATATTTTCTCCTTTCGTCAATTAAATTCAATATTTCTTCTGTTACCCAAGGATTTCTATTAGCCCTCGTCTTTTTACCTACTTGAACCTCTGCTGCCTTCTCTACTTCATCCCTCAGAGCTACCCATTCTTCTTCTACTGTATTTCTTTCCCCCATTCCTGTCAATTGTTCCCTTATGCTCTCCCTGAAACTCTGTACAACCTCTGGTGCTTTCAGTTTATCCAGGTCCCATCTCCTTAAATTCCCACCTTTTTGCAGCTTCTTCAATTTTAATCTGCAGTTCATAACCAATAGATTGTGGTCAGAGTCCACATCTGCCCCTGGAAATGTCTTACAATTTAAACCCTGGTTCCTAAATCTCTGTCTTACCATTATTTAATCTATCTGATACCTTTTAGTATCTCCGGGATTCTTCCATGTATACAACCTTCTTTTATGATTCTTGAACCAAGTGTTAGCTATGATTAAGTTATGCTCTGTGCAAAATTCTACCAGACGGCTTCCTCTTTCATTTCTCAGCCCCAATCCATATTCACCTATGTTTCCTTCTCTCCCTTTTCCTACACTCGAATTCCAGTCACCAATGACTATTAAATTTTCGTCTCCCTTCACTATCTGAATAATTTCTTTCATCTCTTCATACATTTCATCAATTTCTTCATCATATGCAGAACTAGTTGGCATATAAACTTGTACTACTGTAGTAGGCGTGGGCTTCGTGTCTACTGGTGATACAAAAAGTAATATAAGAAAAATGATGTGCAACATACAGAATGTATAATTGACAGTGGAATCTGACACGGGTGAAAGCAGAAATGTTGAAGTAAACGCGGCACCCCAAGCGAGCCGTTTGTGAGATGATTATGGCTGTCAGTTCTGACTCCAGTAGAGATACTGTCCCAGTGAGTACAAACGTATGTGAATTGCAAACTTTTCGATCAAGTCCCCGTCTACTTCGGCTCAAATTTCACCCACGCCCCACGTTAACAAGAACTACAGTACTGCTTCAGGCAAGTTTTGGAACATAAATGAGTGTTCAGATGGAGATGTATATTGCGTGCTTATAGTTATGCATATGTCAGTAAGTAGAATATCCTGACTGGGTAAGCTATGTACAAGAAGTGAAAACAGTAAAGGAGAGGTGTTCTGCATGTATTCCTATGTAGTTAGCTTCTGACTTGCGCAGGGAAGTGACTCGACATTCAGATATCACTAAAACTGCAAATAATGGCATCTGTACGCTCTACTAATAGTTTAGAAAAGGAAGATGCAATAATTATAGAAAAGACCTTAGTCAATAAGACAAATTTAATGTAGTTTTTATGATGTACAGTATCAAAACATTTTAATTAACCTCGACCTACAGACAACACAGTATCAAATGATGGATCATTAGATGATGACTAATAAGTGTTCTGCAAAGTCTCGCGTGTGCGGACATGGGAAAGGCGGGAGGGCAAATGAAATGTTAATGCACTCCTCTCCCAATAGTTGGGGCTCTAAGCTCGTATCATTAGCTAATACTAGGAACAACTGCAGAGATCCTCGTATTATGACTACGCAACAGTTAATCATACATTAAAGGAAGTCGAAACCACACATTAGGCGTTTGTATGAATAGCACATGTGGGAAACCCGTCAAGGTTTGCGAAATTAATTTACGGTCTACTTTTGACCTAAGAATCTGATTTTTACTGGGACTATTGGAATTTAGCTAACGAAAGGTTCGCCTATCAGAGTGAGCAAAGCGTAACGAAACCTGACACGCGACCTGCGGCGTCATACTTATCAACAAGTAGTCGGGTTCCCGCGTGAACTCACCATTGCTGCCCATCAGGACCCAGCTGCGGCAACCATAATGCTGATTCACAACACAGTCTCGCAACAAATCATCCCTGCCACTTAGTTTCTGGGTTCCACTTCGGCTCTGCCTAAGAAAGGCGTACGTTCGTTCGCTGGCCAATGGCACAGCAAGAACAATTGGTGCACGAATTGGATGAGTGAGATTTTGTAGTTTCATCTTCGTTCTACGTTAATCTTTAGTGGGATAGAGAGAAGCAGAAATCCTGACCTCCACTCCTAGGAAACTCGAATGGAAAATTACCATGTAGGACGAGATAGAGAAAGACGATCGTCTGAAAGAGGTAGAGTTTGTTTGTGGCGCCACCTCGGGAGAGGACTTGAGTCTTCTCTTAGGAAATATCTGGCGCCAGAACTACAAAGAAAGTCTCTCCTCCGATTGTTTGAGTCGAGGCGTGTGAGAGTGCCCATGCCTTATGCCACGCCCTCTTCTAGTGCCACCGCCGACACCATCAGCACGCTCCCATTGTTATGATCAGAGGGGCTCTCAACTGCAGTCTGGAGCCTCGCCAAAGAGTGGCCGAACGACTTCTTTCTTCCTCTTCGGTTTTGGAGCACGCACACCGCACACAACAGGCAACCAGCGACTGTCGTTCCGCGAACCGGCCCCAGGGTGTCCAGTGGGGTGGGCTTTCGTCTCCCCTTTTCGAGGAACTCGCTTCAGCGACAGCCTGTCTCAGAGCTGAGGCTGAACGACAACTTTTGCGGAATTTATAAACTGTAAATCGAATAATAAAACCGACAAAAACTGCTCCTACTCTGTCTAAGCGAGGAAACCAAGCTACATCGAGAATCATAGCATAGAAAAAGGAGAACTCGATGCACTGATCTTCTGCTAGTTATAATATTGCTGCCCAGTTAGAGAGGGTGGCAATCAAACAAATCGCGTAAACAGAGATTACTCTGAATACAACGACGCAACTGGCAACTTATTAAGACCGTTTCGACGTTGCAAAACTACTGTACGACTGTGCCCGCTGCGCGTGTCGTCCTTGTACTGGGAGCCGGTACTGCGCTCGTCTAGGCAGTAAGTTACGAATCCTTTCAGACAATTCGCCCACGTCAGAGGGAGTGCGGTACACGTCGCTTTCGGCATCAGAAAAGAGTTGCCGGAGGACTGAGGGGTCACGCTGTTTAGGGGGCCGGGATACAGCTCGTGCCTGGCGTGTACACATCTGACCCTACACTTGTCGTGCTGGTGCCCCATTTCGTGTGTACCACGTCCTCCACCCGAGAGCAATGGGCCGAATAAAATGGGAACCAAATCCAAAAGCCTACATCTGAAAGACGTTGCTACTAACAAGGACAATACTTCAAACTAGAGTCACGGCAGCTCTTAACGAAGTGAAATCAATTATCTCGCAAACGGGGCATTTGAAGAACCGTGTTTATTAGAACGCTTTTGCTTCTGTTAGCATGGACTTTCACCTGTGTCGTCCTTCCCCGTTAATTATCGTATGGATTGTATACGAAAAACAACGAAGAAGTGTATCTCACTAGAGGGAATGTGTCGATTTATATCTTTACACTGCCTTCAGTGTAAGCTGTCGGTGCATTCTCCTGACCTCACAGTTTTCCACTCTTGTGAGAGGAAAAAAGTATGCTCATGTTCAAGACAGTGTGCTCAGGAAAAGTGTCAGTCCTGGGGTACAAACGTCAGTGGGAGAATATTCCCAGTAAGCAGTGTCAACCGCAAGATGCCGTCACGAGTCCAGCAAGAAGTGTTAGTCCTGTTTCGCCACCCTCATGACTGGGACAGCATGCCCAGCAACTAGAATAGGCTGAGGTACCCTGTTCAGCAAGTAGCATCAGTGTTGAGGTATCCTCGTGTGTGACACAATCATACAGAGAGCAGCGTATGTCCTGAGCGTGACAATGTACCCAGCAAGTAGAGTAACCTAACGTATTCTCGTTTGTGAAACAATGTGTCTAGCAAGTACTGCCATTCCTAAGATACTTTCATGTGTGAGACAATGCATCTCCTGAAGTGCCCTCACGAGTATAACATTGCGCACAGCATTTAGCGTCAACCCTATAGTATCCTCACGAAGGAGACTATGTATCTAGCAAATAGTATCACCCCTAAGATACCCTCACGTTTGACACTACGCTACAGCAAGGAGCAGGAGTTCTAAGGTACATCATGCCTAGCATCAACCCTGTGCTACTGTTGTGAGTGAGCCAATGTTGTAGAGTCTTGTACCGCAAGGAAGCAAAGGAGATGATATTGTTGTAGGTGGCACTTGTGCATTAATATGATTCTTTATTTACAGGAACTGGAAACATTACGTAACTTCAATTGAGTCCATGTTTTGTGCCACATGTTCATCAGTAATAGTCCTCTTGCAGACTGATGTAATGAGTAATCTTGCTATTAAAAACTTTGGTTTCTCACTGCTAATAAGTACAATTCCGGTTGAGGTAAACTAGTCCCACTATAGTCACTAATCTGGTCGCTATGTACTGTCGTAGCCTGTGTCGAACTAAACCCGCTCTGCGAGTGAGTTGACAGACACCGGACTGGATGACTGAGAGCGTGAGTAGGCGCTCCCCCCCCCCCCCCCCCCCACCCCGGTCTCTTCGGCGGCGGCGCAACAGATGCTGTCGAGATGGCACTGTGGCAGCGCGTTGCTTGTGGATGTGTCCCTGGCCCCTCTCGCCAGAGGCACGCCCGATCCAGCACCAGCTAATCGACCTTCGCGCTTCATCTTTGCCGACCAATCCGCTGGCAGCAGCTTATGCCGGCACAAATATGTTCAAAAAGTAGTGTCAATCGTGAGCTACCCTCATGACTGATACAATGTGCCAAGCAAATAGCGCCAACCCCAAGAGAGTGAGACAATATTTCCAGCAATTTGTGTCAGTCCTGAAGTACCCTAGCGGGTACACTTCAGTGTAAAAGTTGTATTTAATGTCAGTATACTTCTTATAAGGGAGCTCTATTAAAAAACGCAATTGCGATGGCAATGGCAATGGCAGTAAAAGACAGACTTGTTTCCATGAAAATAGGCGGAGTTATTATGTATTAGTTATTATGTGAAAAACTGGTATAATTTGAAATCATTCCTAGTGTCCAAATTATAAATTTTCATGCATGAGGGCTTTAGATGAGGGCTTTACATTCTTTTCAGATAGAACGGCATCTATTCAGTCATTCTTTTATGATCGACTCCAATTTCATTTCACACCTATCTGTCCCCAAGAATCGCGTTATTCTGTGACATCCAACGACAGGAAAAAAAAAAACAACAGCACTACTACCGATTAAGATGACCAAACTGCGGAGGTCAGAGCTCTACAGTGATACATCTGACAGATGTATTAACTTATCTCACATCTCCTACACATGTCTACCATGCATAAAATCAAAAAATTTCCACTATTTTGCTGCAAAAATTATCGATCACTGCTCATTATTTTGAAACTTTCATCAGAGTGAAGAAAAAGTGAGAATTTAATATCCGAAGGAAAAAAAATCTATGTTAAGCGATTTCTTTCTGTTTGGTGGACAAAATTACATGGTTTGAGAGCGTCCCTGGCGTACCAATCATTAACTGCATTCCGCATTACTAATATTTGAAAATCATGTGGCTTTAACATTATATCGTTTTTAGGCGCAGAACCTTGTAGCCTTAGGACTGCATGTGTTTATGCTTAATCATTTCTCTCTCGCTGGTATTCTCTTGGCACTGACTCCAGACACTGGAATAATAATCTAGAATTGATAGCATAATTGATTTACATGTAATGTTTCAAATTCCATCCGTCTCGAGATCCGTTAAGCATAAACCGTGTGTCTCTTCTTAATCGTCTGTTGTGTCAACACAACATTCTCATGTCTACTATATAACGATAGGGGACGCCACCCTCCTTGACATGTATGCATCTGGAGAGACCTTGTGCACTTGGAAGCATGCTGTAAGAAAGATTGGTGCAGAAAAGTCTTCACTGAATAGCAGTTACGGACACAATTCACTCTGTTCCTTCACAAGATTTGGTCAGTTGCATATTAAATCGGCAAACCGTGTTGCAGGGAGATCTTTCAATCCCCGACTTTGTCCTTTGTATGTGAGAATACTTCGTGACTCCCGTCCACATAGAGTACGATGGCCAGTCATAATCATAAATTCCACACTATGATCGATGTGCTAGAAATACGTAGATTAATTAACTGCGTTTGTATAGGGTGCTGTCTGGTATACTTTGTTGTTTAACAATGACACAGAAATTGGGAAAATTCTGCTATGTCATTGGCTGGTTTTGAAATTATGGAACAAATGGTGAAATTGGTAAAATTGATCGTACAGTCAACTATGGTGTTTATTACAGTACATTGTGCCATATCGACGGTGTCTTTTCCATCCCATCCGTCTGCTGGTACACTGTTGATTACTGCATAACGATTGAATGACGCCACTTGTTTGAGCTGGAGGGAGCCTTCGGGGAACTCAGGCCATAAGCTACTTGTCATCGTGGAACATGGGATTAAACGTACATGTGATCACCTTCAGGCAATTGCTCGGAGATATTTCTCAATGCTGCAGATTCGTCCTATTTCCATAATGCTGCATCGGCCTCCACTTTTTTTTTCTATTGACATAACAGTACCTCTTTTTATTTCTACTACACCTTGCGTGTTGTGAATAGCATCTTCCAGGTACGGTCAAAACAAGAACAGTTATCGTATACATGACTGCAAAATGAGGAGAGAATCCTCTTGGTCTGTCAAAACCGTGACATCTGCTGCCCCGTCACTGTGGAATACCCTCAGATAGCTGTTTGGAAACTCTCCACAGTGCTGCAAACTCTTCCGGTTTCCAATTATTGCGATGTCTTCCACATTTTAATCAATGAGAAACATCGACTCTGTGTTATGTTTCTACCATCCTGTGTGTTGTGGGAGCAGCATAATTTATACAATGCAATGTCCAGGTTTCTGCTGGAGCCGACGGATCAAAATCTGTTAATGTCGGTTTAGCATCTGACACATACTTTGAAGTCGTGATTGAAAAACAAAATGAATGATTGTGTAGAAAACTGTAGTCATACACTGTCTGGATGTGTTACAGCTGAAAAGCATTGTATTAAACTGCTTATGAAAGAATAACACAGGAACGCCCTCTTGTGAGTGATAGTCTTTGGGATATGGTCTTCCTGTGGGACATGGTCTTCCTCCAGTACAGGCAACCACACTATTCACAGCTCTGTACTGGCGACCTTGGGCACCAGCTACAATGGACTAATATGTGTATATCTGATATGCCTGATGTCACCACACAGACAGTAGTTGTTTTACACTATATCGAACATGCAGTTATATCTTATAGGCTGACGTTTGGAGTATACATCACTTGAATTATAGCTCATTGTGGAACCTAGATATGATAGTGCTCTTCCTGACATTGAGGAGATTGTGTGAAACAGGCTGTTCCGTGATGACCAAATAGCTTACAAAACTAGAATGCAAGAAGCTGCTGCTACTGCGAATGATCGTCTGCTGGATGTGAGTTTCTTCTTTAAGTTCTGGTGGCAGAAACTTTATACACAAGTTGGTAGAGGCGAGTTGTGGAGCAAAAATATCACATATCAGCACGTAGATGGTATTTCTTTTCAATGTATTGGAGGGATCTTTTAGGAGGTTCTACTACGAGACATGCTCTTGCAATTTGTTTTTTATGTTTCATAAATGCCAGCTCTGGTAAAACAGGACCTGCAGCAGTATACAAAACGACTACGTCCTCTTGAATTATAGCTTGTTGTTACCGAATGTAAAATGATTGTTTTTTTCCGACATGTCAACAAATGGCTTGAAAGGCTGTATTCTGAAATTTTATTTCACGTGTCTGAAATGTTTGTAATACACTCCCGCATGACAATTTATTTACATATATGATTTCAACGCCAGGGACACTGTTAAACCATGAAATTTTGTCCATCAAACTGAAAGAAATCGCTGGACATAGATTTTTTTCTTTGGAGTTTAAATCTAGCTTTTTGTTTACTCAACTGAAAGTCTCAAAATAATACTTTGCAGTGATCGATAGTTTTCGCTCCAAAATATTGGGGGTGACGAAAGCAGATGCTAGTCAGCTCCTTCGACATACTGCGTTACTTTTAGGTACCACTGCGGTTTAAGAGACAACTGGACGAAAACTATGAAACATATAGAAAAATGATAACAAGACTTAAGTGAGTGTGAACGTGGTGGTATGGTCGGCGCGGCGCACGAGTGGTGGGACGCAGCATCTCCGAGGTGGCGATGAAGTGGGGATTTTCCCATACGACCATTTCACGAGTATACCGTGAATTTCAGGAATCCGGTAAAACATCAAATATCCGACATCGCTGTGGCCGGAAAAAGATCCTGCAAGAACAGCACCAACGACGACTGAAGAGAATCGTCCAACGTGACAGAAGTGTAAGTGTTCCGCAAATTGCTATAGATTTCAATGGTGGACTCTCAACAAGTGACAGCGTGCGAACCATTCAACGAAACATCATCGATATGGGCTTTCGGAGCCGAAGGCCCACTCGCGTACCCTTGATGACTGCACGACACATAGCTTTACGCCTCACCTGGGACCGTCAACACCGATATTGGACTGTTAAAGACTGGAATCATGTTGCCCGGTCGGACGAGTCCCGTTTCGAATAGTATCGGGCGGATGGACGTATACGGGTATGGAGACAACCTCACGAATCCATGGATCCTGCATGTCATCAGGGGGCTGTTCGAGCTGGTGCAGGCTCTGGAATGATGTGGTGTGTGTGGAGTTGGGGTGACATGGGACCCTTGATAAGTGTAGACACGATTCTGACAGGTGACACGTGCGTAAACATCCAGTCTGATCACCTGTATCCATTCGTGTCCACTGTGCATTGCGGCGGACTTGGGCAATTCCAGCAGGACATTGCGGCACTCTACACGTCCAGAGTGGCTACAGGAACACTCTTCTGAGTTAAAACATTTCCACTGGCCACGAAACTTCCCAGACACGAACATTATTCAGCATACCTCTCAGTCGTCTTCCAGAGATACCTGCGGAACTTGCTGTCCACCTGTGTCCAGCCGGAGCAAGTCGGTCACCGAATGCAGTGCCGCCAGACTTCCGGCTCTGGTAAAGAGCCGTCTATAGACGGCCGAGATCACAGCTTCCAATTCCTTCCAGTTGCCTTGGTGTGTGGCTCCCGTAAGTTCTCTCATTCTGCACATGCTGCACCCTCTCATTCAGCTCGTGTGGCCATTCCTCGGGTGCTCCACATAACAAATTCGTCTTTGGTTCCCTGTGTTTTTCCGTTCCGTTGGAGGTCTCTAGCGGGAAATTTTGTAACAGTAGAGGCTTTTTTTATGAGTGAGAGGTCTGCCGCGTGGAAGAGTAGCAAATCTGGAATCGTGGTGTGGGCCGGGGTGGACAGCAGAGACCCCGCCCCGGCAGCACGCGGCACGGCCCCGGCGGCGCAGCCCTGGCCGGCCGGGCAGCTGACGGGCCGATTCCGGCCAGCCGAGCAGAGCGACGCCGGCCACTGCAGCTGCGCATAACATTGTGCCTACCTGTTCTGGAATGCGAGACGTGTAGACACGAACATTTCACCTGTTACAAGAAAAAATGCCAACTCCGACTCTGATTGAAATGACCAACACATTTCTAACACGCAAACACCCAAATAAATTGGGACAGTTGCCTAAAACCGTATAGGGCCACCGCGAGCACACAGAAGTGCCGCAAGGCTAATGTCTGAAGTAGTGCTGGAGGGAACTGACACCGTGAATTCCGCAGAACTGTCCGTAAATCCGTAAGAGTGCCGGGGGCAGAGACTCTTCTGAACACCACGTTGCAAGGCATCCCAGATGTGCTCAAACATATTCATCTCTGGGAGTTTGCTGGCCAGCGCAAGTGTTTCAGCTCGGAAGGGTGTTCCTGCAGCCACTCTGTAATAATTCTGGACGTGTGGAGTGCCGCATTGTCCTGCTGGAACTGCCCAAGTCTGTCGGAATGCACAGTGGACATGAATGGGTGCAGGTGGTTAGACAGGATCTTACGTACGTGTCGTATGTTACAGTTGTATCTAGACGTATCACAGGCCCCTATCAGTCCAACTGCACACGCCCCATACCATTACAGAGTCTCCAGTACTTGAACAGTCCCCTACTGACATACAGGGATCACGGATTCATCAGATTGTCTCCAGACTCGTACACGTCCATCTGCTCGATACAATTTCAACGAGACTCGTCCGACAAGGGAACATGTCTGCAGTCATCGACAGTCCAATGTCGGTGTTGACGGGCCCAGGCCAGGTGTAAAAAGCCTCGTGTCGTGCAACGGTACACGAATCGGCCTTCGGCTCCGAAGCCCGTATCGCTGATGTTTTGTGGAATGGTTCGCACGCTGACACTTGTTGATGACCCGGCGTTGAAATCTACAGCAATTTGAGGAAGTGTTGCACTTCTGTGACATCGACGATTCTCTTCACTCATCATTGGTCCCGTTCTTGCAAGATCTTTTTCTGGCCGCAGCGATGACGGAGATTTGACGTTTTACCGGATTCGTGATATTTACGGTACACTGGTGAAATGGTCGTACGGGAAAATCATCACTTCATCGCTACCTCGCAGATACTCTGTCCCATCGCTCGTGCGCCGACTGCAACACCACGTTAAAACTCACTTAAATGTTGATAACCTGTCATCGTAGCATTGTCACCGATCTAACGACTGCGCCAGACACTTATTGTCTCATATAGAGTTTGCCGACTGCAGCGCCGTATTCTGTCTGTTTACATATCTCTGTATTTGAATACGCATGCCTATTCTTGTTTCATTCGCACTTCACTGTAGATAATGTAGAGCCCGATGACGCATCCGAATTTGCCCGCACGGTAGACATGCGCGTTAACACTCAGCTCTGAGATTCGTGGATGTGAACCTGTACCGGAACGATTCCCCCTCGCGGGCTAACGACCGGAACCAGTGTGCCAGCCGACCTGGATGTGGTTTCTAGAAGGTTTCGCACATTCCACTAGGTCAAAGTCGGGTTGGTACCCGGTACCCACCTGCCAACTGAACACACGCGGCGAAAACGTCTATGAAAACAGCCTCGACCGCAGCCGATGTTAACTTCTGACCGGTTTCGGCCTATTAATTAAGGGCCATCATCAGAGTCTGCATTGTAATAGCAAAAGTTAAAGTCTTATATTACATAGGGAAGGCAATGTTGTAAAACGATGTATCATTACCCATCAGGATGACGGCGGTGGCGCCTGATCCGCTGCGAATGCCTCAGTCACTGTAAGTAATAGTGATGCTGACGGTTCAGCAGCCTCGAGGTATGTAGGGTAGAGAGAAGGCGCTCCACAGCCCAAGGCACCGCCGTCAGCCACGGGGAACGATTTACACATCATTTGCGTCTCGATTCTTAAATATTTATCTTTTATATTTAACTTATAAAGAAACGAGCTTCTATTCATTTATGGTTCATAATCTATATTCTATAGCTACTGCTATTTATTCGTAATGAAGCAAAATGTATGATGTATTAATATGAAAATGATACTACTGACGTATTTGTATTAGTAGTCGCGTGTTTAAAGTCTTAAAGAGCACTAGAAAAAACTAAATGCATCGTTGTATGTGCGTGCCTTGTCTTGGTGCCTGTAGTAATGGATTAGGGCGCCGTTTCCATGGAGACATCCAAGTCGATTTGTCTATTGTAAAAGTTGTACTTGACGCTTGTATAACACTTGAGGTTAATATCACTGGTCAACGATAAAAGACTGTCTCACTTTCTGGATCTCTGTAAAGACACATTCTGCTGTTTGCCAGATACGCCACCTGTCGTGTTATACCATACATTTTGTTGAATTATATCACTTTTTGTAATATAGTAGACAAAAAGTTTTGGTAAGGAAACCGTGCCTGGAAACGTTCCGTTTGAATGTAAAATAAGTGTCAAGATCACATCACTTTGACATCTCCCACTTCACGGCATTAACACAATTTGAGAAGAGAGCGCCGACGTCAGACCGTGTTCTACTTGTGGCTGTACGTACCGCTTCCGCCCGAATAGCACAACATCTGTGTGTAACAGGTAAGTTGCCAACCAGGAGGGTCGGCTGTGCTGTTCCGCGGACGCCAAGAACTCGCGACATTCGCCACGCAGGAGAAGGCCCGGTGGCGACTGCTCGGAACGTCGCCCGCGCCCTCGGCTCCTGCACGACACACACGTCGCAGCTGTGTGCAGGTGCAGTGGAATAAAGCCCAAGTGACGCCAGTCTGCACTGTTGCCAAATTTGTTCAAGATGGCGTCTCTGCCTGGGTGGTTCCCTCACCTCCTCTCCTTAGGCGGTAGATGTGGCAATATCGCACTGTTGACATCACCACAACACCCACTCCTCTCCCCTCCCCCACTTATGTCTCCCGTATCCCACTTGGGTATTGGCAGGAAAAAGAATCAATCTTTGCTGAGCTGCTGCAGAGGAATGATGTAAGGTACTCTCTTGGCAATTGTGTTCGTTTATTTACATGTATATAATGCTGCTGGAAAAATTTCCTAAAATTTGGTACGGAAACTGAACTGACAATTACTTTACAGCCTTGCTGCTTGAAATTCAAATAAACCAACTGCTTAAAATAGGTAGGACAACAGAAAAACTCTCTTGTGAAAATGGTAAAAAGCTCAACAATCGATGATGGAAACAAAAAACCACAATCTCGCCTACACATCGAAAAACGCTTTATAACTCGCCATACATCGTGGAAAACTTGGAACTGCATCAATGAAATGATAACAGACAAGATATTGCAAGAACGAACATTGATGAAAATTGTTCTAATTACACCGTGCAAAAAAAAAGATAGTGAAACAAATCTATAAACTTCTCTACACACAGAAAACAGCGTGTCTTAAATTGTTGTATCTTGAAGAAACTGAGCTTAAATAACGTTAGTAAGGTCTCTAATGCAATACACGAAACACTGCTATCTGTGAATGTACATTGATCACGCGCCACCACTGCTGGTGTCCCGCCACTGTGGCATCTGTCACTCGACTGAAGGTACAGTGCTGGCTGGCATGCCACCAAAGGCAGCGGGCTCCCGCAGCTGCTGTTATCAGTTCGCATCAGTCTGTAACGTGGTGTCTGCTCCAGTATTTTGTCTCACTACCTGCTCTCGGCCCGCTTTGGCCCGGCCTGCGCATTTGTGTCCCTAATCACCGCTGCCACAGATGACTGCATGTTACATATTATCCAGCAGATGCTCTTAACGTTCTGCCTGGATTTCTAGTTGGGAACAAGCGAATCTCACAGAACGTCTATAGGTGCCTTAACAGCACACAACTTGCCAGCGTCATTCCCTGGTATGTTTTTGAGTATACCACGAAAGCTGGGACCCATAGCTTCGTCTGAAAGAGAGCAAAATATTCCACAGTCAGGGATGATAGTTATCTATTTCTAAGAATGACAAGGGAGCCTGGACCACCCAGTAGAACCAGACAGGACTGTGCCTTCTAAAGGAACTCGTAGCATTGTCTGAAACATCACAGTTTATCTCGTTGTCAGAGCCAGTAGTGTTCTACCTGCTCCATCTGAGAAGAGGTGTGCTCACTGAGGTTTCCAAACCTCATACTGGTAGTCGGCAGATCTCTTTAGATAAAAAAAAACTGGGACTGTAGCTTCGTCCAAAACAGAGCAAAGTATTTCACCTCAAAGGCGATACCGACACCTTCCAGAAAGGCGATGTTTTCCCCCTCACAAATGAGTCTGGACCACCCCAGGAGAAGTAGGCAGTTACTTTCCCCGAAACCAATAAACGCCGGCAGGTGCAGGACAAAGGTTCTTAGTCTAACATGTTGAGACAGGTAGACTAGCGGATTGTTGCAACTCACTGGTCAGAGTTCCTGCACTTCCTATTGGCTGCCATCAACACAGGGGGAAGAGCTCGACGTTATGCGAACCCTAACTCGTTCTTCCTTAGTCCGCCACTGTGATCGTTTCCCCCTCGGTGATCGCCATGAAACGTTCCTCATCCACCAGCAGTGCCGCCGGCAAACGCCTGAGGCAGGTTGGTTGTGGGTCACCACCACTTCCGGTTCTAGGTGCTACAGTCTGGAACCGCGCTACCGCTACGGTCGCAGGTTCGAATCCTGCCTCGGGCATGGATGTGTGTGCTGTCCTTAGGTTAGTTAGGTTTAAGTAGTTCTAAGTTCTAGGGGACTGATGACCTCAGAAGTTACGTCCCATAGTGCTCAGAGCCATTTGAACCATTTTTGAACCATTTCCGGTTCCAACACGTTGAAGGTCGTCGACGACGCTTCTGGTCCTGGCTGGTTGAAGGTTGCTGCCACTGATAACAGGTCTCTTCACATTTGAGGCCACTGCGGTTCCACATTAGATGTAGTCGTACAATGATTTCCTCACCATGAAAGTTGACAAGTTGATTATCCCGATCCACAATATGCAACTCCAGGTAGTCCAATGTCTGAACCGTTAGTGGCAGGTATACATCTTTAGTAGAGCTCTCACCGGTTGTATGCCCCTTCCCAGGTAATGGGAAGAATCTCCAAATTGCTTGAATCAATCTGTTGTTGGGATAGGAGTTTGTTACAACGCAGACTGTACTGACGGGAAGTACATTCACTGAGCTGGTCATATCTGTCAAATTTATTACGGTCCATCTTCAAAACCCTGTCCTTTTGTAAACCAGTAGTCGTTCTGTTGAACCAGTCTGGTTAAAGTCTGTCATTGAATTCGCTGTCTTTCTGTGTCGTTTAAGTGTATTGATGTTTTTGCATATAGCACAATCCAATTTCCAGACCGTTTTAAAACGTTGTTTGAAGTTTCAGTATCGTATGCACCAGGTTCTGTTTCCATAATATGTTTTTTGCCATTAATTTCCTGACGAAGTGTATTGTTAGACGCTGTGATATTCAGAATGCTGTTGTATGCCTCCAGTCCATTTAGTGCAACACTCCACTCTCCAGTGCTTAAGCCAATCACTAGGAAGTGATCCGCGCGTAATACGGGCGATCGTTCTTTTAAAGTCAGATTATACGACACTGCATCTGAACCTCAGCTGACGAGTGGATCCGTAATGTACCTCCTTATATACACACGCTTCTTCGTAAAAGTTAGGAGGAACATGATGCACACATGCCACGCGAGTGTTAAAGTCCTAGTGGTGATGAAACTGGCTGCAGGTCTCCAAATGAGTCGAAATAGTAGACATTATTTGTATTTTTCGCAACATACGCCACCCAGTGGATTCCTGGTCCCCCAGAAACATCTAAATTCACAGTTCTACATTCTCTGTATTGCCACATAGACTTTTGTTATGGTTCAAAAATTGTTCAAATGGCTCTGAGCACTATGGCACTTAACTTCTAAGGTAATTAGTCCCCTAGAACTTAGAACTACTTAAACCTAACTAACCTAAGGACATCACACACAGGATTCGAACCTGCGACCGTAGCGGTCACGCGGTTCCAGACTGAAGCGCCTAGAACCGCTCGGCCACACCGGCCGGCAGAAATTAAGTCCGATAGTGCTTAGAGCCATTTGAACCGGTGAACTCATTGCTGAGAGACCTGCGAGGGCAAGAATGAGGAATCCGATGTCTTATGTATCAGCAGAACCCGAGGTGCTTTAAGCAGTCCTTTATGGTTCAGGGCGTTTCTAGCTGCATACATCTCTGTCAGGTTACAGTTTACTAAACAGCCCTACCTTGACTTTTCCTTCTTCTTTGGTATCTTCTTCCTCTTCAGTGCACAACATGCGGCGTTCATAACTTGACTGAAATTCGCCCCAAAGCCCAACTTAATTTTACCGTGCATGGTTTTATCAACTGCGCTGCCCTATATCACTGTCCTTTCTCGCCCATGATGCCTTGGCTTTATCAGCTAAAATTCGACCTGCACTGTGATGTCCTGGGAGACGTATGCCATGTTCCAAACATGCCTCATCAAGCTGATTAATCCCCATATCACCAAGTGCCAAACGTTTTTGAAGCTTTGTCCCATTTCAGCATTAATTGTACCCTGAGATGTGTAATTCAACCGAAAGTTTTTTTCCAGAATTCCACCACCTCCTATCATGCATGGTATACTACCGTGCTGGTTGTGCTCTGTGCGCCCCATTATATAGCAAACCGTTAGCTTTAATCCAGTTGTCTTGTGATCCTGGGAAACCAAGCCATTAAACTAGTGCTCTGTTCCCTCAACGTCCTTATGACATGCTTTACGAGAAACACATGTTTTTTCTGAGCTCTTCTGCAGTTCCTCTGTGTAAAAGCATTCTGAAATTTCAGTGCCACAGCCACCCATTAAGATGTAAGTTCTTCGATTTGTTCTCTGCATCCCAGTAACTGTTAAAATCTCCCTCAACCAGTTTGGGAGGTATGACTTCTCAGACGTTGTCTTGTATTTTGAGATACACACCAAATCACCCAACTTAAACTTCTGTTTATGTGGAGCCAACATTTTAAGTATACGATATCCATCAGTCCATTATCACAAACATCGATTGGTTTTACTTTTAATGTACTATTTTGGTTCAGTTATACTTTGCAATTATTTTGGGGGGATATCCATCAATTTGTATGAACCATGAAGATTAAAAGGCTTCCGGGTTTGAGCTTTTATTGTTCTGTTCAGACATTCCACGATACTGGCCTTCAGATGCATGAATGTTGACCAGTGATGTATTTGATCCTTCTGCGTCATCATCTTGAAATGCATATCGTAAAATTCTCCGCTATGATCAGTTTGGAGGTTGTCTGGACATCGATTAGCCCCTGTCTGCAACAAACACTCCAAATCCTTTATGGCACCTCTCCCAATTTTTGTTTTACAGGGTAATGTATAAATGGGCATTAAAATATATTTGAATCCATTCTTCACATGTGAATGCTCATCCATCTCTGCAAGATCAGCGTCCCGTAGATCGTTCAAACCTTTAATCATAACATGAGGGTATGTTTTGCATGTTGGTTTGCGCAGTTCTTGAACATATGATTTTTCATTACTGACAGTGTATGTTTTGTCTATCCTATCAATGCCGTTGTTGCTGTATCATTTTGCTGAGAGTTCATCTATAGACCCAGTAACTGGTTTAAAGGCTTCTCTCAGTGTCTGTTCTAGATCTCAATGTCCTAACCTTAGCAACTATAACTTCTCTCGAACAGCTTTCTGTGCTGTGATGACCTTATGCTTAGTAGGCTTCTTGTTATATACGCCTTCGCAAGGTGCACCGTATATACATTCCATCCAGTTCTGTCAACCCTTACAGTTAAGTCGTTTAAGTTTTTTTCAAGTGGAGTAACCTTAGCATCTAATTCATTGATCAATCTTAAAATGTTCCATTAAGTTTCGGGTGTGCAGCCGCAAGAAATCTCCTTCTTCTTCTAATATTTCGGCTGTATAACGTTCGGCCATCTTCAGAGTGAGCCGCAAAACTGCCGCTCCAGTGCTCGCTTCGGCCCTTTATACTCGTGTACCGCGCGCTGCGCATGCGGCCACAGATGCAAATGCGCCAGAGACGTTGGTCGCCGGCAGAGACGTGCATAATGCGCGAGTTGTATCTATGACAACGCAGTTGATCTTTGTTGGCATATCGATATATCATTGTGAGCTGCACTGTGACGACGTCTTTGTGAGTTTATTACAGCAAGTGCCGGATTCCATGATTTATCAAGATTGAAACCACAATCTCTATTAATTAAATTCGTCGTCAAGCGAATTTCAATCGCCTCCTTCAGTATCGAGTCCCAAAAGGATATGCCAACAAAGATCAACTGCGGAGTCATAGATACAACCCGCGCATTATGCACGTCTCTGCCGCCGACCAACGTCTCTGGCGCATTTGCATCTGTGGCCGCATGCGCAGCGCGCGGTACACGAGTATAAAGGGACGAAGCGAGCACTGGAGCGGCAGTCTTGCGGCTCACTCTGAAGATGGCTGAACGTTATACGGCCGAAATATTAGAAGAAGAAGGAGATTTCTTGCGGCTGCACACCCGAAACTTAATGGAACAGTCTTTGCGCCGCCAAAACCTGAAGATGCAAATCTCAAAATGGTCTGGATATTCGCCTCTAGATCCTTAACTCTATGCTCGAGAGACATGAAATTTTCCATCTATGTGTAGACGAATTTTCTGTTTATGTATACTGACCATCTCAAGTGGAATGCCCGAGATGCATGCAAACTTGTCCATGTCATGATGTGTATTGATCTAACCATTACTTTCATACTTTTATACTCATAATAGAAACTCATGAAGTTGCATCGATATGTATCATCATTCAGTGTTCTTGTGTTATCAGTAACAAGAACTCTATAATGTGTGTGACTCCAGAAATCTCCACATGTCTTTACGAATTCATTCAATGAGGTGTCGGTTCCTACATGAGCTAGGTAAATGTACTTTAAATTCTAATTGTCTTGTCTGAATGCTATAATGAGAGTTGCATTATCCATCACCAACTATACTGGGATTCTATAATATGTTTGACTCAAATAATACACATCAGCACCCATATTACGACCAAAACAGAAATGTGTGGAATTTTATCCTGGATTTCCACACCAACATCATCAAATACGAACACTGTGTTTGGCTTTACTTTTCTCCAGTGAAGGGATTTCACTGCTTTCGCTGAATGTCGTGTATTTTACACCATCGACACTTTGCAGTATCATATTTGGCAGCTGGTAGTTGGGCTGAAACAGCGTTTTTGAAAATATGCATAGATGCCCACAGCGGATTCCATCTGGGTGTGTTACCAGCATGACAACATTTGTCTTGCTGCAGCTGGATGGACCTACAATTATCGCCTGTAGATTGTCAGGTATGAGTATCCAATTCTTCTTCTTCTCTTCTTCTTCTTCTTCTGCACCATCACAGGACCCATGTCTTACAACAAAGTTTTTGCACCAAGGATGCTTCACCCACCCCACCATGGCACCATCTACATCAGGTTTTGGTGTGCAATGGTCTTTTATAGAATATACATATATTACACCAAATGAGTATAATACATATGAAAGCTGGTCTATCATTCTTCTTCTTCTTCTTTTTCTTCTTCTTCTGATCTTCATCCACACCATCATAGGGCCAGTCACTTTAAACAACGTTTTTGTGCCAAGGATGCTTCACCCACACCGCCATGATATCATCTACATCAGGTTTTGGTGTGCAATGGACTTTTATAGAGTATACATGTATTTCACCAAATGAGTATACATACACACATGAAAGCTGATCCATCATTCAGCTTAACAATGACCAAAGATGCTGACTGTGGTGATGAGGTAGTTAAGATAGCTTAGTGCTGGTGTGGTCCTCCAGCGATTGCATTTAAAATACTGGTAGCAGTAGAAGTATTATGAGAGATATGAACAAATAAAACATGGTTTGTTGTGATATACATACTTTTATTCAGTGGCCATACAGTGATGAATTGACCTCTATATCTCATCACGAGTGCCAAGCCACCGTACAGTACTGTTACAAATACCATCACATGTGTACAGTAAATGTCCAGAGTGAACGAGACATCATCTGTTGGCTAATGTAGGGTCCTGCACAACACAGGTTATCTCATTCCAACTCTGTGAACCACATTTTAACACTTCTCGATGCATTTTCAATCTCTAACACAACACGCCAGTCACTGATGCTCCTATACCCATATTTTAGCACTTTGAGCCACTAGCTGTTAGATTATGAGTTGAAAAGCAGTAGAGTGCAGGGAGGAATTGACAGGTTTCTATTCACCACATCAACACTTTGTCCTTGCAGTAACACCGGAATGTTCTGGAATTATGTGTGTCAGAGAGCAGTACTGGACTGCATCATGTAGCGCAGGACCCCCAGCACAATTCTTCCAAGAGTGAGGGACTGGCTGGGCCTTTGTATCATGCAAATCGTTAAGTGGGACTGAGAACAGCAGCTCGTTGTCCTGCTCCATCACGATCGTGAGGTGCGCTGCAGGATACTGCAGCTGCCGGTCCCACAGACCAGAGGTCACTGCAGGTCCCAATGAGCCAGCAGTGGCTGCCCCTGACCTGGCTGTACCAGAGGTAGCTACAGGTCCCGACAAGCTGGACATGCCGGAGGTTGCTGAACAAAGAAGAAGAAACAATAAGCATCCACAGGCAAAGACATGGAACTGAACAAAGACGTGGATCTAAATCACATGTATGCTGCTTCTGTGAGCTGGAGGCAGATGACAATCTCCGTTGCTGTTGACACGTCACGGTCCTTCCACTCCCTGACTGAGGGCAGTGGGCTGCTGCACTCGCCTTATATCCGTGACGTCATGATCTCGAGACTGGGTGTAGCGTTTTCATTGGTTCCTTCTAATTTTTCGCCCATTATGTCCCAATTTTGAACACACTCTGGTGGCGGAATTGTCAACCAGACCAGTCAGTCTGGGGCTGTGTAAGAGACTGACCATTATAAACCCATATGTTTGACTGCAGGGAGAACCAGTATTAGTCCAGTATATTATTATTGTTGGTTTGCTGCCCACCACAAAACGGTTGCACAAGGGAACAATATTACGTACCTGCTGGATCGGTGGCAATCACCTGTGATGGAAGAGGTAGGTTGCCCAGCCACTTCAAAGAAGGAGGTCTGCAGTTAGAGCACCAGCAAGCCCTGTACGAGTTGCTAAACTTCACCCCACCCACTGCACCACCATTATTTGGTGAAAAGTATTTTTTTCATGCTCCTCCATTACCTCGTCTGTCCAACCATCAAGTAGGAAGCTACGCTCACAGTCCTCAACTGCATGTTTATGTTTGATACGGTTATTAATATCCTCTCTACTAAATGCCAACATGTCATCAGTTGTACACATTGTGCACACACACACACACACACACACACTGCGTTTTCCTCACCAACAGGTCAGCCTCGACTGAACCAAACGTTTCAAATGGCTCTGAGAATTATGGGACTTAAAATCTGAGGTCATCAGTCCCATAGAACTTAAAACTACTTAAACCTAACTAACCTAAGAACATCACACACATCCGTGCCCGAGGCAGGATCCGAACCTGCGACCGCGTGGTTCCGGACTGAAGCGCCTAGAACCACTCGGCCACAACGGCCAGCCCGGACTGAACCTTCCCCAGCAGTTCACGAGAGAGGATGACTGTACAGCAATCCACATATAAATGAAAACAGAATCTCATGTCCTTCCTCTTCAGCAGCTCAGCACACAGTGTCTTTTTCCCACCATTTCCTAAGAGGGGGGAGGAAGGGAAGGGGGGAAGTGTGGGGGGAGGGGATATGTGGAAGTTAGAGGGAGTGCAGATGGTGACGTCGTCTGTGCGACATTGCCACATCTACACCACATGGAGAGGAGATGGGAGGCACCCAGGAAGAGATGCCATCTTAAATAAGTTTGGCAACAATGCAGACTGGCGTCACTTCAGCCTTATTCCCCTATCAGTTGGAGATTTGAAAGTGATCCAATGTTTAAACTTGTTTCTTCCAAATGATACATTTCTGCACATGAGGTCCTTATCACAACATTACTACTGAGTCCCCTCTACAGCCCCTAGAAGCCTGTAGTAGCAGTTGTGGAACACCTTGTATACTTTCAATTAATGATAGAAATTTTTTACCTACGAAATGCTCGTTGTTAACTACCTAATATTTACATAGTACATTGGATTAAAATTGAGGAATTATGCAAACAATATGAACAGCACGTTTAACTGATTCTTGTGAGGTGGCAGGTGTTGACAGTCGCATAGACAATGGTCATCAGATGCTGCCCGATAACAGTGGTGACCAACGGCTTGTTCACAGTCCACGTGATCTCCTTCGTCAGTTTTTCACCGGGTCAAAGTGTTTGGGTTTGGTTAGGTTAGAATCTATTCTGTGTATAAAGTAGGTTACATTTTAACCTCCTATGGTGGGACGAATGCCGCAAAGGCTTTACGCTCGGAGACTAGCGTTGCGCCGCGGCTTTTGCTATTGAAAAGACACCAAGTGCATGTGAATAAGCCACACCTCTGCCGAAAAGAACGTGGCGAGTAATGTACATACTTTCCTCAGTTATTCGAATAACCAGGCACGTTTTACGAGTATATGAAATGAATAGAGCAGCTTTCAAGTATACACACATATTTGAGATGACTCGTAGCGGCACTGAAAAGCAAGATTATAAACGCTCTGCACAACTTCAGGAAGATTCGACAGAACACACGTTAGTGTGACTGTCATTCGGCCAAGTTCGAAGAACAAACGTAAATTTTAGAACGAGATGCTCTGAACACTTCAAGTGGAGGAACTAGTGACACATTTGGAAACCAGCTCATATAACAGAATCACCTCACTAATGGCATAAAAACGCCATTAATTGTTATAGTAACTCATAGGCAGCTAATGTCACCTACTACAATCCAAAAAAGATCCAGTACAGCAACATTTAGTTCAAAATACGTCAAACTTCTCACTTGAACAAATTATTTTTTGAGGTTACAATTTACACAAGAAAATTGTAAAAAGCCGTCAAAGTTGCCCAGAAGGTAGTCTTTAATGACTGACTAATAGTTTCGGACCTTTGCAGTCCATTTTCAAATTATTCCCGTAACTCGTACAACTACTTGCAGTACGCGTGAACGCTGGACTGAAAATGTCCGAAACTAGTCACCAGTTAATAAATACTTCTCTGCAGCTTTGGCGGTTTTTACAATTTTCTTGAATCGTTTCAAGTTGCTGCCCTGTTGCGATCCAGAAGACGGAAGTAAATGCAAGTAGTTACAATTCACGCTTAAAATTTCCGATAAAGATTTCACATGCTTGTGTTTTTCAATAGAGCAGCGAATTCAATCCGTAGATTCCGAGGCACGTCACGTTTATGATGTTTCCCATCCTCAGAATTCCACACACTCCTCGTTTCTCGAACTAAACTTACTCGTTTCCCACAGTCCGTATTTAGTGTGTGAGAACGTCGGCCGTTTCTCCCGAAGAAAACAAACTACGAGGGTTGCCCAGAAAGTAATGCACAGCATTTTTTTTTTCCAGCCGAAAACAATGCTACGAATGCGAAACGTTGCGTATGTATTATTTTAAGTTTCCCAAATGAGTGCGCGAAGTTTCCGTCACCTCTGACAGACAGTGTAGCTGCAGGGCAGTTGCACAGTGGCGTCTGTAGGTGGTGTACGTTACCAGCACCGTGCGTGATTGAACTTCTCACTGCAAAGAAAGAAAGTATGGGGAATATTCACAAACGCTTGTGCAAAGTGTATGGAGCATCTGCTGTCGGCAGAAGTGCAGTTAGTCGCTGGTCACGGAGGGTGAGGTCGTCAGAAGGCGGTTCGGCGGAGCTCCACGATTTGCAGCGGTCGGGGAGACCGCCCACGGCTGCCACACCTGACACGCTGCAGCGAGCTGACGTTGTAATTCGCGAGGACAGGCGCGTTGCGACTCGGCAGTTGGCAGGAAGTTCACACAGTGAAGCACCGGCTCTGCCGCAAGGGCAGGGGTTGCTACCGACAAGGCATACACGCCCGCGCTGGAGATTGCGTGGAAAAATAGGGTGTATAGATAAAACGACATTCTTTTCTGTGTGTAATTCTCATTATGTTCAATAAAGAGTTGAAGAAAAAAATGCGGTGCATTACTTTGTGGGCAACCCTCTAATTTGGCTGCACTGCTCGTCGTCCGAAGTCTGCACGTTCGGCTGCCTTGTGACCGCACTCACTTGAAACGCTTGGCCGTCTTCGGCCGATGTCGGTGCACTGTGACCGCAGTCTTATAAAATCCGTGTCTCTTGCCACGAAGTGTAACTCACAAGTATCGCCTGGGATTTTAGGTATTTCATTCTTGCTGCTCGTCTCAAGTCCCACAGATGCTTTTCTTCCTGCTTTGTCTCGATGCCGGCTCACTTGTGCTGGGTGTGGTGCGTGGTAGCTTCCTGTGGCTGGATCTTGTCTTGCTAAACACAGTTCCATTTCCATTGCGGCACAGTTTCAGATAGTCTATTCAGCGCCATATATAATACATTGTCCTTAACTGTATTATAAGCACCATTACTTTACAACTGTTCTCTGTCTCTCTCTCTCTCTCTCTCTCTCTCTCTACCTGTGATGTTCGTAAGTACTGCGGATAGGTAAAATAATGTGAACAGTGGTAGTAATGGGATGGTTGTGCTTAGACACCAGTGCAGGTGGTTTACGAGTAATGCTCCTCTTCGTATTTGAATTCAGAGGCAGAGGTCGACGTGCAATGAAAGACCTAACAGAGTTCGAAAGAGGGCAGATTGTGGGCGCCCGATTAGCTGGAACGTCAGTAACCGAGGTAGCCAACTTATTCGATGGAGCAACTGTCTCAACAGTCATGGCAGCCTACACAAAACACGGAAAGACATCACCGTGTAAACGCAATAACGGGCGCAAATCGTACGCTATCACGAATTGGGTCAAAACGACACAAAACTGTGGCGGCTAAAGTAACTGCAGAGTTGAGTAACCATCTTCTAGACCCCGTATCTATCCACACTGTCCGCCGAGAACTCCATAAAGCAATTATTCGTGGACAGGCTGCTATACCGAAACCGTTAGTGACGACAACCGACGCAAAGGAGCGCAAAACATGGTATCAGGAGGCTAAATGCTGGACGTCTGATCACTGGAAACAAGTTACGTGGTGTAACAAGTCACCGTTGTCGTTATTTCCAACGTCGGGCCGGGTTTACTTCTGGAGAACACTAAAAGAAGCCTACAATCCTGATTGCTCGATTCCAACGGTTAAGCTTGGAGGTGAAGGTGTGATTGTGTGGGCAGCCATATCGTGGTATTCTGCTGGTCGCACCAGTTCTCTCCAAGGCCGTATTAAACGACCATGTGAACATTCTAGGAGATCAGGTGCATCCCAAGATTCAAGTGTTGTTCCCGAACGCTGCTACCATACTTCAGAACATAGAGCGACCACTCACACAGCCAGGACAGCACTATCGTGGCCTGCGGAGCGTGCAACCGAACTGCAAGGCTTCGTACTGGAACGCTTGTGGCGGTATCGGAGCGCAGACTCCGGAGCAGATATCCACCTCTCTCGCGTCACTACAGAAATTAGGAAAAGTTCTGATCGAAGAGTGGAATAACCTTCCACTGGAGACTATACATCTCTGTATGCTGGTATCGAGAAGAATCGCAGCTGTATTACGGACAAATGGTGCTCCAACGCCTTATTAATAAACCATTCCCAAGTAAGTACAGGTTTTCACATTATTTTGCCTATCCCTCGTAATTCTCACTGGATGACGACGTCTCTGTGAGATCACGACATTTTCCCTGTTTATCCTCTTCACGCAGATGGAATGTGGACCGTGGCCCACTTACTAGGTGAACCAAACGCAATAATGGGTAAATATCGCCTGTTAACGACCTCTCCCCGACATTAGGAAATATTCCACTGGTCTTTCCAAGGCTCCTCGCCATTCTATTAGCAACACAGTCATTATTTGCGACTTGCCTCGTGCGTGTTCCCCTGGGCAGGACTGTCAACAGCACAGGCGGGCGTGGAAGGCAGTGTGTGCGGCGTCCGTTACGTAAGCCTACTGTTCTACTGTAGACTGTAGCAGTGGCCGAGCAGAAGGGGGGGGGGGGGGGGGAGGCGAAGAACTGAGCCGAAGCGTCCGCACGCAGCTGGCGTCTGGCGTCGGATGCTGCCGCCGTAATACCGCAGGACCGTACAAGAAATCAAATTTTCCCCCACCCCTATCTGATTAAATATTTATAAGGTTCTGTATGAGCCCGTGCGCGTTTAACATACCTCTCCCGTAAATATATACAGAATATCTCATTTCTTCGATCTGCTTGTTATTTATACATTCGTTCCAAAAACATTAACTCGCTACATAAATTTATAGTCGCTATTCTCGTTTTTCCACCAATTACCTGCCCCGCTAGCGGCAGAGGGGACAAGAAAAAACGTATAATGTAACATTGACTTTAAAATTAATCCGCGCAGTATAAAAATGACCCAGTAACGCGACTGGTAGTGCATAGGCGTCCGGTACTGCCGTGCCTTTAAGGCATGCGCCGGAAGATGGGCTGCTGAGACACTGAGGTGTGTGGCGGAGGGTGCGCCGTCCATCCCTTCAAATTCTGTGACTTTGGCCGCCGTATCATTTCGTGCAGACTGGATGAGAGGGGGGGGGGGAAGAGTCACCTTGTCGCCTTGGGACTCATTCACTCTCTCTCTCTCTCTCTCTCTGTCTCGAGCCACCACAACGCCTTCGCGCCACTGCACAGGGAAGCTCCAGCACTGACTGCTAGGAAGGTATTACGCGTCTTTATAACTCGACTCCTGTATCAGGCATACTACACCTGCTAGAACAACTTAACACTGATCTAACAGGACTACTGTAAGCTACCTCCTGTGCGGTTAGTTAATCAATAACTGGCACGATTGCAATGTAAATCGTGTAGAGTGAGCCGACGCGTACATAGTTCGCCTGTGTTATAGCGTCCCAAACGTGATTACTGCTTGGGATTGGACGACGGGCATAGGAAGAAAGGGATGTAATCGGTTAGCCTCAGTGACAAGCAGTCTTGAGCATGTTGTCAAAATTTCTTATTACAAAAGGTAAGTCTCGACATTATTCGGAAAACAGTATCAACTCCGTATATACCTGTTGTGAAGCAATTGTACCCACGAAAAGACCGAGTGTTTACAAAGACGGTGACTACCTGGCACCGCTCTGTCTACTTAAAATGCAACTGTCAGTACTGACGACGACGTGACACGCAGAAGTCGCTAGGTAAGCGACCGGCCTTCTGCCGGCTGCGCTGCGGCCGCGGCCGCGGCCGCGGCCGGTCCCTCTGCTTCGCCTGCCCGGCTGGCTGCTCTCCTCGGCTGCCTTTGCTGACACAGTTACCGACTTCCTATTCTGCCTGCAATAGATCGCTCGGAGCGCCTTACTTCCGAGTTCTGCTCGCTTTTCCCCTTCGCCCCGCCTTGCTACCGTTCGCGCGACTCCCCCCGTCGTAGGTGTGTGACCTCCCTCGGGTATGGGTGATCCTTAGCTCACGTCACTTTAAGTTAGTTTAAGTAGTGCGTGAGCCTAGTGAGCGATGACCTCAGCAGTTTGGTCCCATAGGAGCTTACCATAAACTTCCTAAATTTCCCCTTCGCCCCCGCCAGCCCCTTGCGCGCTGTCATTGGGAGGCCGGACGGGGAGACGGGGGCGTCTGGCGCCGTGTCTGGGGCCCGCTAGAGGCTCTTCGTGACGCACGGGCGCCCCTTCCAGGGACTCGCTCCCTTTGTCCCTCCCTCACCTTCGCTCCTTGTCCCCACAGCTTACAGCGTTACCTCTGTATGCGACTGTCGCTGCCTTGCCGCCTCTGCTCAGTATTTCTCCACGGTGCGTTTAGGACCTTCTCCGAGTGCACGTAACCTCTCTCCGAGGTCTGGCTGTTGTCACGCACAGACGACCAGTACCTCTTGTCTCCTAACTTGACCATTTCCCGTGGGAGCTACTACAGCGAGAATGCCGATATCTACAGATTTCTAAATAGCGTAGTGGCGTGAGCGTAACTTCGAAACGACTGATTTTGCTAGCGAAACACACTTAGGTCTATAAACCACACTAAATGTCTGTAACGTTCATACCAAACATGCTACTACTTGAAACTTCCTGGCAGATTAAAACTGTGTGCCAGAACGAGGCTCGAACTCGGGACCTTTGCCTTTCGCGGGCAAGTGCTCTACCATCTGAGCTACGCAAGCACGACCCACGCCCCCTCCTCACAGCTTTAATTCCGCCAGTAGCTCTTCTCCTACCTTCCAGACTTCACAGAAGCTCTCCTGCGAACCCTGCAGAACTAGCACTCCTGGAGGAAAGGACATTGCGGGGATACGGCTTTGCCACAGCCTGGGGGATGTTTCCAGAATGAGATTTTCACTCTAGCGGAGTGTGCGCTGATATGAAACTTCCTGGCAGATTAGAGCACTTGCCCGCGAAAGGCAAAGCTCCCGACTTCGAGTCTCGGTCCGACAAACAGCTTTAATCTGCCAGGAAGTTTCATATCAGCTCACACTCCGCTGCAGAGTGAAAATTTCGTTCTGGAAACAACCCCCAGACAGTGGCTCAGCCACGTCTCCGCAGTATACTTTCTTCCAGAAGTGCCAGTTCTGCAAGTTTCGCAGGAGAGCTTCTGTGAAGTTTTGGGTCGTGCTTGAGTAGTTCAGATGGTTAGCCGGCACGGTAGCTCAGCGAGTTCGGTCAGAGGGTTAGCTGCCCTCTGTAATAAAAAAAACTGAGTTAATCGATCAACAACGAACTTCAACAGATGTTTTACGACGTCCGCTCCGAGCAGAGGCAACGAACAAAAGGCAAAAAAAAAAAAAGATGGTAGAGCACTTGCCCGCGAAAGGCAAAGGTGCCGACTTCGAGCCTCGGTCGGGCACACAGTTTTAATCTGCCAAGAAGTTTCATTTTAGCGCACACTCCGCTGCAGAGTGAAAATTTCACTATGGATGCTAATAATTTTTTATTCAAAATGTTCTACAGAATCGAAGGAATTTCCTAGAAGTGAAGGAATTCAGATTAATTTTTTATTTTTATTTCTTTTTTCATGGAGCCCGCCACGAGTTTCTCTGTTGCGCCAACGTTTCCAACTTAAAGCAACACGGCAAACACGCTCAGTTATCTGCTGAATCTATTGCGATCCCCGTCTTCCCATTCAGTTTTCGCCCTCTAGTACTATATAAGCTACTCTCAGATGACTTAAAACATGTTCTATCCCGTACCTTCTTTTTGTCAATGTTTACAACACATTTCTTTATTTACCATTTCAGCGGAGAACTTTCTCGTTTCGTACCTTAATTTTCAACATTATTCTATCTCCGTCTTGATTTATTCCCTTAAGGCTGCGCTACAAAATTATATTCTCTTAGATTTCCACACTAGTTATATTTATTGCTAATAGACCTACGTTGCCATCTTCGCCTGTTGTAGTCTGCTCGTCAAGACCTCCTCGGTTCTTCCGTCATGCGCTGTTTTTCGTTGACTCAGTTTTGATTTTAAGTATATGGACAATCTAATTTCTGGTGCTTTTCTATACCATCGCGTTTCTTTCGTTTATTCTGCGCGTATTGGACTGTCCATTCCATTCAAAAGGTCTTGTAATTGTCCCTCGCTTTCACTGATGATAGCAATACTAACGAATTTATCATTGATATCCCATCATTGGGAACTATTTTCCGACTCTTGAACCTATCTTCTACTTTCGTCATTGCCTCTTCGATGTACAGGTTCAACACTAGCGAAGAGAGTCTATCTTGCCACTCGCCCTTTTTAATTCTAGCGCTGTTCTATTGCTCTTACATTTGTATTGTTCCCTGCCGTTGCAGTACATAGTTACTGTCTTACCTGTCTTGCCCTATAGCTTACACCTACTTGTCAGAGATTTAGAGATTTTGAAACTTCTTTTACCATCTTACATTTTCGAACGTGTTTTCCTGTGAGAAATCCTGTGAGAGAGTCTGGATTTTTCAAAAGTGCTGTCTCCATTATCAGCGCCTCTCGGTACCTTTAGTTTCCCTAAAGCCAAACTGATCGTCATTTAACAGATCCTAAATTTACTCTTCTACCGTTTGTGTATTATTTTCATTAACAACTTGTACGTATGAGCTCTTAAGCTGATCTTGCATTGCTTCTTGCATTTGCTTGCCTTTCCTTTCTTGAGGACTGTGTTCACTATATTCTCTCAAAAGTCCGTTGGTGTGTCTACAGTCTCACAAATCCTACTCATTAACTGGAATAGCCGGTTGGCTTCCACTTCCCCGAATAATTTTAGAGATTCCAAAAGAATCTTATTTGTGCCTTCTGCATTGTTCGACACCATGTCTTCAGTACCTCTGCGACACTGTGGCTGTCTTCCGAAAGGACACACATTTCTTCTACTTTGTGTAGCATCGTAGAGGCCGACAACATGCTCTTCCTATCTGTACGCTCACCCCCATGGGTTTATCAGTGGAATTCGTTTTGCCGTGATGATTCCGCCCAAGTGGATTAGAAATTCGTAAAATTAGAAACTGTCGTTGCTCGAAAACTTTTTCTTCTTTTCTAATCGGTTTCGATATATTTAGTCGTCGTGAGATACACCTGTCTCCCTATACTAGTAAACGAAACATGAAACACTTGTAGTCGAGATAGTGGGCAAGGTCAAAAGATGGGAACGCACAATAAATCTGTGTGACAAACAAACACGAATGGCCCTCAGCATGCGAGCAGAGGGAGCTGCAAATTGCCGCCTCACCCGCGAAACCTCGCAGACCGCCAGAGTCCGTGAAATGCGCGGCACCTGCACCTAGGACTCTGTGTGAGGTACAAGTGTAGAGAGGCAGCGGTGCACACCTCTCGACGCAGTTAAATGAGTTGGAGGGCCCGTTGCCGCAGGTTTATGCGTGGAGGTGACCCGTCTATCCCAGGAAGTAGCCCCGCAGCACAGAGAGTGCCAGCGGACTTCGCCGAGGAACTCGTCAGCTTGCAGAGGCGCGTAGTCCGAAGGGGCGCCTGTCCTTCGTGAACTGCCAGTAGAGTGTAAAGGAGCGAAAACAATCTCATTCAGAACAGCCTGAAACGAAGCACAAGGAGTGGCTGCGATATTAACAGTTGCTCCAAAGGGAGGAAAGCTGCCGTCCTGCGTTGTTGCGAAGCTTAAAATTTCGCGGAAGAATAACTTCGCTCGGAGTTGGTTGTTCGACGCCAAGAAAAAAAGCAAAAAAAAAAAAAAAACTGAGATGAGAAAAGAATTAACGGTGGACCGGCTAGCTACTGTTTGGAATCGGAGACTCGGCTGGCCGTTCAGCAAGTGGCGCCTCACACCTCGAGTAAAGAACGAATCTGCTGCATCGAAGACTGTTCGGCACGCTTCGAGGTATGGCCTCGAAACTGCAATAGCTCGCTGTCGTACAAAAGAAAAGATTGAAGACCGGCTCTGAAAACACTCTTTGTATTGGATCGTGGAGTCAGAGCACATGGCAACGCTACAGAGCCACCAGTCTGCCTCTCTCTCTCTCTCTCTCTCTCTCTCTCTTCGCAGCGCGCAGCGTCGTCAGACTCTGTGCTGGCGGCGCCTTGTTTATTACGATTGAACGAGTTTATTAGAAATACTTCGAACTTCAGATCTCAAGCGTTCGTTTCGTTGAACCACCCCTGTAAGGAGCCCAGAACAGGAAAACAAGGAAACAAACGTCAGCAGTGGCAATGTTATCCCGCACGTCAGCCTCTGTAATAAACTGCTGTTCGTGCCTTCACTGGTCAAGTTTCTGTTTTCAAACTCTTTCCTATACTCAAGTCACGGTGTCCCTCTCCCCGTGCGCCTTCCGGTTGTCGGTCTATACTTTTTTTTTTTTTTTTTTTTTTTTTTTTTTTTTTTTTTTTTTTTTGCGGAGTTCTTTCTTGTCGCATTCTTGTTGTGTCCAGACCACCAAAGTTGTCTGCGTTCTATTTCCCATTATGGCACCTTCCTTGTGCGGTATTTGCCGTACATCCTCATTTGCTTCATGTTCCAAACGTGAGATCCTTGATAGTCGTATAGGAAGCTTCGATCTTCTTACGGTCCTACTCCGTAATCGTCCAACACCCTGAACTATAGGCTCCTCTTCCTAAGCTTACTCTGTTTTTCAAGTGGTCATCACATGTTCCATCTTTATTAGTTGTACTTCTACGTCTTTCTAGGGTCTTTCATATATTATGCAATTTGTAAAAATGCATCGATTACGTAAAAACTGCATGGAAACAAATTTTTTTTTTGTTTTCATTTACATACGCTCCCATTTACGGGCGGAAAATTATATCACCCATATGTCCGTCTCCACTGTCTCGCTAGGCAGTTACTCGGTTTATGAAATTCGTGATGATCCTTTCACAGACATTTCTGTTGATGTCGTTTATGACACGTTTAATTTCTTCCTTAAGTTGGAGAACTGTTTGTGGTTTGTTCTCGTAGACCTTGGACTTGACATAACCCCGTAAAAAGAAACCACACGGAATGAGGTGATAAGATCTGGGAGGACATTCCGTGTCACCAAGAAGTCGCGTAGGGCTACTGTCCCGTGAGATGCGTGACAAGCAGCGCCGTCCCGCTGACGCCGCTGTATCCACAACAGGCCGGCGTTGCTTCTATTTCACGGTAACGCTCACCTTTAACTGTTGCTGCGCTACCGTCGGAACCCTTAAGAAAAGAAAGGGTCGTTCTACGACCTGCCCATAAGCCACACCAAACGGTAGATCCGTGTGGCTCTCTTGGCTAGGGTTCTCTTGACCCCAAATACGGCAATTTCGACGGTTAAGGAACCCACACAGATGAAAATGTACCTCGTCACTGAAGATTATTCTTTTTCCAAAATCTTTGTCCTCTTCTTCTTTTGTGAGAAGACATTCGACGAAATTTCTCTGTTTCAAATGACCTGTGGGTTTAACAATTTCGTCAACTGAATGTTATATGGGCGCAAATGAGGATTCTTTTTCAAAATTGTTCGCTTACAGGCTGTCGAAAGTACCTGTTGTTGAGAGCCACGTTGAAGCGACTTGGCCCTTAGCCACAGTATCCTGTACCAATGCAATGTTTTGTTCCGTGCTCGCGGGGGGCAGTCACGATTCGCGCCCCTCCCCCTGTCCGAGGTTCGAGTCCTCCCTCGGGCATGGGTATGTGTGTGTGTGTGTGTGTTGTCCGTAGTGTAAGTCAGTTCAAGTTAGATTAAGTAGTGTGTAAGCCTAGGGGCCGATGGCCTTCGCAGTTTGATCCCATAGGAACTTACCACAAATTTAAAAAAAAAAATTGTTCCGTACGCTATTTTATGGTTACTACGTCCTACGTTTAGTCGAATTTCTTTATCAGCCGCAGAGCTGTTGATGCTGCAAGAGCATTATTATCCAAAGATCCCGCGAAGTCTACGAACAGCCTCTGCATAGCATTCGCCGGTCCTGCAATTGGTTTTCACGATGATAACGTGTTACTCCTTTGTGAGTCCCTCTAGACAACGACTGATGAAGTAATCGGAACGACAATTGATATTAAAAATAATAAACATAGTGCTGTAAACTTGAAAACAAAATTTTACCACGTAATTTAAAAACTGTGTAATATATGGAAGATGTTCTACAGCACATCTTTCACAGTTACATATTATATTCTTCTATTAATTTTCTCGGCGTATAGGAGATATCTTCTTCGTAGGTCGCGAGATATCATCTGCGAATGACTGTGTGTACGCACTGCAGTGAAGTCAAATGCGACATTACTGGGCACTGTAGTTGCAAGCCGTGCATTTCTCTGTAGTTCATGTACGTTACAACATTAAAAAAATGTGATCAAGTGAAATGATATTGTGAACACGTTTTATAAGCGGACTCGTAGGAAGATAGAAAACGACGGCCACAGACATGTCGGATTCGGCGACAGCTGTAGAAACCCCGTAGGGAAGAACGATCTATGAGACATGTTTTCTCTCCATTGATGTTCTCACTCCACTGAAAGTAATAGTTTGACTAATACAGCGTTCTCGCAAATTCCCGTTACAAACTTCTAGGACTTGTAAAGGGGACTTCTTCTTCATGTGCCGTCTCCTCTAAGAAGGTTGGCTGTCATCATGGCAATTTCTGATCTTGATTTGGCTGATCTAAGGAGTTCTGACGTTGAGCAGTTGTACCAATTTTTTAAATTGTCAATCCAGGATGTCCGTCTTCTACCCCTCGTTCTCTTCCCACAAATTTTCCCTTCTAGTATTATTTGCAATATTTTGTAATTTACTCCCCTAATAACATGGCCTAAATATTGTAGCTTCCTTACTTTAATAGTTTTAATTAATTCTTTTTCCTTTCCCATTCTTCTTAGGACATCTTGATTAGTAATCCTCGACACCCAACTAATTCTAAGTATTCTTCTATATGCCCACATTTCAAAAGCTTCTAAACTGTTCATGTCCTTCTTTTTCAATGTCCACGCTTCCATTCCGTATAGTAATTTTGAGAATACATAGCATCTTAGCAACCTCATTTTTGTGTTTAAACAAATGTCTCTCGAACAGAATGCATTTTTCATCTTATTAAAGATACTTCTGGCCTGTCCTATTCTCGATTTAATTTCTTCTGAGCTTTCAATCTCCTCATTTACAATTGTTCCGAGATATTTAAATTTACGTACTTGATCGACTCTTTCCCTATTGATTGTAAGATTTTCTTGTTGGTGTGTTTTAGATATCACCATGAACTTAGTCTTGCTTACGTTAAGAGTCAAGCCAAATTCTTCACTTTTTTCTGCGACTTTGTCAAGAAGTAATTGTAGATCTTTGAGGTTTCCAGCTAGTAGTGCAGTGTCTTCAGCAAACCTAACATTGTTAATGTTTAGCCCATTCACTTTAATGCCAGCTATTTCATCTGATAGAGCTGCCTGGAATATGTCTTCTGAATACATATTAAACAATAAGGGTGAGAGAACGCAACCTTGTCTCACACCCCTCTTTATTTCTATATCATTCGATAACTCATTTTCTACCTTCACGGTTGCGGTTTGATTGTAGTAGAGGTTATATATAATGCGGATGTCTTTCTTATCAAGTGTTTTCTTTTCTAACAATTCTATGAGATGATCATGACGAACTTTGTCAAATGCTTTATTATAATCCAGGAAGCACACATATAGTGGCTGATTAACCTCCATACATCGTTGCGCTAATATGTTAAAAGCAAACAATGCTTCTCTTGTACCGAGGGAACTTCTAAAACCGAATTGTGTTTCACTTATACCTTCTTCTACTTTTTTGTATATTCGTTGGTGTATAACTTTTAGAAATATCTTTAAGGTGTGACTCATTAAGCTTATTGTACGGTGATCATTACAAGTTTTGGCATTAGCCTTTTTGGGTAATGTAACAAAGGTAGATGTCAACCAATCCCTAGGAATAATTCCCGAATTATAAATATCATTAAACAATTGTACAAATATATCTATATGGTCTATTCCTATGAGTTTCAGGATGTCATTTGGTATCTTATCCGGTCCAGGGGCTTTTCCTGTCTTTGATTTGTTGATAACATGTAATATTTCTTCTTTCGATATGCTTGGTCCTCGTTCTCCGATCATGTTATCATAAAATTTTTGATCTTTTCTTGTATCTTCAAATAGTTCTTTGACATATTCTGTCCACCTGTCCAGTTTACCTTTAACATCAGGAATTATTTTGTCATTTTTATCCAACAATAAACTTGTACTTTTCTTTTTATTAAGTCCAGCTAAATCTTTAACTTTTTTGTGTAAGTTGAAACTATCATGTCTTGTTTCATAACTCTCAATTTCAGAGCATTGTTCCTTGTACCATTCTTCTTTTGCTCGCCGTGTTTCTTTTCGTATTTCTGCATGTAATCTTTTATACTCACTTTCATCTCTATTTTTAAGTATTCTTCTTTGTTCCATCAATTGTAATATCTTCTCTGTCATCCACTTCTTTTTCATGTTGTCGTGTTTGGTCGCCATTGTGTTTTTACATGCATTATTTAATGTGTCTTTTATAAGTTCCCATTTGCCATCAATGTCTTCTGTTTGATTATTCTTTATCCTAACTAATTCCTTATTAATCTCTTCAGAAGTCTTTTGTTTAGTCAAGGGGTCTCTTAGAATAGTTGTATTTATATAGTCCTTCTTTTGTTTCTTTTGTATGGCTTTCAGTTTCACATGGAACTTTGCTACTAAAGGGTTATGATCAGAAAATATATCAGCTCCTGGATATGTTTTCACACCATGAATAGAATTTTTGTACCTCTTGTTTATAAGTATGAAATCGATTTGATTTCTGCAAACTTCTTCATTACAGTCTCTTGGTGATTTCCAAGTATAAAGTCTTCGTTTAGGGAGTTTAAAAAATGTGTTTGTAATAGACAGATTGTTTTCCTGGCAAAATTGTGACAGCAAATCTCCTCTTTCATTTCTTGTTCCTAAACCAAAAGGTCCAATAAGATCACCTTCACTTCCTTCACCTATTTTGGCATTAAAATCTCCCATGATGATAATAATGTCTCTGCTTTTTGAGGTTCCTATTGCTTGTGTTAATTCTTCATAAAATTTTCCTATTTCTTCTTGGTCTTTGTCGGCTGTTGGAGCATAGATTTGGATTAAATTAATATTTGTTTGTTTCGTTTGTAAATGTAGACTGATTACTCGATCTGAGATTGGTAAAATGCTTTTGACAGATTTACTAGCATACTCATCTAAAATTATTCCTACCCCATTTCTGTGCTGGCTATCAGAATTTCCCGAGTAATATACTTTCATGTTGTCAATGGTCATTTCTCCTGAGTCAGGCCATCTTGTTTCACTTACACCCAAAATGTTAATTTTTAGGCGTTTCATTTCTTGTATAACATTATTTACTTTGCCTGGTTGGTATAATGATCTTACATTCCAAGTTGCTATTGTTGCATTATTTTTGTATTTACTTGTGGCATTGTTCAAGGCTCTCCCCCCCGGAGATCCGAGTGGGGGAGTTGAAACTCCGGATAATTTGACATTGAACCCTGCCATGATGAGTTTTCCTGGGGATATCCATTGGATCTTTAATGCTGTGGTTTCCCGTTGCCTTCAGCATCCTATGCCGTTGACCACCCTTGGTGATTCTTCCGTCTTTAGGAGTGATTTCTCACTCCAAGGACAAGAGGGTGCCCTTGCTCTACCAGCTCATCCGCCCTTCTAGAAGGTCGTTGACTTAGTAGAGGGTTCTCCTTATCCCGGGAGAAACTCGGTCGCCAGAGCCTCGTTAGCGTAGCAGGGGATACCACGTGCCGGAGAGGTTGACATTTGTGTGGGAGAGGCTATTGGTGACGCATCCCACACCTTACCCCCCTGAGGGACTGAGTGCATAATATTTTGAAAAGGAACCCACGTTTGGAAAAGCACCGTTCCATTCTACGACGGCTTCAGTTCAGATGTTTAATTTTCCAGTTCTGCTTGGCAAATTGAATTAGGCATGACGCTGTGTAATTACTAGATACCAGTTGGAAAGGAGACATAAAGGAGCATCCATTTATCAGTTAAGCTATTTGTTTGTACTGACATTAAAACATCGTTCACATTATTCCAAAACAAAAAAGAACCCAGCATACTGCAGACACAGAACAAACAGTACACAGGTGCATTACGAAACGGCTTGATGAGGCGAACGCCAATGTGTTTGCAGACATTGTTCTGGTAGCCTACACACTCTCCATCCCACCTGGTGTCCCTGTGGCCAGAACACGGGTCAGGAGGTCTTTCTGTGTCCACGCGGTTGGACCACCTCGATCTACTCATTTCATCTGTTCAGATGCGTTCGAACCTCACGTGAAAAGTTAGGCAATGCACCATCGTACTGAAACCACATTCGCTGAGGGACATTAAGGATCACATCTTCTAAGAAGAGGTTCAGTACATTTTGTAGGTAGATCAAGTACGCAGGACCGTTCAGTTCGAGTGGAAGGAGATATGGACGAATCACACGACCCTCCAGAATACCTGCCCACACGTTAACACCAAATCGGTGTTGAAATCCATGAAGATTTTCTTCTTTCCTCTGCCCAAACGTGGCTGTTTCTCGAATTCAGAACAGAGTCCCCAGTGAGCGTAGATTCATCTGTGAACAGAATTCTACGTGGGAAAGGGGCTGCGTCGATGCAGCGCTGCAGTAGACAGCGCGTCGTGAAAAACGGCTGGACCGAAGACGTGTCGCCTTTGTGGGTGGTACTGATGTAAGTGCTGCTGGCACAGAGTGTCCAGACGCAGGGTTGTTCGAGTTCTCGTTGACGCGTCTCTTCGACGCGGTGCAGAACACCGTGTTCTAATTCGGGCGTGCAGCCTTGCCGTGGAGCAAAACGGTCCTGCCTCTTCACGGTGGAAAATCCTCGGAGCCGCTGCGTAACTTTGGTAAAAACTTGGTGCGCTGTCGTGCTACGTTGCGAAAAATGTTGTCGGTACGGCCGACTTGCAGCCCTTCCGTCACCTCGAGCTTCGATATACGCAAGGAGAACATGTCTGTGTGTGCATTCGAAACCGCGTTTACTGTACTGGAGACGCACGGGCACCGAATAGGTCTGGTAGCAGCGCAGGCGTCAAGTGACATCAGGTAGCAATCTGACGAATTAGACGTCATCCTACCTAAGCAATGCATACCAGGACACGCAACTCAAATTTTTCCTTCAGCAGACGTGGACGCGTTATAGTGAATTGAAACCGTCCGGTCAAGGGTTCATATTCAAAATATTATGTACACTACAAGTGCTAGCAATTCGTAACGGGAATGTCCGAACACCGTGTATCCAGCCCAGTACGCAGTAAGTTGATGAGGCCCAGCACTGGTGTTACAGGTGGGCCTAAAAGACCCCTGTGCACGTGTGGGTGCCACATCCGCCCCGGGTGACGTCCGCGTCGCGACGCCGTTGCGTAACGCGATATGGGCTGGGGTGGGGGGAATGGGGGCGGCGCCTGGTGGCGGCCCGCCCCCTCGCCTCGCGTGTAATTACAGACGCGGGGCGGCCGAAGGCGGGCGGCGCGACCGCTAATGAGCGGGGCGCGGCCAACCGGCGCGCGCCGCCAGCCCGGGGGCGTGGCCTGCGAGTACTGTGCCTTCCGGCAGGGTGCGGGGTGGGGGCTGGGGGGACCGCCTCCATCTTGGCCGTTTACGACCGACGACAGCGGCGAGCCGGGGCGACTGCGACCCGGGCTCCGCAGCGTTCCGCAGGCGCAGGCAGCGCCGCACCCCGTCACTATTCCTGCCTGTTCCTGTTCCTTAACTTCCTAGAGGCGCTCTGCACACCTGTGCACTGTCGTTTAGTGAACAAACTACGAGCTTCCGGAGTAATGGCTCAAATGGCTGTGAGCGCTATGGGACTTAACATCTGTGGTCATCAGTCCCCTAGAACTTAGAACTACTTAAACCTAACTAACCTAAGGACATCACACACATCCATGCCTGAGGCAGGATTCGAACCTGCGACCGTAGCGGTCACGCGGTTCCAGACTGTAGCGCCTAGAACCGCTCGGCCACCCAGGCCGGCCTTCCGGAGGATCTGATTCGATATGCTACTACGTTCAGAACTTTCTTGCGAAAAAAAAATGAAGATCTATATCGACATAATACTATGTAAGCCACCTAATGGTCTGTGGCGGAACCGCTGTCTGATCCCTCCAATCCTGTTCCACTCGCGAATAGTGCGTGGGAAGAACGATTTCGGTAAGCCTCTGTATTGACATTAATTTCTCGAATTTGCTCCTCGTGGTCAATACGCGAGATGTATGTGGGACGGAAGTAGTATGTTCTCCGACTCCTCCTGAAAAGTACTGTCCCGAAATTTCCATAGCAACTCTCTCCGTGATGCACAACGCCTATTTTGTAACGTCTGCCAGTGGAGATTGTTTAGCATGTCCGTAACGCTCTCTCGCCTGCTAAACGATCCCGCGACGAAACGCGGCGCTCTTCGTTGGATCTTCTCTATCTCCACAATCAGTCCTTCCTGATAGGGATTCCAGATACATGAACAATATTCAAGAATCGGGCGAACTTGCGCCTTATAAGCCACATCTTTCGTGGATGAGTTACATTTCTTCCGATGAATCTGAGTCTGGTATCTGCTATTCCCACTATCTGTTTTATGTGCTCTTCCACTTAAGGTCGCTCTAGATACTTTGCGGGAGACGCTACCTCCACCTGTTTGTCATCAATAGTGTAGCTGTACAGTAATGGATTTCTTTTCCTACGTATGCGCAATATGTTACATTTATTTACGTTCAGGGTCAACTGCCAGAGCCTGGACCATTCTCTGCAGGGCGTTCTGTAAATTCTTACTATCTTCTGGAGTTACTACTTTGGTACAGACCACTGCATCGTCTACGAAGAGCCTTAAAGAGCATCCGACGCTTTCTACTAGATCATTTATATATACTGTAAACAGCAACAGTACTCTCACACTTCCCTGTTGTAATCCGAATATTACGTTTACATCTGTTGATTTTGTCCCGTTAAGAGGGACGTGCTGAATTCTGTCTTCAAGAAAGTCTTGAATCCAATCGCAAGTCTGCTCCGATACTCCGTAAGCTCGTATTTTTTTCATTAAACAGCAATGCGGGACGGTATCAAATGCCTTACTGAAATCAAGGAACAAGGCATCAACCTAAGCATCGTTGTCCACTGCGCTGTAGATCTCATGGAGGAACAGAACGAGCTGAATTTTGCAGGATCTCTGTTTGCGGAATTCATGTTGATTTTTGTAGAGGAGACGGTCATTTTCCAAAAACGTCATAATGCTTCTGCACAAAATATGTTCCACAATTCTGCAACACATTGACGTCAACGACATACACTATGTAATCAGAAGTATCCGGACACCTGGCTGAAAATGACTTGCAAGTTCGTGGCGCCCGCCATCGGTAATGCTGGAATTCAGTATGGTGTTGGCCCACACTTAGCCTCGATGACAGCTTCCACTCTCACAGGCATACGTTCATTTAGGTGCAGGAAGGTTTCTTCGGGAAAGGCAGCCTATTCTTCACGGAGTGATGCACTAAGGAGAGGTATCGATGTCGGTCGGTGAGGTCTGGCACGAAGTCGGCGTTCCAAAACCACCCAAAGGTGTTCTGTAGAATTCAAGTCAGGACTCTCTGCAGGCCAGTCCATTACAGGGATGTTATTGTCGTGGAATCACTCCGCCACAACCGTGCATTATGTACAGCTGCTCGATCATGCTGCAAGATGCAATCGCCGTCCCCGCATTGTTCTTAAACAGTGTGAAGCAAGAAGGTGCTTACAACATCAATGTAGGCCTGTGCTGTGATAGTACTACGCAAAACAACAAGGGATGTAAGCCCCCTCCATGAAAAACACGACCACACCATAATACCACCGCCTCCGAAAATTACTGTTGGCACTACACACGCTGGCAGGTGACGTTCACCGGGCATTCGCCATACCTACACCCTGCCACCGGATCGCCACATTGTGTACCGTGATTCGTCACTCCACACAACGTTTTTCCACTGTTCAATCGTCCAATGTTTACCCTCCTTACATCAAGCGAGCCATCGTTTTGCATTTGCCGGCATGACATGTGCCTTGTGAGCAGCCGTTCGACCATGAAATCCAAGTTTTCTCACCTCCCGCCAACTGTCACAGTACTTGCAATGGATTCTGATGCAGTTTGGATTTCCTGTGTGATGGTCTGGATAGATGTCTGCCTATTACAGATTACGACCCTCTTCAACTGTCGGCGGTCTCTGTCAGTCAACAGAGGAGGTCGACCTGTACGCTTTTGTGCTGTACGTGTCCCTTCACGTTTCCACTTCACCATCACATCGGAAACAGTGCACCTAGGGATGTTCAGGAGCCCTATTCTACTCTCTTAAGATGTCTTATGCTTACTGAGATCGCTGATAGGCAGAACCTGGCAGTAGGTGGCAGCACAATGCACCTGATATGAAAACGTATGTTTTTGGGGATGTCCGGATACTTTTGGTCACATACTGTGGGTCTATAATTGTGTGGATCTGTCTTACGGCCTTCCTTAAAAACGGGATTGACCTACGCCTTTTTCCAGTCGTTAGGTACCTTTAGTTGCTCAAGCTACCTACGATAAATTACTGCTAGAAGGGGAGCAAGTTCTTTCACATAATCTTTATACAATCTTATGGGTATCTCATCTGGTCCTGAAGCCTTTCCACTAGTAAGCGATGGTAGCTGCTTTTCAATTCGTCGATCTGTTACCTCAATATCTGCCCTTTCGGCATTCGCATGGAAATTGAAAGGAGGGACAGTGTTACCATCTTCCGCTGTGAAACAACTTCGGAAGACCGAATTCATTATTTCGGCCGTCTGCCTGTTATCTTCGGTTTCGATGCCGGTGTGGTCCCTGACAGAATGAAAAAATGACTGTGACCCACTTACTGATTTCACATACGGCCAAAATCTCCTCGGGTTTTGACTCAGGTCGGTGACGACGTCTCGCTTTCGAAATCACTGAACGCTTCGCTCATTGCTCTCCTTACACTCATCTCCCCTACGTTCAGCTTTTCTTTGTCAGCTAGGTTTCTACTTCTCTTGAATTACGTAGCGGTTTTCTAACATGGCTATTAAACCATTGTGGATGTTTCCCATCCCTTAAAACCTTACTGGGAACGTGGTTATCTGGAGCATATTGAACGTTGCCTTTTAATTGTTTCCATTTGTTCTCCACATCTTGGTCCTCATCGCCGAATATTTGATGCTGACTGCTGAGATATTCTGAAATTTGTATCCTGTCACCCTCACTGAGTAAATATATATTCCTACCATTCTTAATATTCTTTGCAGAACGGCTGGCCGCTGTGACCGAGCAGGTCTAGGCGCTTCAGTCCGGAACCACGCTGCTGCTACGGTCGCAGGTTCGAATCCTGCCTCGGGCATGGATGTGTGTGATGTCCTTCGGTTGGTTAGGTTTAAGTAGCTCTAAGTCTAGGGGACTGATGACCTCGGATGTTAAGTCCCATAGTGCTCAGAGCCATTTGAACCATTTTGAACCTTGCAGGACCCGTCGTCATAGATGCTGTTACAGCTTTATGATCACTGATACCTTCCTCTACGTTAACTGATTCGGTAAGTTCAGGCCTGTTTGTTGCCAGGAGGTCTCAGACGTTACCGTCACGAGTTGGTTCTCTGTCTGCTCAAGGTAATTATTAGACAAGACATCCAGAACAATCCCTCTCTCTGGCACCAGTTTTGATGGCATAATACTCCGAATCTATACTTGGCAAGATGAAGTCACATCCTATTACAACGGCATAATCAAAAAAACTGACGTTCGTAACGGGACGAAATCGACCTGTGTAATTTCGGTAGCACCCCAAAGCAGTGTTACTGTTACTGTTAAAAATACTGTGTCTCAGTTATCTAGTGGACAACCTCGGAAACCTAGAGAGGCTATTCGAAAACGACGGTGTTGCCTGTAGGAAGGATCAACTCTAGAAGACCCTAGTCAAATACAAGAAGACTCGCAGAGTTTCGTCATCTGTTGGGGGAACTCGCAGTTGACTAAGAGTGTAGGGGGTGTAGAGGAGAGGAGATGCCGCAGAACCTCGCTAACCCGGCCCCGGCAGGTCCGACTCCCCGCGCAACCCGACCACCCTGCTCCCGGTGTTTGTCAGGACTCGTCGTCCGCGATATACAGTAGATCAGCAGGCGGTTAAGCACTAATAGGTGCGGCAGTTACACCACTTCTGGTATGAACTAACTTGTTTCAAACTCGCTCAACAAGTTATTTGTGCACGCATTTGTTTTATAAATTAGTAACAGTGTTATTATCACGTATCAAAGAATGTAAAAATAAATTAGGGCATCAACTAAACATAACCATTTGACAGTGTCTTTAGCGAAGAAAATGAAAGTGTTTGAAAGGTTAGGTAAGGTCACTCTTTTCCGAACACTGCAAACGAGATATAAGTTCGCATAACAACTGTTAAAAGACTATTATTTATTGTTGTTGTTGTGGTCTTCAGTCCAGAGACTGGTTTGATGCAGCTCTCCATGCTACTCTATCCTGTACAAGCTTCTTCATGTCCCAGTACCTACTGCGACCTACATCCTTCTGAATCTGTTTAGTGTATTCATCTCTTGGTCTCCCTCTACGATTTTTACCCTCCACGCTGCCCTCCAATACTAAATTGGTGATCCCTTGATGCCTCAGAACATGTCCTACCAACCGAACCCTTCTTCTTGTCAGGTTGTGCCACAAATTTCTCTTCTCTCCAATTCTGTTCAATACCTCTTCATTAGTTATGTGATTTACCCATCTAATCTTCAGCATTCTTTTGTAGCAACACATTCCGAAAGCTTCTATTCTCTTCTTGTCTAAACTATTTATCGTTCACGTTTCACTTCCATACGTGGTTACACTCCATACAAATACTTTCAGAAATGACTTCCTGACACTGAAATCTATACTCGATGTTAACAAATTTCTCTTCTTCAGAAACGCTTTCCTCGCCATTGCCAGTCTACATTTTATATCCTCTCTACTTCGACCATCATCAGTTACTTTGCTCCCCAAACAGCAAAACTAATTTACTTTCCTAATCTAATTCCCTTCGCATCACCGGATTTAATTCGACGACATTCCATTATCCTCGTTTTTCTTTTGTTGATATTCATCTTATATCCTCCTTTCAAGATACTATCCATTCCGTTCAACTGCTCTTCCAAGTCCTTTGCTATCTCTGACAGAATTACAATGTCATCGGCAACCTCAAAGTTTTTATTTCTTCTCCATGGATTTTAATACCTACTCCGAATTTTTCTTTTGTTTCCTTCACTGTTTGCTCAATATACAGATTGAATAACATCGGAGAGAGGCTACAACCCTGTCTCACTCCCTTCCCAACCACTGCTTCCCTTTCGTGTCCCTCGACTCTTATAACTGCCATCTGGTTTCTGTACAAATTGTAAACATCCTTTCACTCCCTGTATTTTACCCCTGCCACCTTCAGAATTTGGAAGAGAGTATTGCAGTCAACATTGTCAAAAGCTTTCTCTAAGTCTAAAAATGCTAGAAACGTAGGTTTACCTTTCCTTAATCTATATTCTAAGATAAATCGTAGGGTCAGTATTGCCTCATGTGTTCCAATATTTCTACGGAATCCAATCTGAACTTCCCCGAGGTCGGCTTCTACCAGTTTTTCCATTCGTATGTAAAGAATTTGTGTTAGTATTTTGCAGCCGTGGCTTATTAAACTGATAGTTCGGTAATTTTCACATCTGTCAACACCTGCTTTCTTTGGGATTGGAATTATTACATTCTTCTTGAAGTCAGAGGATATTTCGCCTGTCTCGTCAATCTTGCTTACTAGATGGTAGAGTTTTGTTAGGCCTGGCTCTCCCAAGGCTGTCAGTAGTTCTAATGGAATGTTGTCTACTACTCCCGGGGCCTTGTTTCGACTTAAGGTCTTTCAGTGCTCTGTCAAACACTTCACGCAGTTTCATATCTCCTATTTCATCTTCATCTACACTCCTGGAAATGGAAAAAAGAACACATTGACACCGGTGTGTCAGACCCACCATACTTGCTCCGGACACTGCGAGAGGGCTGTACAAGCAATGATCACACGCACGGCACAGCGGACACACCAGGAACCGCGATGTTGGCCGTCGAATGGCGCTAGCTGCGCAGCATTTGTGCACCGCCGCCGTCAGTGTCAGCCAGTTTGCCGTGGCATACGGAGCTCCATCGCAGTCTTTAACACTGGTAGCATGCCGCGACAGCGTGGACGTGAACCGTCTGTGCAGTTGACGGACTTTGAGCGAGGGCGTATAGTGGGCATGCGGGAGGCCGGGTGGTCGTACCGCCGAATTGCTCAACACGTGGGGCGTGAGGTCTCCACAGTACATCGATGTTGTCGCCAGTGGTCGGCGGAAGGTGCACGTGCCCGTCGACCTGGGACCGGACCGCAGCGACGCACGGATGCACGCCAAGACCGTCGGATCCTACGCAGTGCCGTAGGGGACCACACCGCCACTTCCCAGCAAATTAGGGACACTGTTGCTCCTGGGGTATCGGCGAGGACCATTCGCAACCGTCTCCATGAAGCTGGGCTACGGTCCCGCACACCGTTAGGCCGTCTTCCGCTCACGCCCCAGCATCGTGCAGCCCGCCTCCAGTGGTGTCGCGACAGGCGTGAATGGAGGGACGAATGGAGACGTGTCGTCTTCAGCGATGAGAGTCGCATCTGCCTTGGTGCCAATGATGGTCGTATGCGTGTTTGGCGCCGTCCAGGTGAGCGCCACAATCAGGACTGCATACGACCGAGGCACACAGGGCCAACACCCGGCATCATGGTGTGGGGAGCGATCTCCTACACTGGCCGTACACCACTGGTGATCGTCGAGGAGACACTGAATAGTGCACGGTACATCCAAACCGTCATCGAACGCATCGTTCTACCATTCCTAGACCGGCAAGGGAACTTGCTGTTCCAACAGGACAATGCACGTCCGCATGTATCCCGTGCCACCCAACGTGCTCTAGAAGGTGTAAGTCAACTACCCTGGCCAGCAAGATCTCCGGATCTGTCCCCCATTGAGCATGTTTGGGACTGGATGAAGCGTCGTCTCACGCGGTCTGCACGTCCAGCACGAACGCTGGTCCAACTGAGGCGCCAGGTGGAAATGGCATGGCAAGCCGTTCCACAGGACTACATCCAGCATCTCTACGATCGTCTCCATGGGAGAATAGCAGCCTGCATTGCTGCGAAAGGTGGATATACACTGTACTAGTGCCGACATTGTGCATGCTCTGTTGCCTGTGTCTATGTGCCTGTGGTTCTGTCAGTGTGATCATGTGATGTATCTGACCCCAGGAATGTGTCAATAAAGTTTCCCCTTCCTGGGACAATGAATTCACGGTGTTCTTATTTCAATTTCCAGGAGTGTACGTTCTCTTCCATTTCTATAATATTGTCCTCAAGAACATCGCCCTTGTATAGACCCTCTATATACTCCTTCCACCTTTCTGCTTTTCCTTCTTTGCTTAGAACTGGGTTTCCATCTCAGCTCTTGATATTCATGCAAGTGGTTCTCTTTTCTGCAGAGGTGTCTTTAATTTTCCTGTAGGCAGTATCTCTCTTACCCCTAGTGATATGCACCTCTACATCCTTACATTAGTCCTCTAGCCATCCCTGCTTAGCCATTTTGCACTTCCTGTCGATCTCATTTTTGAGACGTTTGCATTCCTTTTTGCCTGCTTCATTTACTGCAGTGCTTATATTTTCTCCTTTCATCAATTCAATTCAGTATCTCTTCTGTTACTCAATGATTTCTATTAGCCTCGTCTTTTTACCTACTTGATCCTCTGCTACCTTCACTATTTTCTCTCAAAGCTACCCATTCTTCTTCTACTGTATTTCTTTCCCCCATTCTTGTCAATCGTTCCCTAATGCTCTCCCTGAAGCTCTCTACAACCTCTGGTTCTTTCAGTTTATGCAGGCCCCATCTCCTCAGATTCCCAACTTTTTGGAGTTTCTTCAGTTTTAATCTACAGTTCATAACCAATAGATTGTAGTCAGAGTCAACATCTGCCCCTAGAAATGTCTTACAATTCAAAACCTGGTTCCTGAATCTCTGTCTTACCATTATATAATCTATCTGGGACGTTCCAGTATCTCCAGGCTTCTTCCATGTAAACAACCTTTTTTTTATGATTCTTGAATCAAGTGTTAACTATGATTAAGTGATGCTCTGTGCAAAATTCTACCAGGCGGCTTCCTCTTTCATTCCTTACTCCCATTCCATATTCACCTACTACGTTTCCTTCTCTTTCTTTTCCTACTATCGAATTCCAGTCACCCATGACTATTAAATTCTCGTCTCCCTTCAGTATCTGAATAATTTCTTTTATCTCATCATACTTTCCATCAATCTCTTCGTCATATGCGGAGCTAGTTGCCATATAAACTTGTACTACTGTGGTAGACTTGTGCTTCGTGTTTATCTTGGCCACAATAATTCGTTCACTATGCTGTTTGTAGTAGCTTACGCACATTCCTATTTTTTTATTCATTATTAAAGCAACACCTGCATTACCCCTATTTGATTTTGTATTTATAACCCTGTATTCACCTGACCAGAAGTCATGTTCCTCCTGCCACCGAACTTCACTAATTCCCACTATATCTAACTTTAACCTATCCATTTCCCTTTTTAAATTTTCTAACCTACCTTCCCGATTAAGGGACCTGACATTCCACGCTCCGACCCGTAGAACGCCAGTTTTCTTTCTCCTGATAACAACGTCCTCCTGAGTAGTCCCCGCCCGGAGATCCGAATGGGGGACTATTTTACCTCCGGAATATTTTATCCAAGAGGACGCCATCATCATTTAACCATACAGTAAAGCTGCATGTCCTCGGGAAAAATTACGGCCGTAGTTTCCCCTTGCTTTCAGCCATTCCCAGTACCAGCACAGCAAGGCCATTTTGGTTAGTGTTACAAGCCAGATCAGTCAATCATCCAGACTGTTGCCCCTGCAACTACTGAAAAGGCTGGTACTCCTCTTCAGGAACCACACATTTGTCTTGCCTGTTGACAGATACCCCTCCGTTGTGGTTGCACCTACGGTACGGGTATCTGTATCGCTGAGGCACGCAAGCTTCCCCACAAATGGAAAAGTCCCTGGTTCGTGGGGGGGGGGGGGGGGGGGAGGCATTATTTATTATATATTTATTTCCTATTTTCTTTTAGTCTGTTATCTACATAAAAGAACAAAACGAATGTTGCATATGAGCTGCCATGAATCAAGCACATAATACAATGAAGCGCCAAAGAAACTCGTATGTTCAAATACAGAGACGTGTAAACAGGCAGAATACGGCGCTGCGGTCGGCAAAGCCTATATAAAACAACAGGTGTCTGGCGCGGTTGTTAGATCGCCTACCGCTGCTACAATGGCAGGTTATCAAGATTTGAGTGGGTTTGAACGTGGTGTTGTAGTCGGCGCACGAGCGATGGGACACAGAATCTCCGAGGCGGCACTGAAGTGGGGATTTTTCTGTACGACCTTTTCACGAGTGTACCGTGAAAGTCAGGAATCCGGTAAAACATCAGATCTCCAATGCGGCCGGGAAATGATCAACTACGGCTGATCACTGCCGAACGCTGGCGGGATATACAGTAGAGCGGCGCGTCATAGAAGGGGAGGAGAAGATGCGGCGCCTGGTCGGCTTCGTGGAGTCTGTTGTTGATCGACTCGTTATCAACGTAGCAGGTGGACAGTTACAGAACTGAAATGTGTTACCGGATTCGGATAAGGAAGGAGCTAAGAGATGACCTGACGACTGCAATTAATACATTCAGTGGCTTTAGTATTCAACAGTACGAAGTAATCCTTGCAGCATCACACGAGCTCGCTCAGAAAAGTTACCCCGTGCTTAATTTTAGGTATTTTCAACAATCTTTTTTCTAATTAGAATACTACGACAGATGAGAAAGAGAGCATTTTATGGTTTCCGTCTGGTCACCTACGAAGGGCGTGGTAGTGCTGGAGTTTCTCCGAACATTATTTCATTCTTTTTAAAAATTAGATGACATTCGAAGCTATATTGTTTCTTTGCTCATCTCTTTTTACGTCTGAACTGCAACTGATCACATTACGGGTTAGTTGGATCGCTGGCTGGGCAGTGCTGTCCCAAGTTTAAAGCGCCGATAAAGGTATTGTCCGACGTTATCTCTCAGTCTGTGTGCATGTAACACAGCATAAAACATATCCTTACGATCGTACTTGACTGTACTGGACACAGCTTGGCTTCCGATTCACGTGAAACGAAATACAATGAGATTCAAGCAGACGTGGTGTAATGTTTACATCACGTTTATTCTTATGATGAACAGGGTGCAATAGTCGATTTGTCGCGGTCATCGGCGATTGGATGGGCCCTGTCTGTGCGTCCTCTGTTTTGAATCTTCAGAGAGCGACGCTGCTGGGTTTGGAGGCGAACAGTGATTGCAACATTCATTCTAGGGTGCAGCAGTACTCCGTGGACGAGTGCGTACTCTCTTGTCGAACGGTATAAATTATGCGTGCCTTTGGAAGTCAGATCTGGAAGCTGGAGACATTGAATAAGAGTCTCTGACCGTTCTTTTCACCAACCTGCCTTCTTCTAAAGTTGCGTGCCCAGCGCAGGAGACAGCTCGTCGGTCGTGGGATCTTCTACGGCGGAGGCTGCTGCGCTGTCAGTCCTCACCCGTGACTGGCGGGATGCCAATTGCCCATGGTAGCTTCTGTATCTACAGACGGCAAGTTCCGTAGTACTGACAGTGATGGTAGGCGACACTCTTCATTACTGTATCCTGTTTGGTTATTATTCAAATATTCACACATTTATACTGTATTTCACAACACTCAACGTAGCTTTCTTTGTCGTATGGTAACTTTCCCGTGCGACTTCCGATATATGATACACATGTGCGGCTCACCTGTACGCACTAGATGCAGTGAGTATTACATAATCACAACTAAGTTACGCCCTGTATAGAGTACAACATGTCCGGCTCTGAAGAACATCCGAAACAGAGTGACTGTTGCCTATCCAAAGCTAAGTAACGCACGACAGCCGTGCGGTGCAGGGGCGGCATGCCGCGGTTCGGGTAGCTCTCCCCCGTCGGAGGTTCCAGACCTCCCTCGGGCATGGGTGTGTGTGTTCTCCTTATCGCAAGTTAGTCTAAGTTACGTTAAGTAGTGCGTAAGCCTAGGGACCGATGACCTCAGAGGTTTGGTTCCATAGAGCTCACCACAAACTGCCAACCGAGATACGTGTCCGGCCCTCCAGAACGCGCGAAACAGAGTGGCGAGCGCAGCCGAAGGACTTCGTCTCCCAGGCGCGCCAAAGCGACCCGAACGTACCCGAAACACTTCGGTTGGAGTATCGTTACTCTTATATTTCTTTAAACTAGTGAAATTAAATAAACAAAAACGACAGAGTCGTAGGGTAACCACAAGAGACTGTCGCACTAAAAACTGGACAACAATGAAAAGTATATATATAATTAATAAGAGAAGTCAGGCGTTTTGGCGCCTGGCACCCGAACGTGCCGACCAATCAGAAGCAAGTTCAGTACCATTTGCGGACTCTCCCACGGGACTGGTACATACTGTACCATCTGTCGCTCGTACCTCACTCCATACCATATGCTACTTCACGTGTATCGAGCTGCATCGAGGCGAACTTCTAGCAAAATGAAATACTGGCGGCCACTGCCAGGAATATCACAACGGATTCAGCCAATTGAGCTGGAATGCATTGTGGAAAATTTGTTGTGGGGACTATGGGACCATACTGGTTAGGTCATCGGTCCCTAGGCTTACACACTAATTAATCGAACTTAACCTAACTTACACTAAGGACAACACACACACACCCATGCCCGAGGGAGGACTCGAACCTCCGACAGGGGGAAGCCGCGCGATCCGTGACAAGACGGCTGAGACCACGCGGTTACCACGCGCGGTGAATGCATTGTGGGCGCGTGGGAAAATGCGTGCAGGTATCGCCGTATTTTGCTGCACATGTGCGGCCCTGCTCTGTGGAACCTTTCCGTAGCTGTAGGCCACGTCCTGGACTTAGAGGTGCACGGAAAGAGCTAGGCACTGTGCGGACGCATTTCTAGCACCTGCTGCGACGACAGGGACCACTGGGAACCGCCTGCTTGCAGCACGCGTGCCACTCACACCACGAAACCGCCGAGCCTGGCTACTTTGGAGTCGCGAAAGAGCCGAATGGAGAGCGGAATCGCGCTCTGTTGTCATCAGTAATTAGAGCAGATTCTGCCTGTACGCGAGTGATGGACGTACAAGTGTACGGTGAGCCGCCTACTGCAGAAAACCTTCTACCGTCTCACACAGGTCCCATTCCAGGATTCATAATGTGCAGCGACATCAGTTACAATTCGCAGTCGCATTTCGTGCTTCTGCAGGGCTTCTTTTGAAAGTTCAGTACGAAGCGACTGGAGGGAAGCGTAGTTGTCTGCGTGTGTCGAATGCGTCAGCAGGCGACGATAAAGCCGTCTGCTCGGCGCGTAGCCGTCAGCCACGCAAGCTGTCCGACCGGCACTCCTCCTTAAACGGTTTTAAAGAAACTGTCTGAGTCTCGCACATATTATGGGTTCATTCGCCAGCTCCACGGTCAATTACCCACAATTTCTTTCACGGTCGTAGTTATTGCGATATTTCCGTAATAGCTAAACCATTGCAAAAAATTCTCCAAGTCTGCAGTGAAAAATAGGGGTCGCTATGGATTTGCGTTTGGTGTATGTTAGGTCATACGTTGCTCAGTATGAAATTTAGCATATTAAATTTTTCCTCAGATCTCTAAGGTAATCGCTATCTACAGGCATCAAAAAAAGTTTTGCACCACCTCAGTTCCTAGAGTTCTGGAACCTGTACAGAAAATTGGAATAGAGATCAACATAAACATCATTTCCGCCCTATTTCCTGCTCATGAAAACCACACATTGCATGTTGTACGACAATACAGCGAAACCTTCAAGAGGTGGTGGTCCTGCCCGCATCTCGTGGTCGTGCGGTAGCGTTCTCGCTTCCCACGCCCGGGTTCCCGGGTTCGATTCCCGGCGGGGTCAGGGATTTTCTCTGCCTCGTGATGGCTGGGTGTTGTGTGCTGTCCTTAGGTTAGTTAGGTTTAAGTAGTTCTAAGTTCTAGGGGACTGATGACCATAGATGTTAAGTCCCATAGTGCTCAGAGCCAGGTGGTGGTCCAGACTTCTGTACACACCGGTACTTCTAATACCCAGTAGCACATCCTCTTGCATTGATGCATGCCTGTATTCGTCGTGGCATACTATCCACACGTTCGTCAAGCCACTGTTGGTTCAGATTGTCCCACTCCTCAACTGGATTCGGCGTAGATCGCTCAGAGTGGTTGGAGGGTCACGTCATCCATAAACAGCCCGTTTCCATCTATCCCAGGCATGTTTGATAGGGTTCATGTCTGGAGAACATGCTGGCAACTATAGTCAAGCGATATCGTTATCCTGAAGAAATCATTCACAAGATGTGCACGATGGGGGTGCGAATTGTCGCCCATGAAGACGAATGCCTCGCCAATATGCTGCCGATATGGTTGCACTATCGGTCGGAGGATGGCATTCACGTATCGTTCAGCCGTTACGGCGCCTTCCATGGTCACTAGCGGCGTACGACACCCCACATAATGCCACCCCAAAACAGAAGGGAACCTCCACTTTGCTGCACTCGTTGGACAGTGCGTCTAAGGCGTTCAACCTGACTAGGTTGCCCCCAAACACGTTTCCAACGTTTGTCTGGTTGAAGGGAAATGCGACACTCATCGGTGAAGAGAACGTGATACCAATCCCGAGCGTTCCATTCGGCATGTTGTTGGGCCCATCTGTACCGCGCTGCATGGTGTCGTGGTTGCAAACATAGACCTCGCTGTGGACTTTGGGACGGACAGAACTTGCGCATCATGCAGCCTATTGCGCACAGTTTGTCATAACACGACGTCCTATCGCTGCACGAAAAGCATTTCAGCATGGTGGCGTTGCTGTCAGGGTTCCTCCGAGCCATAATCCGTAGGTAGCGGTTCTCCACTGCATTAACAGCCCTTGGGCGGCGTGAGCGAGGCATGTCATCGACAGTTCGTGTCTCTCTGTATGTCTTTCATGTCTGAACAACATCGCTTTGGTTCACTGCGAGACGCCTGGACACTTCCCTTGTTGAGAGCCCTTCCTTGCAGAAAGTAACAATGCAGACGCCATCGATCCGCGGTATTGACCGACTAAGCATGGTTGAACTACAGACAACACGAGCCGTGTACCTCCTTCCTGATGGAATGACTGGAACTGATCGGGTGTCGGACTCCCTCCGTCTAATAGGCGCTGCTCATGCATGGTTGACCCAATATCCAAAGTCAGCGTCTATCTTCAGGAGTTCTGCAAACCAGGGTGATACAAAACTTTTTTTAATGTATGTATCTCCAGTGTTGAGAAAATGGAATGTGAGTAAAGCGCTCCGTTACGAACGCACTCGGCAGTGAAAAAGCCAGAATGAAATATCCATGAATTCCTTGTATCTCATATAGAAACAAGATTTAGGCTAATGTTAGCAAGCAAAGAGGAGGGTATTTTGTCAAATGATTAATTTGCGAAACTTCTAATGTACCGTGATATTCAAGCAACTACGTATTTTTTGAAATGAAATAACGTAATTTTTAAGCACCATCAACAGACTGTGAAATGAGAATTTCTGCGGATTTTGCGATAATACAAGTGAAGAAGCTTCACATATATTTTTATACTGAGAATGTGCTTTGTCATAACTATTGGTAAGTCTCACTCTCAGTTACTAGTTTAATAATACGCTGATTTATGATTAGGCAACAATTTCAACTGCATTAGAATGTTAGTGAGATGTGTACCTGTAAACTCTGCTGTATTTAGGCAAAAGAAGCAGATGTTAACACAGCAGCAAGAAAAGTGACGTATTACTAAAAATTCGGCACAGTCCTTCAGGGATCCATGTCTACTCAACTACATTCTTGGTATGGCTTACAACCTGAGACCAGTCCTGTGATGTAACATTTGCAATGACTTCTTTTGTCAGCATTTCAACCTCGCTGAGCGTAAATTTCTTGTTGTTTTTTGCCACATTATTTTTCTCCTAAGCCATTTATTCTCAGTCGAATTTAAATGAGCTTGATAAGAAGGAACCCTGTTTAATCTATGCTGTCTACCGCTAGCCATTTTGACGACGTGATAGCGCGGATTGCCGGCCGCGGTGGCCGAGTGGTTCTGGGCGCTTCAGTCCGGAACCGCGCGACTGCTACGGTCGCAGGTTCGAATCCTGCCTCGGGCATGGATGTGTGTGATGTCCCTAGGTTAGTTAGGTTTAAGTAGTTCTAAGTTCTAGGGGACTGATGACCTCAGATGTTATGTCTCATAACGCTCAGAGCCATTTGGTAGCGTGGATTCAACGGTTCAAATGTCTCTAAGCACTATGAGACTTAACATCTGAGGTCATCAGTCCCCTAGAACTTAGAACTACTTAAACCTGACTAACGTAAGGACATCATACACATCCATGCCCGAGGCAGGATTCGAACCTGCGACCGTAACAGCAGCGCGGTTCCAGACTGTAGCGCCTATAACCGCTCGGCCACCCCGGCCGGCAGTGCCCGCTGCATTCCGCAGACTGTTGTCCCCGTATTTCTGTTATTTCTTCGATAGGAACCGCAGCACAATACAGGTCCGATTACGGTTGTTGGGATGCAAAGCGCTCTTCGTGGTTTGAAAGAACTGACCTGGCTAGCCAGCAGACACATCGCCAACTGAACGCGTATTGGACCTGATGAAGCGGGAACTCACACGTTCCGCAGCGCCTGTACGAACCGTCCCCGAATTGCAACAACAAGCGCAAAATGGTGGGACAATCTGTCACAGGATGCCATTGGGCACCTTTAGGATAGCTTGCGCGCGGAAACACACGCCTGCGTTGCTAGAGGGGGGAGGGGGTGGCTAGCCTACACTGTGTATTAATGCATCTGTTTGGGCACGTTTTAGAATGGGAGCTGTGTTTCATTTGGTCTATTTTGTGTCGTCTCGTTGTTCCTGTAGAGCTGTACCGTGGGAAGCGAGGAGAGGATGCTGTTTGGTGGGCGGTATCCTCTTTCTATAACACAAACTGCACGCATCTATTAACAGGGTTCTTTATTCATAAGGAGAAGAAGTTACTTAACTTGAGATAGTCCAGGTGCGCTGGTACAAGCTCTTCTGTAATAGTAGTTCTAAGTTCTAGGCGACTGATGACCTCAGATGTTCAGTCGCGTAGTGCTCAGAGCCATTCTTCTGTAATAGTCCACCTTAGCCTCGCTGATGGTGAAGTAGAAGTCTCGTTATGTACACTACCCCGGTCGCTAGATACTGGCTGACTGTGAGCTAGAGGCTGACGTAACTGCGACTGCGGCTCCCACTGGCCTGCGACTGTTAATGACTCGACTGGTTGACTCACTGGATGGCGGACTGACTGGGCGTGTGAGAAACTGGGCCCCCGGTCGGCGACGGCGATCTAAATACTGGAGGCCGAGAGGGCGTCGGCAGCACGTTTCTTGCGAGTTTGTCCTCGGCCTCTATCGATCTTCTCGCTACCTCTTGGCCGCCTGGTGTGCTGGCGACACTTACGCCAGCACAGTTTGTACTTGTTGTTGTATACTCGTACAGTGACGAACCAGCTGTCATCTGACCTGACAGTAAAATAACTTGTCCTCGAGGGTACTGCATTTTTTTTTTTTTTGTTTTGTTTTCGGCAGTGTGTAAAACAGCAGCCAGTGTGATCAGATCGCGGTTTGCGCAGCGTACGAATTAAGCGGCATACTTTCTGAACCGTCGGCAGGGCTGAGTGCGTCAAGTGGGCGTTGTGCACGCCACGTGTGGAGGCGGCCGGCAGGTGCAGGGGGGGGGGGGGCGCTCTCTCCCTCCCTCCCCCCCCCCCCCTCTCTCTCTCGGAATCACCAGTCAGCTGTTGTCGGTGGTGACGACAAAGTCCATCAGCGTGTGGCGCAGGCGCAGCAAACACTGGCCAGCTGTCGCAGGCGTCGTTTTTGAGGGCGCGACGGCGTTTTCCACCGACGCCTCTGCTGCCTCACCTCTTTCCCCCGGTCGTTTATAATGTACGAAAAGAGTTCCATTACGACAACTTTAATTCGACGGAACGAATCCGAAATTGGAGCCGGCCGTGAGAAAAGCTCGCGGGTAGTGTTGTCGTACCGCCGGCTGGGACGGATCGCGCAATTACGGCCGCCTGCGCCGCAGCGTCGTTTTGTTTGCCGCCGCGCCGCGACAGGTACAGATGAGTGCGGCGCGCGTGTTTGGAGGGCGCCCGCGCGGGCACGCCGGCGCCGGCCGCGCTCGCAGCAGGTCGACTCGACGGCAGTTCTGTGGTGGCGGCGATGGTGGAAGTCGCCCGGGGGGTACATCAGTTTGGATTCCGGGTATATGTGAGCACACGCGAAGCAATACTGACACTACAACTTATCTCAGAAGATAGGTTAAGGAAACTAGCCGACGTTTATAGTATTTGTTGACTTAGAGAAACCTCTTGACAATGTTGTCTGGAACATTCTCTCTGACATTCTGAAGGTAGCAAGGGTGAAATACAGGTAGCGAAAGGCTATTTACAACTTGTACAGAAAGCAGACGCCAGATATATTGAAGAGCCCAGGAAACTGGTACACCTGCCTAATATCGTGTATCGCCCCCGCGAGTGCGCGGAAGTGGCGCAACAAGAAGTGGCACGGGCTCGACTAATGTCTGCAGTAGTGCTGGAGAGAAGTGACACCGCGAATCCTGCACCGCTGTCCATAAATTCCTAACAGTACTAGGGGGTTTAGACCTCTTCTGAGAGCACGTTGCAAGGCATCCCAGACATGCTCAACAATGGTCATGTGTAGGGTGTGGCCAGCGGAAGTGTTTAAAAGCAGAAGAGTGTCCCGGGAGCCACTCTGTAGCAATTCTGGACGTTAGGGGTGTCGCATTCTCCTGCTGGAATTCCTCAAGTCCGTCGGAATGCAACATGCACATGAATGGATGCAGGTGATCAGGCAGGATGCTTACGTACGTGCCGCCTGTCAGTGTCGTATCTAGACGTATCAGGGACCGCATATCACTTAACTGCACACGCCCCACACCAGCTTGAACAGTCCCCTGCTGACACGCAGGGCCCATGGACACATGACATTGTCGCCACACCCGTACACGTTCATCCGCTCGATACAATTTGAAACGAGACTCGTCCGACCAGGCAACATGTTTCCAGTCATCAACAGTCCAATGTCGGTGTTGACGGGCTCAGACGAGGCGTAAAGCTTTGAGTCGTGCAGGATACACCAGTGGGCCTTTGGCTCCGAAAGCCCATATCGATGATGTTTCGTCGAATCGTTCGCACGTTGACACTTGTTGATGACCTAGCATTGAAATCTGCAGCAATTCGTGAAAGGGTTGTACTTCTGTCACGTTGAACGATTCTGTTCCGTCGTCGTTGGCCCCTTTTCTTGTAGGATCGTTTTCCGTCCGCAGCGATGTCGGAGGTTTGGTGTTTTACCGGATTCCTGACATTCACGGTACACTGGTCAAATGGTCGTACGGGAAAATCCCCACTCCATCGCTCGGGCGCCGTCTACGACGCCATTTTCAAACTCAATTAAATCTTGATAACATGACATTGTGGCAGCAGTAACCGATCTAACAACTGCGCCAGACCCTTGTCTCATGTAGGCTTTGTCGGCAGCAGCGCCGTATTCTGCCTGTTCACGTATCACTCTGTTTTAATACGCACGCCTATATCATTTTCTTTGGCGTTTCAGTGTAAAAGAGTCGAGGGGCACGAAAAGGAAGCAGTGATTGAGAAGGGAGTGAGACATGGTTGTAGGCTATTCCCCTTATTATTCAATCCGTACATTGAGCAAGCAGTAAAGGAAACCAAAGAAAAAATTGGAGAACAATTGGAAGTTCAGGAAGAAGAAATTAAATCTGTGAGGCTTGCCAATGACATTTTAATTCTGTCAGAATCTGCAGAGAACCTGAAAGAACAGCTGAACGGAATGGAGTGTCTTGATGGGGAGTATGTAGCGTTTTTTGTTAAAATTATTTTGGCACATGCCAGTGTTCGCTATCTAACTTTGCTTTGCACCCCCCCGCCCCCCGCCCCCCTGTATCAGATTAAGTGAACAACAGTAGCCATAAACTGATAAACTGTTCAAGGTCCGTATCACGGGCGTGGAGAAGTTTTTTCGATAATGGCAACTGGTATTCGCAATACCTCTCTTGGAGACATTGGCTCATCCCCATACCGAATCTTTTAAGTATATTTCGAAGTATTTGAGCAGGTTTCCCTGTGTAAGAATATATAGTTCGGGATTGTAAAACGCTTCTTCGAGCGTTCTTGAACACGCTTCGACCAGAAGCGTGATAGAAATAAGTTTTCGAATTTTGAAAAGTTCTGCAGGTGCCGGCGATTTCCATCGCTCACAATGCTGCAGCGCCATTTCTGAAAGAAATGACCAAGAAGCAGGCAGTACATTTCTAAAATTCTTAATGGAAATTACGAGATGTTCCGTCTTTTTCTCTTCCGAGAACTTCTCGAATTGCCTATGTTTTATAAGCGTCTCTTCTTGCTTTATATGTGCCAAGGTTGGCACTGCAACCTCAGCGGTTGTCGTGACAACGATGCACTCTTCAGTGCTCGAACTGTATCTGCCAGTTAGATTGCGGTTTGAAATCTCACAACGTGCAGTATTAATGGGACTGTCACCATGCTGATAACTAGTATGTGGGATTTCATTAGGTTCTCTAAAGCTCGTCTCGTTAGTCCCGCGCCTGCCATAACCGTACGCTGCCGTGTTTCACTTACGTCCTGTGGCACTCGCGCATTAAGGTCATCTTTCTCGCGATTTACTACAATGTTCAAACGTTGCAGTGTCGCGGTAACTTCGGTTTCTGCTTTGTTGTCTAGATTATTGAACAAACCACCCACCTTACTATAGACTTTTTTACTTGGCCTTCAAGTGTTTGTTGAGCTTCTTTTTGTCTTTTTGCTTTTGGGTCCTTTTCATCACTTTACTGGGCTAATCCTTATTTTGAGTAACAATTTCTTCCATTTGTGTTCGTATGTTATCCATTTCCTCCTTTATGTGGCCAACGATACGCTTATCCCGAGAATCGAGAACCTCGTTTAGTTGTCCGGTCAGCCTATTATCTCTTTTGAGCTAGCGTATTCCTTCCTTTTCCTCTCGTTCTATCACCTCATTCCTTTCTCTTCCTTCTCATTACATTTCCTTCACTCTTTCCCTTCCTTCACGTTCGTTTTCCTTTACTCTTTCCCTTACCTCGCGTTCCTTTTCCTTAATTTTTTCTCCTTATTCCTGTTCCCGTTCCTTTATACTCTCTCTCAAATCTACCTACCGTAGCAACAGAGACAGAAAATCGTTTTCTGTCGCCGTTAAGTTTCAGCACCCCATCTTTCGCTACGTCTTGGTAGTATTAGTAGTAGCGTCAGCTGATCTGGCTCTTTTATGTTCTTCCAGTGTTCCCACACTGGAACGGAACATCTGGTTACCTACCACGGTTTCTTCGGTGTCAAAAGTCTGGATTTCTTAGCTATTATCCTCTGTTGCGTTATAATCCAACTCACGAATATTACCCGCTTGCTCTAATTCAGTCACGTTCTCTCCCTCTAGAATTCCTTCCTTTTAGGCCTACACATGTTGGATACCTAATTACACTATGCACAATCTACAAACAAAAATAGAAGGCACAAGAAATATTAACATACTGAAAACACTACAATGTTGTTTTTGTTGTGGCCTTCAGTCCTGAAACTGGTTTGATGCAGCTCTTCATGCTACTCTACCCTGTGCAAGCTTCTTCATCTCCCAGTACCTACTGCAACCTACATCCTTCTGAATCTGCTTAGTGTATTCATCCCTTGGCCTCCCTCTACGATTTTTACCCTCCACGCTGCCCTCCAATACTAAATTGGTGACCCCTTGATGCCTCAGAACATGTCCTACCAACCGATCCCTTCTTTTGGTCAAGTTGTGCCACAAACTTCTCTTCTCCCCAATCCTATTCAATACTTCCTCATTAGTTATGTGATCTACCCATCTAATCTTCAGCATTCTTCTCTAGCACCACATTTCGAAAGCTTCTATTCTCTTCTTGTTCAAACTATTTATCGTCCATGTTTCGCTTCCATACATGGCTACACTCCATACAAATACTTTCAGAAACGACTTCCTGACACTTAAATCTATACTCGACGTTAACAAATTTCTCTTCTTCAGAAACGCTTTCCTTGCCATTGCTAGTCTACATTTTATCTCCTCTCCACTTCGACCATCATCAGTTATTTTGATCCCGAAATAGCAAAACTCCTTTACTACTTTAAGTGTCTCATTTCCTAATCTAATTCCCTCAGCATCACCCGACTTAATTCGACTACATTCCATTATCCTCGTTTTGCTTTTGTTGATGTTCATCTTATATCCTCCTTTCAAGACGCTATCCATTCCGTTCAACTGCTCTTCCAAGTCCTTTGCTGTCTCTGACAGAATTACAATGTCATCGGCGAACCTCAAATTTTTTATTTCTTCTCCATGGATTTTAATACCTACTCCGAATTTTTCTTTTGTTTCCTTTACTGCTTGCTCAATATACAGATTGAATAACATCGGGGAGAGGCTACAACCCTGTCTTACTCACTTCACAACCACTGCTTCCCTTTCATGTCCCTCGACTCTTATAACTGCCATCTGGTTTCTGTACAAATTCTAAATAGCCTTTCGCTCCCTGTATTTTACCCCTGCCACCTTCAGAATTTGGAAGAGAGTATTCCAGTCAACATTGTCAAAAGCTTTCTCTAAGTCTACAAATGCTAGAAACGTAGGTTTGCCTTTCCTTAATCTTTCTTCTAAGATAAGTCGTAAGGTCAGTATTGCCTCACGTGTTCCAGTATTTCTACGGAATCTAAACTGATCTTCCCCGAGGTTGGCTTCTACCAGTTTTTCCATTCGTCTGAAAGAATTCGCGTTAGTATTTTGCAGCTGTGACTTATTAAACTAATAGTTCGGTAATTTTCACATCTGTCAACACCTGCTTTCTTTGGGATTGGGATTATTACATTCTTCTTGAAGTCTGAGGGTATTTCGCCGGTCTCATACATCTTGCTCACCAGATGGTAGAATTTTGTCAGGACTGGCTCTCCGAAGGTCGTCAGTAGTTCCAATGGAATGTTGTCTACTCCTTGGCTTTGTTTCGACTCAGGTCTTTCAGTGCTCTGTCAAACTCTTCACGCAGTATCGTATCTCCCATTTCATCTTCATCTACATCCTCTTCCACTTCCATAATATTGTCCTCAAGTACATCGCCTTGTATAGACCTTCTATATACTCCTTCCACCTTTCTGCTTTCCCTTCTTTGCTTAGAACTGGGTTTCCATCTGAGCTCTTGATAGTCATACAAGTGGTTCTCTTTTCTCCAAAGGTCTCTTGAGTTTTCCTCTAGGCAGTATCTATCTTACCCCTGGTGAGACAAGCCTCTACATCCTTACATTTGTCTTCTAGCCATCCCTGCTTAGCCATTTTGCACTTCCTGTCGATCTCATTTTTGAGACATTTGTATTCCTTTTTGCCTGCTTCATTTACTGCATTTTTATATTTTCTCCTTTCATCAATTAAATTCAATATTTCTTCTGTTACCCAAGGATTTCTACTAGCCCTCGTCTTTTTACCTACTTCATCCTCTGCTGCCTTCACTACTTCATCTCTCAAAGCTACCCATTCTTCTTCTACTGTATTTCTTTCCCCCATTCCTGTCAATTGTTCCCTTATGCTCTCCCTGAAACTCTGTACAACCTCTGGTTCTTTCAGTTTATCCAGGTCACATCTCCTTAAGTTCCCACCTTTTTGCAGTTTCTTCAGTTTTAATCTACAGGTCATAACCAATAGATTGTGGTCAGAGTCCACATCTGCCCCTGGAAATGTCTTACAATTTAAAACCTGGTTCCTAAATCTCTGTCTTACCATTATGTAATCTATCTGATACCTTTTAGTATCTCCAGGGTTCTTCCATGCATACAACCTTCTTTCATGATTCTTAAACCAAATGTTAGCTATGATTTAGTTATGCTCTGTGCAAAATTCTACCAGACGGCTTCCTCTTTCATTTCTCTCCCCCAATCCATATTCACCCACTACGTTTCCTTCTCTCCCTTTTCCTACTCTCGAATTCCAGTCACCCATGACTATTAAAGTTGCATCACCCTTCACTATCTGAATAATTTCTTTTATCTCATCATACATTTCTTCAATTTCTTCGTCATCTGCAGAGCTAGTTGGCATATAAACTTGTACTACTGTAGTAGGTGTGGGCTTCGTATCTATCTTGGCCACAATAATGCGTTCACTATGCTGTTTGTAGTAGCTTACCCGCATTCCTATTTTCCTATTCATTATTAAACCTACTCCTGCATTACCCCTATTTGATTTTGTGTTTATAACCCTGTAGTCACCTGACCAGAAGTCTTGTTCCTCCTGCCACCGAACTTCTCTAATTCCCACTATATCTAACTTCAACCTATCCATTTCCCTTTTTACATTTTCTAACCTACCTTCCCGATTAAGTGATCTGACATTCCACGCTCCGATCCGTAGAACGCCAGTTTTCTTTCTCCTGATAACGACGTCCACTTGAGTAGTCCCCGCCCGGAGATCCGAATGGGGGACTATTTTACCTCCGGAATATTTTACCCAAGAGGACGCCATCATCATTTAATCATACAGTAAAGCTATATGCCCTCGGGAAAAATTACGGCCGTAGTTTCCCCTTGCTTTCAGCCGTTCGCAGTACCAGCACAGCAAGGCCGTTTTGGTTCTTGTTACAAGGCCAGATCAGTCAATCATCCAGACTGTTGCCCTTGCAACTACTGAAAAGGCTGCTGCCCCTCTTCAGGAACCACACGTTTGTCTGGCCTCTCAACAGATACCCCTCCGTTGTGGTTGCACCTACGATACGGCTATCTGTATCGCTGAGGCACGCAAGCCTCCCCACCAACGCCAAGGTCCATGGTTCATGGGGGGGAGGAACACTACAATAATCAAAATAACACTACGATAATCAAAATAAAAAAATCACTCCCACTACTACTTCCTATACTCCGAGCGATGATAGACTACAAAAGTAACTTTCCCCTTACATCATTGAAAATTGTGTATCGGCAAGAAGCAATTTTGAAAATGCACAACTAAAATTTAACTTATCGCATGCCCCCAAAGACATTTATTATTTATCGTATTGATGCCTGGGGGTTGCTTGGTATCGTATCCTAACCTTGGATGTTATGAAGTTTTATAGTTTTGCTCACGATGTTATTAGCAACAATTTCTCTCAGCTTATTGTCTTGCCAATCAATTTGTACTCGTATATGCTAGTGCTAGTGTTTGCTTTCAATACAGTCCAGAGACAGGTAGTGCTATTTTCATTGTTTTCTACAAGAAGTGGCTAGCAACCACAGTTTAGTGAATAAACACCCGCCTTTAGTGAATTAGCAGTCTAGTTAAAGGTCGATTAACTCTCTTCAGTAAATTGATTCCTTAGGATGGATAGGATGTGTGACTGCTGTGTACTACAGTCTCTTATAACGGAAGAGTATTCTATTTTTGATACTGTTAAGGCTTTCTGTGTTCAAGTGCCTGATAAATGAATCACTTTGAAATGTCTGTATAGGCAGCTCGGTATGAAACACGTTAACCTTTTACTTTCAGAAATATCTCTCGGTTGTAGTGGAATGTCTTTTCTTAGTCTGTCATGCAAGAAATTAATTGTAGTTGACCTCCTTTTTGCTTTACGCCACGTAAGATTGGGGTAATTTGAAAAAGAATCTGCTGTCTGGCAAATGGCTGCCAACAATTCTAATTACGACTCGCGCTGTACCTCATTAATCTCTGAAAAATGTAAATTAATTTTTCATCAGGTTACCTTCTATTCAGAAAACTGTTGCACTCAGCGACTGTTATATTGACTTGTAAATTATGGATTGCAGCGATCAGTCATCCTTTTTTAAATTTTATTGTGCAGATCTAGATTTCGGCTAGAAGCTAGCCATTCTCAATGCACTATTATTTTCATTTTCGCTCAATGCATGTAATGCCTGTTGGGGGGGGGGGGCGGGTTCATTGAACTGTGGATGAAGCCCGAACAACAGGCATTACATGCATTGAGCGAAAATAATAGGGCATTGAGAATGGCTAGCTTCTAGCAAAAATCTAGATCTGCACAATGAAATTTCAAAAAGGACGACTGATCGCTGCAATATATAATTTACAAATTAATTTTTCATACATGTTGGGAAGCTAATACTACTCACGTAAGTGGTTTGGCCATCGAAAACCATAAATATGTTACAAGATACATACGTGTCCTTCCACGTCTTTCTCATGGGAAGATACGAACCAGAGTAGAAAGACAATGCAAATCTATTTGTATTTTTTTCATTGTTGTCTGTATCTTTACTATAAAGCATATATTATCCTGCAATATCGGTATTGTTTTTCATACAAATCAAAGTGAGGTAATTAATATTTTATGTGCTATTTTGCACATAATATAACAGTTCGTTTAAACATTTTATGTCAACCTTAAATAAATGTTTCTCGTTCGCAGTGGACCAGTGCAGTTGCTATGAGATGGACATCAACAACAGTAGAACGCGGATAATGGGAGGTAGTCGAATAAAAAGAGGAGATACTGAGGAAATAAGATTAGGAAACGAGATACAGCAGTAGATGAGTTGTTCCGTATGGGGAGTAAAATAACTGATGACAGCCGAACTAGCGAGGATATAAAATTTAGACTGGAAATGGCAAGGAAGGCGTTCCTGAAGAAAAGAAATTTGTTAACATCGAATACAGATTTGAGTGTTAGGAAGTAATTCTGAAAGAATTTGTACGGAGTATGGCCATGTATGGAAGTGTAACATGCACAGTAAACAATTTAGACATGAAGAAAATAGAAGCTTTTGAAATGTAGGACTACAGAGGAACGCTGATCATTAGATGGGTAGATCACATAACTAATGAGGAGGTACTGAATAGAACTGGGCAGAGAAGAAATTTTTGGCACAGCGTGACTAGAAGAAGGGCTCGGTCGATAGGACACACTCTGAAACATCAAGGTATCACCAGATTAGTATTGGGGGGGAAGTGCGGGGCGTAAAAATCGTAAAGGGAGACCAAGAGATAAATACAGTAAGCAGATTCAGAAGGATTTAAGTTACAGTAGTTATTCGGAGACGAGAAAGCTCGCACAGGATAGAGTAGCACGGAAAGCTGCATCATACTGAAGACCACAACAGCGACATCGGTTGCTACGTGGCAACCGACATCAGTTTCCCGAGCGCTGCTGGGTGCTTGCTCGTTGCGGACGCGCTTCGGAGCTTCCTTGCCGCAGCATGAAGCACTGGGAGCAGCGGCCAGGACGCGATGTGTGGCGTGCGTGCGACGTGCCGCTCCGCGGATCTAATTCGAAACTTTTGCTGAGGTACGCGTGTTAATTCCCTAAGTCAACGACAGTAGAGAGGTGGTTAAACTTCTCACTGCTCGAAAGTCAGTAGTCAAAAGCCGCGTAACCATCTAACCATTCCCAGAAACTTTCCGAGATTCGGCCAGTGGACTGCAACACGTAAACCGATAGCTGTCGATATAACGCTCCCAATCGACTCTAAACAACATCCCCGGTAATCTCTACACAGCAAAACCGGAACAGAGTTTGTGGGATACCGCAGTCATATTCGAACTTAACAGTAATACACTGGCTGTCATGCATTAGGGTTAAAGCTGTTGAAACCAACAGTTGGTCTACGAAGGTTTCCTTAACCCTTTAGAGCATGTCTGTGCGGTCTCGCTAAAATGTATGAGAGTGGTTTATAAGACCCCTGCCTAAAAAATAACAGAAAATGTTGGTATTAAAAGAAGTATTATCAAATTTTGAAAGGTATGTTGACACAGAATGAATAAGAAAGCATCGATTGTGGTATTGACGTTCGGTTTAGTATAGTTGAAGTACAGTCGTACATCGTAATCTTTCTGAGACTTGATAGCTAACGCTGAAATGTATTGGTTCACACCAGAAGATTTGCTCACAAAAAACTAACACTCTTCAAAAATAAATTCTCTGTGTCCTTTGCCTACACTTTTTGTGTATTTGTAGAATATTTGTAAATTCTTTCAGTCTCATCGATGCGGAACATTTTTTGTCTGGTTGCCTCCTGTTTGCGCAATCTTCGGCTACTGTGGCTTGTAGAACCTTCTCTTCGTCACATGAGAAAAATTCTGTTATTATCATATGTGTCTTCCACTTAGGTGGGAAGTTGCTATGAAAAAAAGCACAAGACATTTACTGTTACTACATCTAAAATTTTTGTCTTTAAGAGAAAGTATTATCTTCTTGTCTGTCCCTTTTAAATGTATGCAAATGCCTTGTGGTCGAGAATCAACTTCTGATTTACCCTCATCACAGAATAAAACATTCTCTCACATGTTTTTATACCATCCACCCGCAGTGCTGCTGTGGCGCAGTGAAATTAGGAACATCATGCTTTTGTTCTTTTCAAATGGTTCAAATGGCTCTGAGCACTATGGAACTGAACATCTGTGGTCATCACTCCCCTAGGACTTAGAACTACTTAAACCTAAGTAACCTAAGGACATCACACACATCCATGCCCGAGGCAGGATTCGAACCTGCGACCATAGCAGTCGCGCGGTTCCGGACTGAGCGCCTAGAACCGCTAGACCACCGCGGCCGGCTTTTGTTCTTTTATTGCTTTATCACGTATAAGTATCAAATTGTATTTGAGAGCAAACTGATACGATAAAACTCCTATCTACGTGGAAGCCTTGATTTCTGGTGGAATTTCCTTTTTGTTTTGTTACACAACCTCCTAATGGAGCAGGAGGAATTTTCATGATTTTGTGTACCCGTATTCTGTTCTTTGGTGGTGGTGATTTACTCTACTAATTCTCATTACAACCGATAGGAAAATTAGCAGTTCTGTACCCTGTATCGACCAGTTCTTCACTGCTCGCTTGACCTGAGACTGTGGAAGATGCGAGTACCCTATCGTGGGAGCCGTCAATGCCTGAATCTCTGCTATCTTCTTCATCAAATAGAGATTCCTCTCGGAGCTATTCATTAGCAGCTGATTCGAAATTTCAATCACTTGTGCTGAGTCAGATGGTGTTCTTTTTTGTCGTACACGTAGTATAAAGAATACAAGTATCCTACATAATTATTTTGGCAATTAGCGATGCACGTACACTCAGAAGAGTACTCAGTTGCAGGTATTGCAATACTTTTGAACCCTCATAAAGAGTATAACTGTGCGAAACTGAGGTTTGTCATCAGTAACTTGCCGTCTCAATGCAGAACTCAAATCAGTGACAAATGAACTGTTAGAAAGATATTCTAAGGGACGAGAAAGAGCCCTATCTTATATTAGATGTGTAGGATTACAAGAGTCATTAAATAAAATAAGGAATTTGACTTACAACAAACAGTTTTCTTGAATTAGATTTTCACTCTGCAGCAGAGTGTGCGCTGATATGAAACTTCCTGACCGATTAAAACTGTGTGCCGGACAGAGACTCGAACTCGGGACCTTTGCCTTTCGCGGGAAAGTGCTCTCGTTCTGGAAACATCCCCCAGGCTGTGGCTAAGCCATGTCGCCGCAATATCCGTTCTTCTAGGAGTTCTGCAAAGCTACAGAAGAGATTCTGTGAAGTTTGGAAGATAGGAGACGAGGTATTGACAGAATTGAAGCTGTGAGGGCGGATGCTGAGTCGTGGTTCGTTAGCTCCGTGATAGAGCACTTGCCCGCGAAAGTCAAAGGTCTTGAGTTCGAGTCTCGGTCCGGCACACAATTTTAATCTGTGAGTAAGTTTCAACAATTTTCTTTTTCTGAAGAATGTCAGTAGCATTTGCAATGATTCCACAGGAAAGCAATAAAAATAAACTAATTTTAAGAAAATTTATTGCGAAAATGTAAGGTTTGCGGTTCTCACGGACGCCTGCTGCGCGTGCGAGGATTGCGCGTGGTGTGTCTGGCGCCGGCTGCTCACGTCGCCTGCCGAGCGGCCGCCAAGCGTGGCGTGGCGTAGGCGGGGTGTTGTGTACACACGGCACCAGGGCAATGGCAGTTCGGCACTACGTACGCACTGACGCTTGCGTGTTTTGGTAGTGTGAAAATATAATAAATGTCAAAGAAAAATTACGAATATGACACGGCATTCAGTAGCTCGTTGATCCCAGGTAAAAGGAGAAAGAAAATATTATCCTTCTTCGTGTCCTGCGTGAACTTGGTCGATATGGAGAAATCGGTGAGAAGGTTACAAATGGCTCTGAGCACTATGGGACTTAACATCTTAGGTCATCAGTCCCCTAGAACTTAGAACTACTTAAACCTAACTAACCTAAGGACATCACACACATCCATGCCCGAGGCAGGATTCGAACCTGCGACCGTAGCAGTCCCGCGGTTCCGGACTGCAGCGCCTAGAACCGCACGGCCACCGCGGCCGGCGAGAAGGTTACAAGTTGAGTGTCAGTCGGTAGAGAAAAAAAAAACTCAAATCTTCGGGGGAACAAATGGAAATACATTATGTTATCAAAAGTATCCGAACACCTGGCTGAAAATGACTTACAAGTTCGTGGCGCCCTCCATTGGTAATGCTGGAAGTCTATATAGTGTTGGCCTACCCTTAGTCTTGATGACAGCTTCCACTCTCGCAGGCATACGTTCATTCACGTGAAGGAAGATTTCTTGGGGAATGGCAGCCCATTCTTCACGGAGTGCTGCACTGAGGAGAGGTATCAATGCCGGTAGGTGACGCCTGGCACGAAGTCGGCGTTCCAAAAGATCTATAGGATTCAGATCAGGACTCTGTGCAGGCCAGTCCATTACAACGATGTTATTGTCGTTAATGACTCCGCCACAGGCCGTACATTGTGAACAGGTGCTCGATCCTGTTGAAAGATGCAATCTCCATCCTCGAATTGCTCTTCGACAGTAAGAAGCAGGAAGGCGCTTAAAACTTCAGTGTAGGCCTGTGTTGTGATAGTGCTACGCAAAACAACAAGTGGTGTAAGCCCCCTCCACGAAAAACACGACCACGCTGTAGCACCACCGCCTCCGAATTTTAGTGTCGGCACTACAAACGCTGGCAGATGACGTTCACCGGGCATTCGCCGTATCTGCACCCTGCCATCGGATCGCCACGTTGTGTACCGTTGATTCGTCACTCCACACAACGTTTTTCCACTGTTCCATCGTCCAAATTTTACGCTCCTTACACCAAGCGAGGCATCGTTTGGCATTTACCGGCATGATGTGTGGCTTATGAGCAGCCGCTCGACCATGAAATCCAAGTTTTCTCACCTCCCGCCTAATTGTCATAGTACTTGCCATGGATACTGATGCAGTCTGCAATTCCTATGTGATGGTCGAGATAGACGTCTGCCTATTAATGATCATGACCCTCTTCAACTGTCGGCGTTCACTATCAGTCAACATACGAGGTCGGCCTGTATGCTTTGTGCTGTACGTGTCCCTTCACTTTTCCACTTCACTATCACATCGGAAACGTGGCCTAGGGATATTCAGGCGTGTGGAAATCTCGGGTGACACCCAGTCACCTGACCACGTTCGAAGTCTGTGAGTTCGTCGGAGCGGTCCATTCTGCTTTCTCATCTTGTCTAATGACTATTGAGGTCGCTGATCTGGAGTACCTGGCAGTAGGTGGCATAAAATGCACCTAATATGAAAAACGTATGTTTTTTTGGGTGTCGGAATACTTTTGATCACATAGTGTATGTCAAATACATACAACGGTCCCTCGCAGGTGCAAAAAAATTAGTCTTCTTAAGTCAAAGGAAATCGAAAAATACATACATGTACGTATCACGTGTTTCGATACTCGCAAACTCACTCATCCAGGTCTACAGATGGACTATCTGTATACACGTCTGGCAAGATGTTTCAGGTGTATAGCGCTTGACTGTGAAACTGATAGGTCACGGGATCGTTTTAATTTAGCCCTCACCTTTGAGCGATATGAGGAGTAGCCAGGGACAACACGTTTTTCGGATTTCTGTCAAAACCTTTCGTCGGTTTGATACCTGGGGTACGTTAGGGACACGCAAATCGCCGAAGAGGAGTTGAAGACTTGCACAAGGTCATTAAGCCACACGAAGTTCTTATTGTTACTTATAATGAAGCGCTAAAGAAACTCTGGTATAGGCATGCGTATTCAAATACACGGATATATAAACCGGCAGAATACGGCACTTCGGTCGGCATCGCCAATATCAGGCAATAAGTATCTGGCGCAGTTGTTAGATCGCTTACTGTCGCTACAATGGCAGGTTATCAAGTTTTAAGTGAGTAGGAACGTGGTGTTATAGTCCGCGCACGAGCGATGGGACGCAGCTTCTCCGAGGGAGCGACGAAATGGGAATTTTGCCGGACGACCATTTCACCAGTGTACCGTGAGTATCAGGAATCCGGTAAAACATCAAACCTCCGACATCGCTGCGGCCGGAAAAGCTCCTGCAAGAACGGGGCCGAGCACGACTCAGCAGAATCGTTCAACGTGACAGAAGTGCAACCCTTCCGCAAATTGCTGCAGGTTTAAATGCTGAGCCATAAACAAGTGATACCGTGTGAACCGGTCGACAAAACATCACCGATATGGGCTTCGGAGCCAAAGGCCCACTCGTGTATCCTGCACGACTCAAAGCTTTACGCCTCGTCTGAGCCCGTCAACACCGGCATTGGACTGTTGCTGACTGGAAACATGTTACCTGGTCGGACGAGTCTCGTTTCAAATTGTATCGAGGGGTTGGGCGTGTAAGGGTATGGAGACAATCTCATGTATCCATGGGCCCTGCATGTCAGCAGGGGACTGTTCAAGCTGGTGGAGGCTCTGTAATGGTGTGGGGCACGGCAGTTGAGTGATATGGGGTCCCTGATACGTCTAGATACGACTCTTGACAGGTGACACGTACGTAAGTATTCTATTTGATCACCTGCATCCATTCGTGTGCATAGTGCATTCCGACGGTCTTTATTCAATTCCAGCAGAACAATGCGAAACCCAACGCGGCCATAATTGCTACAGAGTGGCTCCACAAAGAATCTTCCGAGTTTAAACACTTCCGCTGGCCTCCAAGCTCCCCAGACGTGAACGTTATTGAGCATATCTGCGATGCCTTGCAACCTGCTGTTCAGAAGAGATCTCCACCTCGTCGTACTTTTACGGATTTATGGACAGCGGTGCAGAATTCGTGGTGTCAGTTCCCTCCAGCACTACTTCAGACTTTAGTCAAGTCCGTGCCACATCGTGTTGCGGCACCTCTGCGTGCTCGCGTGGACCCTACACGATATTACGCAGGTGTACCAGTTTCTTTCGGCCTTCAGTGTAAATTATTGCACGAAAATCCAGCGCGACACATCTGTCGCGCACTGTATCAGATTCAGCACTGCCTGCGTTTACATCACCGTTCGCAGTGCGGTACGAAACCGAGTGGTAGGAATCCGGCGAGCGGACGCTCCGAGGTCTGAGAGACGAGGCTCTTTCGAACTGAAGTGACGCCCCCGCCCTCGGACGTCCGGCACGGCCCCCGAACCGCGGCGGAGGCCGGGGCGCTGCAGCGCCCTGAGGCGGCAGCTGTTGCCGTGTTGCGCTCCCGTGCGCCGCTGTCGTCGCCGCCGCCGCCGCCGCCGCCGCCGCCGCCCTCGTCCCGAATTTCACGCGCCGCCGGCGCAGACCCGCTGTAAGGCGAGCGCGGCACTGTAGTTGGCGCCACCGACAGAGCCGTATCTGCTTACTGGCGCGCCACAAAAAAACGGCGGCACACGTGTCCGCTTGTCGCGGGCACACGCTGCCAGCTCGCGTCGGCGGCAGCAGCCGGCCGTCCCCCTCCTCACCTCCCCCGCCTCCCCCTCCCTGCCGCCCCCTCCTCTTTCCTTTCCGCTGCTCTCGCCCGAATCGACAGCGCTCTTTCGTTTCTACTCTCCCAAAAATCGCTTCACGAATCACTGCCATCCGCGGAAATTTCTCCCAGACGGCGAAATTGCTATTTTCGGTACATCTGATTCGTTGAAATCGTAAACGAATAGTAGCCTGAAAATTACACACATCAAAAAAGTTTTGCATCACCCCGGTTCCCAGAACTCCAGAAGATAGACGCTGACTGTGGATGTTGTATCACAGACACAGTCCCTTCGACAGTTCAGAGACGTTGCTAAACCCACCCCCAGATGAGCAGCGCCTATTAGACGGAGGGGGTCCGACAGCCGACCAGTTCCAGTCATCCCACCTGGAAGGAGGTACACGGCTCGTGTTGCCTGTAGTTCAACCGTGCCTAGACGGTCAGTACCGCGGTTCGATCGCGTCCGCATTGTTACTTTGTGCCAGGAAGGGTCCTCAACAAGGGGGTCTCGGAGTGAACAAAAGCGATGTTGTTCTGACATGAAGGAGATACAGAGAGTCAGGAATTGTCGTTGACATGCCTCGCTCACGCCGTCCAAGAACTACTACTGCAGTGGATGACCGCTACCTAAGGATTATGGCTCGGAGGAACCCTGACAGCAACGCCACCATGTTCAATAATGCTTTCGTGCAGCCACAGGTCGTCGTGCTACGACTCAAACTGTGCGCAACAGGCTGCACGATGCGCAACCTCACTCCTAACGTCCACGGCGAGGTCCATCTTTGCAACCACGACACCGTGCAGCGCGGTACAGATGGGCCCAACAACATGCCGAATGGACCACTCAGGATTGGCATCACGTTCTCTTCACCAATAAGTGTCGCATTTGCTTTCAACCAGAGAATCGTTGGAGACGTGTTTGGAGGCAATCCGGTCAGGTTGAAATATCGGCAGCATATTGGTGAGGTATTCGTCTTCATGGACGACAATTCGCGCCCTTCATCGTGCACATCTTATGAATAATTTCTTCACGATAACGATATCGCTCGACTAGAGTCGCCAGCATGTTCTCCAGACATGAACCCTATTCAAACACGCCTGGGATAGACTGAAAAGGGCTGTTTATGGACGACGTGACCCTCCAACCACTCTGAGGGGTCTACGCCGAATCGCCGTTGAGGAGTGGGACAATCTGGACCAACAGTGCTTTGATGAACTTGTGGATGGTATGCCTCGACGAATACAGATATGCATCAATGCAAGAGGACGCGCTAATGAGTATTAGAGGTACCGGCGTGGACAGCAATCTGGACCACCACCTCTTGAAGGTTTCGCTGTATGATGGTACAGCATGAAATGATTGGTTTTCATGAGCAATAAAAAAGGCGAAATGATGTTCATGTTGATCTCTATTCCAATTTTATGTACAGTTTCCCGAACTCTCGGAACCGAGGTGACGCAAAACTTTTTTTCCTGTGTGTAAATCGATATTTGCCTGAACATAGACAATCACCGCGCTTTTGTTCACTGCCAGATCTCCGTAGACATTCTACAAGCTGGGACGCTACCGTTTCTCACTAAAATAAACTCGGTGACACCTTTCTCCGCGAACGCACCTCCTATACAGACGCCATTTTGAAGCCTACGTTAGCGCCGCCACATGCTGGAACGTCATGAAGCGATAGGGGCTGAAGCGGCAATATTGCAAGATGTCCCACAACAAATTGCTTGGTTTTCAACCGAAAGTGGCCGAGAAAACTGTGTTGCATTGCTTATTGTTCACTCTTCCTAACACGTGTGCTTATATGACAAGCTTCGCAGCATGTCAGCCTCGACAGCTGTCGCAGCGTAACGGATGTGACACACTTGTTATGTTTACGTGAACACATATCCAAAGCACGAAAACCGGATTGCGAAGACGAAAACTGTTTTTCATTCTCGTTCGTACATGTTAAGACGTGCAGCGATTTGGTTAATGCAGTGAAATATCGGCTTTCCTATTGTCAGTTGTTTTACACAATGACCTCTGGAAATCAAATGATCCAGTTTCCGATTCAATTAGAATTGTAGCTGCTTATCTTCAACTCAATATCGGAGATAAACAACTTCGTGTGTGTGTGTGTGTGTGTGTGTGTGTGAATTACTAAGGGACCAAATTGCCGAGGTCATCGCCCCCTAGACTTACACACTAGTTAAACTAACTTACGCTAAGAAAAACACACGCACTCATGGGCGAGGGAGGAGTCGAACCTCCGGCGGGAGGGGCCGCGGAATCCGTGACATGGCGCCTCAAACCACGCGGTCATTTCGCGCGGAAAACAATTTCGTGTTCAGTCTAATATTCATACTTATCCATCACTGCTCTATAAGTCACTCCGTCTAGATTAGCCGAAACGTTTTGAAAATAAAACTAACGTGACAACCGAAGCACGCTTCAAGAACGGTTGTGCCTGTACGCTAGAGAAAAATCGGTTGTGGAAGAGGAAACCCGGTAGCTTGGACTGCATTTCCAAGATCGACGTTCGAGTAAAAGAGTTATTGTGAATTCCAGTTCGGGGAGCCGGACATAAGAGCGGCAAGATTCGTGACTGGTACATTTAGCCATCGCGAGAGCATTACAAATCTCATAGAAAGTTTGAAGTGGGACATTCTTGCGGATAGACGGCGCGTTAGACAGAAGGGGCTGCTCGCTAAATTCCGAAATCCGATCTTCACCGAGTATGTAGAGCATATATTTTTAACACCAACTTTCAAAACGCGCAGTGATCACCATTCAAAGATAAGGGAAATAAGAGCGTTCAGACAGTCGTTTTTCCTTCGCGCGATCCGCGAGTGGAACAGAGGGGGGAAATATGACTTTGGAGCGAATTGTGCCCTCCGCCACACACCGGCTAGCGGTGATGTAGATGTAGATGTAGACAAACGTACTGACTGCAGGCCCGGAAACCACGGCGCGAGAGCACGTGACGCGTCTGGCATAGCCATTTTACTCACAGCGCTGTACGAGCACAAGAGCTGTGGTTTCGTCCAGAGACCCCGGCGCCACAGCTAAGCCGACGACGCGGGCCGAGAGCGCAGGCTTCGGGCAGTCGGCGGCGCTCTGGCGGCCGGACCGGCCCCCCCTCACAGCACACGGGCGTCCTCAGGCGGCAGAGGCTCAACACAGAGGCCTGCCTGAGGTGCGTCGGCCGGGACAGCAGTAGTTACAGTTTCTGAAGATATGTACTTCGTAAAGTTGAAATTGTACCTCAAGAGAACAAACAGTTTGATGCTTTGGTAGTCCGTGACAAGTGTAAACTATCCAGTACACATGTGGCAAAGTGAAGTAAATCATTTATAAGTTCACCAGGTGTGCTCAAATAGTAGTCACTTTATATTTTTATGGAAAGATATTTATCCGCTTCAAAGTAATCAGCCTCAGATACAATACACTTGTGCCAATACTTCTTCCATCCCTCGAAGCGCTTCTCATAAGTACTTTTTGGTAGAGCCTCGAGTACTTCCAACGATGCAGTTTTTATTTCCTCAGTCGTTGAAAATCTTCGCCTTTACCGGCCGCTGTGGCCGGGCGGTTCTAAGCGCTACAGTCTGGAACCGCGCAACCGCTCCGGTCGCAAGTTCGAATCCTGCCTCGGGCATGGATGTGTGTGTGATGTCCTTAGGTTGGTTAGATTTAAGTAGTTCTAAGTTCTAGGGGACTGATGACCACAGCAGTTAAGTCCCACAGTGCTCAGAGCCATTTGAACCATTTTTTCTTCGCCTTTCATAGGTCTCTTCAGTTTTGGGAACAGGAAAATGTCGCACAAAGCCAAATCCGGTGAATATGGTGTCTGAGGCATGACTGTCGTGTTGTTTTGGCCAAAAAGTCTCTCACAAGCAACGATGAATGAGCAGGTGCACTGTCGTGATGCAAAAGCCATGATTTGTTTTTTTTTTTTTTAACAATTCTGGTCATTTATTGCGTATTGCTTCTCGCAGACGGTGCAAAACGTCAAGGTAATACTTCCTATTGACCGTACGACCTTGAGGCAAAAATTCATTATGCACTACACAACAATGACAAAAAAACAGTGAGCAAAACTTTGACATTTGATCTAACTTGGCTTGCTTTTTTCAGTCTTACGTCCATTGGGACCATTTGGTTGCGGTTTCGACTTCTATCTGCAAATAAAAAAAAAAAAAGCGAAGTAAGCTGTACACTTGAAACTGTGAACATATGTTCGGGACATGTGACCAACATAACAAAAAAAGATCGATAATCGAATTACGTTGCCCGCGCAATCTGAAAAGTCACCATACTATTGAACAGCCTTCGCTTGTAATAAAGTGAATTAATATTTCATGTGCTCTAGTGTGATGAGACTTCTCCTAGAGCAATGAAAGAACCCAAAGTTGTGGCCAGACGAAAGTAGTTTCGCCTGGTCATAATAAATGCCGTGACCTCCACAGGTACTGCGCTCAAAGCCCTCTGTAAACGCTGTGGCTGCCATAGGCACTGCGCTCACAGCTCTGTACAAATGCCGTGGCAGTGGTAGACACTGTGCCCACACCCTCTGTAAATGCTTCAGCTGCTGCACCCACTGTGCTCACAGCCCTCTATAAATGCTGCGGTTACCATATGCACTGTCACTACAGTTGGGCTGCATTGACCATGGTAACAGTTCTTTGGTTCTAACCGGTCTAGGCGGTGAGCCGAACAGAGTTTATGCGGCAGATACCAGTACGTCAGTGCATGCTGTTTAAACTCTCTGCCAGAATTTACCAATTTTAGCGACTGGCTAGTGATGGCAACCCACGAGCAAGAGTGAGAGACCTGGAGAACACGATTGCCAGGTCAAAAGTTGAACATTCTCTTTATGAGCCAGGTCAGGACAGCATATATAACATGTTGTCTAGCGTTATCTTGTTGAAATATAACGTCACAGTGCCTTCTAATAAAGATGGCAGCCTTTGGCCTTAATACGTCCGAGATGTACTGCTGGTGTCTAAATCAGCGGATATAAGAACCAGAGTTGATTGTGTTGTGTACCTGACAGCATCGTCACGCCAAGTGCTGTGTGTTGAGTACCCGACAGTATCGTCACGCCAAGTGCTGTGTCCGTATGATGATGGCGAGTGCCTTCCGGCAACGTTCGTTCTCCTCAGAGCTTCGACGTGTAGATACGTACTTCTGTGTGCTGAACACAGAACCTATACACAGATGGTGTGACGACATTGCTGTGTGCAGAGCTTTGGCACCGTATGTGCGCCTGTGTCTGCTGCCTTGTCAGTGGAAGCTGAGACACTGGTTATTGTGCTGATTGTCCAGGTGTCGTCACGGTGTTCCTGTGGACACAATCGCCTTTCTGCGAACAAGACCATTTCATTCGAACCGTGTGCCTCCGCGGCCGAACGAACAGTAAGTAATTCCACTCGGGCAATATAGTCCGATTAAAGTTACTCGATAGTTGTCGCTACAGTGCTGCCACATCGGGGGCCAGGTACTGCTGGGCTATAGGTTACACACAAACACGGCAGGTCACTTTACACATGCTGTTAATCTGTAATGCGGAACGATGTTGGAAGTGGTCGGCTCGAGGTATGTCGAAAATACGAGATGCTCTGTCGACAGGAGATTTTAAGTGGCGTATGAGTGAACTGCGGTAGACGTCGGGTTTCGTAGCCCTTAAAAAATGGTTCAAAGGGCTGTGAGCACTATGGGACTTAACATCTGAGGTCATCAGTCCCCTAGAACTTAGAACTACTTAAACCTAACTAACCTAAGGACATCACACACATCCATGCCCGAGGCAGGATTCGAACCTGCGACCGTAGCAGTCGCGCGGTTCCCGAGTGAAGCGCCTAGAACCGTAGCCCTTAATTTAGACATGTCCTAACCTAACTACAACTTCGTGATGTGCAATGTATCTGGAAGAAACAGCGGTCAACAGTCTGCAACAGAAAAAAAAGAAAAAGAAAAAGAGAAAAAAAAAACAGTTTCAACTCTAAAAGCAAACTGCAAGGTTTCGCTATCACTGGTTACCTGAAATTACCCTCATGCTGGCTAAATGAGCTGCAGCATCAACAAACGATGAACAGTCCTGGTTGGTACTTGGTTGCACAAGCAGAGTCCAAACGAAAGGAGAATGGAAGAAAAAAAATAAATGTACAAAAGTCATTGCTTTGATGAAAATTAGAAATAATAAAGCTACATTTAAACCGATTAATTGAGTAAAAATATAACGAAACTCTCTTGATTAGATTTATGAGTAAAAAAATTCCTCTACATTGGACGAGAATTGAACCTACGACCTTATACAAGTGAAGTTCATACGTTAACCATTGCACTACACCAGATCATGTGCTAGCCCTGTCGCAACGATAAAATGCAGCCTTCAGAAATTCGGCTCCATACAATTTTGTGCGAAGCTTATCTAATATAAGCCGATCCCTGTGACTATGATAACTGTGTATATGACGCTGGGTTGTGTCGTAAGCAGAAGTTGTCTAGTAGTGTTTGCTTAGTGATGTGTCTGAAATGTGTGCACTGAATTAGCATCGTCCTCTCTCTCTCTCTCTCTCTCTCTCTCTCTCTGTGTGTGTGTGTGTGTGTGTGTGTGTGTGTGTGTGGAGTGACTTTTGCTTTTGGTGAGGTTGTCATGTGTACTGAAATACGAAGTAAAATGCCGTGATTCGGGATCCAAACACATCAACAAAGAATGCCAGACAAGTAATTCGAAGTGAAATGACCCATTGTTGTGCTACGGCGAACAGTTCGGGTGTGACGTTGAGCGTTGTGATTGGAGGAAACCAGCTCCAGCGCGTGCAGTGTCAACAATCAAGTAATTTTGATCAGATGATGATGATGATGATGATGATGATTGATTTGTGGGGCGCTCAACTGCGTGGTTACAAGCGCCAGTCTTTACACAGTCCAATCTCGCTACTTTCACGAATGATGATGAAGTGATGATGACAACACAAACACCCAGTTAGAGGGCAGAGAAAATCCCCAACCCTGCCGGTATCGAACCCTCGACCCCGTGATCCAGAGGCATCACGATAGGCACTAGACCACGAGCTGCGGACATTTTTATCGGACTGTAGTTGCGTGGAGCCGTCGAGATCCTGCGTGACACTGAGTGAGTATTGTTTTCCTGGACTGAATAATTCGATATTCGCATAACGGTCGTGGGACCTCGACCAAAGTGACAGCGATACTGCGCATCGGTGTCGCACACTGCCGCCGACACCTGCTGGCAGACGTTTCTCCTCGCCGTGAGAGGCACTAACAGCTGACACTCAGTTCGAAAGAGGAGGCCACTGCTAGTCTTTCCTTGCACAGAGACCACAGACGACGCTACTCGTATCTGCGTCGGAATGCTCATCGTCTGGCTTTCTGAGCCAGTTGTGCGTTTCTCGGGTTCCGCCTTCGCGGCGTCGCAGCTTCAGTGGGCGGCGGTGTACCTCCGGGCCAGAACACAATTATAGGCAGACGAGGGTGCGTTCGGCTTCGTTCGGCGCCAGCCGGTCCTCGACGTCAGTGGCTAAAGTTAACGCGAGCTCGATAGCTCGATCACTTTCCGAATCTTCCAGAATTGCACAGTAACAGTAACAAACTTTCAGACTCGCATGCTTCTAACTCGCACCTCAAAAAAGACGTGCACACTATACTCCATTCACCGAAACAAGAGACGTACTGTAAACAGGGCAAGGCGCGTGACCACAGCGGTGCCGTCGAGGGGTGTACAAAGCAGGGGCGTCAGAAATTAAAAAATTAAAGTCGTGTTTTTTGTAATTTGGCGCCTGAACTTGATAAAGTGATCCGAGAACTACCTTCCGACACCTTTTTTTACATTACATTAAAATTTATTGTCACTGAAAAAGAGAAATATTTAAGCTTTAACGAAAAGTTGTTTTTTCGCTTTACTCTATATTTATCACGCCATATCTCCTAAACTGTGTGCCGCACAGCAAAATAATTTTGTAATTGCCTTCAGTACTATATGTTGATGAAGTCTGCAAATTTTCTGCCCAATAGAGTCGGAAATAGTGAAGTAATAAATTAAAATCTCACGTCTGATGCAGAACTTTTACCAAATCATCATCCGAAATATAGTAAGCGACAAACTTTTCCCCTTTGAATTTTTTTGTGGGGGTGTAAGCGAGAAAAGTTTCATAAAGGTTTGAATTTAATTTTGTAGTTTGTTCGAATGCGGTGGGTGGAACCGTTTGTCCTTTATGAGCGGTGCATTGTGCGGTTCGCAGGCGCGGCGCTCAGTCAGTGTGGCCGTCTCAGTTGCAGGTGTGAGCTCGTTAGTGGGTGTTGTGCAGCGGCCATTTCAGGATATCTTAAGTTCTTCTGCAAAGACGCTTGAAAGACTAGTTGTTGATTATTAGAGTAAGTATATCTGTTAGTAGTCACGCTGAGCATTCACTGTTTGTGTGTGAATCCAATAGCATGGTTTCTTATTCTATGTATTCACTTATTTCATTAGCATCACATACGGCTGTCCTCATTATGTCATCCACGGATTCAGCGAGCGTGGTCGACGTGTCAGTTCTGAGTCTACCAAAGAAGCGAGCAAAGAAGAAATCATTAAGTTCTCCTGAGAAGCACATGGTACTTAATGTGTATAAAACGAAACTGTTACATCCAGAGCAGTCGATGAGTGACATTGTTTCGAAAACAGCTGCAGCTACAGGTGCTGGACATTCTTCAATGTATCGTGTGATGAGTGAGAACAAGGCCACACACTCTTTGAAGTCTCCCAAGAAAGGAAAATTACGACAGAAACTTTCTGAAAGTGTTGATGACTTCGATAGAAATGCGATACGAAGGAAAGTACACGATTTTTTTTTCGTAAGGAATTGTCAACAATTGCTTACAGTCGTGAACGTAGATGCAGATCTGGGCAATTTTCGGAGAACTACATTTTATAAGTTATTGAGAGAAACGAATTTCAAATATGTCCGGTGTGGGCGCGATAGCATGCTTATAGACAGGGATGACATGATTTTATGGAGGCGGCGTTATCTTCGAACCATTAAACGGTTGAGAGATGAAGGCAGACCCATTCACTATTTGGACGAGACATGGGTGAACGCAGGACATACCCGAAGTTACATCTGGGTAGATGACACTATAAATTCCTCAAAACAAGCGTTTCTGTCCGCATTATCCACCGGAAGCAAGGGCCCATTAGGTATAGGGAAACGTCTGATTATCGCACACATTGGCAGCAAAGCAGGGTTCGTTGAAGTATGTGTGTGGACTTTCGAATCCAAGAAAAGTGGAGATTATCATGAGATGTGCGCCGAAACATTCGAGAAGTGGTTTCAAGATGTTCTTCCTCGCCTTCAGGTAAAATGCGGTTATTGTTCTTGATAACGCGCCGTACCATTCTCGGAGAAAAGAAAAAGTTCCCAGTGCGAATTCCAATAACCACGAAATATCAGAGTGGCTAAAATCAAAAAACATCGATTTCGAAGACGGTATGTTGAAGAAAGGACTTTTAGATATAGTTAAAAATCATAGAACAGCGCACAACGAATATGCAATAGATGAAATAGCAAAGAATGCAGGGAAAACTGTTCTCAGAATTCCTCCGTACCACTGTGAATTAAACGCCATCGATTTAGTGTGGACAGAATCAAAGGCTATGTTGCAGCGGAAAACAAAACATGCAAAATGCCGGAAGTGCTGCTAGAAGAAGCAGTAAGAACGGTGACTGCACAGGATTGGAGCAAGTGCGTCCTCCATGTCGTAGAAAAAGTGGAAACTCAAATGTGGAAATTAGACTGCATTATAGAAGAGAGAGAGGAGCGGTTTGTTATAAACCTCAATGAAAACAGTTCGACAGAGTGAACCTTGTTTCGCCCTTTATCATTATTATTACTGGTATTGTTATTAAAATTAACAATTAATTGTTTTTGAATGGGGCGTTTTGTTAGCAACCTGAATGACAGCAAAACTGCTTCGACATAATGAACTCAGTTTAACATTATTGTTAAATTTATTTCGTACATTGTTGCTCAGGTTTCCCACGGTCCGTTGTGACAGCTCGGCAGCCAGCCGAACCCCGCCAGCTGCAAAGCGTGCGCCAAGGATTTTCCACACCCCTACGTATCACGTGAACACCGAATGCTTTCTCTGGAAACGAGCGTAGTCACTCACGTGACACTGTTTATGTTTCGTCCCAGCTCTCGGTGAATAGACTGTAGATTTCAAGATCTACGTGTCCTCCAAATAACTACACGGGTCGTACTCGAACCCTGTTCGGTAGACACAGGTGGGTTCCGTCAGCAGCTGCAAAAACCGGTACGTTGGCTCGAAACGCGAATGCGAAGCCCGAGCGCTTATTCGGGAATACGGTTGAAACTGGAGCCGTGGCAGCAAGGTGAGCCGTCCCGCCCGGCACACTCTGCGGGGGCGGGCTCCGGCGCCCCGCAGCGGCTCCTGCCAGGGGCGGAGAGACGTGGAGGCGCCCCGGCTGGCCACACACCGCCACACCGTCCGCTCCTAACACCTCTGTACGTTTCATCGTCAGAATTATTGTTGTTGTTGTTGTGGTCTTCAGTCCTGAGACTGGTTTGATGCAGCTCTCCATGCTACTCTATCCTGTGCAAGCTTCTTCACCTCCCAGTACCTACTGCAACCTACATCCTTCTGAATCTGCTTAGTGTATTCATCTCTTGGTCTCCCTCTACGATTTTTACCCTCCACCCTCCAATGCTAAATTTGTGATCCCTTGATCCCTCAGAACATGTCCAACCCACCGGTCCCTTCTTCTTGTCAAGTTGTGCCACAAACTCCTCTTCTCCGCAATTCTGTTCAATACCTCCTCATTAGTTATGTGATCTACCCATCTAATCTTCAGCATTCTTCTGTAGCACCACATTTCGAAAGCTTCTATTCTCTTCTTGTCCAAACTATTTATCGTCCATGTTTCACTTCCATACATGGCTACACTCCATACAAATACTTTCAAAAACGACTTCCTGACACTTAAATCTATACTCGATGTTAACAAATTTCTCTTCTTCAGAAACGCTTTCCTTGCCATTGCCAGTCTACATTTTATATCCTCTCTACTTCGGCCATCGTCAGTTATTTTGCTCCCCAAATAGCAAAACTCCTTTACTACTTTAAGTGTCTCATTTCCTAATCTAATTCCCTCAGCATCACCCGACTTAATTCGACTACATTCCATTATCTTCGTTTCGCTCTTGGTGATGTTCATCTTATATCCTCCTTTCAAGACACTTTCCATTCCGTTCAACTGCTCTTCCAAGTCCTTTGCTGTCTCTGACAGAATTACAATGTCATCGGCGAACCTCAACGTTTTTATTTCTTCTCCATGGACTTTAATACCTACTCCGAATTTTTCTGTTGTTTCCTTTACTGCTTGCTCAGTATGCAGATTGAATAACATCGGGGACAGGCTACAAACCTGTCTCACTCCCTTCACAACCAACGCTTCCCTTTCCTGTCGCTCAACTCTCATAACTGCCATCTGGTTTCAGTACAAATTGTAAATAGCCTTTCGCTCCCTGTATTTTACCCCTGCCACCTTCAGCATTTGAAAGAGAGTATTCCAGTCAACATTGTCAAAAGCTTTCTCTAAGTCTACAAATGCTAGAAACGTAGGTTTGCCTTTCCTTAATCTTTCTTCTAAGATAAGTCGTACGGTCAGTATTGCATCACGTGTTCCAACATTTCTGCGGAATCCAAACTGATCTTCCCCGAGGTTGGCTTCTACCAGTTTTTCCATTCGTCTGTAAAGAATTCACGTTAGTATTTTGCAGCTGTGACTTATTAAACTGATAGTTCGGTAATTTTCGCATCTGTCAACACCTGCTTTCTTTGGGATTGGGATTATTACATTCTTCTTGAAGTCTGAGGGTATTTCGCCGGTCTCATACATCTTGCTCACCAGATGGTAGAATTTTGTCAGGACTGGCTCCCCGAAGGTCGTCAGTAGTTCCAATGGAATGTTGTCTACTCCTTGGCTTTGTTTCGACTCAGGTCTTTCAGTGCTCTGTCAAACTCTTCACGCAGTATCGTATCTCCCATTTCATCTTCATCTACATCCTCTTCCATTTCCATAATATTGTCCTCAAGTACATCGCCGTGTATAGACCTTGTATATACTCCTCCCACCTTTCTGCTTTCCCTTCTTTGCTTAGAACTGGGTTTCTATCTGAGCTCTTGATATTCATGCAAGTGGTTCTCTTTTCTCCAAAGGTCTCTCTAATTTTCCTCTAGGCAGTATGTATCTTACCCCTAGTGAGATAAGCCTCTACATCCTTACATTTGTCCTCTAGCCATCCCTGCTTAGCCATTTTGCACTTCCTGTCGATCTCATTTTTGAGACGCTTGTATTCCTTTTTCCCTGCTTCATTTACTGCGTTTTTATATTTTCTCCTTTCGTCAACTAAATTCAATATTTCTTCTGTTACCCAAGGATTTCTATTAGCCCTCGTCTTTTTACCTACTTGAACCTCTGCTGCCTTCTCTATTTCATCCCTCAGAGCTACCCATTCTTCTTCTACTGTATTTCTTTCCGCCATTCCTGTCAATTGTTCCCTTATGCTCTCCCTGAAACTCTGTACAATCTCTGGTTTAGTCAGTTTATCCAGGTCCCATCTCCTTAAATTCCCACCTTTTTGCAGTTTCTTCACTTTTACTCAACAGTTCATAATCAATAGATTGTGGTCAGAGTCCACATCTGCCCCTGGAAATGTCTTAGAATTTAAAACCTGGTTCCTAAATCTCTGTCTTACCATTATGTAATCTATCTGATACCTTTTAGTATCTCCAGGGTTCTTCCATGCATACAACCTTCTTTTATGATTCTTGAACCAAGTGTTAGCTATGATTAAGTTATGCTCTGTGTTAAATTCTACCAGACGGCTTCCTCTTTCATTTCTCTCGCCCAATCCATTATGTCTTAAGAATTATTAAGTCTTAAAAATCTGTCCTCCGTCAAAACTTATCCGTTATTTTTATCCGTACTTTCCCTATTCATTCAGGCAATCACGATACATCTTTGGGCACTTTCATATTTTGAGAAGAGTGGGTAGGTGCGTCGGCAGACGCCTCACTTTCACTGCACAAGTGGAAGCACGTATAGATCGAATTGTTAAAGCCTAAAAAGGGAAAAAGTAGACACGGACTTCCGGTGATAACTTAAGGAGCGTCATGTCGCACTCGAGGCAACTGGGCGAGGATTATTGATACAGGTACAAGACAAGGATTGTTTTGCTCCCACCTACCGGTTTCAACTACTTTTCAGGGTCGCCCCACTACCGGTTGGACGTTTATAAAGAAATTTTTCGTGCTGCCTTTTACATAAAAAACGTGCTCATATCTATTGATTTGTGCCAGTATTGTTTACGACAGTCTGTCTTTCTCCCGTTATAGACGATCCTCAGTCCCACACTCGCGACGTGTTTGCCAGTTTCTGAAGCTGGAGGTCTACCTGAGTGAGGTCCACCGCCGACGTGCCGGCGGGAAACTCGTGCTCTCGATGACGAGCGGTCCCCGTGGGCCCGTTTCAACTCATCAGAGGCCTCTCTCGAGGACCCACCCGAGCTCAGCAGAAAACTTAGTGGGCTAACGTTCGACTAAATGTAGCTCTTCAATTCTCGTAGCACACGACAGAAACACAGCTTCACTGGTGGCGCCCTCAAAAATCGCAGCACGATGTACAGAGCTGAAACTCGGACCGATCATCTGGAAAGGTTGAGCAACCCCGTCTACACGAGTAGAACAACGCAGCATTGCGAGGTCGCCTGAAACGTTGTCAGCCTCATTAGTAGCTCACACACCTCTTGTATACTTAGAAGGAGACACAGCATTGGTCGTATTTTTTTGTTTTATTAACCGCAAAATTGATTTTCGGTCACTTAGTGACCATCCTCAGTGCTGTAATATACAATTTAAATTGGTATGTTATACATATATTTATATATATTAAAAATATTTATCCTATGTGTGCCCAAGTGTTTATCAGCCTACTGTATAAAAAAATGAAGTTGATCGGCCGAGAACCTTTCGAGATTTTTGGTAACAACGGTACGTAACAGTTTGTTTTCGTACACGGAGGTGACAAAAGTCATGCGTTAGCGATACGTACATACACAGACGTCGGCACAGTTGCACATACACGTGGTTCGTGTGAAGAGATTCCTGGCGTGCTTACAGTCGCAAGACAGGAATTGACACGAGTTTGAATGTAGAATGGTAGATGGAGCTAGATGCGTGGGACATTTCGGAACTGGTTAGGAATTCAGTATTTCCAGATCCACAGCGGCAAGAGTGTGCTGTTAATACCAAATTTCACGCACGATCTCCCACCACAGATAACGCAGAGGCCGATGGCTTAACTGGACGACTGTGAGCAGCGGCGTTTGCCTACAGTTGTCGGTGCTTACGGACGAGCAACACTGGGTGGAATAAGCGCAGAACTAAATGTGGGCTGTACGGAGGACTTATCCGTTTGGACAGTGTGGCGGCATCTGGTGCTAACGGGCTACGGCAGCAGACGGCGGACTCGAGCGCCTTCGCACACCCCCTGCAGCACCCCTCCTGGCCGCGTGACCACATGCACCGTATGATCAAAAGTATCCGGACTCCCCCAAAAACATATGCTTTTCATATTAGGCGCATTGTGCTGCCATCTACTGCCAGGTACTCCATATCATCAACCTCAGTAGTCATTATCATCTTGAGAGAACATAATGGAGCGCTCCGCGGCACTCGTGGACTTCGAACGTCGTCAGCCGATTCCCCCTGTGTCATATGTCTGTACGCGACATTTCCATAATCCTAAACATCCTTAGGTCCACTGTTTCCGATGTGATAGTGAAGTGGAAACGTGGAGGGACACGTAAAGCACAACAGCGCACAGGTCGACCTCGTATGTTGACTGACAGAAACCGTCGACAGTTGAAGAGGGTTGTAATGTCTAATAGGCAGACTTACATCCAGACCATCAGACAGGAATTCCAAACTGCATCAAGATCCGCTGCAAGTACCGTGACAGTTAGGGGAGAGGTGCCAAGCGTGGATTTCATGGTCGAGCAGCTGCTCGTGAGCCACGCATCACGCCGGTAAATCCCAAACGACGCCTCGCTTTCTGTAAGGAGCGTAAAAACGACGCTTGAACAGTGGAAAAACGTTCTATGGACTGACGAATCACGGTACACAAACTGGCGATCCGATGGCAGGGTGTGGGTATGGTGAATGCCCAGTGAACGTCATCGGCCAGCGTGTGAAGTACCAACAGTAAAATTCGGAGGCGGTGGTGTTATGGTGTCGTCTTGTTTTCCGTGGAGGAGTTTGCACCCCTTGTTCTTTTGCGTGACACTATCACAGCACAGGCATTGACGTTTTAAGCACCTTCTTGCTTCGCACTGTTGAACAGCAAATTGGGGATGGGGATTGCATCTTTCAACACAATCGAGCACCTGTTCATAATGCACGGCGTGTGGCGGAGTGGTTACACGACAATAACATGTAATGGACTGGCCTACACAGAGTCCTGACCTGAATCCTATAAAAGTCCTTTGGGATGTTTTGGAAAGCCGACTTCGTGCCAGGCCTTACCGATCGATATCGATACCTCTCCTCAGTGAAGAATGGGCTGCCATTCCCCAAGACAGCTTCCAGTACCTGATTGAACGTATGCCTGCGAAAGTGGAAGCTGTCATCAAGTCTTAAGGGTGGGCCAACACCGTACTGAAATGCAGCATTGCCGATGGAGGCGCCACGAAGCTGTAAGTCATTTTCAGCCAGGTGTCCGGATACTTTTGATCGTACAGTGTATGTTGGACCCTAGAAGACTGGAAATTCGTGAGCTGTTTAGACGAATCCCGAATTTAGTTCGTGTGGTGCGCATACCACACAAAGTGATGGAGTGAAGTTCTGGACGAGGCACGGTGCGAGCTGGTGGTGACTCCTTTGTGGTGTGTGCTGTGTTTACGCGGGATGGAATGGATCCTCTGGTCCAACTGAACCGGTCATTGGTCGGAAATGATTACGTTCAGCTACTTGGAGCCACTCGTGGACTCGGATGTTCCCAAACATCGATGGAATTTTTACAGATGACACGTCAGTGGACCACAACTGTTCCCGAACGGTTTGAAGAACATTCCGGACAACTCGAGGGAACGACTTGGCCGACCAGATTGCCCAACACGAATCTCGTATTGCATTATGGGACATATCGCGAGGTTTCGCAGAAAATGCCGTACCGGCAACACTTTTGCAGTTACTGACGGTTATGGAGGCAGCACGGCTCAATGTTTTTGCAGGGTACTCCCAACGACATGTGGTGTCCGTGTTACGTCGAGTTGCTGCACTGTGCCAGCCAAGAGGAGCTCTGACGCGGTATTAGGAGGTATTATGTTACTTTTGCCAGGTCATTGTACAGTGTGGTGGTAAAGATAACTTCGCCAATGATATTGTATGTGTGCTCGAGATGGCCCTCCCCCAGTGAGTGACGCGGCTGCTGCGGCTGTTTGACAGGCACGCCGCCGCTGACGGGGACGGGGACGGTGCGCGTCGAGGTGCAGGACGTGAACGACCACGCGCCGGAGTTCGCGCGCCAGGCGTACGAGGCGAGCGTGGGCGAGAACCTGCCGGCGGGCACGGCCGTGCTGCGCGCCGCCGCCACCGACCGCGACCAGGGCGACAACGCGCGCCTGCGCTACTCGCTGCTCGGCGAGCGCGCGCACCGCTTCTCCGTCAACCCAGAGTACGTGGCTGCGCGGCTGCTGCTACCCTACCCTCCCCTCCCCTCCCCTCCCCTCCTCACTCCTCCGCCTGTCCGCTCCACGCTCCACACTCGACACGACGCCCTCGTCGTCGCCGAGGCAGCTTTCCCACGTGCGGACTCTCCGTGCTCTCGCCTTCAACCATCCACGTACTTTCCGCTTCCCTTTATGTCGTCCGTCATCTCCCATATCCTCCTTTCTCCTCCTTTCTCTCAATCGACCTCCCACAAACTAGACTCCGTTCATCGTTAGAATTAACTTGATGTAAACAAACACAAACGCGACGGTTGGTAAGAAGCCGTAGCACACGTACATTGGTGTTGTTACGCTCTCGGAAGTAGGTCCTACTTATGTATTAGATATCTTATTGCTAAGTTACATTACATGAAACTTTAAGATAAATTTATTTATTAAGAGTCATCAAACGTATACCTTAATCACGCTTTAGCTATGTTGTTTTATTTCAAAAATCGTGTACAGTCTCTGCACTGTTGTGCTCTGACTGTTACGCTGCTAATACGAAGTATGAAAATGGCTGATCACTGTTCCGGAGTGAATCACGCGTGCGGAACACGGTTACAAAGAGCCGAGAAATAGATTGACCTTAACGTCTTTCATAAACTCACAGAGATAACCGGCTTTGGAGTTTTTCGAGGCACTGTAATAGACACCCACGACGAATGTGTAGCGATAACGGTAGCGTAGTATATTACTATTATATTGTCGTTCGTGGTTCAGTTGTTCAAGTTTTGTCTGACTCTTTCTTTTCTCGTTCAATTTGAAATACCTAAATTTTGTAATTACTAAATTCATCATCATTATGCACGTGAAATTCCTGTTTTCATTGCAAATATAAATCATTAACTATCGATATTTTATGGAAGACTCTTAGTAAAGGTTGCTTAAATTAATAAAACATAACATTTAATTTTTGGGCCGGCCGCGGTGGTCTAGCGGTTCTGGCGCTGCAGTCCGGAACCGCGGGACTGCTACGGTCGCAGGTTCGAATCCTGCCTCGGGCATGGGTGTGTGTGATGTCCTTAGGTTAGTTAGGTTTAAGTAGTTCTAAGTTCTAGGGGACTTATGACCTAAGATGTTGAGTCCCATAGTGCTCAGAGCCATTTGAACCATTTAATTTTTGAAGGCAAAAACGAAGAACCAAATACTCTTTTACTTGGACTCTGTCCATTGCTTCGTAGCACAGGTGTGGATAGTTTGGCAGAAACGTGGAAAACAACCATTTTCACAGCATTGTGCACACCAAACAAATGCTGCGTTTTTACATTTGCCACTGTGCCATTACAGTATGAACCCAACAGATCTGATCTCGAGGCAATTTAAGGGATGCGGCCTGATAAATGACGAGAGTGTTAAGCTGCCAGGCGTACTGCATCTAACGCACGCAGCTTTTTCACAACTCACTGCCGAACACTGGTGCCGTGAAGAACAGAACGTCATAAGAGAAGAGGAGAAAATGCGGTGTCTGTGTGTCTCCGTGGACTCTGTTGTTGATCGACTCGTTTGTTATCAACGTAGCAGACGGCAGTTCCGGAAGTGAAACGTATTTCTCAGATTCGGATAAGAAAGGAGCTAAGAGATTACCTGACGATTGACTGTAATTAATACCTCCATTGACTTCAGTACTCAACCGTGCGCTGAGATCCCTGCAGTACGCTTTTGCATCACACACAGCTCGCTCGGAAAAAAAGCCCTGTGTTTAAGATAGGAATTTTCATCACTTTTGTTTGTAATGAGAATACTAAGTCAGGCGAGAGCGAGAGCATTTTGTGCTTTCCGTTAGTCACCTAAGAAGCACGTGGCAATGCTGGAGTTTTGCCAAATATTATTTCATTCTTTTTAAAAATTAAATGACGTTCGAAGCTGCGTTGCTTCTCTGTTCATCTCTTTTTATGTCTGAACTGCAACTGCTCACACCGTCGCAGGGTAGTTGGACCGTTGGCTGGCCAGTGCCGTCTAACGTTAATTCGCCGGTGAAGCTGTTGTCCCGCGTTATCGCCCAGTCCACGTGCGTGTAACACAGCGTTAAACGTACTCGACTGTACTGGTCACAGCTTGGCCTCCGCCGCACGTGAAACGAAATCCAAAGAGATCGAGCAAACGCGGAAGAATACGTGGCGCAATGCTTACACCAGGGTCGTTCTTATGATGAACCGAGTATAGTCCTTCCAAAGCGTCTGTCAGCGAGCACTCCCACCTCCAGACATGTCCCACCTTCCGTCCTCTTGTAGCCTGCACCAGCCTTCTCCTCTCACCGACCGTTTCCTTCCAACTTTATCATCTCTGTTCTCCTGCATACACACAAAACAAGTGCTTTTAGTCAATGTTCAGCCTCTCACCTCAGTGTCCGTTTTTCTACCCCATAGAGTGCCACAATCCAGAAAAGAAACACACTTGGCAAGCCTTTCCCTCGGACCTATAGTTAACCACACACAATAATCATCTGCTGTTTCTATTCAATGACTCCTTCGCTACAACAGCGCCAATTTTCATCTCCTCATGACATCTCGAGTCATCGATGATCATACCTGCTGGGTATTAAAATGTTGCTACTTGACTGAAAATAATTTGCCCCATCTTCATATTTCCGAGTCTTCTTGCTCTTCCGGACACCGCGCTCTTTGTTTTCGCTGTATTGATTCTCACTCCACATTCCACACGAGCTCCATTCAGGTGTTTGAGCTTTTTATTTGCAGTTCGTTATTTTCAGACACTAATAACATGCCATCAGCAAATTTTATACACACTGTTTTTTTCCCGTTCATACTCATCTTTTTCCATCTGGGCCTCTTCCGAGCATAACTCGAAGAGCTACAGGGGAGGCAACCACCTTTTCCAAAGCCCCTTCCAATGCTGCTTTCTTCCGCTATTTCATTTCCAATTCTTTTTCTTACTTTCTGTAATAAATACAGATTCTGCACCAGTCGTCTCTCCTGTCAGACCACTCCATTGCCGTTCAAAATATCCATCACCTCGTTCCATCCAACTCTGTCGAAAGATTTTTTCTGATTAAATCAAAACAGCATACATTTCTGTCCCTCTCTTAATATTTCATTCCTCTAAGATTCTTAACATAACGATAGCATCTCGTGTTTCTTTCCCTCTTCTAAACCCGACCTGCTCGTCTGCAGTTCATCTGTCCAAATCGCCATATAGCCTTTTATTGAGCGCCCTCAACAATACTTTAGCTACACGGTGTATTACACTGACAGTGCTATCGTTACAGAGCTCGGCAGTTTTCTTCCTACTTTCCCCTGTTCCCAACACTTCTGCTGGCAAGATATCGATTCCACATGCCTTGCGATTCTTCGTGTCCTTCAGCGCTTTTTCGACTTCTGCTACACAATATACATGTCATTAGTTAGATGTAGTATAATTTAAAAGTTATTATACTGCGGAGGAAAAAAGAGACAGTTTACATTCGATCTTGAGAACTGCAACACTAAATGTAATTAATTTACAGGCTACAACACGAGAGAAGGAAAGTTGCTAATCACCATATAGCGGAGATGCTGAGCCGCGATAGGCACAGTAAAAAGATTCACCCAATCATAGCTTTCGGCCATTAAGGCCGTTGTCAGCAGTAGACACACACATACACACACGCACACACAGGCTAATAATTCAACTATGGGCGCTATGAGTAATAGTCGTTAGAGAAGATCTGGAAGGGGAAGAGAAAGAGGAACGTTATACAACTCAGTTGACAATAACGGTGGTGGGGGGGGGGGGGGGGGTTGGAGGAGGGGGGTGAGCGAGTTCAGGCGAGGAAGGCAGGCCGCGGCGCGTACGTCTCGAACGTAGGCCTGAACTCGTTCACTCGCCCAGCTCAGCATAAAAAATACGTCTCTGAACCTGTTAACTCGCAGCTGGCCGTGTAAGTAGTAATGAGAATTGCTTCTTCTACTGGAATCTATTATTATGAAATCTTACTGATTAAAAGCACTACAACAAAATTTAGTTTAAGGTAAAAAAAATGGTTCAAATGTCTCTGAGCACTATGGGACTTAAGAGCTGTGGTCATCAGTCCCCTAGAACTTAGAACTACTTAAACCTAACTAACCTAAGAACGTCACACACATCCATGCCCGAGGCAGGATTCGAACCTGCGACCGTAGCGGTCACGCGGTTCCAGACTGAAGCGCCTAGAACCGCACGGTCACACAGGCCGGCTTTAAGGTCAGTACTCGATATAAATGGTATAACGGCTTGTTTGTAGCAGTTAATCTCTTCTGCTTAATAGTCGTTATTTCGTACAAGAAATGTTGCCTTCTGCAACTGGTAATTATCTTGGCATGGTTTTCATTTTATTGTACCCCCAATTACAAGTAGGCCTATGGACTTTCGATCATTGTAGGACTAATAACAGCAAGACTGCATAATAGCGCATTCCATTAGAAGATGCAATTTTCGATTGTGCGTATACAAAGTGAGCCGGTGTGGAAACGCAGTTTGTCTGCCGAGTTGAACAAGCGAGCGAGCTCAGGCCTACCTGCGAGACGTACGCGCCGCGGCCTGTCTTCCTCGTAGGCCTCGGGGGAAAACAAAGTGACTTCACTGATTGATAAATGGAAAAGAAAGAAAACGTAACCGGGAGAAGGTGGCTGCATATTCTTTTCTTTTTGACGGAGCGAAAGTGGCCGCATACGAACACGCGGTCTGATCAAAAGAATCCCAACAACGTTACGTAATTCGGAATTGGCCACAATACCAGTCCGTCACTAGAGACGGAGCCGCCACTATAAAATGACGTGGGGACTATTTTGTTGTGAGGTAGTGACAACAGAATGCGGCACTCAGCTGGGCTCGGGACTAGCCACTGGGTGTCACCTGAGTAGCTGATCCGCCAGGAACATTTCAACAATTCTACACCTGCGTAAGTCGACTGTCGGTGATGTAGTAGCCAAGTGTTGCCGCTAACAAACAACCGGTACTAGACCGAGACCTTGCAGATCACTTGCCCTGGCGGACAGGGACCGTCGATGGCCGCGGAGGCTGCTCGTGAAATACCGCGAGACACCAGCAGAAGGAGTCTCCCGCGACTTCCGACGTGCTGGCAACAGTTCACCTGTCACTCTGGCTGTGCGAAGGGAGCAAGAAAGAGAATGGAGTCAAACAGTCGAGTAGCTGCTCGTAAGCCACACGTTCCAGTCGCCAGTGCTAGGGCCGGCATTTCTGTCATATTTCTTTGTCAAAGTTGATACGTCAAATATTTATGTCAAAGAAATTTGATGGTGTAATACGGAGCTTTGACACATCTCGCCTGTCGTCAAATAAATATGATCAGATCTAGAGCCTCTCCATAGATCTGATCATAAAAGTCGTTCGTCTTCTGTTCACTGCGATGTGAAATCTAACCGCTTTGAACACTGGCGTCGCTGCAGCTACATGGCTTGAAAGTTGCTGTGTTCCTTCGACTTTTTTTTAGTAAACTAGCTCCGACTAGTGTTCGGGGTGAGCAAGGGCACATTGCATGCTATTAATTGTGTGTCGATGGGTAAGTGGAATATGCTCCAGGAGATTTCGTGTCCACAATCACCGCTACAGCCGTCCACTTCTACGTCTCGAAACATCCAGGCAGCTTTTCAGCAACGTCGAGCGCTGAGCGTGCCGAGTTTCTGACGTGAGAGCGCGGAATACCAAAATTGGTTCAAATGGCTCTGAGCACTATGGAGCTTAATATCTGAGGTCATCAGTCCCTTAGAACTTAGAACTACTTAAACCTAACTTACCTACGGACATCACACACACATGCATCATCATACACATGCATGCCCAAGGCAGGATTCGAAGCTGCGACCGTAGTAGCAGCGTGGTTCCGGACTGAAGCGCCTAGAACCGCTCGGTCACTTCGGCCCCAGCTACATTTCTCGTCATTTGATTACAACGAATCGTAGAATTAACGGCAGTTTTCGATAGCTCCTCGGATTGCTGGTACTCATAAACGGCGTATATACATACGAACTTCAACTGAAAGCCAATATGGCGCGTCACGACTCTGCACCGAAGAGATATGCCGTGGATGTGACGCAGTGGCGTTTTGCCATCTCATTGGTCAACGTTCAAACGCACGTTCAGAATATCTGACATGCTAGATATTGCTCTGCACGTTCAGAGAGACTCCCCAACGTGCTATTCCAGCTGGCCGCTGTGGCCGAGCGGTTTTAGCCGCTTCAGTCCGGAACCGCGCTGCTGGTACGGTCGCAGGTTCTAATCCTGCTTCGAACACGGATGTGTGTGTGTGTGTGTGTGTGTGCTGTCCTTAGGTTAGTTAGGTGTAAGTAGTTCTAAGTCCAGGGGACTGACGGCCTCAGATGTTAAGTCCCACAGTGCTCAGAGCCATTTGAACCATTTTTGCTATTCCGCGCTCTGACGTCAGAAACTCGGCACGTTCAACGTTCGACGTTCGGATGCACGGTCTGTGTGCCGACGGCTTAAACGGGCCGAAAGTTTTATTTGGAACAGTCTTTTTGTTGTGCCTATCTCCGACTCGTCATCTCTCACGGATGTTTCCGCACGTCCCGTTTGCAATAGTAGACGTACCGAGGTGCGACTGGTGGTGCAGTGTTTTGACGACGCCGTTTGCCGCAGCACGGGCGAGCTGACGACGGCGGAGCCGCTGGACCGGGAGGAGACGGCGTCGTACCAGCTGACGCTGGTGGCGCAGGACGGCAGCGCCACCGAGCCGCGCGCCGCCGCCGTCAACGTCACCGTCGTCGTCGCCGACGCCAACGACAACCCGCCGCGCTTCTCGGCGCCGCGCTACACCGTCTACGTGCCCGACTCCACGGGGCCAGGTGCGGGCTGCCGCTGCCGCTGCCGCTGCCGCTGCGCGCTTCTGTCCGACTGCCGGCAAACTGGTGCCTGTGCCTGCGCCTGCGCCTGCGCCTGCGTGGACACGAAAGCTGTGCGATGTGTGTGGCAGGGAGTGCGTCCCCCGTGTACCAGACCAGTTAATTACGGTTTCTTCCCGGTCCTTTCACGCACGGAGGGCGGAGAGGCCGATCCTTTGACTGTCTCTGCGTCTGCTGTAATCGATCTGACCTCGTCCTCGCCATCCCTACGGGAGCGAGCGATACCGTAGGGGCTGCTATTATATTCCTAGAATCGTCGGGCTTTCTCGGGATACTTTACCAGCTGCACAAGTATGAAACCGGAATTCGGTTGCAATAACTACACGTCTGTTGAAACTGATAAACAATATTTTATTCAAAATAACCTCCATTGCCATTTATACATTTCAGGCTATCACTGCCACGCAAAAAAAAAAAACTGTTCTTTTGAATCGAAGCAGTCAGCGACCAATTTTCGTACATTTCATACGAATTGAAGCTTCGATCAGCGAGACCGTGTCCCAGTTATGCAAACAGCTGACAATCGGACGGAACCGAGTCTGGAGAATAAACAGCATGCCCTAGTATTCCCAACTGAACGCTTCGATCATTTCCCTGACCCATTTTTCCTCGAGTGGTGTGGCGTCATCGTGGAGCATATGATTTTGTGTTGCCTTTTTCCATATTCCGGTCGTTTCTCACGTAATGCTCGATTTAAATCGATCATTTGCTGTTGGCAGCCATCAGTGTTAACGGTTTCATCAGGTTTTAGCTGCTCATAATACACGATACCCTTCTGATCCCATTAAACACAGAGCACGTCTTCTTTCCAAAGCGATTCGGTCTTGCAGTGGACATCGACGGTTTGCCTCCATTCATCCACGATTTACAACGCTTAGGATTCGTAAAATATATCGATGTCTCTTCACCTGTCACTATTCGATGGAGAAACGACTTTCTGTCATTCAGTTCGTGCAGAATCCATTTTTCTACTTTCTGCGCCTTTCCCATAGCTTTCGACGGAAGAGAAACGGCTTTCTGCGTCACTCTCAGTCGTTCCGCGAGTTCCTGTTGCGTTTGAATACCAGCTTCGTCGACTGATCTGAAATTCGATATCTTCGAACTTAATCGATGGTTTCCGGTGCTCGCCGTTTCTCACGCCAAAATCACCAGCTTTGAATTTTTTGAAGCACTCGGAACGCTGTGTCTTCCCGAGAGCATGTTCGACAAAGGCTTCGAAATGCATTCGATGTGAGTCTGCGCCACTTTTCTTCAAACGATAACAGAAAACTAGTGCTGTCCGCAAATCGTAGCTCGTAGGCACCGACATGGACACGTTTACGGTTCCACCGATGTGTGAAACTTGGGTTACTGCGCGTTGACATTCGTCGTCAGCCGTTACAGGAAACAGATGGCGCTGCAGTTGCGGTCTCACGGGCTCTACACTGACGGCTATCGCCATCTATAGGGAAATTCCGGTTTCATACTTGTACACCTGGTACGCCTGTCTCCGAGAGTCTGTCAACCCAGTCTCCTCAGCATGTCTGTAACACTCTCCCAAGGGTCAGGCAACCGTGTGACCGTTCGCGCTTCCCTCCTCTCTAGGCGTCCGGCGTACCCCGTCACTCCTGTGTGGTATGGCCCTCCCACAGCTGAGCAATATTCGAGAACGGGTCACACAAGTGGTCTGTAAGCAGGCTCCTTTGTACACTCCTGTGTTTTTCCAGTGTCCTGCGAGTGAGTCCAGCTCTGCCACCTGCTTTAGCCGCGAATGAACCCGTACCATCTGCCATTTCGTGTCCCTACAAATTGCTAATGTCAGCTACTTGTACGAGTCGACTGGTTGCAGTTGTCACGTTCATTTTGTAGTCATAAGGTACTACGCGTTTTGTGCAACACTGGATGTTACATATCTGAACGTTTAAAACAATTTGCCACTCTTTGTGTCGAATCCTGCCTTGACGTCAAATATGTGGGGTCTAGGAAGCTTGCCTTCTCGGATCGCTAGACAAAATTCGAGCAAATCGTGTTAATGTGTTTTATTACGAAGTTAACAATTACAATACTTAACTTTGACAATAACACAAAGTGTCGCAAGCAAAGGGCGACAGGCAAATAAGAAATCTCTACAGTATATGCAATTCCTAATACAAGTAAAGTACTGTAGTTGACTCCTCTATTCAGGTCGCTAGTGGTGAAGCTTCTGCAGAACTAGACCGGCACTAGCCGGGCGCGGCGCCTACGCCCTCTTCACGCAGACGTCGCTGCTGTAGCGTTGTCGTCCTGGAGAGGGGTCGGTCAGCGTCCGATTGGCTGACGCCACGGTCACAGCCCTCTCTGTTCTGTCGTTGCCGACTGGTGCGCCGGCGCTGGACTTGACGCCGTAGCACTTTGCACCCCCTCGAAATCCTTTCGAGGTCTGGCTGATGTTTGTTCAGCTTTTTCTTCAGATAGTATTTCTACAGATAACTGCCTCACGTGCAGTAACATCTGAGGCCGCTATTAACGTTGTCTGCCGGCTGAGTAATATCCGAGAGGCACCACTCACGTCCCTAGGACACTCCTGAATTTGCTTCTCCTTCTGTCGCCGAGTCTCCATCCGAGGCAGCACGCTGCTTCCTCTCTACCGAGAAAGCCTCAGTTCGGTTGCAAATTTTGTTACATTCCTCATATATCCGTATTTCTGTTAATAGTTTTGCTGTGGTATCGAGTCGGATGCTTTTCAGGAATCGAGAAATACTGCGTCCACCTCACTGGCTCGGTCTATAGCAATCGCTGTGTCACACAAGAAAATAAGCTATTTAATAACACGGAACTTGGCGTTTCCAATTATGCGAAATGTATTTTACGAGTGGCCGGCTTACGCTGAAGGAGTGGAGTTTAAGTGAGAGAGCCCGAGACGTGGCCGCCGGCGGTGGGCGCCAGCTGCTGCGCGCACCTACCTGCTGGGAGAGCGACGCCGCCCGCTGCCGAACCCGGCCGAGCTCCCTGCGCTGCCACACACGACTGGCGGGCGCGCCTTCAACTTGCCACTACTCCAGTGTCAATAATGAAACGCCTCGTAGCGACCGACCGTCTACTCCGAGAAAGACGCCGAGATCAGACGTCACGACTCGGAAATCTGCACCACTAAACATCCGTACGCCTCCTCCAGTGCACTAAATCGCCAAAGAAATTGGTATAAGCATCCGTATTCAAATACAGAGGTACATAAACAGGCAGAATACTGCGTAGCGGTCGACAACGCCTGTATAAGACGACAATTTCTGACGCAGTTGTTAGATTGGTTACTGTTGCTGCAATGGCAGGTTATCGAGATTTAAGTGAGTGTGAACGTGGTGTTATAGTCGGGGCGCGAGCTGTGGAACACAGCATCTCCGAGGTAGCGATGATGTGGGGATTTTCCCGTACGACTATTTCACGAAAGTGCCGTGAATATCAGGAATCTGATACAACATCAAATCTCTGACACCGCTGCGCCTGAAAGGGACCGACGACGAGTGAAGAGAATCGTTCAACGTGACAGGAGTGCAACCCCTCCTCAAATTGCTGCAGATGTCAATGCTAGGCGCTCAACAAGTATCAACGTGCTAATCTTTCAACGAAACATAATCGATATGGGCTTTTCGGAGCCCACTAGTCTACCCTCGATGACTGCACGAGACACAGCTTTACGCCTCGCCTGGGCGCCCCAACACCGACATTGGACTGTTGACGACTGTAAACATGTTACCTGTTCGGGCAAGTCTCGTTTCAAATTGTATCGGGCGGATGGACGTGTACGGGTATGGAGGCAACCTCACGAATCCGTGGACACTGCATGTCACCAGGGGACTGTTTAAGCTGGTGTGAGCTCTCTAATGGTGTGAGGCGTGTGAAGTTGGCGTCGTATGGGACTCCTGATACGTCTAGGTGCGACTCTGACAGGTGACAAGAACGTAAGCATCCTGTCTGATCACCTCCATCCATTCGTGTCCATTGAGCAATTCCAGCAGGACAATGCGAAACCCAAAGCGTCCAGAATTGCTGCAGAGTGGCTCCATGAGAAATCTTCTGAGTTTAAACACTTCCGCTGGCCTCCAAACTCCCCAGACATGAACATTTTGAACATATGTGGGATGCGTTTCAACGTGCTGTTCAGAAGAGATTTCCACTCCCTCGTACTCTTACGGTACTATGGACAGCCCTGCAGGATTCGTTGTGTCAGTTCCCTCCGGCGCCACTTCAGACAATAGTCGAGACCGTGCCACGTCATGTTGCGGCACTTGTGTCTGCTCGTGGGGGCTCCACACGATATTGGGCAGGTGTACCACTTTCTTTAGCTCTTCAGTGTATTTTATATCCTGATCATCCGCAGTTGCTGAAGGGTACGATGTTGAGGGATCTGGCCGCGATGAGGGCAATTCTGTGATTCTTCGTGACTAAAAATATGAACTTAATACGTAGTACATCATCATTTTCGCGTTTAAATGCCTTTGCAAAGCAGATGCGGCGCTCGAATGCCTAGCTGTCACCGTGCTGTCAGACAAAGAAAACGTTGCCTACAATTTCTCGTTGCTTAATTTTGGTGCTACAATTTCTCGTTACTTAATTTTGGCGCCGCTTTTTCCATAGCAGCTCGTCTGTGTGATAACCTTGACGAACATGTCGACTGTAATAAGAGCAGGGATTTATTGCAATCGATATTTCTGTCGATACACTAGATTACTTGCGTTTACTTATGTTTTGCGCGGCATGTTTTTGTTGCCATGTCATCTTTTGAGATTGGTACGATACTGCAGTCAGTGTCTGTATTATTCTGATACTATGCAAGTTACTGCGGCGACCACATCCGTTACGAAAAGCACCAAATGAATTCGCAACTGCGAATAAGGACTGCCATCAGCCGCAGGATGGAATGACGACGGTGAAAATCTGTGCCGGGCCGGGACTCAATCTCGATTTCCCGCCTATCGCGAGTGGTCGCCTCACCATACTGTTGTCCGTCCACGACTCGCTGCCCGGCCCAAACTTGCACACGTCGTCGACCGTGCGTCTACGACCTGAACTCGTACATCCATCGTGTATATTCCCGTACAACGTGCGACTTTCAAGTACGTCCGGCTTGTATCAGCAGATAGATACGACACTGCAGTGCCTGTGTTACGTCCCACCTGTACGGGAATACACATAACGGATGTACGACTACAGGTCGTAGACGCATTGCTGACGACGTGTGGAAGTTTGGGTTGGGCAGTGACTCGTGCACGGATAGCCAAATGGTGAGGCGACTGCTGGCGATAAGTAGTAAATCCGGATTCGAGTCCGGTCCGGCACAAATTTTCATTGTCGTCATTCCATTCTACAGCTGATGGCAGTCCTTATTCGCAGTCGCGTATTCATTTGACGTGTTTTCAGACTGGTGTGATGGATGGACGCCATAACATGTTTTAGTGATGGAGTAACAAGCAGATTAAAAACCGTGAGCAGACTAGGCACGAGCGTGCCGAGAAAACCAAATTCCAGGTATTAATCACCTTTCACCGTGGACAACGCAGTTGCCGACGGCTTTCACCTGACGACCGATAGCAGCGCCGTTTGCCTAGTGTTTGTCAGCGCTAACACACGAGCAACACCGGCTGAAATAATCGCAGAAATCGACGTGGGACGCACGACGAACGCATCCGTTGCGACAATGCTGCAAAATTTGGCGGCAGCAGACGACTGACACTTGTGCCTCTGCTAAAAGCACGACATCGCCTGCGGCGCCCAGGGCCCGGGACCGTGTCTGTTGGACCCTCGACGACTGGAAAACCGCGGCCTGGGCAGACGAGTCCCGATTTCAGCTCGTGACGGCTGGCGGTGGGGTTCGAGTGTGGCGCACACCCTGCGAAGCCGAGTAGTCAACGGAGGCATCGTGCGAGCTGATGGTGGCTCCGCAACGGTGTGGGCTGTGTTTACGTGGAATGGTCTGGTCCTCTGCTCCAAATGAAACGATCATTGACTGGTCGTATTTTTGTGGATGACTAAACGTCGTGTCTCCGGGGCGCAATTGTTCGTAATCGGTTTGGAGAATATTGTGGACTATTCGAGCGAATGATTTGGCCGTGCAGATCGCCCGACACGATTCCCGTCGAACATTTGTGGGTCATAATCGAGAAGTCAGTTCGCGCACAGAATCCTGCATCGGCAATACTTCCGCAGTTGTGGACGGCTGTGCGGGCAGCACGGCTCAACATTTCTGCAGGGGACTTGCGACGAGTTGGGGGGGCCGTGCCCCCCCCCCCCCCCCCCGCGGTTCTGCACTACGCCGGGCAAAACGAGTTCCGACACGATATTTGCACGTATTACACGACTTTTGTCGCTTCACTGTAAATTTACGTGATAGAGAATAGCTTCTGAAAACATCTGTCTACAGTGTGGCCTTGTAAGGAAGTGAAATGTGGACGGTAAACAGTTCGTAGGGAGATCGAAAAAGTAATGAGAAAGTACTGAATCGATCTGGCGAAAAAATATATTTGTGGTAAAGCCTGAGTAAAACGAGGAATCGATTCACAGAACAGATCCTGAGTTGCCGAGGATTGTCAATTTGGTAAGTGAGGGAAGCGAGAGGGTCCAAAACTACAGAGCGACATCGAGCCTCGAGTACAGTGAGCACCTTCAAATGGAAGTACGTCGAGTTATCCAGTACGAAGAGGCTTGCACGGGATTGGGTAGCGTCGAGAGTTCTGTCGGATCCACTGCGCGAGTCGCTGTACTGCCTTCGCAGCTACGGCGATCCGTTCTGCAGCGTCGCGCAGCGGCAAAGCAGTGAAGCGTTTTCGTGTTGCTGTGATAGTCTGCAGCTCCCCGAGTGAGGTTGACCCGACACGAGTGCTCGGGGCGACTTATACCTTGTCCAGTGAGGCGACGAACCGCTTCCGCGCGCGCCGACGCTTCGTCTGTAAACTCGCGAGCGAGCTGGATCTACTGCTTTACAACGTTGCACCGAGCCTGCAGCTGCGTGCTTTTAATCTGCGACTTTTCGATTAACGAGTTAACACTGTACGCAATACAGAAAACTATTACATTCTTCAGAAACACAACATTATAGAGTAAACTGCGTTAACGCGGATATGGAAGCTATGCTGCAACGATATTGACAGAAGAGGGAGGATTAGGTTGCCTCTCCCTGCTGAACCTCTCCATTTACGTACCTCTCTGCAAGCAGCGCAGTGGGCACAATACTCCACAAGGGTTTTTGCTTGCTGTTAGAGTATATCTTGTTATCTTTGTGCTGTGGAAGTGTGTTTACAGAGATAGTAAGTGTTTCACATTGGACAATGAGGCAGGCAGTTACTGTGAAACTGTCGGTGGAGTACTTTGGTATTGCAGAAGATGTATCTACATGAGAAGAGTGTGTTATTTACGAACAAAAAAAGCAGCAGTTTACAGAAGAGAGTGTTGTAATAGCAGTTCTTACTACACTTGTATCGGATGAAGAGGCATCATATGAACAGGCATCAGAGGAAGAAGCATCAGATGAAGAAAATGATAGTGCCGTGGCAGTGAAGGACGAAGCAAAGTCACCAGTGGCGGATTTCCACGGAAGCAGCGGTTCATCTTATCAGCCATCGTCTCCAAGAAAACAATGTTTTCACAAGGCTATCAGGCTGATGCATACAAGATATGGAAAAACAGCTAAGTCAAGCAGATGGAAATGTTGATCCTCGCCGCCTGTGTCGTCTTGGATTAGCAACTGACATAACACCGTGCCTAAAAATTACAACACTGTTGTCACAGAAAAGGAAAATAAAGTGCAAAACTGTGTTGCAGTATCTGAAAACAGGCTAAAACAATGTCATTCATCAAACCCAAACAAAAATCTGAATTACGTGATCATACTGTAGCAAAGAGACAGGAAAATGCATTAATACATGATCCATAAAATTTAAATGTAAGAAGAAGATTGTCTGTTGCAAAATAACCCATAAAGTTAGCAAGCGCTGTTGGCTGAATGGGATGTCGATATTCGACAAAAAGCTTATCAGTTCGTGAGAGAAATCAGATCTGTCATTGAGGAAAAACTTCTGTAACCAGATCAAGTAATTAATGCTGACCAGTCAAGATTTGATAGAGAGTTACGATCTGGACGCAATCTCGCAGTGAAGGGAAGCAAGCATGTCATTTGTGCGGTTGGATCCATGGCGGTAACTACTCTTATATGGTAATGTCTTGCATTGAGCTGCTACCCCATACGTACCGGAGCCCAGTGCCCATTTTCCTGGAAATATGAATATAAATTTACCGAATAAAGCTGCTAATATGACGAAGAGGGATTTAAAGGTCTCCCTCGAATAAGTAATGTGGCCAGATATACAAGAAAAAACTGAAACCCTTCCCTTCTTTCCTTTGACTCCTGGAAGGCCAAAAGAGATGACAAACTACAGAACTCTGCAGTTCCTGAATGCGTTTAATTCATCAAGAAGCTGATTCCAGCGAAGTGCAACCTGGCCGATGTTTTCTTCTTCCGCCCATACAAAAATTTTATAAAATTTATCACAGATGCAATTATGGTATCTTCTGACAATTACATTAACATATGCCATAGAGACCACTTCTTACGCCTTCAGTCGTTTGTGTATTCCCAGTCTTCGGCCGCACGATTCTCCAACTTTATCAAATTTGCATTTTTTCAATGCGGCTGCACCACAGACTTTCCTGGTGTTTTTCAAACGCCCTCGGAGTACTACTTCGAAGAAGGGTTAACGGAAGAGTGTTTCCACGAGAACTGTGGCCAAGCTGCTTTCATCAAATGTGCACACTGCGAAAACTGTGCACGCATTGGTCGTGCAGTTATTGCTCACTTGCACATTTTTTGCCTCCGATAGTGTGGTCGAGAAGGTAAACTCTGTTATAGAGTGCTTCCTGCCACATTATTGAGTATCTGTCTCAAAAAATCGTTTTGTGTAATAAATCATTCATATTTACAGTATTCCCATCGTAGTTTTGACGAGTCATATTTCCTGTTGTAATAGTCCATAGCAGCTACAACTTTTTTAGTGTTCTTATATTCTGTTGCTCTATAAAGTCCGCTATCTATCGAGGTAATTTGCGCGACACCATATCGTGACCTTCCCTTGTGAGTGGCGTGTCAGTATGTTTCGTTTAATATTAGGGTTGCATGCCTTAACTGGCAGATACCTGTCGATGTTAGTTTTAGCATGACTTGTGTTGTTTTATTCTCTGCAGCTGATAGCCTAACCAGAATGAAAAACGTACACCTATTTCGTTTCCGACGGCAGGGGATTTTGTGTTCGGCGCCGAGGCGGAAGACGCGGACGCGGGCGCCAACGGACAGGTGCGCTTCTCGCTGTCGGTGTCTGCGCCGGGGGCGGGTGCGGAGGCGGCGCTGCTGGCGGTGGAGGCGGCGACGGGCGTGGTGCGCGCGGCGGGCGCGCTGCCCGCCTCCGGCGAGGTGCGCGCCACGCTCACGGCGACGGACGGCGGCCGCGAGCCGCGCACCGCCACGGCCGAGCTGGTGGTGCGCACGCGCGCCGCCGCCCTCTTCCCGGCGCTGTCGCTGGCGCCGGCGCAGGCGCGCGTCGCGCTGGCCGAGGACGCGCCCGCCGGGCAGCCCGTGGCGCGCCTCGCCGCCTCCTCCCCCAAGGCGGGGCCCGCCGCCGCCATCTCCTACGCCGTCGCCGGCGGCAACTTCGGGGGCGCGCTGCGCGTCGACGCCTCCTCCGGGGAGGTGAGTGGAGCCCGATTCCATTTCGAGCCAATTTTATACAGCCTACGCGACCAAAATGACGAATATTTCGTCTTTGGGTTGTAACTTCGAGAAGAAACTCGGCGCAACGGTTGAGGGAAATACCGTAGCTGAATCGACAAGCCACAACACAGACTCCATTCATTTGTTTCAGCCCGCTAGTGACCGTAGACTAGCGTATTACGTATTGTACGCTGGTATTGTTGTCTTGTTTTTCGCGTGTCGTTAACTCCGCTTGTTACGTCTGCTTTCGTGCACAAAAACAGTCCGTAAGCTAAACTAGCGATGTCTGCTCACGAAGTCCGGCTAGGTTGGCAACGAGAAAAACCTGTCAGAGCTCATTGAGTTATCTTTGACGAACGTCGTTTCAGCTTGCTCCCGGCGGTCACCACGCCGATTGTCTTCTAGGAGTCCGCAGATACTTTATAGTAGCTCTGACTTCCTTTTTAAACTGACTTATGTATTTTGTTTTTAGCTTGATTCTAATTATTTTTAATTTATGTTTTAAAGAGGTGCTGACATACATTTATTCACGCTTTCAGCTGTAGCGCTCGCAATATTCTGTGTTCTGTACTTTCACAGTTGGCTAACATGCGACGTATGGCTATTGTTGACGTTTCACAGTGCCACGTGCAAGAGTACGTAATTCCGTTGTTGATTTGTGAACTAAAATGTTTGTGTAGCATGAGCAAGATATGAATGAGTAATAGAGTTTGCAAAAAGAAGAACCCGTCGAGCAGGTACACAAGTAACAGAATAATGGCAGTTCCTTGAGATTATGCTGGCAGTACTATTAGCAATAATAATGTTTTATGTTAAGAAAGATTATTTCCGATACACAGTTTTGCACTTAATCTTCGTGGATCTGAGGACCAGAATTCTGATCCAACTCACATTATTCAGACACTAATTCAGAATCTGCATACGGTCACGAAGACCTTTTTTTAATAGCTCAGTTTCAGATAGATCTCTGGAAATTGCGTTTATTATGTCTTTGAAAAATTTTGGTAGAATAGTTGTGTGTATAAACATGGCCTGATCCGTGTATATGCACGAAGTATATAGACACAATTCATGTAATGGTTTGACATCTGTGATCAGAATATATTAATCCCTGTGCTTTGAAGTATATGATGCTATTGTCACATATCGGTACCTCAAAGATAATATTATCGTCACGATTATACTGATGAATGAGCAATGCTGTATCATTGAAATGAGAGGAAAACTAATGCTGGAGTAATTCCGTGTCAATTCAACACGGCACTCAATCCGACCCACCCACATTTCTTTCAAACTAGATGCATTCAATGAACGAGTTAAGAGATGGAAAACCGCCAACTTACAGTGGTATATGGCAATTTCAAAGAAATTTACAGGCCTGCGAAGTTTGGAAATTGTGAAAAATTTACATTTGTCTGTCTCAACATAATTGACTACAATTCTGGTTGTAATTCTCATACAGTGATGATATTTATACCATTGAAAAGTTAATACATAGAGCTTTACATTGATATGTAACATGGCGGGTTTCTGAGAATTTTCTCATTTAATTGACCTTGATTATCTCAAAACATTCCACCTTCAATTTTTATGAAATATTTTACTGCCCAGTCTACTACCATAATTATCGGAGAGATCAAGATGGCACATCAAAGGCGCCATCACCAAAACATAAAAAGAAAGTATTGTGTCTGTCGCATTACACTAACAAAATGTTGGTAGCAGCTGCGAATGTATATTTTTTGGAGAACAGCAGACAATAACAGTCACTATTATTCAGACAAATTGGTGAAAATTTCTTGCTTTGAACAACCAACCAGAGATGCTTTTATTTCAGCCAGTCATAATTAGGTTGTTCCATTGGTGTGGCTTGTTTACTTAAACTGCAGGGTGCATGTGCTGTGAAGTAGTACATAGAAGTAGGCTAGGTTGTAAATGTATAGAAGTAGTTTGTAAAAAATGTATTTCAACTAAAAATTGTACTATTGAAATCCACTTAAAGAAGAAAGTCATGTGAGAGTACAGAAGAATTTGAGAAATGGTCGTTGTGGATGGTAAATAAGTGTGCTAACATATTGCTACATGGAAAAATTGGCTGCAAATGTATAAAGCAAGTATTATAAAAATCCACCAACTCCTGCAAATGTTGTCTCAGCTGCACTAGGTACTTCCTGAGAATATGTTAACTGAAGATGAAATAGCATCATATCTGTCACTGACGTCTTTATATGGTAGCCCTCAGTTTTTATGTGACTCTCCTGTAAGGAAAAAGAGACTTCAGTGTGAGAAAAGTACCCAAAGCAAAAATTGAAAGAGGTTGCCTCGGTATTTGAGTGTATTTATACGGCACAACTCGTAAAAGAAGAGTGTGAAAAAAATGGAGAAAGAAAAATAACAGCCCGACTGAAAGATAAGTTTCACAATACAGAATGTATGTGTTACTAAATGCGAAATGAATATTCCACTTCACATATCATGAAGAGCAAAAAGTTAATAGTAGAACATGGTATATTACAGACACGAAATTCAAGGCCAGATAAGACATGTTGTGGAAAAACTGTTCAGTGTGCACATGATTTTTACTGTGAGCATAATGTGAGCTGTTTGATGCTGGGAAGGAAAGACTATTTATCTGTGAAACAAAATGGAATTCAAGTACATAGGTAGGTAGTTAGTAACATGGTCAGTGGATCATTTTGTCTGATGGATCATAATGATGTGAAACAAGTCATTGTACATTCACATCACTAATTAATTTGCACATATGGTTACATTCTGAACATTTCTTTAAAAAAATGTGAGTTACTAATTACTACCCACCACATTTTACACTTTACAGTAACAGAAATTCTTCTACGGAATAGAAAGAGTCATCAAGAAGGCAATTTCTCAGTTTGTTATTGAATTTTGCTTTGCCATTTGTCAGACATTTTATATCACTGGGTAAAGGATCACAAATTTTTGTTACAGCATTGTGCACCATATTTTGTGCTAAGGACAACCTTATATGGAGTAATGAATGTCATTTTTCCTTCCGGTATTGTGATTATGCACACCATTGTTCCTCTTGAACTGTAGTGAATTGTTTACAACAAACTTCATGAGGTTATAATTATGCTGTGAAGCTGTAGTCAGACTACCCAACTCCTTAAACGGATGTCTACAAGATGATTGTGGGTGAGCACCACATATTATTCTCACAACACATTTTTGCGCAATGTAGACCTACTTTGTTAAAAATGAGTTACCCCAGAACATTATCCTATATGACGCTATTGAATGAAAACATAGTGGACCTAAAATTGAACATTGAGGAATCCCATATGTGATTTATCCCCTGTCTGAATTATGTCCCTGAATTACTATGTAAAACTTTCTGCATTATTTTGGTTAGGTGTGACATTATCTATTGTTAGCTATAATATCAATCTCGAAAATGTTAATTTATCTAAGAGAATACTGTGATGCCCACCGTCAGATGCCTTAGAGATATCTCAGAAAATACCAGTCAGTGCTATTTTATTGTTTAATGCTTGTAAAATCAGGCAAGTGAAGATGTAAATGGCATTCTAAGTAGAGCAACCCTTCTGAAACACAAACTGTGATTTGCTAAAGATAGTATTGTGGAATACATTACCATCTAAAAAATTTTGGAGAATGAAGTCAGCAGTGAAATAGGCATTTCTCTTATCAACTTTCTTAAAGAGAGGTTTAACAACAGCATACTTCAGTCAGTCTGGAAAAATGCCTTGAGTTAATGATGCGTTACATACAAGGGTTGACTGAAAAGTAATGCCTCCACCGTCGTAGCTCTTCAACAGTTGGCAGCATTGGTATGTGACAGGTACTAGCTTGTTCCGTAGTGTCTTCTCTACAGCTCCAGTTGGTGGGAAGCCTTAGCATTGCATAGTTGCATTGTTACAGTGTAAAGTATGGAACCCGCGTAGACGGTCGGTCAGTGCGATTTAAGCAACGTGCAGTCATTGAATTTTTGACAGCAGAAGGTGAATCACTCAGAGAGATATTGCAAGCACAATCAATATTTCACAAGAATGTGTGGGTCATATTCTTGCTTTGGTTGGCTATCGGAAGATCTGTGCACGATGGGTACCGCAGATGCTGACTCCTGAAATGAAAATGCACACACTTGAAATTTGTCAGGAATTCCTCACGCATTACAAAATTGAAGGTGACACCTTTCCCCACAATGAAAGACTATCTGCGGGGACATCATTATGCTTCTGATAAAGACTTTGAGAGAACTGTGAGACTGTGGTTGCGGAAACAGTGTCGACTTCTTCCGTGATGGTTTCAGAAAACTTGTTCATCGTTGGCAAAATGTATCCAATTGGCTGGTGATTATGTGAAAAAGTGAATATTGGAAATTAAAGATTACATTCTAAGGATTATTTCTGCATTTTTATATGAAAATATTCCCATCCAAACTTAATTAACAAAGGTGGAGGCATTACTTTTCATTCAGACCTCATATTATTCCAGATAAGACGGGCCTTATTACAAGGGAACAAATTTTTGGTTCCCTATTGGAAACCCCATCAAAACCAGATGAGTTTTTGTTTTGGGTAGAATGTATAATTTCCTTAATTTCAGAAGAAGTTTGTGTTACATTCATATGACTGAATTGTATGAAAGTTACATCTTCAACATACTGCTGTGATTTTGCTGTGGAACTGTTTGTCCCTGTGTTTTATACTATATTTAAGAAATTATTATTAAATGCACTTGGTCACTGTGAATCATTTATTTCCATCCAGTTCAGTAGTGCTGTTGTATTCTTCTGTGGCTGGTTGTCCTTGCTCTCTCTCCAAAATATTCCAAATTGCCTTAAGTCTGTTGTCGGAAGTACTGATTCCTGATATTATCTGCTCATTCCCTAATTTTTTAATAGCCTTTCTTAGTACTTTTGAGTAGGAACACTTCACTTATTTTTCAGACAATTTTTAAAAATAAGAAAATATTTTTTTATTTAGTAACTATTTCAGTTTTAACTCATAACTAGTAACACAGAAGTCATATCAAAATTAAAAAAATAGTAATGAATATCATCAAAATGTCGGGGGCACAAAAAACATTGTGTCATTACTAATATTTCACAGAGCACTTATTCACTTCCCATGGGACACTGGTGTTCTGTGAAACAGTTTGGGAAGCCCTGCTCTAGAGGTAGTGTTGCCACTGTTGCACTTTCACTGTCTGTAAACTCTGATTAATTTTTCCTACATGTTGTCAGTTATAATTGTTGAATGTCAGGATTCAGCATTGTCACTTTCAGTGTCTGTGTCAGAACTGCTGGCATCAAATACATTATCCAAATGCTACACAATTTCTGAATCAGATGGACCAGTCACTAATAATTGTACTTTCTTTTTTAATTTAATCCCCAATGTTTTATTCTACAGAAGGTATTAGACATTTCTATTACTTTATTAAAGCAGGTATATACATCTTAAGAACAACAGAATATTGTTGAAACTATGAATGGATAGAGTGAAACAGTACTGGCTGTGAAACAAACTTTCACATAATTTTCTGTGATAAAATTTTAAAAGGAAAATTGCTAATAATATATATTATGTATTAATCATCCATTGATCATCTGATAATGATAACAGTTGTCTTAATGTTACATTGAAAACAAGTAGCTCGAAGATAGAAAATGTAATGATGAGGATAGGGCAGGTGATTGACTTTGCCTTCACTGGAGGATCCGTCCCAGCATTCACTTGAAATTATTTAGGAAAACCTTAATCGGGATGACGAAATAGAGCAAACTCTAATTTTCTGAATATTAGCACTGCCTAAATAGGTAGATCCCCATTGTGCAATGTTCTCTTGTTCATAAACAATTTGCACGAGATAACTTAAACAGTGCAAAAATGTTTTTTTTTTTTCATCTCTATACACTTATCACTACACACACTACACTACTGACACCTGCTGGTGACTCCAGTATGATGAACATTTTGTCATATCCTTTGCACTCTCTTTAGTTTGGTCAGAAAACTGACTCCAGGACCATAAACGTGCTACTACGCACCATGCACATCACCATGTCCTCCCCTCTGTCTGGAACACTGAGTCAATATCCCTCCATGATGAGCATGATGTTGAGCTGAAGAGAATTATTTTCTTGTAAAAAAATATTACATATGATGATCTACTGTAATGTGACAGGATGTTGCAGTTGTCCTCTTTGTTTTTAGCTCGCCCCTACTCTGAGTTTTCTAAGTAAGCTTTAATTATGTAGTCTGCATTACTTATCAAGTATGATGTAACTGCCTTTTTATGTAGACACACTTTTGTAATATTTTTCATCTCCTTGGGAAATTTATTATACAATTTTATTTCCTCATAGAAAATACTGTTTTCAATTTTTATTTGTTTCTCATGGTAAATGCAAGTTCCAAACTGGCTCTGATTCCATGATTATATACAGAATATTAGGGAAATATTAATGTTTTCCATGATAGGAGCAACAAATTGGTAGGTATGCTTATTTGGTGCAGCTAGGATATGCAGTTTTTTAAATTTTTCTTTACAGTGAGCTTTACTAATATTTTTTATTTTTCTTGTGGCCCTTATCTGCAGTTTAAAAATCATGTCCAAGTTTTGTGCCTTTGATGCTCTGAAAAGACTCTGCTAGCTAGGAACTGAGTTAATGTAGAAGTACTATGTCACCTCAAGACAAAGTGATGATAAAAGCCTGAGAGCATAACAAGCTGATTACATTCCTTCTTCTTGTATCATCGTGTGTTCATTGCATGTTACTTGGCAATGAATATTCATCCCTAAAAACTGTTGTGTATATCACAGTGCCTATAGCTTTACTAATGATGTATAATGTGTGTTGTTTTCTCCCTTTGTGCTGAAGTTCATACTGTTTGTTTTTAACATGATCAGTCTTAATTTGTTACATACTGTCCAATTGCAAAAGTCCTTGAGGATTTCATTTGCTTTCTCTTATAAGAACATTTTGTCTATGTCTTATATTGTCTGGAAAGCCATTTAAATATATTACGAACATGTTTGTATCCATATAGTGTCGTTAGGGATACCTAGGTTTATATGTTTCATGTCTGAAAGTTGTTTTAATAAAAATTTATTATCAACAGATAACCACCTGTTTTCTATTCCTCTTACACATAGCACTTCCAGCTTTTAGTAGTATTTTATGGTGAACAGTGTCCAAAGCACTGGGCAACTCTCAGAATATATCTCTAACACAGTTGGCCTTATCAAGGGCTTCAAGTAACATTTGTGTGACCTCTGTAATGGCTGATATTGTACTTCTCCCATTTTGGAAACCAATCCGTGCCTTGTTCAAAAGATTGTGTGTATTCATCTAACTGACTAGTTTATCTTTCATGACTGACTCAGTTATTTTTTAGACTGCATACAGTGTGAAACTGGCCAGTAGTGTTAAATACTCTTCACATTACCATTCTTCAGTAAGGACACAACTTCTGCAGGCTTTATTGTGTTTGTTTATGGGGCTTGTATGCTGTTTATGCATGTATTCAGGAAGGAGACTGGAACTTCATCTATGCTCACCTGTGTCTTTTAATTTCTGTAGTGTCTGCCTGACATCAAACTTTGACATGGAAGAAACATCATTGAACTTACTGTGTAAGTCATTGTGTGTGCTACATGTGTTTTAGGAAGGTTTTGTTGCAACTTCTCCACAATGTCATTTACAGAGTTTGCTTATTCCAGAGTATAAGAGTCTGAGCAGACTTTCTAATACCCACAGGTAGGGCTATCCATTATCCATAGCTGCTGCTCTTGAAGTGGCTACTTTTGGAAATGTATCCTCAAAAATTATTTGAAGAATTTACATAATATGGAGAACGTAGCACTGACATTGTTCTCTATGTGTACTTCAATCCTGGTTTGACTTTCCAATGCCCTAAAAGCAGTATGTATATTTTACATTCCAGGAAGATCATTTTGTAGGCCTCAGTTTTGTGGATTTTAACAAGAACGTCTTTTGCTTTATTATCTGACAATAATGATGAGTGAGGTCAAGATCTTTTGTAAATACTGTACCATTTTCCCTGTTGATGATGTAGGGTCTAGGACTTACGCTGAATATTTTGGTTCCGAAAGTGTTCAGAATATATATTATTATTAATTTCACCCATAACATCTTTGGTAATATGCATGTCTCTGCATATTATTGTGTTAGTTTGGTGGCTGAGACTCTTTCTTGGACTTAAGTTAATTTATTGAAGAAAATGTCCACATTATCATTAGGTGAGCAGTATGTGTATGGAATGATTACCTTATGGATGTCTAGCTTTGCTAGTTCAATGGTTGCCAATTCAAAGTATCTTTCTACATTAAATGTGATCACATCTCCTTAAGGTTTAAAAATGTGTGCCACATCTTGATATAAATACCTTTTCTCCCACCCTTTATGATAATTCTGTGGTATCAACTTGTGCATTCATGTGACGCTAGTACTACATGCTTCATCTCATTGTCTAACAATGGAAAATCCAGGATGGAATAATGACAGTATTATGAAAAAGATAGATTGCTACTCACTGTATAGTGGAGATGTTGAGTCACAGACAGGCACACACCAGTGCTCTGTAATGCTTACCACTGTACTGCTCAAGGACTGTAATTCAGCTTCGAACTGGTGGACTTTATTTTTTGATAGAATGCTTATCTAGATAAAGAATAGCTAATTCTGAGAAAATGTCCATGGTGTATGTCATGATTTCTTTTTCTCTGTGTGAACATGTTGTACATTTTCTCTTTTGTATACATGTTGATGAAATCTCTAAGTAGGTCAACTCACTTGCAAGGGAAGCCTGTTATGATTTTTCTTAAAAAATGCATAGTCCCTTTATCCCTGACAAAAGTTATTTGACCATGAGTGGCCTATACCCAACTGCTATAGTCTTATTCTCAATATCATTGTCCTATTCTTACCAATCCTGTTGAGGTTCGGATCATGCTTAGTGTGACAGCATCTCTCAATAGTTAGAACTGCTGCTCCTCTATCAGTCTGTTCCTATTACATAATTTGAAGCTTTAAGAAAACTCCCCAATATTCTCCCCTCTATGTGGTGCCCAGTTGAAACCATTTGCTACAGCCCTTACAGTGAATACCGTTATAAACTTCCCTACTTCAACTTCCTCTGTTTTCTGCTCTTGGTGAAATAAATAAATTGTTATAATAAATAAAAATAAAAATATGTAAAACGAAATGAATAGTTTGTGATGTATTATGTTTAGTCCATTCCATAAGTACGTAACCTCACAAGAATGTGTCAAGTTTGCCATTAGTGCGAGTTCAGTAATGTCAGTTGTCTGTATGTAAATGAAACATTAGAGCAAAGCTTCACATAACATCACAGAGATTTCAAATCTTCATTTTTGTGACATGAAAAAAAAAACACTGTTGTGGATATTCATAGCAAAAGTACATGTAAAATACATGCAGATGTGCACACTTTGTTAAGACTGTGAGTTCAGTATGTAAACAAATGTGAGACCTAGATTGCATTTATTGGAGATTCAATGTACAAGTAAACCTTCAATAGAAAAAATATTAACTATAATAAAGTATTACAATGCTGAAAGAAGATAAAGAAAAGATCTAAAATATGGTCAGAAAACATAGCACGATGAACACTAATATCACATTTTGTCACTCAGCAGGCATCTTGCCAAAGTACTGTTTTAGAAGGATAAAAATCTAAATAAACAATTCATACTGCACCTTTATGATGACATACTCATCTGATTGGAATCCACTTATTTTATAGAGGTGTGCCCACAAGAAGGTGTGGTGTTGCATGGTGACAAGGTGTAGTGTACCACATGACACTCGAACCAATAGTGCCATTCTGCTACGTCTTCAGGGTGTGCATAGAACATTTAGCATGTCTGGACCAAGAGGCACGGGACAAAGGTGGAGTGCACAGTAGTAATGCTGCGTAGTGTTCTTCATCTCTCTCTGCACAGAAGCGTCACACAGCTATCTTGTAACATGCACAACACTATTACATGTTCCAAGTAAAACATGTGGTTACTCTGAGAATGACGAATAGTTGAACTGATAGTTCTGCAGAGTGGAGTGTGTGGAATGAGATACAACTGACATTCACATGAACTACTGCGCATCTTATAAAGTAACAGGGTTTGAATGGATGCACCATATGAGACATAAGGTGTGGCTAGAGCTCCATCCGTATCTTGATCAGCTACTAATGGCAAATAAGTCTTCCACAGTACTCACAGCATATTATTCCTGTACTGAGATTCTTTTATTACAAGTGGTTGTTTGGTTTATATTTGACAGCCCCAGAATCTTTTGCCTGCAGAGAGGTATTTGTGTGCCATTTGCCACCTATTTTTTAAAATAAAGAACAATTGACACTAGATGCCATCAGCATCATGGAATGGAAGGCAATGTCAATGCCAAATGTGTTCTCACTAGTTGGATGTCGACATGACATAACAGAGTACTGAGTACTAAGTGGTGAAAGAGAGGTTATGAGAGACTGTTATTCTAGTAAAAATCAGATTATAGTAGCAGCATTAAGGAACTAGCATCATTAGCAGAGTTTATCAATGACAAAAGCAAATTCGTAATAGACATACTTGACTGCTTGATGAAGCTCATAAGGAAAATTCTCCATGTTTAAAACTGAATGAATAAGAACAGTATTTCCCAAACGAAACCCACATGAAACAATATTTAGAATTCAGCTTGTAGTGTCTTTTTGATCATTTATGTATTTTTTTCTTCCTAAGAGACAAAGAAAGTTAATAAATGTGTGTTTCATCTTGAACAATGCTAACACTTTCCATATTGAAACAATTTTTATTAATTAATGTTTTCTGTCTGTTTACATTCTTATTCATGCACAGTGTAGGCTTTTTCTTTGTCCAGGTATTGCAAAATCTAATAATTTTTTGTTTTCAGATAATTGGCCTGTCTTTTGGGAGAACAATTTTAGGAAAATGTTATGTTATGCAATCATCTCAGTCTGTCATGAAAACAAAGCAACAATAAAATAAAGATTATTAAACAAGCCAACACAGTGAAATTTGGTTAATGTCCCCTATTACCAAGTGTCACCGCCATAGCCCTTGTTAGTGTCAGAGTCAAAACTTTATACCCAAGAATCCATTCTGTGCTGTTGATGGGGGCACCATAAACTCGAGCAATGTTCATGTGCAGATAAGATGTACATGTAGCTCTCTGAGTCCTTTGTTCTGTATTATACAGGTTTCCAAATCATTGTGCTTATTTAAAGAAGTCACAGAAGGAAGTTCTACTATTAACACATCTATGACATGGAAAATGATTGAAAATTCAAAATATGGTGCTAGAAAATTAAAAAAATGGAAGTTCATCTGTAAAGATATTTTAATGTGTGCTCAAAATATTCTACAGCAGAATGTTTTGATAGGAAGAAGTTTGTGTGTGTGTGTGTGTGTGTGTGTGTGTGTGTGTGTGTGTGTGTGTGTGCGCTTGTCTATTGTAGGGAGATAAATAAATAAAGAAAATTGGTAAATACAATGTGTACGCGTAAGTCTCTACTTTATGCTTGTCACAGCACCATATTTTATATTTTTATATGTTTTCACATTGGTGTACTAAGCAATTTTGCAATGCCACCAAAGTGTAATTTATTAAAATAGAGAAAGTCCAACGAAGCGAAGTACAAAATCCAAAATGATGTGATGGCTGTTCTTTCCTTTGGCATTTATAACTCGTGCATAAAATTGAATAACGACATGTGATATGTGACACATGCCTCAGAGAAATAGAATTTGTTTGTATTTATCTCTGCAAAGCTTTAAGCAAAGTTCATTATGTTATCCAGCACAAAACATTAAGATGTCTGTTACATACTTATAAAAACGCACTGTGTTTTTGAGGGGGAACTGTCTGTACTAGTGATGTAGTGTAAATCTTCTGCACATTTCCAGGAAAATCTTATGTCGTACGAGAGTTGCATGACTTAGAAGACAATGTATGCTGTTAATATAAAAGTACTACTGTACTCATCTGAATACTCACTTTTCGGCTCTGTGAGTGAGCCCTCTCACGTGTCAGTGACCGGTTGTAAGTTTGGTCTGTGGGTAGGTGGTGGTGGCGGGTGGCGGACTGGACTACGAGACGGCAGCCAGCTTTTCAGTGTGGCTGGAGGCACGTGATAACGACTCTCCGCCGCTGCGGTCGGTGGTGCGGCTAGATGTGACGGTGCGGGATGCCAACGACAATGCACCTGTGCTGGAGCGCGCCGTCTACAATGCCGAAGTGCCTGAGGAGCGGCCGCCACCTGTGCTGGTTTGTCGTGTGCACGCCGACGATGCTGACACCGGTGTCAACGGAGAGGTGAGTTGGAAAGCACTCGGTGAAGAGGAAACTGGTCAGTGGTGAGATATGCACAGGAGTGGGGGCACCAAATTCTCACTTTGTCTGACAGTGATAGAATTGGTGCCTGGACAAGCTCTCAGAGGCTTAAAAAGTTGTGTGTCACGGGTACAGATAATTGGTGGGGACAGAGGAGTGCGCTTTTTCCTGGCAGAATTTGATGTAAATATATTGGGATGGGCCAGCAAGAGCCATTCGAAAATAGGAAGCTCTATTGAAGAGTCCGTTGTAGAGTCCAGAATGCCAAGTTGCACTGGGTTGTGACTTCCTGGTATAGTCTTCACCTCAACTTGGAATTGCTTGAGACAGGTGAATGAAGTGTCATTTCACCCTCGAGGGTCGCTGCTGCTGTTCCTCTTGTAAGTGGCCCACGGTTGACTGTTGTCTGTAGTGTCTGTGTACCTGTTCCACTGCAACACGCTCAACCCGTTTGATTGGTTATAATGACAACTTGCAATTTATGTTTACAGGTCTGGGGAGAAGTCTTATGTTGAAGTCATGCAGCATGTGAAGCTCTAGTAAAAATTGCTCGCTTGTTTGGGTGGGGGGGGGGGGGTGGGAGACATAATTGTTCCACTGTCCATTCGGTAGTCATTCACAGTGAGAATCCAGTATGTTGTTAGCAGACATTCAGAGATGGATCACATTCAGTGTTGGGAACCATTGGTCTCGTCCCTGGGTAACTTACTATGCTGGAGGCTTCCGTCGCCTGGTCTGAAAGCAAATACGTGTAATACAGAATGTGTTCGACATTTGTAAAAACATTTTTTTTTAACTTGCGACACTAACACAGACATTGCCCTTTTTCATAGACAAAACCATTGTCAGTGGATTCACATTAATGTTTTTGTAGGAAGCATTATTAATCACAAATGTTCTATTTGGAAGGTGTTTTTGGGACTACACTGGTGACATCATATTGCATGAAAGGTGGAGTTTCTGGCTGAAGTATTTGTTGCACAGTTTTAATCTCTTCAGAATTTTTGCAATGGTGTGAAGAACATTGCAAAGTGAGAGATCTGCTCCCTGCACTGAATTATTTTCATCATGAGTATTTTCTGAAAGTTTGTAGAAGGTAATATCATTATAATACAACATGTTGTTCCAGGATAGAGTAGCATGGAGAGCTGCATCAAACCAGTCTCAGGACTGATGACCACAACAACAACAACAATGTTGTTCCAAATTTAAAAATAGACACTGGGTTTGGCATGAATACATTATTATAACCAATAAGCAGGTTTCTCCTGGAAAGCTGTGTATGTGAAGCTTTGTTTGTATAATTATTCCAACTGTGATATGTACAAATGCACATGTCTTTAATAGTACATAGTAGATCTCTCATTATTCAAGTATTTCTGAGTGACTCTTAAATACTTCTTTTCCCAGATCACTTCTTTTTCCATTAATAATTTCCATTCATATGTTTTTTTCTCAATCTATAACCTAAATCTGGAACAATCTTTTATAGGAAGCAGTAGCTGGCCAAAAGATTTATTTTATCTTTTAAAACTGGAAGCCATGCTCTCTCACTGTTGGAAGTTTGTCATTTGTTTGGATTATTTCGATATTAGACTTGTTGAACGGTCCAGCTTCCATTTTGAACCCCTAGTCCTCAATTATAATGCAGCTACCCATACAGACACATGTAGCGTCAGCTGCCAATGTAAACATAAAAACTTTAGAAATTAATAGATTTTCATTTTTCACAAGTGTGTAGATATTATTCTCAGTCTCATGGGCCATACTGTACACAGGATTCCTACTACCAACATTCTTTATCACTGGAGTACTCATAATTCCCTCAACATATTTTGAGTAGCATCAAACAGGATATTTGCCCTAGGTCTGAACCAGGTCCTTGCACTACCTTGTGAAGTCTTCATTGAGTACAGTGTGTGGTGGTGTCATAGCTTACACTGTAACGTGATAACTGTGAACACATTCATGTGACAGTTTATGACTGACTACCATGTTTGTACTTTCTGTGAAAGTGGCATTCAAGGCGTCAGGATTCTCCTCAAACTGCAGATAGAGGCCTGTGTACAGCCGACTGGTTATCTCTTTGGTGGAAATGAAACTTACTTTTTTCAATAAGTTATAAGTTGTACAAGCATCAGTTATTTTGAGAAGTGTTTATCCAGTTTTACAATATAGTTTAGGTTTTTATAAACCTGCCTTCTTCAAGTGTATCATATACAGCGTAGCAGGCTTTGGTAGATTGTATAAATTGACGTCACATTTTATTGCCATAACATGTTTACCACGCGTGTAGTGCATGTTAGCTTGTGTGAAAACTTTTTTCATCTTCATCAACTACCGTGTTCCTCGGTTTCATTAATATGCCGTGAGGAACGAGTGATGCAACTCACCAACATTTGCATTTTGCCGTTACTGCTGTCATACAGCAATGGTACATATTTGACATAATTGCAGATGACTGTCAACTTGATGCCAATGTTGACTGACATGTTGAACATCATTTTGGACCACTAGAGGACTAATCTTTTGCCATATGGTCTCTGTGGGTGCAGTAATAAAAGAGTCACTGCAGTCACAAAAGGGATATGTTTCCACGTACTAAAATATAAAAATATCTTTGGAATGTGATTAATGTATTGCAATTAAATAATTTTAGGAAGGATGTATCTTATTATTTTATTGTGTTTAATTATCTTATTATGTATAATTTTTTTATTAAAACAACTTTTGGATGAAGAACTAGTTCTTCATGTGGTCAACCAGCTACAATGGAAACTTTCCGTCTAGCATCATGAAGAAGTTCAGTGATTTAAGGCTCTTCACAGGTTTGCAAGCTGCAGAGGCAGAGGCTGACATTTATGTGCCATTTTGTCAAGTATATACCATTGCTGTATGGAAGCAGTAACAGCAAAGCACAAAGATTGTCAAGAGACCACTTTTCAAAGAAATGCTGTGCTGTCATTGTCGCATATTTCTTGTAAGGTGTACGGTAACTGATATGTTCTTCCCCTCGCCACTCACAGGTGAGAGAGCGACCGATGACACATAAAAGTAAGAAAATGCGTTCACTGACATTCTTCAGGTGTCGTACCGGCTGCGGCCGACGGAGTCGTCGGCACTCTTCTCGGTGGACGCAGTGACCGGAGAGGTGTGGACGCGGGCACGGCTGGACCGGGAGCAGGCAGGATCACACCGGCTGCTCGTGGAGGCAGTGGACGGTGGGTCACCTGTACTGTCGGGCACTGCCACGGTGCTGGTCGCCGTGCGTGACGAGAATGACAACCCGCCTCGCTTCACGCGCCTCTTCAGCGTCAACGTCACCGAGAACGCCGAACTGGGATCCTTCGTTATTCGCGTCACCTCTTCCGACCGGGACGTGGGTGAAAACGCTAACGCTTCCTACAGCTTTGCTGACAACCCGGGCGAGCGGTTTGCCATCGACCCGGTGACCGGCAACGTCACAGTGGCAGGGCTGCTGGACCGCGAGGCACAGGACGAGTACCTGCTCAAGGTGATGCCTCTTCTGCTCTGTGCCCTGTGTGTCTCTTCCAGTTTGTCAGTCTTTATGAGGTCCGAGCAATGAATTTAAATTTCCTTACCGTAGGGCCTCCCTCTAGAGCAGGTGCTACTCCTTCCCATCACTGCAGTTCCCAATATCTAGGGCAGCTAGGTTGAGAGAGGAGAGGAGAAGAGATGGTTGCATTTGCCCCCTCGACAAGCGAGGTTAGGGAAATCTCTGTGTAATAGAGACAGTGCTACACAACCAGATGCGTAGGGGCCAGTAAATGTGCAGCGTGTCTGGGGAACGTAATACTCGCATACCGATGTTGCCTTTTGCTACGGATACGGACATTCGCATCACCGTTAGCATTGCTGCCACTACTGCTGCTGCCACTTCCATCCTTATCAATGCAAAGATGACTGAACTACCTGCAGAGTACTTGTTCTTATTTGATTGGTGGTGTGCAAGCAGCTAGATGTATGGGTGCACGGTATGCTGTCACCCTCCACCACTGAACTACATACATACATATCCAGCGAGCACAGCCCTGCAGACCACGTACTGCATCCACAAACTGCCTCCATTAATTTTTGGTTTGTGGTAGGTTCCTGCAGGTGTCTTCAATGACGAGGGCTGCCAGGTCCTTCTCCAGGTGACTGTCTCTGTCATCCCGTGGGGCGTACGGTGTTTGGTTTCCTCTCAGATGTCTTCTTCACCTGCCTTTCTTTTCACAACTGAACTACCACCCCCAAAGTTATTTTAACTAGCTACAATGAGGCACTTCTCCATTGAACATTTTGTCCTGTTCGCACGCAGTGCTAGTGCTCATCTAATCTCTGCAATTTTTTTGTCATCATTGGCCTGTTCTGATTGGCTAATGATGTGTCTGCTCATGTATAAGCTTAAGGTTTCCTGCTGGCCCTCAGTATCATGATTTTTGTTGAGTGCATTCTGTAGCTTGTGGTTCAGTTAAAACAGCCAATATAATGCCAGTTATGAAGTACTACGGACACCTGGCTGAAAATGACATAAGTTTGTGGCGCCCTCCATCAGTAATGCTGGAATTCAGTATGGTGTCAGCCCACCCTTAGCCTTGATGACAGTAGTTTCCACTCTCACAGGCATACAATCAATCAGGTGCTGGAAGGTTTCTTGGGGAATGGTAGCCCATTCTTCACGGTGTGCTGAACTGAGGAGAGGTATCGGATAGTGCCACGCAAACCAACAAGGGGTGCAAGCCTCCTCATGAAAAACACGACTACACCATAACACTACCGCCTCCAAATTTTACTGTTAGCGCTTCACACGCTGGTGGATGACGTCCACCAGGCATTCGCCATACCCACACCCTGCCATTGGATCGCCACGTTGTGTACCGCGATTCCCCACTCCACACAACATTTTTCCACTGTTCAATCATCCAATGTTTATGCTCCTTACACCAAGCGAGATGTCATTACACATTTACTGGCATGATGTGTGGCTTATGAGAAGCCACTCGACCATGAAATCCAAGTTTACTCACCTCCCGCCTAACTGTCGTAGTACTTGCAGTGGATCCTGATGCAGTTTGGAATTCATGTGTGATGTTCTGGATAGATGTCTGGCTATTACACATTAGGACCCTCTTCATCTGTCAGCGGTCTTTTGTCAGTCAGCAGACAAGATACACTTTTGTGCTGTATGTGTCCCTTCATGTTTCCTCTTCACTATCACATTGGAAGCAGAGGACCTAGAGATGTCTAGGAATGTGGAAATCTCACATACAGATGTATGACACAAGTGACATCGAATCAGCTGACCACATTCGAAGTCCGTGAGTTCCGTGGAGTGCCCCATTCTCCTCTCTCACGATGTCTAATGACTTCTGAGGTTGCTGATATGGAGTACCTGGCAGTGAGTGGCAGCACAAGGCACCTAGTATGAAAAACTTATGTTTTTGGGGGTGTCTGGATACTTTTGATCACATAATGTATGTACATGATACAGACACTAAATTAAGTTGGCAACTCTGCATAACAATTGAGCAATGGAGAGCAACATTATTACTGGTATGCTTGTGCTCTGGGTCAACTTGGAAATGAATAGAATGTAAAATAACCATTTTGCCAATGGAATTTAAAGTTTCGTATGGGTGGGTTTGGTTATTTATGCAGTAAAACAAACTTATCTGTTTGTCACAGAACTACAATTGCACAAAAACTGCCTAAAGTTTATGAAAACTTTCATATCTTTTCAGTGTCATATGACACTGTTGTAAGAGCTTGTGGAGCTTGTGACATTACACTGCAGTAACTTGTAATGGTATTAATTTCAACCCACAAAATATGTGTACATTTCATTTTGAAATTGACAGTTTATGATCTTAGGTGTAAAATCTCGTCTATAGGCCATTCCGTGATTTTTTGAGCGAAAATTTAAAAAAAAAATGCCGTCTATATTTGTGGAAATAAGATATGTTCAGAGGGAGGCAACTAAGACAGGCAACACAGCATACATCACAATAAGAAAATAACATTTAAGGCTGCTGAATTATTACACCATCTTTTTGCCGAATGTAACTATGTACTTATACCTCTGTTGTCAAAAAGAGCATTGGAAGAGAGTTTTGATGACATAAAATGTCATTCTCAAATAGTAACAAAGTAACAGTGTAGCAAACAGCATTTCCGCCATCAGGAGAAGAGGTCCCTCAAATGTCCGCCCTGTGGTTCAGGTGTTTGTTATTGTGACTAGAGCTTAAATATATACTATAATGCAATTCCAAACAGACACAGTATTAGTTGTTGATTTTAATCCGGACTTTTTCAGCAAAGGTCAGTGTTTTATTGTCTTGTGGAACCATGGGTGTTTCCTTGCGGACCTATTGTTTTTATTTTCTCCAAAGTCTGGAGTTGTTAAGTTTGGTGAGCTTGTAGGCTAATTTATGTTTTTAAACAACTATTCTAACGACTCCCAAAAGTTTCATTGAGAAGGTCTGTAAAAATCTCTGCCAAATACACAGGCAATTCGTGGATTGGTTTATGTCCAGCAGGATGTCTTGTAAAATTGTCACAGCATATCGGTTGGGAACCGTAGACCCTTGTGGCTGTTTAGAGTCCTTTCAATAAAACAGGGACCAATGATGAGATTCATCAATAGCCCACACCACATGTTGATGTAGCAAATGGTTATTCATCAATAATGTGAATTTTCAATTGAGCTGTATTGCATATTGTCTAGATTGTCTTTCTCACAGTTTGTAATCAGTGCTTCATCCATAAATAAAATCTTGCATAGAAACGGAAATGAGCATATGGCATCGTTGGCCGGGAGGCCCCTATTCGGGGAAGTTCGGCCGTCAAGTGCAACTCTTATTACATTCGACACCACATTGCACAACTTGTGTGCTTGTGATGAGGATGAAATGATGATTAGGACAACACAACACCCAGTCCACTAATGGAGAAAAATCTCCCACCCGACAGGGAATCAAACCCTGGCCCACTTGCATAGGAGGCAAGCATGGTACCACCCAGCTAAGCAGATGGACTCTTGCATAGAAACAACACATGACTCTGCAGCTTTCCTAGACACCATTCAAATAAGTGTAATTGGTTTCAAAAGTCTTTGTAATGAAGCTCTTGATAGTGTCAGCTCTCCAGCCTCATGACTTGGAACTTGCTTTCAGCTATTGTCAGCTCACTTGTGTCCAAACGGTCCATAGTATGTGAACTGATCTGCACATTACCTAATTTCAACGCCAGAAAATATCCTCATATTCCACTAAGCATCAGCATTGGGAAAAGCCAGGCAGCATTACCGAAAGAAAGATAGGAATTTATTTGAACGATAACAGCAAATATTTATTTGTTTATTATTTATTAAAAACAATAATTAAATCTACATAATTAATTATTTATATTCTAGACATGTTACATCCTCTTTGTAGCCTCTTTCCAATCCACAAAAAAAAGTTTGTAATTCCAGTTGGAAAAAAAAAAAGGATTATGCAGGAGATATAAACACTAAAAATTACTTGTGTATATCTGAAAATTTGTCACATTGTCCACAGTTGCTTATCAAAAACTGCACCTTGACATATTTTTTCCTTTAAAGGTATATTTGGTGTTGTGTATCTTAACTTCATCACTGTATATTGTGCAATATATTTTGAAGTCTTGCAGTTCTTATAGTGTTTTTAAGCAGGTACATAGTTCACAGTGAAGCAGATGTTTTGCCATATCTGATTGGACAGCCACAGACCATGTGGTCCTCACACGACAGTAGTCTCATTTTCAGCAACATGGTTACAAAATTATATCTACGTTTTTGCGTAGTTTACTATCTCCAGCTTGATAATAGCTGCACAATAATAGGATGATATTTTATCTTTTGCCTTCGAGAAATGTGTGTCACTTCATATTCCACAAGGCTACAGTTCAGTTCACACCATACATTCTACAGTTTGTTGACTTTTACTTCATCTGTTCTGTGAGCAAAATCTCAAGTTTTGTATTCAATTTATATTCATTCATTCTCATATTTTTCCCCTTTTCCTAACCTTTTTCTCCTTTTTATAGTTCTGTGTCAAGGGATTATAAACAGTTCTGCACTGAAAAAAGCAACTGGTGAGCAGCCATATCACCTGTAACAACCTGTCACAACATTGGGCGGAAACTGCCTGCCTGTACACATACCACTGCTCCCTCTGCAGTGGAAAAAAAATATCATCTACACAACTAGATACTTACTGTGGATATTCTGCAGAATGGAAACACACTGTGAAATTAGTCCATTTGTGGAATATGGTCTGGAAGAAAATATCTTTGTAACCTGTATTGTGTCAAAATATGTTTAGCAACCACAGACACAAGACCTATGTTGCTCCCACCCCAACATATGTCGTCTGACCTCAGCCCAGTCTCAGCTGGCACCAATTGGGACATGTCCCGGCTTTGACCTGCCTCCACCAGATACTAGCAGCAACTGTATGACCAGGGATCGGGGTGAGATTCCTGTGGTTTTGTTGTGTTTATAAACTTGGACCACAGGTCTCACTGTTGTCATCATCACGAAAGGAGATGCTATATATTGTTTGATACCTGTCTGTAACGCAACTGCTCATGAGTGTACATATCAGGGGGAGACTGCATCACTGTATGACACATTCAGTTTTACTTTTTTGCTTAACTCCCCCTGTTTGTAACCTAGATTTTACCAAAGAGTAAAATTTGTAATTGAATGAGGTACCACAGTGGTATGATACTGGACTCATGACTGTAAAGATGGCAGTTCAAATCCATGTCCGACCTGTCCGATTGATGAGGGTGTGCTGCAAAGTAGTGGCTCCAAATTTTTGATTGTGTCCTCAATATCGGTTGAGGTGTCACATGTCACGTGTATTCCACGGTCAACTTTCCTGCTTCGCTGATCCAAATTGCAACTCTCTGCTGCTAGAAGGCTCTGAATTGTAGTGTGTAATGTGGCAGAAAGTAATGTAACTATGTTGGTGCACGAGAAAGTGCCTAGACATGTGAAAGCACAAATTCAAAGAGTTTGTCCACACATGGCACATCCTCTCTTACAGCATGAGCACTCAATGTCTGCAACAATCCAGTACCTTCCAATCACTGTCATCGATTATCCACGATAGAGTCGCCCCATCTGATTTTTATCTGTTTCCAAAATTTAAAGAACACCCTCAAGGACTTTATGTTGATAGTGATGAAATGGTAAAAGCAGAAGTCAGGTTGTGGCTCCATCAACAAAGTCAAACATCCTACAGTGACGAAATCAACAAACTGCTCTCTCATTTGGAGAATGCGGGTGATTATGTCGAGGAATAAATATGTGAACTGTAAAAATAAAGATGTAGAATGTTAATAAACTTTGTTGTATTTCAAAAGCTTTGTGAGTTTTCACATAAAAAACCTGGAGGCGTTACTTTTCAGCTCACCCTCCAAAACTGTGCATTCTTTCCTGAAAGGAGTAAAGGTAAATATCAAGGTTGTTCCTTCAAATGGAACACAGTTAATTTCCTTTCCTATCCTTCCCTGATTGCAGAATGTGCTTGTCACTTACTGCTTTATTTTATCTCAAAAACATAATTTAAATCTGTGCATTATTTGAAAATAAAATAATTTATTTTTCACTTTCACATTTCATATGAATTTAAATTACAAATATTAATTTTTACAATCCAGTTTTGAGCAACTCTGTTACCTTGGTTTCTCCTCCTACTTACAGTTTCTAATGTCGTTAAATATTAACGAAAGAATGGTGTTGACAATTTGATGTTGAAAATTAGACTCAAGTATTGCAATTTAATTATAATTTAATATAACTCAATTAAATTATAATTTAGTAATTTTACTAAATAAATAGGGTTCTCAAATTATCTCACGTGTATGTGGATGGAAATCATCCATTTTTTTTAACAAAACTGTCTATTTATGTTCATCACTAGACTTAATTACAAGGGTAATTTAATAACACTATTAATCCCCATGTAACCTATAATTAAGTTTCAGGTTATTTCTCACCTAGTTTCGCAATATATGTTACTCAAGATGACAAAATTTTCCTTTATGAATTATAGAAGATATTACCTTCAATGAAAACTCATTGTAATTATGTAACTTATTTATAAATTTATAAATTTTTGACTGATTTCATCAAAAACATAACTTGACGAAACATTTTCCTAGTGATTACCATTTTAATTAATGTCTGTTAAATCGAAATTTAAACAATGGAAACTCCAGATAGAAATATCAACAACATAGTAAAATCGTAGATTGCTACTTACAGTAAAGAAGACTCATTAAGTTGTAGACAGGCACAATTAGAAGACATTTACATAAAGCTTTCTGCCACAGCCTTCGTCAGCAAAAGAGAAATACACACCAGCAAGCAAGCAGCTCAGGCCAGAACTGCCAGAGTTGGCGGTCATGTGTGCATGAGGTGTGCTTGCTTGTGAGCATGAATGGTGTGTGTTTCTCTTTTGCTGATGAAGGTTGTGGCTGAAAGTTTTGTGTATATGTCTTTTAATTGTGCCTGTCTACAACTTAATGTAAGAAGCAAGCTATTTTTTCCTACATTGTTAAATTGAAATTTAAGTGTTTCTTGAAAAGACTTTTCATGTAGCTATTGCTGTACGGCTATTGAACAGTAATATGATTGTTTTTATACAATTAAATGGCCAGTTGGGACTATCACATCACAAGCTGTACCTGTAATGACCTCCCTCCATGCCTTTCGCACGCAGGTGGCGGCAGTGGACGGGTCGTGGCGTGCTGAGACACCACTCACCGTCACCGTCCAGGACCAGAATGACAACGCACCTGAGTTCGAGCACTCCTACTACAGCTTCAGTGTACCGGAGACAATGACTGGGAGCAGCACTGAGGGCGACATCGGGAGTGAAGTGGGAGCATCAGGGCAGGGGCAGCAGCAGCGGCGGCAGTCGGAGGCAGTATTCGTGGGGCGTGTGGTGGCCACAGACCGTGACAAGCAGGGCCCCAACTCTGTTATCTCGTACGCGCTCCAGCAGCCCTCCGATTTATTCACCGTCGATCCGGCAAGTGGCGACATCTTCTCCAAGCGGCGGCTGCGCTACAAGCACAGTGCCTCAATGGACCGTTCACCCGAGAACCAGTACTCCTTCACTGTCACCGCCACCGACAATGGCAAGCCACCCATGTCCTCGGAGTGCCTCGTCACAGTTGACGTTGTCGATGCCAATAACAATTCACCTGAGTTTGAGACAGATACCTACTTCTCACCTGTGCCAGAGAAGGCTTCTGTGGGTCTGCGAATCATTAAGGTGAGTAGTATACTTCTTGCACAGTTGAAATGTGGCCCTTTTGTGATCAGTGAAAGTCAGTCAACTTCACGCTGTTATGGAATGTTTACACCCGTGGCCAGCATTAAATATGTAACAATTTCATGCTCCGTAACACTATGAATTCACTTCTTTTATAAGCTGTAAGCTGACTGCCGTGGCAGAAGGATGCAGTGCTCATCGCAGTAGCCGATGGCTGTTAGCCAATTGCAAGTGTTTGCTCCTGGTATCCTCCACATAAGAGACACCGTAAAGTGTGTGATCTAACAGACTGGTGTTTGTAATAGCTACAACACACAGAGAGAGATACTTGCAACTCAAATGAACAGTAAGCCACAAATTATGTACATGACAATACACAAATCATAAGGATTACAGAACTGTGCTGAATGTGAAGACTACACCATGACACTTTCAGAAAACAGTAGTCACTATTTTTCCTGCAGTTGGTCCATCTGTTAGTGAGTAGTCTTGGATATTAAATGTTAGAAGAAGTACACAGCTGCCAATGTCATTAATATTGAGTAACTAATATTCTTCAGCAAAGGGTTGAGTTCAGTATTGACAATTGTGATTTAGGCTCTCTGGGAAAATCTTTGTAAAATTGAGCATGTAACAATTACTAGGGAATCTGATAAGAGCTTGGAACACAATCATACCTGTTTAATTGAGGTCTGAGAATGATGTAAAGTACATTGGTGGGACTGATACTCTAACATATCTAATGATTGAGCTGCTATTTGTGCATTACAACACAGTCTGGATAAAGTGTTCTGTCAAAGATGTTAGTGCAGAACTTCAGGAATCACTTTATAAGATTGTGTGAAAAATGTGTTGCCCCTCATTTTTCAGTCACATACTTAAACTGTAAATGTGTCTGAATTTTTCCAATAAGAGAATACTGGTACCACTATTTTTCAGTATGACCAGAGCACTGTTCTCCAGTACCTGTCATTTTTATGTTCCCGTTATCCTTTTTTATGGTATATCTTTCCAACAGACAGAGCTGCTGAAAACGCATTGACACAGTTGAAGCACTAACATTAAAAGTAAAAAACAACAGCCAATGGTGAACATCAACATACATTTGGACTTTTGTAGCAAAACATAAGAATCCTGTAAATCAATAAACATTAGCTTCTTGTATCTCTACAGTAAATAGATGACTCGAAAGGTATTCCTATAGAAGTGTTATCCATAATGGAACACCATTTAATATTGTTGTGGTACTGCAGCACATTATTTGGAAGACACAGAAATTAATCAGATGCACATTGAGGCATACACATGTGTATTACATTACTGTAGACAATGTAAGGAGAGCTTAAGTGGGTATGGTGATAGTTGCCCATAAGTAACTTCATATTATTGAATTGGTGTTCAGGTAAGCTTAGTTAATATACAGGGTGATTCAAAAAGAATACCACAACTTTAGGAATTTAAAACTCTGCAACGACAAAAGGCAGAGCTAAGCACTATCTGTCGGCGAATTAAGGGAGCTATAAAGTTTCATTTAGTTGTGCATTTGTTCGCTTGAGGCGCTGTTGACTAGGCGTCAGCGTCAGTTGATGCTAAGATGGCGACCGCTCAACAGAAAGCTTTTTGTGTTATTGAGTACGGCAGAAATGAATCGACAACAGTTGTTCAGCGTGCATTTCGAACGAAGTATGGTGTTAAACCTCCTGATAGGTGGTGTATTAAACGTTGGTATAAATAGTTTACAGAGAATGGGTGTTTGTGCAAAGGGAAAAGTTCTGCAGCCAGCCCGTGACAGAGCACTTCATCACTGGCCTCCAAGAAGCCCTGATCTTACCCCCTGCGATTTTTTCTTATGGGGGTATGTTAAGGATATGGTGTATCAGCCACCTCTCCCAGCCACCATTGATGATTTGAAACGAGAAATAACAGCAGCTATCCAAACTGTTATGCCTGATATGCTACAGAGAGTGTGGAACGAGTCGGAGTATCGGGTTGATATTGCTCGAGTGTCTGGAGGGGGCCATATTGAACATCTCTGAACTTGTTTTTGAGTGAAAAAAAAACTTTTTAAATACTCTTTGTAATGATGTATAACAGAAGGTTATATTATGTTTCTTTCATTAAATACACATTTTTAAAGTTGTGGTATTCTTTTTGAATCACCCTGTACTTTGTAGATCATAATTTTGTAGTGACAGAAGTTTCAGTACAGTTTTTTTCTGGCCGTAGCAATATTAGCTTATCGGTACCTAGGAGGTAATGTGTATTGTAGTGAGGAAAGACATCTAAAGGACTTAGTCCAGCAGAGCTAAATTTTAGTTTTTATGAAGAAATTAAAATATGTATTCAGATACTAGTTTTGTGTCACTCCAGTCTTCAAAAAGATACCAGAAATATATATTCTGACAAATTATTATATTGATTCTTTAGTGGCTGTTAACTAAACTGACCTCTTGTTTCTGTGGCAGTAAATTTTTCCATCCATGATCTTCATTAATCAATACTTTAGATTAAAAAAAACTGCATTTACAAATCATATTAACATACTCTCTTGTAAATAAAGTGATATTTGTCAATAATTTTTATTCTCTCTCGTAACTAAATTGTGTTAAACTATTTAAACGTATATGTCACATTTATATTATATAATGTAAATGAGGCTAAATAATTCGTATTTGCAAAGATTTTTGTAAAAAAGCTAAAAGCTATTTTCGGTGACTACTTTCACTGACTGTCTTCCGCAATGAGGAATCCATTTTCTTTGTTGCAAATGCTTCAACAAAGACTGGGATATATTTCAAGGCTTTGTTTCCTAAGCATGAAGATGAAATGTGATGGCATGTCTTCCTGGTCCTGCAACGCACCAGAATTGAATATAATTGAGCTATTTGAAATTCATATTTGGAATAGTTTCTTTGCAAGAAATGGCACCAAATCTCATTTCTAACTATTCAGAATTTGTGTACATACATATCCAGGAGCGTTTTGGGTTGTACAGTTTGCCAGAGGTGGCCATACAATTTGGACATTCCCATCCCATAATATAAATGAATAAATAAAAATATTTTTAACATTGGTACAAAAATATTGTGCATTCTTGTGGTTTATTATCTATAACACAGTACCTCATTCCAGCAATGGAACAGTAATGCTAAAATATGAATTTAAAAAATCCATTGGTAAGTCACATCATCTTTGTTTTTAGATACATTTCAATACATGTTTTTATAGCAAGATGTGATTGTCCAGGTCTTTTCCAATTAACTTGACACTTACATTTCTAACTTGATTGTTTGATAAATCTGCTAGACAAAAACGTATAGTCTGTCTGTCAGTTGGTCTCCATGTAATAGATGCCCTACAATAACTGCCACATATTCATTTACATTTTTATAACAGTAAGTTCCTAACATTACATTATTCCAAAAGTCATTCCAATTAACTTTACTACTTTACATATGTTTTACATTGTTGATTGCACTGCAAGTTGTTTAGTATTTTCTTGCACATTGAATAACACCATGTTCATTCATTAAATAGTACTTTTACCACTGAAAATTTGTTCTTTTTGCATGTGTCATTATTTTGATTTTACTTTTATTTTTCTTGACTAGTATTTGGCTTGAATCTCTGCCCATATTTGGTCAGTAATTATGAAAAGTATAAAAACTTGTTTTTCATAAATAATTATCATCTCGGAAATATCTTTGCAATGTCGCAGTTTCCGTGTGCACATCCTACAGAAATTATGTTCACTTACCTTATGGTGATTTCTTCTGCAGCCCGGTCCACATGCATGACCTGTTAAAATGAATAATGTGAATCTACAGGAAAATATGTAGTAGAACCTGTAGCATTACACCTTCCCTTTCATAGTGTTCTTTCAAATCTGTACACACTCTGACTCCTTTCCTCATGTTGTTACGTTAACCCTTTTGGGGCTCACTTCGCACTTGGTTTGCTAGACTTAAGCTTGTTACTGATAACATTATGAACTGTGCCGACACCTACTACAAGTGTTTATGCTGTATGTTCAACTGTAACATGGCAGTCTTCGTGAATAATGTTGTCACTCTGGGTTTTTTGGTGAAGGAGTTTACACTTGAACTGGCCAGTTAGGGCACTGCTTGTCAGTCATGTAGGTTCAGCCATTTCTGAACTGTTTTACCAACTTATAAAAACTTCCACAGTTTTACAACTTTGACCATAGTGTGAAAGCATTCAAGAAAAGATTTTACCTCCAAAAAGCAAAAAACAGATCGGTGAATGCTATTCAACTAATGTGGAAACCTCAAGCGGACATGCCATTGTCAAGTGCAATATTGAGGTTATAAACAAAACTGTTTTTGCCTGTCAGCATTCACTGCTTCTGGGTAGGTTTAATAATGGATTAAAAAAATAGGAATGCGGGTTAGCTACTACAAACAGCATAGTGAACGCATTATTGTGGCCAAGATAGACACGAAGTCCACACCTACTACAGTAGTACAAGCTTATATGCCAACTAGCTCTGCAGATGACGAAGAAATTGAAGAAATGTATGACAAAATAAAGGAAATTATTCAGATAGTGAAGGGAGACGAAAATTTAATAGTCATGGGTGACTGGAATTCACTAGTAGGAAAAGGGAGAGAAGGAAACGTAGTAGGTGAATATGGATTGGGGGAAAGAAATGAAAGAGGAAGCCACCTGGCAGAATTTTGCACAGAGCACAACTTTATCATAGCTAACACTTGGTTCAAGAATCATAAAAGAAGGTTGTATACATGGAAAAAGCCTGGAGATACTGACAGGTTTCAGATAGATTATATAATGGTAAGACAGAGATTTAGGAACTAGATTTTAAATTGTAAGACATTTCCAGGGGCAGATGTGGACTCTTGACCACAATCTATTGGTCATGAACTGTAGATTAAAACTGAAGAAACTGCAAAAAGATGGGAATTTAAGGAGATGGGACCTGGATAAACTGACTAAACCAGAGGTTGTACAGAGTTTCAAGGAGAGCATAAGGGAACAATTGACAGGAATGGGGGAAAGAAATACAGTAGAAGAAGAATGGGTAGCTATGAGGGATGAAGTAGTGAAGGCAGCAGAGGATAAAGTAGGTAAAAAGACGAGGGCTGCTAGAAATCCTTGGGTAACAGAAGAAATATTGAACGTAATTGATGAAAGGAGAAAATATAAAAATGCAGTAAATGAAGCAGGCAAAAAGGAATACAAATGTCTCAAAAATTAGATCGCCAGGAAGTGCAAAATGGCTAAGCAGGGATGGCTAGAAGACAAATGTAAGGATGTAGAGGCTTGTCTCACCAGGGGTAAGATAGATACTGCCTACAGGAAAATTAAAGAGACCTTTGGAGAAAAGAGAACCACTTGTATGAATATCAAGAGCTCAGATGGAAACCCAGTTCTAAGCAAAGAAGGGAAAGCAGAACGTTGGAAGGAGTATATAGAGGGTCTATATAAGGGCGATGTACTTGAGGACAACATTATGGATTATGGAAATGGAAAAGGATGTAGATAAAGATGAAATGGGAGATATGATACTGCGTGAAGAGTTTGACAGAGCACTGAAAGACCTGAGTCGAAACAAGGCCCCGGGAGTAGACAACATTCCATTAGAACTACTGACAGCCTTGGGAGAGCCAGTCCTGACAAAACTCTACCATGTGGTGAGCAAGATGTATGAGACAGGCGAAATACCCTCAGACTTCAAGAATAATATAATAATTCCAATTCCAAGGAAACCAGGTGTTGACAGATGCGAAAATTACCGAACTATCGGTTTAATAAGTCACGGCTGCAAAATACTAACATGAATTCTTAACAGACGAATGGAAAAATTAGTAGAGGCCGACCTCGGAGAAGATCAGTTTGGATTCCGTAGAAATACTGGAACACGTAAGGCAATACTGACCCTACAGCTTAACTTAGAAGCTAGATTAAGGAAAGGCAAACCTACATTTCTAGAGCATTTGTAGACTCAGAGAAAGCTTTTGACAATGTTGACTGGAATACTCTCTTTCAAATTGTGAAGGTGGCAGGGGTAAAATACAAGGAGCGAAAGGCTATTTACAATTTGTACAGAAACCAGATGGTAGTTATAAGAGTCGAGGGACACGAAAGGGAAGCAGTGGGTGGGAAGAGAGTGATACAGGGTTGTACAGGGTGTATACAACCCGGGAAATCCGGGAAAAACCCGGGAATTTTTTCATCCGGGAGAAAACCGGGAAAAACCCGGGAATTTTTCGGAATTCCGGGAATTGTTCATTGTTTTAGCTTTAAGTTAAATTTTTGTAATTTTGACTGCAGAATTGATTCTCTAGCAAAGAATGTTATTGTATCCTGCTACTGTAGAATGATACTGCAGCAATAAAATATAAACGAGAGGGAAAAAAATAAAACTTTAGTGGCAAAGGAAATGTGCAATTTACAACAAACAAACAACCGTGCATGCACAAGCGTCTGCAAATAGCAAAAATATGTCAAAGGACGTAGGGCAAAGACTGTAATTCTTCGTAACAATAAACTGCTTGCCATGAGCATGACGTCACAACTGTTCACATTAGGTTCGTTTGACCAATTGCTAGCGATCTGTTGCTCATGCGCATTTGACTCGCATATAAGCAGTACCTTCTTCCGCTACTTGAAGTTTGGCTGTTAGCTGTATCGGTAGTAGCAGCAAGCAGCCAGATGCAAACGAGAAATTTTTTTCTCGCGCGCTAGCTGCCAGATTCACGCTTGCACATAGTTGTCCGAGTTGTAGTGGGGAGGGGGTTAACCTCCACATGACCCGTGTTTACGTAAAGTGAATTCGCTGCTTCTCTTCGTGTACTGCTCCCACGTCAAATGAAAACAATACGGATTTCTGTGGCTGGGAGCTATCAAGTGAATTAAAATACATTCACATAATTACGGAGGGCAAAAATATATTATTAATTTCAGTTTTCTGATTTTATTTTATTTCCAAGTTAGTAGCGGTCAAGCATTAATCGTCTTGCCGAACAGTGAAGTTATTTTTGCAAGTTTGCTAAAGAAATTTGGCTTTATTAATCTTTCCGCCGAGGCGATCGTTTTACAGTATTGGCTACTTCCAACTGTTCGCTGAATTTCAAGTGCATTTTCAAGTGCACGTTATCATCTTCTGCCATATATGGCATTATGCCATAATAAAGAACCAAAAATGAAATCATAGAGTACTGGTACTCCAAGAAAATTTACATCCTTAAAACCACACTGAAAAGCTTAATATCATATGGGACCTACTTCATTGTGAATCTGGAAAAAGCCAATTTGCACATCAAGCCAAATTATGCATTTTAGTATGGTTTACGAAATTCCGATGCTCTTGGAGTATCCTCTGATGCACTGTTTCTTTTATGGTGTAATGTAAGCTCTCTTAGTGCTTTATACACACGAACATACGGGCTTCCTACACCACTGCAGTTGCACTCGCACAATTATGCCTGTTTTCTGGTGCTCTCTGGAAACTGGTAAATCGAACCTATTTCTAACAGTCTCCGAATAGTATTGCGAACGGTGGTTAGTAAAGCGTTACTTTCAAAGTAAATTTCTTTTTACGCAAGATGAATTATGTTACGTGTGAGAAAGTGGGATGGATATCTAAATCACAGAGCGTTCGAAACTGAACAGTTTGAGGACCAGCCACTTACAAGAATTTCGAGCCGAGACATTTATGTCATAATTTTAAATTTACTGGCACATTTGTGTGATGTGTCTTAAAGTATAACACACGCAAAAAAAGATCAATATTACATGTGAAAGCTTAGCTTCTGTTGTAGCGTGTTAATCTTAGAGACTAACATTATATGTGAAAGCTTAGCTTTTCTAGTAGATATACGGTGCGGCAAACATTAATGTAAACCGTTAACTTTTCCTCATGCATGTTCGCGCTATGTGACCAGTGATCTTGCTATTGGCTGACTATAACACGTGTCCTATGTTCTGAATAGCCGCTGTCATCGGCTGACGAGATCTCGTGGCTTGAGATACGACTCGCTTACAAAAGGACATCGTAGCCTCGGTTTCAACGCTCCGGAAACTAACGCGCTGTGTTTGGTGCAATTCGAATTTATACTTTTGTAATATGAAAATATGCAGCGTATATGTTGATGCAAATCAAAGGTCTTTCCAAAATTTCTCTCCCCCCTTTTTTTTTTTTTTTTTTTTTTTTTTTTTTTTTTTTTTTTTTTTAATTAAAGGTCTCTCCAAAACCTTCTTTGCCCCAACTTTTCTTTTTTTTTCCGGGAAGTTCTATGCGATTGTATAAAACGTTAACCATTCAAAGGATTCATAAGTTTTACAGTTCCGAGGGAAAATCTACGGAAAACCTACTGTCACTTAGCACATAAAAAGTGTATTTTCGCCCGGGAAAAACCATATTTTTTAAACGGGGTATCCGGGAGAAATCCGGGAATTTTTTTTCCTTGTCCCCGTATACACCCTGGGTTGTAGCCTCTCCCCGGTGTTATTCAATCTGTATAGTGAGCAAGCAGTGAAGGAAACAAAAGAAAAATTCGGAGTAGGTATTAAAATCCATGGAGAAGAAATAAAAACTTTGAGGTTTGCCGATGACATTGTAATTCTGTCAGAGACAGCAAAGGACTTGGAAGAGCAGTTGAACGGAATGGATAGTGTCTTGAAAGGAGGATATAAGATGAACATCAACAAAAGCAAAACGAGGATAATGGAATGTAGTCGAATTGAGTCGGGTGATGCTGAGGGAATTAGATTAGGAAATGAGACACTGAAAGTAGTAAAAGAGTTTTGCTATTTGGGGAGCAAAATAACTGATGATGGTCAAAGTAGAGAAGATATATAAGGTAGACTGGCAATGGCAAGGAAATCGTTTCTGAAGAAGAGAAATTTGTTAACATCGAGGTTAGATTTAAGTGTCAGGAAGTGGTTTCTGAAAGTATTTGTATGGAGTGTAGCCATGTATGTAAGTGAAACATGGATGATAAATAGTTCGGACAAGAAGAGAATAGAAGCTTTTGAAATGTGGTGCTACAGAAGAATGCTGAAGATTAGATGGGTAGATCACATAACTAATGAGGAGGTATTGAATAGGATTGGGGAGAAGAGAAATTTGTGGCACAACTTGACTAGATGAAGGCATCTTTTGGTAGGACATGTTCTGAGGCATCAAGGGATCACCAATTTAGTATTGGAGGGCAGCGTGGAGGGTAAAAATTGTAGAGGGAGACCAAGAGATGAATACACTTAGCAGATTCAGAAGGATGTAGGTTGCAGTAGTTACTGGGAGATGAAAAAGCTTGCACAGGATAGAGTAGCATGGAGAGCTGCATCAAATCAGTCTCAGGACTGAAGACCACAACAACAACGGGTAAGATGGAGAATCATGTCATAAACCTTGGTCCTCTACATCTGCATACATAATCTAGCAACCACTGTGATGTGCATGGCAGAGGGTACTTAATATGGTACTCACAATAAGGCTACTTCCAATTTCAGTCACATTCAGAGCATGGGAAGAATAACTGCCTACACCTCTGTGTGTGCCATAATTACTCTAATTCACCATCATATATCCCACTGGAGTTGTAAGAGGGCGAATGAAAAATATCTCTCAATTTTTAACTTAATAATGGTTCTCAAAACTTCATAAGTAGGCTTTTGCGGGATAATCTTTTAGAGTCTCCCAGTTCAGATCTTTCAACATTTGTGACACACTCCTGTGAGTCAAACAAGCCTGTGACAATTTGTGCTGCCCTCCCTTTGTATACTTTCAGTGTTCTCTGTTAGGCCTAGTCCTGTTTGGTATAGGTCCCACACACTTGAGCGATAACCTAGAATGGGATGCACAAATAATTTGTAAGCAATCTCCTTTGTAGACTGCCTGCTTTTTCGCAGTATTCTGCTAATGAACCTATGTTATTCATTACTGAGCCTATGTGATCATTCCATTATCCCTATAAATTGTCACACTCAGGTATTTGTACAAGTCAGCTGATTGCAGTTGTGTGACTCATTGATACTGTAATCATAAAATTGATCTTTTCTGTGTTTTTTGAAGTTGTTGTTGTTGTTATGGTCTTCAGTCCTGAGACTGGTTTGATGCAGCTCTCCATGCTACTCTATCCTGTGCAAGCTTCTTCATCTCCCAGTACCTACTGCAACCTACATCCTTCTGAATCTGCTTAGTGTATTCATCTCTTGGTCTCCCCCTACGATTTTTACCCTCCACGCTGCCCTCCAATACTAAACTGGTGATCCCTTGATGCCTCAGAACATGTCCTACCAACCGATCCCTTCTTCTGGTCAAGTTGTGCCACAAACTTCTCTTCTCCCCAATCCTATTCAATACTTCCTCATTAGTTATGTGATCTACCCATCTAATCTTCAGCATTCTTCTGTAGCACCACATTTCGAAAGCTTCTATTCTCTTCTTGTCTAAACTATTTACCGTCCATGTTTCACTTCCATACATGGCTACACTCCATACAAATACTTTCAGAAATGACTTCCTGACACTTAAATCTATACTCGATGTTAACAAATTTCTCTTCTTCAGAAACGCTTTCCTTGCCATTGCCAGTCTACATTTTATTTTTTTGAAGTATGCAATTTTAAATTTCTGAAAATTTAACAAGTTGCCAGTATAGCACGTCTTTGAAATCAAACCAAGAGCTGACCATATATTTGTGTGTGTGTGTGTGTGTGTGTGTGTGTGTGTGTGTGTGTGTTCCTTTTTTTTTTTTTTTTTTTGTACTTCATTACAAATAATTGCATCATCTGCAAAACACAGAACACAGGGTGTATACAACCCAGGAGATCCGGGAAAAACCCTGGAATTTTTTCATCCAAGAGAAAACCGGGAAAAACCCAGGAATTTCTTAGAATTTAGCTGTTTTTCATTGTTTTAGTTTTCAGTCAATTTTTTGTAATTTCAGCTGGTAAGAACCGATACTGTAACAAAGGATATTACTGTATCCTGTTACTACAGAATAATACTGCAGCAATAAAATATGAACGAGATAAATTATGAAAATAAAACTTCAGTTGCAAAGGAAATGCGCCCCATACAACAACAAAACACAGTGCTCAAACAAGCATCTGCCACCAGTAAAATGTGTCAAAGGCTTTAGGACGGTCGAGGCCTACTTCATTGGGAATTTGGACATGCGAACGCGCACTATAAGCCGAATTATGCATTGTAATATGGTTCACTAAATTCCAATGCTCTTGGAGTATCCTCTGATGTCTTGTTTCTTTTATGACACAATGTCTTACACATACGAACATATGGCCTTCCTATGTCATCGTAGCTGTGCAAGAGTGGTGACGCCTGTTACCTGGCACTCTGGCAACTGCTGAAACTGATTTCTTAAATCACATTTGACTCTCATTTAAAAATCAACTCTTTGAGGACGAGACATTTAGAAGAATTTCAAGCCCAGAAGATTACATTTGTGTGATGTATCTTAAAGTGTAACATGCACAAAAGAGATCAACATTTTATGTGAAAGCTTGATTTCTCTTAGAGCTTCTTAATCTATAGGCAGTGGAGAGTGGGCGTGGTAATTATGATGATAAATAATCACTTGCACTCTTGTCACTTACTATGAATACTTTTATTCTTGCATAGAGCGCGTACTACAGAGAACTGATCTGGTAAAGATACAGTTGTTCTCGCTGCTGAAAGGTAGTGATATTGCGGGGTGAACCAGTGGTTCTCCGGCTCCACAAATCTTAGAGACCAGTATTATACACGAAAACTTTGCTTTTCTTGTAGCAACACTGTGTATATTAATTTAAACGATTAACTTTTCCTATTTGTGTGTTCGTACCACTTAACAGCAATGTTCCTGTTGGCTGACTACATCACATGTCGTATACTCTGAATGTCCGCTATCATTGGGTGGTGAGATCACGTGATGAGAGCTGTGACTGGTTTACTAAAGCGCATCACAATCTCGATTTCAGTGCTTTGGAAAGTAACATGCGTTGTTTGGTGGAATTCGCATTTATACTTTCGTAATGCAAAAATGTGCAGTGTACATGTTGCTACACATCAAAGATCTTTCCAAAAAGTGTTTTTTCTCCCCTCCTGGGTTTCATTTTCTATAGTGCCGAGAAATTCTATGCCAGTGTGTTAAACCATAGCCATTCAAAGGATTTATTACTTTTACAGTTCCGAGGGAAAGTATACTTTTACTTAACATGGAAAAAGTGTATTTTCAACTGGGTGAAAATTTATTTTTAACGGGAAAATCTGGGAATTTTTTTCCTTGTCCGCATATATATCCTGAAAACATCTGAGGTTACTATTGGAATATTGTGTGCCAGGTTCTTAATGTACAATATGAACAACAGGGGTCCCATCACACATCCCTGGGGCACTCGGGAAGGCACTTGTGCTTCTGTTGATGATTCCTCATCTGAGATAACTTGCAGCACCCTCTCTACCATGACTACCTCAATATCAGTTTTGTTTGGTATCCCATCTATACTTTTGGTAATAATTGTTGGTGTAGTAGTGAGTCAAATGTTTTTGGGATGTCAAGAAATGCTGCATCCATGCACTTAACTCGATCCGTGGCTTTCATGTGAGAAAAGTCCAAACTGGGTTTCGCATGATCAATATTTTCTGAATCTGTGCTAGTGGGCATGGAGATCATGCTGTTTGAGATACCTCGTTATAATCCAAGGTAATATATTCTCTACTAATTTATGACTGAGTCAGTCATATTGCACACTGTATTAAGATGATGTTAATATTTTTCTAACAACTGTAAATGAGGATAATGGTGATGGGGGTAGCCTGTGGGTCCTCGTATGGAGTGTTTGACAAACGGCAGGCGTGACATGTTTTCAGGTGACGGCACACGATGACCTAGATGTGGGTGTGAACGCCGAGGTGGAGTACGTGAAGACAGGTGCGGGCAACGGCTCTCAGTTCTTCCAGGTGGCACGTGACACAGGCTGGATCTCTGTGGCACGGGCCCCGGGCAGTGCCGGTGTGACATACTTGCTCGGGGTGCGGGCACGTGATCATGGTGTCCCGCCACGACACGCTGATGTCACTGTCACCGTGGTGGTCACCCCAGACAACCACCACAGCCCTGTCTTCAACACGCTTAGCTACCAGGTAAAGGTCTGACAGATGTCCTTAAATGTTTGAGAATAGTGTACAACAGTTCCAAATTCAGTATGTGGCTGTTCAGATCTGTTGTAGTGAATAAATTACATGCATTCATTGAAACTGACTTAACATGTTAATTGAAACAAGCTCAACTGGAAGGACAACTTTTGCTTTACTCTTTCCCCATTTCCAGACTGAATAGGAAACATGTCAGCTTATTATATAATCATAATGTGTGTCATTAATATTTGTGAAAACTAATTGGTAAAGAGAAGAAAGAGTTGCAGTTTTCTCTGCATCAGGCAGGGGCAGCCACTTTATTCTGTCCACAAGATCAAATTGTAATAATAAAAGGAAGATTAAGGTTTAACATCCTGTCGATTTTGTGGTCAGTTAGAAATGCGCACAAGAAAGAAAAGAGGAGCAAATTGACTATGTCCCTATTTGAAGGACCCATCCTGGCATTCACCTTAATTAATTTATGGAAATGATGGGAAACATAAATACGGGTAGCCAGATGGTGTTTCAAACCCCAGTTCTTCCAAAGTGCAAACATTAAATTCTGTCATCTTACTTGCTCATAATTGCAAAAGTTGTGGCAAAGCTATTGTTTTTCTGTACCACGAGTCCTATTTACTTAAATAATACCATTGCTGTTTGTGTAATTATTCAGGAAATTAGTGTAGGTTTCTGCTAGAAGAGTTGATTACCTGCCCTGTGCCAATATACTAGAAAAGAGTCATTTTTGCCAATTCATTTACAAATGGCCTCCTCCGCTCCTGCAGCGCCACACTCGTGTAGCCCACTGAAACAGTGATACACATGTTATGTAACTGGTTAACATCAGCATTCACCAGGTTAGCAGATGTTCCGCAATCTTGGAGCACACATATAGACATATAGCGACCCTCTGTATTTGATCAGCTGTTTTCATAAAGTGCAACATTGAAGGTAAAGGCTCTTTCACATGCTCCATCATACCTTCAATGAATGAGGAATACAGTGACCAAAGCTGTACATCATTGGATCATCGTGTCGCCAAATGCTAATGTCTCCTCATATTTTGAGTGGTTCACTGTAGACAGAATATCACACCATACTGTGTGGTAGTGAATGATAAATTTGAAGTAATGGGACACTTACGTGTCTTTCAAAGGCCGAGAGTTAAGTCATAGCAGTAAAGGTTTAGCAATGCTAGAAACCCCATTTGTCAATGGTTACAGCAAAATAAAGGATTTTTTGACATATCTTATAATAAATCATCACTAGTGACCATGTATAACAATAATGGAAAGTCCTGGATGGAATAATATGTAAAATAATGGAAGGACAACAACTCACTGTAGTTGACTGATGTGTGGCACTTAGAAACATGCAAGAGAAAACAGTATTCGCACTAGCGTTTCGAGCTCTTGCTCTTTCTCTAGTCAAAGTACACACACACACACACACACACACACACACACACACACACACAAAGACACACGCAGCAGTGGATGTGTGTATTTGAGTATCTTTGTGGTTGTCTGTGTGATGTGTGTACTTTTGCTAGAGCAATAGCAAGAGCAAGAGCTCAAAAGCTAGTATGAATTTATTTATTTATTTTTTATTTTATTTATTAATCTTTTTAAAAATTTTTTGCATCTGCCACATGCCAGTGACCTTGCCTGTGACAGGGCATGTAACTGTGATTTTCCTCCATACTTTACATTCTACACATTGCAGGAAACTGAAATAATGGAAAAGGTCTTGTTCAAGTATTTTAAGGCATCAAGACATGGATATCAGTTTCCTCCAGTAAATACATATAAATATAAAGAGTAACAATAGTGAAATGGAAGTACACACCATTCTTTGTCCTTGTACTGTACATCATTTTTCTTTCAAGTTGTGAAATCATGGGAGGAAATAGCTTTTTTTCCACATTCATTGGTACTGAGTTTTCCATTGTCAAATGCATCTACATTAAAAAGTTTTTCAGAACATCTATTTGTGTCCTTAATGACACGTAGTTTAGATTGTTATCCTTCTGTATGTACAGTTCCTCAGTTATGGCATCTCTTCTATGACTGAATACTTTTATGAAAAATACTAACTTCAAGCAGTAATGTGGGTATTAAAGAAAGCTACAAAGTCACAAAAACCAAACATAACTTAGTACGGCAAGAACAGTAAATGATCGTATGTGTAGAGTAAAGTAGTATTACTGGCACATTGATGAGCAGGAATGATGACCATTTCTTGTGCACAGGTCATAGTCCCTGAGAACGAGCCTGTGGGCTCGACCATCGTGACGCTGTCGGCGACGGATGGTGACGAGGGCCCAAACGGGATGGTGCGCTACACCATCTCCAGTGGGAGCGAGTGCGAGGAGTTTGCTGTGAGCGCAGAGACGGGAGCAGTCACCATCCGCCAGCCGCTCGACTATGACTCGGTGCCCGAGTACCACCTCAACATAACCGCCAGCGACCTTGCCTTTGAACCGCGCCATGCCACTGCCACGCTGAGGGTGAGTATGGCTCTTGGGACACAGCAGCTGCTGCCAGCCTGCAGCTCTCCCTCTCTTTCTCTGTCTCACAGCTTTCTAGTATTTTGCCATACCACTTTAAATCAATTGACACACCTTGTTTCAGCAGCAGTGCATCATTTCTGTCCCAAAAAATGGACTATTTTTTGAGGAAAATATCTATCAGACCATCACCAGTATATAAAGCAGAAATTTTAACATGGCTTCTTTAGGTGGCAGGGTTTAAGAACTGTGGTTGTGTCAAATACTTGAATTACCTTGTTTACAATGCCAACATAGTCTAACATAAACAATCATGACACCACACAGCTGTGAAAGTTGTTATCTTCTGATGATTGAAATGATTCTCATACCAATCTCAGCAAGCAATTGCGCAGTAGCTATCACAAAAGGCATTGCGATGTGTGTTGTTTTCTTTTCTTATTTTAAAATGAATGAATAGAATATGTGTAGTTCATCACGAATTTTGTTTATAACCCTCGGATACGAGAAGAGCTCGGCAATACCTGTTATCATGTGTCAGTTCTGCTTTCGCAGAAACACAGGACATGTGCGAGAGGGAGATGAGGCTTGTTTCCCTGCACAACTCCTCTTCCCTGTGATGGCCAAAGTTCTAGTTGTTTACACTCACAGCCAGCCACCAGTTTATAGTGGCCACTCACTGCACTACAGCAGGTGGAAAACAAAACCTATCGGTGTATTTTGACCGTGCCAAAATTCTTCCCTTAATGTGCGACTAGAGCTATTTTCAGCTCTGCTTCTGTGCCATAAGCGTCTTGCCATTTCTACTTGTGGCATTGTCAAACATTGGTAACTCGGCTGTGAAGATTGGCGAAGGGCTAAATTAATATACTGCAGATTTTTTCATTATCAATTTGGGTGAGAAAAGAAAAATAATGTCGAGAAACAGCTCACATCAGAGACTCACTCAATTCACTGGCGGAAAAATGCCGCTGCTTCATAGCACAAAACAGTCATATAGTGAACACTTCAGTACAACCAAGAAAAGAAGGAAAGAGTATTTCAGAAGGAAAAAAAAATTGAAGTTTTTGCAAAAGCAAACATCTCAATCAGAAAGCTTCCCAGTTTTTTTTAACGGTCTATTTCAAACCACTAAGGTTTTATCTTCAGATACCTAACATGACAGCCTTTTAAATTTCTACATCAATCATTTAAAAACAGAAAAAAATATATCTGAATTTTGTCATAAATAGAAGTTACTTTCCAAAAATAGATATCAGTTTTTTCAAAAATAAATGCTACATTTTCGGGTCCCTACTCATAACAAATGATTAGTGGTGCACTAGAGCACACCATTTCCGTAGCAGCTGTGAAACAATATCCGACACCAACTCAGATGGAACCCGTGAGGAATTACATATGCTTTGCAGTCCACAACAGCAGTCCATACTTAAAGTGTCTGTAAACTGAAGACATTGCTGCTATAATGTGAAGAAATCACCATTGAAAACATATTGTCAGCTCTGTTTTATCCCTTCATAAAAGCTGTGTGCAAGATGTCTGTTGTTGGAAGACAACAATCCTCCATTTGGATGCTCTCCTATTTACTTCCTGGCTTGCAACATAGCTTCAATCTGCCACTGCCAACAAGTGGATAGAAGTAAAGGAGAATAGCCATTTTGTTTTGTAATCAGATTGAGTTCCCAGAACTTGTATCCTGGACAAATTCTTAATCTCAGTGCAGAGGTATATACAACCTTGCGGGATCTGGGACAGGTGACCTATGTTCCATTAGTGAATGTCCTCATCTACTTGGTCTCTGTGTTTGCATTTCCGGCAATCAAGGGAACATATCCCTCTCCAGTCTATCCAGGAGCCTCAATTTGCTCTAATATCTAGGGAAGGAAGTGGTGTTCTGTTTGACATCAGAACATGTGGGCATCTGGGATAACAGATTTGTAGACACAGCAGCCGAAGAAGCACAAATACCAGGTGGCTTCACTGTGCACCGTAACCTAAGGTGCAACTTCTTCATGTGTCAGTGGAAGGTTAAGTGCCTGGCATAAGCTGGTAATAAGCTGCAGTCCCTGAAGCACATTACATAGTACAGACTTGGCTCTCTCCAGCCACAGGTGAAACAATTAACGCCTATCTCCTAACTGTGTGGCAGTAGAGTTTCCTATGGTGAGAAGGCCTACCAGTGTGCAGTCACACAGCATACACATGTGTCACATTTTAGGAGAGTGAATCCACTTTACATGGAAGAGATCTGTCCGTAAATTAGCCAATATGTGCTCTATGTTAGACTTTGAAAGAAAGTATTGAGTGTTTATTAAATTTTTGGTTGCCTCCCCATACTTTTCACAGTATGTATAGATTGCTTGCCAAGTTGTTTTAACCTACAGACCCTTTTCAATTGTGCATTTTTGAGACTATTTTAAATCTTTCATGCAGTTACATTTTGGATAAATTTCTTCATTATTATGGTTATTGTCATTTCGAAGTAAAGTTAATATTTTTACTTCATGTAAATTGAGATGATTGTGATCTGTTTTTACCTGTAACCAGAAGCACAACAGTAGTTTGTATTTAAGCACTAAGATTCCACGACTTGATGCCACAACTGACGCTCTTCCTAATTTACCATTTGCAGGTGACTCTGACAGACGTGAATGACAATGCACCATCGTTCGAGCACGCCGAGTACTCGGCATCAGTGCGTGAGAATGCGCCAGCGGGCACGGCAGTGTTCACACTGCTCGCGCATGACGCCGACTCGGCACGCTATGCTGTCGTGCGCTACTCCGTAGTGGGTGGTTCGGGACGCGACGCCTTCCGTTTGGACCCAGATACGGGCGTGCTCTACTCCCGCCGACCCTTCGACTACGAGCAGACCCAGCTGTACACACTTGACGTGCTCGCCGCTAATCCTGACTCACCCATGTATGGCTCCACCAAGGTCAGTAATCTGTGCATATTGAGTGATAGGGACACTATTTGAGAGATGCCGAGACTATTGCTCCAGTACGGCAATCAGTTTCCTCGTCTGACTCTGCCCAGCTGAGCTATCGTTGTGCCCCCTAACTAACTGAGCGTTGTTGAGAGTGTAAAACACGAACCTGCCTTCTGTTCATATCATCTGCCTTTCCTTTTCCTCTGTTCTGTCAGCAGCTTTCCATATTTACGCACTGATTGCAGCTGGCAGGCTTCGACTGCAGAAGAGCATCGAACCCGCTGCCATACTGAGAAATCGACATAAATTCCCGTGGCAGTTTGACAACCAAAGAAACCCAGGACATATAGTGATTGCAAAAGTCACAGTATTAACCCTTCACACTATTAAACTTACAGTTAAGTGGAGTATAAGCAGTCATCGCTAGAATTTTATGAGAATCCCATGTAGTGTCTCGTTTCCTAATGTAATCACCTTGCAACTCGGTGGGCTATAAAATATGTAGTACATTTCTTAGATTGACACTTAATTCCAAATCACTATTAATCCAACTAGGACAGTGACACCCACTTGTAACCAACAGTACACAAAAAACACCATCAGTGGCACTGTAAAAGCATACAACTGCTGCGCAAAATGCCGAACGCACCTAAATAATATACTGTTCTCAATCACAGTAATTAAAAACAATGAACATCATTGCTTTCAGTCTGGAAAACTGGCAAATTTCCACATTGTATCTAACACTGCAGACCATTTCTACAACACATCAGTGCTATCAAATACATAAGTGCTTGTTCTGGAATGTCATCATTGATCATTACTGAGTGATAATGTGTGAACACTACCATAAGCTCCCACAGTGGTGGGTGATGACCTCGATGTATGCCAGCTGACATAATGTATATATAAGACATACTATATTGTGTTGTACTGCCTCACATGTGACACACGTAGCTGCTGCTGTTGTCTTCCCTCTGCCCGAGAGTGAGAGGGTGAGGAGAGGAGATGCTGTGTGCAGGTGGTGGTGCACGTGACGGGGGAAAACGAGTTCTACCCACACTTCGTGCAACCCGTATTCCACCTGGACGTCTCCGAGTCTGCTGAAGTGGGCACAAGTGTCGGCACCGTGCGTGCCACAGATGAGGATGCAGGCGATGACGGGCACGTCTTCTACCTATTCGTGGGCGCCAGCAATGACCGAGGCTTCAGCATCGTTTCCACCACGGGCGAAATCCGAGTGGCGCGCCGCCTCGACCGCGAGACACAGAGCCGTGCTGTCCTCACTGTGCTGGCCAAGAACCGTGGCTCCATCCGTGGCAATGACACTGACGAGGCCCAGGTAAGCTGCCTTCAGTATTGCTTTGGGGGTAGTGTCAGCATCAGGTGTGGAGCCCTTAAGTTTAGATGTGGGAAGAAACTGCCAACTTCTAACGACTTTCTCTAGCAGAGAACTGCTTACACAGTTGATCTAAAATATGAGTGTGTCATCTGAAGCTCCCAAAATGTATTAGGATTAATAAATGTTCAGGAACTTCCTTTATAATGTAATTGGATAGATAAAAATCTACTCACCAAGCAGCAGCAGGGGAACATGCGTGCAAAGGTATTTAAATTTGCAAGCTTTTGGAACCAGTGGCTCCTTCTGGCAAAAGGGTTGAAAGAAAAAGAAGAGGTGTGCAGGGGTAACCTCACCAGTCCTTTTCCTTCACCTCTCTTCCTTCCTTTTCAACCCTTCTGCCAGAAGAAAGAACCGCTGACTCCAAAAGCTTGAAAATTTAAATACCTTTCTGTGTGTGTTCTCCTGCCAGTGTTTGGTGAGATGTTTTACCTATTCAATTACAAAAGAGTTGCAAAAACTGATTATTTTCATTGACACAGGAAGCATCTTTGCCTCTCTAGCAATTTAATGAACAGTTGGGGACACAACCTTTGGAAATATTGTTTTATGCCTTGTCTTCAGTGCTTCGATCAGAGTGACCTCATCTCTACTCAGTAATCAAATTATTTGCAGTGTTTCAGATATTTAATTTGGTTTTGAGGATGTTCCCCGTTTCTTGTTGACTGCATCAATTGTTTACAGATGGTATTACATGCAAACTAGGAGGACTTGTGTGCACCATATCTGTGTAAAGGGGAATTCTCAGGCCAATCCGCACTCATGATTCACCAATTTAAACTAGACTACATTAAAACAACAAAAGCTTTGTTTCTTCTGGGTCTCACAATTACTCATTGAGAAGCAGATGGCTCTTACCTCTCAGGTGGCATACGAGTTTTGAAAAGGAATGCAAAGTGTCACAGCTAACAATGCGAATAGCCCTGTAAAAATCAGTTAAATGTAGTCTTATTGGCAAGACATTTAAGTGAGTATTTGAAAGCAAGAGTGCACTTCCTGTAAACCGAAAGTCTCAGTTTGTCAAGAAGAGAATTTTGCCTAAACTCTTCATCATAAGGGGTCAGTTCTTACTTCTTACAGAAAAAGTCTATGGAAAGTTGTAGATGGAGGCTCGAGTTGCACTGGTGTGAACAACCATCTGTTCAAGTTGGGCATGTGACAGCTGATTATTTCATTATGACTGGGTTCCTAGCTGTGTAACTGTGGCAATGCTTGTAGTTTATGGACTCTCTGCATCTAGCCCAGGTCTCCTCCTCTTTCAGGACATTACTTGGCCGAAAGGACACCAACTTTCTACCGATGGAGAATTCCTGCAGGCATTCAATGAATATGGACAGTTTCCACAGCGAATTTAGGAAAAACAATGTGGTGAGTGATTGTGAAAAATGCAGGCAGTGAAAATTATTTTCCATTGTGACAGAAGGAATGAGGTGAGGCTCAAATGGACTAGGGCTGCAAAAATAGGGGTAAGATTTGACTCGTTTCCTTTGTCACCATGACTGATTAATCGAGCTGTCGAATATAAACCTTACAGGAAATAAAATGACGGCACCAACACTCTGGAATTACAAATTACAAACATGTCCATTGAGGTTCAGCACTTACCAAGTGTCGGCTGTCGACAAGTGAGGTATTGGTAACTGTTCAGAAGATTCGGTCAGGGACAGTGTTCTCATTTTGTGGCAAACTGAGCATATTTTGCTGGTTGTGAACTGCCACTAGTTCCAAATACACTGTGGTGCTAGAATATCTCACCTGCTAATTTTTCATGGGTAAATAAATTCCACAATGGGAGACTTGTTAAAATACTTGGATGCTTCAGACACCTGGCTCGGGATGTCAATTGAACCTACTCGTATCAGTCACTATTTCAAAGGGAAGTGATAAGTCACAGGAAGTCAGTACGCAAAGCCTCAGTAGACAGTGTCATTGACAAATTGCGGGAAGTAGGTATAGGATTTGTGACATGTCTGTAGAAACTGCAGCAGTGGGTATAGGATTTGTGACGAGTCTGCAAACAACTGCAATTGTAACGAGTGAGAAAGTTTGCAGTTTCAAGACGAGTACAGAAGTAGGTTACTGGATAAAGCAGTTTTGGTGATCTCTACACTAATAAAAGATTAGTATTGCTAACTTTCGAGTGTTTTGCAGACAATGAAGACGAGCCTCAGTTGACGACATCAAAAACCACCCTCGTACGGTAAGTGCCTGTGGCAATATTAGATTTTGTGCTCTTTTGCTGCAGGTGATCATCTCCATCCAGGACGGCAACGACCCGCCGGAATTCGAGCGAGAAGTGTACGAAGCGGAGGTGTCGGAAGGGGCGGCGCCAGGTGCCCTGGTGGCCACTGTGCGCGCCACCGACAGTGACGTGCGGCCTCACAACAACCACTTCTCCTACTCGATCATCGCCGGCAACGCTCAGCACGCCTTCAAGGCAAGTCGTTTAGTGTTCTGTGACTCTCTTGCCTTTGTGCGTACTGTACTGGTCATAACCGTGACAAATGAATGGTCCGTCAGTGCTGGTAAGCCCAAGTCGATACTCTTAAGTGAACTACCTAATGTTACAGTTGCATTATCTACACACACTGTATAGCTTGTGCTCTGGAAGTGAAGGCTGAGGTGGATGGGTGGAATGTTTCCTCTTCGTCTGCATACGATGGGGCAAAACCTGCAGTGTGCAAGTTGCAGTGTTCTTCATGTTTAGCATATTTTTCATCTTCTTCTCAAAAACATTCAGTAGACTTTGTAATAACCATGGTATTACTACGCTCTTTTTTATGAGGGTAGTGTAAGTTTTTGATTTGATGTTTTTGGTAGTTAAAAAGTTGTAAGAATGAATTACAACAAGACATTCACCTATTTACATACCACAATTTGTATAACTGTCTAGTATATCTTGTACCACCAGTTATGAATATTATGTGGGCAACTCTGAGGGGAAAATATGTCAGAAATAATGGCACAGGTTTGTCATTTCACGTCCTGGTTTTCCAGATGCCCATTGTCTCAACAAAACAAATACCTTTCAATATTACTTCCTAAATGACTTGTGTCACACAAAGCTGTACGATGACATTCTTAAATTTCCCCTAGCGGCCAAACATTAAAAAAGTTGGGACACGAGATACTGATGTACCCTGCTAGAATTTTTGTCTCCTTTGTGCATCAAGCGCATTGTAGGTGTAGTTGTAGACTGATTCAGTGCTTTGTGGGAAGGTGAGATGAAGGTATTCTGGTACGATGATCCGACAATTTTGACAGCCCACCAGAAGGCACGGACATAGTCGACAGCCACTAGGCAGCACCTCTATAATGTGCGAGCACTGCTGTCATCGCCATCACTATGCACAGACTACACCTGCCGCGTCAGCCTGTCGGTGCTCACGGTGGTCCTATAAAGCCGGCAGCACGGGGGCCCAGCCTGCAGTCGTGTTAAGACAGTGCTCGTGACGATTTGCCCATTCGTCGTGCTGTAGTTGCCGATAGTTGCTACATCTCGGTATACGATTTGGTTTTGCTCTCTGGTCTCGGTATTTTGCTGTACGATGTGTGTTGTCAGTCGTCCCTGTTGTGGATGTCCACGTCGTATCGGTGATTCCCCATTAACGCCCTTCGGCCGGTGTGCTCTGGGCTCCCTCGAGTCCAGTTACTAGAGATTTTGGTGACAATGAAACAGTAGAGACGAGTATCTAAACATATACAAACCTACTGCTTAGTGTGGTCGATTCCAAACACGAGAACAACCTTGCCACCAAACGAGTGCTGCCAAAAACCTAATCCGTTGTGCAGAGATGTTCCCTTTTTATATGGTGTGGTGCATTACTGACCCGTGTACCAGTTCTGCTGAATTCTCTAGTCACAATTCAGATGCAGTCCTGCCCAGTGCACAGTGGACAACACGAGAGACGAGTCAACTGTCGGCTTGTCGACAGGTGGACCCGGCGACAGGCGTAGTGGAGACCACGTCGCGGCTGGACCGCGAGGTGACACCGGCGTACGCACTGGTCTTGGGAGCCATCGACACGGGCACACCGCCGCAGACGGGTACTGCGACTTTGCGTGTGCGGGTCACCGATATAAACGACAACGGGCCACAACTGGCCGCTGACGCGTCACGAGGTTACGTGTCTGAAAACGAACCTGCGGGTACGTCCGTAATGACGCTGACTGCTACCGACCCCGACCTGCCACCCAACGGAGCGCCCTTCGCCTACAGTGTGGTGGGTGGCCGCCACCGTGACCTCGTCTCTGTCGAACGTCACTCGGGGCTCGTCCGCACGACACGTCCACTGGACCGGGAGGCCACACCGGAACTTGACATAATTGTGAGTACATCTCTTGTCTTTTCAAACGTTGCCTCTTTCTCGTACCTGTTTACACCTATGACTTTGCCTTATATAATTTATAATTTATTTTACAATTTCAGTTTTCCAGGAGCAATTTTTTTGTTAAATGGATAAGGGGATATACAAGAGAATATAAGAGAAAGGAATATGTGCTGAAATGGAATGCCAGAAATCTTAAGACGGAATTAAATGGAATGCAAATTCTCTCTGGCAGCGACCAGTGTCTTAAGTAACGTAATGGAAATCAGTTTGCCGGAATAGTAGTGAAATATAATAAGGAAGAAAATAACTTATGTGGTACAGGACATCAGAAGTATAGCGATAGTAGAGGTGAAGAACCTGTGAATGACTCACGACTCAGGAAATTGTCGATCTCACGGAAGAAAGGAGAAAATCGTACAACTTTGGAAGGACCATTGCATTGTGAGCTGCATAGGAATGAATTTAATAGGATGTGCAAACAGGATAAAAGAGAATGGAAAAGAGAAGTGTGTTGAAAGAGATATGATTGTAGGAAGATTGACGTAGAATACAGGAAAGTTCGATGTAGTTTTGGGAAAGTAGAATGTAAAGGTAGTAACCTACAAGCTGCAGGTAGGAAACCTCTATTAAATGTAGGAGAAAGTTCAAATGGTACTTAGAAGGCTTATGTGGTGAGGTCTCGCAGTGTGATAGGAGAGGAGCAGGAAGTTTGGTAGAGCACCAAATGACTCGGTCTCAAATAAGTCACCAGTAATTGATGATATGCCTAAACAGCTAACTGAAATCTGTGGGTGATTTGGGAACTAGAAAGTTAATTTGGGTTAATGTCAGAGATCTGTGAAACAAGTTACTTAGTATCAGATTTTCGGTAAACATCACCATCACTGTACTGAGGAAGGGACTTTTGGATGAACACAAAAACTATCAGATGATTAATGTGACAAGCCACATTTGTGAAGTGCTGATCAAAATAGTATACAGTAGGGTAAGAACAAAAATTGACATTGTTATGTGCAAAGATCGGTTTGATCTCAGGGAGTGAAAAGGTGCCAGAGAAATAATTCTGACATGGTTATTGGTGATGGAAGGAAGATCCAAGAAAAATCAGGACATCTTCTTAGTATTTACTAATGAAGAGAATGTTCGTAATTCTTAGACAATTGAGGGTGAAATACAAAGAAAAGCAAATTATTTGCAACACCTACAAGACCCAAGTGGGTGTAATAAAAGTGGAAGTTCAAGAAAGACCAATTTGTGTCAAGAAGAGAGTAAGTCAAGCTTGTAAGCTACCACTACTACCATTCAGATTGTACACTGAAGAAGCAATAAATGAAATGAAAGAAAGTTTTGGATGAAGATGGAAAGTTTTTGGGTGAAGACATTCCAGTCCCCAGATTGTAGATGACACAGTCCTCATGTCAGATGTAGATAACACTTAGGCTTGTTGAAAGGTGCAGACAGCATACATAGCAAAGAATTCTCCTATCTAGGAAGCAGGATTACACAAGGTGGGTGAAGCAGAGAAGCTATCAGAGATGGATTGGTAGAGATGAAGATAGCTTGCATTCTTCAATAAAAGAATTCCTTTTTGTATCTTATGTTGGTATGGAATTCAATAAGAAATTCCCAAAAGAGTACATCTGCAACACGAGGTGGAAAGAAAGTGATACTCAGACCATTGGAAATTGAGATAAGAAGAAACTGGAAGCATCTGAAATGTGCTGCTATTTAAGTATGGGGCACCACATGCTCAAAGCTACACTGCGTATCATGAGTACATTGTTCCTTGCTGCAGCTCCAGTTATCTATAAGCTTAACTTTGTTTCCAGGTTTTTGTATGTAGCTGTTAATGTCAAAAATTACCTGGTACATAAAGTATGATATAAAAAAGTGCTAGAAAGAGTAGATAAGGAATGAAGCCTGTGGAAAACCCATGGAAGAAAAGACGACAGGTTAATGCAACATCTGCTAGAGCATCAGCCAGCCAGCCAGCTGGAGAGGGGGGGTATTCAGGAGACAGCAATCCTAAAATATAAAAACCAGACTATAGGGGATGTTGGATCTAGTAGTTACGTAGAGCTGAAAGGATTGGCACGTGATAAGAAAAAAGATGGAGGACAGCATCGAAAACAGTATTAATAATGGGGGGAAAAAAACAGCTTTTCGATAACTTTTACTTTTGTTGTAAAACAAGTACTAAACGCTTGGCTCAGTTAGTAACTCAGTTTTTCATTTCTCAGTTATATTTCTCCATCAGCAGGTGATAATACATCAAAAAAAGTTTTGCATCACCGTGGATAAAGTCCCTTTAATTGTTCAGAGATGTCACTAAACATGCCCAAAGATGTAAACAACCATGCATGAACAGTGCCTATTTGATGAGGGGGTCCAGCAGCTGATAAGTTCTAGTCATTCCACAAGGAAGGAGGTACACGGCTCTCGTTGTCTGTAGTTCAACCATGCCTAGATGGTCGATACTGCGGCTCGATTGCATCCACATTGTTACTTTGTGCAAGAAAGGGCTCTCAACAAGATAAGTGTCCAGGCATCTCGGAGTGAACCAAAGTGGACATGGAGGAGATACAGAGAGACAGGAACTGTCTATGACATACTTCGCTGACACCACACAAGGGCTACTACTGCAGTGGACGGCCGCTGCCTATGGATTATGGCTCAGAGGAACCCTGATAGCAATGCCACCATGTTGAATAATGCTTTTCGTGCAGCCACAGGAGGTCGCTTTATGATTCAAACTGTGTGCAATAGGCTGCATGATGTGCAACTTCACTCCTGACGTCCATGGCGAGGTCCATCTTTACAACCACGACACAATGCAGGGGGTTACACATCGGCCCAACAACATGCCGAATGGACCACTCAGGATTGGCATCATGTTCTCTTTACCGATGAGTGTTGCGTATGCCTTCAACCAGACAATCGTTGGAGATGTGTTTCGAGGCAACCTGGTCAGGCTGAAAGCCTTAGACGCACTGCCCAACAAGCGCAGCAAGGTGGAGGTTCCCTTCTGTTTTGGGATGGCACTATGTGGGACCGACTTACACTTCTGATGGTCATGGATATCACCGTTAATGTCCTCCTCGGATCGATAGTGCAACCATATCAGCAGCATATTAGCTAGACAGTCTTCTTCATGGATGACAATTCGCACCCCCCATCGTGCACATCTTGTAAATGACTTCCTTCAGAATAACGACATCGCTCCACTAGAGTGGCCAGCATGTTCTCCAGGCATGAACCCTATCGATCATGCCTGGGATAGATTGAAAGGGCTGTTTTTGGACGACATAACCCACCAGGCACTCTGAGGGATCTACGGTGAATCACTGTTAAGGAGTAGGACAATCTGGACCGACAGAGCCTTGATGAAGTTGTGGATAGTATGCCATGACAAATACGTGCGTGCATCAATGCAAGAGGATGTGCTGCTGGGTATTAGAGGTACCAGTGTGTACAGCAGTATGGACAACCACCTCTGAAGGTCGTGCTGTATGGTGGTACAACATGCAGTGTGTGATTTTCATGAGCAATAAAAAGGGCAGATGATGTTTATGTTGTTCTCTATTCCAGTTTTCTGTACAGGTTCCGGTACTCTCGGAACTGAGGTGTTGCAAAACCTTTTTTTTTTTATGTGTGTAATTAGTGGATTAATTCAGATTTTTGATTGAGACCAATTACAGTTTACGAATTCCTTAAGAATCAGAGTATAATGGGGGCAATAAAATGTTTTATTGCTGCAAATGTTTTATCTCTAAAAAATTCAAGCTATACTTTAATTCAGAAATGTCCCGTATACCACAATACATAAAGAATTGCTTCATCTGAAACTTTGGGTATAATGTAAACATAGTGCAGATGATTAGACTGTACATAATCTTGAGAAGGGTGCCATTTTATTCCTGTTTTCCTGAAACATACACCTTGACACATCTGAATCTCGTAGGCACTCCCGACCCACTGTACATGACAAATTTTACATGTACATGTTGCGAATGACAGGGATAGTTTGTAAAACATTTTTAACTGGCAAATATTATTTTACTTCTGGTTAATGTTTAACTAGCTGTTGCTACACGATTATTAATACTTCACAGCTCAATATGCCACCACACAAAAGAAAAAGCTTAAGAAAAGTGCCAGAAATAATAACTAACTGTGACATAATAGTGAATTACTGATCTCAGCCGCATGAGGGCAAGCCCTCAGGTGGCTGAGATTGGCAGTTCACTTTCATCTTGTATATATACAGCCACACAAGTAATAACAACTATGACATAATGGAATATAGGATTATCGCGATCTGTTGTACTCTAATGCTGCTGAATAAATGTTTATCTTTGCAGAAAAGATGCCGTTAAAATAAGATATAGAATGTGACAACAGGTTACCATGAAATGGAAGTGTACGATGTCTAACATCTCAGTGGTAAGGAAGAAGCAACCTCGTTGCAGACTTGTTGAGCCTCTTGAAAACTGATCAAAATTACTTCTGCAGCTAAGTAGTAGGGGGGGAGGGGGGGGGTTGTCCACGTGGGAGACGCCAACTGTGTTCTGTCAGTGCAACAGTTAACAGGCAGCCTGCTATCCTGTGTGGTCATTGCGCCCTGCAACTTTTTTGGGTTTTACGGTTGTAAGAGTTGTTATTTTGTGTGTTGTTACTGTTACTTGTACTGTACAATGTCAGTAGGAAGTTTGTCAAAAGTTATAAGTGTGGAAGATTGACATCATTCTCTTAGCGTGGGGCTTACCATGTTAGCTCATTCGAGGGAAATGGTTTGCATGTTAAATGCCTACTTTGAGACTGAAAAATTTAATGGTAGTCAGCTGCTGGGCTTTGAATATAGATAAAAACACCATTGTGAGAATTTGCAAGGAAGTGTTTGAGATAGAAAAGGAAACTGGAGAAACATCTAAACTGAAAAACTTGGTGAAAAAAATATTGTATGGATAAGCAGATTACAAGATTTATATTATATGAGAATTTTCCTCCATAATTACCAGTATACATTCATTTGCAGAGGATACGGTTTGTCATCATGTTTATAATTATTATCACAGAAAGGAACATCCAACACTGCAAGTTATTGGTCACACTGAACAAAACAGGACTTTTTCAGGCAGTTGCATGCGGTTATTCACCATTTTACACAACCTAGGGTTTCACTGTGGGAATTTCTGTAGCTGTAAGTTCTTGATGCAGAGATTGGGTGGTCATTTCTGGTCATGTTGTCAAGCAGGGCTGGACAGATGAAACTACCAAAGGAATAATGGCCATGCCTTCCAGCAATTGGGGCAGAACTGGAACTCTATGAGAGTTTTGTAATACGAGGTAATTTCAGTTAAATATGATGCATGCAGGCACCTTGCTAGGTCCTCCCAAATGGCCTCCTGCTTTTTAAATCAAAGAAAACAGGAAATGAAACTTCTGTCAGATTAAAACAATGTACCTGGCCACCACGTGAACATATGACCTCTGCCAGCTGCAGGCAAATCCTCTATCGGTTGAGGTACTTGACTCGTGACCTCTCTTGACTCACGACCTCTCTTCACAGCTTTACTTTTACTGGTACCTCATCTCTTGCCTTCCAAACTTCAAGATCCCAGGTTCATGTCCTCATCCATCGCACAGTTTTAATCTGCCAGGAAGTTTCATAGCAGTGCACGTTCTGCTGCAGAGTGCAAAATTCATTATGAATGTAGGATATTACGATGAAGAAAAAAACCATGTTACACTTACAAAATGGTTCATAGAATCAGTAATAGCAAATCTGAGAAAACTGTCAACAATAGTTCTAGTTAATGCTTCTTACCATTGAGTTGTTGTTGACAAAGCACTTATAGACCTACAGACAAAGGGAAAGGAGGACATGGTTAATCCGGAAATTTATTGTTGCCGTGGTAGATGGTGCTGATGAATGAAAGTTCCTCTGACCATGTGCTGTGTGTTCCTTTTGTGTTGCAGGCTGTGTTATTGATGCAGTGTATTGTAAGCAGCAGAATGGTCCAGCGTTCACACCAGTAAAAAGCCGAGATGGTGTTTGCGTATGGCCAAGCAAATGGAAACAATTGAGAGGCAGCACAGCAATACCAAATCAAGTACCCTCACAGACATGGACCACATCACACACATTTCAAACCCTATTTGGGTGTTTGTGTGATCATGGGTCCTTTCAAACAAACAAATGTGCTGGGAGGCAGTGGACTGTGTGTACATTAGATTTGGAGGACTGGATTCTACAGGATACTGAGACAAACCCTAGTACAGGCTCCATACAAATGCCCACCAACACGATGTTAGCCAAAGTACGATTATGTGTTTCCTGTATGACAGCCGCTACTATCAGTATCACTTGCAATGAATGCAAATACTATCAGCAGCTGATTTCCCTCTATGGGAAAAATATTGTCGATGGTTTTTGCACCAAACTATCACTATTGTGGGATTTCTGTCATCAGCCTCTTTACTGGCAAAGAACGTTTACCAGAATTGGCATCATCATTATGCACAATCGTCATTTGTGGGCTACAGGCAATCCTCAGTGAATGGTTGACGTGTCTCATCTGCATCTGTTCATCATCAGTGAGTGGGCAGGAATTCTTGGCAACCACATACTAGGACTGCTTATTATTCCACAATGCCTCGAAAGAGGAACATACCAGGACTTCCTGCGGATAACTCTGTCTGAGCTGCTTGAGACTGTGCCTTTTGCAATACAACAGGTTATGTGGTTTCTGCACGATGTAGCACCACAGCACCACCCCACTTCCACATTGCAGTTCGCCGACACCTCAACAACATCTTCCCCGGATTTTGGGTGGGATGCTGAGGACCTGTAGCATGATCTTCTAGATCACTGAACTTAAACCCCCTGGATTTTTACCTCTGGGGATATCTGAAAAGTGTTGTGTATGCTCAACCACTTCCTAATGTGCCGACCTTTCAATAGTGTGTTCACGGCACCTGTGACACTATTCAGAGAGACCAGGACATGTGAAAGAGTGTATCAATCCATGATACGACATGTGGACATGCACGTTGCATCCCATGGAGTCCACTTTGAACATTTGTTACGTGGATGTGATGCAGCTCTGTACCATGTTCCGAGATGATTTGTTGTTGTTGTTCGCACGTTTCAGGACAGATGTTTGTAGAGACCTTTCTTCTTCCATTTACAGTCAGGAATGTGTCCCTGTATTTGTTGGTTTTATTAATGTTCATTGTGTATATAGACACCTCGCTTTTTCTCAGAAGACACAGTATATTAACAGTGGCAAACTTAATCAGTCATTTGTAGGGGAAGTTGTGCAAACTTGATACAGGAAGGTGTTTCCTTACTCAAGCTCAAACCACAATTTGTACATAGGCTGTTGAGACATGCCACCAAACTACCACATCAGGGTAACCAGTAACTAGTATTTCCAGAATGGAACCGATTAAGCTAGATAACTGAGCAAAGCTTTAGCCATAGATGGAACAGATCTAGGAAATAAGGTACTGAGCTTCAGTGTTCTGTCTGTTATAGTAGCTAAGTAAAGTTTACAACCACCAGAGTGATCTACACTCGATGTATACAGAATTTTCGGATAACTCGGTGTATGAGCTGACCAGAAAGAAGGTGTGTGTTTTGAAAATTGCCATTAAGTTAGCTGTTTATATCTCCCCAGGTATAACTTTTCTCTTGCACCAACAGTTGACAATATTACCTTGTAAAATAAAAGTGTAACCAGTCTGTAAGTAACCTTTTGTGACAGTACTGTATTTTTTTTTTAATCATAGAAATTGGTTACAAGTTGTGGCCTGCCCTCAGTATAATGGAATGCAAATACTTATGACAGGTGGAGGTGGAGGACAGCGGGGAGCCACCGATGCGGTCGCAGTTGCCCGTGACAGTGGTCGTGCTGGACCAGAATGACAGCCCGTCTACACCACGCGCTGTCCATGTGCTTGTCTATGCCTTCGAGGGGCAGTTGCCACACGGAAAGATTGCCGACGTGCGTCCCAATGACGCAGACACCACGGGTGACTACCACTGCGAGGTACTTTGGCTTTACCTTCTGTTGTACCTGTAGAGGTAATTGATGTATAGTTGTGTTCCAGGATTAGGTCCAAAAGTAGTGGTTTTGAAACTCAAGAGTGAGAGAAATTTTGATAATATATTACATCAAAAGGAAAATTCACTTGAGAAAAATATAAAATTACAAAGGGCCAGTACTTACTTTCAAGAGGAAAAATTCCAATACTGCTGAAAGACACATTTACAAGAAGCACTGATTGTAATAGCTTGAGGGGGAAAGAGGGATAGGTTGCACAAAATTAGAAAGCTACACCAGGACAGGATGAGAGGACCCATCCATAATCAGGATGAGGGGTAACAAAGATGAAGGGGGAAGCATAGGGAGAGAGAGTAGAAGGTGAAAGACGAGGATGAGGAATAACAAAAATAAAAGGGGAAGCATACAGAGAAAGTAGGAGGTGAACTATAGTCCAGAGATGAGCTAAGGACAGAGTGAGAAAGAGAAAATGGATAGATGAAGAGAAATGATAAAAAGTTATATGAAGAAAATAATTGACTAAGCAAATAAACACCCCATGTATAATAATGAGGAGGGGGGGGGGCAGTTGTTAGTATGTTAACAGAGGTTGAGTGCAGGAGGCTGATGGGATGTAAGAATATGTTGGAGAGCAATTTCCCACGTGCAGAGTTCACAGAAATTTGCATAAAATAGATTGATCCAAATACCTCGTGTGGTGCTGCAAGCGCTCAGGATCCCCTGGGGTCATATTGTAGACCATGTTCAGCAGTTGCATACCAGGTGTCCCGGCACAGTCAATTCTATGTACATTCATGTGCTCAGGCCATTTGGTAGAGGTTACTCATATACAAAATACCGTCAGTGAACACAGTTAAGTTAGTAAGTAACATGTATGGTTTGAGACATTTCTTTGCCTTTTATGTTGTACGATTTACAAGTGGTGGGACTGGAGTAAGTGGTACCTTCATCATTCATGACTTTCTAATTGTTGTAATTTGAATGGTTATTGAGTGATGTTATTGTTATTCATAGTGTCTCTGATCTGTGGTTGCCCTCTCCAGAAAGTTGTTTATAACTGGCGGGTGCTTGGTTCAGGTTTTACAGCAGGAACTAGTACAGGGATGCTAGGAATAAGATCTGGGAATGTGATGTACTTTGACAAGGATATTACATAGGTTGGGAGGGTGATCCAGATGAAGCAAACAGGAACAAGAATTATTGCATTCATTTCAGATGGCAGGAAATTGATTTATAAGATCCAGAAATGACTAAGGAATTAGTGACGTACAAAATAAGATTCAGAAATGTCAAGGAATTACTGCTATAAAAAGCAGAAATATTTGCTCTGTATAGAATGAGAAGAATGCAGTAATTTTCACACACAGTTCAAGTAATGAGGTGTTTAAGAAATAATTTTTATGATAAAATTGATGCGGTGCTTAGTGATGAGATGATCCGCTATAGTTTACATTCATAAGTTAAAGCACAAAATAATTTCCCAAAACTCACTGGTTGAAGAGTTTGCCGCACGTTGACTTCAACTCAATGATCTAGTGTCCTTTAGTGAATGTAAGAGTCATTCCGCAGTTTTCAGTAACTCAATTACCCTGTGTATAGAATTTCTTCATGGAATTAAATCCTGTTGGATTTGAAGAAGGTGAGTCTTAATATGCTCTTAATGCACTTCAACTCAATGATCTGGTGTCCTTTAGTGAATGTAAGAGTCATTCCGCAGTTTTCAGTAACCCTATTAGCCTGTGGATAGAATTTCTTCATGGAATTAAATTCTGTTGGATTTGAAGAAGGCAAGTCTTAATATGCACTTACTGCACACAGAGGCTGTGCTCACGTGCGTGAATTGTGTTTGTTTGTGTGTGTGTGTGTATGATTGAGTGAGTGAGTGTCTGTTGTCTATTTCCAACGAAGGCATTGTTGGCTGAAGGCTCACATTTTGACAGTCTTTTTGTTGTGCCTATCTGCAACTAAGGCACCTCCAGTGAGTAGCAACTACCCTTTTCATGATATTGTTACTGGCTGATAATTTAATGTTCACAGACCAAGTTCGCTAGACACATTTGTACATAAACTCATGTTAGTATCTCATGATTGCTATAGTAACACATACTTTCATGGGAGTCAGTCAGAAGAAGTGACACCTTGTTACAGAATTTGTGAGCCAGGATTGAGCACATACTTATCTGCTATAGTTCAATTCTTTTATCTTGGCGGATCACACATGCCCGCCCAGATGTGGGAGATTGCTGCGTTGCCGGTTGCAAACGTCGCATTCGCCAAGAGAAGCACCACCATAGTATAATATAGTTCACAAACTTATGTTTAGGGGGGTGCGTGCAGTTTGTGAAGTAAAGCCACCACGGCCGCATTAACCCTTTCACTGCTACAGAGACGTGCTCCCCGCATTCCGCGCTGTGGGCGATTTTGTCATCACTGCACTGCTCGCCTGTGCAGACACATGGTGTTCTGACTGCTTTGACACACTTATCATTCGATTTCACAAAAACTATTTGGCCTAAAAATTGGAATTTTACACATCTTCTTGACTGATACCTTCCCCCCATAAATGACTTAATTTTGTTTCAATGTTCAACGCTGTTATTGTGCAGCATTAAATGTAGTAAACCATTGCACAAAATTTTGAAGAGTTTGCAGAGGTAAAAGTCCATAGCGTATACTTTCCGTATGGTCGATTTTAGTTGCCACAATGTTGAGAATGAAATGTGAACAAGATACCTAAATTTCATATAAAATTTACAGTATAACGATATCTCATTTAATTTAAGTACCAGATAGGTGTCGTATGTAATATTGAGAAATATTCCATCTTTCGTGACTGTAACAAAAGTTTTATTTACACTGGGCATGTTTGGCTTTATTTTAAAGCACTTCAATTAATCAAAAGGAAGTAGACATAATACATTAAACAAAACTGTGGACTTACAAAAACATTAGGACTTGAATATACTGTGTATCAGTGAAGTGCTCTGAGCTATGTCAAATATAATTTTTGTGTGTGGCACACACAAAGAGCATTTATTTGCTAAACCACTGATCAGCCAACACAAACGTTGAATATTGTGTTACCGCAGCACAAAACTATGAAAGGTGATTTGGCAATGGAGGAGACAAAATACTGTCCACCGAAGATGCTTCAAAAGAGAAAAACATGTCTGGTCTAAATAAGACGCTTATTACAGTTGCAGAACAGGAATATATTTTAATACCATTGGTAAAACTGCGACTGTGGAACAAAAACAAGAAAGAGAACATGAGTACCATTGTGTATGTGCCTTACCTTTCATTGATTGAAGTGCTTTAAAATAAAGCCAAACTTGCCCGTTGTAAATAAAACTTTAATTACAGTCGCGAAAGACAGAATATTTCTCAATATTACATACGACACCTATCTGGTACTTAAATTAAATGAGATATTGTTATACTGTAAATTGTATATGAAATTTAGGTATCTTGTTCACATTTCATTCTCAACATTGTGGCAACTAAAATCGACCATATGGAAAGTATACGCTATGGACTTTTACCTCTGCAAACTCTTCAAAATTTTGTGCAGTGGTTTACTACATTTAATGCTGCACAATAACAGCATTGAACATCGAAACAAAATTAAGTCATTTATGGGGGGAAGGTATCTGTCAAGAAGATGTGTAAAAATCCAATTTTTGGGCCAAATAGTTTTTGTGAAATCGAATGATAAGTGTGTCAAAGCAGTCGGAACGCCATTTGTCTGCACAGGCAAGCAGTGCAGTGATGACAAAATCGCGCACAGCGCGGAATGCGGGGAGCACGTCTCTGTAGCAGCGAAAGGATTAATGAAGAGACAAAACACTAGAAATTTCAAAAAATTACATTCAAATGAATAAAATTCATGAAGTAAGACACTTCGATACTGTTTTTAAATAAAGAAAATATTAAGCATCGCACAAGGTTTGAACTCAGAACCTTTCGTTTATCAACACAACACCTTAGTCATTACGCTGACGTAGCTTGTTATTCGATGGAATACCTGGAGTGCTCTAAAATTGTATGCAAAATATCGACAAACACTGTTGGTATGACTATGAATTACTCACACTTTGTCGAAGTACAATACGAAATAAACAATTACCGCTGTTCTTTATTGCGAAAAAGTGGTTCGTGAGAATGATGCAAACACTTTTCCTTGCTATTGCCTGAATTAGGTGGGTTATTGCTTGTTTGGTTTAATTAATTAATAGAACTTGAAGCAATTGGTATAAAGAATGCTTTTTCCATCTTTCTGTAAAAGAAAGTCTGTTATCAAGACATTGCTTTTGTTCTATTACTTTGTTTATGACTGAACATTTCTAAAACTGAAGACACTCATCTGTGCTCTGCACTGCAGTCGAGCTCTGGCAACGTCGTTCTCTGTTCATTGGCTAACTGTGTTTTGTGATGTCAGATGCGCAGAACAAACCTAAACTCGGCCGCCATCATAAATGACGCGCACTATAATAGCTACGACTGTAAAGGTGGAATTTATGGCAGAAAGATTATGTAAGAGCAGTAACACAGTAAACATGAATAATATTCTCCAGGTGCAAGTAACAAATTTTAAGTACATTATATGCAACATTATGCTGAATTATGAAAGCAAACTTCTCTAGAATGTGTGCATTCATTTGAAGACATATGGAGGATCTTTTTAGTATACAACAACAACAACAGTAACAAAATAATCAAACCAACAGAAGATAATTTGTTTATGAAGTTAATACTCGAGTATCACACAGAGGGAAATAGCAGTCCAGAATGCCCAAGGCAAAGGTGAACTGGTTGATTGGAACTGGAAACAATACCTTACTTGTGACTGTTTGATGGTAATAGATTGAGCTATATACAGTTGTCAAATTATTTGAACCTTTCGCAGGGACCTAGATGATGAATCCAGCTGCATCCCAGTAGGGTTTGCATGAAAATATAAATGCAACTTGGAAGCACATGAATGTTAAGTAGAAGCAGTTTTGCTGCATAAAAAAAAAAAAAAAAAAAAAATAAAAGAAACACACACACACAACTTGTGTCTCAAGTTGTGTTCATTATGGATTCCTCTTATATGCGCAGTATTCATATTTGTTGGTGGTTTCCTCTGCCCGGCAGGTACAGTCTGGTGGTGGCGGACTTAGCATCCCAGCAGGCACTTGCGAGCTGCACGCCCTGCCCTCACTGTCGCAGTTATTGACCAGCGGAACGGGGGCGGGCCGCGGTCTGGCGCTGGCCGTGACTGGCAATGACGGCGTGCACGCTGACGTCGTGTCAGCCGTCACCGTCGAACTGGCCACCTTCGACGAGGAGGCTGTGGCAAATGCGGTGCCACTGCGTGCTGAAAACACGACAGCGGAGCGCTTCCTGGCGGCCCACTACAAAGCAGCTGTTGACGCATTGCGTGCTGCTTTTCCTGCGCCTGCTGATGCACCGCTGCTCTTCGGCTTGCAGCAGGTCGACGCAGGGCTCGAGATGGCCGTCGCCGTGCGCTCTCAGCAGGTATTGTCGAATCAGTGGATTGTGGCCAATGTTTCTTGAAATAATCAGCATCCAGTTGCACAAAAGAAATTTTATTTCCATTACCAGTTTCAGGCACCTACAGTATTACTCCTCTTTTACACTTTCAGGGGTTCGAAGGGCTGGTAGTGTAAAAAGGGGTAGAACTGCTCTGGAAAAGCCAGGCAAAGGTTTTGCAGTGCATATTGATATATAATAGTATGTATGGGTCTCATTTCTCACACTTACCTCAAATATCCCATGAAAAGCAATTGCGATATTGCTCTGCCTTTTTGCTGATGTTGCTCTGCCTTGTAATTCTGTTTATCTGCTGGCAAGTAGAACAGTATTAGCAGTTGAAACATTGTGAGATAGTCTTCCTGTGGGTTGTTTCTTGTGTTTTGCTTAAATTTTATAACATTGAAAATGGAGTTATCCATAATGGAAATCTTATGTCTTTTTTAAGAAACTTCCAAATTTTATCAATAACTCAATATTTACAATTAAAAAATCACAGTTGCAAGAATTAATGTTTTCCACAAAAGAAGTCCATAATAGATTTTTGTTTAGCTCTTTTGTTTGGTATGCGCTTAATCTGTTTCTCCAATTCATAAAGAGTTTCGGGCATATTTCCACATTCTTCAACAGAAGAAAAATATCTTTTTAGTACCTCAAATGCTGCAGTTGCCTGCTGCTGTTCGACCTATTACATCAAGTGAATGGTCTACCCCCTTAGTTATAGTGAAGAAACTGCCTCTGTGGGGATTTTAAAGTTTCTATGAATACACAATCTACAGGTACCGTACCCAGACGAACTCTTTGCACAGTTATCACATGGGCAACATTCTGAAAAACTGACTTGTTAGATGCCTACTTACAACTCCCTTTAGATATCGAGTCACTATGTATTTTAGTTGTCAGTACCGCTTTTAGTCATCAACACTTGCAGCCTTATGGAGTCGCCAACACTCCCACTATTTTTCAGCATTTTTTTGGAATAACTTTCATTATCTGTGCTGGGTTGTGCAAACTATTTGGATGACATTGTAGTTTATGGTGTCTCCACTGAGGAACATGGACAAAATATCCATACTCTTTATTTTATTTTATTTATTTTTTGGTCTCTCCTCCAAGTGATCAATTTGAAGTGTCATTTAGAAAAATGTCCATTTTTTTCAACATTCTATCATTTATCTTGGGTTTGAAGTTTCTCGTGTGGTTCTCAGAGCCCTGTATCAACATCTTTGTACTATTGTGTCTCTTCCATGCCCTACATCAGTCAAAGAACTCTAGGTTTTTTGTGGGCAAAGTCGCCCACTACCATAAATTTTGGCCTAGTGCAGCCACAGTCGTGCTGCTGTTACATGTGTTGCTGTGCAGAGGTGCTTAGTTATGCCAGTTGCTGGAATTTTCCACCCTTAAGAGCATGTTGCAATTGCGCGCTGCTTAGTGATGTACCAACTAGCCATCCAGTTAATCCTTGCAATGGACACTTCACAGTATGGCTTGGGGACAGTACTGGGTCATAGATATCGTGATAGTCCCAAGCAGCCTGTTGCTTATGCCTCAAAAACACTGACTTCTGCTCATATTAGGTATTCAGTTAGAAAAGGAAGCTGTGGCCATTGTATATGCTGTGAGAAAATTCCATATTTTTCTCTACAGTGTCAGATACCGCCTGGTCACGTATCTGAAACCATTGGTTTCCTTATCCATACCAAGTGAGGTGGCGCAATGGTTAGAGCACTGGACTTGCATTCAGAAGGACAATGGTTCAAACCCGCTTCTGGTCATCCTGGTTTAGGTTTTCCATGATTTCCCTAAATTGCTTCAGATAAATGCTGGGATGGTTCCTTTGAAAGGGCACTGTTGACTTTCTTCAATAATCTAATGGGACCGATGACCTCACTGTTATGGGCCCCTCCCCAAAATCAAACAACCAACCAATCCTTATTCAGTCCTTCTGCGTCATTACCAGATAAAGTGGCACATCGCATTCAACATTGAGCCCTTTTCCTTTCGTGTTACAACTTATGTATCGTCGCTGGCTGGGTGCAGCTGAGTATGTGAGCCACTTCCCTACTCCCTCATTCTTACTGTTTCTTCCCTTACTGCCACTCCCCTCAGCTTGCAGTCAATGCTGCCACCAATGCTGAAATCAGTGAAGATATTTTAAATCTGTCTTGTGGCTTCAATGAAATGCGTGTTTTTGCCATAAAATCTGTTTCGTTTTATTGAAATAAAATAACAGCAGTGGTCTTAATGAAACGTATATACCATTTGGCTTCTCCATCTAAGATAGTTCATTGCAAAAGATGTTGATGTTAGTACTTAAGATTTTTGCTCACATGTTTAGAAATACATTTTTTTGTCAACTTATGTCTTTACTTATCCTTGAGATCTCAAAATTTGTCCCCCCCTGGGGCCCCACAGCTTTTGTGTGGATACGTGTGTAGCGCACATGGGTCCCTAAGCTGCCCTAAGCTGTTGCAGCCTTTATTCTTTTCCAGGCTGCTTTACCTTCCCTGTCCTTCTCCTGCCCTGCCCTTCTTCCTTTCCCTTTGCCCCTTCCTTTCCTTATCGTGGTATTCTTCTTTATGTCAGTCCGGCTATCCTCATGACTTTGCTTCATCTTGCAGTTTTGGCTTGTTGGTTTTCCTCCTCCTTTTTGGCTATTCTTTTTTGGTGCTCCTAAGGGGTTTGCCTTGCATCCCCAAATTTGAAATCTGTAGTGAGAGCCAAATGGGAAAGAACTCCCTCTCTAGCATCTTTAGTTTCAGTTCTCTCCCCATTCTCCTCCTCTCCCTCTCCCTTTTCTCCCTTCCCTTCCCTTTGCTTTTCCCTTCCCTTCCCTTCCCTTCCCTTCCCTTCCCTTCCCTTCCCTTCCCTTCCCTTCCCACCAAAGCCCTTTTGCCTCCTTGCTGGGTCACCAGCTGAGTAGCCAGTCTGTGTGTTGGGGCTGTCATGTACCTGTCTGGCTGAGCCCCCAGACTCTACAGGGATCACACTGCCGATACCTGCACTGCGAACGCCTTATGCAAATCTGGCAGTGGTTGCCCATCTATTCACGGATTCTGAACTCCTGGCAATGACTGCCCTGCCAGATGGCCATCACTGTGGCTGGGTGGCACCCACAAGGCGAGCCCCTGTTCGGAGTGGGTGGTACCAGGGCAGATGTTTGGCACACGAAATGTGTTAAACTCTCTGGCGGCTCTACTGTGGCCGCATCTGTTCCTCGTCATAGTTCTGTCTCAGTTCCTGTTTCTGCCATTACAACCTTATCCTCCTTGGGTACACCCTGAGAGGAGGGCCACACTTGTTGGCTTGGGGCAAAATCCTTTCCACGGTTCCTGGCTTGTACCAGGACTGACAGGGAGACTTTTGCCGTCACCAAACCCTCTTTTTTTTGTGGAACATATTGAAGACAAGTTCAGAAATATTGAGTCATTAAGCAAGATGAGACCTGGCTCTCTCCTTATAAAGACAACTTCTGCCAGTCAGTGAGCCTCCCTCTCTGCCTGGGACCATTTAGGAGACATCCCCGTGGCTATCGCTCTTCATGAGTCACTCAGTATGACACAGTATGTAATTTTCCATAGGGAATTTCTTCTTCAGTTCAATGACGAATTTATGGCTAATCTGGAACGATAAAGCTTTCATTTCGTCCGGTGTGTCCAGAAATACTCTGAGGACCACCGTGTAGACACTGGCGATTTCATCGTGGCATTTGAGGGGGATACCCTGCCCGAGAAGGTCAAGGTAACGGTGTACAGATGCGACACGAAACCTCCCACGCGCCGTTTCCACTGCCTCGAGTTCGGCTGTACGTCCTTGCGATGCGATACCACTTCCATCTGTGGCTGCCCTCTTCGTGTCAGGAGCCCTTGCACCTCACCTCCTAACTGTGTAAACTGCTACGGTCTCCATTCTCCGGACTCACCGGAGTGTCAAAGTTTCACAGACTTCACCCTGTAAATTCTTCTCTACCATTGCCTCAATTACGTCTTCTCCTCCTCACCTCTCATCCTTCCTCCCATCCTGCCCCTTCCCTTTCCTTAACCTCAGCAGCTCCCGCACCTCCCTCCTCCCCCTCCCCAGGAACTGCTCCTCCTCCTCCTCCTCCTCCTCCCACTCCCACTCCCACTCCTTGGAATGCGTGCTCTTCTCTGGGTCGTGCTAGGGATAGGGCTCCGTCTCGGAACACCCCTCCCTGCCAATCTCAGGACGGTAAGCTGGCACCCTCGTGCCAGAGGAGAGACCCGCGCTCCGAGGACCCGAAGCCACTTCAATACACACCGCCCGCTGTCGGAGAGTGCCACTTTGTCGGGTAGAGGTCTTCTACTTGACCAACTTACTACAGACTTTGATTTGTGTCTCCTCAATGATACCGCTACCCACTTCAGTGTCGCTCGTGGCACCTTTAGTGCTATTGATCTCACAATCTCTTCCCCCGCTCTCACGGCTTGCCTACATTGGTCATGCTATGATTATCTTTGTGACAGTGACCTCTTTCCAGTGATTCTGTCATTACCCTACTACCACCAGGCAGATAGGCCCCCACGTTGAGCATTTCGCATATATGCGTCTGCTGTGCACTTTGAGACCTCTGTCTCGAATTGCGTCGATGCGATCGTGCGGGGAATCTCTGCCACTATTCTTCACGGTGCTGGCACAGCTGATCCCCTACCCACAAGTCCCCCACATCGTCGACCAGTGGTGTGATGGACCGTGGACGTAGCAGTCACTTTCCAGGGCCACGAAGGGTGCTGCAGCAATTTAAGCGACACCCTCCTCACTTTTAAGTGTCTCCACGCTAAGGCTCCTTACCTTATTAAGCGGAATAAAAAGGAATTCTGGGAGCACTATCTGTCATCCCTGGAGACGTGTGGCTCTTCATCGCAGGTTCGATCCGAGCTCTGTAGCCTTCTGGGCTGCCAGTGACAGTCGACTGTCCAGGGGCTTATCCTCCAAGATGCTCTGTCTACTGATCCATTAGTCCTCGCAGAACACCTTGCGACACACTGTGCAACAGGGCCGGTGTCCTCTTCCTATCCTGCTACCTTTCTCTGCCAGAAATAGTGAGTTGAATAGACCCCCCTCCGTTTCAACCCTCACTGAGCTGAACCCTATATTGAACCCGTCACTGGATGGGAATTCTTGCAGACTCTTACCTCTGCACACGAGGTGGCCCCAGGCCGGGATTAAAAATTGTTCACTATCTCCTACACCCACCTGCTAAAGTTTTCTGGTCTAGGAGCCATAACCTAGGGCAAAGCATCCCAAAGGACAAGCGTAAAGAGGAGACAGTGCTGGTTGAAGAGGAATACACAAAATGCGAGAAAGAAAGAAAGAAAGAAAACTCACAATGCCGAGACAGTAGAGTTGTCCCTGTCCTTAAGCCTCTGAAGAACCCAACGTCTCTGGACAGCTACCACCCAGTTAGCCTGACAAACGTACTTTGTTAACTGCTTGAAAGGAGGGTTAGCTTCCAATTCTGTCGGATACTCGAATCTCGGAGCCTTTGTCCCCTTACCAGTGTGGCTTCCAGGAAGCCTCCAACTGACCATTTATTTAGATTGTAAACTGCAATCTGACAGGCTTTTATTAACCGTCAGCACCTATAAGGCATACAACATGGCTTGGCACCATCACATTTTAGTTACCCTCCACGAATGGTGATTTTGCGACCCTCTTCAGATTTTTATTGGTGAGTTTTAATCCCCCCAGTTCTTCTCGGTTCAAGTTGACACCTCACTCAGCTCCCCTCAGATTCAGGAGAATGATATCCCACACGGTTCTGTATTAAGTGTCACACTCTTCCTCATAGCCATAAATGGGCTTGTGACCTTTGTTGGCCCTCAGGTTATCCCAGCATCGTATGCCGACGATTTTTGCATCTGGTGCAGCTCCCACTTGATAGGGTCTGCTGGGAGCTGGCTCCAGGGTGCCATCCGATGGATGTCTCCAGTGGCTTCCAATTTTCTGCCTCTAAAATTCAGATTATGACTTTTTGTCGTCAACCCGTAGTAAACCCTGATTCAGAACTTTATTTAGGTGACTAGCTCCCAGATGTTAAAGCACAGTCCCGTTTCTTAGGCCTTTTTTTTGATAAAAAGCTGACATGACTGTCCCATATTCACCAGCTGAAGACCACATGCATGCAGAAGCTTAATGCTCTCTGCTTCCTGGGCCACACATCTTGGGGTGCAGACCTTGCTACTCTTCTCCATCTTTACTGTGGAAGTCAGGTTTATGTGTCAGTGGCTCCTTCCACTCAGAAGATACTTGACCCTGTCCATCATTGTGGGGTGCATCTGGCTGTTGGTGCCTTTTGCACTAGTCCCAGTGACAGTCTCCTCACAGAATAAGTCCTCTTTGCAAGCAAGGGGCATCTCCCTCCTGATCACCATCCATAGGTGGAATTGCCAGTCGGAATGCATCTCACTTTGTCGGGATCTCCATCTCCACTCACTGAAATGCGTCCTGTGTATTTCCTCTCATACTGCCCCTTGGATGGTGCCTAGACCACAGATTAGGACAGACCTGTTCCAGAGCCCTAGGGTCTCTGTCACCTCTATGCTTTCTACCCTTCCACGTCTCCTACTGGCTTAGAACACCATTTATTCCTGGAATCATGGAATGTATTCACAGCAGAGCTGCTAACCATCACCAGGGCCCTCTATTTTGCTACTCAGGCTTCCCTCCACAGTGTTTTAACATATACCGACTCAGTGGGCAATCTGCTAGTCTCGTCGTCGTTTGGTCTCTGCTATCCGTGACCACCTCTTGTCCCCTGGCCGTGCCGCCTGCTCAGTTGTCTTTCTCTAGGTTCCGAGTCAGGTGGGTATCCCAGGGAATGAACTGGCTGACTGTTTGGCTAGAGAAGCTGATACTCACCCTTCATTGCCTTTCATGACTCCAGGTGTTGATATACAGATCTGTGTCAAATCTGTCTTTGCCCAAAAGTGAAATGACATATGGTGTGCTACGGCTCTCAGTAATAAACTCTGCACAATCGAGGAGACAACTGCACTTTGGTGCTCTTCCTTCTGCTCCTCTCAGACGGAGTCCACTGTTTTATGCCATCTACCAGGCTCACCCATTGTTTCCTCCTGCGTAATGAACCACGTGCACAATATGATTGTGGAGTGAGACTGATGGTATCCCAAATATTGGTGGAATGTCCCCTTCTTTGGCCCTTCGTGCTAAGTATAGTCTTCCTTAATTTTAAAATTAGCAGACAATTCCTAGATAATTGAACTGGTCCTCAGTTTCCTCTGTGAAAGTGGTTGTTTCCAGAATTCGAATTGAGAACAGCTGCCAACATGAGTAACGTAGAAGTAAATATACTCGGAGTAGTGAAGCGACTTAAATGACTTAATAAAAGCAAGTCTTCTGGTCTGGACTGTATACCAATTAGGTTCCTTTCGGAGTATGCTGATGCATTAGCTCCATACTTAACAGTCATATACGACCGTTCGCTCGACAAAAGATCCGTACCCAAAGACTGGAAAGTTGCACAGGTCACACCAATATTCGAGAAAGGTAGTAGGAGTAATCCACTAAATTACAGGCCCATACCATTAACGTCGATATGCAGCAGGATTTTAGAACATATATTGTGTTCGAACGTAATGAATTACCTGAAAGAAAATGGTATATTGACACACAGTCAACATGGGTTTAGAAAATATCATTCTTGTGAAACACAACTAGCTATTTATTCACATGTAGTGCTGAGTGCTATTGACAAGAGATTTCAGATCGATCCTGTATTTCTGGATTTCCGGAAGGCTTTTGACACTGTACCACACAAGCGGCTCGTAGGGAAATTGCGTGCTTATGGAATATCATCTCAGTTATGCGACAGGATCTGTGATTTCCTGTCAGAGAGGTCACAGTTCGTTGTAATTTGCAGAAAGTCATCGAGTAAAACAGAAGTGATTTCTGGCATTCCCCAAGGTAGTGTTACGGGCCCTTTGATGTTCCTTACCTATATAAACGATTTGGGAGACAATCTGAGCAGCCATCTTCGGTTGTTTGCAGATGACGCTGTCGTTTATCGACTAATAAAGTCAATAGAAGATCGAAACAAACTGCAAAACGATTTAGAAGAAATATCGAAATATGCGAAAAGTGGTAGTTGACCTTAAATAACGAAAAGTGTAAGGTCATCCACATGAGTGCTAAAAAGAACAGGTTAAACTTTGATTACACAATAAATCAGTCTAATCTAAAAGCCGTAAATTCAACTAAATACCTAGGAATTACAATTACGAACAATTTAAATCAGAAGGAACACGTAGAAAATGTTGTGGGGAAGGCTAACCAAAGACTGCATTTCATTGGCAGGACACTTAGAAAATGTAACAGACCTACTAAGGAGACTGCCTACACTACGCTTGTCTGACGTCTTGTAGAATACTGTTGCACAGTGTGGGATCCTTACCAGATAGGACTGACTGAGTACATCAAAAAAGTTCAAAGAAAGGCAGCACGTTTTGTATTATCGCGAAATATGGGAGAGAGAGTCACAGAAATGATACAGGATTTGGGATGGACATCATTAAAAGAAAGGTGTTTTTCGTTGCGACGGAATCTTCTCACAAAATACCTGTCACCAACTTTCTCCTCTGAATGCGAAAATATTTTGTTGACACAGACTTACATAGGGAGGAACGATCACAAAGATAAAATAAGGGAAATCAGAGCTCGTACGGAAAGATATAGGTGTTCATTCTTCCCGCGTGCTATGCGTGATTGGAATAATAGAGAATTACGAAGGTGGTTCGATAAACCCTCTGCCAGGCACTTAAATGTGATTTGCAGAGTATCCATGTAGATGTAGATAAGGTTTTGCTCTACTCGTGGAGCAGGGGCAGGGTGGTTGTGGTTGGGGCCTCTCTTCATGTCTTCTCAGTCTGGGACCCCATGACCACCCCCCATGGAAAGACCACTATTTTTTTCCAGTTTTTAGATTTGATCTAATCTTTTATGTATTTTACTGTTTGAGTCCCCTGACTCTTATCAATCCACTTTTAGCGGACCCTCTTTCTTCTGTGAGAACTTTGGAATGCCCACCCGGCTAGCCTCGTGGTCGAACACACTGCTTCCTGAAGGGGAAGGTGTGCCGGTACCCGGCATGAATCCGACTGGCAGATTAGTGTCGAGGTTTGGTGTGCCGGCCAGCCTGTGGATGGTTTTTAAGGCGGTTTTCCATTTACCTCAGCGTATGTGGGCTGGTTCCCCCTTAGTTACACTGTGCCGGCCAATGCTGCGCAAACACCGTTTTCATGTACGTGTACAGCACAATTATTCTACCACACAAACATTTGGGGTTACACATGTCTGGTATGAGGCGTTCCCTTGGGGGTCCACTGGGGGCCGAACTGCACAATAACACTGGGTTCGGTGTCGGACGGCTGTGGGGTGGTGGGCTGCTGTGGCCTGTTGTCAAAAATAAAGTGAGCCAGGTGGTATTCAATCCTGATAGATAAGTCTACTCACATTACTCAAACAGAACCTCTTGTTATGTTTGTAATAAGGGGAAAATGTACATGCTCTACTTAGCTCTTTGTCTGCTAATATAATGTACTGCAAGAGATATATATTCATGAGCTGGAGGAATTTTGCATAGGCATGTAGGCATGCCATTGATAAGAGTAAATGTTCCTCGGTTGTTAGTGATGGTGGATCTGTTATGACAGGAGTTTGATCTGGGGTGGCAGTTCCTTTTAAAAACAATTACCCCTTATATTATCTGTGCATTTAGCTCTAGCAGTCAGTCAAGCAGCTGAATACTGTTTAGAGCATGTAAAGTTTCAAAATACTCTAAACAGAGTTTATAGCAACTCTGAACAGTCACCAAAGAATTCCAAAACATTAAAAGATATGCAAAAAATATTTAATGAGCCAAGGAAAAATATTGTTAGAAACTTTGCCATTTTCTGGCTGTCTTTGGAAGAGGTGGTAAATTCATAGTATGTAAATTGGAATTCTGTGGTATCTGTGCTGGAAAAAGAAAAAAGACGAGTAACTGTTGGCTTGGTAAAAAATGTGAAGTGTGTGAAATTTTTGTCAGTATTGTCTTGTATGAAAGATGTAATGTTTCTTCTCAACGAATTGTCTTTGACTTTTCAAAAGTCAAATTTAGATCACAAGCACATGCAGATTTGCATGAACACTTGCATCCAAGAGCTCGAGGACCTTATATTGAAACCTGAACCAAATCACAGTTCTTTTCTTGATAAAGTACCTCCAGAATTTCAAGGTGTGTCGTGGAGACATAATGCGATATTCATTGAACCATAGATGTGTTATTAAGTACACAATTGACAAATTCTTAGATTAGTTGCTTATAAAGTTAAATAAGAGATCAGGGGATTTAGATAAAATAAGAATATTTAATATATGAACTATTTAGGAAACGATAGATTGCTACTTACCGAAAGAATACAGGTCAAGTCACAGACAGGCAAGATTAGAAGATGCGCACATATAGCTTTCGACCGTAGTCTTTGTCAGTAAAGAGAGAAACACACTCACACACAAAAGCAAGCAGCAAGTACACCTCATGCACACACATTCGCCAACTCCAGCATCTCAGGCTGAAATGCAGCATCACATTGGATGCAAGCAGCAATCTGGAGGTGGCGGGCAAGAGGAAGGGATGTAGTGTATGGGTGAGGAGATAGACAAACACTGTCTGATGGAGTGTGGAGCGACTAGACTGCCGACAGGCGTAGTGTAAGGAGGTTCTGGGACGGAGGTTGGGGAAACAGGGACAAAAGAGAAGAGGAGTGGAGAAAGACGGCCGATTGTGTTGGCAGAGGGCTGCAAATAAATGGTGTGGGAGATGAGAATGGGGAGGAGATGATAAGATGGGTGGAAACTTTTGGATGAAGGATGTGGGACAGTATGTTACCATGTTGAGGCTGGGATAATTACGGGAGCGGAGAACATGTTGTAAGGATAACTCCTGTCCGTGCAGTTGAGAAAAGCTGGTGGTGGAGGGAAGGATGCAGATGACTTCGGAAGTGAAGCAGCCATTGAAATCAAGTGTGTTATGTTCAATAGTATGCTGTGCCACGGGTTGGTCTACTTTGCTCTTGGCCGCAGTGTGACAGTGGCCGTTCATCCTGGGTGACAGCTGGTTGGTAGTCATACCAATATAATTTTGTCATTGAAGCTGGTATAATACGGCACAAGTCAAATGAGGGGGGAGGGGTAACTGTAAATTCAGTGTAACTGCAAAAGAATTCAGTACCATGTAACTGGAATGGTTGTTATTGCTTATTACTTATCAGTCCATCTTTGAAAGATGTATTTGAGTTGTAGTTTCATTTCTTGAAAATGGATAGCATCTCACAAGAGGACTTTTTAAACAGCAAGAGATTGTTGTTCAGGTGAAATTAGTGTTTGAATGTGGAGATACATTCTGGAGAGCGATTGTCAGTGGCGAGAAATATTTTTATATTATATACATCCCTTAACAGCCTTTAGTATCTGAGTTGCTTTATTTTGACCAACTGGCTGTATAAATCATGATGCCATGCTTCAGACGTTCTGTGATTTAGTGATCAGACATTCTGTGATTTAGTGATTTCTACTGAAGATTTTAGATTATGTTCTCCTGCAAATGTGAGATCAATAGAATAGACAGTGGCTTTAGGAGTGATTCTGTGATTTTTTAATGTGTCACTCTTTTCTTTTAAAAGAATTTCGTATTGCCAGACTGGACAGAGTGTGGACATTCAAGTAAGTTTTGATGATATTAATTTGACAATGAAGCATTTTCACTTTGTGTTCTGCACTCAAGGAATGATTGAATTTTAGTTAACTTGAAGAGGAGACCAGAAACACAAAATGAACAGAAATTGTTACTACTATACTTTAACAGTATTTTTGAGGAGAGTGTGAGTTTGATTTGACAGGACAGTGTAACCTGCAGTGAGGAAGAAAAGCTACCGTTCTTTCCCACTCACAGGGCTACCGTGACAGAGCAGCAGTGACGGAGGCGCTGTCGCGGGCTGCACCGCTACTGCCAGCCCTGTCCGTGGCGTACAGTGCGTGCCGGCAGCGTGCGCCCTGCCAGAATGGTGCCTCCTGTTCTGAGGCACTGCGTGTCCGCCCCAACCGCACCCTCGTCTGGGACAGCCGCACTCTCGTCTTTGCCACACCAGCTGTCATCCTCGAGGTATGTAGCAGATCTGAGACTTTTGGACTGTTCCATTTTACATCGTACAGTCCATTTAGAAATTTTTGTAACTTAACTGGAGCACTGTAGTCAGTTGACAAATTGATGTAAATACAAACCAAACTTTTATTAATTTCTTAATTATCATCAGTGCTGTCTTCTTATACCTACTATTCAGCTCACCCAAAGTGTAGCTGCTAAACTGAATAACTAATGAAGGGAAACAAATGTGAACACAGGTGTGTATTACTTCACTGAAGTGGAATGTACTGGAAGTGTAAAGAAAGAAGTCTACTTCTAAAAATGATATAAACAATAGATGAGTTTCAACTATAGAAAAGAAACGAGACTTTTCAAATGACTCTCATTTTGAAAATTATGAAAATAAAACATATATTGTGACTGTTCAAGCTTTCCCAGTGGATATCTTGTAACTAGTCTTCACAGGTTTGCCGTCGGCTGATGTGCAAATTCCACAATATTTCCTCGAAGAAACTCTCTGACGTCTTCAGGTGGCTGAACTTTGCTGATGGCTAGGTACAACAGACGGTATCCACGTGTGAATGCCCCTGCACATAAAACGTGCACAAAGAATGTGCAGGTACAGAAATCAAACACGCACAATCATTTGCAAATGGATGGCACCATACTCAAATGTCCTCTACCAAAAATCGCAGAGCGGCCCTCCTGCACGTGCACTGTACTCTATATTTACTAACAGCATGGACCCTTGGGGGACAGCATCTATTGCGAGCCAACACATACAGAGCTATGTTTGCAGGCCATAAGCAACCATCATCCTGCAAAATGCAGAAGTGCACTACATACATTAGTTCATAGACTGATCCTGAAAACCTGTTGAGTGAGATACAACATTTGAAGACAGTATTCTGACAAAACGGTAATTCTGAGAGACAGATACATAATGCATTCAGGCTCAAGCAAGATTCAATCCATGGAGCAGAATGAAGACACAAATACGCCCACCACTTTTGCCTTCTTGCCGTATTTCGGTGCCATGTCGTAAAGAACCAGATGAGTCCTCAGAAGATATGACATTAAGGGTGTTTTCTGTCCATCTGCAAAACTGAGGAACCTGTTGGGTTCGGTTAAGGATGATCTTGGTCTGTGGAAATGTGTGGTGTGTATAAGATCCGTTGTCAGTGTGGGGTGGCATGTATAGGCCAGACCAGACATGTCACTACAAGAGCACTGCAATGAACATCAACACCATACACACCTATGCCAGCCAGAGAAGTAGGAAATTGCAGAACACTGTCTGAATACAGGACGTTGCATAATTTATAAGAAGATGGAATTTTTATCTTTGGCATCATCTTTCTGGGACTGCATCATTAAGGAAGCAGTACATATCCATGCAGCTGATAATATCATCAACAGGGATGCAGGATTTCAACTAAGCACAGGCTGGAACCCTGCATTGGCTGTTATTAAATCATGACGAGAAAATCAAGCTTTTTCAATAACAGATCCTTCATATCATTGGTTTAGACTGGTTTTTTATGAGTCATGTCTGACCACACTGTTAGTAAACATAGCATACAGTGCACACACGAGAGGCCTGCTCTGCGATTTTCGGCAGAGGGCGTGTGAGTATTGCGCCATCTATCTGCAAATCATTGCACATGTGTAGTTTCCATGCCTGCACATTCTTGATGCACATGTTTATATACTGGGGCGCTGACGTGCAGATACCTTCAGTCGTACCTAGCCAACAGTGGGGTTCAATCACCTGAAGGTATCGGACAGTTGCTCCCTGAAAATACTGTGGAATTTGCGCAATGACATCTGGCGGCAAACCCATGAAGGCTATTTGCAAAACTGATATTCTTTCATTTAAAATCAAAGAATAAAAACAAATACTTAAACAGAGACAGAAATTTCACAAATTGTCCCTTATTATGAAATTCTTAATGTTAGTTTATTGTTTGATGCTTGGTGAAATCCTTTTAGGTTCACCCATACAAAAATAATGGAGCCAAACTTAGCTTCTTGTTATTAGTATAAGTTTGCTATGAGATGTATTTATCTTTACTGTGAATGGAAATGTGGTGGATGTGTCCATCTATCAGAACAAAGCCTGACACAAATGTAAACCTTCAGCATTTTGCTGTTTTAGAAGTGAAAACTCTCCTATTGCAGAAATCAATGTTCTTATTTGCTCACTCCCTCTCACATGTCCCCCCTCTCCCCCTTCTCTCTCAATTGTTCGCTTGTGCTACTGAAACATTTCTCGGTGCACAAACACCATACCTGAGTGTGAGAAAGATGCTGTGCCATAAGAATCTTTTTGCACATCTTAAGTTTGAAGAAAAGGTCAAAACTTATTTCCAAGCATGCTGAAGAAACTCTGTCCATATTTTGTGACTCAGAGACCAGTTATTTTTGCTGTTACCAGAAGTAAGGCAAAATAAATACCTGGAATGATTCTATGCAATTGTAGAGAAGAAGAAAAAGGCATCTGCAGCTGGAAGCAGGACAGGAACAACATCAACTTTGAAACCTCATCATATCCTCCGTAATCAACTAAGACCTGTAGAAAACAGTTAATCCTTCCAGAAAGCATCACATTTTATTCAGTGCAGCAGTACTAAATTGTTACATCAGTATTTGGCTGTACATATTATATCATTTATAATTTTCTTGTGTCCAGTAAATATTATTTTCAGGGTAAGCAACATAATATAGGTAACAATAATATCACATAAATTCCTTGTTACATATCTTTCCTTTTTCTTAAATAACATATTGTACACACATATTGCAATTTGTAAAACTAATTTTACTTAAGTCCACTGTGCTTGAATACAATGATAGAGTTGATATTTTGTGTACTTTTTTTAAAAGAAGATATGCATTTATTTTTATTTTTGGTCAGTAACTTATCACAATTTTGACATATTTCTGTTACAATGGTGCCTTTATGCTTGCCTTTACTTTCCTCCTTATTGTCATTAGTAGTGATATAGTAAGGAATTGTGTTCATTAGTAGGACTTAAGAAACAATTATGTATTAAAATATTAGCAAGATGTGAAGTTTCCCAAATGTGATATTAGTAGAAGCTGTGCGCTTCGTAAAGTTATAATTTGTTGATTACATTCAGTGTACATATCTATTTTTGTCAATTTCATCATTAAAAATCATTCATTATCGTTGTTCCAGCGTGTGCAGACATGATAATATTTTAGTATGTAGGTTGTGGTATTAAGGTGCTCATTCTAATGTGCTCTGCATTATCATGTCCCAAACGACACATGACTTTGTGCCAACAGTGCAATATCCCACAAGTTGAACTGTTGAAGTTTCATTCAGTTAGAATGTAAACTGAATGAATTAGCTTTATCATAGTCCTCATATTTATAATAATTGTGCTGTTTTTAGTATCACTGTTATGAAACATTGCTAGACACACCTCCATGACCTTAAAAATCATAAGTGAAATGTATCTAATTGTCTTGAAAGAGTATGCAGCATTTTAAACAAAATGAAAGTATGTTCAGGCATGTTTTCTGACACTTTGTCTTCCTTCTGATCTTTATCCACCCTCCTTTTTTATTTCCTTCAATTTATGTGATATTATTGTTACCTATATTATGTTGCTTACAATATATTTTTTAGATTTATTTTCAGGCTAATTTACTTTTGACTACATAGTCTGTGTAAGGTAAGCAAGTGGAAAAGCAGACCCTGAATACTCCTGCAGCTTTTCCTGTGGCAGAGGTTAGAGCTTCTAAAAGGCAAGGAAGTCACCAATCAGTTATCCTAACCCCACACCCTGCAATATATGTTTGCTACCTAAGAAAGTACACAAAGGAAAGGAGTGTAGAAGTGCTGTTGTTGCTGTGGTCTTCAGTTCGAAGACTGAAGTACTAATGCTGCCATTTCCTTTTGTTAGTTTCCACAATACATGTGATAGCAGTATATACTTCTGTTTCCTATGATGTACTGATGGCTACTGTTGTAATGATGAATTTGCAGTAATTTGAGTGATTTACTCAATTGATAATTTTTAAGACTGCAAAAGCAATTTTTATTCTCAGGAACTTAACCTCATCTCTACGTTTCTTGTATATTGCAGTAATTCCTGGAGGGAGCGATATGTCAAATAAGAGAAAGGCGACCACTCACCTATAGTAGATCAGTGCATGAAGCACAGAAACACATGAGAGAAAATGACATTCACACTAACTTTTGAGCACTGGTTCTTTTCTAGAAGACAACCACACAGACACCCAAATCCACATTCTTGTGGCTACGGCATGACTAATTATTGATCTAATCACGTTTTTCGTGTGTATTTTTATTTCAACATGCTGACTTTTATTCCATCCAGCAAATTGTGACAAGCTGTATTACACTGCTGACAAACCTTGTAACAATTTTTCAGTGTTTTGCTTCATCACAAATGTTCTTCATATTACCTTCCTTCTCAGCTCTTTGGTTATTAGCAATGTAATTAATGTTAGCTGCACAGTTAGTACAGGTACACACCTAAACTATTAGCAAAATAGCCTCCACTTACCTTGAATAAACAATGCATTCTCACAAACGTGGACTTATCCACTGTCCTCTCTTCATGCTTTACATATAGTGTCGTGCTATTCCTTTTGTGACTGGCTTTTTTTCACTTACATGATATGTTGAATAGAATTTCCAGAGTCTCACTTGTAATTTAATCTTCCCTTGGACAGATTGTAATTCTTCAGGTATCTGGGATTATCCCTCCTTAAATGATTGTATAATGAAAATACAGTTTGATGCTTGTCACAAGGCACTAGTAAACAGATATTCACAAATTACTGGTGACACTAACTTTTATGTTTCCTTCACCAAGCCTGCCACAATAATAAATGTCCAGTGCTCACATTTTTAATGTTGCTTCAGATGTTGCACTCAGTTTCATTTTGTTGAACCAGTTGTTTCAGTGGTAAAAATGTCATACAAGGTGAGTCATGTAAGAAGTAAGACCTATATAATTTCATGAATGGTTCCAGATATCAAAATCAGATTCTCAGCAAATGATAATATGCTAAGGGTGCACACTTTTGTTAAGTGATAAACATTCTTAACTCTAGTATGAGTCAAGATATTGAAGCAAGTATGAATTTTAAATAAAATACTTTTTTAATGGCATCCCAAAGTGCTTGAAAAGACATGTACAGTGATGGAAAGCTTGCTAGTTTTGAGGTTGAAAGTCTTCACAAAAGAATCTGAGTAATATTCTAAAATTGAAAGGCAAGTCGGCCAGAAACAGTGGAAACATGCTCATGGCAGGTTATGTCATCGTATCAAGCCTTCCGACTGTGCTTGTCGGTACTGCAGGACTAGCAGAAATGGCATCGTTCGTTGGCAGTTAATTTCTACTTCAACATACCTTGCTTACATCATGTACATCAATGAGGAGAAATTGTGCAAGTTACTTTTATGCAGCAAATGTCAAAGAAATGCTGTCGAAATGATACAGTGGTATAGGGATATGTGTTCTGGTTGCCAATGTCCTTCACCCCAGGCACTTGCATGAATTATTATATCATTAGTGCGAACAGGTAGCTTCAGTGTCAAACAGCACGAGGATGAAGACAGCAACTAACAGAGCAGATGAAGAAGCTGTTCTGGCTACAATGCTTATCAGCCTGCACAGTGGCATGAGAGGTATCACCGAGGAATATGAGATGAGCCAGACGAGTGTCATTTGCACCTTGCATCAACATAAATTCCACCCTTATCATCAGGCACCAGAGGACATGAAGTTGACCATCATACAGAATTTTGTTGGTTTGGTGTGCAGTGCCTGGTAGGTGACACTACAATTTTTCAACATTTGCTCTTTCCAACAAAGGATTGGTCACGCACCACAGAAATATAAATTTATGAAACATGCACTACTGCAGCTGAAAATCCATGCTGGCTTCGTCATGTACATTACCAACGACTATGGGGCATAAACATATGATGCAGCATCATAGGAAATTCCGTTGTGGGACAGTACTTCATCCCAGATGAGCCACAAGTGGTCATTGTAAGTAGGGCCGAATGACTGGTGATGTAAGTGATCTCCTTTCACTCAACTGTTGAGAGGATGTTAAAGTAATGTCTTCCACTGAGGCTGATTTCAAATCAAATCAAACATGAAGGCAGATGAAGCTTAAAAGTTCATAAACAAAACAACACAGAAAGACAGAAGGAAGAAAGAAAGAGAGATTATGGTTCAATATCCCTTCGTGGCTGATGTAATTAAAGGAGGAGTACCAGCTCATATTAGGGAAGGATGGGAAAAGAATTTGGTTATGACCTTCTGAAGGAACCAGCTCAGCATTCACCATTAGCACTTTAAGGCAAGTAGGAACCATCACATTTGAGATGCTTAACAAAGTTCCTAGTTCTGTAGACAAGTGTGAATGGACAGAAGAAAGGAAACAAACCAAATTACTGAGGCCGGGCTCTGGAGGTCTTAAATGGAAGTACATATGCACATTTTCTTATGAGCATTCCGCCTGTTCTTCTAGAAGTGGTACCATTGGATAAGCAGCAGTGTGTGTTGTTCCAACACAACAACTGCCCAGCTCACTCTTCTCACATTGCAATGCAAGAACTGAATGAAATGTTTCCTGACCATTGGATAAGATGGAATGCTGCAATACCACGGCCAGTCAGTCTCCTTGATTTCTTTCTATGGGAAGCACTGAAAGATGCAGTCTATCGTGAAGCACCAGCTACACCAGACGATATGTGCTGTCAAATCTGTTCATCTGTCTCTTGAACGATGAGTGCAGATGTGCCTTGCAGTCCGTGGTAAACAATTTGAGCACTACTTTTTGTTAAAAAAGTATTTATTTTTTGGAGGACATGTCATCAGTCATTCGGAATAAAATGTGTAGTTCATTTAAAGTGTATTCGGTCTTATTACAATTTTGAGCAGTGTCTATAGACACATTTGTCTGACAGCAGGTGTTTTACCTTTAAGTAGTATTCAGGCATCTCCATACAAAAGCAGGTCAGGTATACACAATAGTTTCTTTTTTTCCACGGATGAAGCTATTACGAAGTATAAGTGACCGATGTTTCTGGTTTGGCTTTGACAAGAAAGCAGCAAGGGGGAGGGTTTCAAAGGAAAACTGTCTGACAGAACTGTAGTTGTTTCCACAACAACCTAGAAACTAAACACATCTGAAGTAGTTTTCCTAAGCCCCACCTGATGTGGCAGAAGCTGAGCATATGCTCTAGTTCCATATACAAAAATCATAGCTGACCACGAATCAACGTTGTGTAGGAAACCAGGTTTGCAGTATAAGCATGTCTTGCTGCATATAACAACAGAGCCTGGCATGCGAGCTCTTCTTGGTGGTGGTTACACTGCAGTAGCAGACTCTGGCCCCACCACTTTCCAATTTTACTGCATTTCTCGGATTCTTTTGTGAAAGTTTTCAACATCAATATTAACAAGTGCTATATCACTGTAAATGTCTTCCCAAGAGCTGTTGAATGCAGTTACGAAAAGTATACAGTTCTGTTATAAACAACCGTACTTGTTTCACTATCTCGGTTGATACTAGAGTACAGAGCATTATCCACACAAAACATTACGTGCTCTTCAGCACACTATCATTTGTGGAAAACCTCATTACAATATCTGGAACTATTCACAAAGTCAATGTGTCTCACCCTGTGTGTGAAAGAGAGACAGAGAGAGAGAGAGAGCACAACTCACCCACTGTAGCCCTGTGTGGGTTATATGGTACGTTAGCCCGTTGTCCCTCCTCCGTGAAGATTCAGGGGTTGGATTTGGAGATATGGGTGTCAAAAGAGGCCATCACACCAATGGACTCCTTTGGGAAGGTCTAGAATGTTGCAGAATGTAAGCAGCTTCTAAAAGGTGTGGAAATGTTCTAGAATATTCCAGGATGTTCCACCTCAGAAGGGTATATATAGACAATATTTTGTAATATGCTGGAATGTTCTAGAAAGTTCCAGAGGTTTCTTTAAAAGTGTCAGATATTTATTGATATCTTGGAATGTTCTCAAATGTTTTGTAATGTTCTTGGATTTCTATAAAGAAATTAAGAAGTGAGTGAAAGTATATTTTATTTCAAGCTAGCTGTTTACGGCCATGCATTGCTGTGTCTCAGTCTAATTAAATGGAAAAGAATTACGCACTGCTACTTGGTACGTATTGCCAATTTGTTGAAGTTAGTAACTGTAACCCTTCAAGTGAGTAACTGTTTATCTGCTATAGAAGACATCCTTATCCTTATACTACTTCATTGGGGAAGATACACAACCAGTCTAAACAATCCTATCATTACCAGAACATTAATCATTTATATTTTCATTTCATTAACACTGGTTTATTTGAAAAGACTTGGGTGTGCATACGTAAAACTACTCACAGTTCTTCTCTACAGGAAATGGGCAGGTTGGCAAATCATTTACTTTCACTTGAATTTTTAATGTGACATCACAAATATCTTCTCCTTTCTCTGTGGACACATTGTCTTCCTTTCTGGTGCTTCAATTCCACAATTTACCATCTTCTTAATAAATCTATTTTCTAACCCTGCAGACACTTCTTCTTTTCCTCTGATGAACCTGATGAAATTAAACTCCAATTCTTCACTCCCATCAAAGATACTTAAACAGCCTTTTCCATAGTCTTACATCTTCTTTGTGCCAGCCAGTCATTACCAAAATTCCAATTCACAGTCAAAGAATCAAGAATCAGTACAACCACGACAGAGTATCTATCTAAAATCTTGCACCTGATGAGTGGCTGCCCAGTAACAGCATGACTCCTATGCCCAGTTGCAGTAATTATATGCAGACTATTGACAGGGAACACAGGTGCCTCCTCCTTCACATAGCTGTTCATAGAAACTTTTGGAGATTGCTTCAGTATCTCTTTCAAAATCTGAAACTGCTGGAATTTTCCGACCATTCGCACTAAATTAAATCACTGAATTCCACACCTCATTGACAACTGCACAACTTCTCCCAGTAGCTCAGTCCTATTATCTTCAGTTTTACATTCAGTCTTCTGTATTCTCATATCTGACTCACTAGGCTGTTCACTCATTCCAGACCAAGCCTCATTTGAAACTAATTTCAGTTTATCGACAGTTGCACGCACTGTCAGTGTCTGTCATCTGTATCTCGGTGTGGTGAACAGTCCTGAACTCTTTCATTGTGCACTACCTCTTGGTTCTGTCTGCAAAACTCATTTTCCCTCCTTTCATCAGTTTGGAACCAGATATCATTGCACACATAATTTTATGAACGTTCATCACTTCACTTGTCATTATACCCCTGTCGACTGTCATTTTGTTGATTCCACAGTGCACATCCAAAATTATCTTTCTGCGGTGCATCACATCACTGAAAATGTTGTTTGCAATTAGTCAAATTTTTCTTTGATCCCACCGCCATTCTTTCATTCTCAGTTTCTTCCAGACAATCTACAACTCTTCATAACTCTCAGAATCATCAGAGGTTTGTGTCACTAATTGTTTCTTACTTCCCATGGTAAATTCTTCAGCAAAATTATGAGCAAATCGTTATCAGTAATAAGTTCGTCCAAATAACTATTACATTCCTAGCATTTCTGAAGAAAGTTACGCATCGACCCCTCGTGCCGATTGTAATTATGCGTGCAAAATAATTTTTCTTTTATACTTCTTTCTTTCTTACAGGACCAATATTTAGAAATGCGCTTTTGAAATCACCAAATGTAGAATACTGATTGGACATGATTTCCCTATGTTTTAGCACCTGCAACCATTTGTTGTACACAGATACTGAATTTTCCTGATCCATTTTCAATTCATGCAAACAAAACTTTAAATTATTTTATTAAGTCCATGGGATGTAATTGTTTATGTGGATCGAATTCCTTAAACTGTCCTCATCGGAGCATGTTGTCGACAGTGATATTTGTACAACAAACTGTACTATGATTTTCTTAGTGATTCTGTTTCATGTTGGATAATGTTCATATCAACTGGTGTATTGGATATTTTGACATTCTTCATTGTATCTTCCAGTGCGTGCACTTTTGATTCTAAATCAAAACATTTTTGTTGTAAGCCCGATTATTGTCTATCATTGCTTCACGTGATTCAACATTTATGTTGATATTGAGTTTACATTTTAAATTTTACTAATTAGTTCTGACTCATTAACAAGATCCATATCAACATCGATTAACACTGCCCTATCCATTTATAACATCACCACTCTCTGTTTGACTAGCCATTGTTTATCAGATGTAGATTTCACATGCAATGTATAGTCAAAGTAAATGTTCACTGTCCATGTTCCCTTTCCCACCCAATGTTGCTCAGAGATTGAGGCACCACACACCATATTTTGATGCTGGCGATAGGATCTGAAGATTATTGTAGGAAGCAACATTCTGTCACAGTCACCATATGTAACATGAACATCAAATGCGTGCTATATTACGTCGATACTGTTACCTCTCTCAACTCCATTCACTACGAGACAGATGGAATCCAATGATTGATACTTTAAGGAAGCAGATAATGAAGAGTACTATGAAGAATAGTTATCATTATGAGGTCACAAACAGTACTATTTATTCTGGAAAACACGACACAGTGAATACTTTGAAATTTTCACAATTGACTAATATTCTGCATGTCGCTGTTGATTAATATTCTGCTTGTCACTATATGACCTCTACCACTCCACACTGAAACTCTCAAATGAAATAATGCAGCACGATTTGTCATATACCAAACAGATTACTAACATTAACCAACAACCCAACTGTGTGGCTCTTATAACATAGCTTTGCATGATGACTGAAGAGTGCCAACTTCTGCCCAGCACCGGCGCTCTTCAACGACACTCAGACTTTATTCGAAAACTTTTTCACTTGGCAGCAATTACTCTAAATTCCTACCTTGGCGAAATCAGAGGTACAGGGTGACAATTATTGAACTGTTTGAAGAAAAATGTAAATTAGTTACAAACTACGGCATGCACACACTTCATTCAACATTCAAACTTCACTACAGATATTCAGATTTAGGTTATGACATGTTCAATATGCCTGCCATCATTGGCGATGATGTGGTGCAGACAAATAGTGAAACTCTGTGCGACCCCTGAAGTGTTGAAACATTGATGCTGTCGGTGACGTTGTGAATAGCTGTTTTCAGATCTTCAATGGTTTTGGTGTTATTGCTGTACACCTTGTCTTTAATATAGCCCCACAAAAAGGAGTAGCACGTGTTCATATACAGAGAATATGGCAGCCAATCAAGTCCCATGCCAGTGGCCTCTGGGTACCACAAAGCCAGAAAGCAGTCCCCAAAGTGCTCTTCCAGGACATCAAACACTCACCTTCTTCGATGGGGTTGAGCTACATCTTGCATGAATCACATCTTGCCAAAATCAGGGTCACGTTGGATAATGTGGATGAAATCATCTTCACCTGTTGAGGGTGAAGAGACTTTTCGATCGCAAAATGCAGGTTCTCAGTCCCCCAAAAACGCCAGTATTGCTTATTGACAAACCCGTCAAAATGAAATTTGGTAAACCAGCGTGCACACAGTGCATCCTAATTCCTATCGTACCTCCCAGCCGACTGTGCAGTTTGAACGTCCTAACACAACCCGTTCAGAAGTTATGACAATTTTGTTTCATATAGTTCAATAATATTGTCAACCTGTAGCTACAACATAGTCAGTATGATTAAGCAGTTTGTTAATCTGCAAAGATGCACCATTTACACACAAAAGGAATACACACACACACACACACACACAAAGTTAAAATGCAAACAAAACTAAAATTTGGCGCCAACTCTGGTGAACAAATGAACACTGACTGGGCTGGGACACACAACAAACCACAATCACTCTGTGTTTTGGTGAAGTGAAAAGTCTTTTACTACGTTATTTGTGGAACATACTTGTTATAGTTACTTGGGCATCACAACACCTCACCATGATGCAGAGAATGAAAGTGCTTGCCACACAAAAATGCAAGTAAAACCAAATATAGGCTCAAAAACATCGCGACAAACTAAATTACATTGTGGAAGATAGGTTAACTCCCAGCAAAAAACTTTCTCATCAACATCATTTGGTTGCAGATGACAAGCTACCTGTAGTAATTAACACACAAGTGATCCAGAAAATTCATGCATGCCAAATGTAAAGGTATTTACAAAAAGAAACAATCTATTGTTTGAACTAAATGTCCACATAATTTTATAATCATTTAACAAAAATGTTCACATTACAGAATAAATAAAAACGAAACCCACTGATGGTGGCACAGTGGTGCCAAAACATGTTTAGGCACTGAGAAAAAACGGTGTTTTGCGTAACTGGTGGACCGCACATCCAACAATATGAGAACTTGTTAAAGGTACTGTCCCTTCCTCTGACTAAAGTGATTAGGGGAAATCTCAAAGATTCAAAGAGCATAATTGTTTGGATGTTGCTGAGAATGAGAGAAGTGAGTGAGTATATTTGGAATTGTGTGGTTTTCAATGTTGGATCTCTATCGTTGTTTTGCCATTGCATCAGTTTTAATGCATATTGATGGTTTTTCTCAGAAGTCTGGACGTATTTGTTGGAAAATGAGAATTAATAGATGTGTCTCTTTAAGATTATTATCATTATATTATCTATTAATCTCACTCCCAGTGGACTACAGAACGTCACTAGTTGACAAATTTCTCTGGATCACATACCCTAATTTCACTTGTTAATGCAAATAAAAGACAACAATTACCACCCTACTGCTACTCAAGTCAAACTATGATTGCTTTGCATTTTAAACAAAAACTGACCAAAATCAATATAATAGCAAATCTTATTAATGGGTTCAATTAATTTGTAATCCTAGGCAGAACTTGATTTGCCTTAAATTTTTGGTGCCAACTGAAGTAGCTGGTAGGATATATAAAAGCTATCACCTTCAGTTTTGGAATAGTACATCACCTGACATGAGCTGTACACTTTTTGTGTTGGTGATGATGTGTACTCAGCTTTGAGAGCTTAATGGTCTGACGTTTGACATTGAAGAAACTTACTGACAAGTTAAAAGTCCATACAGCATAAGTGTTACAGAGATAAACATGTGGAGAAGAGATCCTTTATTTGTTCCATTCATTCCATTTTTTATGATGTTATTGGGTTACTTTGACATTATTTTAAAAAGACGGTCACAATGTTGCTCTGTACCACTTTCATGATGGATCCAGTTTTTATCTCAAAAAAATATAATATGTGTTATGTGACAGTTTTATTCCACTACAACAATGGGTATGGGCCTAGTCATCCTAACAATTAAAATAAAAACTTTGTTAGTGTCAATTAGCCAATCAAAAACTCATCCTTGTGGAGAAGACAGAATATTTGCCAATACCAGTTGATTATATTTATGTGACGCATGTGGAAAATGTTAATTGACGTTGAACTGTGTTTGTGGTCTCACAGGATGATAACAACTGTAAAACAATGGTGAAATAAACAGAGATGAGGAAAACAGACACATTATTAAGAAATTAAGTGGAGGGAATTACGCTTGCTGGTCATATCAGAAGAAAATGATTGTACTAAATTCTGATGTGTGGACTATATTTTAGGTTGGTGGATAGAACCTGGTGAAGGTACATCAGCTGCTGATAAAAATGTATAGATATAACACATCAAGGTAAGGCACTAGCAAAAGTTGTACTTTATACATGCGACGAGCAGCAGATGAGTATATGAAATTTATCAAATCCAAAAACAGTATGGGAAGAACTTCAAAAATTATACACCCCAAGGATTAGCAAATTTTGCACTGTGCAACTGATACAGAAGTTATATTCACTAAAAATGAAGTATTGTAAATCTGTGAAAAATTATGTACGATTGATCGACAGAACTGTAACAGATCCAGCAAACGTTGGTGACAAAATTGAAGATGAAGATATAGCAGTGACTGTTCTGTGTGACTTCCAGATGAATGGGATGCAGTAGTTACAGCTTTGTGCCATTTGCCAGGTAGTGATTTTAAGTGTGCTACAATTAAAATGTGTTTACTTGCCGATGATGGTAGATGTCATGAATACAATGAAGATAAACATTCTACAGTATCCTTAAAGTATACTGGTAGTCAAATGTTCCAAAGAATGCCATCACGACAAAGGACAGGAACAAACGAAGAAAGAAGCTACACTGAAAGGTAGTTTTGTTTGTTACAACTGTCACAGAGTCAGTCACATATCCAGAAACTGTTTTGAAAAGGATGCATTTAAAAAGGAACAAAATAAACTATGTGCTGTTAGTATTGGTGCTGCCTGTGGCACAATTAAATTGAATGGTGATAACTGGATAGTGGATTCTGGGACAACTCATCACATAACTCCAAATGAAAATTGTTTTTCAACTGTTGATAAAAATATTTTAACTGAGATCATAACTTTTGCTGATAGTAGAAAAAAGGGGAAAGGTACAGTAAGGGCAAAGATAATTAACACTGAGGGTTTGACTAAGGAATTTGTAGCTGACAATACACTCCTTGCACCGAATAACAACCATGCAATCTTATCGATGAGGCAGCTCACAGAAAATGATAGAGAGGTTATTTTCAATAAAAGAGATTGCAACTTCTACAACGAATCTGGGGAATTTGGCATGAAGTAACAATGACATACACACCACAGCTAAACGGTATAGCTGAATGTTTCAACAGAATGTTAATGTATATAGTAAGGCCACCGTGGCAAGAAAGTAATTTACCAAAAAGCTCTTGGGCTGAGCTGATGTACACTGTGGCATACATAAGAAATCGTCTTACAAATAGGCACAACAGTCAAAAATCACCTTATGAATTGTGGACAGATCGAAAGCCTAGTGTGAGACATTTGTGTGTGATCAGCTGTGAAGTTTTTGTTCATGTACCTCAACAAAGACGCCATTCTAAATTATCCACAAGGGCAGAAAAAAGGTGTATTTATAGAATATTCTCTATATGGCTGTGCATAAAGGATCTGGAGCCAGAAATGAAGCAGGTTGTAGAAGGCAGGGACTGAATATTCAAAGAGTCTTTGAATGGCAAATACTCAGCTCAAACTAAGAAACAGAAAGAATCTGTTGAACTGTACAATGACGGAGTATTATCATTTACACGCATCGAAGATGAAATACGAGTGAAGGAAAAGATTCTGACACTGAAGAGGAATTTTATGGTTTCTCAGATGGAGGAAAATTTGGAAGAAATTGAAGGTAATCAAGAACTTGTGAAATTTGCTGAAACTTCATAAAGTAAATGCAGGCCAAGAAATGATGTAACAAAAGAAAACACAGGTTTTTAGCAAATTTCATCCAATGGCGCTTCATTCTGAAGAGAAGGCTCCTCATGCAAGGAAGGAACAGTGATGAACCATTACCGTATCATGAAGCAGTTGATTCTGATGAAGCATCAGAATGTATAGTTACAATGAATGAAGAAATTAACTCAGTGAAGAATCAAGATGCTTGGAAATTGGGTGAGCAAGCATCAGGTGTAATGTCTGTAAATAACAGATGGATGTTTAGAAAGAAGACAGTTGGCCAAAAGCAGATTTTTATAGCTCACTTGGCTGCAAAGGGATTTAGTCAAATGGAAGGTATCGACTATAACAAGAATTATACTCATGTTTCAAATTTTGAAACAATTTGACTATTGATAACAGCCAGTGTTGACAAAATTGGCATATTGATCAGTATGCTGTGACGAGTACATATCTGCATAGTAAATTTGAGGAATATGCACATATGCTCCAGCCAGAAGATTTCATCGAGAAGGACAAGAAAGTTCAGTTTGCAAGTTAAAAAGATCACTATATATACTGAAACAAAGTGGGAATGATCATTGAAACAACTCACTAGAAGAAGCGGGATTTATTCGAAATGGTATAGATCCTTGTGGCTCCCATACCTTTCACTGAGGACTCGACCAGACTTAGCTTTCTTAGTGGCAAAGTTGTCACAACATTGTTCAAAATTTAATATGAACCCCTGGAATTCGCCAAAAAGGGTTCTAAGTTATGTGAAGGAAACGCATTACAAACTCACATATTATCCCGCTGGGCAAGTACTCGAAGCAGTTGCTGATGCTGGTTGGGCTACTTGTATAGGTGATCATAAAAATATTATGGTATATGTAATATTACTGGCCGGATCTCTAGTGTTCTGGAAGAGTTTGAAACCAACTGCTGTTGCACAGAGCGCAATGGAAGCAGAATATGTGTCAGTGGCAGCCGTGCAAAAGAGGTGAAATGGATGAGAGAATTACTGGAGAGCCTTAACCTGAAAGAACTGATTGGAGAATCGACACCTGTGTTGTTTGATAATCAAGCAGCAGTTTTACTCTTCAAGAATCATATAGACAAATCCAGAACAAAAAACATTGCCATAAAACATCTTTTCATCATGGAGAAAGTAATAGATGGAACAACTGGCATTCAATACATTTCGACAGGTAAAAATCAAGCAGACTTGTTAGCTGAGCCATTGAATCAGAATATTTATGAATGTTATTGTAAGAAAATGCTACATTCAAAATTACATGTGTGGTTAATTTTAGGTATCATTCTGAGGTGGGAGTGTTAGCAATAAACAGGAGTATATGAGATCCTTTTGTATTCCGTTCATTCCATTTTTATTAAGTGACCAGATTATGTTTGATGTTGTTTTAAAAAAACAATCAGTGTTGCTCTGTTACCACTTTGATGGTGTATGCAGTTGTGCTGTGTGTGATATGATAGTTTTATTCCACTACAACAATCAGGACTTAAACTTGGGGGGGGGAGGGGGGGGGGTGCTTGTATTACACTGGCAAATCTCCCATCCTAGCACACATTGCAGTTTCCCTCTCAACTTCAAACTGTTGGTGTCATGAGATACTAGTCTGAGGTGGGTGTTGCCCACAAAATGCTGAGGTCTGGTACAGTGGTTCATTCTGTCCAGAAGATTTACACAGTCAGTTGTCCGTGGCACAGTGAAAGTTTTTCTGCCCTTCAGTCATCCGTGAAGATCACTCCTTATTTCAAGCTTCCTTCAGTATTTGCTACTGCTGACCAACGTGTGCAGAAAGTCCTGTGGAAACATATGCACCACATTGAGGTACAGAGCAGAGAGACCTTTCTTCACTTACTACTGACGATAGTGGCTCTTTTTCTGTACGCGTCTGGGATCCTAACATAAACTCAGAATGACTGCCCAACAGAAGTGTCAAATGACTGCCTGACTGAAGTGTCACAATGAAGACACTGGGCTAACACTGAGGTCTGTGGTGAAAATCACCACCTAGCCATTACAATTTAGATTTTTTCAGATTCCCTTAATCAAACAAGGCTAATTCTGGAGTAGTTCCTTGTACGCGGTTGCCACTAATTGCCTCCTCTGATTTTGTCGGGTTTGAGTTTGTGACAAATCTGTAACTATCACACTGTCAGTGACACTTTAACCATCCTGCTCTTCAAACGAGCATCGATCTCCTGTACTGTGATGTTTGCATTTCGACGAGGAGCGGGAGCTGAGGCCCGGCTGTGTTTGCAGGTGGACTGCCGTTGCACCGAGGGCTTCGCGGGGGAGCGCTGTGACCGGCGGCAGGACCCGTGCTCGCCTAGTCCCTGCCTAGCTGGAGGCACCTGTCACCGTAGCGCACGCCTCGGCGACTTCTCCTGCTCTTGCCCGCCGCTCAGGTACGTTCACTGCATTTCGTCTTGCCTCCTTTCACCATTACCTTTTTGTTCTCAGTAAATGATTTTTTTGCTGACCTTGTTATTCTTAAAAAAGTTTAAAAGTGTTCAACATATTAACATTTAATAAATTATACCTTAAAATAAAATCTTGTGGACGAGAGAAATATTGTAATAACAAAAAGGAAGCAAGGAGTGAGGCATGGTAGATATTTCTCACATATTGTCCATTTTCCAAATGACTAGCGGTATTTGAAAGTAAGAGTCTCCATCATAACAATCTCACTAACTCATATGCAATTATTAGCAGTGTTCGACCCCAGATGGGTATTGTTGCATGTAACTTCCCCATATGTAGAAGCTTCAGCCAGCTCCTGATTCTGACGCAAATTATAGTTGTAGTATTTCAGTTTGCTACTACCAATGTTCTTTAGAGTTACGTAATCATAGTGATAGCTTTGGACTCACATTCATAGTTTATCTAGAGTCGATTGACATATCATGTTTTATTTGAGCAACTTTTGAGATCTGAGGGTAACTCTTTAATTTCTGCTGTAGTGTTGTGCTACAGATGTAAGTCATTCCATTCCTTTGTGGGGTGTCATATTTTCCTGTTGTGGCTAAAAGTGGATCGATCGCTGTTCTCTCTTTCGACACAGCTGACAAAATTGCAATAATTGCATCTGAGAAACTGAAATTTGTTTCAATACGCAATGCCAGTGCACTGCAGATGCTGACCTCCTGTGATTGAGCTTCTGCACAGCTGACACACACACACTTACACACACACACACACACACACACACACGGGTGCACAGCTACAGCAGCTACAGTTGGCGCTGCCGATGAAACTTTCTCATTGTTACAGGGGCTCCTTCAGCTAAGGGAAGGGCCTTCACTCCTATGTACTGTCTCCACTACGTGTAATATTTGAAATTGAGTTCTATAGATTCCATGACATTTGCAGGGATGCTCACAGGTTTACTGCTGAATACAGCTTTTGTGGAAACCTGAAAGCAAACACTAAGTGATGGGAGTGCCAGCAGTCATAACTGTGGGTTCCATGAGCTGCCTATCAAAGTAACAGTTTTACCTTACAGAGGGGAAGATGTACATAGTTTTGGTAAAGGCAGATGTGTGGATGTTGGCATGACCGAAGTGCGTTTGTTGCTGACACCTCACAGTGAAAAATTGTCTGGCGATCCTGACAGACACCATATATGCTTATGGTAACGTGTGGTGTCCCACTACCTTTTCATATGTGTTCTGGTGTCATTCTATTACAGTCTTGTAAATTACAGTAAAAGTACAGAGTTGGAACGACAGGGACCGACTGGCATAGTGTATATACCAAAATGTGTTGGCAACTGTACGGTTACCTGTCTTTTTGTACGGGTACTTGTCGTTCTGGACTCGACTATATTAATCGACACTGGCAGTGTGCAAAGATCAGTATCTAAAGACTGTAAGGGAGAACTGAGGCTGAACTCAAATAGACATCACAGTGGTGTTCAGATGAGCCGACAAGAGCAGCTAATTAAAAACATTTCACTATCTCGACATTGCTATTTGTCTTTACGAATGAGTGCAGGAATATTTTGGCACTGAACTGTATTCTTATACTTTCATAAATATCATCAAAATGACCAGCTCAGTAATAGCAATACACGGTGTGTTAAAGTACTGACGGACAGAGTTCACCTAGAAGTTACAGCCAGAGTGGAGGTGGCACAGCATCTACAGGTGTGTGAACAGCAGGGCACTTGGTGACAGTGTTGGCCAGAACACAAGTGCTGTTACACTTTATCGTGAGTTTACTGCGGTAACAATCCAAACAGAAGAAGCTACCTACTGTGAAAGGTAAACCTCAGCCTGGCTGTTAGTATTTGGAGGCACTGTGAAATCTCAGAATTGGGAAGTTGATACAGAATTATGGACTGGCAGAATTTTCAACTTCCACAGCATTCCAATTTGAGTATCTGCTTTGGGAAGGAGAAATTTAGGAAATTTTATCATACGAAAGGCAGCTGATGTGCAGAGCTCTGTATTTGAAATGTAATGCGGACGATTCAGTTTCTAGGCTGCAAGGCCTTCAGGATTATGTACTGCAGAACACCCGAGTAGACTAGACACAGCACTTTAAGACTCTGCTCTCGGCAGTGGTCTCGAAGTCGTACAGCTGACAGGTAACGGTCCCGACATTGCAGGGAGGGCCGCCTGTGCGAGCTGGAACGTGGGGCGGTGTGCGGCACGCGGCCCTGCCTGCACGGTGGATCGTGCCGTGAGAGTGCAGACGGAGCCAGCTTCTTCTGCCTGTGCCGGCCTGGGTTCCGTGGCAACCGCTGCGAAGCGGCGGCCGACTCGTGCCGTCCCAACCCGTGCGCTCACGGTGGTGTCTGCATCGCGCTGCCACCGCCACCTGCTCTCGGGTACCGCTGCTCTTGCCCTGACGGACGCTTCGGACGCCACTGCGAGGGCTCGGCATTCGGGTTCGGAGAACTCGCGTTTGCCGCCTTCCCGTCGCTCGACGCCACGACCAACGACGTGTCGGTGGTGTTCGCCACTGCCAAGCCCGATGCACTGCTCGTGTACAACTACGGTGCGCAGACGGGTGGGCGCTCGGACTTCGTCTCGCTGGAGCTAGTGGCCGGGCGTGCCACCTTCTCGTACGGTGGTGCACGTACTGCCATCGCCACAGTGCAGGCAGGCGGCGAGCTGGCGGACGGCCGCTGGCACCGCATCACGGCGACACGCAACGGCCGCGTGTTGTCGCTCAGTGTGGCCTCTTGTGGCGAAGACGGTGACGCCTGCCGAGACTGCAGTCCGGGTGATCGCTCCTGCTCGGCCGACGAATTTGGCCCGACTGGGTGAGTATCTGCAGTGCTTGTAAAACGTACACCTCAGTTGTGAGGGCTTTGTCAGACCGTTGCCTGGTCTGCCTGAACTGACATTTTTTATGTAATGATTTTGCTGTCTAGGCATTTATCTCTAGCTTTGCTTCTCTCTTTCTTTGCTGCAAACCAACCAAAACCAGGGTTTATTATACGTGGCAGAAACAGTCATCCCATCTGAATAGCTGTGCTACCCACACTTCACCATCTACGGAGATTGTACTCGGTGCAGGAATGTTGACCGTGTTGCCCAGATCGATAGGTTTGATTTCACGTTGAGACTATCAGGTGACAGCGTGCTAAGCAATGTGAAACTTCTTGCCTGTTTGGCACATTTCAGAGAACTAATGAAATGAAATAGAAATTTTAGCATAGGACGAAATGGGACTGGTGGAATGCCTGCCGTACCTTTTCGTGTCACTATACCAGCGTGGCATATCAAAACTCTAGTGTCGTTGAATCTATGATGAGAGATGTAGCTTTCCTCATATGTTCTACTAGCACTGACTGCTGTGTCTAATTGCTTTACATGCTCTCCACTAATGGCTAACATATATCCCTGACTTTAACAACACCTGCTGTAAAGATGTTTTGTATCTCGCTGATGTGGCACTGATAAGAGTTTATGAGGTAGACAATCGCACATCAATTCCTGTAATAGGCTGGAAATAGAAAAAGTTTTGGGTGTGTTCATACTGTGTGCTGGACCAAGACGTGCCAGGCCAGACCGAGCCAGGATATCAAACATATTGCTTTGCTCTGCACTGTCCACAATGGTGGCCGGTCCACAAGGCGCAGCACGAGTGGGTTCGCACCATGATGGCGACATCCAGAATGTTTTATTATTTTTATCTCAAGCTGGTGAAGCTAAGCTTCAGCTTTTGCGCTACATATATCACATGTCTCTCATCTGTATCACTGCACATGGCCTTAAAAGGAACCTTCACATTTCAGAGTCAGCGTGGAAAAATTATAAATATTGTAATGATACATGCAGAGTTACTTATGCCATATGCTTTTACTTTCTCCAACTATTTTCATACGTCTGTAACAGTAAGGAACTAAAGAGCCACATTTTCTGTATCTTTTTGTTATCATTCAAATTGAAATATTGAAATTCAAATGGAAACAACCTTGGGTGCAATTACAAAGAAAAACTTAGAAAAACTAAGTACCTGGGTGTTTAAATTACGAACAACTTCAGTTGGAAAGACCACATAGATAATATTGTGGGGAAGGCGAGCCAAAGGTTGCGTTTCATTGGCAGGACACTTAGAAGATGCAACAAGTCCACTAAAGAGAAAGCTTACACTACACTCGTTCATCCTCTGTTAGAATATTGCTGCACGGTGTGGGATCCTTACCAGGTGGGATTGACGGAGGACGTCGAAAGGGTGCAAAAAAGGGCAGTTTGTTTTGTATTATCACGTCTACATCTACATCTACATTTATACTCCGCAAGCCACCCAACGGTGTGTGGCGGAGGGCACTTTACGTGCCACTGTCATTACCTCCCTTTCCTGTTCCAGTCGTGTATGGTTCGCGGGAAGAACGACTGTCTGAAAGCCTCTGTGCGCGCTCTAATCTCTCTGATTTTACATTCGTGATCTCCTCGGGAGGTATAAGTAGGGGGAAGCAATATATTCGATACCTCATCCAGAAACGCACCCTCTCGAAACCTGGCGAGCAAGCTACACCACGAAGCAGAGCGCCTCTCTTGCAGAGTCCGCCGCTTGAGTTTGTTAAACATCTCCGTAACGCTATCACGGTTACCAAATAACCCTGTGACGAAACGCGCCGCTCTTCTTTGAATCTTCTCTATCTCCTCCGTCATCCCGATCTGGTACGGATCCCACACTGATGAGCAATACTCAAGTATAGGTCGAACGAGTGTTTTGTAAGCCACCTCCTTTGTTGATGGACTACATTTTCTAAGGACTCTCCCAATGAATCTCAACCTGGTACCCGCCTTACCAACAATTAATTTTATATGATCATTCCACTTCAAATCGTTCCGCACGCATACTCCCAGATATTTTACAGAAGTAACTGCTACCAGTGTTTGTTCCGCTATCATATAATCATACAATAAAGGATCCTTCTTTCTATGTATTCGCAATACATTACATTTGTCTATGTTAAGGGTCAGTTGCCACTCCCTGCACCAAGTGCCTATCCGCTGCAGATCTTCCTGCATTTCGCTCCAATTTTCTAATGCTGCAACTTCTCTGTATACTACAGCATCATCCGCGAAAAGCCGCATGGAACTTCCGACACTATCTACTAGGTCATTTATATATATTGTGAAAAGCAATGGTCCCATAACACTCCCCTGTGGCACACCAGAGGTTACTTTAACGTCTGTAGACGTCTCTCCGTTGATAACAACATGCTGCGTTCTGTTTGCTAAAAACTCCTCAATCCAGCCACACAGCTGGTCTGATATTCCGTAGGCTCTTACTTTGTTTATCAGGCGACAGTGCGGAACTGTATCGAACGCCTTCCGGAAGTCAAGAAAAATAGCATCTACCTGGGAGCCTGTATCTAATATTTTCTGGGTCTCATGAACTAATAAAGCGAGTAGTAGGGGAGAGAGTGTGGCAGATATGATACGCGAATTGGGATGGAAGTCATTACAGCAAAGATGTTTTTCGTCGCGGCGAGATCTATCTACGAAATTTCAGTCACCAACTTTCTCTTCCGAATGCGAAAATATTTTGTTGAGCCCAACCTACATAGGTAGGAATGATCATCAAAATAAAATAAGAGAAATCAGAGCTCGAACAGAAAGGTTTAGGTGTTAGTTTTTCCCGCACACTGTTTGGGAGTGGAATGGTAGAGAGATAGTATGATTGTGGTTCGACTGGCACATTTGTGTGATTCTTAAAGTGTAACATGCACAAAAAAGATCAACATTATATGCGAAATCTTAGCTTCTCTTGCAGCTTATTAACCTTAGAGACCAATATTATATGTAAAAGCTTTGCTTTTCTTATAGCAACACTATGTATATTAATTTAAACTATTAACTGTCCCTGTTTGTGTGTTAGTGATGTTGCTGTTGGCTGACTACATCACATGTCCTATGCTCTCAATATCCGCTGTCACTGGCTGGCGAGATCACATGACATGAGCTATGACTAGCTTACAAAAGCACAACACAATCTTGATTTCAATGATTCAGAAAGTAACATGCGGTGTTTGGTGGAATTCCAATGTATACTTTCGTAATACGAAAATACGCAGCGTACATGTTGCTGCACATCAAAGATGTTTCCAAAACATGTCTTTTTCGTTGAGTTTCGTTTTTTAAATTGCCGGGAAATTCAACGCCCGTGTATAAAACCATTACAATTCAAAGGATTGATAAGGGAAAATATACTGTCACTTAACACAGAAAAACTGTGCTTTCACCTGGAAGAAAGTGTATTTTTAACCAGGAAATCCAGGAATTTTTTTCCTTGTCCGCATATACCCCCTGGAAGTGCATTGTACAGAGGCTGGAAGGGGCGGGGGGTGGCGAAAAATAGACTCGTCAGAAAATTAGAGATTTAGTAAACTAAAATGGAGTAAATAAAGGAATTGTTACTGTGGAGAAATGCTAAGACCAGGGGGGTGGTGAGAATGAAGGACATGTTGTAGTGCTAGTTCCCGCCTGGGGAGTTCTGAGAAACTGGTGTCTGGGGGAAGAATCCAAATGGCGCATGTCGTGAAATAGGACTGAGGTCATGACTCTCATGTTGTAGAACATGCTCTGCAACAGTATATTGTGTGTTGCTGGTATACACCCTCTGCCTATGCCCATTCAACCTGACTGATAACTTAGGTGGGAGTCGTACCGATGTAAAAGGCCGAACAGTGTTTACATAACAGCTGGTATATAACGTGTCATTTCACAGGTGTCTCTCATTTTGATAGTATATGTTATGTCAGGTACAGGGCTGGAATAGTTGGTGGTTGGAGGATGCATGGGGCAATTCTTGTAGTAGGGACGGTCACAGGGGTAGGAGCCGCACAGTAGGGAAATGGGTGCAGAAGGAGCGTAGGATCTGACAAGAATTTGGGAGGGTGACAAAAAGCTGTTCTAGTTGTTGTGGGAAAAATCTCTGACAGAAGGGATCTCATTTCAGGACATGATTTTAAGAAGGCATGGCCATGTTGAAGAAGCTAATTAATACATTCAAGACCAGGATAATACTGGGTAACATGAGGTGTGCTCCGAAGATGGTTTTTGGAGGGATCAACAGTACTGGGATTGGATGTGACTGCCTGGGAAATCTGCTTTTGAACTAGACTGTTGGGATAATTATGTCCAGTGAAAGCTGAGGTGAGAGTGATGTATGTTGTAAAGAGTCTGCATTCAACAAATATGTTTGTCTCGAATACCAAGGCTGTAAGGGAGGGAACTTTTTACATAAAAGCGATAGCAACTGTCAAAATGTGAGTACTGTTGTTTGTTGGTAGGTTTAATGTCCACAGAAGTCTGTCGCTGCCCTCCAGTGAGGATCAGATCAACATCAAGGAAAGTGGCATGGGATTCGGAATATGACCATGTGAAATTTAACTGGGAGAAGGTATTTAGAGATTCCAGGAATATAACAGGTCAGCCTCACCTAGAGTTCATATGGAAAAGATGCCATCACTGAATCTAAACAAAACCAGGGGCTGAGGGCTTATGGATCCCAGGAAAGCTCTCTCCAAGCAACCCATGAAAAGGTCGGCATAGGAAGGAGCCATCCTGGTTCCCATATCCATATCCCTGATCTTTTTATATGTCTGCACCTTAAAGGTGAAGTAATTGTTGCTAAGTGTGAAGTTGATTAAGATGAGCAAGAAGGATGTCATAGGTTTGGAATCAGAGGGGTGTTGACTGAGGAAATGTTCAGCAGCAGACAGGCCATGTACATGGGGATGTTAGTATAGAGGGAGATGGCATCAGTGGTGACATGCAAGGTGTGTGGTGGGAGTGGGACAAACATGGATTTCAGACAACCTAGGAAATGGTTGATACCTTTAATATAGGAGGGAAGTCTTTGTACTGTGGGTTGCACGTTGTGATCAATTAGGGCAGATATTTGTTCGGTGGGTGGTTTGATGCCAGCAACTATAGGATGGCCAGGACGATTGGGTTTGTTGATCTTAGGAAAAAGCTAAAAGGTGGGAGTTTATGGTTGGGGTGGGGTAAGAAGTTCTATGGATTCAGGTGTAAGTGCTTGTAAGGGGCCTGAGGTTTTTATGAGGGACTGCAGGTCAGTTGGAATCAGAGGGATAGGTTGTTGATGGCAGACACTGTATGTAGAGGTGTCAGACAGCATGTTCCTGTTGGTCAAGTACCATAGTGGTAGATCCTTTGTCTACTGGGAGGATAATGGTGGAGTCATTAGTTTTTAGGGAACGTAGGGCCTGGAGTTCTGCAGAGGACAGGTTAGAGTCACATTGAAGGTACCTGAGGAAGAGTTGTGATGCAATGCCGGATGTGTGGAATTATTGGAAGGCTTGTAAGGGATGATTTTGAGGTAGTCATGGTGGAGCAAGCTGGGATCATGGTCAGAACTGTTCAAGGCCAGGCTAAATATCAGGTTTGCTGTTGGAAAGGTTTTGGGGTTGGGTTGCAAAGTCATATTTCCAGTTGACATTACTTGTGAAGGAAAGTAGGTCCTTCACCTAAGTAGTATGGTTAAATGGAGGTTTAGGGATGAAAGTGAGATCCTTCGGTAACACAGATAATTCAGGAGGGGAGAGTGAGTTTGATGAGAGGTTGAGAACACTTTACTGTTGTGACTGGTTCTTGTGATTTTTGAGCTATTGCTGGTCTGGGAGGCAATGGAGAAGGCTGTGGGATGTTAAGGAGGTTGGCCAAACTCAGTTCATTGGAGAGAATTGGTGGTTGATTGTGTGGCTGTTTGAGGAGCTGCAGGGGCACAGGAAGGAAAACAGCACTTTTGAGTTAGTTTAGAAGTAGGTGGAATAACTTTTTGAAGTGAAATGTGGCATGTTGTTGCAGTCTGAAGTTGGCTTTGCAGATGATATCATCCAAGGAAAGATGAGGGGTAGATAACTGCAGGATTTTGTAGAAGGGGAGAAGTCTGGTGGAATGGAAACTAACAGATGAGGCATATAGGTCAAACAATATTCAGGTAAGTGCAAAAGACTGTGGTATTTGAAACTGTATAGGAGTCTGGTGTAGAGTAGGATTACATCCAGTAGCAGAGACTTTCAGTGCTAGTCCTTTCTTTGGGAGTAATGCCAATGGACAAAGAGGTTTCAAGAAACAGAATGTGAGACTTTGAATTTGATAGTGCAGATGCATTTTTTTGAAAAGTATGGATGTAATATGTGATGATAGTCATCATGGCAAGAGAGGACAGTTTGGAATGTTAGAAATTATGGGAGTGGCAAAAACGAGAGGCAGATGGTGTAAAAAGATAGAAAAATGGAAGAAAAGCAGGGAAAAAATCAGTAAAATCAGAAAAATTTGTGCGAAAATTATGATAACAGACAATAGTTAACAAGAGGCAATGAGCAGGTGAGAATTTCCCACCAGAAGAGTGGTCTATATGATGTGAAAAAATGACTGAAAAAAAACCTATAGGGAAAGTCGTGAAAGGAGACAAAATTTTAAAAACAGAACATACAGAAGGAGAAAGTCACAGGATATAATGTAAGCTACTTTTCTTGGCAAATAAAGTAATGTAGGAGACATCAGTAAAAGTCAGTCAGAGCAGTTTGGTGAAAAACAAACTCACAAAAACGTGAAATAATTGTGTGTGAACAGAATTAGTGGAGGGTAGGAAAGAAAATGGCTGTCAAATCTGCAAATAAATCAGTTAAAGATGATCAGAAAAAGGCCCTGAAGAAGAAGGAAAATTTGTAAATGACAGTGGAATTATTTTATGCAAATTCACAAATAACAAAAGACCCACCAGTGTGCACGAAAACTGGTACTAGAAAAGATGTAGGGGCAAAGTGTCAATCTGGGTGGTATAGATAAAAGATCAGACTACTAGCACAGAAGGTAGAAAGCAGACAATAGTTTGAACAAGACAGACAATAACAAAGACTGACAATACAGTTACATAAGAAGGAATGATGGCCACATGGGCTAATATAACAATGAAAATAATCCATGATTGACAATACAATGCAAATCGATAGATAAAAAATCTACTTATAAAGTGGCAGCCGGAGGACTCATACTCAGAAAGGTTGAACTTTGACAAGCTTTCAGAGCCAGTGGCTCCTTCTTCTGGCAGAAGAGTTGAAGGGGAAGGAAGAGTGTTGAAGGAAAATGACTGGAGAGGTTTAGGGAAAAGGGTACGGTTCAGGAAAGTCATCCAGAACCCCAGGTTTGGGGCACTTAGCGGATGGGATGAGAAGGAAACACTGATTGTTGGGAACTAAGATTTGAAAACCTGAGAGCTTAAAGGTGGAAGACAGGGTAATATGCAAGACATATTACTAGTAAAACATTGTTCACAAGTTAATAAGAGTGAAAAGCTAAGTGCATTGTACGTAACAGAGGTGGGAGGAGTACGGCGATAAATAGACTCATCAGAAAATGAGAGATGTAGAAAATTAAAATGGAGCAAAGAGAGGAGTAATTACTGTGAAGCAATGCTGAGATGGAAGGAATTAACATAAATTAAGGCCAGGTGGGTGGTGAGAATGAAGGACATGTTGTTGTGCTAGTTCCCACCTGCAGAGTTGTGAGAAACTGGTGTCTTGGGGAAGAATCCAGATGGCATGTGTGGTGAAACAGGCACTGCAGTCATGACTGCCACGTTGTAGAGCATGCTGTGCAACAGGATATTGTGTGTTGCCAGTATACACCCTCTGCCTATGTCCATTCACCCACATGCAGTTAAATGCAACTCACACACACATGACCACAATTTCTGGCAGCTGGAGCCAGTCTGGCAGCAATGGGACACTTTAATATAATCCTCCTTCCTGTCAATACCTTTGGAAGGCGTACAGCCTCCATGCCTGACAGTTTAGTTACACGTTTCATGGATCACATTCACAACAACTAACTGTGATGTGAAACATGTCAGTATATTGACAAATGAAGTACATTTTCTCTGCGAGAACAGGTCTGCAGGCTGGCCATTTACATAACTGGCCTTTCTTCTTTTTTTAAATTTTAATCTACAGTGAAATGTGATAAATATAAACCAATCACATACATACTATCTACTCTAAGGAATAGTCCAGCAGAAATAATTCCAATTGGTTTTTAAAACTTTCATTATCTTCTGGGGCTTTAATTCATAACGATATGGTCAAATATTTTCATGGCTGAATACTTCTTCCTGTGCAAGTGTAAGGTTAAGTTGTCGATAGAAAGGCTATCTATTTTTGTTCTTAATGTTAATTACAAATGTAAGTGTAACACTAAGAACAAAAATAGATAGCCTTTCTGTCGACAACTTAACCTTACACTTGCACAAGAGTAAGCAAAGTATTCAGCCATGAAAATATTTGACGATATCCGCTGTGAATTAAAGCCCGACAATAATGAAAGTTTTAAAAACCAATTGGAATTATTTCTGCTGGACTATTCCTTAGACTAGATAGTGTGTATGTGATTGGCTTTCATTTATCAACTTTCACTGTAGATTAAAATTCAAAAAAGAAAAAAGACCAGTTATGTAAATGGCCAGCCTGCAAACATGTTTTTCAAATTATGCTTGATTCCTCATCATAAACTTCATAAGAAAGTAAATATATTATAAAGCTGTTGTTAGTATGCCTATGTTATTTTAATAGTTGCTTATACGAAGCATGAGGATGGACACCAAGTAGCATCTTTGCTTCACCTTTCTGTGCCGTTAATATCTGGTGTGAAATTACCCCAGAAAATTATTCTGTTTCATCAAATCGGCAATTACCCATAGAGAAAACATTACTTAACTCAAGTGTATGTGCAGATTCTCTACTAATGAAGCTACGGGATACTGTGTCACAACCACAATAGCAGACACATTTGTTAATATGTTCCAAGAGAAATTCTTCAATTCAAACTGGACAGTTTTAAACAAAATTATCTATTACCACAGATATGTTTATGACGCACTACTATTAGTAATGGAGATGACCTAGACATACAAATTATCCATCAGCAACTAAACATCTTGCGCCCAAATGTAAAATTTACAATGGAAATAGACAAAACGAATCGATAGATTTAAGAATAAGCAACAACAGCCACCAACCAACACCAATTCAGATTATATAGAAAAGTTACCATGAATGAAATTATCATAAATAAAAATTCTTGGCACCCAAATTCGCATAAATACGTATATTTCAAATCAGTGAGTAATAGAATTCTATAATGGAATAAAATATGAAATAAAAATTCTACTATATGTAGTACAACAAAATGACTTCAACCCCAAAATAGTGCTAAAATTATATGAACAGCATACAAAACCAAAAATAAAAGGCATATGTAAAGAATGGATATTAAAGAGGGAAAGAAAAAAATCACAATTTTCCAAATCCAGGTGTCTACAAACTCTCTTGTAACAATTACAGTAAATTTCATATTGAACAAACAGACAGGAATTTTGGAATCAGATTTAAAGAGCACAAACAAAATCAACCATTCCACATTTTACTTGTTTTTAAAAAACCACCAATATGAAGCAGGAAAAATTGAAAATGGCCTAAAAATGTTGCACAAAGTAGCTAAAGAAAATACAAAGAACATTTTCGAGGAAATGGATATTTACACTCGTACAAAAAAAAAAACCAGAAGACATGCTCAACAAATAAACAGATTTTAAACATAAAAAAATACCTCAAAATTTTTATTGACTGTATTAAAGAAAAAGGGCAAAAACAAAACAATAGAACACATATCATTTATATAAAAAACAAAGAACTACTATCTCTCAAAAATTAAACGTAATCACTGACTTTCCATGAAATAGAAATTCCATTGTAAACATATAACAATGCCGGAGGCAAGGCAGTCAGAAAAACTGTCAAAAAATAACTTTTCAAGATAATGCAAATAAAAAGTATCATAAGAAACAGACAATCTGTATTTACAGCCCAAGATGCCATAAGGACCACATCGTACTGGGTAAGACACAAACACAAGGTGCCACATTTAGATATAAACTAACACACATGTTACAAACAGTATTCTACCTGTTGTACCATCTTCACAGGTACTTTCAATAATGGCAAATCACCAAAACGAGGACATTATGTAACTTGGGTCAGTATGAGGAAATAAATAACTAGTACTTAAAATGAAATTGTTGTTCTCCGATGTCATGCAAGCTACGGGCTCATTGGGAAAGGAAAGATATAGGAATGTTTGTGGCACAAATTTATTATGTAGCAATGAAAATACACTACTTTTTCTCCGTTTCCTTTGGGCAGTGGTAGTTTTCCTCCTGAAGCCTAATCCATTTTAATTGAAAAATCTTGATAGCCTGCCACAGTTAGATTTGAAACGAGTGATGCCTAGTTATTTGGCTAAAGCCAATGCTTTGAGTTGGCACATTTCACTACTCACTGTGCACCCACATTGTCGCTTCTCATCTACATAGTCCCAGAAGCTTTCTTGAAGGTCCAGATGCTTTTCTTTTTGGCCATGAAATGCTCAGCGAATACCGCTCATTTCTTGAAGCTGTGTTCTGTTTCCTTTGCCAATCGCAAATACAACTCTCCCTCACATAGTACTTCTTGCTGCGTGGTTTCCAATGTTGTCTGATTCTTCAGTAACCTGACATTTTTCTTTAGCTGTGCATGAGTGGTAATGAGAGTTTGTAGCCTTATTAACAAATTAACACATGATTAATACCTCTTTTTTAACGTGCTGCTGACTCACCACAGACAGAGGTCACAACAATGCTGTTATATATGGGATCTATTGTTGGAGACAGAGTACCAACCTTATTTGCAATTAATCAGCACACCCCAGTTTTTCATCCTTAACTTCGGGAAAAAGAAGATGTGCATATTGTTCTTGTATATAAGGTATTTTCTTTTCCCTAGGCTGCACTGTTATTGGTGATTATGCTTATTGCATTGTACAAAATTTAATGACCTATGTTTTTGCTGAACTAGCTGAAAAAGACACATTGCATTTGGTCTTTATTTTCATATATATATATTTTTGATTCCATAGTTTCTCCAGTCATATAATGAAATGTAGTGGAGGCACTTCAAGTGGTGCTAGTTGAATTTTTCCACTCGTATAACATATTCCTAGTTTTTCTCTATTGAATTTCCTGGCACCGCTCAACTGACACGCTTGATCCATTTTGCCAGTGTTATGTTTGTGTTTGTTGTATCTTTTAGTGGGATCATAACAGAATGCTTCACCGGCCAAACTACTTTGCACTTCTCACATGCGAATGTTTCGTTCACATACTTGCAACCATTCTCTGTCATGAAGTTCACTCCTTACTTCATTCGTTTCATAATCTTGTATGTAGCAGTTCCTCCCTGTCTGCTTGCTGAATGTCTAACTTGATCTTCTCCTCTAATTCGACTCATTCATCTGTTAAGTTTCATCTGAATCTATTCATTCTCTTCCGTTATGAGGGCAAACACATGTCTCGCACCTGAGTTTCATTTCTTTGCTGTTCTTTATGTTTTCTTCTATTAAATTCACCAATGGCAAATCTCCTCCTCTTTTATGTTTTGGCATCCTGTTATTTGATAATATCACTTAACACATAAAAATTCGACTTACTTACACTGCTCGCTATGTTAAGCAATTCATTTCCACTCAAATTTATTTATTTTCTATCAATTTCACATTTTCTTAGACCACTCTAACAGATTTCTAAAAGTATACCGGTGAAAATGTCCTGCAATCACCTGTATACACCATTCTGAGCTCGAACAAATCCCCACCACAACAGGATATTGCAACATTTGAGGACACTGTCAAACATCCTGGAACATTCTCTAACCTTCTGGAAGAGTCTACAACATTACGAAACATTCTTAAACTTCCTGGAAGATTCTGGAACTTGCTACATATTTTCACACATTCTAGAAGAAGCGTTATGGTCAATCTCAGTGACTTTGTCACTCGATTCCCAGCCATTCGACAAATTCCCTCGAGAACATTGTCTGTGCAATGTGCTCTTTTGACACCCATATCTTCGAACCCGAGATTCGCAGTTCCAGACGGAACCTTGCAGGTTGTGGACAGAGGGCAAACATACTGCATTATCCCCACTGGCCTGTAGGAGTGGGCTGTACAGTACGGTAGCACCTATTCGTGTTATAGCGATCAGGTACTGAAACTGATCGATAATAGTGGTAACTGTGTCGGGCTCTGTTAAGGTGCTCCATTGGCACCTCGTCCAGTCCTGGTGTGAATGAGCACAGCCCAAGCTACAGTTTTTCTGTGCACAGGACACTCAACTTCGACGGCTCTCCAATGCTGGTGGGCGGCCTACCGTCCGTAGAGGCGGTGCTAGAGCGCCCGGGGCAGGTGCACTCGGACGAACTGGTGGGCTGCGTGCACAGTGTGACAGTGAATGGCCGCGCACTCAACCTGAGCAGCCCGCTGCGCGCACGTGCCGTCGCTCCCACCTGCTCGCGCCCGCGGCTCTCGCCTTGCGACTCGCTCGGAGCTGATGGTGCCGATCGTGACCGGTAAGTAGCAATTGAACTACTCTTCACTAGGTGGGGGTGAGTAGGAACTTGCATTTGTGAGATGCAGAACATTGGGCTGAGAGGCATGATATGAACTGTTACTGTCAAATTTGTGGCTGCTGTGGGTACCAATGGAATCTCACGTTTCTAATGTAGTTTTTCCTTTGGCACATTTTAATGTGTCTCGAGGTGAAATATTTAGTTCACCTCAGCTACCATGAACTTTCCACAGACAGTGATGTTTGGTCTTGGTGGCTCAATAATATTGAAATTGTGGTGCCTATTATGGTCATAGTATTACATTTTTTTGGAGCTCTTACACCAGATGATGTAAGGGGTCTATAACTCACACACTGCTGACACTATCATGTAGATGAGGACAGAAAATATTGCACCTACATCTGATCGACCTGAGCTACAGTCCGTGCTCGGCTCTTCTAATTGGATAACTACTGATGTCGTTTTGGTACTATGTTTGCAGTGATGCGTGTAAGCACAGCTGCTGTTATTTGCATTATGACTATATATTTCTCTATTATTAAAGAAACATTAATATCCCCCTTACTAACTGGATAGCGGATAATACAGTTCTTGCAGAAATTTTTGAAAAAAAGATCGAAAGATAACGAGTCTAAAACGTGCTGTTCAGCAGTCTCTTGCAAATGTTGGGGTGTAGAAAGCATAATCTCCAGTGAATGAATCCTTGCTCATTACATTGTTGCCATCCCATTTTGTAGTGATGTAATGGGGAAAGACCTGAAAAATGCAACAAGCTGTGACAGTTTTTGGTGAAATAGCAGTATCATATGTGACTGCTTGCAAAAGGTAATAATTTGTGACTGGATTTTGTTTTCAAAATTTGAGTGCATTCTGGAGACTAAAAATCTGTTCTTGCTCAATTATCACCTTGCAAGGGACATGCAATGCTGTTGGACTGTGAAATATCGTGATAAAATAATTCAACTAAGAAAGCCCCGCTACTGCACATTCTTCCTATTCTTTGTGATTTTACAGTTTTTAAGCATATTCTAGGACACAGGTGGGCAGCTAGTTCAGTCTGACAAATAGATGAAATTTGTGGAAGAGAGAGCAAGGTGCTACAGAAGTTTTTAAGCCAGCTGCTGTAAAACATTGTAAGAAAGGAAATAATGTTCACAGTGTGTAAATAAATGCAAACATCTCGAGATGGGGTGGACTGAAAGGAATAAGCTATCGATAATGCGGGTTTTGAGGCACAATTTGTGACCATGGCGTTTTGGGAAAGGAGTGCCATTTTTATCAGTGCGTTTTACCTTAAACAATAACATCACGAATGGTACAGTTTTGACATTGTTTGCTAAGAGCATTGCTGTTGCATCACATCACAAGGCGTCCTGCAAGTGTAACTAAATATGTGAACCAGGCCCACGGACCACCAAAGGTTGCCCGTGCTTGTTCTAGAGTAACAATGATAATGTCTGTCTGCTATGGAAATTATTGTTAGATTTGGAAAGTAAGTTCTGATGTAAAAAAAGAATTGAGTGTTCTCACCTGCACACACACACACCTATCCATCCACCATCCACACACACCTATCCATCCACACACACACACACACACACACACACACACACACACACACACAGAGAGAGAGAGAGGGGGGGGGGGAGGGGGGGGGGAAGCAAGAAGACCAATAAAATCTTGATTACTATAACACAATATAGGAAGAGATATTGTTTACCTTCATCATAACTATTTGCTGTTTCTGATGGTGACCAGTTAGCATAAGATTCTACAGGGTGTATACGACCCAGGACAGCCGGGAGATCCGGGAAAAACCTAGGAATTTTTTCATCCGTGAGAAAACCTGGAAAAACTCGGGATTTTTTTATAATTCTGGGAATTTTTCATTGTTTTAGTTTTCAGTTAAATTATTGTAATTTTGACTGGTAAAAACCGATACTTTAACAAATGATGTTACTGTATCCCTCTACTTCAGAATAATACTTCAACAATAAAACATAAATGAGAGAGAAAAACGAAAATAACTTAAATTGCAAAGGAAATGCTCCATACACAACAACAACACACAGTGCTCATGCAGGCGTCTGCCAACAGCAAAATGTGTCAAAGGCTTAAGGAAGACTATGCAGTGCTTCACAACAACAAATTGCCTCTGATGAGCGTGAAGTCACAACTGTTTACATTAGATTTGTTTTAGCAGTTACAAGTGGGCTCAGGCACATGCGCAGTTGAGTTGCGTTTGAGTAGTAGATTCTCCTGCTTCTGGCTACAGGAATGTGACTGTTGGCTGTGCAAGCAGTCGCAGCAAGAACCTAGATGTTACCGGGAAAAGGTGGCCGCCAAATTCATATTCTTGAGGGGGGAAAAAAAACTTGTTTCACAAAGCGCCTAGCATCCAGTGCACATTTGTCTGTCGATTATTCATATGATTTTGAAATGGTTCCCTGTTGGTTTTTGAACATTTTTGAACACATTTTAAATTGATTTCTGAATGAATCATAAGTTCATTTTTGAAAGTGTGCATAGTGTATGTGATGTCTATGTCAGGAGAATCCTCATCACATCTAGAAATAAACTTTCCACAGATGAAAGGGGATGGGGCTATATGAGCTGAGCGGACTAAACCGAACGGATGAATGGCAATCGCTGTCTGATTATCTGGTTGATTGGATTTGCGAATGATCAGCGTTGTTGTAATTACTAGCGAACTCCATAGATTCAGACTACCAGAACGGAAATAAACGACTGATAGGAATAACAGGTGAGAAAGATTACGTACTTTCTTCTCGGTGTACCCAAGAGTATGAAATTTTGACAGAAAATGTTTGGCCAGGTCACTACACTAGTAAGGACCAGTTGTACAGTCCCCGGCTAGCATCCCCTTAAGTACTATTCTGGAAGTAGTGCGGAAAATGTGCTGTACAAACACGTAATAACGCCTAACTGGAGAATAATTACAGGATAACTAAACCTGTGATTCTAGCAGGGTTTGTGAAATTAATTGGCTAACAAATTTTGACAATGGCAGGAATAGCTGCAGAATTGGTGATGACAAGATTGTTTGTTAGAACGAGGAAGGAGAAGAAACTGGGACATCACACAAATTATGGAAGAATAAGATGATTCCAAATTTATATACAAATTTCTTAATACTACTTCTTGATCTCATGCTTGAGAAGCTGGTGCGTATGAATTAAATGTGAAACTATTTCCTAACATAAAGCTTTTTGCTTGTAGTAGGCCTTATATTCCGTCGTGTTATGAAAATGGCCATTTGTGCCAAAACAGTCTCGTTTATTTGGTGTGTGTTACAAAATTGCTGCAATATTAGAAAGGCCTCTTTTGTTTTATCTAGCAGACAGTGACAAAATAGACATAATCAGATCGAGAAACCACACCAGTCTTGAGTATTATTAGTGTTAACAGCTTTTTCAGTATTAGATAACGACATTTCGATTTCTCATGTAGCAAATCGTTTGACGAACTGTGATAAGGTAACAGATTCTTTTGCAGAAGGGAAAGCATGCCATGTAAAGCTGTAGCAAGATTAGAGAGGAAAAAATGCTAGGAGCTACAGATTTAAGAAATATGTACTTTCTTGCTTGTCTCTTTTCTTTACGGGTTTTATGTACCATATATTTAATTTTATGTCACACAGAACAGCAAGTTATTAGCTAATAGGGAATAAAGAGTGCAAATTTTCTGAAGAGTTCTTGTTCTTCCGATTACAAATAATCCCATCCACTATTAATTGCGAGACTTTTTTTTTTTTTATAAGAGGGGCAGGCTGTCAAATTGGCCGACCGGAAGCAGGAGAGGCACCACAGTACATCTCGATTCCCACTGTCCTAAATATATTTTGATGGCATCCAGTACAAAATATACAAGCTACAATTCTACAGAGCGAAATAAGGTGACATGCGATAGAAGAATGCTGTATGGAGAGGTGTGACACTGCACTTTGGCACACTTAAGACCTAATAACATATCTTACATTTCGTTGAACACATATGTTTTATGTTTTAGACTTTTCAGAAGGATGTGCACTACAAGATGAACATATTTTTGAAAATTCGATTTTTTTCTTTTTTATTGAGTCAGTTCGCAAATATCGCAGATCCGAGGTTGATTCACAGAGCAGTCTCAGTTATAGTGGGTAGTCTTCACGTGACCCGTGTTTACATTTAGTGGTTTTGCTGTTTCCCCTTCGTTTACTCTCACGTCAAATGAAAACCAAACAGATATCTGTGGCCGGGAGCTATCAAGTGAATTAAAATACATTCACATAATTACGGAAGGCTAAAATATGTCATTAGTTTCAGATTTTATTTTATTTCCATCTTTCTGTCAAGCATTAATCGCCTTGCAGAGCAGTGAAGTTTACTGGCTAGTTTCAACTATTCGCTGCATTTCAGGTCCACGTTTCCATCTTCTAGCACGTATGGCATTATGCCTTAATAGAGAACCAAACATGATACAATACAGTACTGGTGCTCCAAGAAAATTTACATCCCGAAAACCACTCTGAAAAGCTTAATATCAGGTCGAGGTCTACTGGATTTGGAATCTGGACATACGAATGTGCACTTTAAGTATGCACTTTAAATGTGCACATTTTAGTATGATTCACGAAATTCCGATGCTTTTGGAGTATCCTCTGATTTTTTTTTTTTTAATAGTGAGATAATGTATGATCTTTTAATGTTTTACACGTACATACATACAGGCTTCCTACGTCATGATAGCTGCGCAATTGCGGTTTCACCTGTTACGTACATACAGGCTTCCTATGTCATGATAGCTGCGCAATCACGGTTTCGCCTGTTATCTACGACCACTGGATACTGTTGAAACGAACCTATTTGTAAAAGGTCACAGGGAAATATTGCGAATGACAGTTTGAAAAGCGTTACTTTCAAAGTAAATATTCTTTTACATAAGTTGAACTATGTGCGATAATGTACCATGAATTTCTTAAAACACAGCGCGTTTGACTCTCATTTAGAAATCAACTCTTTCATGACGAGCCACTTAGAAGAATTTCGAACCCTGAAGATCAGACATTTATGTCATTATTAAAAATTTTACTGGCACATTTGTGCACATTTGTGCATCTTGTGTGATGCACAAAAAAGATCAACATTATATGCGAAATCTTAGCTTCCCTTGCAGCTTATTAACCTTAGAGACCAATATTATACGTAAAAGCTTTGCTTTCTTGTAGCAACACTATGTATATTAATTTAAACTATTAACTTTCCCTGTTTGTAAGTTCATGCTACGGAACAGTGATGTGGCTGACAACATCACGTGTCCTATGCTCTGAATATCCGCTGTCATCGGCTGCCGAGATCACATGACATGAGCTATGACTGGCTTACAGAAACGCATCGCAATCTCGATTTTCAATGTTTCGGGAAGTAACATGTGATGTTTGGTGGAATTTCAATGTATACTTTCGTAATAAGAAAACACACACCGTACATGTTGCTGCACATGAAAGATGTTTCCAAATGTGTCTTTTTCTGTGAGTTTCGTTTTCTGAAGTGCTGGGAAATTCTACATCCATGTGTTAACCCTTAACCATTCAAAGGATTGATAAGGGAAAATATACTGTCACTTAACACAGAAAAAGAGTGAAACTTCCTGGCAGATTAAAACTGTGTGCCCGACCGAGACTCGAACTCGGGACCTTTGCCTTTCGCGGGCAAGTGCTCTACCAACTGAGCTACCGAAGCACGACTCACGCCCGGTACTCACAGCTTTACTTCTGCCAGTATCTCGTCTCCTACCTTCCAAACTTTACAGAAGCTCTCCTGCGAACCTTGCAGAACTAGCACTCCTGAAAGAAAAGATATAGCGGAGACATGGCTTAGCCACAGCCTGGGGGATGTTTCCAGAATGAGATTTTCACTCTGCAGCGGAGTGTGCGCTGATATGAAACTTCCTGGCAGATTAAAACTGTGTGCCCGACCGAAACTCGAACTCGGGACCTTTGCCTTTCGCGGGCAAGTGCTCTACCAACTGAGCTACCGAAGCACGACTCACGCCCGGTACTCACAGCTTTACTTCTGCCAGTATCTCGTCTCCTACTCAGCAGCGGAGTGTGCACTGATATGAAACGTCCTGGCAGATTAAAACTGTGTGCCCGACCGAGACTCGAACTCGGGACCTTTGCCTTTCGCGGGCAAGTGCTCTACCAACTGAGCTACCGAAGCACGACTCACGCCCGGTACTCACAGCTTTACTTCTGCCAGTATCTCATCTCCTACCTTCCAGACTTTACAGAAGCTCTCCTGCGAACCTTGCAGAACTAGCACTCCTGAAAGAAAGGATATAGCGGAGACATGGCTTAGCCACAGCCTGGGGGATGTTTCCAGAATGAGATTTTCACTCTGCAGCGGAGTGTGCGCTGATATGAAACTTCCTGGAAGATTAAAACTGTGTGCCCGACCGAGACTCGAACTCGGGACCTTTGCCTTTCGCGGGCAAGTGCTCTACCAACTGAGCTACCGAAGCACGACTCACGCCCGGTACTCACAGCTTTACTTCTGCCAGTATCTCGTCTCCTACCTTCCAAACTTTACAGAAGCTCTCCTGCGAACCTTGCAGAACTAGCACTCCTGAAAGAAAGGATATAGCGGAGACATGGCTTAGCCACAGCCTGGGGGATGTTTCCAGAATGAGATTTTCACTCTGCTGCGGAGTGTGCGCTGATATGAAACTTCCTGGCAGATTAAAACTGTGTGCCCGACCGAGACTCGAACTCAGGACCTTTGCCTTTCGCGGGCAAGTGCTCTACCAATTGAGCTACCGAAGCACGACTCACGCCCGGTACTCACAGCTTTACTTCTGCCAGTATCTCGTCTCCTACCTTCCAAACTTTACAGAAGCTCTCCTGCGAACCTTGCAGAACTAGCACTCCTGAAAGAAAGGATATAGCGGAGACATGGCTTAGCCACAGCCTGGGGGATGTTTCCAGAATGAGGTTTTCACTCTGCAGCGGAGTGTGCGCTGATATGAAACTTCCTGGCAGATTAAAACTGTGTGCCCGACTGAGACTCGAACTCGGGACCTTTGCCTTTCGCGGGCAAGTGCTCTACCAACTGAGCTACCGAAGCACACTCACACCCGGTACTCACAGCTTTACTTCTGCCAGTATCTCGTCTCCTACCTTCCAAATTTTACAGAAGCTCTCCTGCGAACCTTGCAGAACTAGCACTTCTGAAAGAAAGGATATAGTGGAGACATGGCTTAGCCACAGCCTGGGGGATGTTTCCAGAATGAGATTTTCACTCTGCAGCGGAGTGTGCGCTGATATGAAACTTCCTGGCAGATTAAAGATCTCCTGCAGGAGAGCTTCTGTAAAGTTTGGAAGGTAGGAGACGAGATACTGGCAGAAGTAAAGCTGTGAGTACCGGGCGTGAGTCGTGCTTCGGTAGCTCAGTTGGTAGAGCACTTGCCCGCGAAAGGCAAAGGTCCCGAGTTCGAGTCTCGGTCGGGCAGACAGTTTTAATCTGCCAGGAAGTTTCATATCAGCGCACACTCCGCTACAGAAAAAGAGTGTTTTCACCCAGGAGGAAGTGTATTTTTAATCGGGAAATCTGGAGTATTTTTCTTCTTTGTCTGCGTATACACCCTGTTCTATCACTTTGACACCCTAAAAGCACCATCAAGTATGAAATGAATTTAGATTCAGAAAGATGTGCAAATCTCTGGGTACTGGGTCACCACCATAGGGCTAATGAAGACATTCCTCCAAAATGTGTGATTATTGCACATGCAAATTATAGCTTACAACCATAATTGGATAATTCAAATCCTAAAAGCACCTTCGTTTTACAATATTTGCAGTGTGCATGAATATAGCAAAAGGTGATTTAAAAGTGAAGGAATTATTTATTCTGCACATTTACATTCACTATAGTATTCCAGAATCCCTTTATGTGAAAACTGTAGTAATAGAGTAACATTTTGAGGTGCAACATCTACAGAAAGTTCTCCAAAAAAACTTATTTTTTCCTTTTTTAACTAAATATTTCACTACTCATATATTCGTGAATGTCCTTCATTGTTACCCACAATTTTTTTATCTCAAAAAACAGTGTAAACATAAACTGCATGACTAATCTCAGCCCCTACAAAGATTTCGAGGGTTTAACATTAGTATGCAAAAGCATTTTATATGTGAATATACTACTGTTCAGCAACCTGTCAGAGCATATTAAATCTCTTATGGATAAGTTTTAAGGGTTTGATGTTAGTGTAAAAAGTGTTAGATACTTGGGTACAAATGTATTCAACAACCTACCAGGACATATATTTTGTGAGTAATGCATCGGTGATTTTGAAAATTTCTTTTAGGCAACTACATTGTTTCACTGAAGAGTATCTTCAAACATGATGTTCAAAGTACCTTAGTAAGTTAGTCACCACTGGCCATTAAAATTGCTACACCAAGAAGAAATGCAGATGATAAACGGGTATTCATTGGACAAATATATTATACTAGAACTGACATGTGATTACATTTTCACGCAATTTGGGTGCATAGATCCTGAGAAATCAGTACCCAGAACAACCACCTCTGGCCGTAATAACTTCCTTGATATGCTTGGGCATTGAGTCAAACAGAGCTTGGATGGCGTATACAGATACAGCTGCCCATGCAGCTTCAACACGATACCACAGTTCATTAAGATTAGTTCCTGGCGTATTGTGATGAGCCAGTTGCTCGGCCACCATTGACCAGACGTTTTCAATTGGTGAGAGATCTGGAGAATGTGCTGGCCAGGGCAGCATTCGAACAATTTTCTGTATCCAGAAAGGCCCGTACAGGACCTGCAACATGCAGTCGTGCATTATCCTGCTGAAATGTAGGGTTTCGCAGGGATCGAATGAAGAGTAGAGCCACGGGTCGTAACACATCTGAAATGTAACGTCCACTGTTCAGAGTGCCGTCAATGCGAACAAGAGGTGACAGAGATGTGTAACCAATGGCACCCCATACCATCACGCCGGGTGATACGCCAGTATGGCGATGACGAATACACGCTTCCAATGTGCATTCACCGCAATTTCACCAAACACGGATGTGACCATCATGATGCTGTAAACAGAACCTGGATTCATCCGAAAAAATGATGTTTTGCCATTCGTGCGCCCAGGTTTGTCGTCGAGCACACCATCACAGGCGCTCCTGTCTGTGATGCGAAATGTAGGGTTTCGCAGGGATCGAATGAAGGGTAGAGCCACGGGTCGTAACACATCTGGTCGTAACACATCTGGAATGTAACGTGAACTATTCAGAGTGCCATCAATGCGAACAAGAGGTGACCGAGATGTGTAACCAATGGCACCCCATACCATCACGCCGGGCGATATGCCAGTATGGCGATGACGAATACACGCTTCCAATGTGCATTCACCGCAATTTCACCAAACACGGATGTGACCATCATGATGCTGTAAACAGAACCTGATTCATCTGAAAAAATGATGTTTTGCCATTCGTGCACCCAGGTTCGTCGTCGAGCACACCGTCACAGGCGCTCTTGTCTGTGATGCAGTGTCAAAGGTAACCGCCGCCATGGACCTCCGAGCTGATAGTCCATGCTGCTGCAAACGTCGTCAAACTGTTCGTGCAGGTGGTTGTTGTCTTGCAAACGTCCCCATCTGTTGACTCAGGGATCGAGACGTGGCTGCACGATCCGTTACAGCCATGCGGATAAGATTCCTGTCATCTCGACTGCTAGTGATACGAGGCCGTTCGGATCCAGCAAGTCGTTCCGTATTACGCTCCTGAAACCACCGATTCCATATTCTGCTAACAGTCATTGGATCTCGACCAACGCGAGCAGCAATGTCGCAATACGATAAACCGCAATCGTGATCGGCTGCAATCCGACCTTTATCAAAGTCGGAAATGTGATGGTATGCATTTCTCCTTCTTACACAAGGCATCACAACAACGTTTCACCAGGTAATGCTGGTCAACTGCTGTTTGTGTATGAGAAATCACTTGGAAACTTTCCTCATTTCAGCACGTTGTAGGTGTCGCCACCAGCGCCAACCTTGTGTGGATGCTCTGAAAAGCCAATCATTTTCAAATCACAGCAGCTTCTTCCTGTCGGTTAAATTTCGCGTCTGTAGCACATCATCTTCTTGGTGTAGCAATTTTAATGGTCAGTAGTGTATATATACAGATTGAAGTTGCCTCCTCACTTCTGTTTGTGCCGGTTAATCTCAGGAACTATTGTAGAGATTTTGATCCACTTTTGTCTGAGGGATACATTGGTTCATGAGGAAGGTTTTTGTATATAATTTCTGAACATTTTGCACAAATTGTATGGATTATGATGAATTAAAGTTTAGTTGTGAAAGGAGACCATTGCCACCTAGTGAGCAGCCGCCATAATTTGATAGAGGAGCAGTTACTTGAGAGAGTAGAAAGCGGTGAAGTGTCTGGCTAGAAACCCAAGGGTTATGAGATCAAATCCCAGCTCTATCACTTTTTTTTCCACTCTGTTTATTAACCTAGCATTCACCTCTCTGTCATGTGGAGATTTGCGAGAAATGAAACACAGCTCAGATACCATGTTACACTGTAACTCCCATTCTCCCAGTTGGATAACTGTTTAGGGATATGCAAGTTGCATAGTGATATCCAAGTGATTGCAATCATTTTGGAACAAGTGTGTAGCGGAAATAACATGCAAGTCCAAAATCCATGGTTCTCAATTATTTATGCTTAGAGTAAAATACAGCAGGCAAGTTTGCTTCATTTATATAAGGAAAGTCTTATAGCAGTGCAGCAAATGGCCACCATTCAGTTCTCAAGATTTTCTGGAGTCATACATAGATGCGAGCACGATTTCTACACAGCGGGGCAAAAGATATTATTCAAATTATGCAGAAGTCTGACAGACGAATCTCCACTGGTGATGCATTTTGTAGTATGATGACAATTTCAGGTAGCCAATATCTGCTTCCCTCACATTAGCAGTCTCAATTCTCATGCTTAATTCATGACAAATCCTTCGAATAATGTTTATTCTAATAAATATCACTAGTAACAAAAGATAGCCACATCATTTGATGTGAGACTTTCTATCTAAAATAATCAGATATTTTAATCAATAGATTTCCTGCAGATGTTTGAGAATGGCTACATAGCAAAAAAACATGTGAATCCAAGATATGTTTTTTTAATGTTTCAAGTAAAACATTTTCCAAAAAAATTACTTCAGCATTTTCGCATCTTTCACGTGCAGTAAGTTCTTTCATCAGTGCAAGAGATGACTTAACTTTCAGCTTTCTACTTTCCTCGAATCAAACCTATAAATCATATATGAGGTGCTATCCAAAATTTTCGGGAATGGTGCTGCCATCTGTCGAAAACCTTACCTTTGGACTAATGGTCACCATCATCCTCGAAGTAGTTCCCATCCACACGTACACACCTGTCCCAGCGCCTCTGCCACGTTTTCTAGAACTCCTGTTCTTGGAGGGTGTTTATCATCGCCAGCGATGCTTCTTGAATCCTCTCTAGAGTGTCGAACTGACGGCCTTTCAACTTGAGTATCAGTTTTGGGAATAGTGCGAAGTCGCAAGGTTCCAAATCTGGCGAGTAGGGTCTGTGGGGAACAACCACCACGTTGGTTTTTGCCAAAAAAGTGCTGGTGAGCAAGGATGTGTGACAGGGCGCGTTGTCATGATGCAGCAGCCAGTTTCCTTGACGCCAAAGTTCGGGCTGTGTTCACCACACGTTTTTGCGGAGCCGCCACAAAATCTCACAGTAGTATGTGAAATTCACTGTTTGGTTGGGTGGGACGAATTCTTTGTGCATAATTCCCTTTGTATCAAACAAAACAATGATCATGCTCTTCACTTTTCTCTTCACCAGTCTCACTTTTATGCATCTTGGAGAGTCCCGGCTCTTCCACTGGGACCATTGTTGCTTTGTCTCTGGGTCGTAATCATAAATCCAGCTCTCATCGCCGGTGATAACCCGTGACAAGAAGGTTTTTCCCAAGGTTCGCACAGAATTTGATACACAAGCACTGTTCTGTTCACGGATCCACCGTAAAATCACCACGCACCGAACACAGAGTATTACGGAAATCACTGTGGACATGCAACACATCCTCCCAGCTGAATGCCACTCCGCACACTGACTCATCAGATATGCAGCTCTCGCAGGCAGCTCTCGCAGCCTAGTGGTGCAGAGATCTACTACTCCTGCATTCCAGATGGCAGCACCAGTCCCGAAAATTTTGGATTCCGCCTCATACATGATTCTTTGCATAGCAGTGAAGAAATCTGCGAAAAAGAGTCCACAACAAAGACTTGTGGCAATGAGCCTCAACAATGTATTACAGTGTGTGCTAATCTTCACAAGAAATGTGCTGTAACATGACCTAAAGCTAAACATCATGCTCCCCCCCCCCCCCCTCCGCCCCTCTCCTCCTCCCTGCCTCAACCAGCCTGAATAATTTGAGTTGTGACCTGCAAACAAAATATGCTACATCAGTCAATTTGTCTGGCCGTAGATACTTAAAACTATCCACGGGAGTTCAGGCCAGGTTACAAGTTAGGCTATAACATAATTAAATATCAACCCCGTTATACTATAACTGTCCATAAAGTTCATTTATTTCAGTTTCTACATCTGTGGAATAAAATTCACATAATCTAATGTAAAGAGTGCAGGGTGTTGTTTTTTGAATTTTTCTTTGTAAATCTCAAGGGTGTGCTGGCAGATACTGTCAACTTGATACAAAAAAATTGAAGGACTTGTGGAAAATGTTTCAGTTAATCACCTCAATAAATACGGTACACACCACCATTAATTACTCATTTGGATGAAAATAATATACAGTACCCTCATAAGACAACTCTCTCGCAAGACACACGTGCAGTGCAGAAGCTGCTCCACAGAGTCTCCAAGATTTGATCCCCACACAGGTGCGGTCCTGCGGGGAGGTGTGCAGAGGGGTGGCCGTCGCGGCGCTGTGAATGCCACACGGGCTCTGTCGGCTCCTCTCCCGAGTGGGTGCTGGCGCCCGACTGTGGCCCCGCACTGGCACCAGTGTCGCTAGCTGCAGGTGCGCGGTTGGATCTCCCGCCGGGAGAGCGCCACCGCCGGCTGCAGCTGCTGGACACACTGTACCGCGGGACGACGCGCTGGCGCCGCCCACCTGCACCCGCACCCTCTGCAGAGCAGCACCGCCTGACGGACAGGGCCGTCGCCTTCGCATTCCGCACGCTGCGTGCAGATGCCGCACTCTTCTTCGCGGCCTCCAACTCCGACTACACCTCGATAGAGGTCACTACACTGACTTGTTCTCTTCGTATTTTTTATTTATTTGTTAAAGAATATCGTGCAAACATCCTAAGCTGCTTTTAAAATGTTTAGTTGCCCAAGAGGCATTTGAGTGTAGAACCCATTGTCAGTGGCACCTCACCGTACACAGGTTGTCATGCACATTACTTTTGTCAGATATTAAATGGTGACATTTCTTGCTAATACTGGACAGTAGTGTCGTGTAATGTAAACACTGAGTGAGTGCAATCTGTGTACTAGCGTGGGATGCTAGTTTCTACACCTGTTTACTGGCTTGGCTATTAAACATTTCAGGTGCAGCTCATGGTATTTACAAGGTGTCCTTTAACACATATTTACTAGCTGCAGAGCACCAAGCACTCAATATTTTTAATTTTATTTGTTTATTAGTCCTTTATATTTATAATAACACTGAATGCCACAGATATTGGATATATATAATAGACTTAAACTGCACACAACTTGTGCACAAGAAGCGTCTTAAACAGAGTTTATTATGACAATCTAAACTACTATTTTCACTTTGCTCAAATATTTAAATTAAACATATGGTAGGAAGAAATCTTAACACAAAGCAGTGCTTTACATGTCCATTTGCTACTGATTGAGTAGGAGCAGTGGCTCGGTAGATATGACTGTAAGATTTTTTAAATCTTATCAGGGAGTTTGTTGGGAAGTGTCAGATCTGTGTAAGATGTGCTCTTCCGGCAGTGTATGGTGTTTGTGTGAGTTATGTGGAGGTTTCTGTGTTCACTTTCTCATAGATACCTTCTTTCTCTCTTGTACTGAAGTGGGATGTGATGTGAATTAGGAACTGAATTTAACTAACTTGACAATGGTTCTGATTGATAACAATTAATTGTTATTGAGAGCCTTGTTGTGAATAATCAGACTTCACAGAATAGTAAATTCCACTGCCATTAACTGAGCTATCTGATCAGCAATTTAACTAAGCATTGAACCATTTTGTGTGACCAAGTACTATTTCAGAAAACATTTTATCATTGACTCATACAACCATTTACTGCAACAGATCACCGACAACTCTGCAGATTGACTGCCACTACCTGCTGCCTAAACACAGGGCAAACAAACCAGTTCTTGTTTTCTGTGATGTAGTTTTACTTATTCTGACAACTTGACATTGCTGTTACTTGCTAGGCTCATATGTACATATCGCTATCTGGATCAGCTGTAAGTATGTGTAACGTGTTTCGCCTGATATTATTTTGGTTAAATCACAGTTTCTTTGCAATCTTTCTCAAGTAAATATACTTTAAACAATGAGAGTGCTTCTCTAATACTTGTGTTTCTAAAACACTATACCGAAACTTGGTACCTGCTACCAGTTGCAGTATAGTGACAACAAAAATTCAATTTTCAATATTTTGTGTAATTATTTACTGAATTTAAAATTTCAAAATGCTGTCATAATCCTCTCTTTAAGAGGTATATTTTTATTTTAAAAGTTTACCACAATAAAACATGTATTCCTGTTAGCGAGTGTATGTCCTTTTTGAGGGTGCATAATTGATGGCACGCAAATACACAGGCTTTATTCATTCCGTACTTGGGAATGAGAAGACTCAAGATTCCCAGTAAACTTTACACACAATTTCAAATCTATTGAAACTTTTTCTTGCTGACACTCCCCACAAAATAATGAAAGGAACGAAGTTTATCATTTACTACATTTTCATTGTTCATGCTGTAAAACTTGAGCGTCACATGAAAAACTAACTTTTGCTTAAAACCAAACACAAGCTATCCATTTTATATTCAGTCATTGTGTCATAATGATAGTGCTTAGTTACTTCCAATGAACTTTAAGCATAATTTCAAACCCTTTCTGCACTTTTTCTTGCGTACATGATTAAAGGCAAGTATTTAACACATTAACTCATTTGTAAAGTAAAGATGTTTGAAGTTATATTACACATGGGAATTTGATTCTTTAAGGATTCTCTCTCTGTGTGTGTGTGTGTGTGTGTGTGTGTGTGTGTGTGTGTGCATGCATTTTTTTTTTAATTGCTGACAGTTCTCCAGTGCAGCTTGTCACACTTTTTATATTCTGATTATCATATGTAATATCAAGTAAAATATCCTTATCTGCTGAATGTGGTCATTTTAAGATGTTACTCTATCAACACAAGTATTTGTAGGTGTATGCTTTCTGTTTGGATGGCAGTGTTTTGCAATACTTTCCTAATGTCCATTTTGCTTGCAAAAAGTGCAGTGTCGCTTAACTCATAAAACTGGACTCTTACTCATCCACCATAGCATCACTTTCGAAAGTTAGGTGCTTGGATGCCTCGGTAATATTTATGAAGTTTATCAGCCACTGCTCCTGAAACTGGTAGTTTCAGTCATTCTTAAGTCTGTACCCAGAATTCCATTTTATCAATCTTTAAACGTATTGCAGTTCTGAAACCTTCAACACTTACTCTAAAATAGATCCACTCCGACTTAGTTTACAAAATTTCTTACGTCTCTTTATCCTTCTCAGGTACGTTTCTCAGTTCACTGCTGCCGCCATTTGCATATTTTGAGTTCTTTATGGCTTTGCACAGCTTTTACTACAGTTCTTGTTCATGTCAAACTCGGAGAAAAAGTGCTAAATCTCTACTTTTTTTGCCCACTGCCACTGTTCACCTGAACTCGCTTGAAACTGTAGCTTTTCCTTATTGCCACTTATTCCACACACAAACTTCACTTTCCAACTTGTGGGACATTCTTCTTTGACACTTGTTTCTCAAGAGTCCATGTTAGCCAAGGGGCCGTTCTCCTTGTCTAGACTCCTGTCATCAAAATATAAAACTAGCTGTTAGTTTTGAGGGTAGCGTCTCTGAAAAACTGCTGTGATATGAATGCAGTTGACATGCAATGGACACATGCAATTAACCACACTAGAGTTGCTTAGTGGGTGTGGATAACTTGCAGATAGCTTACAAGAACCCTTTGAGTGCAAAATCGCAAGTTCAGTCTTTAGTTCATTTGAAAGTGTTATTTTAACAGTTATGACAGGAAAAATATTAGCTGCTAATGACTTACCCTGTGCATTAGGAGGGCGGCAGAAAATGAGTGTCCAGGAGGTGCAGGGATCAACCTTCTCTGGGGTGTATGTATTAAACTTCACAAAATGCACATCATCAGCATTCAGAAATATTCAAGACAGACCATTAACTTGTACCATGAACACTTAAAAAAAATATATTGTGCCACAGTGATCACAAAGGTTCGCACCATTGAGATAACACACTTCTCAGGAGGAATAGTTTTCTCTAAATTTTTACCTGAAGACCAGGAATCAAGCAAAAGCAAGTTATTTTGACCAGCTATTGACCATATGCAGTGCTCATACCATAGCTGTATTTATCTTATGCCCATTTTTCTACTCTTACTTGCTGTGATGTAAATAATTGCTACTGCCCTTGCAAGATGATGCAGACTTGAAAGAACTGTAGGGACCACAGCATGTCCTACTTCTCACCGTGCAATAAATAAATTGCCATCCAATTTATCATCCAAAGTAACAGTCGGAATAATTGTATGCGAATGCATTAAGGCATTGATGTTAGTTGATCTTAATACAACTTTCTTGGTACCTATGGTTTCCTTCCTTTCATATGTGTTTCCTCTTCAAACCCCGATTGTACGGAGGTGAAAACAAATCCCTTACTGAACAGTGGGATAAGTTTTTTCTCATCCACAAATTTTCGGGCCTATTCCAGAGTTTGCTGTGCATCGTCAAGTCGATGATGCTCTGTTTGAAATTTCGTTACTTTATGTCCTTCAATTCTGTAACATAATTTCAAGTTATGCAACCATCAATTGCTTCCCTTGCAATCACTGTAATCTATGTCACATGCAATGTGATGTGCATAATGTAGTAGGCAACTATCATGCATATATTGTAAATTGTATCGAGCATCCTTGACATGCACAACCTCCAGTTTTTGTAACGAGTGCGCATTGTCCTACTTCAAATATCTGAAATTTTTCCTATGCACTACATGGTCATATTGCTGTGGACTTACTCAAAATCTGTTCATAATTGTTTTTTACTGTGCTGTGGATGGTCTCCTGTACATAATTGTGTTTAGTACTGGTTCTTCGGACAACGATTGCTCTTTGCTGTGTTTCACTGTAGGCGGGATTTGTGGCACCCTGGAAGCGTGGCAGCTGGGTGGCAAAATTTGTAGCATCGTGTATTGTATTTCCATTCACATATGAAATGTCTCTACCTACAGTATAAAATAATTTGTGCAGCAAGGGAGGGGAAATGACCGTATGGGAATTGGGGACAGATGTTGGTAAGGTCACTACAGCCATGTCCAATTCTTTTCTGCAGTGTGATAATGCCTGTACGAAGAAGTGGCAGAAAAAAACTGGTGGACACTTTTTTGGCTCTGTTCTGTTAAGATTCCCAGCAGTCTCGGCTGGCAAACAGCATTTAAAATGCCGTAACCTCTAGGAAATGGCACAGTTTCGTATGAATAGCCTTATACACAGCAAACCTATATTATATAATGATTGATAAATCCTCAGTGTTTCCCTTTCATTCGGTAATGCCAAGTACGCTGTTTAGCAAACAATTATCTCTAGCCATTTTAGAGCCAAGATTCCATGAGGGAGCAAGTGCGGCTGAGATAGTAATCACTGTTTACATGTTTACCATATTAGAGCAGTGTGCGTCACTTTCACTATTTACACAATAACCGATTGCAAGTAATAAGTCAGATTTACATATCTGGGTTTCAACTAAAACACAGCCTCTGCAGAATATTTTCTGAAGAAAATTCCCTCCAGTACTAGATGTTGCTGACCTGATACTTTTCCATTGTATAATACACTGTGGTAGAAGTATACCTTACATTTCTTGTTTAGATTTTGTCTGTTGCATGGTTTTAATGGCCATGTGTCTGAGGGTGTGTGAGATATAGAGAGCTTACTTTACTTTTTGTGCATTTGTTTTTGTACAATTCCTGTAATGACCTAATTTAGAATTAAAGTTTTCTGCATTGTATTAATCACTGTGCATTTCAGTTTTCTGGCAGAATAAACATTCACAGTAACTAGACATAATTGTCAGTCTCTAATCTTGTTTACTGTTGCCAAGTTATCTAAGATATAGAAACAACTGAACACTATTCCAATGTGTCTCACACGATCTCAAGATACTTATCACATTTAAAATTTATCACAGTTTATATTTGTTTAAAAAGGTTTTGTGGTATTATTAATAGAAATTACCAGTAATATATTTATGGGAAAGAGCTGCACGAGCATTACCTTAAAAATGAATACGTAAGTCTGCTACGATGCTACATATTTCCGACCCCGAGTCACTGGGAGCACATCCATCACAGTCAAATGTGCCCCACAGAGGGAGACAGTAGGTTATTAATTTAATTCTCGTCCCGGGCAGTTGCGCGGTGGGCAGCTGGTGTACGTATCCCGGCTGGGAGGTGCGCCGGCTGTGAACACGAGTGCCGCAGGCCCTCCGCTGTCGGACGGCACGTGGCACCACGTGCGGCTGTGCGCGCAGCGGCGCACGCTCTCACTGCTGCTGGACGGGGCGCGGGCGGGCGACGAGCTCGACGCGGCCGGGGTGCACGACTTCCTGGACCCCGATCTGACTGCACTCTCGTTAGGCGGTGCACCGCCACACCTGCTGCCCGGAGCCCCAGGTCGGTTCTCTGTTTCACAGTATGTGAATAATTTGCATTATTTTATGTTGAGATGATTTATGCAGTATATCTCCGTGAGGGAGTGAGACTCTGAAATTTTTGAAACTGTTGTGTCTGCAAGGTGTATTTCCTACAAAATTCTGTTGTGGTAAATTTTTGATGCAATTACTTTCTTAAGATAAACTCAGTATTTACAAAATTAGCCACTTTGCAGTTTAGAGCACACTGTTTTTAAAATCCTTGGCAGATTACAACAAAAATTAAATCCTTAATCTTTTTAATAGGCCAGGTAGTGTCAAAATAGTGCATAATGCACTGCAGAGTGACAGATTCTTTCTGTAAACCATCCCCTAGGCCGTGGCTAAGCGTAGTGCTACTCCTGCTGGGTATGTGGGAAACCACTGTGAGGTTTGGAAGTGGGAGTGTGACTGGCAGAATTGAAACTAAGATGGAAGTTCATGAGACTTACCCAAATTGCTCAGTCAGTAAGAACGTTGCCTACAAAAGGTGTAGTTTTGAGTAATACCACGGTCTACAAAAAGATTTTAATCTGCCACGATGTTTTGTATTCAGTATTGGTTTATAGGTTTATTGTTATGTCTCCTTACCGGGAGAGCCATCAAATTTGTGTGGAAAACAGGCAAACTGAATGCAGTACAGCAAGTGAGATATGGGTGTATCATTTGATTTAGTCTGCAAATGTCTAGCAGGAGTTATACAAAGTTACTTGGCAGAATACAGATAATCTTTCAGTTGTGACTTTTCGTAGAGCAATCGTCAACAGCTGACATTTCAAATTGATCAGCAGAGCTATATGTCCCACATTGTGTGTCTGTAATAATTAATGTGAGCTTGAGTTACAATGAATTATACTGTTTCCAGGGGTACAGAGACTTTTCCATCATTTAGCACACAAAAGATCATTAGCACCTGCTGCAGTGACTGGTTGATGATTCTCAATGTAATTTAACATTGCGTGTTGCATTTAATAGGAAGAATGGCTGCATAGTTCAGCACCAAATACTGTGCCAAAAAATCCAACAAATGTTGCACTTAATACAATACTGGAAAGCCCTGAGCGGAATACAAACAATGGAAGGAGTAAAGGTAAACACTCACAACACTGTTGTGGCACTGAACAGTAGATACGCACATAAACAGGGCTGAAAACGTTGCTGAGCTTTTGCCCAGTGCCCTCCTTCATAGGGCACAAGTACAAATCACACAAATAAACGTGTCTACATTATTGTGGATGGCTATGTTGTTTTGTCACTGCGGTTGCAACTGAACTGTGGTGAATGAACAGAGAAAGGGAGCAGGAAGGGCTGGGAGCAGGAAGCAGCAAGGGAACTGGGCCGGAATGTGGCTGCACGTGGCAGCAGTCAACTGGTGGCAGCAGTGAACTGGGACAGGAAGAGGGGGACTGGGGTGACAGGGTACAGGAGAGGAAACGGCTGTGAGACAGGGGGCTTGCGAGAGATTAGAGCCACGAGGATTATGAGAGTGAAGGATGTGTTTCCCATCAAGGAATGTGGCAGTTGTAGAACATTGAACTGAAATACAGAGCATTATTTTTTAAAATATATGCCATTGGGAACTACCACACCTGTGGCAGATGACAAAAGTATTACGATTAATCCTCTTGGAGAAAATGCAATGGCTGATATTGTTGACAATATTTTTCATGTCGTTATATATTAGCCTGAGAGTTTCTCATCAGTTATTTGGTGGTTGTCTCAAAATGAACTTGCCCTTAATTTTGACCAAAAACTGTCTATGCAGCTTTTTACACAGATCTTTGGAAGGAGTGACTAATAATGTGCAATTTTAATATTCTTTTGAATTGATAGAAATTGTAGATAAAAGGACTCGTCGAATCCCTTGCCTTGGGGAGGCAAAGTAAGTGGAAATGATTATTCTGTCTTTGCAGTGGTGGGCTAAACTGCAGTTTGAACTGATTATCGACAAAGATTGTTAAGGAGTAAAAGCACTGATAAATAAGTATAAGAATTCTAATATCTTTGAAGAGGCCTGAACAAGATATTTGGTTATCTGCAGATTTTGATAAACACTGTTGTTACTTGAATTGAATTACAATAGAAGGTAATTCTTTAAGACAACAAGAAGTGAAAGGATGCACAACAAGCCCACTACCTAATTTTGAAGGCAAGAGAACACAAGCGCAAAGCATCAACTGTGCTAGATGTTTACCCATTTTATCTTGTTACCTAGCTGGAGATTAAGGGAATGCTTTGTTTAAAGTATGATTATTCATTTATATTTGTGGTACCAGAACATCATTTTTATTTATTTGAAATTGCACAATATGAGTCTTTAAGCATTTTCACTTTAGTTTTATGATATGGTGCATGGACATTTGTTCACCAAAAACACAGGAACTTTATCAAGCCAAACTGATTTTTAATTGGTGTGGTCTCTCTTTGACATCATATTAGGAAAAACATCATTGTCCTTACCACATTATTTTTTATAGATGTTATGCCTATTTCGGAAGTTTTTGTTACCTTCACTTTAAAACTGAATAAACAGTCCATTTCAAAATTTGCCTTTTTGTGAATCACCACGTATCAAACCACTGATCTCTATTTTCGCTTGACTCCAATTACTAAAAGGTATCAGATAGATTATATAATGGTAAGACAGAGATTTAGGAACCAGGTTTTAAATTGTAAGACATTTCCAGGGGCAGATGTGGACTCTGACCACAATCTATTGGTTATGAGCTGTAGATTAAAACTGAAGAAACTGCAAAAAGGTGGGAATTTAAGGAGATGGGATCTGGATAAACTGAAAGAACCAGAGGTTGTACAGAGTTTCAGGGAGAGCATAAGGGAACAATTGACAGGAATGGGGGAAAGAAATACAGTAGAAGAAGAATGAGTAGCTTTGAGGGATGAAGTAGTGAAGGCAGCAGAGGATCAAGTAGGTAAAAAGACGAGGGCTAGTAGAAATCCTTGGGTAACACAAGAAATATTGAATTTAATTGATGAAAGGAGAAAATATAAAAATGCAGTAAATGAAGCAGGCAAAAAGGATTACAAACGTCTCAAAAATGAGATCGACAGGAAGTGCAAAATGGCTAAGCAGGGATGGCTAGAGGACAAATGCAAGGATGTAGAGGCTTATCTCAATAGGGGTAAGATAGATACTGCCTACAGGAAAATTAAAGAGACCTTTGGAGATAAGAGAACCACTTGTATGAACATCAAGAGCTCAGATGGAAACCCAATTCTAAGTAAAGAAGGGAAGGCAGAAAGGTGGAAGGAGTATATAGAGGGTCTATACAAGGGCGATGTACTTGAGGACAATATTACGGAAATGGAAGAGGATGTAGATGAAGGTGAAATAGGAGATATGATACTGCGTGAAGAGTTCGACAGAGCACTGAAAGACCTAAGTCGAAACAAGGCCCCTGGAGTAGACAACATTCCATTGCAACTACTGACGGCCTTGGGAGAGCCAGTCCTGACAAAACTCTACCATCTGGTGAGCAAGATGTATGAAACAGGCGAAATACCCTCAGACTTCAAGAAGAATATAATAATTCCAATCCCAAAGAAAGCAGGTGTTGACAGATGTGAAAATTACCGAACAATCAGTTTAATAAGCCACAGCTGCAAAATACTAACACAAATTCTTTACAGACGAATGGAAAAACTAGTAGAAGCCGACCTCGGGGAAGATCAGTTTGGATTCCGTAGAAATACTGGAACACGTGAGGCAATACTGACCTTACGACTCATCTTAGAAGAAAGATTAAGGAAAGGCAAACCTACGTTTCTAGCATTTGTAGACTTAGAGAAAGCTTTTGACAATGTTGACTGGAATACTCTCTTTCAAATTCTAAAGGTGGCAGGGGTAAAATACAGGGAGCGAAAGGTTATTTACAATTTGTACAGAAACCAGATGGCAGTTATAAGAGTCGAGGGACATGAAAGGGAAGCAGTGGTTGGGAAGGGAGTAAGACAGGGTTGTAGCCTCTCCCCCATGTTATTCAATCTGTATATTGAGCAAGCAGTAAAGGAAACAAAAGAAAAATTCGGAGTAGGTATTAAAATCCATGGAGAAGAAATAAAAACTTTGAGGTTCGCCGATGACATTGTAATTCTGTCAGAGACAGCAAAGGACTTGGTAGAGCAGTTGAACGGAATGGACAATGTCTTGAAAGGAGGATATAAGATGAACATCAACAAAAGCAAAACGAGGATAATGGAATGTAGTTGAATTAAGTCGGGTGATGTTGAGGGTATTAGATTAGGAAATGAGACACTTAAAGTAGTAAAGGAGTTTTGCTATTTGGGGAGCAAAATAACTGATGATGGTCGAAGTAGAGAGGATATAAAATGTAGACTGGCAATGGCAAGGAAAGCGTTTCTGAAGAAGAGAAATTTGTTAACATCGAGTATAGATTTAAGTGTCAGGAAGTCATTTCTGAAAGTATTTGTATGGAGTGTAGCCATGTATGGAAGCGAAACATGGACGATAAATAGTTTGGACAAGAAGAGAATAGAAGCTTTCGAAATGTGGTGCTACAGAAGAATGCTGAAGATTAGATGGATAGATCACGTAACTAATGAGGAAGTATTGAATAGGATTGGGGAGAAGAGAAGTTTGTGGCACAACTTGACCAGAAGAAGGGATCGGTTGGTAGGACATGTTCTGAGGCATCAAGGGATCACCAATTTAGTATTGGAGGGCAGCGTGGAGGGTAAAAATTGTAGGGGGAGACCAAGAGATGAATACACTAAGCAGATTCAGAAGGATGTAGGATGCAGTGGGTACTGGGAGATGAAGAAGCTTGCACGGGATAGAGTAGCATGGAGAGCTGCATCAAACCAGTCTCAGGACTGAAGACCACAACAACAAACAACCAATTTCTTATCATGTAATACATCAGTCTGCTTTACTTTCTCATGTGTGTCTTATTTTGTTTAATGAGGTACGTATTTTTCAGTACATTATGTTAAAATGGTCCAAACAATGTAGATAACTTTGACACTTATGCATCTACTTTTTCTGTTTACAACACATCCCAGCTTTGAATTGCTAACTCTTTTGAGAGAAATAATCTTTTAGAATAATTTTTTACTTGTGTATCATTTGAGAGAAAAAATGTAAAACACAAGACCTTTACTGATGATGTTTATTCATAACAGAAACTTACCAGTAGTAAAATATTATACAAACAGTAGATACGTGTTCCCCCCCTCCATAGAGTCTGATGTGATTTTCTGTCATTGCATGTGTAAGATTGCAGTACTATTCAATGTCTGCTGTGGCCAGAAATATTTACTCTTAAAATTAAGTCTAAAGATGATTATGTAAAAATATCAAACATTTTCAGTATACAGGAAGAGTGAATTTATCTAAATAAGTGAATTTATCTAAATAAATGTTTGTTCCTGCTCCATAGATTTTGAGGGTTGCCTGGCCAACTTCACCATCAATGACGAGCTGCAGCCACTTAACGGCTCAGGGAGCATCCTGCCTGATGTCGTGTGGCACGGTGCCGTCACACCCGGCTGCGCGGGGCCTGCCGGCCTCGCCGCCACCGCCACTCCCGACCCACTCAGCATCGGCATCACGCTCGTCATCGTATTCTTCGTCGTACTGCTCGTCGCTATTCTCGTCAGCTTTGTCGTGTTCCGGCTTCGGCGCCAGAAAAAGGAGAAAGGTGGTGGTGTGAGTGGTGGTGGCATTGTCGGCAAACAGAACGGCGGTGCGACGTTAGTGTCGGGTGGTGGTGGACCCGGAGGAGGGGGTAACGATGGCAGTGGTGGTGGATGTGGTGTGCTAGGTGGACGTGGATTGTCTGCAGCGGAAACTGCTGCCTTTCTTGGTGAAACGGGTGAAGTGCTTAGGCCACATCACCTCGTCGGACCTGAGCTTATTGCCAAGAAATACAAGGTGAGCTTAAAATTTTAGTGTCTTGTGAGGAGATGCGTGTTCTTTTGATAATGTCTTTCGTGATACATTGTTAGCTGTTTCAAGTGGAAGATATACTTTGTTAGCGCTCCACAACTTTTACTGTTTTTAAGGGAATAACTGGTGATATAGTGTTCATTTTTGGCGCACTTGCACAGAAAGTGTAATTTGATCACCTAAGTGCAAAAATCCGTGCACCTGACATGTTTACCTACCTGTGTAAGTTGACAATAAACAGTGTAGGAAAAGATAGATTGCTACTTACAGTAAAGATAACATGCTAATTAGCAGACAGGCAGACTTAAAAGACACTTATCATAAGCTTCCAGCCAAAGCCTTTGTTGAAAAAAGAGAAACTCACACCATTCATTCACACGAGCAACCACACCTCACACACGCGTGACCACCAACTCCTGCAGTTTGGGTGGTTGTCGTTACAGTAAGTAGCGCTCTATCTTTTCCCACAGTGTTTTTATTCCTACCTGGAATTCCAATTACATAAGCTGGCTGTTGCCTTTCCCTTTGTGTGTAAGCAATACCAAGTGTGTCAGATAAATTCATTTTGAAATTCTAAACTATAATATTTCACATACAAATTAAACATGCTATCTGTGTCATTTCCTCTCTATCTTCCATAATTATATCAAAGTACTTCGTCATAATCCTCCGGAACAGTTATCCTCGTGTGGCAGAATCTGCTCGGAAGACAAGCCTTTCCCTCCTTGTGTTCTTCCCACTACCTCCCCCCTCTTTCTCGCTACTCTGGCCCAATCTTCTATTTTCTTCTGGATGCTCCCATCCAGTCCTTACAGTCATTTGTTCCATGGCCCCTGACCTCCATCATCATCTGCTTCTTGCTAGTTATACTCATTTCCTCCGTTCTCTTCAATTGCCCATTTAATATTAGTCTTCTTTTCTTTACTTCTCTTTAAGCAGTTCCTCAAGTGTTGTGTCCCTAACCATTTCATTTCTCATATTTTTCCATTTTAGTTGCACCTATCTGACTTCTGAAAAACTTCATCTGTAGGTCTATCTTTTTGTTATGACCATCTCAAACATCTTTGCATTAAATTTTAGGCCATGTTCTTGCACAACTTCATCCCAAACATCTTCATTGTTCGCAAATATAAAACGATTTGTCAGCAAAAATGATTGCTGCCATTTTGTTTCCAATCTCTCTTGCCACTTGTCATTATATCATCCGCCACCATTATGAAAAGTAATGGAGGTAGTGTAACAAAACATTTGTGTGTCCATTTCATATTGTGTATTTTTTGATATTTATGAATAGTGGACAAAACTCGCACTGTATCATCATTTGTAAAACTACATTTATGCTCTCAAAACAGTTTCGGTCATAATATCCACTTTTAGAAAAACATTCCTCCTAATTTCATTGCATATCTGTGAGTTTAGTAATATAGCCATTAGAAGTTTTAGATGTTTATTATTGTTCTGTGTGATGTGTTTCTTAAGAAATCATTGTTTCTGAGCTCAGTTGTCTATTCTACAAATTTAGGCAGCAATGTCTTGTTCAGAAATTGATTTCCCCTTATTTTCGATGTAGATGTTTAGGGATTACTGCAAAATTTCCACCTTTTTGTGCTTGTTGACAATTTTTTTCTAAGAAAATGTTTGAAAGTTTACAATAATGCCGTAAACAGCTCTTATGAAGTTGACTGCTATGACATAACATTGCATTCTCTCTATATTATTACTGCCATGTCATGTTCCAGTTAGTTTTCCTCTTCAACAGCAGTTCACATTGTAGGCATGCATGCATGCATTAATTTTTGCTATTTTTTGAGGTTGTTATGGGTATATTCTGTTAGTTAACATATGCTTGAGAAAACAAATTAATCAATTAGCTTCAGGCAGTCACTAAATTTTATCCCAGGTTGTTCTTTTCGTAGAACACAAACCATTCTCTTAGGTATTAAAGGGAACTTGTAATCTCAAATACCCATTGTAGTGGGTTGATGGCAGCACACCTATTTTTTATAATAACAATAGCTAAAATAGCCTCAGACTGCAAAGATGATTTTATAACTTTCATGATCAATTCCGAGACTTCAGGACATGTCTTTAGATGTACCTTTGAGCACATCTAAATTATGTTAATTATTAACTTCTCAGATTGCAGCAGGCTGTCAACCAAATTGCAAGTGCACATGCTCACATCCACAACACCACATGAAATGACTCCAAATCCTTTTTGCATTATAAACAGACTATGAGATTAAAAGAGAATCAGTGAAGTTCAAGTTATTTATTTTCTATTTAAAAGAATATTTGCACCAGTCACATAGCAGACTCACTGTGAAGACTGTTATCAAGCATGAGGTGTGCTAGTTGCTGTTTGTAAACAGTTGGAAACAGTCCTGACTGCCATCAAGTGATGGGAAGTTACTGTTACAAGAGTCACATACGGGAAATACTAAAAGTACCTCAAGTACTATCCTTTCCTGTTTACACGGTTCTTTCCAGTTCCATCCCCCTCACCAACAGGTTTCAAGTTCTGCCTCGTTCTAAAACTGAAACTGAGCCAGTTTTACCTGCTGTTAGCCATGTCAAGAAGAAGTAAAGTCAAATGGATTGGAATGTATCACATGGTGAACATGGGGGGAAATGGCAGCAAGAAAATGGAATGATCATCATGAACTACTCAGAGCATACTCCTGGGGACCTCGTTCATGTGAACAGGAGAGGCTGCACAGAAGCCGTTATGGGAACAGTTTGCAGTTAGCTGCACATTATGGTACACGTTGTAGCTAACAGTGTCAGTCATCTGGGCTGTGAGATTGTACTCAGATGATTCCAGCAACTGTCAGAGAAGGTTGAGAAGATCAATCTTACTTGTGGATTATGAGTCAACAACAAAATCAAATGATGAAAAATCCAGGATGGAATAGTGAGAATGTGATGAAAAGGATACTACTCACCGTACAGTAGAGATAATGAGTTGCAGACAGACACAACAAGAAGACTGCTAGAAAAGTAAGCTTATACCCAGAAAGCCTCCTTCAGAAGTAGACAAAACAGACACACATACGACTACTGTCTCTAGCTGCTGAGACTAAACTGAGAACAACTATCAACTGTGCATGATGGGAGAAGTAGTCTGGGTGGTGGAGGTAAGGAGGAGGCTGGGGCAAGATGGGAGGGGGGAGGAATAGCAGGGTAGGGGTGAGGGACAGTAAAGTGTTGCTTGTGGGAGCGTACAGGAATGAAGTGGGGAGAGGGTAGGACAACTAGGTGCCGTCAGGATGTTAGACGGAGGGCAAGGGGATGGAGGAGGGAGCAAAAAAAGAAGAGAGTAAAATGACTGTGGGTGCATTGGTGGAACAGGAGTGTGTGTAGTGCTGGAGTGGGAACAGGGAAGGGGATAGGTGGGTGAAGGACAAAGGTTGAGGTCAGGGTGTTGCGGGAACATAGAATACATTGCAGGAAGCCACTTTTGCAATTTAGAAAAGTCGAAACTCAGGCAGAGTATGTAATTCAATTGTTCCAGTCTTGAATGGTGGCCATATTCACTACACACCTGTCTATTCCACCAATGCAGCCACAGTCATTTTACTGTTTTCCTCCCCTTCGCCTCTCCATCTAACCTCCAGACTGCACCTAGCTGCCCTACCCTCTCCCCACCCCATCCTTGTATGCTCCCACAAGCAGGACTTTACCATCCCCTACTCCTACCTTGTTATCCCTTCCCCTGCCCCAGCCTCCACCTTAGCCCCACTGCCCAGATCTTCTCCCATCGTGTGTAGTTGCTCGCAGTCTGGCCTCGGCAGCCACAGACAGTGGCCATTTGTGAGTAAATTGCGTTTGCATGAATATGTGTGTGTGTGTCTTTTGTCTTCTTCAAAATAAGGCATTTTGGCCAAAACCTTACTTGTTTAGAAGCCTTTTTGTTGTGCCTGTCTGTGACTCAACATCTCCAGTATATGGTGAGTAGCACTGTATCCTTTTCATAATATTATGAGTCAATGGTTTAGTCAATATATCAGCAGTTTGATTTGAATTCTCATTACATTTTGGTTTGAAAATCTTTCCAATGTTTTGTTGAATGAACTTGGTTCCATTGTTAATATTCTCCTTGCCTTGTGTTGTTCATGCATAGTTAAGTATTTTCAACATACATATGGGAGCTTATTGTCAATACACAGCTTTGCCAGTTGATTCAGGCCTTAATTTTGAAGTTTTTCTTCAAAGAGTTTTACACAACATGTATTGTCAATGAAAGAGAGAGGAGCTCGGTACTCTGCTTCAGCTATCAAAATAACCATAAGGCATTGCATTTGAGCATACAAAACAGTGGGTCTGCCCCATGAGAGGAGAACTCCGCTGGTTGAACATTGAAGGAGATATCACCTCCACAGTCAGAATCAGCATAGGCAATTAGTGTAAAGCCTCTGTCAGTGAACATATCAGACTTCATAGATCCTTTTAGGTACTGAAAAATACATTTCATCATTATCCAGTGACTCACCATTGGTTTTACAATATCTGCTTACATAACAGCGAAACTGGTATCCAAGCAAGATAATATTGTGAGGTACAAATAGATTCCCTGTATTTCTCAATAGGGTTCTGTTGTCTCCAGTGAGAGAGTGCTCACAAAATTTTCCTTACTTGTCACTATTCTACATTCTGTAGGTGTAGCTAATAGATTTCAACTGTGAAATTTAAAAGATCATAGGATTTTCTCTGCTTGTTTTGATTTAAAAAAAAAATCCCCATGAACTTATTTTAATTTCCATGTTAAGATATGGCATTAGATCCTGAAATATCCTGTCAAAATGTAATTTCAGTCTAACAGTTCAACTCGTTCAAAACTTCAAATAACTAGCATGTCATCAGCAAGCAGTGCTATGATGATGTTTTTGTCCTCATTAAATTAGGTGTGAAGGTCATCATCAGTTTTTCAAATCCCAATGTCATCAGAAAATTCGAGAATTTCTCATTCCATTTCTGTGGAGCTTGTTTTAGGCCATACAAACTCTACTCTGCTGTACAAACTTTATTTGCACCGTCATTGAATCTGACAGGCCAGACAAACTCTTCTTTGGCTTACAAACTTTGTTTGCACCATCATTTAATCTGTCAGAATGATTTGCCTAAGTCTCTTCTTGCAGATCACTTTATAAAAATGCTAACTTAACATCAAAAGTTGTTATTTTCATTTGTGGCTGCAAGACTATGAAGCAGTCTAATTATTTCAGAAAACGCCACAGCGCCAAAAGTTTCTGAATACTCTATCCATTTCAGTTACTTGAAACCCATTGCATCTTGTCTTGCTTTATAATTTTCGTCTTGCTGCTCACACAATACTCAGTGACAAGTTAAATGTTTTCCATTCTTTGGGAGTTTTATAGGCCTCAAGGTTTTCAATTTTATTTGAGATTCGAATGCATCAGATATTTCTTTGTACCAGTTTTTGTCTTTGCCTTCAACTTCTGACGTGCCAGACTTTGTGACATTACTGAGTTGCACAAGATCAATTTCATAGTCTGAGAGTCTCATAGGCATCCAATTTTATCAGTCACATAGTTTCAGTGGTGAGACTATTTTGAAGTATGTAATCAGATTATATGGTATAATCTTCAGTTGTACCATTGATGAAATCATCATACTTCCTGATTTCATTCTTGGTGCCTCTTATGAAAGTCTTGACTTTGGTATTTGCTCTTTATCTTTGATTCTTTAATAAAAAAAAATGATGTTATCAGAGACAACAGTGTATACTTCATCAGCGGGAATACAAATCATACCTGAAAAGTTTTCTTTTATTTCTTTTTAGTCTTTATTTGGTTTTGATGTTCAGTTAAAACATAGCAATCACATCCAAAATATCTCAAATTAGAAAGCTCCATTGTACAACCAAGTCTCAGTCCAGCCAGGCTTCTTCCTTTTATTGAACTCATTCCTGCATGTTTTAGTGTAAAGAATGCATATTTTATTACTTCAGGGCACAGATTCTCATCCTGGTTCCATACGCATGTAAAAAATTTCAAGTTTGTCTCTAGTAATAATAATAATAATAATAATAATAATAATAATAAAGATTTTATTGTCTTTAGGCCATTACAGCAATTGACAACGTCAAATGAAGTTACAATTTATAATACAGTGTGATAAGGTATTGACTACTGAAATATTTTAGCTTATATTACAATAAATGTACAGTGGGTCATGTGTTGGATTACTGCATTTTACAGTTGAAGAATTCATTGATATCATAGAATGGGTGGGCAATAAACCATTCATGCAGTCTTTCTTTGAATGTATGTTCAGGAAGATCCTGTATGGCATGTGGCAGCTTATTAAATAGTTTGTACCCTGTGACTTCATAGCTATTTATTGATTTTGATAGTCTGTGGTAAGGCGTGTATAGGTGTTTGATGCTTCTTGTGTTGTAACAATGTACATTTTCTCTACGTTTCACATCTTGTAGGTTCTTCTTCGTAAAGATTAAGACATTGTATACATAGAGATTTATTACAGTCATAATTTTTTGTTTGGTAAATAAGGGTTTGCAGTGAGCCTTATGTGAAGAATTTGTAATTATCCTAATGGCTTTCTTCTGCAATAATAGGATGTCGTGTATATGACTACAGTTACCCCACAAGATAATGCCATAGGATATTATACTTTGGAAAAATGCAAAATAAGATGATCTGATGTATGTTTCAGGTACACAATTTCTGAGTTGTCTTAATAAATAAATTACTCTAGATAGCTTACTACTAATATAGTTTACATGTTGGCCCCAGGATAACTTTTCGTCTAAATAAACTCCCAGGAATTTAACAGAAATAGGGTCATCAGATAGTGGCTTGTCTCTTAGAGTGAAGATTATCTTTTGAGTTTTATTTTCATTTAGCAGGAAACCATTTGCTCTGAACCAATATGCTGCATTAGTGAGTGTATTTTCAGCACAGGTTTTAAGATCATTAAGATTGTTACTGCTATGAAGAAAAGTCGTATCATCTGCATACAATACAGTGGTGGATTTAATAAACGAGGGGAGGTCATTGATCATTATAAGAAACAGGAAGGGCCCCAGTACAGATCCTTGAGGCACACCTACTTTAACATGTTCTATGTTTGATATTTCCTTACCAACACAAACTACCTGTTTACGGTTGTTGACGCAAGCTTTTAATAGTCTGAAACTGTTTCCTTTGATGCCGTAGAATTCTAGTTTCTCTAGTAATGGTGTGTGCTCAACACAGTCGAAGGCCTTGCTTAGGTCACAGAATGAGACCTGAGCAAAGCCTTTGTTCTAAAAAACTTTGAGGATGTAACTGACTACCGTGTTGATTGCATCAATGGTTGACAGATTCTTCCTAAACCCATATTGTGTAGCATTAATTATTCCTAGATTCTCAAAGTGAGATGATAATTGTTGGTACATGATGCATTCTATTACCTTGGAGAATGCGGGTACTATTGAAATAGGCCTATAACTAGATGGAGAGTCTTTATCTCCCTTTTTGTATACTGGGACGACCCTAGACAGTTTTAACTCATCAGGAAAATATCCCTCAAGTAAGCACTTGTTTATGCAATGGGTTAAAGGGTACAGAATGCAATCACACACTTTTTTAGCAGGTTGCATGATATGCCATATATATCTAAGCTATCAGATGATTTCAGTTGTTTTATGACCCCTTGTACATATCTAGGCGTTACTTCGGAGAAGGTTAGCATGCTTGTATTTAGTGACTGTCTACCCCAATTTTGGGAGAGTAACTCAGATGGACTAATGTCTGGTTTGATAATTGCGTCTCCTATTTCTTTCACTGAATTAATAAAAAATTCATTGAGTGTTTGTGGTGGGATATTAATTTTGTCTTTTTTAGTATCTGTGGCAGCACTGTTAATTACTTTCCAAGCGGTTTTGCATTTATTGGTGGAATTATGTATGCTGTTGGCATTGTAGGTTTTTTTGGCCTGCATGGCTTTTTTGTATTCATTCCTGCATTCCACATAGGCTGATTTGGCACAGTCAGACTTCATACTATTGTGTATGTTGTACAGTAACAAAACTTGTTTCTTTAGATCTGTCAGCTGCTTAGTGTACCATATATTTTGTCTGTTTTGAGATCTGGATTTGTGGCTGCTGTCCATTATTTTTATTTTCTTTATGGGAATACTATAGTTAAATAGGGTCAAGAATGCATTAAAAAATCTATCAAATATTATTTTGGCTGGCAGGTCATTACTTGAAGTGTAATGTCGATCGACACTACAATGGCCAAACCAGTCTCTGTCAGCAAGGGAATTACGAAATGTGTTAATTTTATCCTCAGTTACGGGTCTGGTAATCACAACTGTTGAGACAGGTCTGTTTGCATTGCTCCTATTGATGGGAATTTTACTTGCATAATTTAGAGATACGGAGTCATGGTCAGAGAATGGGAACACTACAACTTCACATGTGTTTTCAGTGGTCTTGAAGTTTACAAAGATGTTATCTAAACATGCTTTGTTTCTTGTGGGCCTGTTATTAACATGATGTAAATTGTATTGTCTTAGTAAGTTTTCCAGATCTGCAACACTACCCTTACATTTAGTAACATCAAAATCAGCATTCAAATCACCTCCTATTGCAATATCATAGTGTAGCCATTTAATATTACTTAATTCACTCAATAGCATGTCCATTTTTTCTAAAAATATATTAATGCTTCCCTTTGGAGATCTGTACATGGATACTACTATTAATGATTATACCCATAACTTCAAAGTGCTGTTTATCACACAAGGAATTTAGGTCTAGTTTGGTTATTGTACAATTGAGTGACTGGTTGGAATAAATTGCCACACCACCTCTAATGTGCTTTTTCCTACAGTAGCTATTTACTATACTAAAATTGTCAAATTTGGCAACTGCAAGTTCATTCTCATTAGCCCAGTGTTCACTCAGACAAAAAATATCAAACTGGTTATCAAGACCAAACTCATTTATGATAAGTTCTTTATCTTTCAGTCCTTGAACGTTAAGGTAACATATTTTAAGATCCATGCTCTTATTGCTTACACACTGAACACTATGGTGATTGGTTTTCAAACCTTTTTCAGGGCTTATCTTTTGGATTTCTGCCTCTTGTTGCCTTTTACTAAAAAATTGTTCACTTGGAGTGGTAGCACATCTACTGTTGTATGCCTACTCTTCCCTCCTTGTGATGATATTGTAGATGAGGCTGCTACTACAGGAATTGATGGAACTGCTGTTATGGTGTGTGGAGGCACTGTTGTGGCATCTGGTGACTGAGGAGATAAGGCGAATGCTTCTTCTTCTGCTGCTGTTGAATCTTGCTGGTGAAGTGTGATAGGTACTGCTGCTGCTGCTGCTGTAGGCATTGTTGTGGCAACTGGTGAGAGTGGAGATTTGGATGTTGCTTCATCTTCTGCTGCTGTTGAATCCTGTAGATGAAGTGTGGTAGGTACTGCTGCTGCAGCGTTTGTTATGTGTGTAGGTATAGTTGCTGCTTCCACCTCTACTTCTACTGCTGCAATAGAAGTAACCATTTCTTCAGGCTTTGCTTGCGTCAAGCAAGGAACAGGAAGAGCAGCAATTACTTCTTGGTTGTCAGATGCTTTCAGCATCATGCTGATGTTTTGGCACAGAATCTTCTTGCCTCTGTTATTAAGGTGCATGCCATGTCTCGTGTAACAGTCTCTTTGCAAGGAGTCCATACCTATAAAATATGCATTTTGGTAGGCCCTGCAAATCTTTGAGTATTGCCTGTTTGCTTTTACGATTTCCACGTTCACACATGACCAATCCGAAAGGTCATGCCTATGTGGAATTCTGACTACAAAAACTGATTTCTCTTGTGTTGAATTTAGTATTGCCTTAAGGTTTCGTGTTGCACTGTGGAGGTCGTTTTTATATACATTATTGGCTCCAGCTATGATGACAATATGACGATCATTTTCAGTTTCTATGTTTCTAATGAGTTCTTGGATGGGTGCACCTGGTTTGGCAATACTAGTTGCTTGTATACAATGACTGTAACGTAGTATTTTTGCGATCTCATGTCCATGGTTATCAGAGAATATTTTCACTTTGAGTTTGTCTTCACGTTTATTGTGGAAGTTTCTGCTCATGTGCTTGTCACTATATAGATTCGGCGTGTTATTTTAGTCACAGTTTTCCGTGGATTCCACATTTATATCTGAATCTAGTGCATGAAAACGGTTTTTTGTTACCACAGGAATTCTACAGTCACTAGGTTTCACACGACCAACCCTTTTTGGCCTAGTAAACATATGTTGCCTTGTTGTTTCTGCCTGTGGGCCTATATCCACTTCAGAGCACTCGTTTATTGTAGTTAGGACACTGAAACTGCTTTTATTGCCGCAGTTCGTTCCATTTGTTGTATTTATCACTTTTTCGCTTCTTTCTTCCGTGATCATGCTAGTCCTGTGCTCCCAGTTCTGTGTTTTACTTGCTTTGGCGATCGGGATATTACGCGCCTTTTTCAGTTCGGCATTTTCATTTTCTAAATGCGCAATGTCCCGCCTTAGTACATCTACAATTAACTGCAGGCTTGATACATGTTCATGTAGCTTCACTATTTCACTGTTATAATTTACGTATGTTCCGTTTTTCACCACACAACTATAACTTTTGTTCACTTTCTCACTATAAACAACTGTACCGGATGCCATGCTGTGTATATCATTTAGTGTGAGAATTCTGGCTTTTGGTCCCATTGTTTGACTTTAAACATTTGACTTTCTCCCCAAACTGATTTTGAACTATTTTTCATGAATGTTTCTGATTTACAAACAGTTCATCTCTCATCTTCAGAAAAGATGGGAATAGTCATCTTCAAACAAAAAACAACTTGCTTAAGGACATGGGATTCATTCCACACAAGTTAACTTGAGTTATATGAGAGTGAAATGATAATTAAATCGACACCCTAGCTGCAAACAGGCGTTTTGAGAGCATAAATCATATATAGTTTTATGAGAGTATATTCAGTATATGTCATGTTTGCTGGACGAGATGTGTGTGTGTGTGTGTGTGTGTGTGTGTGGGTGTGGCCTTTTTTTCACTCTCTGATATAAGTGACATTTTCATGTGCTAGCTTTTCATACCATATTTTATTTGAAATTTCTGTCTTAATTTTGTTAGCCGTTTCCCGGATTTGAGAAAGTGTATTATAGTTTGTATTTGATACACATAAAACAATTTTTGCTTTCAGTCAAAAGCCTGTAATTCAGTCTCTCCAAATCCAATTCTTGTAATCCAGCAACATCGCCAGTCAGCACTTTCATAGAGATCGCACAAAGTAATGTGCACCTGTGCAGCAATATGTTCTGATTCTCATCGCTGGGCGAGTCGGACTCTGTTTAAAAAGGATGGCCATTTTAGTTTGCTGTTGCCTGCTGAGGTGTATGCCTCAGCTTTCGAAATGGCCATCTCAGTTGTTTGTGTGCTGATTCTGTTACTCAGTACTCTAGTCAGAGGCTACTTAGTTGTTGAATTATCGCTCCTACTGTCATGACATGCTAACCTTTTCACTGCTACAGATGTGCTCTCTGCATTTCGTGTTGAGGGCGGCTTTTGTTATGTCTGTACTGTTCATCAAATGCTGGTGCCTGTGCTGAGACACAGCTTCAACATAGTTTTTGAAAAATGTTTGGTGAAAAAATTTGATTTTTTCACGTGTGACAGCCTGTTATCTTCACTCAATAGAAACTGAATTTCATTTTGTTATACATCATACTTACTGCAGTTCACCAAATTAAGTAAAATGTTGCACACAATTTTAAAGATTTTGCAGAGGTAGATACGCATTGTGTAAACTACGTGTACAGTCGATTTTAGCACTTGTTGTGTGGAATGAAATGCAGATACGCTACATAAATTTCTCTTAAAATTGAGAGCATAAATCATATCTTGTTTCGATACATATCTGACAGACATGAATGGGTGTGTCACAGACAACCATTCTTATCCTTGTGCAGTGCAAATCATGGTCATCAAACTTCATAAAGGATTCAAGGTACTGAAATGAGGTTTTTTGCAAATGCCTGCACTGAAATTATTGGGTTTCATACGTGACAGACAGTCGTGCACGATGTGCCCATTCACATGCTTGCGCGTTGCGCTTTGTGGTCGTAACAATCATCACATCTCAAAAACATTTCAAGATATCTAAACGGATTTTTTTGCAAGTGATAGCACACATGGAGGCCCATATGTTATACGATAAATACTCGAAACTCTTTTATTCACTGAAGCATGGGAGTAACTTGTCATAGCAGTAAGAGGTTGGTGGCTCAGGATGCATACAGATGTCCATAATACTGTAGGAGAACTCAAGTGGGACCTGGGGAAATGGCATGTTCACCGTGGAGCAGCAGCAGGAAGGGCTTCGATCCAACCCTTTGATTAAGCGTGGCAAGCAAATCAGTTAATAACCGTGCCAATCCTGCACACATGCATGACAAAGGCAGAAGAATAGAACAAGAAGAAGAAGAAGGAGGAGGAGAATGTCTCACCAGCATTGCATCATGTCTGGCTCCATAAGGTCACAATATAGACAGGAAGTATTAGATGCCTCAGGGCTCACTGTTAGGTCCTTTTGTCGATGCCTTGTGTGTAAATGATATGTTGTCAGTTTTGTCCTCCTGTAAACACATACATAGATGACCTTCGGTAATATCCAAGTGCAAAACCGATAAACTTGAAGATAGCTGTCGAGAATTTCAGTATTGAACTTTTTGCGCTATCAAAATCGGCACGTAATATATGGTCATCCCAAACACAGGTGGTCCTGGTTAACCATCTAGTCTCATTACCTCAAAATTTTGGGAATCCTGACCATCTTTAATATTAAGTGGGACAAACATCAATTTCTCTTCCTTGGCAAGGAGCCTAAAAGTAATAATAAATGAAAAGGTTACCTGGGTTGATCACAATTGCAGTATGCAAGATAGCATCAGCATCTTCCATATCTTCCAAAAATATTAAAAACATTTCCCTTTAGATCTGAAAAAGAAATTTGTACAAATTCTTATACTACAATTGTTGATTATGGAGATGTTATCCTGCAAGCTACAGATGTATGTATAGGACAAAGAAGAGAAATTTGTTAACATCGAGTATATATGTAAGTGTCAGGAAGTCGTTTATGAAAGTATTTGTGTGGAGTGTAGCCATGTATGGAAGTGAAACATGGACGATAAATAGTTTGGACAAGAAGAGAATAGAAGCTTTCGAAATGTGATGCTACAGAAGAATGCTGAAGATTAGATGGGTAGATCACATAACTAATGAGGAGGTATTGAACAGAATTGGGGAGAAGAGGAGTTTGTGGCACAACTTGACAAGAAAAGGGACCGGTTGGTAGGACATGTTCCGAGGCATCGAGGGATCACAAATTTAGCATTGGAGGGCAGCGTGGAGGTTAAAAATCATAGAGGGAGACCAAGAGATGAATACACTAAGCAGATTCAGAAGGATGTAGGTTGCAGTAAGTACTGGGAGATGAAGAAACTTGCACAGGATAGGGTAGCATGGAGAGCTGCATCAAACCAGTCTCAGGACTGAAGACCACAACAACAACAACATCCTACAAGGTTGTTATCCGGATAACACATGATGCCTGGAACTGTTGATGAATGCCTGCATTCGATATACAAGGTGATTCAGGAGGAATGTTGCACCTCCTACAAGAGGTGTGGGAATACTCCAACAGATGGTAGCACTGTGATGTCACACTGAGGCAACATCTGCAAACATGCTCAGGATTGGAACAGTGAGCGGTTGTGAGGCCATGTGGGTATCGTACCTGAGTTTTGTTCAGTTGAGCAAGTTCGATGTGCATTGTTTCTGTGAATACTAAGATGCTGCATAATTTGACCCATGCAGAATTTGCATAAATTTTCTTTGCATAGGGGTACTGCAATGGCAGTGCCCATGCGGGTGTGACTGAATACCAGAGATCGATGAACTCCCTATGTGAGGGAATTTCCCAGGGTTTTTTCAAACATTACATGACTCTGGAACACTACCCAGTGTACACGTAACATCAGAACATGAGGCTGTCCAGTCAGTTGAGGAAATGGATGACATTATTGCAATGGTGCAACAGAGTCCCACCGCCAGTGCATGGCGTATTAGGCGTCACCTCGATATTCCACAGATGTGAGTGCAGCATAAGCTACATTCTGAATGCTTGTAGCCATTCCATGTGCAACCGTGCAACATCTGCATCCACGTGACTCAGTAAGTGGACAACGATTTTGTTAATGGTTGGCTGTACACAGAGACATCATGTGCTACATTTACACGCAATGGTGTCATGAACACCCATAGTTCTAATAGTTCTAACACTAGGGAAACAAGATTCCAAGTTAGGTTCTCAGTGAACATCTGGTGTGTTATGATTGATGACCTGGTGATAGGGCTTGAGTTTCTGCCAAATCACATGACACCCACAGCATATGCGCATTTCACGATAGAAGACTTACCTGCACTTTCGGAAGATGTGACATTTGAGCAATGATGGCAAATGTACAGGCAACATGGTGGATCACCAATTCACTGTACCGGGCAAGTATCGCAGTGTCTGTATAACACATATCCTCAACAGTGGATTGGCCATGCCAAACCCACTAACTGACCAGCCAGATTATGACCTAACCCCATTAGACTTCTCTTCATGGGGCTGGTTAGAGGGGGATATGTAAATTACGAAGGTGGATACATATGAAGAACTTGTCGCTCGCTTTACCGATGCTGTTGCCCATATTAAAGCCCACTGAGATAATGTTCGATGTGCAACACAATATACTCTCCAATGCATTGACGAGTGCATCAAGGTGGGTGGTGGACTTTTTGAACACCTCTTGAAGGATGATCAGTCATCTGTCTCACCATTATTCTGTCCACTACAGCACTTACACAGAATTTCAGTAAATAGTATTCACACTTATCTTCATATTCATTCATTGATGTGTTTAGTCTTCAATTTGCTCCAGTTCCAAAACAATCAGAAAACTGACACACGTTCATAGGACTTTTTTGGTTTATTTTCACATGTAGAATCACCTCACAAATTATGTGACATTCCTCCTGATCCAACCCGTATCTGTGATGTTCAACTCTTTGACCATATTCATCATACCTATCCAGGTAAGTGCAGACAAGCGCAGAGATTTCCATACATTGTGTCTCTTCTATTTCCGTATCAATGTACACTGCCCCTCATTCTCTCCTCAACCTGATTGCTCTGGTATGAAAAATACAACAGAAACACTCATTCCCATCAGAGCAAAGTCTTTTCTGCCCCATTCCATCTCTCAGCTGCTTTCTTGAAGTCCCTTTAAGTGCCGAGAACCTGACTTTGGAATGACCTCCCTCATTCTATTAAAGAACTGAACAACATATCCAGCATTATTAAAGCATCAATAATTTCTGCCTTTGTCCTTGTATTCATTCATTATGCCATTGCATCATACGAGGCTTGACTAAAATGTATCCAATCTTTGGCCAGAAAAAATATTTCGAATACCTGATGGGGTTGGGACCCTAATCCCCTTCAAGGTAGGCCCCTTGTGCTTGCACACACTTAGCCTACCAACCCTTTCACTGCTGGAAACACCTCTGGAAGTCTTCTTTTGAAATGGTGTTCAGCTCCGTCGTCGTGTTGCGCATTATCTCTTCTCTACTCTCAAAATGGGATCCTTTCAGAAGCGTCTTCAATTTTGGAAACAACCAGAAGTCACACGGAGTCTGGAAGTACGGAGGTTGGCGAATAGCTATAATTCCATGTTTGGCCAAGAAATTTTGGATCAAGTGGGACGAATGGGGCAGGGGTGTTGTCGTGATGCAGTTGCCAGTTTTTTGCTGTCCACACGTCTGGTCTTTTGCGCCGAACTGCATCACGGAGTCGCCGGAGGAAATCCTTATAGTACTCCTTTGTCACTGTTTGTCCTGGTGCATATTCGTGATGCACAATTCCACAGGCATCAATGAAGACAGTCAGTATCAACTTGATTTTGCTTTGCACCTGCCGCACTTTCTTCGGTCTCGGAGACTCCGTATGCTTCCATTATGATGACTGTCTGTTTGTTTTTCGGCCGTACCTGTACACCCGTGACACATCTCCAGTTATCACGGTGTTCAGAAACCCACGATCAGTGTTAATGGTGTCTAGAAGGTCCTGTGCAACGTCAAAACAGAGGTCTTGGGCACAAATTTCTCAGCCACTCGGTGCATCTTCAGATCATCATGCAAAATTGCATGTACAGAATCTTTACTCACTCCAACCTATTAGGCAATCTCCTGCAATGTCAAACAACGATCTGCCGTTACCAAATTTTGCACCCTGTCAACAACAGCTGCACTCCGAGCAGATTGGGGCCTGCCAGAACACTGGTCACTCTCTGCTGACGTGCAGCCATTTTTGAATTGGTTGAACCACTCCTTAATTTGTGTTACACCCATTGCATCTTCTCCAAACACCTGCTGAATCTTACGAATTGTTTCGCTTTGAGAATCACCAAGCTTTTGACAAAATTTGACACAGTATCTTTGCTCAACACGTTCAGTCATCTTGAGAGAATCGGTAATTTGACGAACACATTGTGTAGCACTTCACTCGGCGACTGACAGCCAGGGACTGATGTGCTGGAAGGCGGGGACAAAATTCACACATATGCATAAAGGTCTCTTCCCTTACTGTCTATGGTGGCACTGCACTATCATCTCTATTTTGCACGGGAAAATCATAGGTCATATATTTCTTAGACAGACCTCGTATGTTATCGTATTTCCTGATGACACAAAATGAGCCGTGCTGTTAAAAGTTTTTTGACATCTTCTGTCAGTCCCATCTGGTGAGGGCTCCATACAGTGCAACAATGGTTTGGAGGAGGAAGGACAAGCTTGGTAGCCCCACAAGTTGCTCATTTGCCTGTGCCTGGTGCAGTCTACCTAAATTTCTTCCTCTCTGAATTCACTATGTTAGAAAATATAACTTTTGTACACCTAGAATACATTTTGTATCTCTCACTTTCACTGTTATTATTATTATTATTATTATTATTATTATTATTATTATTTCTTTCTTTTCTCAGACGTTATGTCTGGTCAAAAATGGAAAGTAACGCGGACCTTGATCAAGCGTGACTTCCTTTTAACTGTATGGTATACGTTATATTGCATTTAGGAACTTCCGGGTAATTGAACATGTATCAATAATTACAAATTTCTGTAGTTGTATATATAAGTTTGGATGTAGCTGTATTGCATTGATGTACTGGTGGATATTGTGTGGTATGGCTCCTGTAGTTGATAGTATAATTGGTATAATGTCAGCTTTATCCTGATGCCACATGTCCTTGACTTCTTCAGTCAGTTGGATGTATTTTTCAATTTTTTCTCCGGTTTTCTTTTGTATATTTGTTGTATTGGGTATGGATATTTCGATTAGTTGTGTTAATTTCTTCTTTTTATTGGTGAATATGGTGTCAGGTTTGTTATGTGGTGTTGTTTTATCTGTTATAATGGTTCTGTTCCGGTATAATTTGTATTCATCATTCTCCAGTACATTTTGTGGTGCATACTTGTATGTGGGAACGTGTTGTTTTATTAGTTTATGTTGTATGGCAAGTTGTTGATGTATTATTTTTGCTACATTGTCATGTCTTCTGGGGTATTCTATATTTGCTAGTATTGTACATCTGCTTGTGATGTGATCTACTGTTTCTATTTGTTGTTTGCAAAGTCTGCATTCATCTGTTGTGGTATTGGTATCTTTAATAATATGCTTGCTGTAATATCTGGCGTTTATTGTTTGATCCTGTATTGCAATCGTGAATCCTTCCGTCTCACTGTATATATTGCCTTTTCTTAGCCATGTGTCGGATGCGTCTTGATCGATGTGGGGCTGTGTTAGATGATACGGGTGCTTGCTATGTAGTGTTTTCTTTTTCCAATTTACTTTCTTCGTATCTGTTGATGTTATGTGATCTAAAGGGTTGTAGAAGTGGTTATGAAATTGCAGTGGTGTAGCCAATGTATTTATATGAGTGATTGCTTTGTGTATTTTGCTAGTTTCTGCTCGTTCTAGAAAGAATTTTCTTAAATTGTCTACCTGTCCATAATGTAGGTTTTTTATGTTGATAAATCCCCTTCCTCCTTCCTTTCTGCTTAATGTGAATCTTTCAGTTGCTGAATGTATGTGATGTATTCTATATTTGTGGCATTGTGATCGTGTAAGTGTATTGAGTGCTTCTAGGTCTGTGTTACTCCATTTCACTACTCCAAATGAGTAGGTCATTATTGGTATAGCATAAGTATTTATAGATTTTGTCTTGTTTCTTGCTGTCAATTCTGTTTCCAGTATTTTTGTTAGTCTTTGTCTATATTTTTCTTTTAGTTCTTCTTTAATGTTTGTATTATCTATTCCTATTTTTTGTCTGTATCCTAGATATTTATAGGCATCTGTTTTTTCCATCGCTTGTATGCAGTCGCTGTGGTTATCCAATACGTAATCATCTCGTTTAGTGTGTTTTCCCTTGACTATGCCATTTTTCTTTATTATAATAATAATAATTATTATTATTATTATTATCTCTACTAATACTACTTCTACTACTACTACCACCACCACCATAGTGGCAGTAGTAGTAGCAGTACACTGTGCTGTCACATTAATGTGGTCACCTATCAGAAGCCTGAATAACCACCTGTCGCAGTGCGAGACATGCAAGCAGAGAGTCAGTCAGATTCTAGAAGGAACTTACGGGGATGTGGAGCCGTGCAGACTTCATCACAGATACAGGCTGATTCAGGTGGAATGTCACGTAATTTGTGAGGTGATTCTACTTGTGAAAATAAACCGAAAAATTCCTGTGAACATGTGTCCGATTTTCAATCCTTACAGAACTAGAGCGGTTTGAGACTACGCTCATCCGTGAATGATTATGAAGAGAAGTATGCCGTAGCCTGTTACACTAGGTTTCTCAGTTGAGTATCCGTGGTGCAAACAGCCCAAATTATGTGGCCCCAAAGGTTCTCAATTGGGTTTAAATCTGGAGAGTTTGGTCGCCAGGGGAGTACGGTCAACTCATCCTGGTGCTCTTTGAACCACAAAAATACGAGCTTACGGAGTATCAGAGCAGACCTGTGATTGGATTCGAGACTTTCTTGCAGACAGAACTCGACACACCGCTCTTAACGGTACTAAAGCGACAGAGGTAAAGGTAATATCCAGAGTACCCCAGGTAAATGTGATAGGACCGTTGCTGTTCACAATATATCTAAATGATCTAGTAGAAAGCGTCGGATGCTCTTTAAGACTATTCGCAGATGATGCAGTTGTTTATACCGAAGTAGCGATGCCAGAAGATAGTAAGAATTTGCAGAACGACCTGCAGAGAATTGATGAATGGTGCAGACTCAGGCAGTTGACTCTGAACATAAATAAATGTAACATATTGCTCATACACAGGGAAAGAAAGCCACTACTGTACAGCTACACTATTGATGACAAACAGCTGGACACAGCATCTCTCATCAAATATCCAAGTGTAGCTATCCAGAGCGACCTTAAGTGGAATGACCGTATAAAACAGATTGTGGGAAAAGCAGACACAAGACTAAGATTCATCGGAAGAATCTTAAGGAAATGTAACTCGTCCACGAAAGAAGTGGCTTATAAGGCACTCGTTTGCCCGATTCTTGAGTATTGTTCATCTATCTGGGATCCCTGTCAGGTGGACTGATTGAGGAGATAGTGAAGATCCAACGAAGAGCAGTGCGTTTCGTCACGGGATTGTTTAGCTGGCGAGAGACCGTTACGGAGATGCTTAACAAACTCCACTGGCAGACGTTACAAGAGAGACTTTGTGCATCACGGAGAGATTTACTATTGAAATTTCCCGACAGCACTTTTCAGGAGGATCAGACAACATATTGCTTCCCCCACATACACCTTGTGCATTGACCATGAGGAGAAAATGCAAGAAATTAGAGCCAATACAGAGGCTTACCGACAATCATTCTTCCCACACACTATTCTCGATTGGAACAGGGTTGGAGGGATCAGATATGGATACCGAAAGTATCCTCCACCACACACCATTCGGTATGATGTAGATGTAGATGTATACACTGCAAGCTGTGGGACAAGTTGTAGTGACCTGCTGGTAGATGCCATTGTGCCAAGGAAAAAGAAACTCCATGCGGGGGTGAACATGGTCCCCAAGGATAGGTGTATACTTGTGTTGATCCAGTGTGCCTTCCAGAGTACCATGAAAACATTCCCCGGACCATAACACTCCCTCCTGGTTACAGAGTCTTTGCTTTGCTTTCGAACGTTTCACGCCATATGTGCCAGCAGCCATCTGTCCGATGGAGCATAAAACGTGATTCATATGAAAAGGCCCCGTGTTGCCGCTCCAGCTACAGTCTTGGAAGTTTTTTCAGGTTTGCTGTCGGATCTTAAAATCAGCTCGATTCAATATTTTTTCAGTCCAACTGTCACCATCTTCAGGAGAACACTGCTGATACTGCTGAGTCCCACTGAGAACAGTTCTCTCAGTATCAGCAACATTCTCCTGAAGATGGCGAACAGTGGGCTCACCAAAATATTGAATTGACTTGATTTTAGGATCTGGCAACAACCCGAAGAAACTTTCAAGACTTATTACACCGGGAAAGCGTACAAAGTCACGTCCAGTTCCAGTATTGACATGCAAACTCTAGACTCGGTTGCAGATGGACAGCAGTCAGCATGGGTGCACAAACCAGTTTACCAACTTAGCCATTTCGGAAATGCTTCCACTCTTGGCCCAAAAGCCAATGATTGTACTCTTCTTGCTGTCAGATGAATTGCTCCATTTCTGCATTACAGTAGTGATTGCATTGTTTTCCCCATCTTCTTGACACATTCTTTATATCTTCCACTGCTAATGCTACCACATACCATCTGTGAGTAGTTATCGCACACCGAGATTGAATATAGATGATGGTCCCATAGTATGACTGGACAGTATAGTAGTATCCCTAGCACTAAGTTTATTAGTTCTTAGTCAGTACTACTTCTTCACTTTATCTGTACATCCATTTAAATATGTTCCAATTTTACCAACAGTATTTTATTACTATTTGCCGTATTAAATTTAGCATTATTGCTTAAGTAACTCTGATCTCTGATGTGTGAAACCCGGATCTTATGTAAAGAGGCCTGCAGACCCTGATTAAGTTAAATAAGCAAATAAAATAAAATAAAATTTTGTTAAGATACCCCCGGAAATTACTTTTGGCTCATGTCGTACAATAATGATATGCCTGGCAATATTAATTGAATCATCAGGCTTCTTTTACAGATGATTGAGTTGTAATGAAGTTCTGTGTGAAGAAAGCTGCACAAATATTCAGTCAGATGTGGATAAACATTAGAGTGTGGCAAAGATTGTGAAGGGTGGTACAATATAGGAAGTATTCTCTGCCCTGCATTTCACAGTGGTCTGCAGAACAGTGAAGCAGATGTAGAAGATCGCAAATATTGGTTCATCGGTAGGGTTCTGGGAAAATTCAGAAAGTCTACAGCAGTGGTCACCAAGCTGTAGCCCGGGTCAGGCATTTATCCGATTCACGGTTCTCACTAGGGGACTGCCTACTACTTGTCACTGATTTTTTTCAGATTTATGGTATATGAAGTCTGTTCAAAAAATTCTGGAACATTCGTAATTTTGTGCCAGTGGTGTGTAGGGGTGGTGATGTCGGCATCCCCGCACACACCTGTGTTTAATGTGTAACTACTGGAAGTTTCATTGTTGTATGTCTGTTATTTATTTCTTAGTGCTGTATTGAGTAGAACGTTGTGTCACACTGTTTGCGAATTTTGAGGTGATAAAGTTAGAGGAGCAATGTATCTGCATTAAATTTTGCGTGAAACCCAAGAAAACCTTTATAGAGACCCACCAAATGATGCAGGAAGCCTACGGCGATGAGTGCTTAAGCCATAATTGATGTTACAAATGGTAAACATGGTTTAAAAATGGCTGGACAGAAGTTAAAGATGACCCTCGTTCGGGACGCCCTTCGACGTCTATTGACGATGCTCACGACAGGAACGTCAATGAAATTGGGCTTGTCAATCGAAGACTGACTGTCCGAGACATTGCAGTGGAATGTAACATTTCAGTTGGATCATTTCATGAAATCCTGACACATCATCTTGGAATACATCATGTTACTGCTAACTTCGCTGCATGGCTCATGAGTTGAAACCAGAAAGGCCGTCGCCTCGCAATGCATAAAGTGCTTTTGGATCATGCAATTTGTGTTCCTTAAGAGAATCATAACTGGTGACGAGAGATGATCTACGATTATGATGTTGAGACCAAGATTCAATCTTCACAGTGTGTCGGGAAAGGTTCTCGAAAACCAAAAATAACTTGTCAGGTCAGGTCACATGTCAGTGCTATGCTGATAGTTTTTTTTTTTTTAATTCTGAAGGACTAGTTCATCATGAATTCGTGGCATAGGGACAAACTGTTAATCATTAAGTAAGATTGGGACTTGTTGCAATGCCTGCAATAAAATGCGAGAAGGAAATGGCCTGAAATGTGGCAAGGCAATTTATGGCTCTTGTTTCATGATAATGCACCTGCAAATTCATCCCTGTTGGTGCCTGACTAGCACACAGAAAAAACGAATTCACTGTAGTGCATCATGCTCCGTACTCTACAGATCTGGCCCCTGTAGAATTTTTTTGTATTTCCAAAGGTGAAAAACCCATTGAAAGGACAAAGATTTGTGATGGTAGACGAGATAAAAGAAAATTATTAGATAGCGTTTCGCGTACCAAGACTGCTTCTGGAAGTGGAAACGGTGTTGAGAGTGGTGTATCAATTGTGGATGAGAGTATTTCAAAGGAGGACGTACACAATAAGTAAAAGATAAGCATATACAGCGACTGACCCAAAATGAAAGTGACAGACCTGGAAGCCCCAGATGATCAAGCATTTAAAGGAAAAATTGCATTTCTGGGGCAAATGGGGGGTGACTTGAGCCCCTTATGTTAGTGTAGCATCCAGGCAGCAGTCGGCTCAGTAGAAGGCATTCAGAGCGATAATCTGAGGATTGTGGGATTGAGTCCCCGTGCAGTAAACTTTTTCGTTTTTATTTTCAATTTTTACATTATTTACGTTCAGTTCAAATTAAATAATGAACAGTATATTGTATGTATCAACATTTTCAGAAAAGTCATGGAAAGGAAAGATAAAACAAAACTATCACATCGCAAATAAATTTCCAAGAAAGGATTGTAATTAAAGTGTTCATTTTGGCCACGCACACGAGTGTATACCCGTCCTTTTTTTCCCCTAAGGTATGTCTTTCCGCTCCCGGGACTGGAATGACTCGTTACCCTCTCCCTTAAAACCCACATCCTTTCGTCTTTCCCTCTCCTTCCCTCTTTCCTGATGAGGCAACAGTTTGTTGCGAAAGCTTGAATTTTTTGTGTATGTTTGTATTCGTTTGTGTGTCTGTCGACCTGCCAGCACTTTCATTTGGTAAGTCACATCATCTTTGTTTTTATATATATTTAAAAAGAAAGATGATGAGACTTACCAAACAAAAGTGCTGGCAGGTCGATAGACACACAAACATACACACAAAATTCTAGCTTTCGCAACCAACGGTTGCCTCGTCAGGAAAGAGGGAAGGAGAAGGAAAGACAAAAGGATATGGGTTTTAAGGGAGAGGGTAAGGAGTCATTCCAATCCCGGGAGCGGAAAGACTTACCTTAGGGGGGGAAAAGGACAGGTATACACTCGCACACACACACATATCCATCCGCATATACACAGACACAAGCAAACATTTGTAAAGGCAAAGAGTTTGGGCAGAGATGTCAGTCGAGGCGGAAGTATAGAGGCAAAGATGATGTTGAAAGACAGGTGAGGTATGAGCGGCGGCAAATTGACATTAGAAATTAGCGGAGATTGAGGCCTGGCGGATAGCGAGAAGAGAGGATATGTTGAAGGGCAAGTTCCCATCTCCGGAGTTCTGACAGGTTGGTGTTAGTGGGAAGTATCCAGATAACCCGGACAGTGTAACACTGTGCCAAGATGTGCTGGCCGTGCACCAAGGCATGTTTAGCCACAGGGTGGTCCTCATTACCAACAAACACTGTCTGCCTGTGTCCATTCATGCGAATGGACAGTTTGTTGCTGGTCATTCCCACATAGAATGCATCACAGTGTAGGCAGGTCAGTTGGTAGATCACGTGGGTGCTTTCACACGTGGCTCTGCCTTTGATTGTGTACACCTTCCGGGTTACAGGACTGGAGTAGGTGGTGGAGGGAGGGTGCATGGGACAGGTTTTACACCGGGGGCGGTTTCAAGGGTAGGAGCCAGAGGGTAGGGAAGGTGGTTTGGGGATTTCATAGGGATGAACTAAGAGGTTACGAAGGTTAGGTGGACGGCGGAAAGACACTCTAGGTGGAGTGGGGAGGATTTCATGAAGGATGGATCTCATTTCAGGGCAGGATTTGAGGAAGTCGTATCCCTGCTGGAGAGCCACATTCAGAATCTGATCCAGTCCCGGAAAGTATCCTGTCACAAGTGGGGCACTTTTGGGGTTCTTCTGTGGAAGGTTCTGGGTTTGAGGAGATGAGGAAGTGGCTCTGGTTATTTGCTTCTGTACCAGGTCGGTAGGGTAGTTACGGGATGCGAAAGCTGTTTTCAGGTTGTTCGTGTAATGGTTCAAGGATTCCGGACTGGAGCAGATTCGTTTGCCACGAAGACCTAGGCTGTAGGGAAGGGACCGTTTGATGTGGAATGGGTGGCAGCTGTCGTAATGGAGGTACTGTTGCTTGTTGGTGGGTTTGATGTGGACGGACGTGTGAAGCTGGCCATTGGACAGGTGGAGGTCAACGTCAAGGAAAGTGGCATGGGATTTAGAGTAGGACCAGGTGAATCTGATGGAACCAAAGGAGTTGAGGTTGGAGAGGAAATTCTGGAGTTCTTCTTCACTGTGAGTCCAGATCATGAAAATGTCATCAATAAATCTGTACCGAACTTTGGGTTGGCAGGCCTGGGTAACCAAGAAGGCTTCCTCTAAGCGACCCATGAATAGGTTGGCGTACGAGGGGGCCATCCTGGTACCCATGGCTGTACCCTTTAATTGTTGGTATGTCTGGCCTTCGAAAGTGAAGAAGTTGTGGGTCAGGATGAAGCTGGCTAAGGTAATGAGGAAAGAGGTTTTAGGTAGGGTGGCAGGTGATCGGCGTGAAAGGAAGTGCTCCATCGCAGCGAGGCCCTGGACATGCAGAATATTAGTGTATAAGGAAGTGGCATCAATGGTTACAAGGATGGTTTCCGGGGGTAACAGACTGGGTAGGGATTCCAGGCGTTCGAGAAAGTGGTTGGTGTCTTTGATGAATGATGGGAGACTGCATGTGATGGGTTGAAGGTGTTGATCTACGTAGGCAGAGATGCGTTCTGTGGGGGCTTGGTAACCAGCTACAATGGGACGGCCGGGATGATTGGGTTTGTGAATTTTAGGAAGAAGGTAGAAGGTAGGGGTGCGGGGTGTTGGTGGGGTCAGGAGGTTGATGGAGTCAGGTGAAAGGTTTTGTAGGGGGCCTTAGGTTCTGAGGATTCCTTGGAGCCCCGCCTGGACATCAGGAATGGGATTACCTTACCAAGCGAAAGTGCTGGCAGGTCGATAGACACACAAACAAACACAAACATACACACAAAATTCAAGCTTTCGCAACAAACAGTTGCTTCGTCAGGAAAGAGGGAAGGAGAGGGAAAGACGAAAGGATGTGTGTTTTAAGGGAGAGGGTAAGGAGTCATTCCAATCCCGGGAGCGGAAAGACTTACCTTAGGGGGAAAAAAGGACAGGTATACACTCGCACACACACACACACACACACACACACACATATCCATCCGCACATACACATTGGTGTCTGTGTATGTGCGGATGGATATGTGTGTGTGTGCGAGTGTATACCTGTCCTTTTTTCCTGACCAAGCAACCGGGGGTTGCAAAAGCTCGAAATTTTGTGTGTGTGTTTGTGTGTTTTTTTTATTGTGCCTATCTACCAGCGCTTTCCCATTTGGTAACTCATGGAATCTTTTATATATATATATGTGTGTGTGCGTGTGTGTGTGTGTGTGTGTGTGTGTGTGTGTGCATGCGCGCGCGCTTATAGAGTATTAATGGTTTTATTTGGAGTTAATTTTTTGGAAGGCAGGTTTTATAGATAGTTATTTAAAACTGTTAGTACCTATTGTGTTACATTTAGCTACATGTATAGGTACCTACAGTTCAAAAACAAGCATGTATTTGATAGTTCTGGTCTAAGCATCATGGACCAGAACTATTACATCAATAAGTACATTTTCTTCATACCTTATTTAAATTTGTAGTTATAGGTCCCATGTTCAGTATTTTTGTTCTCCAGTTAGTAGGCTATTAGTTTCAATTGTGAGGCTATTAATGAAAAACAAGATAAAGAATAATTTTTTTCACAATGAACCCATCATCATCCCATATTTGTATTTTGCCATGTATTGCAGAACTAAGTATTTGTGGAAATTTTTTGAAAATTTTTAATTGTGTACTTTCTGGAAAAAATTAAATGAGAAATTCAGCTTGTATTTTTTAATCTTAATTGGAACCTATTATGTGTTGTATATCACTGGAAAGAGCATAAAAAATGATGCAGAATGATACCTTTCCCAGACCAGTATCTCAATTAGGACAGCTCCTATAGTGATTTTAAAATGGGTTGTTCACTTTTTTTTAGCCAGTTTTTGAAAATTTTACACAGCTGTATTGCAAAAACTGTATGAGATTTTTAAAAAAATGGAAATGGGGTACTTTTCTTAGTCTCAGCTCCCACCAAATATTAGCAGAATCAAAAATGGTGAGATAAATTTGGTATTTTTATTTCACGTGGAATGCACGACCTCCATCACCCTCCCCATGTACTGCTCCTGTAGCCAACTTGGAAGTTTAGATTACACTAATCTCAGTATGTCCAGAAGCATTTTGGCAGTCTGTATACCCACTCCCCACGTGCAAATGGAATGGGAAGAAGCCCCAATTTGTGGTTCTGTGGGAAGCACTATCTGCAGTGCACCACACAGTAGTTTGCAGAGTATGGATTTTTTGTACTGCACAGACATCCAGGGATTGCAGGATCATCCTGGCCTTCAGGATGTCAAATACAGGTGACAGGTGACCACAGAGAATGGCAAATGCCAGGTCCGTGACGATGGCAAGGCCAGAGAATGCTCTCGTACGATAAACAGCTTTATTGATTGCTCATTCTACACACGAGTCAGCCAGTGCCAGCAGTCGGGAAGTCCCATAGTAGTGGAATGCAACATTGCCTGTGTCTGCTGGCAGACTGCGACATCAGCAGTGCCTGTGGTAGCTGGCTGGAGTGGTCTCACAGAATTGATGGTGCAAGCTCAGACCGGTGCAGAAAGGCAGTCAGTCACGTGTACTGCCGGTCAGCCGAAACGCAGCTGGGACATCTAGAGATGGCAGAGTACCACTGATCAGCTGACGTGGAGTGGCTTCCTGGAGCTGGACCCCATTCAATGCCCAAAAGCGTAGAGAAAATCAGAGCTATCAGGCCTCGAATCTAGTAGCCGGAGCAATCGGAGAATGTCGGCTCTGAGGGTGCACAGGTGCTGCAGCCAGAGTCAAAGACAGTATCAAAGTCGAGATGCAGCACAACATCGTCGGTGATTGTGACAAAATCCTGGTCTGGCGTCAGGACAGAATGGCCCTCGTGCTTGTTGATAAGAGATGTATCTGTGGTGAAGACCAGTGATTGTGATCTTCAGCTGTGCAGAGGGCAAAGTAATACTCATCCCGATGACATTACTGTGACAGAAAATCCCCACTCAGTTTCATGTAAAACTGCAAAGTGCTGCCCTAGGCACCATATTTGGAGCAGACCAGTCTATTGTAAGGCAACCTGTAGAGTGCTGAATGCTGAGGTAGCAGTACTCTAGTGTCTGCCAACAGATTTTTTGTAACTGGCAGCGTAGTCACAGCCCATTCGAGTCAGTGGCACAACAATACTTGACATGTGTGTCTGAAGGAGTAGACATTGTTGCCAATCCAAACCTGTACAAAATAAGAAACATACTGGCAGATTAAAACTGTGTGCAGGATCGAGACTCGAACTCGGGACTTTTGCCTTTCACGGGCAAGTGCTCTACCAACTGAACTACCCAAGCACGACTCACGCCTCGTCCTCACAGCTTGGGTAGCTCAGTTGGTAGAGTACTTGCCGCGAAAGGCAAAGGTCCCGAGTTCGAGTCTCGGTCCGGCATACAGTTTTAATCTGCCAGTAAGTTTCTTATCAGTGCACACTCCGCTGCAGAGTGAAAAATCATTCTGTACAAAATACTTCAAAATTTATTCACTGGCTGTGAATTCCATAAAATCAGCCATATTTTGTTATAGGTCCACTACTCAATAGTGACATATGAAAATTTGTGCTGGACTGTGCTCAGAAGTACTTTGTACAGCTTTGAATTGTCACTAATGTCTGTCGTTTCAGATGTGCAAGTAAGTATTGCGAGCTTAGGCAGGCACATGGCAATCACAACATTGGTCTTGATCCCTCTTTGTCTCATTGTCACTGTTGCAGGTATCCAAGTAATGTTGCGAGCATTAGGTGATGAATTTAGGGGACTACGATGTAGGATGTAGACAGTGTGACATATGGTGGCTTGCGTCAATCCAGGGAGCATGCAAGGACAGCTGAAGTGGTTAAAGAGACCACTCTCGACAAGCAGGAAATCTGGGTTTGAGTTCCGGTCCGGCAGAAATTTTCATATGTCACTATGGGTAGTACAGTTATACCTAATACAACTGATAACAAGGAATTCACAGCCAATGAAAAAATTTCAAAATACTTTCGTGAATTGACATGGAAGACATTTAGCAGCAGATAATTTCACGAATGGCATCGTATTACAAATACTCACTAGTAAAGATTGTGTGTGAATCTTTCTTTCTCTGAGTAGGAAGATGGTAATGGTGATAAATACATGAGATATTGGAAACGGCATGAGAAGCATATGAAAGTTCGTGACAAATTAAAGCTGTGTGCTGGACCAGGATTCAAAACTGGAACCTCATGTTTTGTGGATAGTGCTGCATTGTTAATGAAAAATAAGATTGTGGCCTAGCATACAGCTTTAATCTGCCAGAAAATCTCAAAAGAACATACATTCGACTGCAACATAGAACTTAATTCTAAGAGGTAGTCTACTTTAGGTGAACTTATTTATTGGGGTTGAGATTAATGTTCTTAGTACACTTGCAAAGACATGATAAAGAAAAAGGATGGTGTTATTTCATGCCAGTTTTCCATTGTATGACACTGAAAAGATTGTGAAATAAGAAAGGAAACAATAAAAATCTGTAGCAAGCTCCTTAAAGAACATAAAATGAACACAGAAGGTGCTACGACTGGGAACTTAATTGATTGAAATGGGATTCCTCAGTGAATTTCACTGCCAAAATGTTTCCTGGCTGGAGTAAGATTCTCACAGAATAGAAAACTCACTGAAATTGTGCACGAAGATGGTAATGTTCCACAGGTTTTGGGAGGAGACAACAATTTGTAATCCTGAAATTTCAAGAAACATATACACTGTGTCAGTCAGTGACCCTCCATAATATTTACTGTACTCTTTTTAGTGAGAATAAATGTTCTACCTATTCATTTTTTTTGTTATGTTTCTCTGGCTCTCTTGCTTGTATTGTGGGAGATATCTGCCACAACTAATACAAGTTTCTGTGCAAGCAGTATTTAAAACAAAAAAAAAAAAAAAAAAAAAAAAAATATAATGCGGTTTTTAAGGAAAAAAAGAGTCGTTTAACAGAGCTCGGCCACTGCACAGTCTAATCGACAGTCTGTTTTGTGCAGGAACGTGAGATCGTGGCACAGCGTCCAGATATTATCGAGCGTGAAGTAGTGGGGAAGCCCCTGCAGCCACCGCTGCAGCCGCCACAGCTGAGCGCCCCCTCCTCCGCACCCGCACCCCAGCCCACATCGGCATCGGTCGGGCCCAACGATCCCGACCTGCCCGAGCACTACGACCTAGAGAATGCGAGTTCCATCGCACCGTCTGATATAGACATAGTGTACCACTACAAAGGGTACCGTGAAGGTGGAAATGTCAGAAAATACCGGGCCACACCTCCTCATCTTCCACCACCGACCGTTGGTAAGAATGTGTAACTGAATACATTTTTTAATGAATACATTATCTAAAATGACTTCGTCATCAGCTATTTTGTGTAATATGTGCTAGTAACAGTAACTTTTCTGGAGACGTGTAGTGTTAGCACATCTCGAGTAGAGAAGTAGCTCGATTTTCGAGAATAATGATGCCAGTTCCTGTGAGACGAGACGGGTGGATTTACAAAGCAGCAGTTCTGTCTGCCACAGGGGTGGGCTACCACCACAAGCACTCTGCCAGTGGGAGCGCGGCGGCGCAACAGCAGCAGCACCGGCACTCGCCCCGTGGCGGTTTTGCACCACCGCAGAGGGATTCCCCGCGCCAGGCGGCTCCCCCGCCCCCAGCTGACAGTTCACCCGGTGCGCCAGGGCCGGGGCCGGGCTCCGTGGCGGCTGGTTCGGGAGCAGGTAAGCTGTGGTGTCTTGTTTTCTTTTTTGCTGTGGCTGATTTTTTTTCTTATTTTTTTGCCCAAAAAGAGCAAATGGGTAATTGCTGAAGTATGTGCGTGGTCACTGTAATCTTCCACCACCTCTCGCTACATTTCAATGGTTATTAGTGGTCGCAGATTTCATTGAGGCATTGAGATGTCATTTGGTTGGATGTGAAGGACTCACATTTGAAGGAACATTAAGACCTGTGATGGTGTGCCCAGTACCAATCCAATGGCCCTGTTTTAATTTTTGTGCAGCTCAATTACACTGCACTTTTTAAGTTGGGATTGAGAGGGTTTATATTCAGTTATTTTGACAAACAACACTTGTACTAACTGTTTATTAATCCACATTTCGACCTGACAGTACTTCAGTCCTCACTTACCTTCACAATGCTATTTCACCATAACAGAAATTTCCCAACGAATATCAGCATATAACGCAGCATGTCATTCTCAATGGAGAGAAGTCTTCCGAAGTAAGAGTGATTTCAGGTGTGCCGCAGGGGAGTGTCGTAGGACCGTTGCTATTCACAATATACATAAATGACCTTGTGGATGACATCAGAAGTTCGCTGAGGCTTTTTGCGGATGATGCTGTGGTATATCGAGAGGTTGTAACATTGGAAAATTGTACTGAAATGCAGAAGGATCTGCAGCGAATTGACACATGGTGCAGGGAATGGCAATTGAATCTCAATGTAGACAAGTGTAATGTGCTGGGAATATATAGAAAGATAGTTCCATTATCATTTAGCTACAATATAGCAGGTCAGCAACTGGAAGCAGTTAATTCCATAAATTATCTGGGAGTACGCATTAGGAGTGATTTAAAATGGAATGATCATGTAAAGTTGATCATTGGTAAAGCAGATGCCAGACTGAGTTTCATTGGAAGAATCCTAAGGAAATGCAATCCGAAAACAAAGGAAGTAGGTTACAGTACGCTTGTTCACCCACTGCATGAATACTGCTCAGTAGTGTGGGGTCCGTACCAGATAGGGTTGATAGAAGAGATAGAGAAGATCTAACGGAGATCAGCGCGCTTTGTTACAGGATCGCAAAAGCGTTACGGAGATGATAGATAAACTCCAGTGGAAGAGTCTGCAGGAGAGATGCTCAGTAGCTGGGTATGGGCTTTTGTTGAAGTTTCAAGAACATACCTCCACCGGGAGTCAAGCAGTATATTGCTCCCTCCAACGTATATCTCGCGAAGAGACCATGATGATAAAATCAGAGAGATTAGAGCCCACACAGAAGCATACCGACAATCCTTCTTTCCACGAACAATACGAGACTGGAATAGAAGGGAGAACCGATAGAGGTACTCAAGGTACCCTCCGCCACACACCATCAGGTGGCTTGCGGAGTATGAATGTAGATGTAGATGTAGATATCACTAGAGTTTTGATGAAATCCCATATAAGACCATTATTGTCTCACATCATGCACATGTGACTGTTAATCTTGAAACACCTGAGCCACTTAAATTTCAAGCACATCTTCTTTATCGACTTCTTATTTTGTTATTGCTATCTTTCCTCTGAATTCTATAATTAGTATTTTTTCATAATACTTCCTCCCACCAACATTTATCTCACTTTTAATGTACACAAGTCTTAAAAATAACCCAATTCCCTTCAAGATTTTGCCTACATCTGCTCGTGATACACCTAGTGGCTTACTCTTTCACACTCAACTCCTAATTATCTGGAAATGATTTATATTTTTACTGCTTTAAATATTTTATGTAATGATGTGCCAGTATATGGAGAATTATTTGGCTGAAATTACGAGACGTATTTTTTAAGTAAGTATCGTTTTGAAATTAAAAAAAGACGTGCTAAGATATCTCAAGAATTTTATTTTTACGTGAAAGCCTGTATCTTAATCTACACACTGACGCCATTACAGTCTGATTTTTCCTTGTTTACATTGTGTACTGAGTTTAAAATGCCTCCAATAATCGTGAGTCCCGCCGACTGTGAAGTACGGACTGTTATAAGATTTCTTAGTGCTAAAGACCTAAAAGCGATCTATATTCATTGTGAGATCTGTGCAGTTTACGTAGAAAACATTATGAGTGATGGAATGGTAAGAAAGTGGGTAAAAGTATTTAAAGATGGCCACACAAATGTGCATGACGAACAATGGAGTGGACGTCCTTCAGTCGTTAATGAAAGTTGGGTGTAGGAAGTGGACAGTAAGGTGAGAGAAAACAGACGCTTTACAATTTCCTCCTTGCGGGATGACTTTCCTAATGTTATTTGTAGTGTTTTGTATGGCATTGTGACCGAGCACTTGAATTACCAAAAATTGTGCACACATTCGGTACCGAAAATGTTCACGGCTATGCACAAAACCAAACGTTTAGACAGTGCATTGACTTTCCTTGAGCAGTACCGCAACGACGGTGATGATTTCTTAAGCCAAATTGTTACGGGCGATGAAACATGGGTGGTCTACGGCATACCAGAATCAAAGCAACAGTCCATGGAAGTTGAGCAAGGGCATCATTTTGCTGCAAGACAATGCCCATCTGCATGTGGCGAATCAGACCAAAGATCTCATCACATCTTCTCGATGCAAAACTCTTGATCATCCTCCGTACAGCCCCGATCTTGCACCCAGTGACTACCATCTGTTCCTGCACCTGGATGGTCAGCGTCTTCAAGACGATGACGAAGTCAAAACAGTGGTGATGCAGTGGTTAACAAGTCAGGCTGTGAGGAGGATATTCTAAAACTGGTACAATGTTACGACAAGTGCGTCAATATTGACGGAAATTATGTAGAAAAGTAGCTTGAGGTACAGGCTTCCATGTAAAAATAAAATTATTGAGATATCTTAGCATGCCTTTTTTTAATTTCAGATTGGTACTTACTTAAAAGAACACGCCTTGTACTATCTAGCATGTATCAAAAGTCTTTTTACTGAAGCCCCATACTCAAACAAGTGATCAGTGGACTTCTCGTTTATGTCTGTGGTCTATGACTTTATTCCACATTTTGTTTATGTAGGCATTCCTCCTTTCTTTATATTATGGTCAATTTTTCTATTTGGTCTAGTGATATGAGAAGCTATTGTTTCTTGTATAACAAAATCACACGTTTTAATGAACAAATCCAAATGTATTACGATATTTATCTACTGTGGTTTTTTATTTTTCTACTAACAGCTTCTACTGTGTCTATAGTTGCTTGGCAGCTGCATGTTTCAGAGACATTTAGCTTGCAAAAGGCATTGTGAAAACAATGGAAAAGACAGTGTTCGTACAGACAGCGCTCAAGTTACGCTGAATGTTTCTGGAAATCAGTTGCAGAAGTAACCTCGTACTGGAAACTTTCCGATGTAGATCATGGAGTGTTGTATGGCCGAGTGAGCAGTGACATACACTTCACACCCTTGCATGGTTGCCCCATACTGCTGAGTGTCTCCATGAAGCTCTGCAGTTTCCCTGTTGCCATTACATGTAATCATATTTTGTTGTATTGGAGAATCTTCATATTAGAGTGAATAAACCACCCTATAACCACTGAAAGGCAACCAATAAAATAAGCTGTTCAAAAAATTAAACATTGCAAGGAAACACAGAGTAGATTAGAGCAATAAATGAAGCAGCAGATATCCAAAATTTAAGAGTTGTTAAAAGTAAATAGTAAGAAAAAGTCTATTTTTAGTAGTTGCTAAAATGTGCAAGCTGATGGGATGCGTAGGACAGCATCTTAGCCCAGTGAAGCTAGCACAGAAGGTGAAGAGTCATGGGGAAAGGTTTTAGTGCAGGTGTAGATTATAGAAGAAAATTGATGTAGTAAAGATTCAGAGAAAAAGAGATTGTAATAGGATACAAAGAACACCAGAATGAAAAAGACCAATCCAAAGTCTGGTGTTTGTATGAAAGCTTTCTATCCTTTCACTAAATGATGCGTGTAAGTTTGTTTTTGTTAGGCAATTGACTCACAATTTTAGCGCTTCTGATGTTTGTCTCACTTGCAGAAAATGTTTGATCTCCTACTACTTTATTTCTTCATTTACTTCTTTATTCAATTTTCAAAGGTCATATCATAGTTAGCTCAATGACTTCCCCATAATATTGTGCCTTACTTAAGATTGATTCTCAGTTTCTAACCCACATCTTTCGGAGAGTTGCTTCCAATCTTAGTTATGTACACCTGCAACACAGAACATTTAATATTCCTGTAACACTGGAATGTGATCTGGAAGTAAGATCTATCAAGTGTGCAGTTTACTGTGTATTCGTACAAAATATATATAGGCCCCTTCTCAGTGGATGCATCAGAAGAAATCTTTATGCAATTAATTCGAGTTTATTTTACTTCTGTGTGATTTCCTGCATTTACCTATCATCATTTACACACACACACACACACACACACACACACACACACAAAATTGGACAAAGTGGAATAAATCAAAATCTGACACGACAATCTGAAGTTCACTTGACTTTTTTGCACAGGTGGAGGTCCCGTACTCCAGAGCACACCATTAGCTCGCCTCAGCCCATCCTCCGAGCTGTCGGCTCAGCAGGCACCGAGAATCCTGACACTGCAGGACATAAGTGGGAAGCCCCTGCAGTCCGCCTTGCTCGCAACGACATCTTCGTCCGGAGGTGTTGGCAAGGACGTGCTGCACTCCAACAGTGAGCGCTCACTCAACAGTCCCGTGATGAGCCAGCTCTCTGGGCAGAGCTCGTCTGCCAGTCGCAAGGTGAGTCTGCAGCTGTGTACGTCTCTCAGTCACCCGAGCAAAGATCGACGGGCTCGTTAAAGCCGTAATGCATTTGAAGGCGACAATTTGACATACAGAAACACTTGCGAAACTAGCAACTCGAGAAAAAGTGACGCAGATTAATTCGGCCTGGTAGAATGCACAGACAGTACCAATGAACTGGTGATAAGTGATTAGGATTGCAGAGAGATGGCTTACACATAGGCCCAGCCACAATAAGAGAAGTGAAAGTTGATACAAGCTTAGTTTGAGAACTGCATCTGTTTCAGAACAGGAATTTATTAAACTACAATTAACATATTTGTAACAGGCACTAATAGCAAATAAGCTACCAACTCGGATTAGCCTGGCCAATGCCAGCAGGGAATTGGTCACAGATATAAACCTTTCGAGCCTGTGGTATGTGAGAAGAGTCATTTAGTTCAGTATAGTTAGATTAAACTGCAGGCAGGCACACAGAGAGAATGGCCACTTGCATCCACATCAGTGATTTCACGTGCAGGGCCAGGAGAGTGGCCCACGAGTAAGAGCTTTGCGTTTTCTGTAGTGTCCGAGTGTGATTCCACACATTCAAATAATGATTCCCATGTAGTACAAAAACAAAGCACTTTACTTCTAGTGCAAATAGGCGTGGGAGTAATTCACAGTAAAATGTCCACGGGGACTCTGGTTCGTATGAATCTGATGGAGACTCAGTACAATCTTCCAGAATTAGGAGCCCCACAACGGCCTCTTAATGAAGTTACAAGCAGGTGTTCCCCAGAGGCAAGGGTACCATCAGAAACACCCCAGGGGAGTGTGATAGGATCACTGCTATTCTCTGTAAACATAAATGATCTGACAGACAGGATGAGCAACAATCTGCAGCTGTTTGCTGATGATGCCGTGGCATACGGGAAGGTATCATCTTCGAGTGATTGTCGGAGGTTACGAGGTAATTTAGACAAAATTTCTAGTTGATGTGATGCGTGGCAGCTAGCTCTAAATATAGAAAAATGTAAGTTAATGACAGTGAGTAGAAAAAACTACCCCATAATGTTTGAATACAATATTAGTAATGTGGTGCTTGACACAGCCATGTCGATTAAGTATGTAGATGTAATGCTACAAAGCTATAGCAAATGAAACGAGTATGTAAGGACTGTAGCAGGGAAGGCAAACGGTCAATTTTGGTTTATTCGGAGAATTTTAGGAAACTATTGGTCACTTGTAAAGGAGACCACATATAGAACACCAGTGCAACCCATTCTTGGATACTGTTTGAGTGTTTGGGATCCTCACCGAGTTGGATTAAAGGAGGACATCGAAGCAATTCGGAGGCAGGCTGTCAGCTGTGTTACCAGTAGGTTCAATCGACACACAAATATTACAGAGTTGCTTTGGGAATTCAAATGGGAATTCCTGGAGGGAAAGCATTCTTTTCGAGGAACGCTGTTGAGAAAATTTAGAGAACTAGCATTTCAAGCTGACTACAGAATGATTCTACTGCCACCAATGTACATTTCATGTAAGGGCCACAAAGATAAGACAAGAGAAATTAGGACTCGTATGGAAGCATATAGACAGAAATTTTTCTGTTTACAAATGGAAGAGAAAAGAAAATAACTAGTAGTGGTACAAGATACCCTCTGCCACATCATGGCTTGGGGAATATGTGTGTAGATGTAGATGAAGATGTCCCAAGAAAGTTATAAGTCACTGAGGCTACTATACTCCATTCACCGAAACAAGAGACGTACTGTAAACACGGCAAGGCGCATGACCACAGCGCTGCCGTCGAGGGGTGTACAAGGCAGGGGCGTCAGAAATTAAAAAATGAAAGTTGTGTTTTTTATAATTTGGCACCTGAACATGATAAAGAGATCCGAGAACTACCTTCCGACACCTTTATTTACATTACATTAAAATTTATTGTCACTCAAAAAGAGAAATATTTAAGCTTTCAGGAAAAGTTGTTTTTTCGCGTTACTCTATATTTATCACGCCATATCTCCTAAACTGTGTGTCACACAGCAAAATAATTTTATAATTGCCTTCAGTACTATATGTCGATGACGTCTGCAAATTTTCTGCTCAGTAGAGTCAGTAATAGTGAAGCAATGAATTAAAATCTCACGTCTGATATAGAACTGTTACCAAATCATCGTCCGAAATATAGTAAGCGACAAACTTTTTCCCTTTACATTATTTTGTGGGGCTGTAAGCGAGAAAAGTTTCAGAAAGGTTTGAATTTAATTTTTTAGTCTGTTCGAATGCGATGGGTGGAACCGTTTGTCCTTTATGAGCGATGCATTGTGCGGTTCGCAGGCGCGGCGCTCAGTCAGTGTGGCCGCCTCAGTTGCAAGTGTGAGCTCGTTAGTGGGTGTTGTACAGCAGGTATTTCACGATATCTTAAGTTCATCTGTAAAGACGCTTGAAAGACTAGTTGTTGATTATTAGAGTTAAGTATATGTGTTTGTAGTCATGCTGAGCATTCACTGTTTATGTGCACATCCAATAGCATCACATGGTTTCTTATTTTATATATTCACTTATTTCATTAGCATCACATACGGCTGTCCTCATTATGTCATCCACGGATTCAGCGAGCGAGGTCGACGTGTCAGTTCTGAGTCTTAATGTGTATAAAACGGAACTTTTACATGCAGAGCAGTCGATGAGTGACATTGTTTCGATAACAGCTGCAGCTACAGGTGTGGGACGTTCTTCAGTGCATCGTGTGATAAGTGAGTACAAGGCCACACACTCTTTGAAGTCTCCCAAGAAGACTGCTGCCTTGCCGTCACCACGCTGGAGTGTGTGGTTGTGGGGACTTACTGAACTCAGTTTAACATTATTTTAACATTGTTGTTAAATTTATTTCGTACATTGTTGCCCAGGTTTATCACAGTCCGCTGTGACAGCTCGGCAGCCAGCCGAACGCCGCCAGCTGCAAAGCGTGCGCCAAGGATTTTCCACACCCCTACATATCACATGAACACCGAATGCTTTCTCTGGAAACGAGCGTAGTCGCTCACGTGACACTGTTTATGTTTCGTCCCAGCTCTCGGTGAATAGACTGTAGTTTGTTTGTTGAGATGAACAAGACTTGAAAGAGTAAGGATTTACAGGCTCATTAAAGCCACAATGCATGTTTCAAAGGCAACAATTTGACATACAGAAATAATTGTGAAAGTTGCAACTCACAGAGAAAGGGGCCCAAATTATTTCAATCTGGTAGGCTGTATAGAACAATTACATTGTACTGGTCATAAGAGATTAGAATTGTAGAGGGATGGGTTACAGATAGGCCCAGCTGTCATCAGAAAGATGAGAGTTGAAATGTTCTCAGTTTGGGAATTGTGACTGTTTCAAAACAGGAATTCATTAAACTACAAACATGTTTGTAACAGATACTAATAGCAAATAAGCTGTCATATCAGATTAGACTGTCTGATGCCAGCAGAGAATTGATCAGAAAGATAAACCCTATCAGTCTGTGGTATGTGAGAAGAGTCATTTAGTTCAGTATAGCTAGATTAAGCTGCATGCAACCACACATTTACAGAGGTGCAGACATCTGTGTCAGTGACTTCGTACTGTAGTGCCGACCACAGGATTGGGAGAGTGAGCTGCTAGTATATGCTATTTAAGTCCAGTGAGATGTTGTCTCTGAAGGTGACAGCTTGACACAAGCACAAAATCTAAGATCACCTAGGGTATATTGTCCCAGGAGCACAGTTTCTTTTGAGGCCATGATTGGTAGAGGCATTTCATCTGTGATTGATAGAGGCATTTCATCTAGTAGTGACTGCTATCTGCTTGTTGTGATGCTGCCCTGTGGATCCTCTAGTATGTGCTGCGTTTGGAACTCTGGACACAGCATTGTGGCTTCACAGATAGTACTGTTTTGCTAGCAGCCAGGTGGCATCTTAAGCACACTGCCTGGCAGACGGACACCTGCCCCACACTCGGCTGGCATGTGATATTTGTGCACTGAGTTCTGAAGGTTATGATGCTGGTGCTGCTCATTTCTATGGAGTCCTCTGCAGACTAGCTTGTAAACATTAGCTGAGTAGTGTTTGTACACCAATCATTGTGTTTATTTGCATTCAGCACACACCAAGCAGTCCTATAGAGGAAGGAACTGCTGAGCAGGTAGATCCTACTTACTGCTGTTTTGTATTTACTGTATGTTGTAGCCTGTATGAAGGTGAGGAATGACTCTGTGTGTGTGTGTGTGTGTGTTTGGCCATACCGCTATGAGTCTGTGTGGCCATCTTAAGTGGTGATGCTATTCACTATTGTGCCCTCACAGAATTTATTGGAAATTTTACTTAGCTCTTTGCTAACCTCATGAACTGCCTCTTAACTTTTTGATGACAAATCCTCACAAGACAAAATACTTCTAAAATTATGTTGACTGCCAACTCTTCTGCATTAGACATTGTTGTTGGCCACCCACAGATTTTATTCAGTTGTATAAAATAAAATAAAAAACTGCTTTCAGTTGCAGGTCATGATATTTATTTCAATGCACGGTGTGTTTTGAATCCTGGGGCATTGCTTGATCATTCAAATTCTGGTTAATAGTGATCCTGTTAAAACTACATAGGTATATTAGAAAGTGGCACATTGTTGGATACAAGTACCCAAAACCATATTCACATTCAGTTTTAGATACTGAAAAGAATTCAGCTTGATAGGTATTAGGAGTCAATAAATTTGGTGTTTGCAAGCGACCTTCACTATGGTAGAGGCCTCTCCAAGGAACATTATGTTTCACTAATGGACAAACTGAAGGATACTATTCACATTGAATGTTAACATCTCTTCTGCAAAGACAAATGTTTGCTGACATCATTATAATATCCCATCATGTATTGGAATGTTGCTGCAACAATACTGCATGGCCTTAAACTTTGGAGTGCTTCTACATCCCCATAACGTTGTTCACCAGACTTGGCCCCCAACAACCACATTTTGGTCTTGAACTCAAAGAAATGGCTGGGTTGATGGATATTCATATCAAATGAGCAAGTTTAATCTAAGACAGATACTTCCTTTGCAAGGTTGGAAAAAACTGGATTTACTGATGCTGTTAAAAACTTGGAAAGTTGTTGCACTACATGCATTGATCTTCAAGATGAGTATCTGAGGGGATAGTTAGGAAAAGGGTGGGAAAAACTGTAAAAGCAACCATTACATAGCTTTTCCATGTCCTCAGACTCATTTTCATATCCGAGCTTTGCCAAAGAAAAGCACTTAGGAGAGAATACACAACAATATTGGCCAACCTGTGGCATTATTTTTAATTCCAGAGACCAGTTTGACACAGTTACGCTGAACTGATTCTATCAGTATTGAATGAATGTGTTAGAACATCTGCTGATGGTGTATTGTAACCTCATACAATTCTAAAAATTGTGGAACCTGTACAGATCAATTTCCTGATAAGTAACTACTTCGTTTTTAGTTAATTCCCCAGTTAACTGATGTTATTTGTGGAATTTTATATTCATACAAATGAAATGAGATGTACGATTGAAAGAATACAGTACGCTTAAATGAGGTTTGAAAGACCCTCTGTAGCACACCTCAAATTACTCAGACTACATCCACATTCAAACAAATTACATTTATTGATTATTTCATGCAATTTTTCATTGACTTTACATTTTTTATTTTATGTGTATTGGCATGATAAAAGCAGTGTATATGTTGTTGTTGTGGTCTTCAGTCCTGAGACTGGTTTGATGCAGCTCTCCATGCTACCCTATCCTGTGCAAGTTTCTTCATCTCCCAGTACCTACTGCAACCTACATCCTTCTGAATCTGCTTAGTGTATTCATCTCTTGGTCTCCCTCTACGATTTTTACCCTCCACGCTGCCCTCCAGTGCTAAATTTGTGATCCCTTGATGCCTCAGAACATGTCCTACCAACCGGTCTCTTCTTCTCGTCAAGTTGTGCCACAAACTCCTCTTCTCCCCAATCCTATTCAATACTTCCTCATTAGTTATGTGATCTACCCATCTAATCTTCAGCATTTTTCTGTGTCACCACATTTCGAAAGCTTCTATTCTCTTCCTGTCCAAACTATTTATCGTCCATGTTTCACTTCGATACTTTTCTACACTCCATACAAATACTTTCAGAAATGACTTCCTGACACTTAAATCTATGCTCGACGTTAACAAATTTCTCTTCTTCAGAAACGCTTTCCTTGCCATTGCCAGTCTACATTTTATATCCTCTCTACTCCGACCGTCATCAGTTATTTTGCTCCCCAAATAGCAAAACTCCTTTACTACTTTAAGTGTCTCATTTCCTAATCTAATACCCTCAACATCACCCGACTTAATTCGACTACATTCCATTATCCTCGTTTTGCTTTTGTTGATGTTCATCTTATATCCTCCCTTCAAGACACCATCCATTCCGTTCAACTGCTCTTCCAAGTCCTTTGCTGTCTCTGACAGAATTACAATGTCATCGACGAACCTCAAAGTTTTTATTTCTTCTCCATGGATTTTAATACCTACTCCGAATTTTTATTTTGTTTCCTTTACTGCTTGCTCAATATACAGATGGAATAACATGGGGGAGAGGCTACAACCCTGTCTTACTCCCTTCCCAACCACTGCTTCCCTTTCATGCCCCTCCACTCTTATAACTGCCATCTGGTTTCTGGACAAATTGTAAATAGCCTTTCGCTCCCTGTATTTTACCCCTGCCACCCTTAGAATTTGAAAGAGAGTATTCCAGTCAACATTGTCAAAAGCTTTCTCTAAGTCTACAAATGCTAGAAACGTAGGTTTGCTTTTCCTTAATCTTTCTTCTAAGATGAGTCGTAAGGTCAGTATTGCCTCACGTGTTCCAGTATTTCTACGGAATCCAAACTGATCTTCCCCGAGGTCGGCTTCTACTAGTTTTTCCATTCGTCTGTAAAGAATTCGTGTTAGTATTTTGCAGCTGTGGCTTATTAAACTTGCTCACCAGATGGTAGAGTTTTGTCAGGACTGGCTCTCCCAAGGCCGTCAGTAGTTCCAATGGAATGTTGTCTACTCCGGGGGCCTTGTTTCGACTCAGGTCTTTCAGTGCTCTATCAAACTCTTCACGCAGTATCTTATCTCCCATTTCATCTTCATCTACATCCTCTTCCATTTCTATAATATTGTCCTCAAGTACATCGCCCTTGTATAGACCCTCTATATACTCCTTCCACCTTTCTGCTTTCCCTTCTTTGCTTAGAACTGGGTTTCCATCTGAGCTCTTGATGTTCATACAAGTGGTTCTCTTATCTCCAAAGGTCTCTTTAATTTTTCTGTAGGCAGTATCTATCTTACCCCTAGTGAGATAAGCCTCTACATCCTTACATTTGTCCTCTAGCCATCCCTGCTTAGCCATTTTGCACTTCCTGTCGATCTCATTTTTGAGACGTTTGTATTCCTTTTTGCCTGCTTCATTTACTGCATTTTTATATTTTCTCCTTTCATCAATTAAATTCAATATTTCTTCTGTTACCCAAGGATTTCTACTAGTCCTCGTCTTTTTACCTACTTGATCCTCTGCTGCCTTCACTACTTCATCCCTCAAAGCTACCCATTCTTCTTCTACTGTATTTCTTTCCCCCATTCCTGTCAATTGTTCCCTTATGCTCTCCCTGAAACTCTGTACAACCTCTGGTTCTTTCAGTTTATCCAGGTCCCATCTCCTTAAATTCCCACCTTTTTGCAGTTTCTTCAATTTTAATCTACAGGTCATAACCAATAGATTGTGGTCAGAGTCCACATCTGCCCCTGGAAATGTCTTACAATTTAAAACCTGGTTCCTAAATCTCTGTCTTACCATTATATAATCTATCTGATACCTTTTAGTATCTCCAGGCTTCTTCCATGTATACAACCTTCTATCATGATTCTTAAACCAAGTGTTAGCTATGATTAAGTTGTGCTCTGTGCAAAATTCTACCAGGCGGCTTCCTCTTTCATTTCTTAGCCCCAATCCATATTCACCTACTACGTTTCCTTCTCTCCCTTTTCCTACACTCGAATTCGTCACCCATGACTATTAAATTTTCGTCTCCATTCACTATCTGAATAATTTCTTTTATTTCATCATACATTTCTCCTATTTCTTCGTCATCTGCAGAGCTAGTTGGCATATAAACTTGTACTACTGTAGTAGGTGTGGGCTTCGTATCTATCTTGGCCACAATAATGCGTTCACTATATTGTTTGTAGTAGCTTACCCGCATTCCTATTTTCCTATTCATTATTAAACCTACTCCTGCATTACCCCTATTTGACTTTGTGTTTATAACCCTGTAGCCACCTGACCAGAAGTCTTGTTCCTCCTGCCACCGAACTTCACTAATTCCCACTATATCTAACTTTAACCTATCCATTTCCCTTTTTAAATTTTCTAACCTACCTGCACGATTAAGGGATCTGACATTCCACGCTCCGATCCGTAGAATGCCAATTTTCTTTCTCCTGATAACGACATCCTCTTGAGTAGTCCCCGCCCGGAGATCCGAATGGGGGACTATTTTACCTCCGGAATATTTTACCCAAGAGGACGCCATCATCATTTAATCATGCAGTAAAGCTGCATGCCCTCGGGAAAAAGTACGGCTGTAGTTTCCCCTTGCTTTCAGCCGTTCGCAGTACCAGCACAGCAAGGCCGTTTTGGTTATTGTTACAAGGCCAGATCAGTCAATCATCCAGACTGTTGCCCTTGCAACTACTGAAAAGGCTGCTGCCCCTCTTCAGGAACCACATGTTTGTCTGGCCTCTCAACAGATACCCCTCCATTGTGGTTGCACCTACGGTACTGCTATCTGTATCGCTGAGGCACGCAAGCCTCCCCACCAACGGCAAGGTCCATGGTTCATGGGGGGGTACAAAGATTTAAAGTCACAATTATTCAGAAAGGTGTCCACTATTCAGCAATACACATTTTCAATAACATGTCAACAGTCATAAAAAGTGTGACTAATAATGAAGTTCAGATTGAGAAGAATCTAAAGAACTTATTGCTTACCAACTCCTTCTACTCCATTGATGAATTTCTTAGCAGAACCAGTTGATGCATGTAAGGGACTAGTAATATCACATAATGTGAATATTGTGTACAATCTGACTTCTGTACAAATTTTGTGCAGTAATGCATCCATTGCAAATAAGTTCTGTAAAATGTTTTTTATTTGATGATGTGTGGCTACAATAGCCTAATAATAATAATCTTATGCACCTAAGTGTATTGAACGTGTAATATTTCATGACAAGTCTGATATCCTTATAATTGTGCAATTTCATATGAGATCTGTGGAAGGTAAATTAGCATATCCATTCTTATTTTGCAATATTTATTTTGTATTCTTGTTTTCTGACATGTTCCACATCCCATGATCCCTTCACTGTGGATCAGTTGGGAAGAAAACTACATCTAATCTGACCTACCTGTATTTTATTTGTATGCAGTATAGGTATGAATCAATCTAGGCCCCTTGCAAAATTCTTTGGCAGTAGTGATTTAAAACGGCATGGATTACAAGCAAGAATGTCTGAAACGAAGCTCTCACAAGTCATCAAAATGTCCAAGATCTCTAGGATAGCTGACTGGTCAAGAGACTAATCTCTTATAACAGTTGCACATCTACAGAGAAGAATTCCATTGTAAAGATGCTAACCATCACTGGTGGACAAACAGAAAATCAGATCATCAATTATTGTTTATGATTGATCTGTAAGAGTAAACCCTTGTTACCTTACAGACTGCTTTATGGCCACAGACACCTCTGTGACTTAAAATTTAAAATTTATGTTCAAACATACACTACGAGGTTTGTCCGGAAAATACATATAAAAGTTGAATAATGTCTTTATGTTACAAGTTTCAATCACCGCCAGGTGTGACTACTGCTGTAATCAATCCCATCAATGCTCAGTTTGAGTGAGAGCACTCTGCATGAAGGTGGGAGTGTGCAGCAGCTTGTTGACAGTTACCCTTTTTCACCTGCCGTCGGCATGGAGCTCTCTCTCTTTGAGGAACAATGCGTCAACATCAAGTTTCTTGCAAAGCTAGGCAAGAATGGGCGTGAGATTTTTGAGTGTTTGAAACAGGTTTACAGAAACAATTCTCTGAAGGAACCAACCGTGAATAAGTGGTTAAAAAGGTTCCGGGATGGCCGAGAAGAAGTGGACGATGACCCTCGCCCAGGACGCCCATCGACATCGAGTTCCGATGCAAATGTTAAATTAATTCGGGCTTGTGTTCTTAAAGACCGTAGATTGACAGTCAGAATGATTGCTGACAAGCTGTCAATCCCCAAAACAATCATTCACGAATTCCTGACACTAAAACTTGAAATGAAGAAATTGTGTGTGAAAATCATACCGAAGCTCTTGACGCCAGAACGGAAAGCAAAGAGGGTTGAGTGCTGTGAGGATTGGTTGGAAGCAGAGGAACGAGGGGACTTTCTCAACCGAGTCATCACTGGAGACGAGTCCTGGTTTTACGAATTCGATGTGGAGCTCAAATCTCAAAGCAAGGAATGGAAACTAGCAGGAGAACCGAGAACAAAAAAGTCGCGAAAATCAAGGTCCAATGTGAAGACAATGTTTATTGTTTTCTTTGATTCTAGGGGCATTGTTCACAAGGAATTCGTCCCTCCCCGCCAGAGAGTGCACGGAAATTTTTATGTTTAAGTTCTGACACGTCTCGGAGCTCATGTGGCCCGAGTTCGACCGGAGTTGGCAAAAGGAGGCAGGTGGAGCCTTCATCACGACAATGCGCCCGCTCACACGTCGCTCATTGTGCGCAAGTTTTTGGCCCGAAGCTCAATCACCGTGACAGACCACCCGCCTTATTCACTCGATTTAGCCCCGTGTGACTTCTTCATGTTCCCGAAATGCAAAATGGTGCTTCGGGGGCGGTACTTGGGGGATGTGGAAGCCATCGAGGCGGAAACGACACGGCAACTGAACATCACAACTGAAGACTTTCAGCAATGTTATCAACAGTGGAAACGGCGCTAGCAGAAGTGTATCGCATCTCAGGGCGAGTACTTTGAAGGAGACCATATTGTAACACCTGAATAATTGTAAAATAAAGTTATTATTCAACTATTATACGTATTTTCCAGACAAACCTTGTATATTATTGTTTACCTGCAGTCTCCACTATGTTAAATATTGCTGTGACCCAGTGCCCGAATTCTGTTTTTTCTCAAATCTTACTATAATTGCCACACTACAGATAAATAAATAAATAACCTTAGCTGTGAAACATAAGGTGCTATGTATGATCTTAGAGTGCTCAGTATCGAGGGTATTAGTGTCCTTTGAAACAGAGGGTCGTGTCCACAGGTTTCAGCAGTGGTCGGAGGCAGCGGAGTTGTCGGGACGGGTGCCGGCTCAGTAGGATCCGGGGCAGTCGTGTCCGGTGGAGGTCCCGTGCCGGAGGTTGGGCTCACAGCCGAAGAAATCGAACGCCTCAATTCCCGACCTCGTACCTCCAGCTTGGTGTCAACGTTGGATGCCGTTTCGAGCTCCAGTGAAGCTGCCCGAGGGCCATCAGGACCTGGGGGAGTTGGTGGGGCCACACCTCTTCATCGGTATGTGGGTCTGCTATTTAAAGTAATATGGCATGCTTTCTTATCATATGGAAAACAATCTTTCATTTTGTTTAGTTTCAATTGTAACAATTAGTTTTTCCAATTACATCTGTGTATCCTGGTAAAATGTGGGTAAGTGGCTTACTAGTAGCAATCCTGGTAGAGACAGCATGTAATTGCCGTTTTGTAATCTGTGAACCAGTTTGCCAAGCCAGTTACAGGGGCTCTATGTCATCACTTTGCAATATATTATTATTTCATTTCACATTGCACTCATTCATTCATCGTGTTCCATAGCATCCTTCAAGAAGGAAAACTTTCAGGGATTTAGAACAAGTTAAGGTATGCATTAACATGAGACAAAGATGTCATAAAAACTTAAACTGTATACTACATTAACAATAAACTAAACCATATACTACATTAACAATAAACTATCACTATAGAGAGAAAAAAAACTACTGCCTGCTCAGTTTTATTATACAGCTGCTAATTATCTGCTTAATATTTACTTGATTACAATTGTATTTTTCAAAAGAAAATATTGTACATGTATAAATACTTTATATCTAAAAAGAAAGATGATGAGACTTACCAAACAAAAGTGCTGGCAGGTCGATAGACACACAAACAAACACAAACATACACACAAAATTCAAGCTTTCGCAACCAACGGTTGCCTCATCAGGAAAGAGGGAAGAAGAGGGAAAGACGAAAGGATTTGGGTTTTAAGGGAGAGGGTAAGGAGTCATTCCAATCCCGGGAGCGGAAAGACTTACCTTAGGGGGAAAAAAGGACAGGTATACACTCGCGCACACACACACACATATCCATCCGCATATACACAGACACAAGCAGACATTTGTAAAGGCAAAGAGTTTGGGCAGAGATGTCAGTCGAGGCGGAAGTACAGAGGCAAAGATGATGTTGAAAGACAGGTGAGGTATGAGCGGCGGCAAATTGAAATCAGAAATTAGCGGAGATTGAGGCCTGGCGGATAGCGAGAAGAGAGGATATGTTGAAGGGCAAGTTCCCATCTCCGGAGTTCTGACAGGTTGGTGTTAGTGGGAAGTATCCAGATAACCCGGACGGTGTAACACTGTGCCAAGATGTGCTGGCCGTGCACCAAGGCATGTTTAGCCACAGGGTGATTCTCATTACCAACAAATACTGTCTGCCTGTGTCCATTCATGCGAATGGACAGTTTGTTGCTGGTCATTTCCACATAGAACGCTTCACAGTTTAGGTAGGTCAGGTGGTAAATCACATGGGTGCTTTCACACGTGGCTCTGCCTTTGATCGTGTACACCTTCCGGGTTACAGGACTGGAGTAGGTGGTGGTGGGAGGGTGCATGGGGCAGTTACAAGGGTAGGAGCCAGAGGGTAGGGAAGGTGGTTTGGGGATTTCCCTACCATCTGGCTCCTACCCTTGTAACCGCCCCCGGTGTAAAACCTGTCCCATGCACCCTCCCACCACCACCTACTCCAGTCCTGTAACCCGGAAGGTGTACACGATCAAAGGCAGAGCCACGTGTGGAAGCATCCACGTGATTTACCAACTGACTTGCCTACACTGTGAAGCTTTCTATGTGGGAATGACCAGCAACAAACTGTCCATTCGCATGAATGGACACAGGCAGACAGTGTTTGTTGGTAATGAGGATCACCCTGTGGCTAAACATGCCTTGGTGCACGGCCAGCACATCTTGGCAAAGTGTTACACCGTCCGGGTTATCTGGATACTTCCCACTAACATCAACCTGTCAGAACTCCAGAGATGGGAACTTGCCCTTCAGCATATCCTCTCTTCTCGCTATCCGCCAGGCCTCAATCTCCGCTAATTTCTAATTTCAATTTGCCGCCGCTCATACCTCACCTGTCTTTCAACATCATCTTTGCCTCTGTACTTCCGCCTCAACTGACATCTCTGCCCAAACTCTTTGCCTTTACAAATGTTTGCTTGTGTCTGTGTATATGCGGATGGATATGTGTGTGTGTGTGCGCGAGTGTATACCTGTCCTTTTTTCCCCCTAAGGTAAGTCTTTCCGCTCCCGGGATTGGAATGACTCCTTACCCTCTCCCTTAAAACCCAAATCCTTTCGTCTTTCCCTCTTCTTCCCTCTTTCCTGATGAGGCAACCGTTGGTTGCGAAAGCATGAATTTTGTGTGTATGTTTGTGTTTGTTTGTGTGTCTATCGACCTGCCAGCGCTTTTGTTTGGTAAGTCTAATCATCTTTCTTTTTAGATATATTTTTCCCACGTGGAATGTTTCCCTCTATTATATTCATATAAATACTTTGTTGTACTTAAAAACAAAGATGATGTGACTTACCAAATGAAAGTGCTGGCAGGTCGACAGACACACAAACGAACACAAACATACACACAAAATTCAAGCTTTCGCAACAAACTGTTGCCTCATCAGGAAAGAGGGAAGGAGAGGGAAAGACGAAAGGATGTGTGTTTTAAGGGAGAGGGTAAGGAGTCATTCCAGTCCCGGGAGCGGAAAGACTTACCTTAGGGGGAAAAAAGGACGGGTATACACTCGCGCGCACACACACACATATCCATACACATATATAGACACAAGCAGACATATTTATTTGGTCTTTAAATATGTCTGCTTGTGTCTGTATATGTGTGGATGGATATGTGTGTGTGTGCGCGAGTACTCGAATCTAAGCCACACTTTTTTTCCGGTTTTTGTAATCCAAAAAACCGCCTGCGGCTTAGAATCGAGTGCAAAGCAAGCGGAAGTTCTGAAAAATGTTGGTAGATGCCGCCACAACTAACTTCTGCTGTCGAATATATGTAGCGCTACACTGGCATGCTTTGTAGGCACAAAGATAAATACTGGTGCCAAAACCTATGCGTCAGTAAATAAATTTAAAAAAAGGGGGGAAGACGAGCTTTTTTTTTCTCCGCCCCGAGTTTCGACCACTGCATTTTCGTACATTATCCAACGAAGTAAATACAAATTCCGTATTGTAGCAGAATATTCTCTTGTACAACCATACAATACTACTCCCTTCTTGATGACAAAAATACAAACAGTATTATGTTAGCAGAATTTCAATGTACTACGAAAATCCGACTGGCAAGACTGTATGGGATGTTTGTCAATATGGCCAACTCTACGTTCTGAATTTTTTCATACCTGTGAGAAGAGATGGTTGCTAATAGGAACCTGATGAAATGTGAATCACATGCAGTATTCTCTTCACCATAAGAATAATACGAACGTAAACATTTTGTCATGTATTCTTTCCTGTTTGCTGCTATCTCATTTAAATCCTGTCTGCCTAATAAACTACGAAACTAGATTGAGACAACGGCAAACGCGGAAGAATATACATATCGTGTCATGTTTATATTCGTATTATTCTTATGCCTAATAGTGATACAGTCAGAAACGAAGCGCGGCAACTGACTAGATTTTTAAATCTAAGATGACTCTAATTTCTGTGCAGAATTTGATGTACTAAAGAAGCGGCCGTAAAGATTTTCAAACGGAGAAAAATTTTCGCCTAACTCTCTTTCAGAACATGTTCTATCATAAGCAGTCTATTATTTGGTTCTTGATCATTATCAAAGAGAGCAGCAATGTAAGTAACAGCAAATAGCAGTCTCTTGTCATTGTTTCGCTAATGAGACGATTCCTGTCTTTTTTTTTAATTGTAAGCGGCGGTAGCGCGCACAAAAGCAAGCCATGCCGCGAGCGGCGACAGGCTGTAAATACGCACTATCAGAATGCGACAAACAATGCATGACACAGTACAGTAACGCATTTTCAGCTTTGAGTTTCATTCGACCTAAATTGTGTATCATATTACAATGGACCAACTTTGTTTCGATTTGGAGGTGCGGCCTAAAACTTTTCTCTCCCCTTGAGTTTCGAGTCTCAAATTTCAGATGCGGCTTAGATTCGGGATTTTTTTTTTCCCCCTTTATTTCGAGTCTCATTTTGCAGGTGCGGCTTAGATTCGAGTGCGGCTTAGATTCGAGTAAATACGGTATACCTATGGTTATTAGTGAAACTATGATCATATGAAATATCAGGTGAAATTTGTGACTGAATTGAGGATTTCTTAGTAGGAATGACTCATCATTTTTGTTTGGATGAAGAGTCTTTGCCAGATGTATAAGTAATTTCATGTGTGTCCCAGGGAAGTGTACTTGGAGATCCTTGCTGTAAGTGTTGTATATTAATGACCTGGCAAACAATTATTAACAGTAGACTCAGTCTGTTTGCAGATGATGCAGTTATCTTTAATGCAGTACTGTCTGAAAAACATTGCACAAATATTTCCTCAGATCTTGATAAGATTTCAGAGTGATAAAAAGATTGTAAGTTGCTTTAAATATTGAGTCATGGTTAGAATCAGTCAACTCATACAGACATCTGGGTGAAAACAATTTGTGGATATATGAAATGGAATGATCACTAAGTCTCAGTTGTTGGTATAGCATGTGGTAAACTGTGATTCATCAGTAGGATTCAAGAAAATGAAATTCTACCAAGGAGATTTCTAAATATACTCTTGTCGAAGCCAGCCTGAAATATTGACCACATTTGTGGGACCCTTTATAAATAGGACTAACAGGGATATTGAAGCTATAGAAGGAAGAGCAGCAGGAGTTGTCACAGTTAGTTTGATCAACAGGAATGTGTCAAAGAAGTACTAAAATATCTTTAGTCATCAACAGAATTTTACACTTTTATCTGGTATATTCCACTTATTCAGATATTGTGTGTATATGATGGCCTTAAATTTCTGTTTATGTGAAAGACAGTTAACAAGTATCCTGATCCTAAAATAAAAACCTGAACTGGCAAATTATAGATGTCTACTAATCCATTAAATTCTTCTTAGAAAGTTCCAAGAATCAGTATTAAGTAAGGAATATAGATATTTACAGTGCAAACAGAAGACAGTAAGCAGTCATCACAATGTTAAGTAAATTTGAATGTATTCCTCATCCGAAGTATCACTTGCCTTTATATAATCATTAATTTTCTCAAAAATCTGTGTAAGTCATTTTACTTTAACCATTTTTCTAGTTATTCTCTGATCTTCATACCAATATCATGATTCATCAACAGAATTTTACACTTACTTTTAATCTGATATATTCATGCTCGTCCATGTATGGTGTGTATCTGGTGGCCTTAAATTTCTGTTTACATGAGAAGAAGTTAACAACTATCATGATCCTAAAATATATTCGTTGCTAGCTATCTTTTTTGGACATACTATTAGCTTTTTGACTTACTTATTGACAATATGTATACATTTTAATTGTACTATATAAACACTCATGTATCTCAGGCAAATGAGTGCCAGAAACTCTGATCTTGGATTGGCAATGTGATTTACATTTTAATGATACTTATCTAGTACCAGTGCTGGTTATTAGTGTTACAACACATGCTGCAAGTCCTTTCTCTGAAGTGAGCCAGTGAATGCTGCTGATTACTATTGACACTCTCAAAGAAATCCAAAGATTTATTTAATGTCATTTTGCTGATAGGAAAACATTACCTGTTGCTCTGGAGATAAATATGTGCGAACATTTCTTCAAATGTTACCTTATTTTCTCAGATGTTAAACACATGGTGTACTCTTAGTTCCACTGCACCTCTCCTTTATCCTTTCCTTTACTGGAAATTTTTCTCTGCGGTGAGCCAGTGAGTCCTCCTGATTCTTGTCTACACTCACAAACAAATCTGAACATTTGTTAGCTGTCATTTTGAAGAAGAGAAAATATTACCTGTGGCTTTGGAGGTCTTCTACAATACTCATTGTTCTTTGGTCTATAAAACTGCTAACATAATACTGTTTGTATTTTTGTCATCAAGAAGGGAGTAGTATTGTATGGTTGTACAAGAGAATATTTTGAGATGTATTCCAAGTAATCTTAAAGAACACTCTTATTATCAGATAGAGCAAAAAGCAGTGCATTTTTGATAGAATAATGTAGTAGCAACCCATTGCACATGTTAAATTTAAAAGGTTTTGTTGATACGGGAAGTTTATATGTAATGTTCTATGTCGTAAATAAATGTTGAGTAGACTTTTTTATGTAGATTTAAGCACAGTCATTTGATATACTTATCTAAAGATAAAAAACATTTGCTCCTTTTGCAAACAGGAAAGAACCACTTCATCTGCACCATGGAGTGGCCGGGGCTGTGAATGGTGGAGGAGGTCCCGGTGTAGTGGGATCCCCCACCCAGCACGGGTGCAACACTGACGACAACGCCAGCTCTACGACGACGGATGAGAGCGGCAATGACTCGTTCACTTGTTCAGAGTTTGAGTACGACAATACAAATGATAAGACACGAGGAGCAGGAGAGGTAATGCAGTCCATTCACTTATTCTCCAAACAGCTGCTGAAAATGACTAAATATTCTTCCCAGAATGTTGCTCTTACTGTATTTACTCGAATCTAAGCCATACTTTTTCCCGGTTTTTGTAATCCAAAATCCCCCTGCGGCTTAGAATTGAGTGCAAAGTAAGCAGAAGTTCTGAAAAATGTTGGTAGGTGCCGCCACAACTAACTTCTGCCGTCGAATACAGGCATGCTTTGCAGGCACAAAGATAAGTACTGGCGCCAAAACCTCTGCGCCAGTAAGTAAATTAAAAGAAAAGGTAGAAGAATGTAAACATTATGCCATGCATTCTTTCGTGTTTGCCGCTATCTCATTTAAATCCTGTCTGCCTAATAAACTACGAAACTAGAGTGAGACAACAGCAAACGCGGAAGAATATACATATCATGTCATGTTTATATTCGTATTATTCTTATGCTGAATAGTGATACAATCAGAAATGATGCATGGCAATTGACTAGATTTTTAAATCTAAGATGACTCTAATTTCTGTGCAGAACGTAGTGTACTAAAGAGGCGCCTGCAAAGATTTTCAAACGGAGAAAAATTTTCGCTAAACTGTCGTTCAGAACTTCTTCTATCATATCCAGTCTATTATTTGGTTCTTGTTGACCATTATCAAAGAAAGCAGCAGTGTAAGTAACAACAAATACAGTGTTATTACAAATGATTGAAGCGATTTCACAGCTGTACAATAACTTTATTATTTGAGATATTTTCACAATGCTTTGCACACACATACAAAAACTCAAAAAGTTTTTTTAGGCATTCACAAATGTTCGATATGTGCCCCTCTAGTGATTCGGCAGACATCAAGCCGATAATCAAGTTCCTCCCACACTCGGCGCAGCATGTCCCCATCAATGAGTTCGAAAGCATCGTTGATGCGAGCTCGCAGTTCTGGCACGTTTCTTGGTAGAGGAGGTTTAAACACTGAATGTTTCACATAACCCCACAGAAAGAAATCTCATGGGGTTAAGTCGGGAGAGCATGGAGGCCATGACATGAATAGCTGATCATGATCTCCACCATGACCGATCCATCGGTTTTCCAATCTCCTGTTTAAGAAATGCCGAACATCATGATGGAAGTGTGTTGGGCACCATCCTGTTGAAAGATGAAGTCGGCGTTGTCGGTCTCCAGTTGTGGCATGAGCCAATTTTCCAGCATGTCCAAATACACGTGTCCTGTAACGTTTTTTTCGCAGAAGAAAAAGGGGCCGTAAACTTTAAACCGTGAGATTGCACAAAACACGTTAACTTTTGGTGAATTGCGAATTTGCTGCACGAATGCGTGAGGATTCTCTACCGCCCAGATTCGCACATTGTGTCTGTTCACTTCACCATTAAGAAAAAATGTTGCTTCATCACTGAAAACAAGTTTCGCACTGAACGCATCCTCTTCCATGAGCTGTTGCAACCGCGCCGAAAATTCAAAGCGTTTGACTTTGTCATCGGGTGTCAGGGCTTGTAGCAATTGTAAACGGTAAGGCTTCTGCTTTAGCCTTTTCCGTAAGATTTTCCAAACCGTCGGCTGTGGTACGTTTAGCTCCCTGCTTGCTTCATTCGTTGACTTCCGCGGGCTACGCGTGAAACTTGCCCGCACGCGTTCAACCGTTTCGTCGCTCACTGCAGGCCAACCCGTTAATTTCCCCTTACAGGGGCATCCAGGAGCTTTAAACTGCGCATACCATCGCCGAATGGAGTTAGCAGTTGGTGGATCTTTGTTGAACTTCGTCCTGAAGTGTCGTTGCACTGTTATGACTGACTGATGTGAGTGCATTTCAAGCACGACATACGCTTTCTCGACTCCTGTCGCCATTTTGTCTCACTGCGCTCTCGATCGCTCTGGCGGCAGAAACCTTAAGTGCGGCTTCAGCCAAACAAAACTTTATGAGTTTTTCTACGTATCTGTAGTGTGTCGTGACCATATGTCAATGAATGGAGCTACAGTGAATTTATGAAATCACTTCAATCATTTGTAATAGCCCTGTAGTAGTCTCTTACCATTGTTTCGCTTATGAGACAATTCCTCTCTTTTGTTTTTTAATTGTAAGCCGTGGTAGCGTGCACAAAAGCAAGCCATGCTGCAAGTGCCGACAGGTCGTAAACACTCATTATCAGAATGTGACAAACAATGCATGACACAGTACAATAATGCATTTTCAGCTTAGACTGATGTAGACACCTATAACAAAGAGGACGGCACTTATCAGATCAAAGCAAAATACGCAATCGATTCAAACCAGACAAAGCACATGAAAAAGGAATGGTACCCGTACAAATACGGACGGAGCACATGACACATAGCAGTGGCTAGTTGGTAAAGTTTAACTGTTAAGCTTACGACTCGAACCAAACTACTGTAGCTGTATCTTCATCCATTCGACCTAAATTGTGTCTCATGTTACAATGGACCAACTTTGTTTCGATTTGGAGGTGCGGTCTAAAATTTTTCTCTCCCCTTGAATTTCGAGTCTCAAATTTCAGGTGCGGCTTAGATTCGGGGAAATTTTTTTTCTTTGATTTCGAGTCTCATTTTTCAGGTGCGGCTTAGATTCGAGTGCTGCTTAGATTCGAGTGAATACGGTATTTCAAGTTATTTAATGAAGACAGACATACCTATTAATTATCCTCAAAGTATTTTTATGTTTCTATTAAAAATGTTACAAATCCTAAGTAGAGTTAGGATCTCTTTCCAGCAGGGAGAAGTACATCACAAACAACAATAGTCTGGGTAATTGTTGATTGCTGGTACAGCAGTCATGTCTGGCAGTTTTCTGCACTTTTAAGCAAACGTCACTTCAGACATACGTCACACAGGTGCAGAATCAGCAGTGGCTGTTCACAGTAGTTTATGAGTTGTGACAACAGCTTTCTAGGCTATAGAGAAAAGTGACAGGATTATATATCAGAATATTCTAAAACTTGGAAAATGAAGTAGAACACAGTCAGATCAACATTATTATTAAAATCGTGCTAAATGTAAAGAAATGTATTTTCCTTTATAAAAGAAATTTAGCTCCCTCTGTCATGTACAGATCTCCCTCAAATTAAATGAAAACATGTTGGCTGTGTTTGTGTGGCATTCTACAAAGGCTGTTCCAAAAGTAAATTCTGATGCTGTCTGGTGTGTGGAGGATAGGGGATAATGGTTTGAGTGTGGATTTGTCACATGGCTCAGTACAAGTCTGGCAGAGCTGTGGAAAGTTATTGAACTGTTATTAGTGCAGTAACTGTAAATTAAAACGGCCACTATTGTCAAAAATCATGCTACCTGAAATATGTATTGTAACCCCTTTACTGTGTGCTAAAAATGTGAAAGCTACAGACATTCCTAGTGAACTTCATGCCTACAGAGGAAACAGTATGATTGATATTGCTGCAAGAAAATGCTGCTGCTTGTTTCGGAAATGTCAGACAAATGTCAGTGGTGAAAAAAGAAGTGGACAGGTGAACTTGTTGCAAAGGTCAATGACAGAATAAGAGAAACTTGTCAGTTCACTATTACAGTATTATTAGTCAGTTTCCCTCAGATATTGCAGACAGTGTTGTACAAACTTGTGATTGATAAGCCTGGTTACCACAAATATTGTGCATGATGGGTCCCAGAGCTTCAGTCTGTCCCCAAAACAAAGAGGTTGGGAGCCTCACTAATGGTTCTGATGTGATGTGATACAGAATGAGATGAATTCTTCAATCGCATTGTGACAAGGGATGAAACATGAGTTGCATATGTCACTGTGGAGACAAAAAACCATTCATTGGAGTGGGGCTAGAATAGCTTACCACATTAGGCTTCAAAATCATTTTAAGCACAAAGCTGATGAAAACTGTTTTTGGGGAGAAAGGAAGCACTCCATGTCGATTTTACAGAAAGCGGTCCAAAGTAAAATTTGAAATTGTTTATGAAACCATAAACAAGCTAGGAAGATCCATTCAAAACAAAAGGCATAGGATGTTGGGCTAGTGGTGTTTTTGTACACAATAATGGTAGACCACATACTGCTGCAAACACACACACAAACTTTGCCTTACAGTTTCAACTGGAAATTGTAGTTTATTCACAATCAAGCCCTTATTTTTTGCCCATTGATTTTCATCTTTTTCCAAAGGGGAAAAAATGGCAAGGGTCAGAGAGGTTTTCAATTAATGACTAGTTGAAAGAGAGTGTCGAAGTGGAGCTTAACTAGCAGACAGCAGAATTCTACGATGAGGTCATTGAAAAACTCTTTCCTCAGTATTGAAGATTCCTCAGTATAGGAGGTAATTTTATGTTGTAGTTTTAACAAATCAAACAATAGAAAATTCAGGATGAAATAACAATATGAACTAAGATTGGTTGCTGCTCACCACATAGAGATTTCTTTAGCCATCATAAAAAATCTTTCATCAAGTGAAGAAAACACACACACACACACACACACACACACACACACACACACAACCACTGTTGTCTCCAGCCACTGTGCCTCCACTGGGGGCTAGTACCTGACCTCCACCTGCCTCTGTTGCCTTCCCTGCTCCCAATCTAGCCTAACACACACATCCTATCCCCTCTCTCCCCATCTCACCTGCATAGTCCTTTTCACTTCTGTACTTCTCTCATCCTGTCCCCCACCCTCCCTCCGGCACACTTCTCCTGATGCTTCATCAAACAGTCCACCATCCTATCCCTACTCCTGTATCCCTTCCCCTTCCATTGCAACATGTCTTCTGTACCCTGTTACCTATCTCCCAGATAAAAACCCTTGTCCACCAGAAACTAGAGCAGCATTCATTATCCACCACCTCCTGCACCACTATCGCCACAGCTACCCGAGATCGTCACATCTGCAGTGATGAGCAGCCCCTCTCCAAATGTGCCATGAGTCTCATTCGGGCCTCCCCAGACTGCAGTTATCCTCCCAACATTGTCCAGAAACAGATGTCTCATGTCTTATCCACCCCAGTCACCATCCTCCCTGTGACTGCTGACTGGCACAAATGAGCATACCCCTCCTGACTGAGTACTACCCAGGAACTGCAGCATATAAGTCACATTCCGCACCAGGATCTCTACTACCTCTCATCGTGCCCTGAAATGGGAAGTATCCCTCGCAATATCCTTGTCCGTCCCTATTTCATCCCTGCTCTCAAACTGTAGCCCTGTGGCTCATATCCCTGCAAAACATGTAGCTGCAACACCTCTTCCATGCATCCTCTTACCCCTACCTGCTCCTGTCCTGCCACAGGTATTTTTCAATCCCATGAAAGGTAGGGCAACCTGCGAAATGAGCTATGTAGTCTACCGAGCTAGCTGGAATCACTGTGCACTATTTTACACAGGTATAGTCACTGACAAGCTGCATGTCTGCACCAGTGGTCACTGCCAAGGCACGCCCAACAGAGATCTGGACCACCCCTTGCCAAACAATCCATTTTATAAGATGGGTTTGATTTTAGTGTGTGCTGTACAACCTGTGCCATCTGGATTCTTCCCATGAACACCAGCTTTTCTGAACTGCACAGGTGGGAACTCTCCCTGCAACAGATCCTTCATTTCTGCAGCAAACACCCCTGGCCTCAACCTTTGCTGTTCCTGTTCTCTATGTGCCCCTATGCCCTGTCAGCTCCCCCTCCAGCACATTTGCTTAAACCTTTTCCTTTCTCAGCTTCTCTCCTCTCCCCCCATCCCCTCCCAGCTCCTCCTGATACTGTAACCAACAACCTACTATCCTGTCCCCGTCACATCCCTGCATGCTCCCATGGGCAGCACTACAGTGTATTTTCCCACCCCTATCTCTTCCCACCTGACCCCTCTTACAGGGTCTTTTAAAAGTGATCGTCAGTATTCAGAGATATCACAGAAATGATCATTCGAAACAAAAAAGTCAAGTAAACATGGGCTCTAAAACGTACATGAAATATTCTTGATCTTCCATATCATGAAACAAATCTCTTCTACTGCAAGTTCTTTGCTTTCCATATTTTGGGAAAAGGTAGTATGGACCAAAACAAGGAAAAAATGTTCAGTAAACATGTACTCTAAAATGCATACCTTAAAAGTTATGAGCACTTGTTTATTAGAAGAGTTGTGTTACAAAGTACCGAAGATGAACAGGTGCTCATGGCTGGTAAGGTATGCATTTTAGAGCAAATGTTTATTGGTCTTATTTTCTTGTTTTGGTCCATACCACCACTTCCCAAAATATGGAAAGCAAAGAGCTTGCAATAGACGAGATTTGCTTCACACTGTCAAAGATCAGGAACTGCTCATAGCTCTTAAGGTATGCATTTTAGAGCTCATGTTTACTTGACTTTTTTGTTTCGAATGATCATTCCCGTCATATCCCTGAGTATTGGCCATCACTTCTGAAACACCCTGTACAATAAAAAAACTCTTAATGTACTAGTGTTTTTTGGTAAATTAACAGAACTTACATTCCAAATGACCATCTTATAATGCACATTCAGATAACCTTTTTACAGTAACATCCTCATTCACATTCTTTTGTATCAGGTTGCTCTTCCAAACTTCATGAGTTTGCACAGCCAGATAGGAAATAAGGAAATGTTGGAATCTGATATGGTTGAAGTCAGTTCCTAACTAAACAGTCTTTCAGATGACAGATTTTAAATATTAACATTGATGTACTGCTTTCAGCCAAATACAATGTTTCTTTATTTTTATATTCACCCAGATGTGTCTTGAACCTGTTGCACCATTAGCAGTTCATTTGTTTTGTATGCTATGGTAAATTCACTTCACAGAAAATATTAAAATTTGTCGTACCTCTACACTTGGACCCGTATGTGACTGTCTACGTTGGAAAGGGATAGTTTCTCTACAGTTTGTCATTTGCATGTAGTTATACTTTCACTTTGATTTGTATTCTGCAAAGGAATTTAGAGATGAAAATGAAAAAAATTATTTCAGCTCCTTTTCCGCTTTATAGTCTGTGACTGGCTTCTTTTGCATCACACGCATGCACACACAATCACACAGTTACGTGACAGCACGTTAAAGAAAGGGTTTGCCCAAAACTTGACTTAAATGTTAGAGCCTCTTATACTACAAATGGGCATCTTTTAATCTTCCATCTAGAAACATTCTTGTTGTGGTCTTCAATCTGAAGGCTGATTTGATGCTGCTCTTCACACTAGTCTATCCTGCGCAAGCCTTTTTATCTCTAAATAACTTCTACAACATATATCCATCTCAATCTGCCTTCTGTTACTACAAAAGGATTACAAAGGAAATTATCTGTGTTATTTCTAAAGGAATCATCCTGGCATTTGTGAGGTGTGATTTAGGGAAATCACATAAAATCAAAATCTGGATGGCCACATGTGAATTTGAACCATCGTCCTCCCGAATGTGAGTCATTGTGCTGAGCACTGCACAAGCTCGCTCAGTGGAAGGTGTTGAATTCATTAAATGCTTAAACCAAGGAAAGGCATAAATACTGCATTTTTATGGTATATACATCTGACAGGATACAACATATCTGAAGAAACGAATGTAAAGTTGAATCTAATGGTGGCAATAATCAAAATTGCAATCTTGTAATAAAAAAGTACAAAAATTTATTTTGGACTCATATTCAGACTTTGTCTTCAATTGACAGATTCGTGCAATACCACGTATGAGAAAGATGAGTGGACAGATAATATCACAGAAACAATAGTGGTGCCAATGCTGAAGGAAACTAATTCCATTAAATGTGCAAAATATAGGAGAATAAGTTTGATACCTCATTTGGAAGAAAGTCTACTGACAATAATGAATAAACCATTTTACTCTATTGTTGAGAGAGAACTGGATAAAGAACGTTTGGGCTTCAGAAAGGGTAAAGGTACAGAGATACAACTGGACCATTACAGATTGTTGGGGAAAAGAGCAAAGATATAAACAGTATTAGAATTGCTTATGACATGTTACCACTAAGTGAAAATGAAAAGGCAAGCAACAGCATGTTAAAAGAATGCAACACCAGCCATGAAGATAAATATGAGGAACACCGAGGCAATAGTTTTTACGTGAAAAACAAATAACATAAATGTAAAAAATTTCCATTGTGTTAGGGAAACATGTTGATAGCTTCAGGTACATAGCATGCAGTATAACCAATATATGACATGTAATCTAGAAATAAAAAACAAAGGTATAGTGTGGATACTTGATTGTGCCAGTTGTAGGTTGGAAGGGGGAAGGGGAGTCAACCTATGGTTGCATAAGATATCAGGAGAGGTCAGGCTGCGCTACCTCAGTAAGGCGATCCCTATGTCACTTCTTCTTTGACAGAAGCACAAATCACAGGGGTCTGCCAACCCACTGAGAGGGAGGCAGGGCTCGTTCCCTTGCACTGTTCCTCTCCCCTCAGCAATCTTAAGTCCATGTTTGTTTACATTCTTAACTGACTGCCAAAAACGTCTGCACCATAGCCATTGCAGAAGAAATGCTTTACAGGAGTAGGACTATTGTCTGTGGTCCATTAAATAAACAGTTAAGAAAAGGAAAAGAATAGTGAAGTTTTGTTTCGTGTACTGCCCTGTATGATGCTAAAACATGGATGTTGTGGCGGAGAGAGGAGAAAATCTTGGACACTTTTGAGATGTGAATTTGAAGAAGAATGGAAAGTGTGGAATGGACAAATAAAATAGAAATTATGTTATGTCACACAGGATGAATGAGAAAAACAATTCTGGAACTGAGTTGGAAAAGAATTTGACTAGAATACTTGATGATAAGAGACTGGATAATGAAGGCTGGCTTAAGAAGGAATGGTGACTTGAAAGGGGCTAGAGGAAGAATACAGCAGCAAATTGACAACATAAAGATAAATGCCTCATATCCAGCTGCAAAAAGAATCGCAGAAAACTGGGAGAAATAGAGAATGCTGAACTTGCCTAATGGACAGAACACCACTTTATCACATATGATATGCAAATCTTGATGATTGTGGAGGAGGTGGTGACAGATTTTAAAAATTAAGTGTTTTTTGACAGCAATTAAATGTACAAAAATGCTGTCATATATGGGGTTAGGGTTCGTACAAAAGCCAATTACAGTTAACAGTTATTTAATAAATTGATATTTCATGCAGTGGTTAATATCTGTAAATGAAAGAGTTTAATTTCATAGAAATTGATATGTTAGAAGTGATAGAAGTGATGTAAAATATATGTGAAAATAGAAAGTGTAAGAACTAAAATATATGCAGAAGAAATATAGGTTTGATGAGGAACTGGCTATTCAAGTTGATATCAGCAACTGTCTCGCTGTACAGGCAGTCCGTCACAATGTAGGAGCCCTAGAACCAAAAGTGGTGTAGGCTGTCTGTAGGCTTTTGGAATACTGGGAGCCATGGCTCACTCACATTCATAACAGTGCGCTGTGCAGATGTCATCATCACTAGCAAGCACGTTATAGAAGGGAAATGTGCTATGAGTGATTAGATGGCACCACTGTTACAGAAAGCCTTCAAAAATGTCAAAGAAGGCACCCTAATAGTACATTAAATAATCAACAGTAACCTAAAAATAATTTTGAGAAATCCCTTAGTTAACTATTCAGATTTTGTTGTAGTGCTTATTTTGAAGAGTTGCCATAACAGACTGCAATGTTGTGGCATCTAGTCAAAGTTTGTTTCCCGTCATAAGCCTTTGTAGTCATTCTACAAGCTGCTTGCCACTGACAGTGAGAATATCCACACAGCTCTCTCATACCAACATGTTCCAGTGGCTCCCACTACAACAAATGCTAATGGACAGCCTGCCCACTTCCAATTACATGTCTACTTCATCCTGATGGACTTGACTGTGCAGTGAGATGACTGATGGCCATGATTTTGAACAGCCACATCCACTTAATTTTTTTTTCTTTGCATACATTTTATTTTGTATTGTTTCTACTTTCAGACACATTTTCCATTATTTTTACCACTTATAACATAGCAGTTTCTATGTAATTAAACTCGTTTATGTATAGTCATTAACCATTGCACCAAATGTCAGTTTATTAACATAACTGTGAAATGTAACTGACAAATTTATTTGACTACAGATTCCAACATTTCAGCTACAGTCAATTATCAATGGTAAGATTTGTTATTCTTACAGATTATTTGGGTTATCACAAACATTGTTAGTAAATTCAGTTAACAACTATGTGTTCTCTGTGTCATTATAAGGTGATAGGCTATCTCGTTTCTCCATTTCTGGGGTCATGTTACACGAATTCCCAATAGCTTTATTTTTATTTTCTCTTGGAGATCTGATGCTAGTTGTCAGGTCGGAAAGGTTTATCTGTGCAAATAGAATAAATTGTGACCTAGACTGTGAATTCTATGATTGTGTAGATATCAAGATCACAAGCCTCCTCATTTCATATAGTATATTTGTTGTGCACTCTGATTTCCATGACCTTGAGACATACTCTGTGTTTGTGTGTGTGTGTGTGTGTGTGTGGGCAGGTGGATGGGAGGGAGGAGGGTGGGGGGGGGGGGGGGGTAGATATTGTAAATATGTTTGATGCACTTTCTGTGCTGTGGTATGTTATTTTCAAAATGATGAACCAGTAACATCTGATATATTAATTACGTGTATTTCATTTGGTTTTTATTATGCTGTGCTGGCAGCCACAGTTCAGGTTCTGAAGGTTTACTTTTGCAGGTTTCAGCAACTGGTGCAGATCAGGGTAAACCGCCACTGCCGCCAGTGCCTCCTGCGTCTTATGACGGTTTCGACTCGTCCTTCCGAGGTTCGCTGAGTACCTTGGTAGCGTCTGACGATGACCTGTCAACTCACGTCGGTGCATCTCTGTACAGAGCACACAATGGGTCTCCTTCGTCAACGGCTGCGGCACTCGGCTGGGACTATTTGCTCAACTGGGGTCCCAATTTTGAAAGCCTAGTGGGTGTTTTCAAGGATATTGCTGAACTGCCAGACTCTGTAAACTCGCGAGTGGCCGCATCACTGCGATTGCCGAACAGTGCACCCAAGCCGTCCGAAGAATATGTCTGACAGCTATGACATTGACTTTTGGCTGCGCAAAAGGGGCAATGAGAAATTTTATTCTTGTGCCGAACTGCAGACAGTTATTCTGTGTTTACTTGCAGGTGATGAAGAGAACGTCTGACTTTCTGGTAAACTGTTTCTGTGTTGTACATGAGGAAGTTTTCCTGTACTTTCTCAGAACAATCACACTTATCCAGAATATTTCAGACAGTACGTTTCAGATGTTGCATACTGTGATATTTTAAGTGAATAGTGCAAGAGACGTTTCTGTGCACAACAGAGTTACAACTCTCAGGTCAGTTTGTGTCCCCATAAGGCAGCCTTGTGTCAAGTTACAAGCACACCTCATTTTGTTGCAGTGCTGCATTCTGCATATTGAATGAGGGCAGTTCCCATGTAAATGGTCCATAACATTAAATGCATGTTGTAAATGCACCCCAAACCTTAGAAATGTACAAGCAGATTCACGAAAAGAAACTGCGGACTGTAAATAATTGTAAATGTTCATACCTCTTGTGCCATTGTGTCCTGTGTCACTCTGTGGTTCTGGCTATGTTATAGTATTTACTCAGAATTTTTTGAAACTTCGTTTTTCATCATCCTTGCTTGGTTTATTTACCATACCTGTGACTGGAACAATATAAACATCCCTTTAAATTTGTTTTACTGTATAATTAAGGACCGATTATTTTTCACTCCCTCTTTTTTCTCTCATCGAGAATACTGTTATTCATTTGCAGATTCACGGTTAGTGGCACAGAACAGTATATTTCCACTTTCAGGCAACTATTTTGTGGGGAAAATTGCCCACTAGGTGTGCTCAATTTTGTATGTCCATTAGACAATATGGTACAAAACGAAATATTGCCAATTTTATGATGTACTATATAATTATAAAAAAATGTATAATGGCAGTACCCCATGCTACTTTTACTTGTAAATATTATTTGTATTTTTATATTGTCAATGTCTGTTTATTTGTATGAAAATTGTGAAGTTGTACATTTGTATGTAATATTCAGTAACTCACTGTGCTTAGCCAAAAGAGGTAGTGCCAAATGTTTTGCATGTGTGAATGAGTGTTTAAATTTGAGTGTTATAATGCGAGAGATGTGAAATAATAAACAACGGAAGATGACACAAATTTTCATGTGTTAATTTATTTCACAACACAGATATATCAAAACTTTTGGGAGAAAATATGCTTGTGAATTTATTCCTCTAGTCCCATTTTACAAAATTGCATTTTCTCCAACATATCAACATTACCTTACCAGAGGAATGATGAAAATTTTTCCATCAGATGTTTATTTAATGTGGATACTATTGCTCTATGATAAAACAATGTAACAATATTATTAAAAGAATAATTGCTATTCACCATATTGCGGAGATGATGATCGCAGATAGGCACTACAAAAAGCATGACAGGAACTGAGCTTTTGGCCAACAAGGCCTTCGTCGAAAATAGATAAAAAACTTACACATGCGTGCGTGCAAATGCTACTCGCACACACATGACCACAGTCTGGCTGCTGAGACCAGACTGCGAGCAGCAGCACGTGATGGGAGAGGCAACTAGTTGGTGAGGATAAGGAGGAGGCTGGCGTGTGGAGGGGGAGAGAGTGAGCAGTGTAGGGGTGGGGGTCAGTAAAGTGCTGCTTGAGGGAGTGTACATGGACGAGGTAGAGAGACAGTAGGGTGGCTCGAAGCAGTTGGGAGGTTAGACGGTAGGGCGGGGTGAGATATACTGGAAAAGGAGAGAAGCAAAAAGATGGAGGGTGCGTTGGTGGAATAGAAAGCTGTCTAGTGTTGGAATGGAAACAGGGAAGGGGCTTGATGGCTAATGACAATGACTAATGAAGGTTGAGGCTAGGAGGGTTATGGGAACGTAGGATATTTGTAGGGAGAGTTCCGACCATGCCTTATCTCTCCAGTCACCCACCACCTCCCAAAGTCCCATTGTCTGGCCACAGGGGTGCATTCCCCTCATGACTCAGTGCCACACAAGACAGGAGCAATGGTGTCACATTTTCTGCCAGCGTTTCAACTACTTCTTCTCGTGCCCTCAAATGAGGACTGTCCTACCCACTATCCTTCCAACTCTTCCCACAGTGGTACTCTGCTGCCCACCGAACCTACACAACCCCTGCTCTCAACCCCTTGCCTTCTGGCTGATATTCCTGTAATAGATCTAGATGCAAGACCTGTCCCATACATCCTCTGACCACCACCTATTCCAGCCCTGTCACAAGCATCACCTATCCCACCAAAGGCAGAGCTATCTGTGAAACCAGTCATGTGATCTACAAGCCAAGCTGCTACCGCTGTGCTGTCTGTCCACATGAATAGCCACCAACAAAACTGTGGCCAAGTAACAGCTGGACCACCACACTGAGCACGCCACCCAACAGGATGTTCATTTCAATGACTGCTTCTCAGCTTTTGCCATCTGGATCCTTCCCACTGACATCAGCTTTGCTGAGTTGCGCAGGTGGGAACTCTCCCTGCAATATATCCTACATTGCTGTAACCCTCCTGGCCTCAACCTTTGTGAGTCATTGTCGTTACCCATTGAGCCACTTCCGTGTTCCCATTCCAGCACTACACAGCTGTCTACTCCACCAACGCACTCTCAGTCTTCTTACATCTCCCTTTTCCTGCTACACCTCACGCCACCCACCCCACCTAACCTTCCAGACTGCATCTAGCCACCCTACCATCCCTCCACCTCATCCCTGTACACTCCCACAAGCAGCACTTTACCGTCCCCCACCCCTACCCTGCTATCCTTCCCCCTGCCTACACCAGCCTCCTCTTTATCCCCACCACACAGCAGCCTCTCCCATCTTGCACTGCTGCTGCTCGCAGAGACTGGTCGTGTGTGTGAGTTGCATTTGCGTGAGTGTCTGTGTATGTTGTGTATTTTCGACAAAGGTTTTGTTGGCCGAAAGCTCACTTCCTGACAACCTTTTTGGTGTGCCTGTCTGTGACAGCATCTCTGCTATAAGGTGCGTACCAACTAACCTTTTCATAATATTGGTACATTCCATCCTTGATTTTCCATTGTTTGATAAAACAATGTACAATTTACATTGTCTAAGCCTAGGCAATTGCAGGTGTAAACAGCTTGATCTTGGAAATCTTTCGCCTCGTTATTTTGATTAACACTGTGATAGCATGGTGTATACGACCCGGGACACCGAGATCCAGGAAAAACCCGGGAAATTTTCATCCAGGAGAAAACCGGGAAAAGCCCAGGATTTTTTTTAGAATTCTGGAAATGTTTCATTGTTTTAGTTTGCAGTTAATTTTTTGTGATTTTGACTGGTAAGAACCAATACTCCAACAAAGGATATTACTGTATCCCACATCTGCAGGATAATACTGCAGCAACAAAACATTAATAAGAGGAAGAAAAAACGAAAATAAAACTTAAGTCGCAAAGGAAATCTGCCATATACAACAACAAAACATAGTACTCATACAAGCGTCTGCCAACAGCAAAGTGTGTCAAAAGTGACAGTTGTTGACATTAGATTCGTTTGAGCAGTTGCGGGCGGGCTCTTATGCATGCGCAGTTGAGTCGCGTATGGGTAGTTCCTTCTCCCACTTATGGCTACGGATGTGTGGCTGGGCGCCACTATCTAGTATTGCCCCAGTTCAGAAATATCGTAGATCCGGGGCTGATGCACAGAGGAGTCTGAGTTGTGGTGGAGAGGTGGGTAGTCTCCACGTGACCCGTGTTTACGTTTAGTGATTTTGCTGTTTCCTCTTCATTTATTACTCTCACATGAAATGAAAACAAAATGGATTTCTGTGCCCGCGAGCTACCAAATGAATTAAAATACGTTTGCATAATTATGGAAGGCTAAAATATGTTATTATTTTCAGGTTTTATTTCCACCTTTCTGACAGTCAAGCATTAATCACCTTGCAGAACTATGAAGTTATTTTTGTCGCTTTGCTAAAAAGATTTGGCTTTTATTAATCTTTTGTGCTGAGGCAGTCAATTTATTTGAAACGAAGTGTCTAATTTCACACTGTTGGCTAGTTTCAACTGTTCCCTGCATTTCAAGTGCACGTTTTCCATCTTCTAGCTCGCATGGCATTATGCCATAATAAAGAACTAAACATGAGATAATACAGCACTGGTACTCAAGAAAATTTACATCCAAATCTGGACATACGAATGTGCACTTTAAGCCCAATTATGCATTTCAGTATGGTTCATGAAATTTTGATGAATTTGAAGTGTCCTCTGATGTCTTGTTTCTTTTTACACATACAAACATATCGGCTTCCTGTGTTATCGTAGCTGCGCAAGAGCGGTGGCGCCTGTTATCTGGCACTCTCCGGCAACTGCTGAAACGAATCAGTTTCTAACAGGTCACGGGAAAACATTGCGGATGGAGATTTGAAAAACGTTACTTTCAAAGTAAATTTCCTTTTACACAAGATGAACTATATGCGAGAATGTATGATGAATTTCTTTGACTCTCAATTAAAAATCAACTCTTTGAGGATGACCGTCTAGAAGAATTTTGAGCCCAGAAGATCAGACATTTACGTCGTTATTAAAAATTTTACTGGCAAATGTGTGTGATATATCTTAAATTGTAACACACACAAAAATGATCAACATTATTTGTGGAAGCTTGGCTTCTCTTGCAGCTTATTAATCTTAAAGACTACGATTATATGTGAAACCTCTGTTTTTCTTGTAGCAACACTATGGATACTAATTTAAACCATCAGCTTTTCTTATTTGTGTGTTTACGCTACTTAAGAGTGATCTTGTTATTGGCTGACTACATAACGTGTCCTATGCTGTCATCAGCTGGCATGATCACATGACATGAGCTATGACTGGCTTACAAAAGCGCGTCGCAATCTCGATTTCAATGCCTTGGAAAGTAACTTGTGGTGTTTGGTGGAATTCAAATTTATAACTTTGTAACACGAAAATATGCGGCTTACATTTTGCTGCTGCACATCAAAGATCTTTCCAAAACGTGTTCCAGATTTCATAATTAATAATAGAAATTTTAAGTGTGCCAAATATTTAGTAATTTATAATGTTTCTAAAAAAATAAATTTAACTGTACATACAGAGGTAGTACTATCAATTGTAACAATAAAAATAAAGTAACTCAATTTCTTAGTTTTTAGCTTCAAATGTAACATATTGTGTATAAAATTATATGAAATTTTTCGGATAATAGTTGAGATAATATTGACCAGTTCAAAATTCAAAAATCAGTTCTGGTATCAACTACTGCTTTGAGGACAAGAAACCTAGAGGATGTCCCTTTACAGAGAGATAGATAGATAGAGTGTGTGTGTGTGCGCGCGCGCATTCTTGCTTCATGTGTGCACTCAGAAAGCTAGCTAGTTTTCCTTCTCTTTGGTTTATGTATGTGACTGTTGACAACCCAGTCCTTCTGCTGTTCAGTGGTGGTGTCCTTTACTCCTAAGTTAACATCCTACCACAACTTACCTGCTATAACAATATGGAAAGATACACTCCTGGAAATGGAAAAAAGAACACATTGACACCGTTGTGTCAGACCCACCATACTTGCTCCGAACACTGCAAGAGGGCTGTACAAGCAATGATCACATGCACGGCACAGCGGACACACCAGGAACCGCGGTGTTGGCCGTCGAATGGCGCTAGCTGCGCAGCATTTGTGCACCGCCACCGTCAGTGTCAGCCAGTTTGCCGTGGCATACGGAGCTCCATCGCAGTCTTTAACACTGGTAGCATGCCGCGACAGAGTGGACGTGAACCGTATGTACAGTTGACGGACTTTGAGCGAGGGCGTATAGTGGGCATGCGGGAGGCCGGGTGGACGTACCGCCGAATTGCTCAACACGTGGGGCGTGAGGTCTCCACAGTACATCGATGTTGTCGCCAGTGGTCGGCGGAAGGTGCACGTGCCCGTCGACCTGGGACCGGACCGCCGCGACGCACTGATGCACGCCAAGACCGTAGGATCCTACGCAGTGCCGTAGGGGACCGCACCGCCACTTCCCAGCAAATTAGGGACACTGTTGCTCCTGGGGTATTGGTGAGGACCATTCGCAACCGTCTCCATGAAGCTGGGCTACGGTCCCGCACACCGTTAGGCCGTCTTCCGCTCACGCCCCAACATCGTGCAGCCCGCCTCCAGTGGTGTCGCGACAGGCGTGAATGGAGGGACGAATGGAGACGTGTCGTCTTCAGCGATGAGAGTCACTTCTGCCTTGGTGCCAATGATGGTCGTATGCGTGTTTGGCGCCGTGCAGGTGAGCGCCACAATCAGGACTGCATACGACCGAGGCACACAGGGCCAACACCCGGCATCATGGTGTGGGGAGCGATCTCCTACACTGGCCATACACCACTGGTGATCGTCGAGGGGACACTGAATAGTGCACGGTACATCCAAACCGTCATCGAACGCATCGTTCTACCATTCCTAGACCGGCAAGGGAACTTGCTGTTCCAACAGGACAATGCACGTCCGCATGTATCCCGTGCCACCCAACGTGCTCTAGAAGGTGTAAGTCAACTACCCTGGCCAGCAAGATCTCCGGATCTGTCCCCCATTGAGCATGTTTGGGACTGGATGAAGCGTCGTCTCATGCGGTCTGCACGTCCAGCACGAACGCTGGTCCAACTGAGGCGCCAGGTGGAAATGGCATGGCAAGCCGTTCCACAGGACTACATCCAGCATCTCTACAATCGTCTCCATGGGAGAATAGCAGCCTGCATTGCTGTGAAAGGTGGATATACACTGTACTAGTGCCGACATTGTGCATGCTCTATTGCCTGTGTCTATGTGCCTGTGGTTCTGTCAGTGTGATCATGTGATGTATCTGCCCCCAGGAATGTGTCAATAAAGTTTCCCTTTCCTGGGACAATGAATTCACGGTGTTCTTATTTCAATTTCCAGGAGTGTAGATTGCTACTCACCACATAGAGGAGACATTGAGTTGCAGAGAAAAAGAATGCTAGAATTTTTCTCTTTGTACTTGTCTGCGATTCAACGCCTCCACTAATTATTAACATATGTTTTATGTGCATTTTTATGTAGCGGATGTATCAATGTAATTTTCCAGTCTTCTAGAATTTACTCAGCTTGCCAAGTGTTTTGTATGACCAATATAATTGCTTTTTAAGTTTTTAGGCGTAGCTGATTTCAGGATTTCAGCAACAATTTCGTCTTCACTCGATGTTTTGTTATTTTTTAAGCTTTTAATATGTCCAGCAGTTTCCTCTTCATTTGGTACTGTTGAATCTGAATTTGCTTTTAGGGGAATTTCTGGCTGAAATCTTTCTGTGGGTTCAGAGAAATTTAGAAGTTTCTAAAATATTTGTTAAAAATTATCTGAATTTTCTTGGTTGTTGCATGCCAACTCTCTATTTTCGTTATTGAAGTCCTGGTATTGGTTTTTTGGAAGTTGACTGTTTCCATATTGTCTTTTTGTTTGTCTAATTAATTTCAAAGTTTCTTTTCTAATGCCAGGAATGTGTCATGAGTATTTTCTGATTTGTGACTATTCCCTGTTTTGAACACCTTGTGCCAAGATTTTATTGCCTATTCACTATCTTCATTCCTCCAAGGATATTTTATCTACCTCCTTAAAGGAATTTAGTTTCGAGGACTGTTCATGAACTTGGTGAGTTGTTCCCAGTTTTACACTTGCATTTTCTCATGTTCATTTGCCAGTAACAATGACTGGATTTAGTAATATTGAATTTCGTAATCACTGACATCCTTCTGCTGAGTTTTTTGGGTTTAAAATTCCAGTTCAGTTGGAATGAAGATTAGAGTTAAGCATTCCATTGACAATGAGTCTTTAGAGACAGAAAACAAGCTCAGATTAGGAAAGAATGTAGGAGGAAATCGGCCATGACTGTACCAAAGCACCACTCCAGCATTTGCCGTAAGCAATTTGGGGAAACTGCTATAAATGAAAATATGGGTGTCTGGATTTGAATCATTGTTCCCCCAAATGTGAGTCCAGTGTGCCCTGAGTCCAGTGTGCTAATCACTGCATCACCTCACTTGGTAATTTCACTCAGGCTAGGTGGGTGTCTGTGTCAATATTTGCTCATTTGTATAGTAGAACATTTAAAATATCCTTGAGAGACTGCTCATTTTGGAATTCACCTATATTTTTGTCGGATGAGTGCCATGTCTGTAGTTTTAAGGCTTATTTCTTAAAATGGTTGACAACTTTGAAGCTGAAATTTCTACAGTTCTACAAGTCTCTTTCCATTTTGATACGTGCACTGGGAAACTGCCAGTTGTTTTCCTGTATTTGTCACTTTCCTTAAATGTGATTAGAATTTTCATATAAATTTGTGGAAATGTTACAACCTCTCATGACTTATTTACTGTTCCTGGGTTTGTTTATGTATTAATTACTGTATGCATTTCATTTGCTGATTTCAGGCAAATTGGCGTTAATCTGTTGTTCGCAGACTTTACTTCAATTATGCATGTCAGAATGTCTTGTGAAACTGCAAATGCAACCATTTATAGTACTATTAAGGATTCTTTTGTCTGTTTTGATTTTCAGTAGTCTAATTTCCAGAATATACTGCATCATCGTCTGGCCATCTTGTTTCTTGCACAGTTAAAATTTTAACTTTTTTGTTCTGTAAATCTTTCTCTTAATTTGTAGAGCTTCAGGGCTTTAGGAGTGAATTAATGTTGATTCCGCCAAGGAATTACTGGTCATACGAAAGCAGATACAGATATGTGAATGCTTTATTATTATATGAAGAAATGATATACTTCAATAATATTGTTCAGTTTTTTATTTTCTGCTAGCTGAGAACCTGACGTTACGCATTAAGTATTTATTCCATTTCTACTAGTCCATTGTTGTGCTTCATCCCACATGTGAGCGGCAACTTGGCTGTAACAGCATGAGTAAGGAACACTGCATGGTGGATCTGTCAGTGAGATGTGGTTCTAGTTACCTTTGATTGTTCTTCTTCCAATACAGTTGCCTTTCAGTTTTGTTCTCGTGGTCTGGCTACTCTGTACCGTAGCAGTAAGTGAACTTATTCCTCTTGACTTTGTGTCTAGGCAGGGTGATGCTGTAAAAGAGTGTGTCAGTACTTCCAGCTATTGAATGATGAACACATCTTCAACGATAATCTTCTTTATTGTTCCAACTATTCACATCAATTGTGAAGGCAGATCCAAATATCAGTAACTCATAAACTCAGACACACGGATCAATATGTCCGACCACATCCAATTCGACTTAAGATATAAGATTTACAGTCTTCATTTGTCTTGAGCATTTACTTAGTAGAACACTAGACTCTTGCTGGATTAGCGGAAGTGCTGGATTATTGAGTGTGTGAAATTTATTTTATTCATCTATTTTGTTTTTCATTTATTTTGAAAACATAGGGGATATAGTGTACTGTATTTCATTAAACCAAAGGATAAAATTTTAAATCACAGAGGATATACTTTATTAAATCAAAAAATACATTAATTTTCAAAGAAATCTTAGACATTGAGTGTATACTGTACATAATTACACAGTCATATCACTCAATATGAAACATGTCCCTGATTTTTATCTGTCACAATGATGATACGTGATGGTGGCATGCTTTATCATGCAACCGCTTTACTAGCATTACATCGGTACTGCACGTATCTGGTTGTCGCATAATGTGCTCCAGGAAGACCTCGGCAGCTTCAGCACCGGCAGTATGAGAAATCTTCATGCTCTCTCCTCCTGTGTCCTCTTCTTCATCACTTTCACCATTACTTTCTAGCGTGATTTTGATTACTTCTTCATTTGTTAAAGTTAGGTCCATATCACAATTTTCCTCATTCAGCAACTAAGTAACATCTCCATCATCAATTTCTTCTCCTCCTGGAAGGTTGTGGGACATGTCAGTGTACAAAGTAATTGATAATTCCAAATTGACTGGCTCATCAGTGTCACTCACTACTCAGTAAACCTCGGCATCAGTGGACGGCCACAGCTTTCTCCAGTTCTTCATTATGGTAGCAGTCTTCATTTTACCCCATGCTTCGGCTGCTTGGAAAACAACATCACGTATGTTAATTGCTTTCCACACCGTCAGCATAGTCTCGATACAGTTGTTTTCACTTTCGTTCAGCAAGGAGATGAGAAGTAAATGTTGATAATGACATTTAATTGATTCCAAAATTCCCTGGTCCATGGGCTGAATTAGGGCTGTCACACTGGGTGGGAGAAAGAGTGCTTGTATATGTATACCATCAGACTTTAGAGAAACATCTGAAGGATGACTGGGAGCACTGTCAGTTATAAGGCTAGCTTTCAATGGAAGCTTTTTCTTCTTTAACTCTTTTCTCACTGCTGGTACAAATGTTACATGGAAGCACCGAGAGAATATTTGTCTGTCCATCCACACTTTCTTCAGAGTGCAATACTGAACTTGTAGAGTATTTATGTCAGTGTGTTGAAAACAACGTTGATGTTGGGATTTTCCAATCACCATAAGCGGTAGTTTATGATTCGCATTTGCATTACAACACGCCATTAATGTTTGTTTCTGTTGCTTGTAACCACGAGCTTTCTTCTCGTTCTTGGAAGCTAATGTTTTTGAAGGAAGCATCTTGTAAAAGAGTCCTATTTCATCAGCATTATACAAGACATCAGCAGTTAAATCTTGTTCCTCTATTATCTTCTGTACCTTGCTTACAAACTCATCAGCATCCTTATCGTCAGCTTAGAGACTTCCCCCATTGACTGTCATCTGCCAAATGCCGTGTCGTTTTTTCCAGTTTGATAAACAACCTTCACTCACTGCAAACAAGTTACTACCACCAAGTTGTTTGTTAAATGCAGCTGCTTTTTCCTTTATAATTGGGCCACTGACTGGAATTCCTTTACTGCATTGTTGTATGAACCATCTATAAACAGCTACGTCCAGTTCTTCATTCCCACTCTTTCGCATAACTTTCCGTTTTCCCAACTCACTATCCATTTGTGTTGAGTACTGTCACATAACATCATCTTTCTTTTTGATGTCATAAATAGTTGCTCATCCAACATTGAACTCAACAGCAATGACTTTCTGTGAAGAACCTTGCTTTAACTTACCAAAAATTTCGAGTTTCTGCTTGAGGTCTTTTAGAAGACATGATTCCGAAATGTAAAGGAAGCTACAATTCCAAATACAGTATATAAAGCATTGTTTAATTAAGCATTGTTGTGCACGATAATTCATTGTGCATGTGTTTTTAGATGTACGCCAAATTACTGAGAGGCCAGACTACTGAGGGCCTGATTAGCGAGAGCCTAGTGCATGTCCATTTCCTCTGAGGTGTTTGGGACATCTTCAAGGGATATCCACCAAGGTAACCTCTGCTATGTTACATTACTGAATATTGCATCACCTGCACAATTCACAGATATGAATGTATGCAGTGGATTATTCTCACTCCAGAAATGTTTATAAGAGACATGGCCATCTTTCACCAGCATGAGCATCCTCAGTGGAACATACTCATTTTGTCAAGTAATCCATGTCAAACTACAAATTCCCCTACTGAGATGAAAGATGACACGAACATTCCTTTACGCACTCTTTGCATTTAAATATCACATATTGGTGTAATGGGACATACCCTTCCATGGTCCTCATGGTCATTTGCAGAGTATAGATGTTGATGCAGATGTGACGCTGTTCAGTCTTCTCTACTGAACAGATGTGTCACAACTTCGCTATCGCAGACCCTGTCTATTGTTAGTGTGGAGAGTAAGAAGAACAAGTGAAAGAAAGAAACAATAAGTGAAACAAAGAAAACGAAATAGTAAATTTTCATTGGCATCTCTATCAACAACCCATAAAGAACCTCCCATATAACATTAATAGAAATCCTACTATTTTGTATTGTCCCTCTTTTACACACACACACATCAATAAGATACGTACATGCTTCTTATGTGAGAAACATACTACATATTATTAATACTTAAATAAATACTGAAAATTTCAGTTATCAGCATAGCACCTTTTAATGATATATCCTTGCTTTTACGAATAAGGATACAATTTAGTTATTAAATAAGCTAGAACAGTAAGAGATACAGAATATAGAACACTGGAAGGGGAAGGAATTGCTTTGGAGAAACAAAAGAAGAAATACCCAAGCCATTAACTCGAACTTCCAATGGTGGTTATTCTGCTGAATTTGCAAAACTGTATTGACATTGTATCATGGTCTGTAACTAGATCAATCAGGAACAGTGCCTTAGGATGTGGTATTCCACCACCTTAGAAGGTCTGCACTAGTGCGGAAAGAACACAATCATCTCTTTCTTTATGTTGGAACTATGATGGACATATTTTACTAAAACTAAGTCATCTACGTTAAATTTAGGTACATGAGCTATATTGTTAAACTTACGTAGTCTGCTTTGGGCTGACTCGTGTAACTTGCTACTTATCATATTGTCTGTTACTGCTGCCTCTTCTTCCTTCGCAGGGAGCCATCTAAAGAATTTTAATAGTGGCTCTCCTATAAATATCTTACGCATTATCTCTACTGGATTACCCATTCAATATGACCTGGAGTTCTAGTATCATCTTTGTCCATATGGTATGTTTATGGGAGCAATACGCTCTGCATAATCAGTCAATATCTTTCATTACTCTTTCACATGTATTATATTGTGGGTGATACTTTGATATGGTTACATGATGTTCTCCTTCCCATAGCATAAACTCTTTAAAATTGGTAAACAGTGGTTCATTATCATTTGACAATATTTTACGTTTTCCTATATCTCTAAAATAGTTATTTAAACAATTTGCTACTGTGATTCTATTAGTTTGCTCAACTGGATGAAGTTTTGCATCACCTTGGTTCCCAGAACTCCTGAAGATAGGTGTTGACTGTGGATATTGTATCACAGACAGTCTCTTTGACTGTTCAGAGATGTCACTAAACCCGCCCAAAGATGAAAGCAACCATGCATGAGAAGCGCCTATTAGCCGGAGGAGAAGCGCCTATTAGCCGGAGGGGGTCTGACAGCCAATCAGTTCCAGTCATCCCACCAAGAAGGAGATACACAGCTCATGTCGTCTGTAGTTCAAACATGCCTAGATGGTCAATACCATTCAATTGCGTCCACATTGTTACTTTGTGCCAGGAAGGGCTCTCGACAAGGGAAGTGTCCAGGCATCTCGGAGTGAACAAAAGCGATGTTGTTCGAACATGGAGGAGATACAGAGAGACAGGAAACGTTGACGACATGCCTCGCTCAGGTCGCCCAAGAGCTACTACTGCAGTGGATGACCACTACGTACGGATTATGGCTCAGAGGTACCCTGACAGTAATGCCACCATGTTGAGTAATGCTTTTCATGCAGCCATGGGACGTCATGTTATGATTCAAACTGTGCGCAATAGGCTGCATGATGGGCAACTTCACTCCCGACATCCATGGTGAGATCCATCTTTGCAACCACAGCACCATACAGCGTGATACAGATGGGCCCAACAACATGCCGAATGGACCACTCAAGATTGGCATCATGTTCTCTTTACCGATGAGTGTTGCATATGCCTTCAACCAGGCAGTCGTCAGAAACATGTTTTCAGGCAATCCAGTTGTGCTGAACGCCTTAGACACCCTGTGCAGGAAGGTGGAGGTTCCCTGATGTTTTGGGGTGGCATTATGTGAAGCTGACGTACGACGCTGGTAGTCTTGGAAGGTGCTGTAATGGCTGTTCGATATCTGAATGCCATCATCTGACCAATAGTCAACCATATCGGCAGCATATTGGCGAGTCATTCGTCTTCATAGACGACAATTCGCACCCCCACCGTGCACATCTTGTAAATGACTTCCTTCGGGATAACGACATCGCTCAACTAGAGTGGCCAGCATGTTCTCCAGACATGAACCCTATTGAACATGCCTGGTACAGAGTGAAAAGGGCTGTTTGTGGATGATGTGACCCACCAACCACTCTGAGGGATCTCACCGTTGAGGAGTGGGACAATCTGGACCAACAATGCCTTGATGAACTTGTGGATAGTATGCCATGATGAATACAGGCATACATCAATACAAGAGGATGTGCTACTTGGTATTAGAGGTACCAGTGTGTACAGCAATCTGGACCAGCACCTCTGAAGGTCTCGTTGTATAGGAGTATAACATGCAATGTGTGGTTTTCATTAGCAAAAAAAAGGGTGGAAATGATGTTTGTGTATTCCAAATTTCTGTACAGGTCCTGGAACTCTTAAAACCAAGGTGATGCAAAACGTTTTTTAATGTGTGTATTTCAATAAACACTTTACCAGCGCAAACATACAAGTGATGATCACTCTACCCATACGTAGCTGGCCAAATAAATCTGCTTCTGTAAGGTCACGTAACCCTCTGGGTACTACGGGATATTGCTTGTAGTTTATACCGCTATTGTCTTCTTTGACCTTTTGACATATATTACAACTCTATAATATTTTAATTACTTTTCGACTACAATTCTTAAAATAATAAAATTTATTCATATGTTTTATGCACATTACATATTTGAAAATGTCCATAACCTTTGAGTATGAACTGTATTAATTCATCCTCAGCACACCGAGGTATGCATAATTTTCAACATTGTAAATGTGATTTTCAAAGTAAAATATCATTTTGTATTGTCCATGAAAGTTGTTGTAATGGCACCAGGGAATCCTGTTTATGCTGTTGGTATTTCTTACTGAAGTATTCATCACCTTGCTTTATCTTAAGGGCTAAATTGTGTACCTCGGTTTTGGTATATGTAATATCTAAGAATTAAATGCTAATATCACCCCAGGGCCCTTAGTACACCGAGGTATGCAATTTCAAATTGTTTATACGTAATAGTGGTGTACGTATTTCATCAGGAACATAGTTCTACGAGCCTTTTATATAGTTAATCTCTAATGGAAATTGCTGTATGTATAGAACACACCTCATCAAGTGATCATGTAGTAGTCTGTCTCCCTGACAAAGCCTAATGCATGGTGGTCAATATATAGGGTGGTCCATTTGGTCGTGAACGGGCCAAATATCTCACAAAATAAGCATCAAACAAAAAAACTAGCTTGAAGGGGGAAACCAGATGGCACTATGGTTGGCCCACTTGATGGCGCTGCCATAGGTCAAACGGATATCAACTGCGGTTTTTTAAATATTACATATTTCTTTTGTACGTAAATAAATATGAATGTTTTAATTGTACCACTTTTTTGCTTTGTGATAGATGGCGCTGTAATAGTCACAAACATATGACTCACAATTTTAGACGAACAGTTGGTAAAAGGTAGATTTTTTAAATAAAAATACAGAACATAGGTACGTTTGCACATTTTATTTCGGTTGTTCCAATGTGATACATGTACCTTTGTAAACTTATCATTTCTGAGAACGCATGCTGTTACAGCGTGATTACCTGTAAATACCTCACTAAAGCAATAAATGCTCAAAATGATGTCCGTCAACCTCAATGCATTTGGCAATACGTGTAACGACATTCCTCTCAACAGCGAGTAGTTCGCCTTCCGTAATGTTCGCACATGCATTGACAATGCGCTGACGCATGTTGTCAGGCATTGTCGGTGGATCACGATAGCAAATAGCCTTCAACTTTCCCCACAGAAAGAAACCCGGGGAAGTGAACGTGTGGGCCATGGTATGGAGCTTTGACGACTATTCAATACCACTTCAACTAAATGCAAGCTATGTGCCGGGCATCCATCATGTTGGAAATACATCACCATTCTGTCAAGCAGTGAAACATCTTGTAGTAACATTGGTAGAACATTATGTAAGAAATCAGCATACATTGCACCATTTGGATTGACATCGATAAAATGGGAGCCAATTATCCTTCCTCCCATAATGCCGCACCATACATTAACCCGCCAAGGTCGCTGATATTCCACTTGTCGCAGCCATCGTGGATTTTCCGTTGCCCAACAGTGCATATTATGCTGGTTTACGTTACAGCTGTTGGTGAATGACGCTTCAACGCTAAATAGAATGAGTGCAAAAGATCTTTCATTGTCCCGTAATTTCTCGTGTGCCCAGTGGCTGAACTGTACAAGATGTTCAAAGTCGTCACCATGCAATTCCTGGTGCATAGAAATATGGTACGGGTGCAATCGATGTTGATGTAGCATTCTCAACACCGACATTTTTGAGATTCCTGATTCTTGCGCAATTTGTCTGCTACTGATGTGTGGATTAGCCGTGACAGCAGCTACAACACCTACTTGGGCATCATCATTTGTTGCAGGTCGTGGATGACGTTTCACATGTGACTGAACACTTCCTGTTTCCTTAAATAACGTAACTATGCAGCGAATGGCCCAGACACTTGGATGATGTTGTCCAGGATACCGAGCAGCATACATAGCTCATGCCCGTTGGGCATTTTGATCACAATAGCCATACATCAGCACGATATCGACCTTTCCGCAATTGACAAATGGTCCATTTTAACATGGGTAATGTATCACAAAGCAAATACCGTCCGCACTGGCGGAATGTTACGTGATACCACGTACTTATATGTTTGTGACTATTACAGTGCCGTCTATCACAAAGCGAAAAAAGTGGTCCAACTAAAACATTCATGATTCTTTATGTAGTACACAAATATGTAATAAAAAATGGGGTTTTCTATTTAAAAACACACAGTTGATATCCATTACCTATGGCAGTGCCATCTAGCGGGCCAACCATAGTGCCATATGGCTTCCCCCTTCTAGCTAGATGAGTTTCCTTCTTTGTAGTTTTTTCGTTTGATGCATATTTCGTGAGATATTTGGCCTGGTCAATATCAATGGACCACCCTGTATATACTGCTAACTATTTTTGTATCCCAAGTCAAAGTTTGAAATTTCTTTATGCTCCATATGATGTCAAGCAGTTCCTCCTCTGTGGCTGTGTAATTCATATTGTGTTTAGTTAAACTATGAGTTGTAAAAGCAATTGTTCTGTGTTCCCCTGTTTCCTGGTCCCATTCTCCTTGGAATAATTCCAAGGCTACACCATATTCTGAGGCATCTGTCACTAATTTGAAAGATTCATTTACCACAAGATGCTTCAAAATTGGTGCATTAACAAGCACCTGTTTGGTAGAGCCAAACGCTTCTGCTATACCTTCATTCCATATCCATATTTCTGTCGGTTTCAACAAACTCACTGTGGATCATTCATAACCTGTCCACATATATAATAATGACAAAACCCTCCTAGTCCTGGGAATGAACGAAACTACCTAACATTCTATGGTTCTGGACAATGTTTAATAGTTCTTATCCTGTCAGTGTCTGGTTTTATATCATTTAACCCCGTAGGGTTTTAATTAACAGTGTACAGTATTTTTCCCATGCTTTCAACATCAAGAGAATATTATCACCACATATAAGTAGCTCTTCTAATAGTTCTCTTCCTAATGCTCAAATAAAAACTGACACAGAGATTAGACCAAGAGGTAAGATGCAAAATTGATAAGATTTTCCATCGAATAAGAAAGCTGTATATTTCTTGGAGTTTCCATGGAGACTTGCCTGCCAATATCCAACCATTAAATCCACTGAAGTAAAATACTGGGTCTGCTTGAATTTGGCTAACACTTCATCGATACTTACAGGTCTATACCTTTTCATTTCTACATGTTTATCAAGTGTACAGGCATGCCTCCTATGGCTTTTTAACCACTAACAGTGGATTATTATACACACTACTACTCTATTCAATCACCTGATTGTCAACCATGTTGTTAATTTCATCCTGTACTGCAGATCTTGAACTTAACGGCATAGGATAAGGTTTGTAAAAGAATGGGTTACTACTCTTCATCTTAAATTGACAAGTGTAACCTATGATTCCTGGCTTGCTGGAGAAAATAGATTTGTAATAGGGTATTCGGCCGTTTCCTGGAAATTGTCTTAAATGATTAATTATGTCATTTTATGCTTCTAACATGCTTCTTTTTCTTCTTGAATTTCATAAGATTTGAAAGCCCACTAAAACGCCCCATTTGAGATATGTTATGCCTGTAATGTTGCTGGCTAGCTCGCTGCCCCTACTGTCATAAAGCTAAATCACAGTGATGTCTTGTTTTGGAATTTACGTTACAAATGATATGCAGTTCCGTATTATACAAATACATCTATAAAAACTTCTGAAAAGTTGTTTTTGATTGTTCCAGAGAATGAGAAGATGCTTAAAATGTGGTTTCTCTGTACCAGCAAACTTCCATCATGTGGACGCACAAGTTCATTAACTTCATTAAAAATGTGTTGTACTGTCAAGTTAACATTAACTTACATTGGAGATATGCTTTCGCACTGTTGCGTGAAAGACAGTGTCCTAGCGAAGATTGTCATTTTTAACCCCCCCCCCCCCTTTCCCCCCACCTCCCACACACCAGAATTATTTGGTGGTACAGTTGTTAGAGCGATAACATGTCGAATTTTATAAGGTGATGTCCATAGATCACTGGTTTGAATCTTACGCTGCATGCACAGTGGCACCAACAATGGTTGTCAGACACTGTCGCCAGAGGTCATGCAGTAACGTCGGCCAACAGTGTGGTCATAGTGCGTCTGATCTCCTCCAACAGTTTTTGGCAGGGTCGAGGAGGTTACCGTAAGTTATGTTAGGTTAGAATCTAATCTATGTATGAAGTAGGTTGTATTTTAACCTCAAAGGGTAGGGTAGATACCATGATGCCTCTGTAGTTGGATATGAGTGCTGCATAGTGGCTTCCACTATTCCAAAGACACTGAATGCATATGAATGAGCTTTCCTGTCTCATGGAAAAAGGGGCAAGTACTAGACACTCTGTACTCAGTTATTGGAATAACCAGACAAGTTTTACGAATATGTGAGATGACGGGAGAAACATTCTGTTACATCATCATCATCATCATCATCATCATCATCATTTAAGACTGATTATGTCTTTCAGCGTTCAGTCTGGAGCATAGCCCCCCTTATACAGTTCCTCCATGATCCCCTATTCAGTGCTAACATTGGTGCCTCTTCTGATGTTAAACCTATTACTTCAAAATCATTCTTAACCGAATCCAGGTACCTTCTCCTCGGTCTGCCCCGACTCCTCCTACCCTCTACTGCTGACTCCATGAGTCTCTTGGGTAACCTTGCTTCTCCCATGCGTGTAACATGACCCCACCATCTAAGCCTGTTCGCCCTGACTGCTACATCTATAGAGTTCATTCCCAGTTTTTCTTTGATTTCCTCATCGTGGACACCCTCCTGCCATTGTTCCCATCTACTAGTACCTGCAATCATTCTAGCTACTTTCATATCCGTAACCTCAATCTTGTTGATAAGGTAACCTGAATCCACCCAGCTTTCGCTCCCATACAACAAAGCTGGTCGAAAGATTGAACGGTGGACAGATAACTTAGTCTTGGTACTGACTTCCTTCTTGCAGAAGAGAGTAGATTGTAGATGAGTGCTCACTGCATTAGCTTTGCTACACCTCACTTCCAGTTCTTTCACTATGCTGCCATCCTGTGAGAATATGCATCCTAAGTACTTGAAACCGTCCACCTGTTCTAACTTTGTTCCTCCTATTTGGCACTCAGTCCGTTTATATCTCTTTCCCACTGACATTACTTTCGTTTTGGAGATGCTAATCTTCATACCATAGTCCTTACATTTCTGATCTAGCTCTCAAATATTACTTTGCAAACTTTCAATCGAATCTGCCATTACAACTAAGTCATCCGCATATGCAAGACTACTTATTTTGTGTTCACATATCTTAATCTCACCCAGCCAGTCTATTGTTTTCAACATATGATCCATAAATAATATGAACAACAGTGGAGACAGGTTGCAGCCTTGTCTTACCCCTGAAACTACTCTGAACCATGAACTCAATTTATCGTCAACTCTAACTGCTGCCTGACTATCCATGTAAAGACCTTTAATTGCTTGCAAAAGTTTGCCTCCTATTCCATAATCTCATAGAACAGACAATAACTTCCTCCTAGGAACCCGGTCATATGCCTTTTCTAGATCTATAAAGCATAGATACAATTCCCTGTTCCACTCATAACACTTCTCCATTATTTGCCGTAAGCTAAAGATCTGGTCCTGACAACCTCTAAGAGGCCTAAACCCACACTGATTTTCATCCAATTGGTCCTCAACTAATACTCGCACTTTCCTTTCAACAATACCTGAGAAGATTTTACCCACAACGCTGATCAAAGAGATACCTCTGTAGTTGTTACAATCTTTTCTGTTTCCATGTTTAAAGATTGGTATGATTACTGCTTTCGTCCAGTCTGATGGAACCTGTCCTGACTCCCACGCCATTTCAATTATCCTGTGTAGCCATTTAAGACCTGACACTCCACTGTATTTGATGAGTTCCGACTTAATTTCATCCACCCCAGCTGCTTTATTGCACTGCAATCTTTTGACCATTTTCTCCACTTCCTCAAATGTGTTCCTATTTCCATCATCATTCCCGTCCCATTGATTGTACATCAAAATCTGAAACATTACTGATCGTATTGTCACCTACATTGAGCAACTCTTCAAAATATTCCCTCCATCTGCCCATTCCCTCCATTCACCAGCAGTTTTCCTGACCTTTCCAGAATACTTGTCATTTCCTTCTTACCTCCCTTTTGAAGACTGCTAATTACACTCCAGAATAGTTTTCCAGCAGCTTGACCCAAGGTCTCCAACATGTTTCCAAAGTCTTCCCAAGATTTCTTCTTGGATGCTGTAATTATCTGTTTGGCTTTGTTTCTTTCCTCAACATAACTTTCTCTGTCTACCTGAGTTCCAGTATGTAGCCATTTTTGATATGCCTTCTTTTTCCTTTTACAGGCTGCCTTGACTGTGTCATTCCACCAAGCTGTTTGCTTCATCCTATCTTTACACACTACTGTTCCAAGATATTCTTTGGCCACTTCTAGTACTGTGTACTAGTACCTTGTCCATTCCTTTTCCAGTGACTGCAATTGACTACATTCAACTGACTGGTACCTTTCTGAGATCACTGTTATGTACTTGTGTCTGATTTCCTTATCCTGAAGTTTCTCCACTCTTATCCTCCTACACATGGACCTGACCTCCTGCACTTTTGGCCTCACAATACCAATTTCACTGCAATATGAAATGTGTTAGTTAAATACAATTCAGAAACATTTAATTACAATTTCATTGCGACAATAGACACTGATGAAACTTATAGCTGTTTTTTTAAACAAATTTTGCATTATCAAGAAAACTTGAATAGAATTTTTTGTGTTTATGTCATGCAAAATTTCGGGTTATGTCGCGATTATCGGGACTAACATCTACATCTACATCTACATTTATACTCCGCAAGCCACCCAACGGTGTGTGGCGCAGGGCACTTTACGTGCCACTGTCATTACCCCCTTTTCCTGTTCCAGTCTCGTGTGGTTCATGGGAAGAATGACTCCCAGAAAGCCTCCGTGTGAACTCGAATCTCTCTAATTTTACATTTGTGATCTCCTCGGGAGGTATAAGTAGGGGGAAGCAATATATTCGATACCTCATCCAGCAACGCACCCTCTTGAAACCTGTACAGCAAGCTACACCATGATGCAGAGCGCCTCTCTTGCAGAGTCTGCCACTTGAGTTTGCTAAACATCTCCGTAACGCTATCACGCTTACCAAATAACCCTGTAACGAAATGCGCCGCTCTTCTTTGGATCTTCTCTATCTCCTCTGTCAACCCGACCTAGTACGGATCACACATTGATGAGCAATACTCAAGTAAAGGTCAAACGAGTGTTTTGTAAGCCACCTCCTTTGTGGATGGACTACACTTTCTAAGGACTCTCCCAATGAATCTCAACCTGGCACCCACCTTACCAACAATTAATTTTATATGATCATTCCACTTCAAATCGTTCCGCACGCATACTCCCAGATATTTTACAGAAGTAACTGCTACCAGTGTTTGTTCCGGTATCATATAATCATACAACAAAGGATCCTTCTTTCTATGTATTCGCAATACATTACATTTGTCTATGTTAAGGGTCAGTTGCCACTCCCCGCACCAAGTGCCTATCTGCTGCAGATCTTCCTTTCAGCTAAAGAACAAGTTTTTTCAAGAAAAAGGTCTGCTGGGACGATAATATTCAGTTGTGTGACAAGAACAGACACTACAGCAAGTATGCAAAACAAAGAAAATTTAAATTTGACACTATTTTCTCTTAAATATGTTCTTTAAGTGGACAACGAAAATACCTGTGATATCACTCGGCGGCTATCTTGATTGTGGGATCCAAAATAGATTATAGTGATACGGGGGGCTAACTCAGCCGCAAATTCAGTATAGAATCTGACAGGGATTCCACCGGGCCCAGGAGCTTTGTTCAGTTTTAATGAGTTCAGCCATTTCTCAATAATATTGACACAAATACTTATTTCATTCATCTTTTCAGTGCTACAAGGATTAAAAAGAGGCAGTTCACCTGGCTTGTCCTTTGTGAAGAAACATTTGAAAACGGAGTTAAGCATATCAGCTTTTTCTTTGCTACCCTCACTGTCTCGTCCACTAGGGACTGGACACTGACTTAACTTTAGTGCCACTAACAGCCTTTACAAACTACCAGAATTTCTTTGTAGAGCACTTGCCCGCGAAAGGCAAAGGTCCCGAGTTCGAGTCTCGGTCGGGCACACAGTTTTAATCTGCCAGGAAGTTTCATATCAGCGCACACTCCGCTGCAGAGTGAAAATCTCATTCTAGAATTTCTTTGGTTTGTGTCATTGGTTGGTTGGTTGGGAGTGAAAGGGACTAAACTGCAAGGTCATCAGTCCCTTCATCCATTAACCGGCAAACTAGGAATGGTTGTCAAAGAAAGGAGGCAAAAGGGAAATCTTGGAAAGTTTAAATGTAACTAACCCAATCAAAAACAGAGATGAAAGCTCAGAAAAAAGACAGCACAGACAAGATGTTAAGAGATCAGTCATGACATGGCACGGAATAAATGAAATGAAAAATGAATAAAGAGAAAGAAAGGGAAGGATGGAGGTTACACTGGGCCACCAAGCAAGGGCCGCCAAGTGACCACGGGGTGGGGGTGGGGGCAGTGGCAGGTAAATACGGGCCCCTCAATTGTGGGGCCGTCGGCATTGCCACCTGCGATGCCCCCTGACAATGACTGTCCTATGACAATGTAATTAACCAATTTGCCAGAAAGAATAGGTGCACAGAATTCATTGTTTAAGGAAGAGAACCACAACTGTAAATTTTTTATATAATAAGATGGCATTGCCTTGTATATGTGTATAATCAGTTTAAACAAAACTTTCTTAAGCTTTGCATGTGACTCGATTATTTTTTATCACGCTAAAAATAAAGGTAGCTCAAGATATGTTTGGCGCCCCCTCCTTGAGGTTTTTCTGTATCCACCACTGGTTGGGGTGGAACAGGAGAGGGATGCACCTCACAAAGCCTTCAGGCGGTCAATGAGGCCAAAAAGCCCTGCCTTATAGGGATGAATAGTCACCAACTTCACAAGCAAAATGCAACACCAGCTCAGCCACTTTGGCATCATCTGCTAACACCAGATGTAGCACATCATGAAGATTAAGCCTCAAAGCAGCCAAATTAATGCAGAGTGTGAGTAAGTGGGTTCTGCATCAGCACTGAGGAGGATCCTTATGCCAGAGAATGTGGCTGCGAGTCAGCCAAGTGTGGCCAATGTGGAGTCAACAGAGAATGATGGATTCCCTGTGAGAAGTGAGCAGGGAAGACTGCCACGAGGTCATGGTTTCCTTAATTTCCTCAGGGCAGACCATTCTGAGTTCTAGGCTTGCAGCAATCGATGGCATATAAACAACCAAAGGTCTGGTTCTGGGATCCCCATTTCAGAAATAGCATCCTGGTGGCTAGCTTGGCCAACTCACTAATTTCCCAAAATCACCACATGACAAGATTCAGATTCAAATTCTTTATTTGCCATTGACCACATGTAGTGAAATAGGCTTTATAATGATGTCATGATACATAAAAGTTGCTATATTAGTTAGTGTTTACATTATAAGTTCAAATTATTTATGCTACATTAATCAGTTGTACAGTAGTGCAACCATAGACTTAAAACTCAATTTCTGTGTTACAAGTATCCAAGAACTCTGTAAGATTGTAGTATGAAATGTCTATCAACCATTTGTGCAGTTTATTTTTAAAATTATTGAAAGGTGTATTGAGTGTAGTATGTGGTAATTTGTTAAATAATTTCATACAGTTTACTTTGTGACAGTTGCCTGTTTTTGTCAGCCTATGCCTAGGAATCTCAATATTCTCTTTGTTTCTGGTGTCATGAAAGTGTATGTTCTCTCTGGTGTTAAATTTTGTTCTGTTCTTTTGAGCACATATCAGTGATGCATCAATGTAAAGATTTATCACTGTCATTATTTCCATTTTGATGATTAAGGGATGGCAGTGTTTCCTTGGACCAACCTAGCACATTATTCATAGCACCTTTTTCTGCATCAGCAGTACATCACTGACATGACTTGAGTGGCCCAATAGTAACAGCCCATAATATATATGAGACTGAAATATTCCAAAGTAAGCTGTTCTGAGTATTTGTTACTCACTGGATCAGGCAGTTTCCAGATGAGATAGGACACCCCTGATAACTTTTTGCAGACCTGCTTGATATGGGGCTGCCAGTTAAGTTTGGAATCAATGTGTATTCCACGCAGTTTTTTGGGTTTTGGTTCTGCCTCTTTAGCCGGTCCCAACTGCAGTTGCTGAGTTTTCTCTGGATTACATAGAAGTTTGTTAGCTGAGAACCACTTTAGTATTAAGCTAAGACTGTCCTGTGATTTCTGGTGTAGCTTTGATAAATCTCAAACTGTGCTGATTAAGGTTGTATCATCTGCATAGCAGATAACTGACTCAGGCCCAACATAAGATGGCAAACCACTAATTGCAACAATGAAGAAGAAAGGACCATGGACAGAGCCCTGAGGCACACCAGATGTGGCACTATTAATACAAGAGTGTCTATTTTGAATTGACACAAATTGTCAAAAACTGAAAATGTAACCAAATTGTGTGCCGGACCGAGGAAGCAGACGAGGTACTGGCAGAAGTAAAGCTGTGAGAATGGGGTGTGAGTCGTGCTTGGGTAGCTCAGTAGGTAGAGCACTTGCTCGCGAAAGGCAAAGGTCCCGAGTTCGAGTCTCGGTTCGGCACACAGTTTTAATCTGCCAGGAAGTTTCAAATGGAAACCTTTTGTCCTACCTAACATGTCTTAAATCTAAAATTGCACTGTGTGGAGATTTCAACAAACATATAGGTGATGGAAGCACTAAAGAGAGAGTCTTCATGACTTTGATAAATAGCTATGGGCTGTTTGTTGCAAACCGACTGCCAACAAGAGGTGACGCCTGCCTAGACACAGTTATCACTAACCTCAATACCTGGGACTATAATATCAGTGTAGTTGAACCAATGATTGCTGACCACAGTGCATTAGTAATGGAAATAAGTATGAAATGCTCAAGTCAACTGCAACCAAGCTCATGGCACTCCAGTTATACATTTAGTAAAAGGATCATAAAAGAAAAAAAGGCTAAATGACCTTAAAATAGCCCTGTCAAGTGTAAACTGGCAGCAAAAAATTGCAGGAATGGGGGCCAGTGCCTTATTCAAATGTCTGTTCCGATCATTAAAAGCTAAATTTGATGATTTATTTCCAGAAATCCACAAGAAGTATCCTACAGGCAAAGCTAAAGGAAAGAACAAACCTACTACAGGGAAGATGTGGTATACCCCTGAGCTAAATAAACTAAAATGCATTGTGCTAATTTTCAGGGACCTGCTTCATTGTAGCTATGTAAGAGCCAAACGAATTTACAGAAAGCAAGTGGAGGAGGTAAAAAAGAGATACAATGACAGGTTCATTAAAGAGGCTCACAATCCATGCAAAGCAGCTTGGAATCTGGTAAACGAGTGCAGAAAAAAGCCCACCTCAGCCTTAAATTCCGGTAGCCCTGACATCTTCAATCAGTACTTTGTTAGGATAATGAAAGATAGTATTAATGAAATACCTGACTCAGGCTTAGTTCGAACAAGTCAAATGAGAAACATAACCAGTAGCACTTTTGAAAACAGGGAGGAAGTACACCCTAAGGATATCGTAAAAATAGTTAAGTCGTACAAGAACTCAGAGAGCGTAGATATCTATGGTATGTCTTGCACAATGCTGAAGATAATTATTCTAGAGCTTGTTCAACCATTATCTACAGCAATTAACAAATGCTTATCCTCTGGTGTCTTCCCAAAATTTCTTAAACTAGCACAGACAGTACCAATCTACAAAAAAGGTGACCCATGTGAAGTGTCCAGCTACAGACCAATTTCTATCATTCCTATTCTAGCTAAAGTTATGGAGTCTGTTATGAAACTCCAGTTACAGAATTATTTCGAAGTAAATAAGCTCTTCCAGGACACACAGCATGGTTTTCGCAAGGGAAAGTCAACGTTTACGGCAGCACTGGACTTAACCAGAAAAATAAGGCAAGGATTTGAAGATAGAGAAAGTGTGGCACTGACACTCTGTGATCTTAGCAAGGCATTTGACTGCATTTCCCACAAGATACTGCACAATAAATTGAAGTGTTACAGTGTCAGAGGTGTTGTTCTGGCAACTTTTCAGTCTTATCTGGAAAACCAGAGACAAGTGGTATCAATTCATGGAGCAACATCACAAGAACAAAAGCTGGAATATGGAGTACCCCAAGGGTCCGTCATAGGGCCTCTCCTGTTCCTTATTTATGTCAATGATATGTGTTACAACAACAATATGTTACAGTTTGCTGATGACACCAACCCTTTTACCAAAAGAAGAACTGCTGCAGAATCACTCCAAGAAACAGATGTACTCTTCCAAAACATTAAAGAATGGTTCATCAAAAATAAAATGAAAATGAATGAGGAAAAAACACATCATCTGATATGCACCCTTAACAACATCGGATGCCATGATAATATGGAGGCTGTCAAACTGTTGGGCTTCATGATAGACAGGAAACTAACAATGAACAAACTCACAGTGTACATGTGCTCGAAGCTCTCCCGTGTAATATACCTTCTGAGGAGGTTAAAATGTGTATTGAGTGACCAATATTTCATAACAGTATATTATGCCCTATTCCATACCCACATCAATTATGGCCTACTGTTATGGGGACATTCTGCAGGTTGTAAGGATGTGCTAACTCTACAGAAAAAAGCTCTCAGAATAATCACATCAAGCAAAAGACAGGAGCACTGCAGGCCCATATTGAAGCAGTTAGGAATTATGACAGTCTTCAGCCAGTATGTGTTTTTATGTCTCATCAGTGTGAAAGAATACCAAGGAGCCTTCAGCATGAGGCAAGATATACACAATCACAATACCCGTAACAAGAGGAGCATCGAAATATCCAGGTATCGACTGACGGGAATGCAAGACAGCTTTCCAGTGGTTGCCCTAAAGATGTTCAACTCACTGCCTCAAGAAGTGCAATCCCTGCTGCTAGGAACATTCAGAAGGAGAGTAGCACAGGACCTGAAAGAACGCCCATTGTACTTCATTGGTGAATTCTTTAATAGTGACCAAAGTGAATGGACAAACAAATATTGTTTCTATTAAGTATAAAGGTCTTAATTTTGTGAATATTTTTTTAAATGTATATATGTAATTAATCTTGATGCAGTCTGTCCAGTCATGACTGGTAAACGACACAGATCTAGTAATAAAGTTATATTTAGATAAGAGTTGATTATTTCAAACTCTGTATTATTTATACCGTATTACATTAGTTTGGCTAGTAGGATGTCAAAGGGGATACAATCAAATGCCTTACTCAGATCACAAAGTTCACATGAGACTGTTTGTTTATTTTCTAATGCAGTTAATGTCTGATAAACTATTTCAAGGACTGCAGAGGTGGTATGTTTCCCTTGTCGACAACCATGGGGTCTATTACAGAGAAGGTCATACTTTTCAGAATATTTGCTTAGCTGTTAGTGGAAAATTGCTTCAAATATTTTGGAAAAGATTGGTACAATAGACACTTGTCTTTAGTTTTCAGGGAGGTGTTTTTCCCCCTTTTTGTATATAGGTATAACTTTGAAAATTTTGAGCTGATCAGGGAAAACTCCAACTTCTAGGCATTTATTCATAATAAAAGCAAGTGGACTACACATGAGGCATATTGTCCTTTTTATTGTGTAGTTAGATAGCCAGTAGTAGTCCATGCTTTTAGAGTTTGATAATTTTCTAACAATATTTATTATATCTGTGGGTGTGACAGGGTCCCTGTGAAATTCATGCCCTTTAAGTAGCTGATCAGCAAATATGTCAGTTGCTGGTATGTCTGACTGTTTAATTTTCTATTTTAATTCCTTTACTGTAGTTGTAAAATATTTAGTGAGCTCTTCTGGCTCAAGTAGATGTATGGGTCCAGCCAAATACTACTGGTCATCCAGGTTGATAGAGTGCAGAGATAAGATCCTGGATAGCTGTAACCAGTGGGTGATGAGAGTAGCGCTGGTCTATAACCTGAACGCTGATAAGGGAGTCACTACCGATTAGCATACTCTTTACAGTATAAGAATGAATGTAGCTAAGGGCTGGTTTAATGGACATCAATTCAGCAGTGAAGACATTGCAACTGTTTCGGAGGGAGTGCAGTGCAGTGCACCATGCATGTGTGTGTGCAAGGCCTGTTTATCTGTCGACTCTTGAGCGATTGGTGAATTCCATCCAGATATGTCTCAAGTGCAGCCAAGAACAGGTGGCAACAAATTGTGGAGTCAATGGAATCGTTTGGACCAAAGGAAACCTGGAGACAAATCCGAGGTTGGGTCATAAGCCATTGGGGCAGACGTTAGGCCTCCCTCACCAGAAGTGTCAGTGGAGAAAGTTTCAGTTCACTTCCAGGGAAAATGACACTGTATTTGGGATGTTCAAGAAACCTACGAGCATGTGTTGCATAATCCAGCAGCTGTTGTTGGCACCTGATAGGTAATGGAGGGACTCCAGCTTCAACTAGTAAACTGTTCACAGGACTAGTTTGGAAGGCTCCTGTCTCAAGTCAGACCCTACAATGATGAAAATGGTCCAGAATCCATAATTCTGAGGATGATGTCTGATAAACTATTTCAAGGACTGCAGAGGTGGTATGTTTCCCTTGTCGACAAACATGGGGTCTATTACAGAGAAGGTCATACTTTTCAGAATATTTGCTTAGCTGTTTGTGGAAAATTGCTTCAAATATTTTGGAAAAGATTGGTACAATAGACACTTGTCTTTAGTTTTCAGGGAGGTGTTTTTCCCATATGCAAGGCTCTCATACCCAAGACAGGACAGAATCAGAGCTTTGTAGAACCACAAAAGGGCAGAGCGACCTGCACCCCCAGCTAGTGCTATTGAGGCAGCAAAGCACTTTCACTTAAGCTGGTGAAGGTGGGGAAGGTGAGAAAGCCTCGCCAGCCGGGAATCAAAGACCTGTCCCAAAAAGCAGTGTCTCTCAGCTACAAGAAGCAATTGATCATCTAGGTAAAGCTCTGGGGTGGGTGGGCAGTACGACAGTGACGGAAGTGCATTACATGAGTCTTGGTACCTGAAAACTGAAAGCCCTGAGTGAGAGCCTATGACTGTGCCCTTAGTATGGCACCCTGTAGCCCATACTAGAGGAACTATATAAATTGTTGGCATGTAAGGAAGGTGCTACTCAAGATCTCACAGCCGCCACTAGACAACTGATGGCCACCACAATGAGGGGGACGCTCTGTACAGGGCCCTGTGTGACCCTGTTCTTTTGGATATGGAGGGGGAGGAGGGGGAGTTTTGAGTGAAGCACCCACTTGACCCCAGAAAGTATGATGTGACAAATCGAAAGTAGACCCCGGAGACCCCACTTATGTAACGTAGTAAGGATGTGATGACGGCATGTTGTATCATAAGCTTTCTGTAGGCCGAAAAAGACAGTGATGAGGTGCATATGATATGCAAAGGCTGTCTGTGACTCCAGATGAACCAAATTATCAGCAGTGGAGTGGCCTTTGTGAAAACTGTCCTGAGATGCAGCCAAAAGGCCCCGAGACTCAAGGAGCCAACACAGCCACTTGCTCAACATGTGTTCAAGCAACTTACAGAGAATGTCAGTAAGGCTGACTGGGTGATAATTGACTACCTCTAAGAACTACAGTGCTTTCTCACCACTGATATGGGAACTCACTCTTGTTCCAGATCCGATTGAAGAGGCCAAGGATGTGATTCTGACAGTCAGTTGGGAGATGTTTCAGCATTTGGTTGTGGATGCAGTCTGGCCCCGTGCCCAGGAAAAGGGCTAGTGCACTGGAGAGTTCCCATTCAGTGAATGGAGCAGGTTGCGGGAAGTAAAAAATAAGCTCATTCACTCCAACCACGATTTTATGAACCAAAAGACTGGGTGGTAGTTCTCAGATGCAGATGCGCAGACATAATCCTCAGCGAAATGTTTGGTGAAAGAGCCTGGATAAATGGTAAAACCTAAGGAAATACTTTGGGACTGGAAGCCGTAGAGGCATCTGATCTTTGCCCATACCCACGATGGAGAGGTATGTGATCCAATGATGGAAACATACTACTGTGTCCAGACTAAGTGCCTGCAACTATTGCTTCCCGCGAAGCGGACCGGTACAGCGGGCCCTGGACCGAGTAGGGGTCAGCCCGGTCGGTCATCCCGGAAACACAGACGCTTCCCAGAGACCACCAGGAGGCGTCCACGGTGCCGCAAAAGGTCGCTACAGCCGCACACCTCTTTCCTTCCGCTCGACACGTGACTGCAAATAGAGCCAGCCGTATCCATATGCCGAGCAGCATTTAGGCTGCTGCAGGAGCCTGGAGAGGCAGTTCACACCGAGCGAGCCCACAGGTGTCATCATAACCGCCGTGTCATCGGCCACTGCCGCCAGCGTACCGGAGCCATCCTCGCAGGGCCTCTACTCATCCTCGGACTCGGGTGACGGCAACGTGGACTCCGCGCCGCTCTTCACGAGATGCCTGGGGCTCGGTTTGGTGAAGTTGTATGGTTACTACAGACAGTTTATATTTGGAAGAATCTCTGATTTAGTTATTGGTAGGCTTGGAGGATCAGTCCTACCTCAAGAATATTGTTTTGTAAATTTTGAAGAAAGACTTTAGTTTAAATAAAAACGCTATAACTCACACTCTGAGATTTTCCTATCCTCGTACAGCGGATATTTTACATACCATTCCCAGGGTTCTTGCTTTCATCATTTTATGAGGCAGCAGATGTGGGAACAGAGTCGTTTAAAGGCAATGAAGTTTTCCCGTGAAGGGTGTCAGTTATGGCACTGGAGAGCCTGCCTTCATTCTGTAATGGCCACATCGATCTCTGGGGTCTACCAAGGTCTTCTGTTGGTGGCATCCCCAAGAAGTGGGGGTATGCCCAGGAAGAGAGGATGGCTTGATTGGCAGCCAAACGAATAGCTGCCATTATGTGCTGAACAGCTGCATCGATACTGCATTGCAATAGGGAGCTAAGGACAACAGCAAAGGTGAACTGATCCAGTCAGCATTACAGAGAGCCCATCTGGATGGGGTTTAGGGAGCAATGATGAGGGAGGTACAGGAAGATCAGGTCATCGTGGACCCCCACCCTCCCAGTGGACAGATGGTAGAAGACCAGGGCTGCAAAAGGAAAGATCAATGGCCGAATAAGTTCTGTGTGTCACAGTGAAGAGTGTGGGGCACCAGAGTTCAAGAAGTAAAGATCGAGCTGTGCCTATTAAGTTTCGATGTCTTTACCACAGCCAGTGATAACTGTTCCACCCCTCAAAAGATTATGGCCATTGAAGTCACCCAAGTCTAGGAAAGGTGGGAGGAACTGAGAGAGCGATGCGGACAGCACATTCTGGGACACAGCATCATCGGGAGGGAGATAAACCTTACAGATGATAAAATCCTGATGTGCCCTTACCCCAAAAGCCATAGCCAGCAAACATGTATCAAGGAGCACAAGATCACTATATAGAGTCCAGCACATAAATACACTCTCAACCAGATACCTTCTCAAAGTCAGTAAGATTCTTAAAATAACCTAGGTAGCCACAAAGGCAGTGGTCCAAGTTGCTGGAAACCATGTTTCCTGGATGGCAATACAGATTGCAGGATAAGTGCTTGCTATAGCTCAGCCAGGTGGTGGAAAAATCCGTTACAATTCCACTGGAGGATAAGACTGTCTAAACACTGTGGGGCTGTGAAGCAACCAGGGGAGAGCTGGTTATGAAATAGGGTCATGTGCTGCCACTGGTTGAGATGTCAGGGATCCACTGACACATGTTCTATGGCACATTGCCTGGAGAGATCTGGTGCCTCAGGGGCCATTGGAATCTCCACCTTGGGCACAGAAGGAGGCTGTGCAGTTTCCAGTTGTGTGGAGACCACCAGAGTTTCCTTTGCCTTTGAGGACTTCCTTTTGTCCTTCTTGTCCTACTTCTCCTTAGAAGATGAGAACTGGGAAGGTTTCCCTGAAATGGTTTCCAGGACAGAGGAAGAACAAAAAGTCTGACAGCCTGTGGTTCCTTCAGCCACAGGCTGGCGTCTGGCTGTGGACCAGCAGGAACCATGGAAGGAAGAGTCCAAAGGGACCTCTTGCTAGCCAGAGAAGCTGGAGGAGGATGAGGTGCCTCCAGCTGGGGGATGGGGACTGGTGTCCTCGGCAGGTGGGGGGCCAACACTCCTGAAGTGGCTGCAGTGGAAGCACCAGAAGGACCACCGACCACCTCAGGGGCAGGTATTAGTGGGCACCTCTGAAGGCCCACTGGTGCAATGAGAACTACATACACTAAAAGCATCTCATTGGAGGAGGATTACAGGCTTCATGTCACATGGGTAGACCATCATGTTGACTTTCTCAGGCATCGTACCACCCTCAAAAGTCAAGATGAAGGCCCCAGTAACAACTCTGTTTTCCCTTGGTCTCCTATGGACACAACAGATGAAGTGCACACCCCATCACTCTAAGTTGCCTTGCAGCTCATTGTCAGATTGCAAAAGAAGATCATGTTGGAAGATGATGCCGTGGACCACACTGAGGCTGGAAGATGATGCCCTGGACCACACTAAGGCTCTTGTGGGGAGTGACAGTCATGGGAATGTCACTCAACTGTTCATAAGAGAGCAGCACCTGTCACTGGGAAGGAGATTACGTTTTAATCATGAGGGCACTAATCTTCACCTTAGAGATGGCTGAAACTTCCCAGCATTTGTCTTCAATGTGTTCAACAAAAAATAATGGCTTTATGGCCAAAAAGGTTTCCCTCCTTGGTCCTGGTACAGACCAGATATTGGAGGGAGGATTTTTCTCCTTGCCGTCTAGTCTGAGGTCTTCCCACTGCATGGCCAACATAGGGAACGCATTGTGATCATACTTTATTGCATCATAAGAGGCCTTTCCATTTGGAGAGACTGCTGGGGCTGTGTGACCACTAGCGGGAGAAAGTTTAAGTTGCTTCATGTGCTATCTATCTGCAATGGTACCACCCACTCGGAAATGGGGCTCTTCCCATGGGTGCCACCCAGCCAGTAATCCACTGCTGGAAGTACCCAGTCACGATGGGCACATACTCCATGCTGTACATGGGGAATGTGCAATGCATGGCACCAATAGTGCGATCCCTGCAGGGTCATGGGCTACCAACGTGCAGGTACTTAATGACTTCCCCCCCCCCCCTCCCCCCCCCCCCCCCCCACAATGGGATGGCTGCCACATTGGGTTTTGGGCATACTGCAACAACAGGAAGGAACAATGCCAGGGTGGAAGGGTACAGGGGTGGAGCATACACCACAGAGGGCCACTTTCCCTGCATGACACATATTTTTGTAACATTGGGAAAAGATGGCAGGCCAAACCCAATAATGGGGACCAAACAATAATCAATGGAAGGTGAAGGCAGAGCCAGGAGTGAAACTGGATATCAAGTCCAAAATTGTGAACCAAGTCCATGCAGGGTCTACACCAAATGGACCATCTGACAGAAAGTCAGAGAAGGTAAGAGAGAGTCAAAGTGTTAGTTTGCAGCACAGAAAGAGGAAGCAGTGCTGCAAAGGCTGGGGCCCTGTGGTAGCCAAGCACGTACTCACTGAAGTGTGGTGAGCTCCTGGGGAGTCAGTTTTGTGAAAGATCATTTGACAACATTCTGCTACGGTAGTCACTGAAGGCATCACGCAACTGCTCTCTTGATAGCCAAATGCGTGTCATTAACCAGCTCTCTATCTATAGTTGTACACTTTGTTTTAGACCTATTATGCAGTAATCTTGTTTCCTTAGAAATTTCTTTACAATGACTGTATACCATGGAGGTTCCCTCCCATTATGAACTGTTCTGCTTGGTACGAGGGCAGTTCAATAAGTAATGCAACACATTTTTTTTCTGAAACAGGGGTTGTTTTATTCAGCATTGAAATACACCAGGTTATTCCCCAATCTTTTAGCTACACAACACTATTTTTCAACGTAATCTCCATTCAATGCTACGGCCTTATGCCACCTGGAAATGAGGGCCTGTATGCCTGCACGGTACCATTCCACTGGTCGATGTCGGAGCCAACGTCGTACTGCATCAATAACTTCTTCATCATCCGCGTAGTGCCTCCCACGGATTGCGTCCTTCATTGGGCCAAACATATGGAAATTCGACGGTGCGAGATCGGGGCTGTTGGGTGCATGAGGAAGAACAGTCCACTGAAGTTTTGTGAGCTCCTCTCGGGTGCGAAGACTTGTGTGAGGTCTTGCGTTGTCATGAAGAAGGAGAAGTTCGTTCAGATTTTTGTGCCTACGAACATGCTGAAGTCGTTTCTTCAATTTCTGAAGAGTAGCACAATACACTTCAGAGTTGATCGTTTGACCATGGGGAAGGACATCGAACAGAATAACCCCTTCAGCATCCCAGAAGACTGTAACCATGACTTTACCGGCTGATGGTATGGCTTTAAACTTTTTCTTGGTAGGGGAGTGGGTGTGGCGCCACTCCATTGATTGCCGTTTTGTTTCAGGTTCGAAGTGATGAACCCATGTTTCATCGCCTGTAACAATCTTTGACAAGAAATTGTCACCCTCAGCCACATGACGAGCAAGCAATTCCGCACAGATGGTTCTCCTTTGCTCTTTATGGTGTTCGGTTAGACAACGAGGGACCCAGCGGGAACAAACCTTTGAATATCCCAACTGGTGAACAATTGTGACAGCACTACCAACAGATATGTCAAGTTGAGCACTGAGTTGTTTGATGGTGATCCGTCGATCATCTCGAACGAGTGTGTTTGCACGCTCCGCCATTGCAGGAGTCACAGCTGTGCAAGGCCGGCCCGCACTCGGGAGATCAGACAGTCTTGCTTGACCTTGCGGCGATGATGACACACGCTTTGCCCAATGACTCACCATGCTTTTGTCCACTGCCAGATCACTGTAGACATTCTGCAAGCGCCTATGAATATCTGAGATGCCCTGGTTTTCCGCCAAAAGAAACTCGATCACTGCCCGTTGTTTGCAATGCACATCCGTTACAGACGCCATTTTAACAGCTCCGTACAGAGCTGCCACCTGTCAGAAGTAAATGAAACTATACGAGACGAAGCGGGAATGTTTGAAAATATTCCACAAGAAATTTCCGGTTTTTCAACCAAAATTGGCCGAGAAAAAAAATGTGTTGCATTACTTATTGAACTGCCCTCATATATATGATGTGATTGACACAGTTAAAGGATTTTGATGTCACAGAACATGTCATTAGCCTCTAATTTGTTATCTAATGAATTAAATACCTTCCCTATATGGGTACTTTTAAGGAACCCAAACTGTGACTTGGACAATATATTATTTGCAGTCAATTGCTTAAGAAGATGCTTGAACACAACCTTCTCAGATATTTTTGAAAAAACCGCCAACAATGAAAGTGGTCAATAGATTGATGGTATCTCTTTATCTGCCTTCCTGTAAAGAGGCTTAACTGCAGCGTATTTTAGCCAGTCTGGAAATGATAAGAGATTGATTACAAAAATAATTTAAGACAGAATTCAACTCATATGAACACTCTTTGATTAACTTTGTTGTTATGTGGGCAGAATGAGATTTTCACTCTGCAGTGGACTGTGTGCTGATATGAAACTTCTTGGCAGATTAAAACTGTGTGCCGGAACGAGACTCCAACTCAGGACCTTCGCCTTTTGCAGGCAAGTGCTCTACCATCTGAGCTACCCAAACATGACTCACGACCCATCCTCACAGTTTCAATTCTGCTTGACTACTACCTACCATACTTCACAGAAGGTAGGAGACAAGGTACCGACAGAACTGAAGCTGTGGGGACGGGTCGTGGTTCGTGCTTGCGTAGCTCAGATGGTAGAGCACTTGCCAGCGAAAGGTAAAGATCCTGAGTTCAAGTCTCGGTCTGGTACACAGTTTTAATCTGCCAGGAAGTTTCATATGAGCACACACTCCACTGCAGAGTGAAAATCTCATTCTGGAAACATCCCCCAGACTGTGACTAAGCCATGTCTCTGCAGTATCCTTTCTTCCAGGAGTGCCAGTTCTGCAAGGTTCACAGGAGAGCTTCTGTGAAGCATGGAAGGCAGGAGACGAGGTACTGGCAGAATTGAAGTTGTGAGGACGGGTTCGTGAGTCATGCTTGGATAGCTCGGATGGTAGAGCACTTGCCCATGAAGGAAAAAGGTCCAGATTTCGAGGCTCGCTCCGGCACACAATTTTAATCTGCCGGGATGTTATTATAACCCTTTACAATACTTTGATTTTAACAATTTTATGATGGATGCAATGTCTCTGGGAGAAGTGAGTGTCATTTCAATTTTACTAAAGTTATTTGTAGACACTGGTCTCAGATTGCACTGTTTACTGCACCTGATAGACCCAAGCTGTCAGTAACAGAAACAAAGTACTTGTTTAAGAGGTTTGCAATACTACATGCACTTGTTACCAAAGTCTCATTAATTTTTAGAGCTATTTGTTCCTCTTCCTTTATGGTCTCAACTGTCTCTGTCTTCACTACATCCCAAATAGTTTTTATTTTGCCGCCTGATGTAATTATCCTTTTCTCATAATAAAGCTGCTTTTCTGGATTATTTGCTTCAGTATTTTGCAGTATTCTTTGTAACATATTACAAGGCTAACATCAGAGCTGTTTCTAAATAGTAGATATAGTTTCCGTTTTGTCCCTTATGATATCTTTATTCCTTGTGTAACCCATGGTTTATTTTTAGACTTCTTTTTGCTTTGAGTTACCTTTAGGGGTAAACAATTTTCAGATGAGGAAGTAACTGTACTAATGAATGTAAATAATTATGAAAAATCTGCCTCGATTGCACAAACTACCTGGTGTTTACCTAGGTTTCTGCATGGGTAACCATGCCTACTTCAGAACAAATATAAAACAGCTCACCTAAATAGGCATAGTCAAAGGTTAAAATCAACACCTACAGTGGCAAGACCCCATAAATTTTTTTTACAAATAACACGGTACATATGTACCAAGTCAATAATGTTACTTATCTCAACCCTGTGTGTGCTGCCTCGCCCCAGCCAACGTACGATGGTCACGGGCTCTCCCTAATAATGTGACCATCGTACGTTGCCTGGGGCGAGGCAGCACACACAGGGTTGAGATAAGTAACATTATTGACTTGGTACATATGTATCGTGTATTTGTAAAAAAATTTCCCATAAGTTCCTGTATGTACAACAATAAACTAAAAAAATAATGCTAAACCAGAAAAATCACAGCTCACTCTACGTGTAGAACAGAAAACTGCACCAGTGAAGTTGATTCATCGTGTTGAGAAGCTGTTGCAGGTGGCTGCTACCCTAGCAATGAGCCACTGATGTGATGTGCCTCAAAGACTCATGTCGCTGTAGTCAGAGTGGCGAGTTGAACTGCTGTCTGTCATCCAGTCCACCTGCTGTTATCCTGTCTTACTGTTCCTCACCAAACCCACCGCAAACTCGTCCATGTCGTAATTGGTATGTACCGTAAAACTTGGTAATACTGATCATTTTTGGTTATTTTTCACTGCATTTTCCATGACATTAAAATCTTATTTACATAATTTTATACTTAAAATGTGTGAATCTTTCTCATCCGTTTGATGATAAAAAAAAATTGAAACAAGCAAATATATTGTGAGTACAGGAAAGAAATCATTGATCTGTGTTACCCCATGTTGTGGAATATTTCTGATCAGAGGTTTATTTTGCTTGAGTATTGGTATTACTCTTTTTTGTAGATTGCAATGATCAAAATTTTACGTTTTAAAAAAAATACAAACTTCGCTGTAGCTACAAAATAGAATATAGGCCTACACATTTAAATATATGACCAAGAAGAATAAAAAATTTTAACACGCAGCTCAACACTCAGATTTAAACACTTGTTTCATTACAATCAGTTCTACTTCACAGCAGAAACATCAAGGTCAGAGAAAGTAAACTTCCTTCATTTGCAAGATATCAGTTCCATCTCTGAGGATGTGTTCTTTCCTTATGCCCATTGCATCTGCAACATCTGGGAATACAAAAAAGGCTGTGGCTCCAGCATTTCTTTTTCACATGAAATTAACTTCAAATAGTCTAGTCCAGCGAAACTGTCAGAAAAAAAGCCTGTACCTTGCAAAAGGTGGGGTAGAAGATTTTATTCTTTTAATTCGTTCATATTGTTGGAAGGGTTAGAAAATCAAGTTTTGCCAACAAAATTTCTCTTGGGAAAACTTTCTGCAGTCAAAAAAACTTCGACAATTTCGGACTTTTTTCAGTTTTTTCAAAATATCTCAGTTTCATTTGCTACTATCGCTTTAACGTCTATTTTCTTTTTTAAAGAGCACAAAATTCTCTACAAATTTGATTCTTACCATTTTTTTCTACTCCCAGTATCTAAGGCACTACAGCACGTCAAAAAATACGTTTTTCAAATTTCGAGCAAAGTGGCAAATTACCTAATTTTTGAACATTGTTGTTTCAGTTTCTATTTGTGTAGTATAAACATATTACTCATCATGTTATTCATTGGAATTTACCATCTCACTCTGTTGCAGGGCCAGTAACTACGAACACATTCATGTCAGATTGCGTGAAGTTTATTTGTGTTACAATATGTAATACGATTGCATGCAGGTGCCGTACATTTTCTACAGTTGGTTGACGTTAATGATCAGTTATAAGAAAAAGTATGTAGGAATTGTTCTTTAGCGGACGAAAGCGTATTTATTCTTTGGCGGGTGGAAGGCCATTATCTCTGGTGATTGTTCACAGCGCATTGACAGCTGTTAGCACACAACAATAAGGATCCTACAGTTAGGAGTTGCTTCCATTCAGTATATGTTGTGGTGCTGAAAATGAGTATGTCTGACATGAATTTGTGTTTCATTTGCGAAAAAACTGTGGTGAGTGGTGGACGCAATGTGAAAAAGAAAGGATTGAGCACACTTATCAATTGTAGTGCTAAATGCAGGATGTCTGCTCACACCCGTTTTTTGAAAATGCTCAGTGAAGTGATGGTGCATGAAGCATGCTACAAGAAGTACATTAATGATCGAATGATAGCAGCCAGCCTTCAACATCTTCATGAACCAACAGGCGTGCTACGTCGGTCGCAGGAAAAAGGTCAGTTCAATTGCAAAGAGAAATGCTTCTTATCTGCAAAAGGGAATTCTGATGACATTTTAACCAAGCAGTTAAGATTGCCATATGCCAAACGAAATTTTGTTTACAAAGTAATGAAATAGCAAGTGCAATCGACAGTATTAGAACAGGCTAAACAACATGGTGATGAATTTGGTCAACAAGTGATAGAGCGGATTCAAAATGTAAATGATTTGGTTGCTGCAGATGGGTGATACCACAGATTTTGCTACAGAAAGTTCTTTCACCGTGTTTCAGCTACTGGACAGAAACGAGGTTACCGACCTGCAACACAAGTAGATGAAGGCATGGAGGCTATATTTGCCTACCTGGAAACCAATACGGAAGAATGTCAGTTTTCTACGGACGATCTGTTAGAGCAAATACCCACATCACCTCATCCTGATATTCGAACTGTCAAGGCTCGCCTTTTCCAGAAATATGGAGACGATGTGGTGATAGCTGAAACAGCTTCAAAGCCAGGCACAAGAAGATGCTGACGTTATGATTGCAACACCTGCCATTTCAAGAACCAAACATTTTGGAAGTGTTTTCATTGTAGGAGAAGATGTTGACCCACTTTTGCTCACGACCGGTTTGGGGAAAGGCATTGAAAACTTATTTTTCTTAAAGCCAGGAAGAGGAAATGCAGAAAGTGGTTTTCCACTGAATCTTACAAGTTTGACAGTGAATATATTCTGTTCACTCACGCCTTTAGCAGATGTGATACAACATCTGCTTTTTTTGGTCAAGGAAAAATTAAGTGCTGCAATATTGTTGCGAAAAATGAACACCTAATCTCAGCGCTTTGCACGTTCAATAAACCACATGCTACCCGTGAAGAAATAATAACAGCAGGAGAACAGGTTACTATCGCATTGTATAGTGGAGGTGTTAGCAGTTCCCACACACTAGACCATTTGCGGTACCAGCTATTCGCCAAGTCTGCCACAAAAAGCAAACTGAATCTTGCACGGCTGCCACCTACACAAGATGCTGCAGAACATCATTTGTTGCAGACTTACCAACAAGTCCAAAGTTGGATGGGAAACTGGAAACCTCCTGAGAAATGGGGCTGGAATCACAGTGACCACGGTCCAATACCCGTTATAATGAGCCAAGATCCAGCACCTGAAGCACTTCTTCACCTTGTTTCATGCTCATGCAAGCTGAACTGTGGCAGAGTGTGCTCCTGCAGAAAAGCGGGTTTGAAATGTTCTTCAATTTGCAAGAAATGTATTGGGGACAACTGTGAAAATGTGCCAAAATTTTTATATGAAGACAGTGAAGAAGATGTTACGGAGGATGTTGAGGAAACCGCTGACGAAATCATCGAACTTGCTGAGGCTGACTCGGTGTTTAAAGAAGAGGTCAATCAGGGATCAACTCTATGTACAGACTCTGAATCCATAACTCAAGGTATTTCTGGTGACACTGAGGAACCTGGCCCATCAAAACGTTGGAAGTGATGCTCATACCTGTCTCAAGTGCGCTAAAGTGCGATATTACAAGTATTACACACCCAGAACTGTCAACATTTTTTAGTAACTGACAATGCATTTTAATTGTAATAAAGCTACTTATTTTTAATGTCAGATGTGTGGCTTTTATACACAAGAATAATTAGCTACCTAATTAGGTTGCCTATTGCAGCTAATAATAGTTCAGTTTACTGAGACAATTTATTTTGTGTGTGTGTGTGTGTGTGTGTGTGTGTGTGTGTGTGTGTGTGCGTGTGTGTGTGTGTGCGTGCGTGTGTCTATGTCTCTTAATGATGTATTTTTATATTTATAGTTTTACAAATACCAGGGCTGAGGTGGACCATAGTGAACTTCAGGTAGAGATGTAAGAATCACAATAGTTGGGTGCCCAGCAATCCTCATGTTGCATACAGAGAAATAGAATACCTGAAAGTGAGGTGGTAAATTCCAACATATAACATGATGTATAATGTATTTATACTACACAAACAGAAATTGAAAAAATTGTGTTCAAAAATAAGGTATCTTGCCAGTATGCTCAAAATTTGAAAAATTGGTACTTTTTACACGCTGTAGCGCCTTAGATATTAAGAGTAGAAAAAAATGGCAAGAATCAAATTTGTAGAGAATTTTGCGCTCTTTAAAAAAGAAAATAGATGTTAAAGCGATAGGAGCAAATGAAACTGAGATATTTTGAAAAACTGAAAAAAGTCCGAAATTTTCGAAGTTTTTTGACTGCAGAAAGTTATCCCAAGAGAAATTTTGTTGGCTAAACTTGGTTTTGTAACCTTTCCAACAATATGAACGAGTTAAAAAAATAAAATCTTCTACCCCACCTTTAGCAAGGTATATCTACTATTTGAATGGACTAGTCCCAAAACTTGTCTGTTTTATTATCTGGCCAATGAAGTGTCAAATTCTTTTCTTTCCTGGTAATGGGGCAAGAACAATAGCACCATTCAACACATTCCTTTCCTGTTCTGACTGAAAGTTGAAATGGTATCTTTGAGGGAGAAGAGACATGATTCTAACAATTCGGAGCGTGTGACTCCACACTTTTCTCGTTATCCTCCATATCACCAGTGATCAAATCCTTAACCACAATGCCTTTCTCAGGAGGTACAGTCAGGTGCTTTGCACAACGGATAGGTGAGCTTGTATTTGGGTAACCAGCTTGGGCTTGCTCGAAATGTTCGTCAAAGGTTGCAGTCCAGGACATCGTTCTCATTTTTGGTAATCTGACTAACACTTCTTCAGCACAGAAAGGCATAATACCAGTTGTTGTTGGTGGTGGTGGTGATTTTTTTTTTCTTTTTTTACCCGATGTTACATTGGTCGCAGAATTTATACCTATTTTCATCAAAGTTTCTTTCAACAGTTTAGGAAATACTGACTTCTGCATTACTCTTCTGTTGGACTTCTTCCAGTTATCTAACACGCATCACCAAGTCATCTTTAAGGGGCGAAAGAATACCATGTCAGAAGGCTGGCAAAGGTGGGTCACATTTGGAGGCAGAAGGACAAATCTAATGTCATATTCCTCAAAAAGCTTGATGACACTTACCGAGAGGTGACTGAATAAGTTATCCTGGATCATAATCTTAGTTACTGCAATTTCTTGGCACTGGACAGCAAAATTATCATGAACCATGATTCAGACATGTTGAGATCAAACCACTGACTCATATTCCTGTTGTAACCAGCCCCAAAAAACACCTACCTCAGTCCAAGTATCATAAAGATGTTTACTTTTGTAAACAGTAATTGTGGGTAACATTGTTCCATCTGCAGCTGATGCCATTACATCACTGGAATTAGTTTTAGATGTGTCTAAAATTCTCTTGGGTTGCTTCAGGCCTCTTTTGACAAGCACCTTCACCTGACCTGGATCATCAGAAATATTTGTTTCTGTAAAATTAACTATAACAAACTCCATCCAATGTTTCCCTAAGATTATCACAATATTCCATTACGATCTCCCTCAAAACAGCTGTTGTAACTCTTTTTGTGTTCTCTCCATCAGTTCAGAGTTTCTTCTCAGAAAAGTATGAACCCTCTCTAATTCTGGTTGATTGTCTTTAAACTTCTTTTCCATTTTCCCTGCATGGTTAAGGTAAACCTGTACAATGTTATATACATTCTTGTTTCTCAATGGAAAACTGCACTTGGCACCTATCAGTAAACCCTTAACTAGCGTTTCCTCCTTTTTTGGTACACTCACCTTGTGTTTAAACTTATTCCGTAACTTATTGTTAAGGGTTGTGAATGGTACAGCAAACTCTTCTGATACTTCCCTGATGCCCATTTTCCCCTGATGCAGGGCCTTTACTGCATTTACCAGGAAAATGAAGTTGTATTTGTACTTTCTGCCAGACCAAAGTTTCTTGGCGTATGTTCTCACCATGATCATTATTAACTTATAATAAAACAACTTTCATATAAAGCCCTATAACTTCACAACAGTATTACTTAGAAATCTACGTAAATGTTCATTTATTTATTTATCTATTTATTTATTTATCTTACAGCTCGAAACATATATTTAACATGCATGGGCAATGTTATAATAATTACATTTAGATTATTGATACACAATATAAATACATTACATGCTATTAAGTAAAAGATCATTTAAGTATATTTAACATAGCATTCCTGAGGTCAAATCATGTCAGCACCATACTCATGGGCACTTCAATATAAGCCATTTTTTAACTCATTTTTAAAAATTCTACCAGAAAGCTGTTTCAGGTTGTTTGGCAGAGAATTATAAAATATTGCTCCCTGAATGAATGGGGTATTTGTTGTTAGATTCAATCGTCTGCTCACCATATGAAAGTCTGATTTTTGTCTTGTATTGTAATCATGGATTTCCATATTCCTGTTTGTCACTTTTTTGTCTTTTTTCACTAATAATATTGATTGAAACATATATACTGCATAGATAGTCATAATATTAAACTTAATAAACAGGTTTTTACATGAAGTTCTGGGTCTTACTTTTGCCATAGTTCTTATTACTCTTTTCTGCAATACAAATACCCTTTTTATATTGTATTGGCTACACCCACCCCACAATACAATTCCATAAGATAGATGGGGATACCCTATTTTTATTGCTTCGATATCTAAATATTGAACTAATCTCCTTAGTAAATACAGACTAGATGTTATTTTACCACAGACATGATCTGTTTGCTGATTCCACGAAAGTCTGTCATCTATATATATCCCCAGAAATTTACATTCTCAACAGTATTTTCCTGAATGTCCTCATTTAAAACAGTATTTTTATTTGAGCCACTTGTCTTAAAATAAATTAAATTAGTTTTGTTAATATTGACCCTCAGGTTTTCTTTTTCAAAATGTGTTTGGGCTTTTTCAACAAAATTCTGTACCACTGAATTTAGGTCATCATTACTACGTGCCCAGAAAACCCCAGAGGTGTCATCAACATACATAGTAATACGATGACTGGTGTCTAATACTTTTGGGAAATCATTCACGTAGCAAATAAACAAGAAGGGGCCCAAGATAGAGCCTTGTGGCACACCAAAATTTATATTTCTTATCTTTGATCTTCTTTTTTCGATTACCTCTCCATTATCATACACAACTTCTGTGCATTGTTGTCTATATTTAAGGTAAGATTCTATTAAAAGCAACAGTTTCCCACTGACACCATTATAAGTTTACTTAAAAGAGCACCATGATGGACTCTGTCAAACACTTTGGAAAGATCTAAAAACAGTCCTGCCGTTTTGTAACCCTCATTTATTTTCTCCATCAGACAGTGTACAAACTGTACTGCTGCAGATATGGTGCTCCGACTACTTCTAAAGCTGTGTTGGAAATCTCCTATCAAGTTATCCATATTATAGTGCTCGATTAAGATTTCTAGCATTATTTTTTCAATTAATTTACCAAAAACTGAGGTTAAGGCAACTGGTCTGTAGTTCTGGAGTTTTTTTCTTTCCCCTTTTTTATATAAAGGTTTAACTATAGCAAGTTTCAGTTTCTTTGGAAACACACCTTCTTCAAGTACACAATTTATTAGATGGACTAATGGTCTGGCTAACTCCCCCTTGCATTTTTTCAGTAGAAAAGGGGAAAATTCATCCCATCCAGCTGATCTTTTATTTTTTAGGCTGTCAATTAGCTGTGTTACGTCCTTGATGGTTACTGTAGGTAGCTTACAAGAGTCCCGTTCCTTTTCTTTATCATATTTAAACTGCCTCTCCTGTTTCATGCAAGTATCATTTTCAATAGCATCTATAAAGTAATCATTAAATATATTGCTAACTATATAAGGATCAGAAAAATTATCATTACGTATACTTAACTCTATATTATTAATTTTAGTTTTTGAATCAGTGTTCCTCATATCATTAACTACTGCCCAGCATGACTTGGGGACACAGTCAGAATTTCTTATCTGTTTACTAATGTATACCACTTTCCTTCTCCTTACTTCCTTGCGAAACTCATATTTATATTTTTTATAATACTCTTTATATGAATCAAGACTGGTTTCTCTGTGTAGCTTATACATATACTCCATTCCTTCTTTGAGTCTTTTCGTTTTTTCATCCAGTTTTACACGTTTGACTACTGGAAGTTTATTTTTATTTACATTGATCTTCTTTGCTGGGATAGTAATATCAATATGTCTAGTTAAAATTTTTACAAATACTTCCCATTTGCTGTCAACTCCCCCTTCTCTATAAACTGATTCCCAAGATTCTTGAGCCAAAGTTTTCTTTAGCAAGGTGATGTTGTATTCAGAAAATAATCTTCTATTCTCATATTTTTTATTTTGTTTAAGCTTATTAAGACAACCAATCACTAATAATTGTCCTAGATGATCAGATATGTGCCCATTTACAGTCTGTGCTGACACAACATTTTCATAATTGGTCATTACATGATCTATGAAACTGCTGCTTGACTCGTTTATTTTAGTGGGCACATGACCAAGTAGATCTTTAATATCATAGGATCGTATGCAGTCTTGTAAGCCTTTGCATTCCTGGCTGTCGCTTAGTGTGTTTATATTGAAGTCTCCTAACATTATAATATTTACTGTATTGCCAACTTTGCTTAGCTTCCCCAATACACTATCCAGTGCTTCCAGGAAAACCTCGAGATTACCAGAAGGGGCTCGATATATACCTACCACAATAAGTGGGACGGATACAATCATTAACTTAATTATCACTGCTTCAAAGTCTTTCTCAATACAATAATCATTAACCCATGATACTTTTTCTACAGAACTTATTAGGTTACATTTCCTTACGTAAGTAGCAACACCCCCTCCTTTTTGTCCTGTTCTACAGAAAAACGATGTAAGATTATACTCCTGTAACTTATAATATTGAATATTATGGTTAGCTTTTTGATGCTCTGTAACCACGATTACATGTGGAGCTAGATCTGTAACTAAGGCCTCAAATACATCGATTTTGTTACCCAAGCCCTCAACATTATAATGTAAAAATGATACATTAGTAAAATCATGAGAGGATGTATCCTTGTCAAGGTTAATATTATCACACAAATTGACAGTTTCTAAATTAGGAACACTGAGGGACTTTGTTATCCTAAAAAATCAACAGTCTTGACATTGCAGTGAGGAATTATTTCTGTTTGCTTGCTCTGCATGCATATATAATTATCACTTCTGTCTTTCGTGTGTATGACATCTGAGGTACAAGGTAGCAGATTTGAATTATTGATTTTTGTTTCCTCAATAGCTCTGTTGATGTCAGTTGCTAGAGTATTCTTACCCAGACGATTAAGATGTAGTCCATGTACAGTGAAGCTGCTTCTTTGATAACTGTCAAGGTCCAGCAGTCTCACATTTTTTAACTTGGAGCAGAAATGTTTTAATTTTTTATTTGTAGATCGGATTTCTCGGTTCACACACGACCAGTCAGGCAGATCAAACCTCGCCGGAATATTTGACATGATCACATTTGTATGGGACAACATCATTAGCTAACTAAGAAATAGTTAATGATGTTAACTTACTCTATTGGTACAACCTGTGAAGCTCTTCAACTGAAGTTTTCATCGTTAACTTTTTTTACACATTTACTGGCCAATTGTTGGTGACAGCTGAGTGAATTCTTGGCATTCAGCCAAATAAACAATAATGTAATTGTGATCGTTTCATAGCTTTGGTTACTGATAATAACTTGACACCAGTGCCTATTAGTTTTAATTTGTACACTACAGCAATGAAGATGATTATTATGAGATTGAAAATCAATTTTGCTGTCAATAAACCATCAAAATTACGGCCAACACTGACCTTTCTTCTAATGTTACCTTTGTTAATACACTGCACACCTGCTCCATTTTTGTCAGAATTTCACAGGAAAGCTCAGCTTTCAAACTACAGTCCAGATAATCTCTGTTGTTCCACTAAATCGATGTTGCTCCATTCTATGGTATATGCATGTCATCTGAATAATCCTTTGTAAATACACACAATAGTTGTCTCAGTTAGTGTAAACAACCGTGATTATTTATCTTCTGGTTGAAAAAATTTCGTCTTTTCTTTTTGCTATCTAGAATATTATTAATTTGTTTTTGTTGGATGGCTATTTGCAGCACTACACAGCATGGGCTCACTCATATAAGTTATGATGTTGATTCTTGAGTTGATTCTGGCAACCAAGTATTTCTTCACACTAATTCCAAAAAAATTACAAAATATATCTTCTTTCCAGCACCCCAGTTTTCTCATCTTTCCGTAAGGTCACCAAATACTGTGTTTCCTTTGGTGTGTGTGCAACAACTTGTCTGTAACACCACGAGTAGCGAACATTGCAGGGCGGATCTGTTGATGTGATGAGGTCTAAGACACCTTTGATTATTTCTCCTCCAATATGGTTACCTTTTAGTTTTCTTCTCATGGTCTGGCCACTCTGTACTGTGGCTGTGCATGAACTTATTTGTCTTGACTTTGCATGCAGGCAGGATGATGTTGTTGGAAAGTGTTCCACTACTTCCAACTACTGAATGATGAACACATCTTAATGATAATCTTCTGTATTCTTCCAACTATTTACATCAATTGTGAAGACAGATCCAAATATCAGTCAGTAACATAAGTAAGACTGATGTGTAACTCTTACTCATCAGTCAATATATCCAACCACATGAAACTCAAGATCTAAAATTTACAGTCATTATTTGTCTTGAGCATTTAAACTATAGTGTGTCCGTTTTCTCTGAGGTGTTTATGACACCTTCTAGGGGCATCGTCAAGGTATAAATGCTCATGTTCAGTAAGTGCTACTGCACTGATCACATCATGGCTTGCCACTGCTATCTTATGTCACTGCGTACACACCATCCGCACAGGTCACAGGTCGGAGTGCACAGAAGAAATATGTGGTATTGCCTGCTTACATACATTACATATATTTCACAGATATTTCATCTGTATCTCTAGTGAATTTTGCGCTGCAGTTCCATTTTCACACAGCTCAGTGTTATGACCTCATATCTCCTGAACTAGGTATGTGTCGTACTTGATATTTTGCAGGTACATTCAGAGGCATACACGAACACTGTTTGCAAAATGTGTCAGGAACAGAATTATTACTAAAAAAGTATTAAACTGAAGGTCATGTCTCTTACGGCAATTTTACTGCACGAACAGCAAACATGTAATAAATGATGAACTTTTCTGTAAAGTTTGTTGCAAGTCACTAAGTGTTCTCATTCAGAAATAATAGATAAATGTAGTTGGGCTACATGTGTGTCATGCGCTAATCTTCTTTTACACTCCCACCCCATTGAGAAGTAAGAAGTTCTTTCTCCCACGGTGGTACTTCCCATAGAGTAAGTCAGGGCTTAACAACTGGCCGGTTTTGAGCGCGAGTACTCGCGTCTGCTCAGGCACATGCTCGCGAGCAGGTGCAAGGTCACAGAGCAGGGAGGGAGGGGAAATGCGCGTGCAAGTTTGAATACGGCCGCTGCGTGCCTATTGAATTCGCGCCAACTGTGTAACGTTTAAAGTACTACAATCAGCTCTAACAGTCACTTCGCTGGTTAAGAATCATGTCAAGTCACCGTTGTGTAACCCCAACCATGCTTTCGCAGTTCAACCCCCATTGGGAGGAATTTTATCTGTTTACAGAAAAAGATGGTGTTACAAAATGTTTAGTATGTCACAAAACGCTGAATTCTTTTATGAAATATAATTTGCAGCGACATTATATGTCGTACCACGCGAAAGACTACGGACGTGGAAAATGTGATGGACCAGATCGTGCACAGGAAGTTATTAAACTTAAAAGGAAGCTATCTGAAGAAGATCTGGATGACGAAGAAAAATCAACTGAGGCAGCTCTCAGAGTGAGGTACAAAATTGCTTTGCTTTTAGCAAAATCCCTGCGCCCCTTCACTGATGGCGATTTAATAAAATAATGTTTGGTAGTTGCAGTGGAACATTTGTGTCTATTTCAAGTTGAACAGTTTCGGATTGTGCCATTATCGAACATGACCATTATGCGTCGCATACAGGACATGGCAGACGATGTCCAGAGCCAGCTTGCAAATATCTGTAAAGATTTTATGGTGTATTCTCTAGCTCTGGACGAAAGTGTTGATATCACTGGAACAGCGCAGCTTGCCATATTTATTAGAGGTGTTAATAGAGATCTTCAGGTGAGGGAGGAGCTCCTTGATGTAGTAGCCATGAAGAACACTACAACCGGAGGTGATATTTTAAGTAGTGTTGAAGAAAGTGTTGAAAATATGGGATTGTCGTGGAATTCTTTAGTTTCAGTGTCTACAGATGGTAGAGGCATACACTAAGCTAATAAAATTATGTGGCACGTGTACATTCTCCTTTACTTGTTTCATTTGTCGCAGTAATAATTCGTGAGTGATATCCCTGCAGATAGCCGCGGATTTACATTGACTGGCGGCAGCTGTTGTGTGGCCCAAATTACTCTCTCCACTCTCCGCTCTGGTCCGGTAGTGGGGGTAGTGTGTTCGCGTTGCTCCGTGCTCGCGCCTTGCTGCTCACAGCTTGCTCCGCGAACACGTATGTTGTGAAGCCCTGGAGTAAGTCATATGTGTATCAAGTCGGGTTGAAATCAATCTGGTGGTTCAGGAGGAGATACGGAACATACATATATACACACATCTACTTTTAAAATACTTATGGAGTCAATATTTCACATTTTTGTGCCAAATTTTAATTTTTTGTGAGTATTGCATATTTATACAATTGGCAATTAAAAATAAAACAGTATTTTTATTAATAATTATGATTCAATATCTGTTAATTAGCAATTTCATTTGATAATAAATAGCCTATAGCATTAAAGCAGTCCCTCCTGAGACTGAAACCAATGACTTTATCATTACAAGACTGCTACACAACACACTCAGCTACTGGTGATTAGGTTAATTTTTTTTTTTTTTTTACAGTCATCTGAAATTTTCTAATCATCAAACACAATTTTTTAAAGGTGCCATACTACTTTAAGGAACTGAACTTCAAATCTTATTATAAGTATAAAGACAAAGAGCACAGCATAGTCTGTGAGAGCGACTTGTGAGCTACAACTGCATTATCATCAGTATACTGTAACTCAACTAAATGTGCAGGAAATGCTACCATTCTTTGCTTTTAGATGCCTAAAATTAAATAGTTTTCCATTAATCCTGTCCAAGTTAACTATGTTTCTGGAGAAAGATCATTTTTTCCTACAAGCTTGGCAGCAGCAACTTACAAACTTCAAGTTTGTTTGAAGTTTCAAGTAAAAAAAAAAAAAAAAAAAAAAAAAAAAAAATATTTTAATTGTAATTCTCAAAAGGTCTCCCAATTCTAACCAGAGTCTTGATACTGAACTAACCTCAGTCTTTGAAACACAACACATCAATTTTGTGGGTGGCTGTTTCTCCAGGGGATAGGAATGTTAATGTTTAGTTGTACAACCTAAGGAAAACTGTGTACTTTCCAAACTGACTATAGAGAACATGTAGCAGTCATAAATAATACCTACTCAGATTGTGCAGTGATGAAAGGTCTACAGCTGTGAATCCACAAGCAATGTAGACATTTAAAGTGAATCTCAAAGGGCACTCATGGCTAAAAGTCTAGAATAGAGACAACTTTGGTGACATATAATAAATTTCTACAAACTTTCTTGACTTACATTGATAGTTTTTTTTCACTAAGAAATGAACTTCAAATCTTATTATAAGTATAAAGACAAAGAGGACAGCATAGTCTGTGAGGGCTAAAATGAATTTTGTGTGAACATTTGCACATGTTCCCAATGAATATTGGTAAAGTTTTACTTTCAGCAGTTTAATAGAGTTCCTGCAGCATACCGTGGCCTGAATGCACAGATAGCAGGGCACACATGGGGAGTGCGGTAGTGGTGGGGTGCTGTAGGGGAAATGCTGGGCACTGGAGGGGAAGTGTTGTTCTAAACTGAGGCCTGCACTCGAATTGTTTGTAAATATTAAATGGCACCCCTCCATGCCCATGCTTGCATGGTGACCATTGTTAACCATTTGTAACTTTCAAATAAGCATCATGCGTGGTGAATTTTGAGTAAAACCCCGACATTTCTCTTGTTGTCACGTTTGCTTCTTTTGCCAAAACACAGTGAAGTTACACAGTCTCATCACACTAACATGTTGTGCAGATGCAATTGTGAGAGAATTCTGAAACAGCGATTTATTAAGTGAGGAACTGAGGAAAAATAAGGTTTATGAAAAAGCACATCCTTAGTTAAAAATAAAGATGTAATGTCTTCATTTATGTTGCTCCAAAACACGTAGCATTTCTCATTTCCCCAGCATTCAATGCCCCTTAAAAATTACGTTCTTCATCAAAAAAAGTCTGTAGGTAGTGGAATAACATGTTAGGTAATGAAGTTTTGCATAATAATCATATGGCAAAATACTCTCCTCTGTGCGTGCTGTCATTTGCCAAAATCTCATTTTGATATGATATATGAAATATGAAGAATGTTCTGGATATTTCCCTTGGCTTTATAGCTGGTGCGGCACGATCCTGACTGGGTGTACTACGTCAGATCAATTTTCTCGAGATAGGTGACAGATAGAGCCCCCCACCCAAGTCTAAAGAAAAATTCAATATGTTGTCTAAATTTCATATGCAAAACCATAGTGACCGCCGTTTTTCATCGAAAACCCTCTTCGAATTTCATAGTGTCTTTCCTCCATGTAAATAACACAATGACTGTGACCATTAACGAAATGCTGCGCACATCATCATGAACCTGGCATATAAAGTTACAAGTAAACTAAAACTGAATTTTTTTACCGAGCAATTTCTGTAAAATCGGTTGAGAAAGACTGCAGGGAGTGCGCTTCAATTCTGTCATCTCTGACTGGCTGAAAGGTGGCAGACACTGACTGCCTCCCATTCGGAATGAACGAAAGGACTCACTCAACATTTTGAACAAAAATTGGCCCTAGAGCACAACTATCAATAGAGCACCCATGAGTTTTCGGCAACTTTGAAACATAACACATTTGGCAATATTTTCTGCAAAGAAGAAAAATAGGACATTTTATACAATTTATTGCATTCTCTTAAGTGAAACAGTAATAAAGATTTATTGAATGATTTACATATGGATAATTTTGAGCAAAGTTAGCTGAAAAAACAGACACTAAAAAAAAGTGAGAAACTTCCTGGCAGATTAAAACTGTGTGTCGGACCGAGACTCGAACTCAGGACCTTTGCCTTTCATGGGCAAGTGCTCTACCATCTGAGCTACCCAAGCACAACTTACACGGCGTCCTCACAGCTTTACTTCTGCCAGTACCTATCAGAGCTCGGTCCGGCACACAGTTTTAATCTGCCAGGAAGTTTCATAACAGTGCATATTCCGCTGCAGAGTGAATATCTCATTCTGCAAAAATCCCCCAGGCTGTGGCAATATCCTGCCTTTCAGGAGAGCTGGTTGTACAAGGTTCACAGGAGAGCTTCTGTACGGTTTGGAAGGTAGGAGACGAGATACTGCCAAAAGTAAAGCTGTGAGGATGGGGCGTGAGTCGTGCTTGGGTAGCTCAGGTGGTAGAGCACTTGCCAGCGAAAGGCAAAGGTTCCGAGTTCGAGTCTTGGTCTGGCACACAGTTTGAATCTGCCAGGAAGTTTCATAACAGCTCACACTTCGCTGCAGAGTGAAAATCTCATTCAGGAAACATCCCCAAGGCTGAGGTTAAGCCATGTCTCCACAATATCCTTTCTTTCAGGAGTGCTAGTTGTGCAAGGTTCGCATGAGAGCTTCTGTAAAGTTTGGAAGGTAGGAGACGAGGTACTGGTAGAAGTAAAGCTGTGAAGATGGGGCACGATTTGTGCTTTGGGTAGCTCAGATGGTATAGCACTTGCCCACGAAAGGCAAATGTCCCGTGTTCGAGTCTCGGTCCGGCACACAGTTTTAGTCTGCCAGGAAGTTTCATAACAGCGCACACTCTGCTGCAGATTGTATATCTCATTCTGGAAAAATCCCTCAGGCTGTGGCTAAGCCATGTCTCTGCAATACCCCCATAGTGATAGTTGAAGTCATTATCATCTTGTTGTTACTTTACAGGATTGGAGGTTAATATTTTGCAGTATGTCCTTCAAAGTTCTCTGACATTTGCAAACGTCACTGAAGGCAGCCTCAGTAAGATCATAACTCTACAATTTGAAGCAACATATTTTGTGCAAGGCAGAAAGTTGATGTGAATCACCAATGAAACTACCTGAATACAAATTTAATATTGCTTTCAGCATGAACCAAGCAAGACCAGTCACTGTAACAGCAGTTTTGGAGGGAACTGTCAACTTGCCACAGTCATATTCTTTTATGAAGTAATTTTGGATGGATATTTCAACTTCATTGACAGATAGCACCCAAGAGGTGCAAATCTCACAATTTTTAAGTAAAAGCTCCTTCTTTATAGCATGACCAGAAATGTACATAAAAACTGAACGCCAGCCGCCACAGAGACCAAGTTCGAGTTGTTCATTTAAGGTGGCCAATAAAACCGACCGCCCCTGGCATCATTAAATCCGGCAATCTGCAGAATCTGGCAACACTGTGAGATGCAGAAGTGTCAGGAAGAAGTGTTGTCTACTTCCGAGATGTTGTCATGTTGTGTGAGCCCGTGGTCTACTGGTAATCACCGTGCATTCTAAACTTATAGTCACGTGTTCGCATCGAACCATATCTTTTTTTTTTTAACCACATTTCAGTCCTCATCTAAAGTTATAAGTCTGATTGAACATCAAAGCTAATTTGCTTCCCATTTCACTCAACAGCAATAACAAATACTTCCAGAAACACTTCTGCAGGACACCTCGTGGCTGCGACGCGATCAGAACAGCTTACGTTCGAGTGTTTCCTCATGCTGCCTTGCACTCGACTTCCAAAGTTTTGTAGATAGATTGTAGCCACCCGATCTTCAAGTTTTCCATTTGTGTGTGTGAGTTTTAATGGTGAACCAGTTTGTGCGCTTCTGGATTTGGGCAGTTCTTTGAGAATGATTAACAAACGTAGGTATTTGACGCAAGCTAGCTTACGTAATTTTTTCCAATTTGTTGGCATGGGAGAGAGGTGTAGAGAAGCTGATTTTAAGGAAATGATGTTGTTGGGGGAAGTTATGATTAACGTACGGATTCAAATTTCACATGGAGGATTAAGGCAAAAACAGCTCGGAATTCATCAGTTTCTGCTATTTTGGATGTGGACTTGATCCGATAAGTTGGTTTGATTCTTGACTGGATGATGATGTTTGGTTTGTGGTGTGCTCAACTGTGGGGTCATCAGCACCTGTACAAATCCCAATTTTTACTCAGTCCATTTGTTATTCACAATCCAATCTAGTCACTGTTACAAATGATGATGATGATGATGATGATGATGATGATGGTGATGATGATGAAAGGATGAGGACAACACGAACACTCAGTCCCGGGCAGAGAAAATCCCCGGCCTGGCCAGGAATTTAAACTGGACTAGTGTTATTTAAACATCGATTGTGTTGAGCAGATATTTGAAATAAAAAATATCTTTCCAAGAATTTTTATTGCTTAAAATATAAGAATACAAAATATGCAAATTTTGTTTAAGTAAAAGTAAGGTATTTAAATTCTTGTTCTTCAGTCTGTTTAAAATACGACATTAAAAGATACACTTAAGCTGTTTAAATTCATTCCTTTATTCTGTTGTATTTTTAAGTAATTGTTTATACTGCCCTGGAGAAAACCCTCTCTGCAGGAACTAATGTCACTGGACAACACAAAAATTTAAAGGCCATTACAAGCAACATACTATTAGATTTTGCACAATATTCTAACACACAAGCATGCTTGTCTATCACAGGTTTTTTAAAATATTTATGTAGGTCAATTACAGAATCACTGACTGGTGAAACGACATCGATGCCACACGGTTTGGGCAAAAAAACTAGATCATCCGATTTCAAACTGTTAGACATATCAGTAAACATATTAGCACGGCTCATCAATGCTTTTGTTTCAGGTGTTATTCTTGTAGTTGATGCGATGATAGCAGCATACTCTTTCTGAAGTACTTTGGCAGCGTTCTCTGCCTCTTGAGATGTCCTGACACAAGTTTTTTTAAACCTAGGATCTGATAATGTCACAACATATTAACAGTCAATGTGCTAAATAGTTTCATTCTTTCATTGACTGATTTATCAAGGAACCCAGAACACTTTGTCCTTCATTAGTAGTTAAGGTGCTTTAAGTGTCTGAAAACTTTGCAGCAATACCTCATATAAGATGTAATTAAGGAAGCAGTGATGTATGACTCCCCTGAGACTGTTGTTGTTGCTACTTCAAAAGGTTCAAGAAGATCTATTCTCTCTTGTATAACTAAGTAATTTTCTGCTGTGAGGGTAGGCAGTGCTTTTAAACTTTCATTGATCGCAATCTCAAGCTCATTTTGTACTTCCAAAATTCTTCTGAGTGTGTGGAATGAGCTGTTCCACTGATTCAGCACCTCTTGTATCAGTCTCAGTTCTTTTTTATTTGCTCTTCCTGAACAATGCACAGTTTGTCACTGGCTAGTGTAGCGCTAGGAAAGAAAGTCACAATAGTCTTCGTTTTTAGTGAAATTTTCGAAAATGTTTCTGCTTTGAAATAATTTTGTACCGCTAAGTTGATGCAGTGGGCAAGATGGGGTGAATGTCGAATCCTTAAGGTTTAGACACCTTTTTCATAAGTGCAGCGTTGTCTGTAACCCACTACTACTGTCTTATTACGTTTATTGTATTCTAGTAAGATCTGATTTATGACCTGAAAAAAATGTAGTATTAAAGTTACCTGTCAATATATCCAAAATTTTGCATAATATTGTCAAAAAATTTCTTTTTTCGTCTTGTTATCTGAAAAATTACTTTCACATATAAAAAAAATAATTGTCATAAAAATTGGGCCAATATATTACTTTCCCGAGCTTCAGCGTCTTAGAAGCTCGGGAAAAGCAGGAAGAGGAAGAAGAAAAGAGGAAGGTCATAATAATAACAACAACAATGACGTGTGACGAGTTCCTCCCGTTGGGTAGATCGCTCGCCTGGTGCAAGTCGTTCGGCGACTTGCGCGTCGATGGGGATGAACTGAGGATGATTAGGACAACACAACACCCAGTCCCTGAGCGGAGAAAATCTCCAACGCAGCCGGGAATCGAACCCAGGCCCTTAGGATCGACAGTCTGTCGCGCTGACCACTCAGCTACCGGGGGCGGACGGTCATCATAAGGAATGGGGATGTGAGAGGGAAAGTGTTCACTGGTCTGTCATGCAATGCTGCTACCTTAGGTGTGTAAGCTTGCCGATTAACTGCAGCAGATACAGTATAAACTACACATGGAAATAACAAGATTGAAACTGCATTGAAGAGAGCAAGGGTGGCTTCCTCATTCATTACGTTTTTTCTCAGTTGAGTTGACACCCAATACAAAACAAAAAGGCCATCACTCTACTGCAATGCTACAGTTGCTAAATCATTGAGATCAGCAGCATCTTAGTGCACTCGACATTAAGTGTGTAGCTTGTAGTAGTTCTGTTTGGTGTTTTGCCTTTCGTCGGGGGAAGCACACAGAGCGGTATAAAGAGCACAATATGGTATTAATGAAGTGTAAGGAAAGGTGCGGCGAGTGACAGCAGTGCTGGCACCTTCACCCATCCTACCAATCTTATACCCACGCGGCTCTAAGTTTACACTTGACAGAACCTGATTGATGGCGTTTCGTCGGCTTCACTGTAGTGGTGATACAACAGCTTCCATTACACAATAGCTGAGAGTTTTCCATTGCCACTGGAAAGTTCCGATTCGGTTACTAAGGCCTATATTTACAATTTTCTATGGTTAGACTTTTTTGACAAATGCATGCATTAATATGCTGTTCTGTAAGCAGCGAAATTTTTAATTCTGTTCCGATTCGCTAACACTAAGGAAGCACTTCCGCATAAATCGCCACAAAAACAAGTTGTTTACGTACTCGGAAGACAGCAACACAGTAATTGTAATGCCACAGGCAGCTAATTTTGCTATGCTGTATTAGTTTTAGTTCATATGGTGTTGGGGTTCGCGTTCGTTCCTCACTTGCTAGTTTGCTATCGCACAAACTCTCAAATGAAAACATTGGTTGCAGAAGTAATGTTTTGAGGAAGCACATCATAGAGACATCTATGTTCAAATGTGTTGTTTATTTGTAGTAATGAATAAGATAATACATTAAGCCTGTTGTAACACAATTACTCAATCACTTGTTACGGTTGGCAGCGTCCGTAAACAGAACAAAAATGACACGATGACTTCAGATTTCTATGGACAAGACTGGTGTGGGGAAGTGAGGGCGGGGAGGGGAGGGACAAAACTGCCACGAAATACCTCAAATTACACTGACTTGACTTACACCGACATCTACCGATCACAAGGATGAAACAAAACTCAGCATGGCATTAACGAGTTAAAGAAAGAAACATTTCAAAAATTTTAGTTTCATATGCCTAGATTCTGCGTTGTGATGACCTGAAGTTTTTGTCAATTTTAATATGAGTGAAAGTAATTTTAGTCTATAATAAATAGCAAGTCAGCGGCAGTATACCTTCATCCGCATTGTTTTACATGTCCGTTGTAACACTAAAAAATTACGTCCTCTAATAGCTTTCCCTATTTATTCTTTCTCTGTTCCTATAGTTTTGAGTTCAGTAAACATTTAAGTGTGGTTTTATCAAGAGAATCAAGTTCTTTTCTTACATTTGAACTGGCATCGTACAAGTGACTTGTGCTAAAATAATTTTTTATAGAGCTTCTCAAGTCTCTTGGTTGCACTTCTTGCACTTGTTCTAGCTCACAAGCTGATCCCTCACCTTTCAATTATATTACTAATTCCTAGTTCCTAATTTTTTCCCATGTTTTCTTTTTAGTGGTCTCTTAAATTACTCCTATTCCCGACCATGTTTATAATCTTTAATGCTGATGGTACACTTTACAAACTGACAAGTGACAACTTTCCCCCACTCTATTGAGAGAAAAAAAAAAAAAAAAAAATCCACAAAGATAATTGATTTTTACGGTTCACTTTCAAAACAGTAACAAAAAACTATATTTACGCACCTCTTACATTAACAAAATAATCTTGAAAGGGCGGGATTTCCTACGCCAACAGAGAGATTGGTGGCGTGCATGGAAGTAATTCTTACCTCCATGGTGGCGTGGGAAAAGTACTGATCGTTTCTTATCGGCACCATTCGGAACACTTCTTCGCTACTTTGTTCTTTGTCTCACTGCTGCCAACAACACGTCTAGATCACACTATGCATCCCCCCGCATTTAGGGTATCCAAGGGAAAGGATGGGATATGCCCAGTAGTGGATTATAGAGCCTTGAATAAGGAGGTAGTTATGCAAACAGTACCATTACATGATCTGCATGTGTGTTTTAGCTGGTTTAAGAATGCCACAGAATCAAAACCCACGACAGCTTTCATAATTGACCGGAATCTTCGGGCTTTTCACAGGTGCCACAGTCCTGTCAGAATCTTACGTAATGTTTTTTCCAGGTTAAAATTTAGATGTATTTAACATTACCTTGATAACCTAGTGATCTTTAGTGAGAATTTCAATCATCATCTTGAGCATGTTAGAGAGATTTTGTAGTCTCTTAGAAGGCTGTAGGTTCACTGTTAAGCCAGCCAAAATGAAGTTTGCCCAATCTGAAATCTCCTTTTTAGGAGACATACTTTCCAGCCAGGAGGTCAAGGTAGAGCAAAGCCAGACAGCAACCATCCATTCGTTTTGTCCTCCAAAGAATACAGAAGGGGTGGCACATTATATTGGAACGATAAATTGTCGTAGGGAATTCATATCTAACTTTGCCCAGCTAGTGGCTCCCTTAAATGATCTTAGGAAGAAAGGGAGAAAATTCGAGTGGTGGCCCATCTCAAGAAGCAGAATTTGAGGCATTAAAAGCCTCTTTGGTGAGTGCTCCGGTGTCAGTAACACCTGACTTTAACAAGTAGTTCATAGTACAGATTGATGCATCGACATCAGGTGTTGCAACTGTCCTTCTGCAGGAGGAGGACAAGGGCGCTGCACTATTGTGTACGCTTCATGCGGTGTTATTTGCATTTGAAAAATTTAGTATCTCACACCATCCATTCGTCTTACAAACAAATAACCAGGTCCTTAGCTGGTTGTTGGCAAGACCAAGGCGTACCAGGCGCATCACTAAATGGGAAGTGAGAATTTTGGCATTCTAGTTCAATTTGATTCCAGCACCAGCGGCCAACACTTTGAATGCCCACTGACTGGCATCTCTGCAATGACAGAGGGTACTCCGGGATCAGCCATATGCATGCTGCTGGTAGCATGTGGCCGAACCTTCCAGAGGTGGATGACGTAAACTTCTCGTTGCAACAGAGACGGCCGATGGAGATTGGCTGCAGTCCTTACCCTGGTGATCCATTGGACTCATCGGGGAAGCGTGGTCGGTCAACAAGAGGTTCCAAGCTGTTGTTGGTTAAAGTGGGCATGAAGAGTTTTACAAAGGGGTCCACTGGAACTGCTGCATACCGCCATTCATGGAATTGTGGGCTCTAAATGAAATTAAACAGCCACGTGTGTGTATATATATATATATATATATATATACCTAATGAAAGTGCTGGCAGGTCGACAGACACACAAACGAACACAAACATACACACCACACAAAATTCAAGCTTTCGCAACAAACTGTTGCCTCATCAGGAAAGAGGGAAGGAGAGGGAAAGACGAAAGGATGTGGGTTTTAAGGGAGAGGGTAAGGAGTCATTCCAGTCCCGGGAGCGGAAAGACTTACCTTATGGGGAAAAAAGGACGGGTATACACTCGCACACACACACACATATCCACACACATATCCATCCACACATATAATAGAAGGAAACATTCCATGAAGGAAATATATACAGGACTGGATCAGATTCTGAATGTGGCTCTCCAGCAGGGATACGACTTTCTCAAATCCTGCCCTGAAATGAGATCCATCCTTCATGAAATCCTCCCCACTCCACCAAGAGTGTCTTTCCGCCGTCCACCTAACCTTCGTAACCTCTTAGTACATCCCTATGAAATCCCCAAACCACCTTCCCTACCCTCTGGCTCCTACCCTTGTAACCGCCCCCGGTGTAAAACCTGTCCCATGCACCCTCCCACCACCACCTACTCCAGTCCTGTAACCCGGAAGGTGTACACAATCAAAGGCAGAGCCACGTGTGAAAGCACCCACGTGATCTACCAACTGACCTGCCTACACTGTGATGCATTCTATGTGGGAATGACCAGCAACAAACTGTCCATTCGCATGAATGGACACAGGCAGACAGTGTTTGTTGGTAATGAGGATCACCCTGTGGCTAAACATGCCTTGGTGCACGACCAGCACATCTTGGCGCAGTGTTACACCGTCCGGGTGATCTGGATACTTCCTACTAACACCAACCTATCCGAACTCCGGAGATGGGAACTTGCTCTTCAACATATCCTCTCTTCCCGTTATCCACCAGGCCTCAATCTCCGCTAATTTCAAGTTGCCGCCACTCATACCTCACCTGTCATTCAACAACATCTTTGCCTCTGCACTTCTGCCTCGACTGACATCTCTGCCCAAACTCTTTGTCTTTAAATATGTCTGCTTGTGTCTGTGTATATGCGGATGGATATGTGTGTGTGCGAGTGTATACCTATCCTTTTTTTTTTTTTTTTTCCCCTAAGGTAAGTCTTTCCACTCCCGGGATTGGAATGACTCCTTACCCTCTCCCTTAAAACCCATATCCTTTTGTCTTTCCTTCTCCTTCCCTCTTTCCTGACGAGGCAACCGTTGGTTGCGAAAGCTAGATTTTTGTGTGTATGTTTGTGTTTGTTTGTGTGTCTATCGACCTGCCAGCGCTTTTGTTTGGTAAGTCTCATCATCTTTCTTTTTATATATATATATATATATATATATATATATATATATATATATATATATATATATATATATAATAGAGGGAAACATTCCATGTGGGAAAAATATATTTAAAAAGAAAGATGCTGAGACTTACCAAACAAAAGCGCTGGCAGGTCGATAGACACACAAACAAACGCTAACATACACACAAAATCCTAGCTTTCGCAACCAACGGTTGCCTCGTCAGGAAAGAGGGAAGGAGAAGGAAAGACAAAAGGATATGGGTTTTAAGGGAGAGGGTAAGGAGTCATTCCAATCCCGGGAGCGGAAAGACTTACCTTAGGGGGAAAAAAGGACAGGTATACACTTGCACACACACACATATCCATCCACACATACACAGACACAAGCAGACATAATAAATGTCTGCTTGTGTCTGTGTATGTGTGGATGGATATGTGTGTGTGTGCAAGTGTATACCTGTCCTTTTTTCCCCCTAAGGTAAGTCTTTCCGCTCCCGGGATTGGAATGACTCCTTACCCTCTCCCTTAAAACCCATATCCTTTTGTCTTTCCTTCTCCTTCCCTCTTTCCTGACGAGGCAACCGTTGGTTGCGAAAGCTAGGATTTTGTGTGTATGTTAGCGTTTGTTTGTGTGTCTATCGACCTGCCAGCGCTTTTGTTTGGTAAGTCTCAGCATCTTTCTATATATATATATATATATATATATATATATATATATATATATAATATTATATTATATATTAAAAAAAAAAAAGTGATGTTGGTCACAATGGACGTTTGCAACTGTTTAGCCTATGTGAATATGAGTGGCCGTTACTGCTTGTAAAGGTGTATTCGTTGCTCAGACGCATGAGTAACTTGGTTGATTGTAATGAAGTATGCTAATGGTGTGCAGCATGATTATTGTACTGAGTCCATGTAGTTTTGGATGAGTGTGCTTGCCTTGACAAGAATCATTTATTTACACTATGTGCCATTCATTTGAGTATTGTGTATCCTGTTATTCATTTAATTATTGTTGAAAAAGGTGTCTTCCAGATTTTTGGGGGAGGGCTGTATATGGGTAATATTTATGTATGTACTATCCATTCAATGTAGGAATGGACTTTTCTATTGTGTAAGTATTACCTGTGATCATTTTAATATTATTTATTCTGTAATGCAAGACAGTAAACTCAGTGTGTAAATTTAAATATTCTCTTGTTAACTGCTAGTGATATGTGTGCGATTTGTCTGCGATGTTAGTTGATGGGATTTATTTTTTATGTAAAGATTATCTGTGGGCGCTTTAAAATTGTTTATTCTATATGCGTGTAGGTGAACCCAGTACATATAAAAGTTGTTTTGATTGATTCAAAGTATGCTTATGTCATACCAGTTCATTAGCTGCTGTCTTTATATTAATTGTTTCTTAGAGAAAAAGTGGGAATGAAAGTTTGAATTGAAATTTTCCTTGCTCATTGATCTTAATAGTTTTATTTTAAAAATCTAAGTGTTATTTGTTCAGCATTCAGAAAATTGTTACAAATTTTTTTTTATCAATTCTCTTGTGAGGCTAACTGGGGTTGTACCTCTTGATTGAATTTTCTGTTTACATATTTGCACATAATGAAAGGATGAACTTTGTTCATTGGAATGTTAGATTATGTATGCCTGTAAACCCCAACACCACTATCCCATTGCAATGTTACGCCTACACTGTCTGTTAACTGATTTCTTACTCTTCCACCTCTTTTCAGTTGGCCTGTATTCATAAATCTATCTCTCTTCCAGGATTCATCCTTATGAACACATCCTACTTTTTTGATCTTGAAATGACAGCTTCTTGTATACAATAGTCCAACTCAGTCTGTTCTAGATAATGTGCCAGTATTATCCTAAACTGGCCATACAGCTTGCATAGAATTTTACGTTCAAATCTTCAAAGCTGCTGCTTATCAGTACTTAATGCACAGTTTCACATATACAGAACAATCCAAGATTCCTATTACAGGCTTCTAGAGTATTTAGAGCGGGCTTACTGGTGATATTCTGATGAGGAACCCATGTCCAGAATTGCACAATTTGGATATAAAGTCTGTATGAAGATACGATCGCTATCAAATCTCCCACTTCACGGTACACACACAAGCCGAGAAAAGTGTGCCATCGCCAGTCCCTGTTGTAATTATGACATCTCAAGACACCTTCGTATGACTATAATGGCTGCAAGAAATTGGTACATTTGAAACCAGGAGGGTTGGCTGTGGTGCTCCATGGACGCAGTGCACTCTTGAACTTGAAGAGGACAACCTACGTCACACAGAAGAGAACCAAAGGCCAAGTACTCCAGACATTGTCCATGTCGTGTTCTCAAACAGCTCACAGGTCAGAACTCACTGTGTGCATACTGTGAAGTGTGACATTTGAAAGTGATCAAATTGTTAAACTGATTTTACACCCAAACAGTATGTATACGGACATGGATTCCTTGTCAAAACTAATACTACTAAGTCCTCTCTACAGCCATAGAAGGAATTTTTAATCACCCTGTGTTTGCAATTTAATATTTCAGTTGACATGCAATTTGGCATATTAACATTAAATTACAAATAGTGCTACACACAATCAAAATTGAAACTTGTTGCTAATAATTATTTGTTTCCTTCCTGGCATACATCACGTACTTTCATCGACAGTCACCTACACTTAAGATACGTGCATGGCAGACATACTTCCCAATGGAAAGGTGTCTGTGGGTATAAAGGATAGAGAAAAACTTTTCCAATAAGGTGGCTGAACCTGCCCTTCAATGTCTCCCATCCATACATGCCACACAACTTTACTTTTACTTCACTATTGAGAGCAAGGCCTTTGAGGTTGTGTTGCATCCTTCAGCTCATATAATATTCTTCTCTCAAATGAGCCTCTTCCATTAATAACTGCTACATCAGTTACATATGCATGTATCTTTGTATATTTTGTGCCTATATGACATGACTAGCCATAGTTGCTCAAATGAGTGAGACCTACACAGCAATAGTGTACTTCAAGTTTCCATTTCCATGTATTTGCCTCATGATAAATACTTCATCTATCATTGACCTATTAGCACCAAAGTCACACTGATATTCTCTCAAACTGTCTCCTGTTGATCTATTGTACATACCACTAGAAAAAAGTTTCCCCACATTTAGCAGAGCCATTCCCCAGAAATTCAAACAGCAGCCATGTTTCCTTCATTGCACCTTACGGTCAATCTACATGGAGTGGTCCAGTGATGGTTGCTTGACCATTTTTAAATATTTTAATTTTTTTTATATGTGATCACTCTGTATTTGAGAAGTTCAAAACAGTTTTTAAAATAATTTATCTTGCACCTTTACTGGATGGCGGCCATTTTTATTTGTAGGTGCCCGACGATTTTTCTGTCTGGAGACATTAGCGAAAATTGGAATATCTCTGCACTGGGTTAAGTTACAACATTGCAATTGACATGATTGTTTTTAGAAAAGTGTCCTCTACAACATTGTCTATTACACAAAATACCCTAAATTCAAAAATAACCAGTCAAAATGACCTCCAAAGTTTGGATCCAAATTTTCAAAAATCCGCTTTTTAGGTCCAAAAATAACAAACAAGGAGTGATTTATGAGAGTATGTTGTTTCCTATATTTAGATATCATACACTACTAGTCTCATATAGACAAGAACACTTACAAATGTTTCCTCAACTTCTTATGAATTTTTTAAATTTGAAAATTTTCATTTTTTCAAAGTTTGGGGTTAGTTATCTCAGGTGAAACTGAATATAAAAATATGATTTTTGCACACGTTGTACACCTATATGATAGCAACATACTGTAGAAACTTCAACATTGATATCTGACTGTGAACAAAGATATGAATTTTTGAAAATGAGGAAATAATTCACATTACTGATCTTATGGCTGTTGCCTGTTCAAATGGTTTATTGTTTCACTGTAATAAAATTTAATTGTGACCTATATTTAGCTAACACTATCACCCAATATTGATTTAGTTTATTTTTAATAATGCAATATTAAACAAAAGGAGCTTTCACCTTTGTTTCTATGGTAATAAAAAAGCCCATTTACGTTTAGGTTTATTGTCAATAGAGAAGTACATTATTGCTGGGTGTGGCATTGTTGTAGTCAGTCTGTTCTGAAACCTCTGTTAGAGTGGAAGTATAGTGTGTAGAATGTGTTGTGTGCTTTGTTCTGTGTGTAATTTGTAATTTATTTTGAGAGATCAACTGGAATGCAATAACATGGATTTAAAAAAATGGTTCAAATGACTCTGAGCACTATGGGACTTAACTTCTGAGGTCATCAGTCCCCTAGAACTTAGAACTACTTAAACCTAACTAACCTAAGGACATCACACACATCCATGCCCGAGGCAGGATTCGAACCTGCGACCGTAGCAGTCGCGCGGTTCCAGACTGAAGCGCCTAGAACCGCTCGGCTGGCTAAACATTGCTCTGTTGGACAGATAGCAAGTGAAGTTTGTAACAAAACAGTTTATGGCTCAGTTTCAAAAAAACTTAAAAAATGTCAATGACTTTGATGAAGTTAGACAAACTTTGTTTAAATTTCGATGAAGTTCTTCTGTAACATCAGTGTGTGAGTATCATCAGAAGAAATATATTCTGAAGTACAACCACATTTTTGGAAGAAAGTGCCGTGATCCACTTAAAGTTCATAAAAAGCCTATTACTAAAGGTTTGAGGGAAATAAAACTTTAACATTTGTCCTTTTTATGTGAGAGTAGAACAACTTCCCAAATGAAATGTAATGTGATTCCTGGAAAGTCCCTGTGCCCAAATTGTTACTCAAAAATATTTGTTGTGAATCCAGAACCAGAATCATGTAGGACATTGCTAATGACATTTATATTCCCAATGAGGAAACTGTTAGCATATTGGATTTTGGTTGTTCTAATTTAGGCGTATCTCCTGCTTTGAAAATTATAAAATTAAGTAGAAGAAAAAAAGCAGCTATTGAAAATAAGGTACAACAAATTTCAGACAAAATTAGAAAAGACTTGGAATCATGCTTTAATAATACTGATACCAAGATTATTTCTAAAGAAGAAGGAAACCTACCACCAGCATCATCTGAAACTGAAAAATTGAGCTTAATAGAGAAATTAAAAATTAAATGTTCAATGACATCTAAAGAGCAAAAGTAAAGATTTTTATTTGCTCCCTGACTCATGGTTAAGAGAAAAAAATAGTTCATGAATTCAACATTTCTCATCGTTTGGTTAAACTAAACCGAAAATTAGTGAAAGAGCAATGCATTCCAGTTTTAGGAAAGGAGAAAGGAGTAGGTGTAAGTGAAGAAACTATTAAAAAGATCCAGCAGTTTTTTGATGATGAAAACAGTAGAATGTGCCCAGGTTGCAAAGACAGCAAGAGTGTTGTTATGAATGGAGTTAAAGTAACTAAGCAGAAATGACTAGTGCTGTCAAATTTAAATGAACTTTATGTAGCTTTAAAAAATTCTCATCCTGAATGCAAAATTGGAAGGTCAAAATTTTGTGACCTCTGCCCTAAGTGGTGTATTTTGCTGGGTCCTCAGGGACACACTCCATATGTGTTTGTTTGTATCATCAAAATGTCAAACTGATGATTGTGGGTGCTAAATTCAGTGATCTTAACTACAAAGAGTTATTAGATTTAATGGTGTGTGACACTAACAGTTATGACTGCATGATGAGTTTGTGTAACAAATGCCCTGGTAAGGAAACCGTTATTGAATTGTTTCACGAATATGATGAGGAAATGCCAAAAACTTAGAAGTCACCATTATGTTTCTAAAATCCAAAGTGAGTTTTTGAAGGACGAAAAAGCACAACTTCATGAAACTGAATGCATAGTGCTAGCTGATTTTGCAGAAAATTTTACATTTGTGATACAGGATGCAATCACAAGGGTACCACTGGGTCAATGACCAGGCAACAGTGCATCCATTTGTTCTCTACTTTAAAAATGAAAAAGATGAAGTATGGAGTTCTTCAATTTGCATTCTTATCGACTACTTGGAGCACAACACTTTCGCCTTGCATGTGTTTCAAAAGTATGTAATAAATTACACAAAATAAAATTTTCCCAAGGTTGAGAAGCTGATATATTTTTCAGATGGAAGTGGTAGTCAATATAAGAACAAAAAGATTTTTTTTAATCTGTGCAACTACAAAGTACACTTTGGGTTGGAGGCTGAATGGCACTTTTTTGCATCTTGCCATGGTAAAAATGCATGTGATGGAGTAGGACCAAATTCTCACAGTGCAGGACATGTATGTCTTTTGCAAGGATAATATTAAAGGAATTGCCTATTTACTGATCAAGAAAGAAGCGGTTCTGCATATGAAAACAACACTTCAAACCAAATTTGAAAACTGTACAGCAATAAAAGCAACAATGCTTTCCACAAATTCCTTGGCATTGCGGAAAACTTAGTTTAATGCTATGTAACATTAGAAACTGAAATTTATGAGGCTCATTGTGTCAGTAAAATTACATCTATCTTTAACGTTGAATGACATAGTGGTATGTGTGAATGATGGACAGTGGTGGTGGCTTGCAGAGGTTGAATGAATAAGTTTGGAAAACGATGTTTTTGTGCATTTTTACCACCATGCTGGCCCAAGATCATCATTTAACAAATCTACTAATGACAATACCAATTTCAAAAATTCATAAAAAAAATTAAGGAAACATTTGTAAGTGTTCTTGTGCTCTATATGAGGCTAGTAGGGTATGATAACTGACTATAGGGAAAAAAAAGACTCATAAATCACTCCTTATTTGTTATTTTCGGGCCTAAAAAGTAGATTTTTGAAAATTTGGATACCAAACTTTGGGAGGTCATTTTGACTGGTTATTCTTGAATTTAGGGTATTTTGTGTAATACACAATGTTGTAGGGGACGCTTTTCTAAAAAGTCATGTCAATTGTGATGATGTAACTTAACCCAGTGCAGAGATATTCACATTTTGTTAACGTCTCTAAACTGAAACATCGTCTCATGCTTACAAATGAAAATGGCCATTCAGTAAAGGTGAAAAGTAAAATTTGTTTAAAAACTGTTTTGAACTTCTCAATTATAGGGTAATCACGACACAAAAAAATTAAAATACAGTAAAACTTCATTAACACAAATCCGAAGGGACCGAAAAATCAGGAGTTCGTGTTAAAAAAATTGTGTTACATGAATAACACAGATTTTAATAAGTATACATGTACAGCAGTACACTAATGTGTAATACACTACACTATCAATCACATTATTGTAGACTTGTAACACTATAAAGTGATTGTAAAATTACAAGTACTCACAAATTATGTACGTTATTTTCTTGGAAAAAAATTCGGTCATTGTTTGCTGACGTTCATGGGAACCTTAATATTTTGTAATTTCACAACCAGTTGTAATGATAGCGTCTGTAAACACTCCAGTGACATCGGATGTTGAAGTGAACCGTTCTAAAGAGTCCAAGGCGGCAAACATCTCCTGACGGGTAGGTGGAATGGTATCTGTATTCTCCTCCTTTTCACTTTCTTCTGACTGCCCTTCTTGCACCTCGTTCACAGCTTTTGGCACATCCGATTCCACAGAAGCACATACGGCAACATCGTCATCTACACTAATGAATTCTTCGAAACTAATCGCAGGGTTCGCAACGTCTTGCAGAACTGTCCATTCATCAGATGAAGTGGCATCTTCTAACTCGTGGACATCTTCAGTGTTGCTATGTCCCCAAGCTCTGTTAAAGCACATCCCTATATGATGTGGCGATACTGAGTTCCAGGCTGCTGCGATGGCTTTTATTGCGTCAAGCATATTCCAATTTGGGGTTGCACTTTTGTTTTCAGCACCACGAATTGCAGCTCTTACAAGTCGCTTACGATAAGCTCTCTTTATGAGAGAGATTATGCCTTGGTCCAAAGGCTGAAGGCGGCTTGTGGCGTTGGGCGGAAAAAACTGAGACTTTATGTTGGATAGGTTCAGATCATGAATGTTATGGGCAGTACATCTGTCCAATGTAAGAACAACATGTCTATTTTGAGCAACCATTTGACTGTTGAAATGAAGAAGCTACTAGCGAAATGATGTGCCATCGATCCAAGCTTTCTTGTGATGAGAGTAGATGCAATGTAAAGTGTCCATATTTATGTTTTTAAAGCAACGTGGTTTCTCGGATTTACCAATAACCCAGGGGCGAAACTTCTCACTGCCATCAGAATTACAGCACAGTACAACAGTCACACGTTGTTTGCTTTGTGCTCCACTGTGACACTAATCACCTTTTATCCCCAGGGTGTGATTTGGAAAAAGATTGTAGAAATCGAGTTTCATCCATGTTAAACGCATCACATGAGGCATACTTTTCCCTGACTCAGTTGAATTGATGCAACCAGCTGTTCGCGCTTTCTTCATCAACTTTATTTGCTTCACCACAAATTTGTACAGATGAAACTGAATGTCTCTTGGAACCGATACAACCAACCAGCAGAACAACAGACATCTTCAATGCCCATATCTTTAGCAGTATCATTTGCTTTTGACTGAATCACAGGGCCAGTTAAAGGGATGTTAGATGCACGCATATGATTGAACCATTCTAGCTGTAACGTCTCGATTTCTTCATACTTTGCAGTACGAAGTCGTTTAGATTTGTTTCCAGAACCTGATGCTGCAGCATTAATAATTTTTTCTCGGTTCTTGATAATCATAGATAAAGTAGATTTAGGTATTCCAAACTGCCCTGGAACTACTGTTTTCTTGGTACCACAGTGCACTTCATCTAGAATCTTAAGTTTTAACTGTACATTTACAGCTGTCTGTTAACTCTTTGCCATTTTCATGTGGTACGGTACCGGTTGTAACTGTAGTTTTTATTCAGTATTCCAACTCTATATGGCTACGACTAACAGAACACCTGTCAAGTCTGGCACTGAGTATGTTCCTAAATGCTGCGGCATACATTATTGAATGTCTTACAATGTACACCATATACTGATTGTGGCTACTGACCTACAACACATTAAAAACGAGTCAACAATAAGTATAATTAGCTTTGTAGCTATATTTCCTACATTCATTTCAGAAAAATAATTACGCTTTAGGATACTCTAAGGTCGGAAGTTTGTGATACAGTGAAATTTAATTACGCGAGGAATGGAAACAGAGTTCGTAATTCGCCTTAACCAAAATTCGTGTTAACCGATAAAACATGCCATAAAAACTAATGTATTCCTGGTGGGACCAATATTTTTTTCACATTAACCGCGAGTTCGCGCTAACAAGGTTATACTGTAATTATAAATGGTCAAGCAACCATCTTAATTTTTATTGGACCACTTCATTTGGATTGACCCCTTAGTTTAATGTGGAATTCTTTTCAGATCTCCTATCAACTGAAGTATGTAGATTCAGTTGTGGAGATGGGTTCCCTTCACGACCTCTTCTCAATTGATCTCTTTTTCAGTCTGCAGTTTTATAAGGTAACTGCTCACTTCTTGTGGGAATGCCTTTCAAAATTCCATTGATAAGTCTTTCTCCATCCAGCCAGAACATGATTATCTGTCAGAAAATCTCTCTCTCTCTCTATCCTAAAACACTATTAGTGTCTATATTCCTGAGTTTAATAGTCTTTAAAAAATTCTGCTTTTACACTATTAGTAATGTTCTTCCATCTCCACATTTGATCATGACTTTCCATTTTTCCTCCCACACACTTTTGCTGCCTGTATTCCGTATTCATTTCATACTGACTTCATTGTAAGCATTTCACTCTTGTTTCCTTTTTCTGTCCAACTGCAAGTGTACACTCATCTTCATACTAGTCTTCACTTCTAACAAGGATATGCCCCAGAGATGGGAACAACTTTCAGAAATTGTTTATATGGTTAGGGTCTCAGGTACTTTAGCCTACAGCTGTTCACCCTGGTGGACTCTCGTTTTTGTTCTGTTACTATTCTATGGCATTAAAACTAATAAAATAATCATATGGGAACTGTGGTGTTATGGTTAGCATACTAGTCAGCCTGCTGTGTAGAAGGCTGCAGATTCAAAATGTTGTCAAGTGCCTCAAAATTTTTTATTTTTATTTAATTAATTGGTTTAAATGTACTTTTTCAAATTTCTAAGCCTTTGTCACCTCATTTTAATCATAATATTAACTTTTTCATTTGCTCTCATTTTTCTTTCCATCCTTTTCTGCATTTGGAATCTTTGTTTCAATTACTTTTATTTATCCCTCATAACATTTAAATGTTTGAAAATGCCAACCTATCAGTTAAAAACCAAAAGACAAAAGAATATTTATACATTAGTTTGCAATGGTGTCAAAATGTATTTTTTGTTGCTGACAAGATGCACATTTTTTGGATGATAATTGTCATACAAACAATTAAAACAAAATTCTTCTTGCACTAGCATCAAAATAATGCAGATGAAGATGTAAACAAAAGAAAGGATAATACTTAAAATGATATTCACACAAAGTCAGGAATAGAAATAATAAATTCAATAACATGGACAAACATATAAGATGATCAAATGGAAGAAACTAAAATGCACACAATAAAAAAACCATTTGCACAAAGACTCCAAATAAAAAAAAAGTGATAGGAAGGAAAAAGATGAAAGCAAATGAAAACGTTAATATAGTGATTCAAATGACATGACAAACAATTAGAAAGAAAAGCTTTCAACTATTTGAATACGAATAACAATCAAAAGCATTTTGGTAAAAATATAAAAATAAATTCGAAAGCAGCTTACGAGATTTGAACCCACCACATTTTACACATCACACTCTTATGCTAACCACTCCACCAAAATGCCTTTATAATTATTTAAGTTTCACATAATTATGAAATTTTTTCATCGATAACTTGCAAATGAGGGCTCATCAGAGTGAATGGCTGCAAGGTGAGATACCTGGGACCCTAACCATCATTATGTATAGATGCTTTAAAAAACTCAATTCCATCACTGGGACCTCTCCTTGATTCAAACAGTATATTACAGTCAATGTTGTCACAAATGCTTTTTCTAAACCAACAAATACCATAAGTGTGTGTTTGCTCTCTTCTAACATAAGTCTTTTGGTCAGCATTGCCTCATGTAACCACACTTCTTTGCAATCCAAATGTATCTTTCCTAACATCAGTATCTACAAGTTTTTCCAGTCTTCTGTAATTGTGTGTCAGTGTTATGCAACCATGGCTTTTTAAACTGATAGTCCAGTAATGTTCAGCTCAGTGAGCTCTTAGAATAGGTGATGTTCTATCTATAATCATTAAAATCTATAGATTCAGAGAAAGTTATTGATTCTGTTGACTGAAACACACTCTTTGAAATTCTGAAGGTGGCAGGGATAAAATACAAGCAATACCTAGTTCTTGGAAATCTAGGAGCATTTGTCAGCCATTCAACTTTTGTCTTTATAGGTCTGTGTTATAATCAGAGAATGAAGGGGGTGGAAAAAAAAAAAACCTTTTCAAACTGTCATCAATAGCTCAATTACATTAACAAAATTACTGACAGTCGGGCACGGAAGTGGGCAGTGATGTTAGTTACAGTTTGTCTGCGCGAACAGTACAGACAGCTGTGGTAGAGAAGGCCTGGCCTTTCCCATCTCGATAGATTCACACGTTGTCCATTAACGTGCACTAATGGGTTTACTTAGAAGAGTGGAAATATTTTTCACTTTCCTGCACCCTTTCACAACTAGTTTAAGACATTCAGTTAAGTTCAAAATAAACATACTGCACAGAGAAAATGTAAACAATGAAAACGAACAACAACTGTTATGTTACCAGCCAGAAATGTCATCTGCAACTGACTGTGGCAACTGGCATCTGAGGTAGCACCAAGATATGACAGCCATGAACAAAAAAGAAGGTGCAGCTACACTAATTCTCTGGTTAGTTGCTGCTACAGTAGCTATCTAGTAAACAAGTAGCTGTCAATCACTTTTTTTTGTTCTGATCCAAATGTAACTAAGATTCAATGTAGGCTAACTGCTGGATATAAATGGGTAACAATTCAGTGACAAAATACCTCTGAAAAAGGAACCAGGAATGAAATGTTAACACATGTTAACTGACCAACATAGAAATAAAAAAAAAAATCTTTAATATGTTTACACTGTTACAGGAATAAACAGCTCAACAAAACTTAAGCTCTGTTTAAAATACAACATTACATCTACAGCAGTTGCAAATGTTTCAATGATAGTAACTCATTAACAAAAATCTCTCTTCTCACTCACTCACTCACTCACACACACACACACACACACACACACACACACACACACACACAGTTTGTACACATTTTCAGTGATTCCATGAGTGAATATGCGACCATGAAATGTATCTTATGTACACTGTCCGTAACGTTCAAGCACTGGAGTCAGTGGCCCACTGTAAACCTACAGCAGTTTATGTACAGAGATTCTGCTTCCCAAGCAGAAAGCTGCACTATATTTTGCTAATGCAATGGAATATGGATTTGTTTCTATTCTTCTTTCTTCGCTTTTTTCTCTTCTTCTTCAGGTTTATCTGCACTGCTGCCACTACTTCCAGTACTGGAGGAGTCCCTCTCTGCAGCCATCTGAGGGGAGGTCAGAAGAACAGGTTATAGGCTATTATTATTATTATTCTTTCTTTCTTTCTTTTCTCAGACGTTATGTCTGGTCAAAAATGGAAAGTGACGTGGACCTTGATCAAGCGTGACTTCCTTTTAACTGTACGGTATATGTTATATTGCATTTAGGAACTTTCGAGTAATTGAACATGTATCAATAATTACGGATTTCTGTAGTTGTATATATAAGTTTGGATGTAGCTGTATTGCATTGATGTATTTGTGGATATTGTGTGGTATGACTCCTGTAGTTGATAGTATAATTGGTATAATGTCAACTTTATCCTGATGCCACATGTCCTTGACTTCCTCAGCCAGTTGGATGTATTTTTCAATTTTTTCTCCTGTTTTCTTTTGTGTATTTGTTGTATTGGGTATGGATATTTCGATTAGTTGCGTTAATTTCTTCTTTTTATTGGTGAGTATGATGTCAGGTTTGTTACGTGGTAGTGTTTTATCTGTTATAATGGTTCTGTTCCAGTATAATTTGTATTCATCATTCTCCAGTACATTTTGTGGTGCATACTTTTATGTGGGAACGTGTTGTTTTATAAGTTTATGTTGTAAGGCAAGCTGTTGCTGTATTATTTTTGCTACATTGTCATGCCTTCTGGGGTATTCTGTATTTGCTAGTATTGTACACCCGCTTGTGATGTGATCTACTGTTACTATTTGTTGTCTGCAAAGTCTGCATTTATCTGTTGTGGTATTGGGATCTTTAATAATATGCTTACTGTAATATCTGGTGTTTATTGTTTGATCCTGTATTGCAATCATGAATCCTTCCATCTCACTGTATATAATGCCTTTTCTTAGCCATGTGTTGGATGCGTCTTGATCGATGTGTGGCTGTGTTAGATGATACGGGTGCTTGCCATGTAGTGTTTTCTTTTTCCAATTTAATTTCTTCGTATCTGTTGATGTTATGTGATCTAAAGGGATGTAGAAGTGGTTATGAAATTGCAGTGGTGTAGCTGATGTATTTATATGAGTGATTGCTTTGTGTATTTTGCTAGTTTCTGCTCGTTCTAGAAAGAATTTCCTTAAATTGTCTACCTGTCCATAATGTAGATTTTTTATGTCGATAAATCCCCTTCCTCCTTCCTTTCTGCTTAATGTGAATCTTTCAGTTGCTGAATGTATGTGATGTATTCTATATTTGTGGCATTGTGATCGTGTAAGTGTATCGAGTGCTTCCAGACCTGTGTTACCTCATTTCACTACTCCAAATGAGTAGGTCAATATTGGTATAGCATAAGTATTTGTAGCTTTTGTCTTGTTTCTCACTGTCAATTCTGCTTTCAGTATTTTTGTTAGTCTTTGTCTATATTTTTCTTTTAGTTGTTCTTTAATATTTGTATTATCTATTCCTATTTTTTTTGTATCCTAGATATTTATAGGCATCTGTTTTTTTCATCGCTTCTATGCAGTCGCTGTGGTTATTCAATATGTAATCTTCCTGTTTAGTGTGTTTTCCCTTGACTATGCTATTTTTCTTACATTTGTCTGTTCCAAAAGCCATATTTATATCTTTGCTGAATACTTCTGTTATCTTTAGTAATTGGTCGAGTTGTTGATTTGTTGCTGCCAGTAGTTTTAGATCATCCATGTACAGCAAATGTGTGATTTTGTGTGGGTATGTTCCAGTAATATTGTATCCATAATTTGTATTATTTAGCATGTTGGATAGTGGGTTCAGAGCAAGGCAGAACCAGAAAGAACTTAATGAGTCTCCTTGGTATATTCCATGCTTAATCTGTATTGGCTGTGATGTGATATTATTTGAATTTGTTTGGATATTAAGTGTGGTTTTCCAATTTTTTTTTACTATGTTTAGGAACTGTATTAATTTAGGATCTACTTTGTATATTTCCAATATTTGTAGTAACCATGAGTGGGGTACACTATCAAAAGCTTTTTGGTAATCAATGTATGCGTAGTGTAGCGACCTTTGTTTAGTTTTAGCTTGATATATCACCTCTGCATCTATTATCAGTTGCTCTTTACATCCCCATGCTCCTTTGCAACAGCCTTTTTGTTCTTCATTTATAATTTTGTTCTGTGTTGTATGTGATATTAATTTCTGTGTAATGACTGAAGTTAATATTTTGTATATTGTTGGTAGGCATGTTATGGGGCGATATTTAGCTGGGTTTGCTGTGTCTGCTTGATCTTTAGGTTTCAGATAAGTTATTCCATGTGTAAGTTTATCAGGGAATGTGTATGGCTCTGCAATGTAACTGTTAAATAATTTAGTTAGATGTGAATGTGTTGAGGTGAACTTCTTTAGCCAGAAATTTGCTATTTTATCTTTTCCAGGGGCTTTCCAATTGTGAGTAGAATTAATTGCTTGGGCGACTTCATGTTGCAAAATTATCACTTCACTTCAGGCATCCGCGGTATTATCTTGTATGTGTCTGCTTCTGCTTGTATCCACCGTGCATGCCTGTTATGTTGTACCGGGTTTGACCATATGTTGCTCCAGAAGTGTTCCATGTCTGTTATGCTTGGTGGATTGTCTATTTTAATGTGTGTGTTATCTATTGTCTGGTAAAATTTCTTTTGGTTTGTGTTGAATGTTTGGTTTTGTTTCCTTCTATTTTCATTTTTTTTTTGTATCTTCTAAGTCATTATTATTATTATTATTATTATTATTATTATTATTACCACCAGACGAATTCTCTCAACTTTCACATCCATATATTAGAACTTATAAGCAATTAGTTTTCTCTCCAAAGTAGGATGTGTACAAATATGATTTGGTGCACGAACAGAACCGTAAACTCCCCCAGTTTACGACTGGCACTCTTCACATGTTCTGCGAATGCTTCTCAGGTCTCATAACATGTTTATGCGGTACTCATGATTGCTCCATACCTTATGTAGCAACATCTTGTCAATGGTCATCACAGCAGCACTGTTGCATTCTCAAAGCTGTTCCAGTGTTCTAGGCAATGGAGATACAGGAACTTGATCCTTAATGGACCTCCAAAGGAAAAAATCACAAGGTGTTTTGGGGAGCCAAGAGAACAGAGCCACATAATCTTAATTACTAAATCAATTCAGTGATGCTGAAGTTTGTTGTTTAGGTGGTGACGAACATTGAATGCTCTGATGAGGAAGATGTAATTATTGGAATTGGCAGTCAGTTGTGGAAACAACCAGAACTGCATTACATCAGTTTCTTCTCATAGAAGAAACACTGCCCATATACCTTCTCTGTTACATGGTACAGGAAACACTAACCTTTGACAAATCTAATTTGTGCACCTTAATTTTGTGAGGCTTTCCAGGTAAACAGAAGGTTGCTTTGTCACAAACATCAGCTTGGAGGTGAAATGTTCATCCTCAAGTCTTTCCTGCATTGCGATGCAAAATTGAAGGTGCAGGCCTTACTCTTCAAGTTTTAATTGCTGTACAAGCTGCAGACCACACTTGCAATGTAACTACCACTGTAAAATCTTCCCCATAGTTTGCTACTGTACTCCAAGTTTGTGACTTGCATATACTGTTGACTGGACTGCATAAAAAGCTTTACTTCACCCTCTAAAGAGATGGCATTTGGAAGACTTTGTCAACTGGTACTTTTATATTTACAGGGACAACCAGTGCCCCTAAATTCTTGATACCAACACAGTGCTCTGCTTACATGATGGTTCTTGTCCATGATTCTTTCTGAAAACATTCTATACTGTTGTAAAAAACATCTTGCATATTCAAACACAAAAACTTTTTGTTTTGTCACAATTTTGTCAATGCCAACTGGTACGCACAATGCGAACTCCATGAGTTTACAGTTTTATTTGTACATCAACCATATTTGTACACGTAAGACCTTGGGGAATATAGAACTTTGAAAATGAATGAATCATTAAAATAGTAGCCCTGTACAGTGTGTATTGTCTTAGGATAATTACATAAAGACAAATGTATAACATAATGAGTAGATACATTCAGTGTAGTGTGTATTGTCTTAGGATAATTACATAAAGACAAATGTGTAACATAATGAGTAGACACATTCAGTGTTATGTTCAGAAATGTGTTATCATCCCAACAATCATGGTACAACACTATGTGATCAGCAGAAAAATTTTGCTGTTCCTATATTGTAATCATTTTAAACTGAGGGATCTATAGCAACAAGTCATGACATTGAAACATGTGTTTATGGTCCTAATTATATCCATATTTTGCTTCTTCATGTTACAAAATTCTCTCTCTCAGATCTCAAATTGGTCATCATTCATACGTCTCTTGTGGTAAGATGAGCAGTTCGCATGAAAATGGTTCTTGTCATTGTTTTTAGGATCAGCAATTTATGTTGTAAGCACATTTTCATACAGTTCTGAGTATTCAAGGTCACACACTTTCCTTATTAGGGAAAAAAATAAAAAAGCGCCACACACTCAGGCCAGTGGGAGCAGTATTACGTTATGGGGTACATTTACCTGGGCTTCCAAGGGACGTGCAGTAGTAATCTACGGCACCATGACAGCTGTGGACTATGTGAACATTATCAGGGACTACTTGTAACCCCTCACACTATATGTCTTCCCCAAAAGCAGTGGCACCTTCCAGCAGGATAACTGTCCATGTTACAAGGCCAAATTCGTGCTGCAATGGTTTGAGGAGCATGATAGTAAACTCACGTTGATGTCTTTACCATCAAATTCATCTTACCTGATGAAACCAACTGGGACACTAGTAGACACCAATGCCCACAAACAAACTGCCCATAAACTAAAGGAAGTGTGTGATCTGTGCATAGGTATCTGATGCCACAAATCTCTGGACACTTATGAAGTACTGCTTAATCCATGGCATGTAGAACCACTGCCGATTTGTGTTTCAGAGATGGACTAACATGCTTTTGTGTATACAGTCAACAATGTTTTGGCTCATCAGTGTACTTTAACAATACCTACAAATGCTGTTTTTTCATACATATTCCATGCCTTTTGTGGTATGATTTTGTTAACTGAGGAGTGGCGGCAAATGAAAAAGGGGGGGGGGGCACTGAGGGAGGGAGGGATAAAGTTCACCATTATGGATAAATAAATATTACATGCTACTGATTTGTCTCTAACTCAGAACCCATTATCAGTTGAAACAATGCGACAGAGGAAACTTCTACAGCTTCTCTTCAAGTTTCTATTCTTTTTGGAAGCTTTCGTAACAAAATTTAACACCTACCACACAAACTTATTAGAAACTTTCTGAAGCAATGCAATAACTGACTTCAAAACAATGACAAGTTTTTATTTGTTCTGTAAGCTCGAACACTTGTACGACACCATCTTTTAAGAAATTTAGTAAATTTACCTTTTTGTATGCCATTTCAAATAATTTTAGTGATGCTTGTTGAAGAGAACCCGCTGCTTTACGTATTTCTTCAGGGTCTGTCTCATCTTTCTTGGCAACTAGTTCACGAACTTTCTGTATCTCTTCCTTCATTTTGTCACACTGAAAAAGAGTTATTATTAGCATTGTTGTTATTGCCACAGAAAACAAAAAAAAAGAAAAAACACTAGTGAGCCAGATAAACGTACAGTACTCAAAGATAGGGACCTAAAATGTATCTATTTTTGGTGAGATTTACATGCCTGAAGATGAAACTGATTGCAAAAAATTAAAGAACAGTGATTAGAAATAGCAGTACTAACAAAAAGAGAACACAGTTTTATTCTTTATTAATAATAGATTCTTGAGTGGAATATTTGCTTAAAAAAAAAACTTCCAAAGTTTCTTTTCTGAAATAGTCTTTGCTCATTTTTTTCTGTTGGCTCCAAGTTTTCAGCTGAGATGCGGCAGCATTTTTTCACTGGTGAACAGTGTGATTCTCTGAGTTCAGGTGTGCCTTCTCTCACCCAGTTCGACAACTGCAAAGTCTGCAGATCACTGATTTCAAATCTGCAGCTTAGAAGCCCTGTTTCACATACTACAGAGAAAGGTTTAGGAAGAAAGTTTCAGAAATGGAGGAAGAAACACAACAGGTATAAAGAAGAAAGCAAAAATAAGCATAGTGAAACAATACTGAAAGGAAAGATGAAGACTTTAAATTAGAACACTGGCTCTAGAGAGGCCCAATGTGGGAAGAAGCAACAGCAAAAGAAGCCAGAGATTTGTTTCTGCCTTAAGCTAGAAATTTTCATGGAGAACATTTTCCCTTGCAACAAGAGAAACAATAACTAGCGAACAACTGTTCTGTATTTAGCAGTAGCAACCCACTAAAAAAACATGTCTGATATCACAGCATAACATTTTGATGACATTTCTGCAGACTTCTAGGACCTGTGTTGACTCAAATTTGGCTTCCAAATGGAAGGGCACAACTAGGTTGAATACCCAATAACATTTCAAAATCATACACAGGGAAAGCTTAAAATCATACTTCAGTTCGTGAAGTTTGCTTATTTAATGTATGTGTGTTCTGCACAGTGAAGGCTCCTTGCAAAATATGTACACAGAATTAAGCTACAATTTATAACAGCATTTGTTTGATGATCAGTTAATAATAATGTTTTACTTTTATCACGATAAAGAGACACCCATGGTTTTTATTATTTCAAATGTAAACCATTACTAACAAGTAGCCAAGGGACATTATTCACTACAAGTTACTTACAATTAATTTACCATCACCATCATTGTGAATTTGTGGCCACAGTTTTCCTATAAACGTATGAGACATCTGTAGACTATGTAAAGTTATTTTTATGCCTTGCTTTAGTTATTCGTCTTCCATTATGCCAGAGGACAGTTCATAATGAAATGAATTCAATGCACTGATACGAATGTAAACTGTCCAGGTCACTCGAACTCTCAATGTAATGACTACGTACTGGCAATTAGAAGTATGCACCAAACTACGACTTCACACCAAATTTCCTGCTTATCATGAGGAGCTGCCTGAACCATTAGGCCACCTGAGCAGACCTCTAATGTCACTGATATTGCCACCTATTATGGTTTCCAAACACTAGCTGTTCACTCGAAGGCTATGTGGGAATATCCACATTAGAAGAACAGAGATGATGGAGCTACGTGGCTGTAACCTGACACTGCAAATGTTTAATGAAATAAATGAACAGAAATGAAATTATATCAATGCTGTCAGAAATGCTGATTCAACTTTCAAAAATATATCAATTGCTTGTATGAGTGTAAGACTTGATCCTCCACCACCTCTTCTCACCGAATGATGCTTTTCTCACACACCGTTGGACAAATTCTGGCAGTAGTGTTCTGGAATAAGTGGACCCATCAGTGACAATGAAAGAGAGTCAGGCCTTGAGACATGCTCAGATTATATACGTGATCTCTTAGGTATAGAGCACAACAACTAAATTTTAAGAATTTGGTAGAATTTTAGCATACCTCTTCTTTTGGTAATTGGTCCTTAAACTCCTCCATCTTGGACTCAATATCATGAGTGATACTTTCTGCTTGATTAACTGCTTCCACACGGTCTTTCTTTACCTTATCCTGTGCAGCAAATGCTTCAGCATTCCGTATCATATTTTCTATCTCGTCGTTGCTTAAGCCACCTGATGACTGGATAACAACTGAAAACAAAAATTTTAAATATTAATGAGGTACCTACCAGTACCGTAATTTGCGCACGTTTAAAATTAAGATTACGCGTGTTAGGCATATTGGTGTGACTGAATTAATGCAAGATCACAAAATTGATTTACGAAGAACAGTACAAAGTAGGGGAAGTGCTAGATAAGAAAACTTCTGGCCACAGCAGAAAGAGATTGTGGTGTGTGTGTGTGTGTGTGTGTGTGTGTGTGTGTGTTTTTTTTTTTACACTTCAGGAAGACTTTTGTCCAAAAGCTTAAACATGCAGCAGTCTTTTTGTTGACCATGTCTACGAGTGTCTTCTCTTTACCAGGGACAGTAGTCTATCCTTGTCATAATATTGTTGTTACCCATCCCACTTTCCACAGATTATAAATTCTTTATGGACATTTCTAAAATACAACACTGACAACGTGACACATCCACAGCATACTGCCCCAAACACAATGTAATCTGATAACTACTAATGTTAGTGACCAGATACCAATAAATGCTGGTCCATGTGATTTCATAATTGACTCTGCTCACACGAGTCCCCTCACTGAATCCGAAAGTCTTGCTCGAGAGCACGCATTGAAGTTCGGATCTCGTTTCGTTTTTACTGTTTCATTGTTTGTACGTGAATTATGGATCGCAAATCTGTGAAAGCACATGACTGGACTCAACAATATGCGAGCCACGGTTTATATGCTACAGATTTCCAAATAGTGTTCTGCAAATTTTGCAACTGTCACATGGGGTGGGATAGGAAGGATAATGTCAAAAAACATTAAATCGGACAAACTTTCTCCCCACCATCAAGAAAATGCTGCTGCTGCTTCTCAAAAGAGGCAATCACGGACTGCTGATTGCTTAAGCAAAGCTGAAAGAAGCAAGCAAGATTACATTTTCGGTAAAAGAAACTGTTGAGGCATTTTTGAAAGCCAATATTCCACTGGAGAAGTTGGAAAATGCCATCTTATGATAGTGGACTTCTGATTCTCCAATGAAGAACTGGCATGTGGGAAGACCCTGCATGAGAAAAATTTCCCACATAAGCAATTTGTTTTTGTGATTTTAGATTATAGTGTACAATAGAAATAAGGGAAGTAAGCTACGCCTCGTGTCTGGTGCGTTAAATCTTACATGAAAAATATGTCAGTTTTGTGTACAACACGAATATATCATTATTAGCAGACTTTTAGTAGTGAATCAAACGGCATATTCAAGTCTTCTGGTCACTGTTGCCTTAAATTTAAGCAGAGTTATCAAAGTGAAGAGTATACTTCTCGAATATGTGGTTTTTGCGCATAAAAAGGCTGTATCATGTTTCTTTGGCAATATGTGTTATATTGTGAGAACTGAATTATTATTCAAAATGTGCAAGATTTATGAATAAATGATGAAAGTTAAGTTTCACAGTGCATAGTAAAAACCAATATTCATGGCTTTGGCACTAATAGGTTAGTTGCTATGTTCGTAAAAAGAGGTGGTTTACTTTTTCATGTATCAAAATGTTTACTGGATTTTTATTTCATATCCGACATAATTTGAGTAAGTGTGTTTTATTGCTGTGATATAGCACCTTCAGTGTGGTACTCAATGTGTTGTGGCTGCTGTATTAAACTGATTACTTTATCCACGAAAATACGTTATTTTATCATTACTGGTCTATCTTGTCTTATAGGTACCTCCAAATGGGAAAGTAACTGCAAAATAATTTTGGATGTCTTTTAGCAGAAAATCATATTATAATTATCACTTACAATTCACTTCAAGATTTTGTCATTGTTATCACTTTCACATTTGACAGTAACTATAGGCCAAGATATACCAGTTGCAACAGAAATTTCATGTGTTAAATTATAGTATTCACCACCACAATGCAGCAGTTCACACAGGCCTACAGCATCATACTTAAGATAGCATAATGCAGTAAGAAAACATGCTTTATGAAATTACTTGCTCTAACATGCTGTGCAAGAAATATAGTGACTCCTTGAATAATATGAGACACATTTAGTGATCACAAAGTTCTGTATGAAGCTGTACAGGTGTTAATGAGTGACAGTGCTCCACACACGACTCTGTGTTAGGAAACCTTAAAGGTCATAATTGGTGGTCAATTTATGCAGATACAATGTTCGGTAGGGAAGCTCAGTTTGATTGGCAAGTGCTGGACAATAGCTGTGTCAAACTTAAATCAAGTAGTGACAATCGTTAACAGCTTTTATAAACACTCTGAAGTGCAAATATAAATACGTACTGCTTTTTAAGTTCAAAATGTAAAAGATGCAAACTTTTCCCATACCAATTGTTACTTGTTGGAACAGCTGGTTTGAAGCTATGTTTTATTTGAAAAAATTACTTCCATGAGATTGTCAGTTTTTTCCAGTTGCCAGATATGAAAGACACTTTCAATAGAGGTGTGAATTTTATAAAAAATTTGACAGAGGTGAAAAATATTCACACACACATGGTGTTTGTCAAGGATCATGGCAAGCTGCTTGTGGATCTGCTAACATTATTCAAAGATTCAAAATATCCCAAATGTCACATGCTGTATCCTAAATTAAACAAAGAGGAATTAAAAAGGCTGCAGATATATGTCAAGGACAATATTCAGACTTGACAAAAAATTTGCTGCAAACTAACTGCTTTGGAGCAAGCTGCTTGTAAAGATCCTATTTTTTTTAAAGTAGCCAATGCTGCAGAAATTAAGCTCGCAGCACTCTGAAGCGGGGATCCTAATTGTAAAGAATTTGAGGCTTTGGCATGGGCATTTTATCCACGAAATGTCATTCTGAATAGTGCTGAAGAACTTCAAATTGAAAGACTTCAGAGTTTCCAACAGTAGCAACAGAACACACAGTGTCTAGTGGGTATCCGCGTTTCAAAAAACTTGTTGAGAAGGAGCTCAAGGAACACAATAGAATTGATGTGATCAATGGTTTTAGGGTCATAAGAACAGAGAGCGCATATAAAATGTTTGCCAAATATTGTTTGGATTTTTTGTGGACACCCACAAACAATGTTGACAGTGAGAGAATTCCACCTCGCTATAATACAATTGTAACTGATAAGAGATGTAATCTAAAAGAAAGTAGTGCAGAAATTTATACTCTCCTTTCTTCTGAGGAATAGAATTTGCTGTAACCATAATGGAATTACTGCTGAAATTTGTACTCTTCGAGCAATAACAACACATATTTTGAAAATTCTGTTGTAAAATACCAGTTTTCTTTCATTCCTCAAACACATTGACTGTGCAGAAGCATTAAATGAAACAGTTGCCAAGAATAGGGTGTAACAGTGAGAAGAGAGATTAGTTTATCGGTCTAATTGTTGCCAAAAAATAGATGCTAATCTGGCTAAAAATAGATCCTAATTTCATCAAAAATAGATGCTACAAATTGCGGTCCCTTATTATTAGCAATACACATACACTGAAATCTACGACAATTCTATCCAACTCACTCAAGGAGCAGCATTATTAATACTACAGTTAGAAAGTTGCTTGTCAACCTATTATTTCTTTTGACGCTATCCTTCCCTGGATAGCATTTGCAGGGAAGTGTTGAAGGGAAAGGAAGAGGGAGGAAAAGGACTAGTGACATTTAGGAAATGGGGAGAGGGAAACATTGCCCAGAACCCACGGTCAGGACAGTTTACATGGGTGGGATGATAGGGAAGTGATTATTTTTGTTACTAAATAAATATAACCAACATAAATTGCAATTTTTTAGAACAGTATCATTATTGCTGATATTACAACCTGTCTTTGCCCTCAGTTTTATTTGTTTCTACTTTTGGCATTTGGCCATTGCCATACAGCCATCCATCATATTTGCAAATTACCTTTATTGTTATTCTACTATACATTTCATGAATTGATAGTTACAAAAATATATTAAGGGTATGACTAAATGATTGATACATGTTACCACTATCAACTACTCAAAGTTACACACCACAATAATAAAAGAAAGAAAACAATATACAAATATCCGTGTGTCTAGATAGTGAAGTCACACATATAGAAGTGGGTGAACACATTTAAAACCCTACACTCTTTTTGGTCGACAAAAATACAGCAGCGGATGTTGAAAGTGGAATCTTTGTGTTAACCAATGTGATCATAAATGATTTTTGCTGTGTCTTGTATTTGGTACACAAGAACAGTAGAAGATTCAAGTCTCCTTCACAGTCTCAGAACAGGTGGGTTGGGAATGTGTCATGATTTAAGCACAGGCACGAAATGGTTACGAATCCTCTGCTCTTTTCTAAACCATAAACCAAGAGGACACAGTTATTTTAGGCTGCAGCTGGCCACATTTTACATCTTTTGATATCTTTGCTGACTCTTATAGTTTCTATCAGTCGTGTATCACTTTTTCATTGATTAACCTCAGCATACCTTGATAAGTGTCTCACTTGGAATTCCACTTAAGTTCATTGCTTGCTCCGCTAAGCTGTCTAATACTGCATTATGAAAGATGGCACTGTGTTCTGGAATCCACAAGGAGTTTTTGTTAGTGTATCTGCTTCATCTGCAAGACATCATGTAGTACTTTACTGCTTCCCTTAACTGTGATGGCTTCTGCATAATAAGATTGTTGCCTCTAAGGGTAGAGAATAAAAGACTTGATAATTTTCTGCAGGGTTGTATACTGCACATCCTGTTTTATTGCTATCAATGGTAATGGATCCATCGGTGTAAATCTTCGTTGAATTCAAGAAAACAATATTGAGCAAACTGGGTTGATTTCAGTCTTCAAATTTGGAGACTTTTTATACTGTGCAATGTTATAAAAGATCAGAACATTTTCTTCTCAGTACCTGACTGGGGCTAGAAATTCTGGTAAGAATCATGTTTTTGTAGTTTCTTTTCATACAAGGTTCACCATTCAAGGGATTTAATAACCGACTGGTTTCTTTTCTTTTCAGATCAATAGTTAAATTTTTCGGTGTCTGACCAATATTTCATTATGCCATTAAAGGGTGTCCTGTCTGCGAGACTCACTTCGAAATGAATTTATTCACAAGTTTTCCCCCTTCCAGTATTCAGTGACTGTTCCCTTGACTCAACAAGGAGAGCATTGGTAGGTGTGGAAAAACATGCCTCCAGTGGATATTTGAATACATACTTGAAGTTTGTATAGTTTCGATATTGAATTTCCTGCCCCCCCCCTCCCCCCCCCCCCCCCCAATCAAGATAAAAAGATGCAAATATGCATCCACAATCCAAGACCGATCTCACAAGAGTCCTATACACGTTGAGCAGGATTTTTGTTATGCGATGGTGGGCAGTACGATAGCCTTTCACTAAAAATTGTTTATTTGGCAGGAGCTGCGTTCCGGATAATGCTGTAGTTGTTATGCAGCACAGCTGTAAACTTCTGACTAAGTTTACTTTACTTGAAATAATGGAACAACTGTTCCATTGTAAAATGTTCAACCCTATAACTTGATACCAGTAGGTCATCAATTGATGATTTTATTAACAGCAGCTGTGTATTTTCTTCAGTTTATTTGTTCCATCCAATGAAGTACTACATTGTCGAGTTTTTCATCCAGAGTATCACTGAAACCCCAACCATGTTTACTCTGTGGTTCTAAAGCCAGAGAATGTGTGTTATCTGAGATCACATTTCCGTAACTTCCTCTTGGGTCTATTAACAAGTGGTGTGGATAATTATAGCCTCAGTGATTCTTTTGTTTACTCAATATAAGTGTTTCCTGGCAGCAATTCTGTTCTATCAATGGGTGGATTAGCAGTTTGTTGACATGTCATACCTATTATATTGTATGATTCTGAGGGCCTCTACACTCCCTTTTTTTTCAGTCCATTCTTGCTGGAGAAAGGGGGGGGGGGATTTCCAATTCCTTTGTAAATTTTATAAGTCCAAATGGCTGAAATTGAGGTACATTAATATTTGCAAGCAGAGGGAAAGACTGAACAGTCTGAGAATAGGTTGCATTGCGTAATTAATTCTTAATCTCTTTAAAGCACCAGTTGTCTTGAGCTGTTATTTCATTAACTCTTTTTCCTAAATAGGAAGATACTACATTTTTTCTTCATATCTTCATGTCCATCACAGCAATGTATGCACGATATACTGGCATTGTGGCGCTGTTCTCTTTTATATTGACCACAACACCAACAGCGATGATATTGACTGCAACACTGCCAAGCTGTGTGCCCACAACAAACACTGGAAACATCGATTCACTGCTGTTACATGTGGAGTAACTACACAGGGCATGCTATGAATATACACATACCGTGGAAGGATTTGAGTAAAAAGTGAGACTACCAGCCTGCAAATTTATAACACAACATATGTAATTCTGAGTGACATGTTTCGTCTTTCGCTTTACTCTGACATGAACATTGGAAGTTCACAACGTTCCGTACACACACCTTGAGTTACTCCAGGTTTCAACACCATACGGTTAGGAATATTTGACTCAAAATTTACTCAGATATCATTTCTGACTGTACTAAGTAATATGCAGCTGTTGGGGATTTGGTTTCAATTTTTAAACTGTTTCTGCCTGCTTGTGAGATACTAACATAGTGGCCACAGATCCTTAGCATGTGACTGAATATTTTTTCCTATCCTTCTTGTGTCAGTTTTCTAGCTTTATAAATAAATTCTATGGGCTTGCATAAATTTCATGGTAGTTTTTCTGGTGGTGATATTGCTACATTTCAATCTGTTGGCAATGGTTCCTGATCTAGGCGCACCTCATTTTCTATTGTATGTTCACAGATACCATCATTGTTACTGCTAGTGGCAGTTGCCAGTGGAGCAATCTGTTGTGTCATGTCTTCTGTCATGAACTTTAATGTCCTTGTTACTCACCGGTTCACTGCAGGATTACTTATTTCATTGTTCAAACAATGCATAACACTTACCACCAGATCACTACCATTATTGTTACAATTGGAAATAATATTCCTTCCCTCAACACACACCCTACTGCCGATGTCGGTAATGCTAAGCGTGAAGCTGGTTATTAACCTATTGCCTCTGCAAGTGCTACTCAATGATTCTTATGTAATAATACAACAATATCAATGTGTTAATGTCTGTTTTTGTCAGCTAACAACACTAACAACAGTTCTGGATTCATGGAGAATCACTTCATGAAAATCAATTTGTAGTTAACATGATGAGAATTAATTTTTAGTTAACATGTGACAGTTAGCTTACCAAATGTCAATTCTACTCAATTTACCATGTATCTTTTTACAATGGTTTGTGACCTATTTCCTGTTACTGTTTTGCAATTTCTTTTCTTTGCCTACCTACCAACTTTTCTTGTTTGGCTACTGTTTTTCAATACTTTGTGATCATTTCCTTGCAGTCTTATTTGCTTTTCACCACTAATTGCAGTAGATTTAACCATCTCTTGTTTCAGTTTTACAGGATTTTTCGCACTTTCTTTCAGTCACCAATTTGTCTGCTTATAGGAACTGTACATCATTTTTCACCACATGGTTATCTGTTTCATGCCGTGAGTGTTTTTCCTGTTCAATGACCCTCCACTTTAATTAGTGATCTACCTGTTTAGTGGTCCCCCTCCCCACTCAATTCTGCAGCTTTGGTATTAACTTAATTGTAGAATTCAATATCAGAATGCGATTTACCAGGTTTGTTCAAAAAATTATGGAGTGTTCATAATTTTGCACCAATGGCGTGTTGCAGCGAAATGCGGCTGGCATCCCTGCACATGCCTGCGTTTAATGTGTAACTGCCAGAAGTTTAATTGTAATGTGTCTTTTCGTTATTGTTCGTTAATGCATTGAATAGAACGTTGTGTTGGAGCAATGTTTCTGCATTAAATTTTGCTTGAAACTCAAGAAAATCTTTACAGACACACACCAAGTGATGCAGGAAGCCAATGGTGATGAGTAATTAAGCTGTACTCAGTGTTAAAAATGGTTCACACCATTTAAAAATGGTCCGACAAAAGTTGAAGATGACCCTCATTCAGGGCACCCTTCGACACCTATCGAAGGATTTGTTCATCATGAATTCATGCCACAGGGACAAACTGTTAATGGTACTATTCGGACATGCTGTGATGCCTGTGAGGAAATGTGAGAAGGGAACAGCCAGTAATGTGGTGGGAGAATGCATGGCTCTTGCATCACAATAGCACACCTGCACATTCATCCCTGTTGGTACATGACTATTGCACAAAAAAACGAAATCACTGTGCTAATAATAATTTGTACTCTCCAGACATGGTCTCTGCGAATTTTTTTTCATTTTTGAAGTTGAAAACCCTGTTGAAAGGATGAAGATTTGCAATGATAGACGAGATAAAAGAAACTTCGCAGACTGCACATCACACAATCCAGCAAAAGGTGTACCAAAACTGCTTTGGGAAGTGGACAGCATTGGGATTAGTCTATCAATTGCAGAGGATAGTATTTCGAAGGAGACTATGCACAATAAGTGAAAGGTAAGTGTAGAAAAATTTTGTGCACAAAGTTCCAGAATTTTTTGAACAGACCTCATAAATATCTTTTATGAAAGTTATGGTGATCAGTAAGCAATGTACATTTCCACCCACAGAGAACTTACATGTCGGGAAACAAGTGACATTTCAATATACTGCTTCAGCTTTACATTTTTAAAGTCACATGTAGAACTAATGTGTGCTCTCTATGTATTCAGATAAATTTATTTTCATTATTAGATATACTACTTATACAATAAATAATAACAGGAATCTTACTTTGTTGCTCCTTTCCTGTTCCCTTATCTCGGGCCGAAACATGGACAATTCCATTAGCATCAATATCAAAAGTGACTTCAATCTGCGGAACACCACGTGGAGCTGGTGGGATGCCCACCAAAGTAAACTGACCTAATAATTTATTGTCAGCTGCCATCTCTCGTTCTCCTTGATGGACCTTAATTTCTACCTGTGTCTGTCCATCAGCAGCAGTTGAAAATACCTGGAAGAAAAATAAGTATAAAGATTAAAGTGATTAAATAAATGACTTATTTTCAACAACAATTTTTCTATTAATAATGGTCAAATCTCCCCTAGAGGGATGGGTTGTGGGACACAATTCACACAACTGGGGCCTTGCAGTTTTTGGCGACGTCTGTCACCCACCTGTTATACATCATCGCACTTGATATAAAACTCCATCCTGAGACCTAGATAAGGACACAATGGCCTGTATGAAAATACTTTTTACTTCTAGTTCGTGGTCAAGAATTTCACGTCTCATCTTAAAATTAACTTATTACCGTCAAATGCCATTACAGTGTGACATACTGACAAATATTTAAGAATCCAAAAGACTCACAAAAGCCTTCTGCAAGACATTTGTTATGTAACATTCTCAATGCACCCTTCTGTAGAATATGTAAATACTTTTCTGCAAGATCTGCATCACCCCAGAAAATTACACCATGTGACAGTACTGAGTGGAAGTATGCTAACAATCCCATCAGAGCAAGGGAAGAGACATATAAGTGCAACACACACGGATTTAAGGCTTTTTGTAAACTTATCCACATGCTGTTGCAATATGATACCTAAAAACTACAAAGATGGAGTTTCATATAGTAGGTACCTACTGATCTCCACTTCTGATACCTGTAAACCATTTTTTTATATTTGCTTAGAATTTTCTAATAGAAGTCTTTTTATACTATGAGCTAAGCAGTTTGTTGTGAAATAGTTTTAAGCCTGTTCTGTGTAAGAGGGAAAATTCTCTCAAGAAAATTATAAAATACTGCAACAAAACTGTTGACTAGTACTTACCTTGATGAGAAATATCAGTACTGCTGATAGATGCACACATAACAGCGCACACACCTTCGTAGCTTTTGGAACTAATCTTTCCTTCCTTGAGAAGGAGATATGGATAGATTGGAGAATTTTAAAAAGGAAGGGCACACCACTCAGACTCTCACAATAGGCAGGTCCCTCTCATCCTGAGGTCTGCATTACCTGCTCTTCCCTTTTAACCTTCCCCAACCTAGCTCCCTCTCCTCCTCATGGAAGTAACTATTACTTCTAAAAGCTAGGATGTGTGTGTGTGTGTGTGTGTGTGTGTGTGTGTGTGTGGGGGGGGGGGGGGGGGGGGAGGGGGGAGGGGGCGGGGGGGGAGAGGAGAAAATGCAGACACGAAAAACTTTCTTGTTCAGCTCTACCAGGACTGAGTTTAATATATAGTGCTTTCATACACAGAAAAACACAGTGACTGCCTTGTAAATTTTTTTATTGTATGTTTCAGCCTCAGATCACAGAAGAGTACCATTACTGGTTTTCATTTGTTACCAAGTCATATTTAGATGATTCGTTTAAAATAAATTAAAAGAGTGTAGTAATATACCAAGAAACTGAAGTACAAAACAAATTAACTTCTACATACAGCCTTGGCGTTTGAGGCAAACATATCTGTTTAGCTGCAAACTCTTTACAGCAATATACCACCATTCTCACCTTAGCCTTCACTGGACGTCATTACCCCACGAGCCTAGTTCAAAAGCAGATTTCCTGGGCCATCACATTCAATCCTGGTACTGCTGATCCCTCCAAACAACAACTCTGGAGCAAACCACTGGTCGCTCAATAATATCCTGGTCTGGAATGTATTAATCAGCTACTTTGACAAGGCACTGACTTCCCAAAATCAGGCCCTGAAATGAGATCCACTCAGTACAAGATTTTTCCCACCACCCTCCTAATCTAGGCAGTATTCTCGTCAGACTCCATGCTGCTCCTACACCCATCTCCCTACCGTATGGCTCCTACCCCTGTGACTGACCCCACTGCAAGACTTGCCATATGCACTCTCCTACCACCACCTATACCAGCCTTGTAACTGGCAAAACACACACTATCAAAAGGGAGAGCCACCTGTGAAATGACAGTGTAAGCATTGTTCGGCCTTTTACATCAGCATGAATACCACCAAATTATCAGTTAGGATGAATGGGCACACGCAGACGGTTTATACTGGGCAACATGCAGTATCCTGTTGCGCAGCATGCACTACAACATAACAACCGTGATCTTGTTGCCTGTTGCACCACACGTGCCAGCTGGATTCTTTCCCCAGATACCCGTTTCTCAGAACTCCGCAGGTGGGAACTAGTGATGCAACATGTCCTTAATTCCTGCCACCCACTGGGCATTAGTATATGTTAATTTCTTCCACCTTTGCATTTCTGCACAGTAACACCTCTTTTCTTTCCTCCATTTGATTTTCTACATCTTACATTTTCTTACCTATCTATTTTTCGCCATCCCCCTCCCACCTGTTACGTACAATGCACTTAGCTTTTCACTCTTATTAACTTGTGCACGATGTTTTAGTAGTAATCTCTGTCTTGCGTATTACCCTGTCTTCCACCTTTAAGCTCTCAGGTTTTCAAATCTCATCCGGTGCAGCCCCAACAGTCAGTCGTTCCATCTCATCCCATCTGGTTATCTCGTGACCTGCGGTTCCGAGTGACTTTCTTGAAATCCACCCCTTTTCCTAGACCTCCCCATTCCTTTTCCTTCACCCCTCTTCCTTCCCCTTCAACCCTTCTGCCTGAAGAAGAAGCCACTGGCTCTGAAAGCTTGCCTAATTATAACCTCCTTTTAGGTGCGTGTGCAGCCGCCACTTGGTGAATATACTTTTTTTATCTATCCAATTATATTATTTTGTTGAAAGTTTTGATACTTTGGTCGACGTATCATCTTAACCAGGAGAGTTACTGCTCTCCAGAGACTAAAGATTTTTGTTCTCTCTCTAATAGAGAATTTGGGTAAACTCATGTCTGGTTGTGAAGTATGTGATGCCCACCTAATTAATGGATCAGCTGTCTGGCTCTTTTTTAAAATCACTTCTTCAATTACTATTAGGAAGAACTTCTTTGCATTTAGCAGCCAATGACTTGAATTTTAACATCTGCACACTGTTACCGTTACCAGGAAGCTGAATATAATTTGCTTTATTGACTTAATTCTTTTTGTGACCAATAATGCTCCAATCTGTAATTCCTTTGCTTTTACAGTTCTGCATTTTTGTACACCACAACAACTGAACAGTTTTGTAGTTTTGTTTGCTACGCATTCTAAGCCTCTGTTACAAGTAGCCTTCTATGTTAGATAATGTTGTTTTGATCTCAACTTCTATTGGAATTGTCGCTGATCCATTCTGTGTGAAATCTGGGTTTCCAACACAGTACGTTCTCATCCATCACGTGCCCTTTGTAGTTTTTCCCACTGTCATCCTCTCGTGATGGTGTGATGAAGTTTGCATTTATAATTATGTGAAACAGGATTTTTCCCTTCCAGCAATGCTGTTCCACCAGCACGGCTACAAATTATTTTATAGGAATCACATTAATTCCACAAAGGACAGGAGATTTAAATATATTTATCAGTCACTGCTGAGCTGTATTTCTACTGTTGATAATGGTACTGAAAGAATGGTCAAAGCTTTACCTCAGTATCCAAATGCTCTCTACGAACCTTGGAATGTCCAAAAAGGATTTACCAGTTATTTCCACTGAAGTTGTTAATACCATTATCTTTAATTACTTAATGGAATTTTTAAAAATCCTAATGGGGCCTGTACACAATTCAAACTTATTTTTTATGTTACTGAATAAATTCTTCAGAAAGTTATTCAATGCAGTAATCTTCGATCTCTGGATACATAACACACCCACTTCCTTACATTACACAAAACAATAATGGAACACCAACATATTCCAACCAAAGCTTTTTTTTTTTTTTATTTTGAAGTAAAACACATGCATTCCACGCACCACAACTAAATTTAAACTTGCCTGGCTCTTCTTTGTCGGTATTGTGGTATTTCGTGATATAAGCCTCGTAAAGACTCCACCCAGTGTCTCAATACCCAGAGACAGAGGTGTGACATCAAGCAGCAGAACATCTGTTACATCACCAGCAAGAACACCTCCCTGAATGGCTGCTCCAACAGCAACAGCCTCATCTGGGTTCACAGATCGACTAGGTTGCCTACCAAATATATCCTGTACTGTTGATTGCACCTGGAAAGAGAAACTGATGTTAGTATGCATGTAACATCCCTCATTAGTGTTTCATATTTCTCTATGTATCTACATCTGTTCAAAGGTGTGTGAATTCCTAAGGGACCAAACTGTCTACATATGCAAAGCAACAACTGCACAAACAATAATCTGGAAGAGCAAGGCATACTGACAATTTAAGACAACCTCAACAAATCAACATTGGCCGATCTGATTCTACAAGGAAGGAAGGAAGATTGGGTTTAACATCCCATTGACATCGAGGTCATTAGAGACTGAGCACAAGCTCACATTGTGTCAAAGATGGGGAAAGAAATCAGCCATGCCTTTGGAAGGAACCATCCCCGGCATTTGCCTGGAGCGAAACCTAAATCAGGATGGCCAGATGCCGATTTGAACTGTCGTCCTCCCAAATGCGAGTCCAGTGTGCCAACCATTGAAGCTACAGCCACTGCTTTATTTCCCTCTTACACAAAATAATCTGCAGTTCTTCGCAGAATCTCAGGATGGTCAGAATTGGCATTGATATCACTGACGTTTTTGTCACATTGTACAATAAAGTCACTTAATGGGAATAAAATAGTGACTAAGCTTTATGGTTTAGACACACAATGAAAATTCATTCAAATTTACAATCATACCTTTACTCATCCCTTCATTTCCAACACTTAAGAAATAGAGGTGCCTTACAAATCCACCTCACCCTCCCCAAGGTGTTACAATGTAGCAGCTAGAAGTTGAGATTTTTATAGTAATAGTCTTTAAGAATGGCACGACGTTCTTTATGGGTTCAAATCAGAGTCCAATACTATCAAAAGCTGGACAGAATTTAGGCACAGTTGGGAATGTTCATCAAACACTGCAAAGGACCTCAAAACTGACATTCCCCCTCTTTATAATTGTCTGAAAACTTTCTTTGTTTCTGTCTGCCGAGCTAAGCCCGATTCAAGTAGAGTCTTAGCATTCCATAAGCTTCGTAGTTAGTGATTTTCCTCACCATCTTCCTGTGCAACCAAGAACATTAGATTATTTCTGTGATTACTTTTATGCGGCAATGAAATCTATTTATCCACATATGCACTCTACAAACTACTGTAAATTGCATGACAGAAGGTGCCTCTTATCACTGCTAGCCCTCCCTTATCCTGTTTCTCTCTCAACAGTGTGATGGAAAAACTACTGTCTATATGCTTCCACATAAGCGCCACTCTCAGTTTGCCTTCATAGACCTTATATGCGACATATGCAGACGGCAGTAGGACTGTTTTGTAGTCTGTTGCCTGAATGGTAACACATCTCGCACCATGCCTCCTAACTGCTTTGATGTCTGGGCTGTTCGGGATCCCCAACTGACAGTACTTAAGATTGGGTCGCAAAAGTGTTCTGCACGCAGTTTCCTTTACAGGTGAGCTACTCTTTCTTCAGATTCTCCCAATAAACCTAAGTCAACAATTCACTTCCCCTGTAAGTGACCTTCAATGTGGCTGTCAGCAAGCAGTTTCAGATTGCTGCACATCATATATGTGTGTAAGATAATTTATTTATATCAAGAACAAGAGCAGTCCTGACACATTTACATCATAGCTTTACTGGAAAAGAAGATACATTTGCAGAGACCGTGGCGTATAAACTTTTACTACTCTGTTGGCTTTGTGTCTATCTCGAGTTTGATGTGTTCACTATACTGTTTGTAGTAGCTTACCAATATTCTTATTTTATTGTTCATAATTAGTTCTGTTCCTGCAACCCCTATCACCCTCAACTCAGCTAATCAGAAATTTGACTTCAATCTGTTACTTTCCGTTTTCAAATTGTCTAGTGCACCTACCCGATTAAAAGATCTAAAAATCCACACTCTGCTCCATAGAATGACAGTTGGGTTTTTCCTCATGTCATCATCCTGATTAGACCTGAAAGGGGGACTCCGGAATATTTTACCCATGAGCACACCGTCATTAAGCCATACAGTGGAGTTGCATGCCCATGGGGAAAACAGCAGCTTTAGTTGTCCCTTTCTTTCAGCTGTTCACTGTACCAGTAAAGCAAGGCAACTGTGGTTAGTGCTATGAGGCCAGATTAGTGAATCATCCAGACTGCTGGCCCTCTTTTGGAACCACAGGTTAGTCTGGCCTCTCCACAGATACTGCTCTATTGTACTTGTATCTAAGTTATGGCTACCTGTGTTGTTGAAGCATGCAAACAATCCCTCTTCATCGATGTTCATGGTCTATGGAGATTTTAGTTACACAAAATAATGAAAGTAAGGTTATAGTTTTCATGGTCCAAAAATATCAGTCATATAGAGAGGGTATAAAGGAATTTTATATTGATATGTACTGTTTGAGAAACACACTCTGCAATCACATCGCATGGTTATGGGATCCGCAGAAAATCTAATTTAGGTTTGATAGGCAGGGATTTGATCATCACTACCCCTACACAAATGTTTGATATCCTAACCATCAAATAATCTAGTCTGTGCATAAGCACATAGGAAGTACTGAAATCAACTACTTAGTTACAACATACAACTACACTGAAAATTTTTACACCACAATTTTTGATGAAACTGTACATAATAAAATATCAATACCAGCATGTTACTTTCTTCTCTCATACATCACTTGTAGCAAACCAAGTACAGAGCACACCACATACAACAGTCATGTTCTTACCTTAGGCATTCTTGTCATGCCACCGACAAGCAATACTTCTCCAATATCCCTCTTGTTCACTTCGGCATCCTGGAGGGCCTTCTGACAAGGCTGAATGGTTCGTTTAATGAGATCCCCCACAAGGCTTTCAAATTTTGAACGAGTTAGCTGAAATCAGATTTCAATTAGCTGACATTCTACAAAACTATCTGTGTACAATAAGACTAGACAAACTAAGCCACCTTGAGATTCATGTGCTTGGGCCCTGAAGCGTCCATTGTAAGATAAGGAAGATTGATATCAGTCTGAAGGGAAGATGAAAGTTCAATTTTCGCTTTTTCCGCAGCTTCCTTTAATCGTTGCATGGCCATTGGATCCTTTGTAATATCAATGCCTTGCTGCAAGAATGTGTGTCACCAGAATAAGAACAAATTACATGAACACAACACACAAAATTAGCAATAATATTTAATTGTGTAAAAATATATGTAATTAAACTGTAGGAAACCTACATCTTTCTTGAACTCAGCAACCAAATGGTTGACCAGAACATTGTCAAAGTCCTCTCCGCCAAGGAATGTATCTCCATTTGTAGATTTTACCTCAAAAACTCCTTTCTGAATTTCTAAAATAGAAATATCAAAAGTACCTCCTCCAAGATCATAAACAGCTACCCTGAAACAGTTACACAAGATAATTCACAAATTGAACTTTCAACCAGTAACTAACTGAAGTAAATACAACTTTTGCTGACTATTTTTACCACGAAAGTAATCTGGTACTAAGGGTGCAATAATTCGTAAAGCAAAACCGAAGCAACAATCAACCTGAAGGCTGCTTTTAAAACAAGTTCTGTGCCAGTTCACAACCCCCCCCCCTCCCTGCACTCACACATGGGGAAACAAAGGAGGGGATGGGGTTTAGTAATTTCTAGAAAGGAATGGAATCTTGTACTTCATGTAGAAATGTCACCACTCACTGAAGAATTAAACTGATGGCAATATGGGTGACAATGCAACAAAACTGGTTGTGCAAACTTAATGAGGGTAAGATTCCCAAAAGTGCTGGTAAAGCCACTGCCCCATATCACTAAGTCGATGTACGTGTAACACACAGGACAAAATGTATCCTCTTTATCATACTTGACTGTACTCAAGACAGCATGGCTTCTCCTTCATGTTACATGAAATCCAATTAAGAGCCAGCAAATGTGGAAGAATACATAGTGTAATGTTCACATGAAGTTTTTTCTCATGATGAAGGGAGTAACAGTTTAATACTGGATCCCGTATGACATACCTACTGACACCAATTTCCTCTTCTGCCACGTCATCAGACAATTCCTCCCCCTTATAGATGCCTTCAGTGTACTTTTTCAACCCTATCACACCCCCATCCTCTCCCCCTCCCGCATTTAAGAGTGGAATTCCTGCTGCACTCTTAGTTACTACCCTTTTCTCTTAATTTCGCCAGAGGTTGTCTTTGAGTTTTCTATATGCTGAACTAGTCCTCCAACCTTTATTTTTTAATTTCTTCTTGCCTTTCCTCCATCCACTATACCTTTGCTGCCCTGATTTTTTAAAATTTTTAGTTTGGTTGTTTAGGTTTATAACTTCATCTGGATCCAAAAAGTGAAGCTACAATCCTTGGTCACTGATGAAAACATTCCAAGATTGTGTCTCAATGGCCACTGAAGCCACTACTGTGTCTATGGTGTAGGAAATCTGAGCTATCTTATGCTCCCAAGTACTGAATGCCCATCTGTGCAATGTCAAAACAATGCTAAACCTAGATGATCTCGCTATGGCAATAACAAGAAATACCAATTGCAACTCCTCAACAAAAGGAGCCATTGGTGGGTTCAAAACCAGATAAAAAAGTACAGCCTTAATACTCCTATTTGATATCAATACTGTTCCATCAGTCTTGAGGAAAGATATCCATAATGGTCTGGAAAAAGTTTCTGAGTACTCAATTTTTATACTTCATTCCCTATTACAAATCCTTGAGCATTTTCACACCCCTTCTTCCTATGTGCACATACACAGTGCAGAGCTTTCATTGCAACTACTCCACTGCACCTCTGGCAGAATCTGAGGCACATTCACACTAAGTCTACCAAAAAGCTTAAATTTCTGTTTCTTGCCCTGTCTCTTAAATCTGAGCCTAAATAACAGCATGTCAGTAAGTTGTTTCCCAATTAATCGCACAGCATCTCACAGTTTCTGAAGTTCTAGATATAAATACCAGTTACTGCCACTTAAGGTGTTTGAAGTTCATGGATACACATTCACTGAACATTCATGTATACATTATAGTGAATGTACATTCTTTGGTGGAATATAAGGAGAGCTCACTTGGGCCATGTTACATGAAACAATAGTGTTTGGAGTTCTGGGTTCCACAGGACACGGCAGACAAATGCCACCAAAGTGAGGCGACCAATGCAGCTTTCCTATCCTCTGTGCCCACTGCTATCCTGCCCCTTCCTGACAACAACCACCCTTCCCTCTCTTCCTCCCTACTATCTTTCTCCCCTTGCCCACACCATCTAACACATAAGTATGCTGCTGGTCCATGTCTACAGTCCTGGTAAACTGAAGTCCCCACGGCACAGCTCACCTGATTGTATCATAGTCCTGCGTGATGATGATTGAAAAATACTAAGTTTAGTGAACAGACACATGCAAGCAGCTATCCAACCTGCACCACAAGAGTACAAGAGTGTGGAAAGCATTGGCATCAGCACCCTTCTAATCAGACAGGAGACAACAATTAACCACAGAAGAATGTTCCTTGCCGACACCACGCAAACCCATCATCTACATTTAGAAGCTGTCAAAAACAGAAGGAAACTGTTTAATCTCTGCTGTGGTGACATTTAGATGCAGACATGTGTTTTACCAAATTCTTAGGGGGTTACGAGGTGGCAAAAGTGCCGTGTGAGAGTTCCTGAGTGTCACTATCTGAGACTGGATTAAGGAATGTGGGAAGCACTGGACTTAACGAACTATGGCAATGTATTCATGACACAGGGTACACCTGCATCCTGCTGCATGGAAACTGGTTGAAATAAATTGCCGTGACTCCAAGACAGCTTTTACCACATTCCATACAGGGACCTTAAACAGTAGGATACATGGGACTGATGATAGGTTACAGGAACTGAAACTAAATAATATCAAGAGGGATGCAGTGGGGTAGCAGAGGTGGTATAAAATGAACACTATCAGAGCAGCAGTGAGGGACTGTCTTTTTGTATAGCAGAGCTTCACAATATCATTTGAGCACTCTCCCTGCGCTCTCTCTCTCAGGGCAGGACAGTTGCGACTTAGTGGGGGTCACGGATTCACATTTCAATCTGCAGTGCGACGAATCATATCTTTTTACACAAAAGTATCAATTTGCAAAATGTTTAGTTTATCAAAGCCAATTTACAAAGGCATTGGGAGTTTTGTAATGTCAAAGAATATGTAAACAGAAAATATGAGTGATTTGACCATTTACAAGTGATTTTAAAACTTTAAAGGAAGCTCACTGATGAGGAGGAAGAAAAATCAGGAGAGCAAGCAATTTAGATGAGCTATAAAATTGCATTTATTTTAAGTAAAGCCTTTGTACAGTTTCACGTATAGCAATTTATTAAAACACTTTGTAGTTGCAACTGAACATTTATGTCCACTTCATGTAGAACAGTTTTGTGTGCTGGCGTTATTAGACACAGCAATCGTGCATCCCTGCAGGGTATGGCAGAGAATGTTCAGAGCCAGCTTCCAAACTGACACCCAGATACAACCTCCAATGGCCATAGCAAGACTTGGCATTCCCATGAAGTGTACGTGTGTGTGCATGCGTGCGTGCATTCACCCGCGCGTACTATTGCTACAAAGAGAGCTAATTCTTGAAAAACTAGTGTTAGTGCTGTTTACTGTTGTGTTGTTGTGTTTCACACATTGATTTGCTATGAGTGAGTGGCTGCCTTTCCCACATTTTGGGTACTGCTCGATTCAGGAATTTCCATCATTGTTAAAAATATTCAAAAACTTTCTCACAAGGAAATGTCAAAATGTATTATGATAAGATTATTAAGACAGCAACTGATAATCAAAAAATGAAGTAAATGAAACAGGTAATTATACCATGGATCTATCACATCAGTCAGGATGTCACATAGCACTGTTGTGACAAAGAAGGAGATCATACTGAAGGTATCTGAAGACTTCTTCGAAAATCGTCACAGAAGGAAAAAATTCAAGAATACAACATCCATACGACTACAGCCAGAATTTAAAAGAGTACAACTGAAAAAGGCATTGCGTGAGGTGACCATATCACCAAAACCCTTTTTAACAGCCTTGGAAGAGGTCTTAAAATCATTTAGATGGGATGCAGGAGTATGGAACTCCACCAGTGCCGGTCCCAAGCCTGGGGCCTCACCTTGTAAGTGGTGAGGAAGGAGGAGGCGGAGGAGAAACACCCTCATTAAAAAACCTGGGTCCATCTGGCTCACGATGGCATTACCCTGTAAGGGCCCCTCGCCAGGATAACAGTTGAAGACAGACAACGTTCGGAAAGTGGAAGAGGATTTTACAAGTCCTAACAGTGGAAAAGGGGAAGAGCTGTCTTCATGTTTCGCATACTACCAATGTGATCCCTGTGCTGTCAGGGGGCTCAGCCAAGTGGGTACTTAACAGGTCCACACACGGCTGACTACTGTGCTGAGAACCTAACATGAAAGGAGCCAGGTGCAAGGGGAAAAGTGAGGGGAGGGGGAGAGGAGCCTGCACCATGGAAACTAGGTTGGGAGTTCATCCCCAAATGACTCACACTGAACGGAAAATGTTTGAAATGGAGGTCAAACCCCAAGGGGACCAAAAACCCTGAAAAGGAGATGGAAACAGCAAACTAAACAATTGCACATACAAAAAACAAAGCAGAGAGGATAGCCAGGTCGATATAAAGAAATCCACCAAGAGGGAAGGGGGGGGGGGGCAGGGAGAAAGGAGCCAGGACAGGGAAGGAGAGGAACAGGGACAGTCATGCAGTCTGGAAAAAGGAAGAAGACTGCAATAGCTCGAGGCCCCGTGCGCACCACACACATACCCACAAAAAGGACTGTGGGTCTCCTGGGGGGAGGGGGGGGGGGAGGTGAATGGAGTAGGTATCATAGTAAATCCAAACCTAGGACATTCAGCCGAGGACAAGGAATGTAGTGAAGGACTTCATCCAAGTATATGCATCACAAACAGGAAATAGAGGATTTTCTAGAGGTATTAGAAAATATAGTTATAGGTGTGGAAGCAATAGTAATGGGTGACCTAAATGCGCAGGTAGGCAAAGAAAGGCTAGGGAAGGAGGAGATAACTGGCCAATATGGATATGGAAGGAAAACTGAGGAAGGAGAGAAACTGGTTGATTTTTGTGAAAGAAACTGGCTGATTGTGGGTAATATGGTTCCATAAAAAGAATAGCCACATGGTAACAAGATATGGATGGAGTGATAGACGGACGAAGACAGTCATCGATTACTTTCTGATGGAAAAGAAAAATCGGAGACAGTTGATGGATGTAACTGCACTCCCAGGAGAGGCTTTTCATGGAGACCATCGAGTGGTGGTGGCAAAGATGAGATTCGATGAATTGAAAGGCATAAAGGAAGAAAGGAAAATAAAAGTGTGGAAACTAAAGGATGGCATGGTACAAGAAAAGTTTAAGGAGCTACCTAAGTGTAAAATCCCTAACACCGAGTACGGCAATGTGGAAGAGGAATGGGGTAAGTTCAAAGAAGCGTTTGTAAGCTCTGCTGAGAAGACCTGTGGCAGAGTGTCTGGAAGGGTAAAGGAAAAGAAGACACAATGGTGGAATGAGAGGTGAAGGAGGTAGTAAAAGAAAAGAAAAAACCTGACATGAATGGAACAGAGACCAAACAGCTGAAAGTAAAAAGAAATACCAGAATAGTAAAAATAAGTGTAAGAAATGGTAGCAGAAGAAAAGAGGAAAAGCTGGGAGAAATTCACCCGAGAGTTGGAGAAAGCTGTTACTAGTGGTAAGAGGATGATATATGGAATTACAAACAGTATGAGAAAGGAAAAAACATACACAAAACTAGTGAATGGGGAAAGCGGAGAGCTATTAATGCAACCAGAGGAGATAAGGAAAAGATGGAAAGAGTACTTTGATAAATTACTAAATGTGAAGAACGGGAATGGAAAGGGAATAGAAGCAAGGCAGGGGTCTGGAAGAAGAGGATATAACGATGTTAGAAGTGGAACTAGCCCTGTGAAAAATGAAAACAGGGAAGGCACCTGGGATAGATGAAATGACCGTGGAGATGATAAAGGCAGCTGGACGAGTTGGGCTACAGTGGCTATATAGACTAATAAGATGCATTTGGAACCAAAAATGTGTACCTGAAGAATGGGGAAAGGGAATAATAACCCCAGTTTTCAAGAAGGGTGAGAGGAAAGTATGTGACAACTATCGAGAGATCACACTCATATCCCAAATAGCAAAACTAATGGAGAGGATACTGGAAAGAAGAGAGAGAGAAAAAGTGAAAGGGCAGTTAGAAGAGGAGCAGAATGGCTTTTCTCATGATAGATAAACAGTGGACCAATCTTTAGTATGAGACAGTTGATGGAAAGAGATAAAGCTGTTACTATTTGCTGATGATATTGTAGTGTGGGGAACAAGAAGTAAGGAGGTACAAAAACAAATAGACATCCTAAATCATATGGACGAGAAATTTGGAATGAAATTTAGTGTGGAGAAAAGCAAGACCATGGTGGTAACCAGAGGGGATGGAGAGAGCAAGGGAAAAATTCATATTAAGGGACAGGATATTAAAATAGTAGACAACTGTAAATATTTGGGAAGTGTATTAATGGGGAATTCTCGTTTGGAGACAGAAATTGGCAAAAGAATACATCAGAGTAGTACATTTTACAAGTGTGTGAGGGGCTTGGTGTGGGGAAGGGAAGTGCCAATGAAGTGCAAGCTGGTGCTATACAAGACTTACTTCACAACCATACTAATTCACGGCTCAGAGACTTTGACTATGAGTAGAAGAGAGGAGAGTAGGATACAATCCAGTGAAATGAAGTTTCTGAGAAGTATGCTTGGGAGATAGATAGATAAATAGATAGATAGATAGATAGATAGATAGAGAGAGAGAGAGAGAGAGAGAGAGATGATGTTAGGAAGGAAATTGGAGAAGTTGACTGAAAAAATTGAAAATAATAAGATTAAAACAGTTTGGGCATGTGAAGAGGATGGGAGCAGGAAGAATACCAAGAAGAATGATAAGAGTTCAAGATTGAAGGCAAGAGGTCAAGACGAAGACCAAGAACAAGACGGATTGATACAATAAAGATGAGTTTCAGGAGGAGAAACCTGCCATGGAACCAAATTGTGGAAGAAGAATGGTGAAAAGACCTAGTAAAGTGGCGAAGTACCACTGATACCTCAACCTGACCAGATGTTGGATAGAGGGGAAACGAAGATGACGACGATGCAGGAGTATGGATGAATGGATCTTTTCAGAACCAAGTTTGATTTGCAAATGGTGGTTTGCCTGGAATCCAAAAGAACTTCAGCAAATGATGGAGGTACTGAACACAGCAAGTAATGACAGAAGACCTGCAAATTAATTACAATAAGATAAAAATAACATATTACGTTGCTGCCTAAGTTTAATGAACACAACATATACATGTTACACAGACTTCAATTGTTGTTGTTGTCGTCGTCTCCAGTCCTGAGACTGGTTTGATGCAGCTTTCCATGCTAATCTATCTTGTGCAAGCCTCTTCATCTCCCAGTACCTACTGCAGCCTACATCCTTCTGAATCTGCTTCGTGTATTCATCTCTTGGTTTCCCTCTACGATTTTTACCCTCCACGCTGCCCTCCAATACTATATTGGTGATCCCTCGATGTCTCAGAACATGTCCTACCAACCGATCCCTTCTTCTAGTCAAGTTGTGCTACAAACTCCTCTTCTCCCCAATTCTATTCAATACCTCCTCATTAGTTATGTGATCTACCCATCTAATCTTCAGCATTCTTCTGTAGCACCACATTTCAAAAGCTTCTATTCTCTTCTTGTTCAAACTATTGTCCACGTTTCACTTCCATACATGGCTACACTCCATACAAATACTTTCAGAAACGACTTCCTGACATTTACATCTATACTCGAGGTTAACAAATTTTTCTTCTTCAGAAACGCTTTCCTTGCCATTGCCAGTCTACATTTTATATCCTCTCTACTTCGACCCATCATCAGTTATTTTGCTCCGCAAGTAGCAAAACTCCTTTACTACTTTCAGTGTCTCATTTCCTAATCTAATTCCCTCAGCATCACCCAACTTAATTAGACTACATTCCATTATCCTCGTTTTGCTTTTTTTTTGTTGTTCATCTTATACCCTCCTTTCAAGACACTGTCCATTCCGTTCAACTGCTCTTCCAGGTCCCTTGCTGTCTCTGACAGAATTACAATGTCATTTGCGAACCTAAAGTTTTTATTTCTTCTCCATGGATTTTAATACCTACTCCGAACTTTTCTTTTGTTTCCTTTATTACTTGCTCAATATACAGATTGAATAACATTGGGGAGAGGCTACAACCTATCCACACTGCAGATAATTTCCTGTGTCAAACTCTCACCAATCTGGACCAAACCTACTACAGGCCACAGACTGACCAAATGCCAAATAATGACACTAAACTGGAGAGATCAGAGTTCTGCTAGCACATGCTTGGTATGTGAACAGGTTGTGATCACTCCTTGCTCATATTCGCAGGCACTCAGATCTAGGCTGAGATTGTTGTTAGCATAGTTCTGCAACAGTTTAGCAGACACTGATCATGCATCTCACCAAATTCTCAAGGCCCTGGCAAGCTAGTATTTAGGATTGGATGAAGGAATACTAGGAGAAATTCAACAATGGAAAATCCAGGATGGAATGTAACAATATTATGAAGGACAGCAGTTACTCACCATGTAACGGAGATGCTGAGTCGCAGACAGGCACAACAAAAAGGCCGACGACCTCAGCAGCCAGAGACAGCAGTCATATGTTGTGTGTGTGTGTGTGTGTGTGTGTGTGTGTGTGTGTGTGAGTGTGAGAGAGAGAGAGAGAGAGAGAGAGAGAGGGGGGGGGGGGGGGCATTCTGATGAAGGCCTTTTTGGCCAAAACCTTTGACATTATTTTGTTGTGCCTACCTGTGACTCAACATCTCTTCCATATGGTGAGTAGGAATCTATTGTTTGTATAACATGTCAACAAAATGGAAAGGATACATTGCTAGTTATCATAGGGAGGTAGTGTTGAGGTGAAGACAGGCACAATCAAAGAGACTGCCAAAATATTTAACTTTCTGACAAAGTCCATGTCCTGAAATACGAGAGCGCATGGGCACATGCAACCCCCCCACACACACTACTACTGTCTTTGGGAGCTGGTGTGACTCCATTGGGCATCAAATGGCCGATTATAACCCATTATCGTTCTAAGCTCCTGAAGTGTGCATTGACAGTAGTTACTGACAGCCTGGGTATTTACACTGTGCATGATGTGTGCAATGTGCGTACATTATTTGACCGAATTCCAAATTTCTGACAGAAGTGTCCATGAAGTGCATTTACAGTTTAATGGTCGACATACTTTTTAGCTACGGTAAACCTGCGACAGTATGTACTTCGAAAAGAAGTTATGTATTCCCAAACTGGTGGTGTTCTAACAGAACATGAATTATCTGTCATTAATAATGAAATTTCTCTGTATTCTAGATTTTTCAGCTATAGACCCTGGACCGATAATCATTTAAACTGATAAAATGAAGTCAGCCGACATTGGTTGGTTAGTTGATTTGGGGGAGGAGCCTAAACAGCGACGTCATCAGTCCCACTGGATTACGGAAGAATGAGGAAGGAAGATGGCTATGCCCCTTCAGAGGAACCATCCCAGCATGTTTCGTAAGTGATTTAGGGAAATTGCGGGAAGCCTAAATTAGGATGGCAAGACAGGTTTGAACCATCGTCCTCATCTGACATTGCTTATGAAACTAACAGCTGACAGTAATCCATCAACATACTGTGACAGTAGGCTACCAAGAGAGCTGTTAAAGTGAACAGGTCAAAAAACCAAATCTGTAGGTAATATAACATCTCAAGTTTGTTGTACTGGCATTTGTTTTAAAGATGCTCAGAAAATTCTCTCCACATATACAGTTCGGAGACGAAAAATTAGACATCACTGCATAATGCCATACAAAGTGTATAAACTGTACACTAGTTTAAAATAAAATTGCCTTTTGTATGTTGTTAGGGCAGTTCTGAAACTTCCTGGCAGATTAAAACTGTGTGCCGGACCGAGACTAACTCGGGACCTCGCAGTAGAGCTTCTGTAAAGTTTGGAAGGTAGGAGATGAGGTACTGGCAGAAGTAAAGCTGTGGGGACGGGGTGTGAGTCGTGCTTGGGTAGCTCAGTTGGTAGAGCACTTGCCCACGAAAGGCAAAGGTCCCGAGTTCGAGTCTCGGTCCGGCACACAGTTTTAATCTGCCAGGAAGTTTCATATCAGCGCACACTCCACCGCAGAGTGGAAATCTCATTCTCGAGGGCAGTTCTGTTTACTATAAAGAAGCATATTATGTACTATACTGGTCTGATATAAATTTTATAAGTAAAAGAAACTTACACCTTATCTTCTGTTTTGTCCATGCCATATGCCAACGCAGCAGCTGTCGGCTCGTTAATGACACGCAACACATTCAAGCCTGCAATCTGACCAGCGTCCTTCGTTGCCTGAAATAGAGAATGCATTCTGTTTCAGACTTACAACTATTTTGAGTAATCATTATTTATAATGTCTGCACACTCAGAAAATTTTCTCTTCATACATAATTCAGAGACGAAAAATAAGACATCATTGCAGTAGTTCATACAAACTATGGTAATTTAAGAATTTTTGTAAAGTATTATGCGGTGTAAAACACAATCTTTACCTGACGCTGCGAGTCATTGAAGTAAGCAGGCACAGTTATCACAGCATTCTTAACTGATGTATTGAGGTAACTTTCTGCAGTTTCTTTCATTTTCATTAAAACAAATGCTCCAATTTGACTTGGAGAGTACATTTTCTTATCACTGCCCTCTACCCATGCATCACCATTTGATGCCTTAACTATCTTATACGAAACTGTTTTCCTGCAAAAGTGAGTATTTGTAAATGTAAACAGTTTACGGTTATCACAATGAAAGAGGTATTCATGAGTGGTCATCACATTTAAAATGTCCATGCATTTTGAATTAACATACAAATGATATTCTGTCTCACTCATACTGACTTGTCAAGACCAGAAATTTATTTGTGAAGTCACTAGAATGAAGTAATTATGCGACTTATTTTATTAGCATATTTGCAAAACATGAATAGAAACAGCTGCAAACTGATATGCTACGGTATTATTTCCAGAATAGGTTTTAATTGGCACATTGTTTCATAAAAAAGAAGGTGAAGTGTAATCAGAAAGTCGGTTTGAGATGCGCCATGTTTTACTCAGCATGTCCTAATGGAAGTGGTACAGTACTGCCTTCCCCTGACCTCAACTAACATTGTTATTTAGGCAGACTGACATTTTAAAATGAACATTGAAACATGATGAAATTTCACATTAACAAACACTGTGAAAGGTGATAACTGATTTACAGACCCTAAAAGTGATCGGAGATAGAAACTCAAACTGCAGATCTTCTAGTACTGATGCACTGAGACACACTATCATTTCATATTGTGAGATTCTGATGGGGGATTTAATAGTTTTTCTGTTGACAAGGTAATGCCAACAGTGGCTGAATAATGTGAAGTAGTTTTTGTGTGCCCATAGAAAAAGAGTAGAGTTCTATTCTTTTGTTTCAGTTATCAGTAGAGTACTTGGTATAAACTGTTTGTATGAAACTGAATATTTTCTGCGATGTGTGTTCTATAAGTGAAACTTACTTTGAAGATATTAGTTAAAGTAGTCCAGTTATTTTGTTCTAAGGTAATTTCATGGGAATGATGAGCAAGTCCCTTCAGTACAGGGCCCAATAACTTCGTAATGCACGCAGGCACATTTTGTTGATATATGTAGTGTCAAAGGACAGCTGTCTACTGTGTGTGAAGTTTTAACTCTTCAAACTACGAAAGAAAAATGTTTCTGTCTGAAACTTTGCTGTTAATAATGCAACTTGCATTCATTGCAAGTCAACGAAGTTGTGCCATGGAACCATTACCTTCCATGTAAAGGTAAAAGGAAAGAAAAGCAGAAAAGCAGGAGAGAGTGGAGAATATGCAATAAAGGTGTTCAACTAAAAATAGCACGAACTTCCAAAACCGGCTGTGTACATTCAACACACAGTAAAGCTACAAGCAGTGAAGTTAAGTATTACAGTTCAATTTGGTTTGTGGCTTCTGAATTGCTCTTAATAATCAAGCGTGGATACAAAAAAAAAAAAAAAAAAAAAAAAAAAAAAAACTTACTTTCTAAGAAACAGTAGCAAATGTGGAAGAATAGACAAAGAAACCAACAGGAAAATTGAAAGTAAGTAGTGAAGGTGTAGGAAGGGAAAGAAATACCAGCATAAAAGAGAAAAGTAACTCAAATGGAAAATCTGGACAGAAATAAGATGGGAAAGAGACATGAAAACACTGGCAGTACTTGAGGCAGATGAGGTAAGATTATAGTTTATTATCCACCAATGACAAGATCATTAAAGATAGAGCACAAGATGACATAATTAAAGGACTGAAAAGGAAAACTACGTTGTCCCTTCCAATGAAACCATCCAAGTGATTTTAATAGAAGGAAACATTCCACGAAGGAAAAATATACCTAAAAACAAAGATGATGTGACTTACCAAATGAAAGTGCTGGCAGGTCGTTTGTGTTCGTTTGTGTGCATCCAAGTGATTTCTTTGATTTGTTAAGAAAAATCACAGAGTCAAAATTAGATTGATCAAATGGGAAGCAATCCTTCCACCTTTCATTTTGAGTACAGAGAGTAGCATTAGTTTTGTTGGCAACATGTCAGTAGGTTCAAAAAAATAAGGTAATTTCTCTTTACAAGACTACACTGACATAACTGGACTTTGTTTTAATCTTAATCAACAGCAGAATTTGCTAAATGTAACCCAACCACATAAACATGATGTCGTTCAAAATTCATCTAGGGAGTAGGAGTTGTCGTATAGGAAGAATTACAACATCCATTAAGACCTTTTATTGACAAGGAAGCTGGTCAAATATTTTTATGCCTATGCCTGTGCACTTTGCTCCATTCAAACAATTATTCTTCCTGCACTCCGTACATGACGGTAGGGAAGAAACCCTAATAACTGGTACCCTCTGCCTTGCACTTTACAATGGATCACAGGGTATAGATGTAGATTCTGTGCAACAGTGAAGTTAAGTTGTAAGCAATTGTCCTGATATATTAATACATGTCTAGGGAAATGGCAAATGCCATAGTTGACAGTTATTAATACCTGTCCCACTGTCTTTCTTTAAGAGAAAGGACACACATTGCCTGACAAAAAAAGTTAAGCCCCAGAAGAGGCAGTGGAAAGAAAATGAAACCTCAGTGGTTGAAAAGGTACAGAACTTTATTTTATTTACTACAACATCAAGTCAAATTTGCAAATAATTTGGCAGTAGGAACCCACTTACCAGGATGATAAGTGGCTTGCTTGCATGCATGCATTAATTTGGATGGAAAGGGTGTTACACAGCCACAGCATCTTCTCCTGAGGTAAGCTGGCCTTCAACTGTTGTGGCCACTCCTTGATACTGTCACTGCATCACCGTTTATGTCTAAGCTAGTCCCACAAATTTTATCGGAGACAGATTTGGGGTTCTTGCAGACCACAGTAAAGCCTCAACATCAAGCAGACAGCTCAAAGATACACACTTCATTTGTGGACAAGAATTTTACTGTTGAGAAATTGGCACCACGATAATGTGACACATGAGGTAACATACGCGAATACTGGATGTCCCTGACATAGCATTGTGCCCCCAGAGTTCCCTCAATTACTACCAGTGCAGACTAAGTCACACCTGATGGCTCTCCTCACCAGGTTGCCAACAGTCATCAGGGTTAGCACAGAATTGTGATCCACCATTGAACACCATATGAAACCATTCACAGCAGGCCTGCTTCCCAGTCATAGCACCACTCGAAACAGTTGCTTGTGTTGAGGTGTTAGCAGCAGCCTACATGTGACTATAATTCCCTAGTATAGCTGCTCCTAATCTCTGACCAATGCTCTAGGATGACATACAAAGTTGTACCTATTCTCGTATGACAGGCACAGATGTGAAGGGGTTAGAATGTGCTTGGTGCCTAATACAGCAATCCTCTATTGGGGGTAGTGGTTGACTAGAATCCTGAAGACAAGTATGCCTCCCACCGAGTTTCCTTGCAGTCCAGCACTGGACTTCTGTAACATCTGAATTCCCCCACAAGTCCAGATACTGCACAATTCAATAAGCCTGCCAAATGGAGACCCACACTGAAGCCCTTTCCTTATACGATCATGCACCATCTCTGTGTGCTTCACACATCTGGCACTTTTCACAACCCTTTTACAGGATGGGTGAGAAGTAACTAGGTACTGAAACTGACATAACTTTTATCCTGCAAAGTTATTTACTTGAAATTAATTATATACACCTATATGAGAATATCAGGCGTACGTTAAAAGTCCATTAAATTTTAATGTAGGGACCTTGGCATCGACCAATCTTCTCAAACAATCTGGAATGGAATACACAGCTTTTTGGAGGAAGTTGTGTGAGATGTTGATAAGAATAAGAAACTTCCTGAATCCGTACTTCCGATTAGTCCGATGTGAAAGTTTTGTCTGGTACACCTCTTTTGCCCAGCCCCATAAAAAGTCAGGTCTGGACTTCTTGCAGGCCATTCGTGATGTCCATATCTCCCCATGAAATGTCCCGCACAACAATTGCAAAGATACATGGTACACCGTCTTGCATGAAGATACTGAATATATTATTTTCCCATCCAGATATCATGGACCAAATGTAATCATGAAGTATTTGAAGGTAGCGTTCCCCGTTCACTGCGTCAAAGGTAGTGTTCCCTGTTCATTGTGTCACAGACGACATATGGGCCTATGACATTCGTAGCTGATATGCCACACCGCATGGTCACTTTTGGCCGAGAATACATCCTCTACACCGTAACTTCAGCATCCTGTGATGCCCAGTATTGGCAATATTGCTGACTGATGAAACTTCTCAAGAAATATGGCCCCATCACTCCAGAAAGTGATGTGATACAATTGGAGCCAATCTTAGTGCCAATCCAATACCAACTCCCCATTCTCCATCCTGCAATCATAGTCTTCCAGTGTCAGCTGCTGCATGTAATGGAATTTCCATGCTCAAAAGTTTAATTTTTTATAAAACACTAGATGCACAGGTGCCCCACGAGTCCACTTTCACATGCTGCCGGCTGTATCGATTTCTTCAGGCTATCACTGCATGTGTTCTGCAGAATTGTCACATTCTCAGAACACCGATGACATGGATAGATCACCTGTTTTCACTGCACTCTTCACCAAATCTGTGGTCATTATCTTCGAATGACGATTCTTTATTGCCTCCAGACAAACTGATTCATTTCTTCCCTTCACTGTATGCCAGCAACTCTCCAAAAGAACAATCAAATTTCACACTTCAAACTACGAAGCAATCCATGTGGTCAGCCATCTTTGTCACTTTCGAGTGTACCACCTCGGTATTACGCGGTATGGAAAATCACTATACTATTTAATGTTCTGTGTATCTGTACTGTTTCCAATATTATTCAACCAATATCAATTCAATGATACATAGTTACTTCCCGCCCACCCTCATATTCTACCTAGCCTGGTACCCAACACTAACACTAATGCATTCTGACAGCCATTTTGTATGCCAAAGAGTGCCAAAACTCTTTGATCATTTGCAGATCCATTGGCGGTGGACGTGCAAAGGCATTACATTGATATCTGACCATGTCTTCTGATGTGCTTCACTTTCTCTTGTCAGCCAGTGTGGTCTGCAACTAAATCACAGGCAAGGACTACTGGGAACAGAACAAACTACTGGCATTCTACAGGATAGAGCATACAACATTATGTCTCTTAATTCGACATGTAGGTTAGAGAACTTGAAATGGGAGAGATTGAAGTGGAATTAGTGTAGTGGCACAAATAAAAAGATTTCTTGCTAGATGAGTACAGGGTTATCAACAAAATTAGAAATGGATAATATAAGAGGATGCCTAACAAAAAAAGATTGCAGGTTAACAACTATGAATACCACAGTGAATGATGTATTTTTGTTGCCGAGAAAGAGACAAAGCCTCACAGAAATAAAAATATGCACAGACTAGTTCCGCAGATGGAGATTGAAGAATGGACGATAAAATAAAATAAGCGATTTAGTAATTTTAAGGGAGATGGAAACAAATAGTATTCAGTAACAGGAAAAGGAAGGAAGGAAATATATTAGTGGAAAATGGACTGGAGTAATGGACTGGAAGACAGAAGCAACATGGGAGAATTTTGCACAGAGTGTACATTGTGAAGCGGAAGGTGGCAACATTCTGTCCTTATTTGTGCCTACTGACAATTCAATGCCACCACTGTACAGTGAGTGGTTACTTTTAATCCTTTCATTATTTACCATTACATTATAAAATAAAATTGAAACCATCCAGTGTCTCGTTGTCTCTTCTACATGTAGGCCTATGGGGGGGTGGGGGGGGTGGGGGGAAGAAAAATTACCCTGGGTAAAAGAACATTTTTTCTGTGTCAAGTGACAATATACTTTCCCTCGAACCTGTAAATGATATCAATCCATTGAATGGTAGAGATTTTATACACCGGTGTAGAACTTTCCAGCACTCCCAGCAAAAACAACACATTCTTGAAAGATCTTTAATGTGCGGCAACAATTACACTGCTTATTTTGGTACTACAAAAGTATATATACAAATTCACCAAATACAGCAAGGTAATTTTCGAACACAGAACATCAAGACAAGAAGTCTAATACCCACGCTACTATATGGAAAAATAGACCATATAGCACTCAGTGGCCTTGCAGTAACTTAGAATTCGGGAAAATATAATGCAGTAACATTTATACTAGCTTTCCAAAATACGACTACTAGATGATATTTTTCATCAAGAAAGGCTAAGCTTTCACATATAATACTGGTCGTCAAAAATTGTTCAGGATCCTAAGAGCACAGGTTAAACTGCAGCATCTGAAAAGCACGATTATAAATTTCATGGGTTACCTGGCTGAATACATTTTCCGTAGAGCACTTCAACATTTCCCTAGAAAAGCTGAATATGCGTGAAAATTCTCAAGAATTCACCTAAAAACTTTTTTTTTTTTAAAGGATAATTATACTTTTTGCCATTGTTATTGCATAATTTGTAATCTATGAAAGTGCTATGATAAATATGAAAAACTAGCCTTGAAAAAATTGGTCTTTTTTTAGTGTGTGTTACTCTTTCAGATGCACCAAATACGAATGTGCCGGTAAAATTTTAAATGATGGCATAAATGGTTGGCCTTTTGAGCCTGAAATTTTTCTGAGTGGCTGGTTCTCAAAGTGTTAAGTTTCGAAAGCATCAAACAACCAACAAGTTAAGAAATTCATAGCACATCCTCACACGTAACATATTTCGTCTTGCATAAAAGGAAATTTACTACGTAATGCTTTTTAAACCACGGTTCACAATATTTTCTTGCAACTTGTTAGAAAAACATAAACAGTTTTGACATCACGTTCATCAAAAGCACTTTGCTGTTACTGTAGTATTATATACTCTTCATCTTAAAGCCTTGACACATTTTGCTGTTGCCAGACACTTTTATGTCCACTGTGTTGCAGACACTTGTATGTCCACTGTGTTTTGTTCCAAACAGTGCATTTTCTTAGCAATTAAAGTTTTATTTTGGTGTTATCTCTCGTTTATGTTTTATTGCTACAGTATTATTCTGCAGTAGTAAGAAAAAAGTAAAATTATTCTACAGAAATTTAACTGAAAACTAAGAAATGAAAAATTTCCGAAATCCTCAAAAATTCTTGGTTGTTTCCCAAATTAGTCCCAGATGAAAAAAATCCCTGGAGAATATAGACTCTGTCCCTATACCTGTATACACACACATAAAAAAAAAAGTTTTGCGTTATCCCAGTTCCCAGAACTCCTGAAGATAGACGTTGACCAGAGATGTCACTACACCTGCCCAAGATGTAAACAACCATGCATAAGCAGCACCTATTAGACAGAGGGGGTCCGACAGCCGATGAGTTCCTGTCATTCCACCAGATAGGAGGTATGCGGCTCATGTTGTCTGTAGTTCCACCACGCCTAGACGGTCAACACCACAGTTTGATCCCGTCCGCATTGTTACTTTGTGCCAGGGAGGGCTCTCAACGTGGGAAGTGTCCAGGCGTCTCTGAGTGAACCACAGCAATGTGGTTCAGACATGGAGGAGATACAGAGACAGGAACTGTCAATGAAATGCCTCGCTCAGGCCGCCCAAAGGTTACTACCGCAGTCAATGACCACTATTGTAGCTCGGAGGAACCCTGACAGCAACGCCACCATGTTGAATAATGCTTTCGTGCAGCCACAGGACATCCCGTTACGATTCAAACTGTGCGCAATAGGCTGCATGATGCACAACTTCACTCCTGACGTAAATGGAGAGGTACATCTTTGCAACCATGACACCATGCAGCATGGTACAGATGGGCCCAACAACATGCCGAATGGGCTGCTCAAGAATGGCATCACATTCTCTTCACCAGTAAGTGTCATATATGCCTTCAACCAGACAATCGTCGGAGATTTGTTTGGAGGCAACCCAGTCAGGCTGAAGGCCTTAGACACACTATCCAGTGAGTGCAGCAAGCTGGAGGTTCCCTTCTGATTTGGAGTGGCATTATGTGGGGACGATGTAAGCTGCTGGTGGTCATGCAAGGCGCCGTAACAGCTGTACGATACGTGAATGCCATCCTCCGACTGATAGTGGAAGCACATCGGCAGCATACTGGCGAGGCTTTCGTCTTCATGGACGACAATTTGTGCCCGTATCATGCACATCTTGTGAATGACTTCCTTTACAATAACGCCATTGCTTGACTAGAGTGGCCAGCATGTTCTCCAGACATGAACCCTATCAAACTTGCCTGGGATAGATTGAATCTATGCCGTATCGCCATTGAGGAGTGGGACAATCTGGACCAACAGTGCCTTGATGAAATTGTGGATAGTCAATACAAGAGGACATGCTACTGCAGGAGGGGGGGGGGGGGGGGGATGACGTTTATGTTGATCACTATTATTCCAATTTTCTGTATAGGTTATGAAATCGAGGTGAAGCAAAACTTTTTTTTGATGTGTGTATTTAATCTGTACAGCTACACTGTCCCAGCTATATACGCTGTGCCAGCAGTGGGGATCATAACTCCAGATGTGGGCCACCGTTGCTGGTGGAGGATCAACATATCTGGAAAGACGAGAGTAGTTCGGATGCTCCAGGTACCAGCGGATGCATAATGCTTAAGCGCTCAACTGTTGTTGGTGCAGAGAACACTTAGTGGAACCTCTGCCTCTGCTAGGAGGCTGATCACGGGGCTAGTCCGAAAGGCACCAGTTAACAGTCATACCCCAAAGTGGTGTATCGGGTTCAGCATCTGTAACATCAGAGGCAACTTTGAGCCATATGCAAGACTCCCGTAATCTAAGACAGGACAGGACCAATGCTGTATAAAGCTGAAGAGCACTAAGGTGAGATCAACATGCACTAGTTAGTTGACAAAGGTGGGGAAGAAATGTCAATTGGGCATCAAAGACCAGTCCCAAAAACAATTAGAGTCAGTCACAAGGAGGAACTGGCCTACAGCAACAACAGAAATGGATAACACAGGTCTTTGCAGCCAAAAACTGGAACCGTGACGAAGAGCCCAAGATTGCACTATGTATGGCTCCCTGCAGTCTGCATTCAACAACACCCATTAAGGCCAAACAAAATTAAATGCAAAAATTATCAGTACACGAAGGGAGGACACCACAGATCCTGCAACTGCCACCACACCACTGACAGTCACTAAAAAGAGAGGGACACTCAAAACAGAATCCTGTGCAACTCCTTCGTGCAGCTGGAAGGTGCCAACCTGTACCTAAGAAGTGTGACGTGGAAAGTTATGGATAAAAATCAGTGGCAGGCTGTAGAGGCCCCATTCATGTAAAGCGGCAAGGATGTGGTGGCACTGTGTGGTATCAAAAGCTTTAGGCAGATCGAAAAAAGGTGTAGACCCTGGGCAAAAGCTGTTTGGATATCAGGTTCCAAGTGGGCTAAATTATCTGCAGTATAGCAGCCTTGGCAAAAACCACCGAGTTGAAGCCAAAAGGTCCAAAAGTTCAAGGATCCAATACAGTTTTCAACTCAACGTTTGTACAAGTGACTTGCAGAGGGCAGTCGGTTAACTGATTGGATGATAGTTATCTAATTTCAAAACTGGAACGACACTTTCTCGCCACTGGGAAGGGAATTCCCCCTCACTCCAGTTACTGTTAAAAAAAAGGCAAGTATATGATATCTACTAGCCACCGATAAGTGTTGAAGCAATTGGTTGTGCGCCCGATCCGGTCCAGGAGCCATGTCTGAGCAGCTGGCAAGGGAACTGGTAAATTGCCACTAACGGAACTGGGCGTTACAAGGCTCCAGGCAGCAGGGAAAGAAACAAAGGGAATTGTTCTAAACTGTTTGAGAAGACTGAATGCGGACAGTTAGTGGACCAATTCTGAGGCCTGGGTTAAATGCTCAGCAACGGCACCATTTTTGGAAATTCCCAGGACATCTACAACAGGACAACAGCCAAATATGCATCTGATCTTTGCCCACAGCTGTCAAGAGGGAGTATGCAGCCATATGGCAGCGACATTGTCCCCTACAAATCTTTTGGGGCAAAATAGGGAGCTGTTTAAAGGCCAGGGGTTGATCGACAGATGGATGCTGCTTGTAGCATCGGAGGGTGTGATGGTGGATTTTAATAACAGCAGCAAGCTTGCTGGTCCACTCAAGGGACAGTCTTCTGTGGGGAAGTATTTGAGGAAGAAGGAATCACAGAAGCAGCTGCTAAAGGGATCATCAATGCCATCCTGTGGTGGAGCACTTGGGATGGCAGCTGAGGAAAAGGCCTCCCAATCCACATTACTAAAGGCCAAGGTCAGTGATGCTGGAGAAGAGATAAGATGATCGCAAATTGATCACTGTTGCAAAAATTGTCATGAATTCCCCACTGAATGGAGGGGAGGAATCCAGGATTACAGAAGGAAATCTCAACGGCTGAGTAAGTGCCATGTGTCACACCAAAGTGTGTCAGGGCCCCTGCATTGTGGAGACAGAGATGAAGCCCAGCCAGCAGGTCTTAACAAGCCTGCCCCGGTTAGTGCTGCCCCAGTTGGTGGACACAATACCACCCAACAGATGGTTGGGGTGCCAAAACACCAAGAAGAAGGAAGGGGGGAGGGAGCTGTTTAAGGAGGGCAAAGAACAGCAGGAGGCACAGGAGGCCAGTCTGTGGGGGCAGATACAAAATATTGCATATTGTTACAGCAGAGTCTAAACAGATCTGAACAGCCACTGCTTCCAGCAAAGTATAAGGAAGAACCCAAGAACTAACTGTGTCCATGCGAACCAATGTACAGACACCACTGTAGGCTCTCAAAGGATCAACCCAGTTCTGGCAGAAGGCTCAGAAACCACAATGTGTATCCATGAAACAAGATTCCTGCAATACAACGAAAGCTACATAGCAGAGAGAATGAATAGACCAATTCTGGAAGGTGGTGATAAGAGTTTCATCAGAGGAGAGTAGTATTAGAGGCTGGATGGACATTGAACAGGCCAGAATAGATCACTGTGCCAAGTCAGTGACCATCAGAGGTAAGCATTGAGTGTCATCAATGAATGTATAATTGAATTCAGAGGGAGGGGGAGCAACACCCCATAGGATGTCAGAGGGGCTTTGTCCTGAACTTATGCGTCTGCTACTCCTCCTAAGGAGGGTGTGAGGAGATGTGGTAGCAAAGAGAGAAAGTCATAGGAATTGTAAGATATGAAAGAATGAGCAGCCTTGAGGCCCACAGAGCATTGGTCCTGTTCAAAATAAAAGGTTTCTTGTCCTGGAGGCATTGGAGATGGGGATTTCTAGTGGGAGCCCCATCCTCTGTGGGTGCCAGAGAAGATTTCTTCTCTGACTGAAGAGAAGGAGCGGTTCTGTGAAAGGAGGAAAGGGAAGAAAACAGGCCAAAGTTAACAAGGGAGGAGAAGGGGTGAAGAGGGGGAGGAGGGGGGGGGGGGGAGGAAGAGGAGGAAAGGATGAAACAGAAGCAAAGATAGACATTAAAGATATCAGGTGGAGATTGTCAAATTTCTGTCAGGCCTATGATTAGGATAAACAGTCAAGAGTTTTAAATTCCTGTACCTTCCTTTTCTTTTTATAGATCAGGTAACCCAACGAGCAAGGAGAATATGGACCAGAACATTTTATGCACTTGGGCAGTGGAGCACAATGATGCCTCACATGGAGAGGCAGCCGTAGTCACCACAAATAGGATTTACATCACATCGCGAAGACGTGACCAAAATGGAGACACCGGAGGCAACACATTGGAAGTGAGATATAAGGCTTCATGTCGCAATAGTTAACTATAACTTTTTCCAGAAGGGTATCCCCTCAAAAGACAGGATAAAAATGCCTGCATCAACATGATTCTCCTTCGAAAAGACCTCTCTAGACTTGCCAGATGAAATGAATGCTGCGGACCAGTCCCGGGTTCTTTGTCAGACTGGAGGAGGATGGCTCTTGGAAGATTATGGCCTGGGTCATATTTAAGGCCTGGTGAGGAGTGATGCTCACCATGATGTGTCCAAAGCACTTGAAAGCACAAAGGGACTTCGAATGACTGGCAGATGTTTTAACCAGTAGGGAACCAGGTCACATCTCAGTGAGTCAACTTCACCAAATTTTCTACAGAAAGGAGCAGCTTGGTAGCAGTTAAAGTCTCTCGTCTGTCCTGGTGCAGACCAAGTAACGGGGAAAGGATTTTGATCCAAGCCAGCAGGCCTGGCCCTCCTCCCAAAGGGTGGCCCTGGATGATGATGAATTTGGTTGAGGGGGAGCTCGACATCACGGTTATCAGTGCCCTGACGAAAAATCAACAGGAAATCTCATGAGAGGGGACGAAGACTGTCCCCACATGCAGAGCAGTTTATAACGTACTAAAGTCTGCCACCCTTCCCCACCAGTTGGGGTGGCTCTGGAGGGGAAGGGCGGGGAAGCAACAGTAAGAGCAGACAGATAACCGTTCCTGTTTGAAGATATAGCCGTGGAAGAGTGGCCAGAAGCATGAAGCTAAACACTCCCTCCTATCAGGGGCCAGGGGCTCACCCCATGGGTGTACCCAGCCACGCCAAGGTCTACCTGCCATGGACTTTATTGCTGGAAGTTACAATGCCCCAAAATAGCAAGCAACAACTCCTACACTACACAAGGCAGCTGGACTGGCTACATGTGGTCATGACCTATTGACGTGGGATGGGGAGACTATCGTCGGGAAGGAGGAGGAGGAGGAGGAGGAGGAGGAGGAGGAGGAGGAGGAGGAGGGGGGGGGGGGGAGGAGGAGAGGAACCCACACCAGAGACACTAGGGAGTGGATTCGTCCCCAAATGGCTCACACTATGGAAACAATTTAGAAAGGGAAACACCAAAGAAGAAAGAGGGGGGGTGGGAGATAGGATGGAAAGGATTGGATATGGGGAAGGGAATGCAACCCAGCTCAAGAGGGGGGGGCGGCTCACGCCAGAGGTCACACCTCCAGAGCTCCTAACTGAGGGACCAATTGGCAATTTGGAAAGGTAACAGCTCAGGCAATCACCTCTCCCTGGGCTGTGGCTGTACCATGGGGTATTCTCACACCCTACTTGTCGACCTGAGGCTGGGAATTAGTCACCTGTTACACGACAGACGCTTGGGAGGAGTGCACAGTGAGGAAGAAGAAACTAAGAGAATCATCAAACGCCAAAACAGAGTAAGGATAGGGAAAAGATGTGTGGGGACTGTTCTGATGTCAGGCTACTGAAAGTGCAGACATGTTCCTGCAAATTTCCCCTCCCTAGGGACGGGACAAAAATAGGAGGATAGACATGCAGTACGAGAGGGAAAATGTGCTGCAAAAGCTGGGAGCCCATGGTAGCCAAACACAAACTCACCGCAGAGTGGTGAGCCCCATTGGGGGACAGGTATTCACCGTAATGATGTGTGTAAGTATGAATTTGTGATGGATGCTTGCTAGCTCAGCTTACTCTTTAATGTGCCTGCCTGCCATCCAACACCGCCTCTATGTGGTATGTAGCAATCTATCCTAATTCATGTACTTGTTATTGCAACACAGATTTTTCCTTGAAACTAGCGTAAAATCTGGGGTACCCTGCAGAGGTGTCACCACAATCCTTTCAAAAATAATAAACCTAACAATGATACAATGTCAGTGTTCCACCAATGCTCACTTTTCAATAACCATTTGCAGCAACACGGAGTTCACAAGAACTACACATGATACTGCTTGATCAAAATTACTTGTTGGTTCACACTATACCTTGTAACTTAGTTCCTCTAACAAGAGCACTCAGTGTCACATAAGTGTCTGTTGATGCCAATGTGCCACAACAGCATCAGTTAGCATAGTGTTTGAATAGGGCAGCTTACAAATGTAATTTGTCGGCTACTAGTACCGGCAGCTGATTTAAAAGTGTCGCCCGCAGCTGGAAAACTTGCATTCGGTCCTTGTTGGCAGCATGTTCCTTGTTATCCCAGCCGTAAGCAAGACAAGTGACTGCCTATGTGGCAATTATGCACAAGAAGTAACAAACACCAAAACAATGTTTTTAATCATCAGTGTAGTTCATATATTTACAAACAGAGGCATTACTAGTGCTATAAGTGGAGTGGCCATGTCCATCACAGTTTACCCTCAGGCTGAATATCTTCAGTCACGATTTTTTTTATTTATTTTATTTTTTGTAAGTTTGCCACATTTATTAAAACAAAGTAATAAACCAATTTGACTTGAGCCATATTTTATACTCCACTATATCATCAGATGCAACCATGATTCTGACCATATCAATTTAGCACAAGATGGAAATGAATTTTGTTCCCATGATGACAACCCATTTGATCTTTAAGGCATTTCACTACTATGTAATGGAGAGAACCAAATGAAGAGCAGACCATAAGTAGCTCATTCTGTACTCTTCTCTCATGTGAGCTATTTAAACATTTATATTAAACTGCCAGCCTCCCACTGAAGGCTGTCAAGTAGTAACTACCAAAACACTCTAGTTTTCAGAATGTTCCATTATTCTGTTGTGGGGATACATTCTCACACAGAAGAGCGTATATAAATGATGAGATGGATGCGTTGGTATACTTTTTGGAAATCCATTAGAGCAGATCAAGGATAAATGAAAATACTGTTGAATATGTGGATTTGAGAGTACTTTAAGTGTATGTCTGAGCATTCAAACAGTATTTTGTTGATTTTCACGATTTTCTCAAATGACTGAGAATATTCTCAGAGTGGTGGGGCAATACAGACCAGGTGAGGTGGACCTATTCAGCCAGTCTCAAATATTGCGTGGGTACTACTACTCCCAAGTTAGAGGTCTCATTGTGTTACCACACTGTCAACATGTGAATCAGCCATTTCCAAAATGTTTATTAACTTCGACAAAGGAAAGACACACTGTCAAACAATGTTAAAAGAAAACATTTTTGTAAACTTGCGTGATATATGCTTCTAAACAGGATTATAACTAAGCACGGATTGGCATGTGTTGCTTATTTACAAAAAATTTAGTACTCAAATAGTATCCAATGTACAGTAAATTATATGCACAAAAAAAATTCAACTTTTAGAGAAGTGGCAAAATTCTTACATGTCCTTCTGCACTTCAGCATCATTGAATCTTCTTCCAATAAGTCTCTTGGTTGCATAAAACGTATTTGCAGAATTAGTAACAGCTTGACGCTTTGCTGGCATTCCCACCAGTCTTTCGCCATCTGGAATATTTTATGGTGAATGGTTGTTAGCGACACTATTAAATGATACTGGCAATTATCAGCAAATAATATTTACCTCCAAATACCAAAAGAAGAATTCTGTTACAACGCAACCTACAATGATGCACGTGATTTATTTACAAATAATTCCTCAAACTTTCTGTTTGCACTGCAAACAAGATAGGACTGGAAGAAAACACTAAAGCAAGTATCACTGGTAAAAAACACACCACCATACAAGTGTATTCAAAGGATTGACCGTATCTCAAACAGATGAGTTAAAATGGAATGCCAAGTGTGAGGGGCGAGAGTTCATCACTACAGTCACAGTTCTGTCTCAACTAGTTCACCACAGTTTGATGATGTGTCATATCAGCGTATCACTGTACCCCACCTTACAAATAGTTGCAACTACTAAGTACCTGCATTCCAAATGCCACATTTAATTTTCACACTTTTCTTCAGTTATTTGATTAATACAATGGTTAAGACTTAGCGCATTTGAGCAAAAACGCAAGATACAGCAGGTTAAATTTAGAGAGGTTAAATGTGCGCAATGTGCTCATGGAACAAACTAGGTAAATTTCCACAAGTTATAGGCTACAAATAATGATATTAACACCAGATTTAATTAAAACAATCATGTAAACATATGAAGCATGAAAAGAAAAATTCATTACTGCTGTGTCAATAGAGGTGTCCAGGTGTCTAATTAGATAACAGGAAGACTAAAGCTGACCAAAGAACTGGTAACAAAAAAATACTGTGCCTTTGTAACGTGTGCTTACAAATGCATTTAAATAAGTGACCGACATAAGAAATCAGTAATAGTCTCTCATACGTTTACTGCTTTCTACGCAGAAGAAAAAGTTGAACACTGTGTTAAAAAGATGAATACAAAACCTCAAAAACAGTATTCTGAACAACTATTTGGCATCCACAAAAAATGTGACAAAGTGCTTATCTGAAAACACAATGGAGCTGAGATATCTGTGGATGAACTATTGCATGGTTGAGTTAGCTGGTCTTGTAACCATAATTTATCGTACACATCCTTCAAAAACAAATACCATGCCCAGTTCTTTAAAACACACACACACACACACACACACACACACACACACACACACACACAGGTCACACTCGTCTACAAAAAGGATAGTAGACATTATCTACAAAACTACCATTCAATATCCTTGATGTTGATCTGTTACAGAATCTTGGAACATATTCCGAGCTAAAATGTAATGAGGTAACGAACCGAATGACCTTCTCAATGGCAACCAGCATGGATTCTGAAAACAATCACGTGAAACCCAATTCGTACTTTTCTCAGTGACATATTGAAAGCTTTGTATCAAGGCAGTCAGGTAGTTTTAGTATTTCTTGATTTCCTAAAAGTATTTGATGCAGCACCACACCTACACATTTTCAGAAGTATGATCGTATGGGGCATCAGTGAAATTTGCGACTTAACTGTAGACTTTTTGGTAGAGAGGACATAGGATATTAGCTTGGATGGAGAGTCATCAGATATAGAAGTAACTTCATGTGTGCCGCAGGGAAGTGTGCTTGGACCCTTCCTGTTCATGCTGTGTATTAACGATCTTGCAGACAATATTAAAAGTAGCCTCAGACTTTTTGTAGATGAAGCAGTGATCTGTAATGAAGTACTATCTGAAAGAAGCTCCATAAATGTTCAGTGGGATCTTGATAATATTTCAAAATGGTGCAAAGATTGGCAACTTGCTTTAAATGAACAGAAATGTAAAACTGTGCACTTCACAAAACAAAAAAAAAAACACGGTATCCTATTACTATAATATCAAAGAGTTACTGTTGGAATCAGTCAACTCATACAAATATGTGGGTGTAGCATTTTGTAGGGATATGAAACTGAATTATCATATAGGCTGAGTCATGGGTAAAGCAGATGGCAGATTTCAGTTTATTGGGGAAGTGCAATCAGCCCATAAAGGAGATTGCTTACAAATAATTTGTGTAACTGTTTCTAGAATATTGCTCAAGTGTGTGGGACCCACACCAAATATGAGTAATGGGGGATATTTAATGTATACAGATAAGGGCAGCACAAATTGTCACAGGTTTATTTAATCTGTGGGAGGGTGTCACAAAGAGAGAGAGAGAGAGAGAGAGAGAGAGAGAGAGAGAGAGAGAGAGAGACAATGAACCGAGTTGGAAGACTCTCGATGATAGATGTAAACTATTCTGAGAACGCCTGAAAGTCCCAACAACCAGCTTTAAAAGATGACTCTAGGAACATACAACAATCCCCTATATATCGCTCACATAGGGATTGTGAGGATAAGATTAGAATAATTACTGCACGCACAGGGCGTTCAATCACTCATTCTTCCTGCGTTCCGTACGTGAGTGAAACAGGAAGAAATGCTAATAATTGGTACAATGGAATGTACCCTCTGCCACCCACCTCGTGATTGTTTGCAGACAGTAGATGTAGAAGACACTTTAGTGGGCATGGTTGTTAAGACAACAAAAAATATGACCTTTGAGGCAAAGAACCTTAAAAACACAAAGGATAACTCTCGCAGATGTTCCAGCAACAGCATATGGAGATTCATATTTAAGTATTGCTTTCTGCTCCATGTTACAGGAGTCATATCGAATGTAAACACAAGTCATTTCAAGTTTAAATGCAGGAAAAACTACATCCCTTAGGAGGGAACGGTAATCATCATATCTTTAATATGCAATAATTCTTGGTGTATGGCAGTATAACTTGTGGAGTACTACAATGTTGTGCTTTTGTATGACCTTTGATACACTTTCATTACCAGTCAATGATTTAGCAATGTCAACATAAACTACGGAATTCAACTTTTCTTACAAACACATTACACAATCTTCTGTTTATCTCTACTAGTAAGCAATGTATTATAAAATGTTGGTCCACTTTTCTGAGCAGAGCTTTGCATGCACATCACATTTACGTATGTTTGTAAGTGATGCTTTGGCTGAGCTAAAAAAAAAAGAGGAAAAATGCAGTTGTTCTGGCATTTCCCATAACCTTGCCAATGCACATGATAGTGCAGACCAGAAAATTTTATTTAAGAATCTAAATTGGTGTAGAATCTTCCTCGTATGGCTAGTCTTACCTTCCTAATTCACAAAAGAGGATCACACACTACACTGCAGTGGTGCATACAAACCACTAAACAGATCTACAACTTTTTTACAAATCTTTAACATATTGCAGCGTGTCAGCAACTGTGAAATGTACAGGAAATAAACAATGTTTGCAACTGAAGGCTGAAAACATTGTTTATTTGCTGTAGATCTACAACTGTTTCACAGCAGTCTAATTTGCTTTCATAAGTGTGAAGAAACATTGAAATTTGTATTCATCTACATACATAACATAGCAAAAACTGAATAAGCACTATGAAAAGGCAACAAAAAGTTAGACTTGTAATGTTTTGCAGTCCAAAACACTTGCAGACAAACATTCTAGCTTGGTGCATTCATTTCTTGATGTAACGCAGCCGAGTCCACACATTTAACATGCTTTCAGAAGCGATAAAGTATTGTTCTAAGTAAACACATAACAAGCCTAACACTTGTGTAAATTTACTCCAACAGTAAAAACGGGGATTACCGGTACATTCTAAGACACACTGTAAGACAAAGAATCTCAAATTATGAAGAAAAACTAACGATTCTAAATAGGTCTCCATTATTAAGAGAATTATTCTTTTTAATTTTGAGTTACCTGGCACCAATACTGTGAGAGTGCAATGGCTGAGATCAGTCTGAAGACTATTTCAATGCACCTTTCCATGGTAAACTACCCTGTTTAACTCCCTAAACCTGTAACACTCTAAAACAACTTGTACTGCTTCCTGTAGTCAAACCTTTGTTTCCTTTTACAATGTTTACCCCCTTCCCCTCCCACTCCCTACATAACAAAATCACAATTCCTTAATGCTCCGGATTTAGCCTACAAATCTATGCCCTCTTTTAGTCCAATTAAACTTTTTTTCCCTTTTAGCCAATTCAATTATCACTTCATCAGTTATTCAACCTACCCACCTAACTTTCAGCATTATTCTGTAGCATCGCATCTCAAAAGCTTCTATTCTCACCTCTTTACTGTTTACGGTCCATTTCACTTGGGCGCACAACAATGTAGCCATCACTGCCCGTGCACCTATTACAACGAACCAAGTATGATTTACCGTATTTACTCGAATCTAAGCCGCATTTTTTTCCAGTTTTTGTAATCCAAAAAACGCCTGCGGCTTAGAATCGAGTGCAGAGTAAGCTGAAGTTCTGAAAAATGTTGGTAGGTAAATGTGAATGTATGCTTTCCCGGCGTATACAGCTGGCGAAGAGTTCTCGGGCTTCCAGCCGGGTGGCAGTGTCTTCGCCAGAAGATGATGAGTATGTCACTCGTCGAAACGTCGCAGTTTGAAGACACTGCCACCCGGCTGGAAGCCCGAGAACTCTTCGCCACATGTTGGTAGGTGTCGCCACAACTAACTTCTGCCGTCTAATATATGTAGCGCTACACAGGCATGCTTTGCAGGCACAAAGATAAATACTGGTGCCAAAACCTCTGCGTCAGTATAAAAAATAAAATAAAAATAAAAAATAAAAGGTGGAAGACGAGCTTTTTTTTCTCCGCCCCGAGTTTCGATCATTGCATTTTCATAAATTATCCAACTAAGTAAATACAAATTCCGTATTGTTCATCTTCGAATGCAACAGCATTTCAATGTACTACGAAAATCCGACTGACAAGGCTGTTTGGGATGTTTGTCAATATTGCCAACTCTACGTTCTGAATTTTTTCCTACCTGTGAGAAGAGATGGTTGCTAATAGGAACTTTTATGAAGTGTGTATCACATGCACTATTCTCTTCATCATAAGAATAATATGAATATAAACATTTTGCCATGTATTCTTTCGTGTTTGCTGATATCTCATTTAAATCCTGTCTGTCTAATAAACTACGAAACTAGAGTGAGAAAACAGTAAACGCATAAGAATATACATATCATGTGATGTTTATATTCATATTATTCTTATGCCTAATAAGTGATAGTCAGAAATGAAGCAAGGCAATTGACTAGATTTTTAAACCTAAGATGACTAATTTCTGTGCAGAATGTAATGTACTAAAGAGGCATCTGCAAAGATTTTCAAACGGAGAAAATTTTTTGCTAAATTCTCGTTCAGATCATCATCTATCATATGCAGTCTAATATTTGCTTCTTGTTGATCATTATCAAAGAAAGCAGCAATGTAAGTAACAACAAATAGCAGTCTCTTGCCATTGTTTTGCTAATGAGACTATTCCTCTCTTTTTTTTTTGTAATTGTTAGCTGCGGTAGCGTGCACAAAAGCAAGTCATGCCACGAGCGGCGACAGGTCATGAACACTCAGCCTTAACTCCGCTCAGCTCGTATAGCCCCTTTTGTCTGTAGGAAAGTTTATTTCTATATGCGACGAGGATTCCCCTGGCAGAGACATCATGTACACAATGCACGCATTCACAGATCAACTTACCATTCATTCAGAAATCAACTTAGAATGTGTTCAAAAACAGACAGGTATGCGTTTCAAAGACATATGAATAATCAATAGACTACCGTGCGCTGGACGCTAGTCGCTTTGTGAAACAAAGTTTTTTCCCCTCAAGAATATGAATTTGGGTCTGGAGGCTGTCATGTGAAAACTGAAGCAAAATAAATAGTACAATTTTCAACAGAACAACTCGGAATAAGGTATTTGCAGATGACAGCTATGCTACGCTGGAAAACTGTAGTATTTGAATGCAAAGCGGCTACACTTGGCTTGGTCATGAGTATGAAAAAACAAATCCACACAGAATCCATACAGGGTGGAGAGACATTGAGCAGACCGAAAGCTTTGAGAGAGTAAATTGGTTCAAAGTATTTGGGAGACATGGTTACAGAAGATAATACAGTAACAAGAGGGACAAAGGCAAGAATAGCTGCAGGTAACAGGTGCTATTATAGCTTCTTTTTTTTATTATAGCTTCTGTAACATGTAGCAATCTTCTAACATTCCAAGACAGCTGAAGACATAAGTTTACGAAACAGTTATAAAACCAGTTGTGTATGGGTCCAGAACAAGGACAATAACACAACAAGTCAGAAATGTCAAAGACAGGAAGTACGACAGCCAAAGAAGATGCTAACTGCAAAGTCAGTTGATAGCCACTCAGTGGGGAGATCAAGACTGCAATGGCTGGACGACATATCTGAGAAAGGTAGGAGTACAGACTGCATAAGGCTGATGAAGTCAAAAGAGGATTAGATGACGTAGGTGGTCAACAAGGCCCAGTCTCATCATGAGCTGTAGTGCTGGAAAAGAAGGTCAATGTGATCCTCATTTTCCATCACTAAGATACAACTATCCATGGAAGTGCAATGCCTTTGTAAAATTGTATGGTGTCAATCCGTACAACTGAAAGCATTAGCAAGATCACAGAAAATCCCAACATGAAAATTTTTCTTTTTTGTCTCTGTAAGAACTGAGTTAGTGAGATACAATGTTTCATCTAAGGAGAAGCCTTCACAGAACGGCAAAACAACAGTGCCCTACATGATTAGATGTACAGGTTGTTCCAGGCTAAGGAGAGTCATAGGGTAGCTGCACAGAACCAGTCTTACCCATCAGAAATTTCTGGAACTTACTTTGCACTTACAGCTGGTTATTATATTTGGATACTGCAGACCTTTCCTGTGGGAACCAACACAGTTTTCGCAAGCACCAGTTGTGTTAATCCAGAAGATACAGAATGACGCTGTTGACCGAACACACATTTATGCCATGTTTATTGACATTTGGGCAGCCTTTAATATAGCTCTGCACCCTAACATAGTATAGAAAATACATGCTTACAGAATATATGAATAAGTACGAGATTGGGTGCAATACTTTCCAGAGCATTACATTCGATTTAATTGGAAGATATCATTAGATATGCACGTGGCACATCATACAAAAGTGGAAAAATGTATAATAATCTGGTGGACAATGCTTTAAAAAGATTGTTTGTCAATGACATAGTTGGGGGACAGGGAGTTGACAGGGTCACTCAAGTGTTTCCCAAACAAAGTAATGCATGTACAGTCTCAGACAAGTAAGTCCAAGTTGTTCATTTAAGGCAGCCAACAGAACCAGCCGCCTGTCATGAGTTCCAAGTTAAGCCATACACATGATTTGGTAACACAATTGAATACGGATGTCTGGCGAAAGTGTTGTCTTCTACAGCTGTTACAATGTTGCACGAGCTCGTGGTCTAACAGTAAATGTCACAAAATGTAGATACAAAGTAGCGAGTTCAAGTCCACACACTCACTCACTTTTTAAACCACATTTCAGCTATGTGCTAAAGTTATTGTGTGATGAACCTAGACTGCAACAATATCTGCACAGTATAGGCTTGAGAGTTTCTTTGGTCCACTGTGGCCTTTGGTCACACGCCACCTCACCTCACATCAAGTGCCATACGACCAGGTGACCACGGTGCAGTGCTGTGAGAGTATTTATCACCTGTCATTTTCTTGTTTTCATTTTGATTTTTGTTGTTGTTGTACCAGAGTTGGGAGGCCACGACATCTGCCACAACTGCCTTTGTTTCTTGACTAGTTTCCTTCTTAATCTTTGCGTGTTAAGATATTTTTACTGTTTCTGACCAATGGAGAGGAAAGAAAGAAAATATTTTACTATTGAAGCAATGGTCCAGATTTTGGAGAGAGTGGATTCTTCCCCACAAATTGCAACTTTCAGTATGAACGTTAAACACAATTGGGGGGGGGGGGGGGGGGGGGAATTACATCTAGTGCCAGAGGAAGTGCACAAAATGCCCAAAAACAAAAGTAAGGGATGTTCTTTGAATGTGAATATTTGGATAAAATTACAAAACATTGGTCTGAGGCGTTAAGGGCAGAAGAATGTATCCCAGTTGATGTCGTGCTTTTAAGGGACAAAGCACTTAAAGTGGTCAACATTCTTGGCACTGAGAATTTCAGCACCTCCAATGACTGAACAACCATGTTTAGAAGAAGATATGCCTGTTATAAAACTGTCTGTGGTGAATCAAATGATGCAGACAGTGGTACTGTGTAGCAGTAGATAAACAGAAAATTATCTAAGTCAACTGCAAATTATGAAGCCAAAAACATTTAACATTGATGAAACTGGACTTTAAATTTGTTGCCAAACAACATTTTGTCATTCAATGGTGATAAATGCTATGGTGGCAAACGATAAATTAAGGCTAAAAGTAATGATGGGTGCAAATGTTGATGACTGAGGAGCTCAACCCCTTTGCAACAGGGAAATAAAAAAAGCCTCATTTTGTAGATAAATGTTCACTTCCAGCTAGATATGATGCCAATCACAAAGCATGGATGACCTCACATCTTTTTAGAAAGCTGTTAGCTACACTTGATGCAAAAATGGGGGCTCAAAACAGAAAAAACTTTCAGTTGATCACTGTCCTGCACATCCTCTTAATGTGAATTTAAGAAATGTGCAGTTAGAATTTTTCCTAGCTAACAGCACAAGCAAATGCAGCCCAGGGAATTTTACACTCCACGTCATTTTATAGTAATAACCTCAGTGAAAGACTTGTCCCTGATGGTCTCACATTAGCAGGATTTCAGTTCTGAAAGCACTGTATTTCACAGCTATGTTGTGGAAGGCTGGTGAAGGGTGCAGTAAAAAACTGAAGAGGTAGGATTCTTTAAGGGTATGAGGTGGCAGCTGCCAGAAGGTGAGGAAGAAGAAAGCATAGGCTTACTTCCTGCGGGACAGAAAACACTGCAGCCAAAGTTGCACTTCTAATGAATTTCTACAGGTAGATGACAACATTATAACTGCAGAAGAAAGACCCATGGAGGAATTCACTGCAGGAGAATTGCCACCTAATTCCTCTCTCAGTGACTGAGAAGAAGATGGAGGAGAAGACTGTGCCCCAGTGCTCGGGCAACTGCAGCGGTGGAGGTACTAAAGAATTTTTTTTTTGTTGAAGGGCGTGAATATACACTTGATACACTCTACAAATTGGAGGAACAGACTGAGGCATATCAAACAAGAGCTCAACAAAACTATTATGGATTTCTTTTGTAAACAACAATAATACTTACAACTGTGATTTTTTTAAATTGTAAATATTGAGTTGTTATTAAAATCTGGATGTTTCTTAAAAAGACATAACATTTCTATTATGGATAGCTCCAGTTTTCATGCTATATAATATAAGCAAACAAATAATCAGCTCACATGAAGGCTATCTCACAATGTTCCAACCATTAGTACCATTCAACTTGCCACTGGATAAGCGTAATTAGAAGGCAGAGCAATATCAGCAGTTGTTTTTAACTGCACATTTGAGGTAAGTACTAGAAATAAGACCAATGTACACTATTATATAACAACAAACATTTCGAAACCTTTGCCTGGCTTTTCCAGAGCATTTCTACCTTTGAAAGCGATTTACCTCATTTACACCCCCCCCCCCCCATTTGCCCCACCAATCCTTGGACAAGTGTAAAAGAGGGGTAATACTATATTGGATTTTGCATAATTAAAAAATATGAATGTTGTGAAGCATTGAAAAATAGTCACGGAAATACGGAAGCGTCCGATCCCACCCGTCTGCTTTGACCCATGACATCACAAATATGGCGGAAACAAAAAACACACACACTTTCCACAAGAAGCCTAATGGCACTAACGGGACAAGCGCGGGAAATGGGGTGTTTTGGGTGGGGGGCAAACTAAATATAAACAAATTTAGACGCCTTGCGTAGATACAACGTGTAAGTGAAGACAGCCATGCAACCCATAGAAGATAAAGATGCTTCAGTAGCTGATTAGTGTTTTTTGTCTTTTTTTAAAAAAAAAATCTCACGAGATAGAACGAACAGATCAGAAAAGTAAATAAAATAAGATAAAACAGAACTGGAGACAGCCACACTCAAACCAAACTCCGCGCCTTCATGACGTCACACACGACAACACCCTTACGTCACGGGACAAAGCAGACGCGTGGGATCTGACGCTTCTGTCGACCCATAGTCACAACTGGGAAAGAGTAGCACATTAGTGACGTCGTTTGCTTCACGTTAGAAATGATGGCAGCTGTAGCAGCTTGAATCCTTTGTATTGTGTACAAAACAAGTGCTTTCAGGAAAACATGTCAGAAAAAGCTTTTCTTGTTTCAAGATACTTTGTTCTGACATGAATGATTTTCAGCATTCAGGAAGTGTCAATAATTGACCGACATATATGATTTACTGCGGCCATTTAACCCATTGTGGAGATTTGCATTCAATAGACAAGGTCCAGAAGTACTGCATGCTCTAATACAAACCAACAAAATTGAAGTGCTTTATTTTATTTGCATGAACATCACTGGTTTTCCTGCTGAGCATTCCTGGACAGTATTGTTACTGGTGACGAGTTATGAGGTGTTTACCTTAATGTGGTGTTTACCTTAATGTCATAAGAATGGCTGGGCCCTGAAAAAAGAATTTACTTCAGCAAAGGGCAGAGTCAACATAATATTTTTCATCTGGAGGCTCCAAATGGGTGTTGTGCTCTACGAACTCCTCCCTAAGGATGTGTCCATCACAGCTGGTATTTGTTGACAACATCCGAGATACCTTTCGGTTGCAGCGTACAAAAAATAACTAAGAAAACTACATAATGTGTTGGTACTATGCAATTATACACTCTGCTGCTGTCACAAGCAAAACTATCTACAAGTCTGTTAGGGAATTCTGCCCTCGCACACTTATTATTCCGATCTTCCACCCTCAAATGTTTACTTTTCCCATTTCTTATTGAACAACCATCAGAAAAGTTCCTTTCCGGGTGAAAATGCAATTCAAACCAGGTTTGACGACATCTTTAATTCAGAACAAGAAGTTTCCTTCCTACAGGCTCGGAAGTTTCCTTCCTACAGGCTCGGGAAGTTTCCTTCCTACAGGCTCGGGAAGTTTCCTTCCTACAGGCTCGGGAAGTTTCCTTCCTACAGGCTCGGGAAGTTTCCTTCCTACAGGCTCGGGAAGTTTCCTTCCTACAGGCTCGGGAAGTTTCCTTCCTACAGGCTCGGGAAGTTTCCTTCCTACAGGCTCGGGAAGTTTCCTTCCTACAGGCTCGGGAAGTTTCCTTCCTACAGGCTCGGGAAGTTTCCTTCCTACAGGCTCGGGAAGTTTCCTTCCTACAGGCTCGGGAAGTTTCCTTCCTACAGGCTCGGGAAGTTTCCTTCCTACAGGCTCGGGAAGTTTCCTTCCTACAGGCTCGGGAAGTTTCCTTCCTACAGGCTCGGGAAGTTTCCTTCCTACAGGCTCGGGAAGTTTCCTTCCTACAGGCTCGGGAAGTTTCCTTCCTACAGGCTCGGGAAGTTTCCTTCCTACAGGCTCGGGAAGTTTCCTTCCTACAGGCTCGGGAAGTTTCCTTCCTACAGGCTCGGGAAGTTTCCTTCCTACAGGCTCGGAATATGTAAACTACAGGAGCACTGTCAGGCAATTTTAGGTAATGTAAAAGAATATGCAAGGTGTACCAGGAGGAATGATAAATATTTGGAGATGACCGAGCCAATCATTTGGAGCATGAAAGCCTAGTAAACATGGGCTCTATGATGCTTACCTTACCTATGAGCACTTCATCTTCGATACTGTCAGTAGGCAGGTGGCTGCTCCTTCAGCAGGGCCCGAGCAGGCACACGGGGGCAAAGGCTTGCTGGTTACTGGGAGCTCCAACGTTAGGCGGGTGATTGAACCCCTCAGGGAAATAGTGTACAGGGCTGGAAAGAATTCCAACGTGCACTCTGTTTGTCTGACGGGGGCCTCGTCCAAGATGTGGAGGCAGCCTCGCCTGCAGCTATCGAGCGTAGGGTGCAGTCGTCTGCAAGTAGTTGCTCACGCCGGCACCAATGATGCCTGTCGCTTGGGTTCTAAGGCGATCCTCAGTTCGTGCAGGTGGCTGGTGGATTTGGTCAAGACCACTGGCCTCGCATGGGGGGTGCAAGCAGAGCTCTCTATTTGCAGCCTCGTTCCCAGAGTGGATCAGGGTCATTTGGTTTGGAGCCAAATGGAGGGTCTCAACCAGATGCTTCGTTGATTCTGTGACGGTCTTGGCTGCACATTTCTAGACTTGCGCTATTGGGTGGGGAATTGTAGGACGTCCCTTGAAAGGTCAGGGGTGCACTACACAAAGGAAGCGGCTACTCGGGCAGCAGAGTACTTGTGGCATGCACATGTGGGTTTATTAGGCTAGGCAGTAGTGTGAGGTGTCCTGATGAACACTCACCAGTCGACGTGCAGGCAGGGAAATCAGGATGCGCTCAGTGCAAAAACACTTCAGCTATCAAGATATTAGCAGTAAATTTTCAGAATGTTCGGAATAAAGTTCCTGAATTTACTGCCCTCCAGGAAGCGTGTGGCGCGCAAATTATTCTCGGGACTGAGACCTGGCTGAATCCTGAGATAGGAATTTCTGAAATATTTAGTGAGGGTTGGAACGTGTATCGGAAAGACAGATTAGACACCGTAGGAGGTGGTGTCTTCATTGCAGTTGACAAAAATATTGTGTCTACTGAGATCGAAGTAGAGCATGATTGTGAAGTTATCTGGACACGTTTAACAGGGCTAGGAGAAATAAAGTTAATTGTTGGGTGTTGTTACCAGCCACCAGGTTCCACCGCGACAGTTCTAGAATCATTCAAAGGAAGTCTACATTCTGTATCACAGAAGTACCCGGATCATGCTATATTAGTCGGAGGCGACTGCAACCTACCTAGTATAGACTGGGATGTCTATGGATTCATTACAGGTGGTACAGACAAGACGTCATGTGAATTACTTTTGAACACATTATCCGAAAACTGTCTTGAGCAGCTAAATAGACAGCCAACACCTAATGGAAATATTTTAGATCTGGTAGCCACAAACAAACCAGACCTCATCGACGGTGTCAGTGTTGAGACAAGGATTAGTGATCATGATGTCATTACGACTATGGCTACGAAAGTTAAAAAGTCAGTCAAGAAGGCTAGGAGAGTATTTTTACTAGGAAGAGCAGGTAAGCAGTTGTTAGCATCCCACTTAGTAAATGAATCAACTTCATTTACTTCCGGTACGATGGACATGGAAGAATTATGGGCAAAATTTAAACACACTGTAAATCACGCATTGGACAAGTATGTGACGAAAAAGTGGGTTATGGACGGAAAAGACCCACTGTGGTTTAACAGCGCAATTCGGCGAACGCTCAGGAAACAAAGACAGTTGCACTCGCGGTACAAGAAAGATCGGGAGAATGAGGACAGGCAAAAGTTAGTAGAAATTTGTGCTGCTGTAAACAGAGCGATGCACGAAGCATACAACCACTACCACCATCATACCTTAGCAAAAGATCTTGCTGAAAACCCAAGGAAATTCTGGTCTTATGTAAAATCGGTAAGCAGGCAGAAGGCTTCCATCCGCTCACTCACTGATCAATCTGGCCTGGCAACGGAAGACAGCAAAACGAAACCTGAAATTTTAAATTTAGCATTTGAGAAATCTTTCACGCAGGAGGATCGTACAAACATACCGCCGTTTCAGTCTCTTACAGATTCCCGTATGGAGGACATAGTGATAGACATCCCTGGTGTTGTGAAGCAGCTGAATGGGTTGAAAATAAATAAATCGCCAGGTCCTGATGGGATTCCAATTCGGTTTTACAGAGAGTACTCTACTGCATTGGCTCCTTACTTAGCTTGCATTTATTGCGAATCTCTTGCCAACGTAAAGTCCAGAGCGAACGGAAAAAAGTGCACGTGACACCTGCATATAAGAAGGGTAGAAGGACGGATCCTCACAATTACAGACCAATATCCTTAACATCAGTTTGTTGCAGGATTCTCGAACAATTCTCAGTTCGAATATAATGAATTTCCTTGAGACAGAGAAGTTGCTGTCCATGCAACAGCACGGCTTTAGAAAGCATCACTCCTGCGAAACACAACTCGCCCTTTTTTCACATATCTTGCGAACCACGGATGAAGGGTATCAGACGGATGCCATATTCCTTGACTTCCGGAAAGCGTTTGACTCGGTGCCCCACTGCAGACTCCTAACTAAGGTACAAGCATATGGGATTGGTTCGCAAATACCGAGTGGCTCGAAGACCCAGTACGTTGTCCTCGATGGTGCATGTTCATCGGAGGTGAGGGTATCATCTGGAGTGCCCCAGGGAAGTGTGGTAGGTCCGCCGTTTTTTTCTATTTACATAAATGATCTTTTGGACAGGGTGGATAGCAATGTGCGGCTGTTTGCTGATCATGCTGTGGTGTACGGGAAGGTGTCGTCGTTGAGTGACTGTAGGAGGATACAAGATGACTTGGACAGGATTTGTGATTGGTGTAAAGAATGGCAGCTAACTCTACATATAAATAAATGTAAATTAGTGGAGATGAATAGGAAAAAGAATCCTGTAATGTTTGAATACTCCGTTAGTAGTGTAGCGCTTGACACAGTCACGTCGATTAAATATCTCGGCGTAACATTGCAGAGCGATATGAGGTGGGACAAGCATGTAATGGCAGTTGTGGGGAAGGCGGATAGTTGTCTTCGGTTCATTGGTAGAATTTTGGGAAGATGTGGTTCACCAGTAAAGGAGACCGCTTATAAAACACTAATACGACCTATTCTTGAGTACTGCTCGAGCGTTTAGGATCCCTATCAGGTCGGATTGAGGGAGGACATAGAGGCAATTCAAAGGCGGGCTGCTAGATTTGTTACTGGTAGGTTTGATCATCACCTGAGTGTTACGGAAATGCTTCAGGAACTCGGGTGGGAGTCTGGAGGAAAGGAGGCGTTCTTTTCGTGAATCGCTACCGAGGAAATTTAGAGAACCAGCATTTGAGGCTGACTGCAGGTACAATTTTACTGCCGCCAACTTATATTTTGCGGAAAAACCGCAAAGATAAGAGAGATTAGGGCTCGTACAGAGGCATATAGGCAGTCATTTTTCCCTCGTTCTGTTTGGGAGTGGAACAGGGAGAGAAGATGCTAGTTGTGGTAAGAGGTACCCACCGCCACGCACCACACGGTGGACTGCGGAGTATGTATCTAGATTTAAAAAATCTCATCTACCCTCTCTGTATTTTGGGAGGAGGTAGTAGGAGAAAAATAACTGTGGGAGGAGGTAGTAGGAGAAAAATAACTGACTAGTCTCTAAAAACCATACCTTACGAGCTATGAGCATTTGTTCAGTAAAAAGAGGTGTGTTGCACAATAGCAAAGATGAACAACTGCTAACAGTTCTTATGGTTTGCACTATAGGACATTTTTCTTGTTTTGCTTCAAAATAAGGAAACCAACGACGCAGAAGAGATTTGCTTCACAGTACTGAAGATGATGATGATGTGATCACAGCTCTTAAGGTGTGCATTCTAGAGGCCGTGAGTACTAAACTTTTTTGCTTCAACTGATAGTTTGTATCATATCCCTAAATACTGACCATTCCTCATAAGAGAACGTGTATTGTTTATAATTTATAGCTGGTGCTTTCTGTTCTGTTTAATGACTAATGGAAACCTCTATTTAAATTTGCACTTTAATAATACACATTAAATACAACTTACCATATCAACCATACGACAAAAGTCTATTTCAATAAAAACAAAATATTTATGAGTGTGCCTGTATCACTATGGATGAGAGATATGTTAATGCAGTTTGGACTTTTTGAAATGGCCCACGTTTACTAGCTGTTGTGTCATACTCAAATAGAATGAAAATGTGGCATTTCATAAAGAGTTACAAATAATTATGCACACAAAAGTTTAAAGAGGCATCAATTGTGCAGTGTCATTAGATGTTCACTCTTACACTATGGTGTTACTGGAAATATCAAGACTACTTTTGATGCAGAAGATTTTGTAAGGCTTCCTTACTGATTTTCAAACTGGTTGCTTTTAGCTTTGTTACAGAATGACTAAAAATCTAGCCCTCAGTGAGACCGGAACCGCAAGCCAAAACAACCTTCACTTTACAGACAGCTACATTCGCTCAGAGCTATTGCAGGGCTACCATATTTCTCTCTCCCTTACTGTCCCAGTGGTGGCTGTGGCAGATATGACAATGTGTAAGTTGCTATTAGTTGCAATTTACCTGTGGAATAACTTTCCTGGACTCAAAACCATTCATTGCTACCATTAGTTCACACCTTCAGAGAAAATGACTCCAATTATACAATGGAAATGTCATGAAAAATCAAGTGAATGTGGCAGGACGGTTCTGTGCTAACCAGGAGGTAACTCACCTGTCACAGAGATGCCAAACATACTCCGTGTTGTTGCAAAGATTTAGTTATATTACTAGCAGGAAGAATACCAGCCAGCGAGTTCCTGAGTAGACTAGGAAGCGACTTTGCCTTACGTCTCGGACGTTGCTGTCGAGAATACACGAAGTATGTCAATTAGCTTTACTATGATTTCTTTAATAACATTTAGGGACTAGAGCATTGTTACTAACAATACTCAGACGCATCGAATGAATAATATACTTGTACATCAAAAACTGTCATAATTATTTATATTTTTCTATCTTAAATGTACTTCATACTAAAAACTTCCGCCGAGAGACTTTGTGTGCTATAAATAACAAAGTTCCATATCAAGAAAGTTTACTGTGCACGGAAACTGTACGCCATGAGCAAAACAGTGGGCTCAAAAAGGAGTGGAGGCAGTCAAACCAGCTAACGAACGGTGGAGCAGTTTTACCAAAATTTTGAACAAGGAACACAGAACTGTTAACAGTATTATCTAAAATAAGCTGTGCATGGTGCTAATTTTCAGTGCAGCATTTCGCAGTTAGTGTAGGCTTTATCAATTTAATCTGTATTGAGTTCATATAAACGATGGCTCTAGCTTAGCAAAATATTTATATGATAATTATCAAAGCACAATGTGAAAACTCTGGTAGCAGCTGGTTCCCTCTCGCAAACTGGTAGGAGCAGGATCATTTCAGGGAGTGGCGACCGCACCTTACATGAGCACTTTTCTTCCCCACCTGCATAACCTGAAAGGAACATGTCCCAAAAAATCCTTATCCATCAAAAGCTCGTAACTTTTGTACAATCTTCCACCTCTTCTCAACTCACACTGGATCAACATGACAATGTATGGTCCAAATCTTCCCTGAACAAGTACGTAACTTTAAAACAAGTATAACCAGAGGCAAGAAGACCCAGAGGGTAAGAATGTCACACTGAAAAGTCGGGAAATAGGTTCAATTTGAACAAAACTATTTTTGCTACCTCATATAACAATAGCACTTGGAAAATTGAAGAATATCTTAGCTGTTTGTAACACAGATCACAGAACACCAAACAAGACATGCTTAGAGTCAGTGAAACAAGTCTCAAAAGCGAAATGACTAGTGCCCTAAAGCATCGGCACCTAGTGTTTCACAGTAAATAAGGCAATTTCATGTACTGGTAGCATGGCTCTGCTAATTCATAACAGGAGGGTACACTTTATCAGAAATACCATATCCATTACTTGATTCCCTAAACAAAAATGTTGTTTGATGAAACCTCTGCCAGGTGCTTAAATGCGATTTCCAGAGTATCTGAGTAGATGTAGAATATTAAGATTAGCCTATGTGCCTATGCACCTACCTCTACCTCAACTGAGGAAGAACTATAACAGTTTGACGATCTGACAACAGGTAAAAATTAAAAAACCATCTCATTTTCATTAATACTCGTCAACTTCAACACCAAAAGACAAGTAGTCCATAGAAGACCATCCCCGCATTGAAAATTTGGGACTTCACGCAGAAAACAGAGGGCAAATAATGATGAACTTTAACAACCAACAAAAAAAGGAATGGAACTGAACGAACTACGGATACAATTTACCACCAGTAATCAAACAGCAATGAAGATGATTTATTCTACATGAACACATTTGACAAGGGAAACCCAAAAAACAAGTGAACCTTGAGAAGCCCTCCAAGCACAGTTAAGATATTAGTAGATTACATCATATCGAACAACCGACTTTGCTAAGGTGTGTCATTCATAAATATCTTCTACACATGTAGCAACAACCCTGGGCTATTTACAAACAGAAACCATACTAACACACAACTGCCAACATTGAGAAGAGGCTGTCAGTAATAACATGGCAAATATGCAGGGGAGATCCACTACACTCCATCCAGCTGCCAGAAAAATTTAAATATAAGATGTCTGATATAGGCCTTTAAACACTATGTTTCAAACGTATTCTGAATCGAAAAAAAAAGGATGCAATTAAATGATGACATTTATTTTTATTTTCATATTAAAATTAACCCAAATCATCATCTTTACTAAAGAAAACTACTCGAGCCTAAATGTCACACACCTTCAAATGAATGTGAACAAAAAATCTGCAGGTGATGACTCCTCAGACACATCCACATTTACTATGGGCTGCTGCCACCTATGTACATTCATTTCTGCTGCACAGAAAATATTGTAATTACTTTTGTTGTCGGCCCACCCTTTCATATAGCAAGGGCTCATCTAACTTGCAGGTGACAAAAGTTTTCCACACTTTGATCGCGTATCCTGTTGTTGCTGTCGCTGCTGCAGTGTTGGGGAATTAGAGATTTAATTATTCTATCTACACCACTGCTGCTGGTGTGTAGAAAAACATTTTTTGTAGGGAGTCATTTTTCTGTTTAATATTTTGATAGCAATCACTCCAAACATTCTGGAGGCATTCCTCTGCCTCAAAGAGATAGACAAATCCATAAAGACAACATTCAACACTACAGACAGCAAAATAAAACACTAGCACAACTTAGCAGCATTTAGTGGTAGCAGGTCAGGAAGGATGTACCTTTGATCTATATAGACAGTTGTATTGACACTGGTTATGTGTTGCCAAGATGTTGACAACATGTTGCGAATACTGGCAGTCCAGTACTAGCCGCGAAGTTTTGTTTCAGAACATGTTTTGAACTCAGCATAAATGCACCTTTAGTACCGTATTTACTCGAATCTAAGCCACACTTTTTTTCCAGTTTTCGTAATACAAAAAACCGCCTGCGGCTTAGAATCGAGTGCAAAGCAAGCGGAAGTTATGAAAAATGTTGGTACGTACCGCCACAACTAACTTCTGCCGTCGAATATATGTAGCGCTACGCAGGCATGCTTTGTAGGCACAAAGATAAATACTGGCGCCAAAACCTCTGCGTCAGTAAATAAATTAAAGTGGAAGACTAGCTTTTTTCTCCGCCGCGAGTTGCGACCACTGCATTTTCATACATTATCCAACGAAGTAAAAACAAATTCCGTATTGTTCATCTTCGAATGTAGCACAATTTCAGTGTACTACGAAAATCTGACTGGCAAGACTGTTTGGGATGTTTGTCAATATGGCCAACTCTACGTTCTGAATTTTTTCCTATCTGTGAGAAGAGATGGTTGCTAATAGGAACCTGATGAAATTTGAATCACATACAGTATTCTCTTCACCATAAGAATAATACGAATATAAACATTTTGCCATGTACTCTTTCGTGTTTGCTGCTATCTCATTTAAATCCTGTCTGACTAATAAAATACGAAACTAGAGTGAGACAACAGCAAACGCGGAAGAATATACGTATCGTGTCATGTTTATATTCGTATTATTCTTATGCCTATTAGTGATACAGTCAGAAATGAAGCACGGCAAGTGACTAGATTTTTAAATCTAAGATGACTCTAATTTCTGTGCAGAATTTGATGTAATAAAGAAGCGGCCGCAAAGATTTTCAAACGGAGAAAAATGTTTGCCTAACTCTCGTTCAGAACATGTTCTATCATACGCAGTCTATTATTTGATTCTTGTTGATCATTATCAAAGAAAGCAGCAGTGTAAGTAACAACAAATAGCAGTCTCTTGCCATTGTTTCGCTAATGAGACGATTCCTCTCTCTCTCTCTTTTTTTAATTGTACGCGGCGGTAGCGCGCACAAAAGCAAGCCATGCCGCGAGCCGCGGCAGGCCGTAGACACGCACTATCAGAATGCGACAAACAATGCATGACACAGTGCAGTAATGCATTTTCAGCTTAAGAGTGACACAAACACCTATAACAAAGAAAACAGCACTTATCAGATCAAAGCAAAATAAGCAATCGATTCAAACCAGACAAAGCACGTGAAAAAGGAAGGGCACCTGTATAAATACGGACAGAGCGCCTGATGCGTAACAATGGCTACGTGGTAAAGCTTAACTGCTAAGCTTACGACCCGAACCAAACTACTGTAGCTGTATCGTCATTCATTCGACCTAAATTGTGTCTCATATTACAATGGACCAACTTTGTTTCGATTTGGAGGTGCGGCCTAAAACTTTTCTCTCCCCTTGAATTTCGAGTCTCAAATTTCAGGTGCGGCTTAGATTCGGGAATTTTTTTCTTTCCTTTATTTCGAGTCTCATTCTTCAGGTGCGGCTTAGATTCGAGTAAATACGGTAAGCTGCTGTGATGAAATCATTCATAGACAGGTTTACTGCATACTCCAGAAGGAAATCATTACAATTTATAAAACATTTTAGTAGCATATGATTAGGAAAATATAAACAGTACCTTTTCAATTTTTTCAGAATCATCATCAAATTATAAATTGACCATTTCCGTAACAGCCGGCAGCCACATTAACACTCAACTCATGAAACATATGATACCAAGGAAGATCTGACAAACAACAAATGAGTTGAAACAGAAAAGAAATGAGTTCAGCCAATGAGTAGACAAGAAACTACCGTAAAAGAGGTTGAGGAATAACACAGAAACATTGACAAACGCACCCAAATACAGACACCTCAACAAAACCATATGTATAGGTACATAAGGAAAAGCCCCAACAAGCTACAACAAAAATTTAAAACCAATGATAATAATCACTAGCGCAACTGCTGTAAGCATTGGAAAAGATGTATTTTGCTACACCGGAAGGCAAATGACAAATAATGGAAATTCCTTTTTTTTTTGTCAATTATTGAGAGGACATTGTCTTTAGTTCTCGTGGGGAGAAGACGTATTCTTGTGAAGTGTGTAGTAGACATTTTGATACCTAACAATAATTTTTATGGAAGTATGAGAGTTCTTTTAAGTGCAAAACCACAAAAGTTTTCTTTTCTTCCGTGCATTATGCTAATGTCACGTCACTAGCTGCCTGCATCTGAAGAGGAAGTCCGATAAAAATCAGTATTGTATTCACAGTCAAAAATGAGGAGGAGTCATGGTGGAAGAAGAAGCATAAAACCAAATTCTGTAAATCTCAACGACGTAAAGGAAGCAAAAATCGACGTATGTTTATGCCACCACTGACTTACAATTTACAAGATCGGTAAATTAAAAGTGAAAGACAATTCATTCGCTGCAAAATTCATAAAAATTAAACATGAAAATAATGTAATTAATTTGATTAATATTATATGTATATATATTTTTTCACACATACAGAAGGCCATCAGAAGAGATCAGCAAGTGCAAAACACAAGACCGATCGAGAAGACCATCAGAATCAATGGGAGCATGAGAGTCCTTAATTCCAGTCACTGTAAAGCAAACCATTAAGAATGGCTGAGGAGAAATTTCTGACTTCCATGGTCCGTAATGATTTTTGTTAGCAGCTTGCAAAATATGGATAAAAAGACTAATTCTCGGAGTTCATGTTGTCACATTATTCGAAGAAGAGAATGACTTCTGCATTTTTCCATGACTCTGAAAATATTCCTTCCTTGAGACATTTATTTAACAGAAATAGCAGTGCCACTTCGTCTTCCCTGAATTTTAAGCATCTCACACATGATCTGATCTGATCTTCCAGCACCTTAAAATTGTTTAGTTGTTTCAAAGCTGTTTCAATTCAGTTTTTATGATCCCACATTAGTAACAAATGTTATTTCATCACGCAGGCTTTGGCTTGCCAGTGACTGACAGTAGAGCGTCTAATGAAAGTTCGACAGTTTTTATAATTTTCTCTCTTGGTAACAATTTCCCTTCAGCCATTCTGAATTTTGTGGATGCTAAGTTTCCCTTTTGATTGACTGGTACAAAGGACTCATTGTTCACACTGATTTTGATGGTCTCCTCGATCAGTCTTTTGTTGTGCATTCAATGAGCTCTTCTGATCGCCTTCTTCACATTTTTGTTGAGGTGAGTGTATGGCTTCTGTCAGTGTTTCACCTTTCTTCTATGAACTGTTCTGTTTCAAAGCTGAATCTTCGATTTGTCTGGTTTTGGAGTGCTGTCAAGAGTTCATTCAGTTCCACTCTTCTTTAACTTGTCTGTGGTTGTTAAGAAAAATCATAATTTATGCGCTCTGGTGTCGTGTTGAAAATCCAAAGTCTGCAACGATGGGATCGTTTTCTGTAGACTTCGCTCCCATTTTTGTATTAACACTGAAGTATTATGGAAAATGTGGTAGTTTCTAAATTTTTTGCTGTTGTCAAATCTTCATAGGACTGTTCTAATTCTTCATAGGTTGATGTACAAGTAGATGCATAAGCACAACTGATTTGAAGACTAACCTTAGCATTCACCTTAAGGATCACATAGATCACTGTCTGAAATGTCAGACTTTGTGAAAAACTGTTTCATTCTATTGCAAATGAACAGAGCTATGTTGCCAATATACCAATTTATGTCCCAGTTACTACTTAATAGGGTGTGCCCAGACTTGAGGATAGTAGTACTTCAGCTTTGAGCCTAGACTCACTGATCCCAAGTACGTACCATTCAAAGCCTTGCAGACTGTGTCACAAACAACCAAAACATTCTTCCCTTGTGTTCATTTTGTAGTTTAATCTTAACAGTTTATTTTTTGCCCCCTCACCCATCCACTCCCACTGGGCCAACTAATACTTCAGTGACACTCCGAGCCTCCAGTGCTTGTTTTACAGTTCAGCATATTGGTTCTGAGAAGGCTTCAACCGTATCTTCTCATGCTGCTCCTATGAGAGTTGAGAAGAGATGGAGGATTGAACAATAGGGGTTTCAGGGCACAAACAAGAAAAACAAAACTTACCACAACAAAGTTCTGACACCACAACCCAGGTCAGCCACCCCCCCCCCACACACACACACAACCACAAACCAAAAAAAAATACACAACCAAAAGAAAGACCCAATCCACCCACATGTCATCCCCCCAACCCAACCTCCCCCATCACCCTAAAATAAAATACCCATAAACAAAAACCAAATGCAAAATAAAAAAATCTGTCACACACTACAACTCAACAAAAACTGCAACAAAATAGATCCTCCACAACTAAATCACAAACCAACACATCCCCCCCCCCACAAACATACCAACACCCCCCCCCCCAAGCTGCACCCACCCAAACCGACCACCTTCGGCCTGTACATCTTACTAATAGCCCCCTTTTTAAAAAAAACCCTCAGGGACGCTCTTCCACCAACAGTACTCATCTAAATGAAAGATGCACCTATTCCCCCCCCCCCCCCAAGAACTGACTTAACAGCCCCTCCCCCACATCCCCTCTATAGTATTCGTATTAGTATTCTCACGATTTTTAAACTCTTAACTATGGTTAACAACTAAATGACCGTACCCCCTCTCACCCAACCCCCTATAAGAAGAAAAAGCATCTGAAACTACAGTGGAACCCGGTTCTACAAACTCCTCAATCAACTCCACTAATTCTGCCTTAGACCACCCCCTCCACAACCCTGAAAACACATTCCAAACACCCACCCAACCGGTACAACCCACCCAACCGGTACGACAGAACCCCCACCCCCAGAACCAACACTGCCATACTTCCTTTTCCCATGCTGCAACTCTTCCACCTCCACCACAACCCCAGGCCCAACCAACTTACCCCCATACTTGATAAACTCACAACACACTTCACGGCAAAATGAAAACCAGTCAAGCACATTCCTCTCACTCACCCAGTCTCATGTGCAAAAACTTTGAGAGGATCTATAACAAAAGTAATATGTCAACAACACAATCTTGCACAGGCCCAACCTAGACTTCTCGAACCAGGAACCGCGACATATGGAGTGCCATAGGTTATCCCTACGGCACTGCCACACAGAACTATCCCTGGTCCGAGATGGGACTTCTGCCAATGTAACTTCCTTCCGACAGCACACTTGACCACCTCCGCAGTCAACCCAAAAACTGAACAAATTTGATCAGCTCCAACATCATAGCATGGAGTCGCACACTATTTTATCAGTCATATCCATACCTAACAAGACCAACAACCAATTCATTTACTCACATTAAAATACTAACTACAGCGAACAGCACTACAATAACTTTCACACAAAACCACTAAACTGTTAACTCACTGAAACCAATTCCGCTCCAAACACAGCCAAAACGCGAACCAGCCACTATAGTCAGTAAGACCACCACATAACACGAAACCCCTAAATACACCACCAGAGGGCACCACAAACCGCAACACCTACAAACACGCCACCCTCACAAACCAAACTCTACTCCGCATGATGTCACACACAACAGCAGCCTTACGTCACGGGTCAAAGCCTACAGTTGGGATCAGACGCTTCAGGCGACCCCACTTAAGATAGAAAAACATAAATAATGACAGTTTTTGATTTACAAGTATATTATTCATTCGATGCACCTGAGTACTGTTGGTAACAATGCTCTAGTCCCTAAATACTATTAAAGAAATCGTAGTAAAGCTAATTGACATACTTTGTGTATTCCCAACAGCCGCGCCTAAAGACTTAAGGTATAGTTGCTTCCTAGTCTACTCAGGGAACTTGCTGGCTGGTATTCTTCCTGCTAGTAGTATAACTAAATCTTTGCAGCAACACAGAGTATGTTTGGTGTCTCTGTGACAGGAGAGTTACTTCCTGGTTACCACAGAATCATCCTGCCAAATTCACTTGATTTTCATGACATTTCCATTGTATAACTGGAGTTATTTTCTCTGAAGGTGTAAACTAATGGTAGCAATGCATGGTTTTGAGTCCAGGAAAGTTATTCCACAGGGAAATGGCAACTAATAGCAACTTATACATTGTCATATCTGCCACTGCCACCACTGGGACAATAAGGGAGAGAGAAATACGGTAGCCCTGCAATAGCTCTGAGCGAATGTAGCTGTCTGTAAAATGAAGGTTGTTTTGGCTTGCGGTTCTGGTCTCGCCGAAGGCTAGATTTTTAACAATTCTGTGACAAAGCAGCCGGATTCCATTCAGACCCTTGTTGACCATTCTGGTGTGACAGATGAAGGTAGCAAAACAAAAGCCAAAGTTTTAGATTTCACATTCAAGAAATTGTTCACACAGGAGAATCATACGAACATACTGTCATTTGACCGTTGTACAGACTCCCCTATAAATGACATAGCAACAAGCATTCTTGGCATAGGGAAACAAAAAAATTTGAAAGCAAATAAATCACCAGATAACGATGGAATCTGGGTTTGATTTTACAAAGAGTACTCTATGGCATTGGCCCCTTACTGAACTTGCATTTATCGTGAATCTCTCACTCAGGACAAAGCCCCATGCAACTAGAAAAAACGTGCATGTGATGCCTATATACAAGAAAGGTAGAAGAACAGACCCACAAAATTACAGACCAATATCCATAACTTCCGTGTTCTGCAGAATCTTTGAACATGTACTCACTTCAAATATAATAAACTTTTTTGAGACAGAGAAGCTTATGTCCACAAAGCAGCATGGTTTTAGAAAGGATTGTTCATTTTAACTCATCCTACCCTATTATCATATGATATACTGAGAACTATGGATGAAGGACAACAGGCAGATTCCTTATTTCTGGATTTCTAAAAAGCAATTGACACAGTGCCCCACACACAACCTACACGGTTTTTGTCATGTAAGATTTCCATTACAACTTCGTAATAAGTGTGCAGTCCTATGGACATCATGTTGGATGCTGCGCTTACCAATATAATAAAATTTATTTTAACATGTTCCCATTGGAATACCCTCACATTTACACACAGTGTAGAATTAACATATATTTATTTCAAAAGAAAAAATTCCAATTTTGTAATTCTTACAATTTTAAAAATTTTGGTCTTGGAAAATTATACTTTATGAATATAGTAATATAGCATATTTTTGTAAAGCTTAGGAGAAACTGAATAGATTGATACAAAGGAAATACGGAAGCGTCCGATCCTGCCCGTCTGCTTTGACCTATGACGTCACAAATATGGCGGAAACAAAAACAAACACACACACTTTCCACAAGAAGCCTAATGACACTAACGGGACAAGCGCGGGAAATGGGGTGTCTTGGGTGGGGGGCAAACTAAATATAAACAAATTTAGACGCCTTGCGTAGCTACAACGTGTAAGTGAAGACAGCCATGCATGAATACCCACCCACCTCCCCAGGGGTCGTAAGCCCTGCAACCCATAGAAGATAAAGATGCTTCAGTAGCTGATTAGTGTTTTTTGTCTTTAAAAAAAAAATAAATAAATAAATAAAAAAAATCTCACGGGATAGAACGAACAGATCAGAAAGATAAATATAATAAACTAAAACAGAAATTGGAGGAAACAGATAATTAAAATAAGTAATAAGCGGAAAAAAAACCCTCACGAGATAGAATGAGCAGATCAGAAAAGTAAACAAAATAAGATAAAACAGAACTGGAGACAGTCACACTCAAACCAAACTCGGCGCCGTCATGACGTCACACACAACAACACCCTTACGTCACGGGTCAAAGCCGACGCGTGGGATCTGACGCTTCTGTCGACCCGATACAAATGTCAGGTCTGTCACGCAAGTAGTTTTTGAGATATAGCCATTTTAAGGTTCCAAAATGTGACAAAAATTGATTGCAGAACTTTGGAAACTTCAAAAATCAATAAATCAAAAAACAAATGGTATAAAAAATAGTATTTTTTGTACACTGCAACTAAAACGTGTCTCAGGTGCTGGCAACAAATAGCAGCCATAAATTGTCACCAACAACAATACTACAAAGGAATGCTCAATGAGGGATCTGATGACATTCAACGTATATGCAGCTATATGTCACAAATGTGAAACTTTTTTCCAGTTGTAAATATTTTACAATGCTTACAAAACATTAATAAGTTTCAAGTATGCAACTTATAATATGTAACTGCAAGGTAAATACTAGAACTCCAAACAAGAAAATGAGAGTCGATAAATACACTCACAGTGTTGCAGTCATTTGGACAGCACTTGACCTGAGATGGCCAATAGACGCAGTAGGGCGAAAAAACACTTGAGTATATTCTGTTTTGTTCTTGACGCAGCCACAAACTGAGTTGAATTCTTTCCAAAAGTTTTTGCTATTACACGTGAGTTAGGAAGTGATGCAAATTATCTCTGAGGTTTCAGACCGATAACTCCAGGCAGACAGCACAAATGCAATTTAAAAGCAAAGGAGAAGCGTGGAATCAAACTTGTGACTTCGTGTTTACATTTTGCGATACTTCCTACAGGGTGATCACTCATAAAAGCCATCACTTTCCGTGGCATGCGGATGGCGATAGGAGGTCTGCAGGTAAATATAGTGTGGTCTGTCATAGGAGGTCTGCAGGTAAATATAGTGTGGTCTGTCATGGAAGTTATTTCTAACGTACACAACATAAAGCCCTAAAAACAAATATCAATTTCTCACATACATTAAGGAAGGAGATCTGGACTGCTGCTTTTCATTGTTCATGAATTTCTAACACCTGCTTAGGAAATAAACATTACACTCTGCAGTTCTTTCCGTGACATGGTAGCGATTTCTTGATGTATATTAGTTCATCTGAAGTTCATCAATTTGATCTGCACATTTTCTCATTTAATGTCTCCTAGAGACAAATCACAAGGTGTTAAACTGGAGAAACAAGGAGGCCATATGGTGTTAGTGATAACTACCTTGAAATACACAATTTCCTATAATGATAAGCTGGCCTTATGTGCCATCACATATTCCTGGTGAAAGGTAGCAAAAGCAAGTTATCTCTGAGTTAATTTGGAAAAAAGCTGCAAAATGTTTCTGCACGTATCTGTCACTTAACTGCTTCCACCACTAATAGCGCACCACATTCCTATTTGTTGATTACGCAGTTGGGACAAGCATACTATGTTAGGTTTTTTGGAACTCCAGTAACAGTTATCTTGTGAATTAATGTATCCACTTCGTGGAACCATGATACAACCAAAAAGAAAGTGGGCTGTAACTTCAGTAAATTTATAGCCATTTGGTCAGAGCCATAGGAAATTCCCACTAGCCTTAGAAAGATGTCTGAAAGAAACCCTTGCCAGGCAGTTGTGTTAATGATTAATCATCCTGTACCAGACTACGAGCTAATACAATACTGTAACAGCTCAATAAGGAGACACTATTTTCTCCAGACACTTCGGCATTCTACCATGTTGCCAAATCATGCATATAGGCAGACTCACAACTGAGGGCAGCCAGTCTGATTGGCCGCTTTACATTAACGAGTGACTTAGTCTCTGCATTGTGCAGGTTTTACGTCTAAGACTGCACATACATGCACAGAGAACCATTATTATTTGACTTCACAGTTCACTGGAACCAGTCACAACTGTAAAAGATCAGTATTTATCTCTGGAACACTACTGAATTCAGAAAAAAGCACTAAACCATATTCCACAGACTGTTGACAGTTATTCATAGACCTGTGAGCTTTACAATGTAACATTAATGACATAGGGGCAGAAGACTTTGTAATTTTCAACATCTGTTGCAAGCAATGGATAACAAGAGCACGACTCATGGCACAAGATACCAATTTTGGTTACAGTGTTGATGACGATGAATGTCTTCCAATGAAGCACTTAAATGTAATTTAACTTACCTTACCCAAAATCCTGATCTTCATTCTTCAAATACACTCACTATAAAGCATTTCTGAGATACCCTTTATACACCTCCAAACACCCATATCTGTTCAATTTTGGTTTTCAAAATTTGTCCTTTCTTTTACTCGCAGGTTGTGATGTGCAATTCATCTATTTCAACACCCTTATTTTCACCATGTATAGCAACACTGTTACCCATCACAATAACATTACATATCTCACACAAAACCATAATAACCACAAACAATATTTGTAGATAATCCTTTTTCAGAGGCAGTGTTTCTAATGTATATTCTTTAACCCAGCAGGACACTACAATAATGTTCTGCTCTATAATTTACAAGTGTCTAATCCATTTTTTCCTCATCGCAGTTTCGTACAATTTAAATTGAGTGCAAAATCAACACTGCCACCTTATTTTAAAGTTTGACACACATCTCCCCATGACATCTACGCAATTCCTAAAATTATGACTCTGCAATCCACAGTACAAAGTCTTTGAATTAACTCTGGCGAAGCAATAGTGCAAGACGAGACTGCACTGGCTTCACTCACCTGTGGAACATTACCGACATTACAAGATGTGTTAACACTGTTGTAAAAAATTTGATATAGATATATAGTACAACAACTTCACACAACACAAATGTTCAGCAAAATGCCTACACAGATAAAAAGACTATCTCTCTGATCTTTACCATCACTCTGAGAAGAAAGGAGGATTAAAATTATTGTGAGACCAACATCAGAAACAGCACAAAACTCAGATTGGGGAATGACATTGGCAATATTGTTGTCTTTTCAAAGGAACTATAGACATTAGCAAAAACACTGAAAATCCAAATCTGGACTACTGGGTAAGGATTTTAACCATTACCTTGTTTGGTAAAATTCCAAGAGTCCATACTCTGATAAAAATCAAAACTATGGTTGGTTGAATCGACTGATACTGCATGTCAAAACTGACTTATGACAATGATGGGTGTGATGTCACATATGCACAGAGAGAACAGATCATAAGCTTAGGTTTCTTCCTAAATACATTACTGTGCATATAGTTTAGTTACAAACTACCACAAAATACAACACAAGTCAATCTTAGAGTGTGAATACAAAAAAGGGATTTTCTTAAGATAGTCACATCAAAAGGAAGGAATACTCAATTGTTGTCAACAGAAATACCTTTAGTGAAAGCCACAACTGACGGTGTGGTTCTTGCACCTTCTGAATTTTCAATTACTTTTGCTTGTTTGCCTTCCATTACTGCCACACACGAGTTTGTGGTGCCTAGATCTATACCAACAACAGCCCCTTTCACACCTTCTGATCTGAAAATAAAAGTAAGAAAGTGAGTAGAACGAACTCTTACATGCACCAAGGAGCAAAATCCAACAATTTTTTAACGTCGTCATATTGCTTTATATGGTTAATTCTTGCATTTCACATATAACACAATTCGAATTATATTTTTCAATGATTACAAATCATCAGACTTCAGTAAATAAAGTGCGTGGCATAGTTCTCATCCACAATAAGTGAATATAACAACCCTGATGGAATCTACTACAAGAGCATCAGAAAATTTGCTATCACATTCCACATTAACCCAGAACTCCAACTACAAACACAATATGTCCCCAAGAAAAAAATAATTATTCATACTTTCCTTTTCCCTTTCAAAACTTCTATAATGAAGCATTTCAGAGTGCAAGCTACATCTCCAATGTAAACACAAACTTTTGTGTTTCATAACAACAGCACTACAAACATAAGCTTGACTGCACTACAAACATAAGCTTGACTTTCACTTTCACTGATGTGAACTACATTTACGCACAAGGGATACAATTAAAGATTGGTTTAAAATTGTTGTGACATCGCACCACAACCTTGTTACATGGAACAAGACCTAACAACTACTCAGCATCAAACATTTTCTCACACCTAAGACAATTCAGGGTACGAGATATGGAGTACAAAACGCAATGACTTATTTTATCAAATATAACACTTGATAAGTTATATTTCACTAACTGACAAAGTCAAAGTTACTGAGAAAGCCGAATCACTAAATTTGTGCAACTGCAGCAATTACAAACTCACATAAACCAATGTCCTCTTTTCTGGTCTGATAAACTTTTACATAATGCAGAGAATTACATTTTCGTCATACTCCAATACTTGCAAGTTACAGAACGTCAATACACGACACTCTACCAGAAAACGTTTTCACTGCAAAAATTCTTATCTTGAAGCATGTTCATAGGACGCGCCTGGAACGAAGAACATGCCGATGTGCCTCATCATTGACATCGTTTCTGTCCAGTACGCCCAACAAATTTATTTAACACCGGCCATGTAAAAATATAATATATTGCATCATCATGCAATGTAACGACAAAGGGCAGCAAGTAAACATAATAATCTCACTAGAATCTTTGTTACGGTTTTGAACTTTAAGCAGTTGATATCTAGTACTTACTTGTGCCTAAATTGTGTAACATTTTGGTTTGCGCCAAGAGCCGGTGTAGCGACCTGAAGAAAAAAAAAAGGGAGGTAAATACCACTAACTCCAATGCAAGTACAACAAGCTTAAACATTTAATACATATAGTTGTATACTAATCGCAATAGCACATTATTTTCCAACAATATGATATTCCAATGATTTATGAATACTTGTCCTGCAACGCAGGAACATATACCTTATTCAGAAGCGTACTAAACTGATGTTTACTCGCCGATTCCGTTACATGGTAAGTAGAATCAAAAGCCTTGCGGCCAACGTATTTCCAAACTAACAACATTTTGTGTATTTCTCAATTTCAATCCCACCGCAACATACAATCTTCCCTTTCACGTGCTCCCACCACAGACTTCCCTCATACCTATCTTTTCAAAGATCATCGAGAAACTTCTACTACATATCGATAATCACTATGCAGCTAAACAAATTTCGTACTTTTTCAAAGGCCTTAGATAAGACACTTTGGGAAATGTTATATAAAAAATGTTCCGTATAGAAAATTATGACAACCTTTTGTATAGGCCAGTCATACAAGAAACTCACGTTTAAAAGAAATGAAAAATAAATGAAAAATCCCAAGCAGCAGGAATATTCCTGGACCTGTCAAGTGCTTTTGATGGAGAACATCGAAAAGCGCTCTTATCAAAAATTTCTGAGAGTGGTGTCACTAGAAAACTTATGGAATTGCTAGAAACATATTTAAAGGGTAGACAGCAGTGCACGGAGATTATATAGTGCAATGGAGAAATACTGGAGAGGAGAGGGTCAAGTGGAAGAAATAAACATTTTGGTGTCCCTCAGAGCTCCGTTTCAGATCCAGTCCTATTCATATGCTATGTATTCCTGGACCTGTCAAGTGCTGTTGATGGAGTACATCGAAAAGTGCTCTTATCAAAAATTTCTAAGAGTGGTGTCACTAGAAAACTCACGCAATTGCTAGAAACATATTTAAAGGGTAGATGGCAAGGCACGGAGATTATATAGTGTAATGGAGAAATACTGGAAAGGAGAAGGTCAAATATAAGAAATACACATTTTGGTGTCCTTCAGAGCTCCGTTTCAGATCCAGTCCTATTCATATGCTATGTAAATGATTTCTCAAGTTCTCTTGACAATAAGCAATCGATCACTATGTACACAGACGATACATCTGGTGTCTACTATGCAGACAGTGAGCTCAATATAGTTTAAGGGATACAAAAGTTTACTTAAAAGGCAAGAGATCACTTTGAAAGAGACACCCTAAAAGTAAACATAGAAAAAAGTAATATTATTTACTTTAAACCAAGTGATCCAAACAGACAAAATATTGTCATTGATGAAATTCTACCAAAAACCTGTACATATTTGGGTTTATGCATAGATGATCGACTTTCATGGAAGCAGCAAGCTGATTGTATCTGTAAACAATAACACCCAGTCTACATGTATTAAGAAGATTATCACCATATCTTAATTCTAAAACTCTAAGTACTGTATATTACGGATTAGTGTACCAATTCTTGTCTTGTAGAACAGTACTGTGGGGTGGGACATGCCAAACTAATATGAAAACTGTTTTCATACTACAGAAGGGAGCCTTTCGGATGATAGCAAAAGTAAAACCAGGAACTTCTTGCAAACCCTTATCTGTTAGACACAATAATCTCAGTTTCTGCCATGTATATACTATAAACTACAATGCTAGTGAAAGAAGATACTAATATCACGAAAAGAAACATGGATATTCACAACTATGAAACAAAGTATAGAAAAGTCTGTCATATGGTTAACAGAAGATTAACTTTAACAGCGAAAAGCCCCTATGTCAAAGAAGTTCTTTTTAATAACTTGTTATCAAATAAAGTTAAGATATTGATAGTGGATACTTTTAAAAAGTGAGTCAAGCACTGGCTTATCCAAAAATGTCCTTATAACTTAAATTTATCATGACTTATAATGTAATAAGAAATAATATAAACTAAACCAATGTAACTGTAAAAACTTTATATTTAAAGGAAACGCACATGCTTATAAAATTACGTGTTATGAGCAAAAATTGAGCAAATCAATCTAACAAATTTTTCAACAAATTTCTTAGAGCATGGAGAAAGAGGTCGACACTTCCAGCTAGAATCGTCAGCATAAAGATTTATTCATGACTGATTGAGTGCAAAGGTTCAGAACAGAATGAAACAACAAAACATTCCACAATGCATATTAAATCCCAGTCGATCTGAGCACAGACCACTGATAATCGTCCTCTACATCAAGGATGAGTACAAGCTTTGTTGCAGGACCTCCAATAATGAACGATTGCGGTCTACACTGTAAGATCTATGCCAACAGACCTCGTGAAAGGGCAGCATGAAAAACTGCTAGAGGGAATGATCGACGTGGCGACACACACGCTGCTTTTCTACATACAGAGTACCACTTCACAGCAGACCATAAAAATAGTGTTCAGGATAACTGAAGTGTTCGAAGCTATGAGGTGCCAACACTGTTGTGACAACTGAACTACTCATACACAATAAAGGGCCATGTTAGCGCTTCTGTTGCCCAGGGTTGTGCCATGTGGCAAGTCAGTCCTGTGACACGCATTAAGCTTGTGAGTATTCATGTGAGCCACCCCTATGATATATACATTTATAGTATATATACAGGGTGAGTCACCTAACGTTACCGCTGGATATATTTCGTAAACCACATCAAATACTGACGAACCGATTCCACAGACCGAACGTGAGAAGAGGGGCTAGTGTAATTGTTTAATACAAACAATAGAAAAATGCACGGAAGTACGTTTTTTAACACAAACCTACGTTTTTTAAAAAATGGAACCACGTTAGTTTTGTTAGCACATCTGAACATATAAACAAATACGTAATCAGTGCCGTTTGTTGCATTGTAAAATGTTAATTACATCCGGAGATATTGTAACCTAAAGTTGACGCTTGAGTACCACTCCTCCGCTGTTCGATCGTGTGTATCGGAGAGCACTGCAACATACATCGCGTTTCTACAGAATGATCAGCCAACGTTGCTCGAAAATGTCCCACTGGAAACGCGTCGACGTATGTGGTATCAGCATGATGGTGCACCTGCACATTCCGCAATTAACACTAGGCTGACCCTTGACAGGATGTTCGACGGGCGTTTCATAGGACGTGGAGGACGCATAAATTGGCCAGCCCGTTCTCCTGATCTTACACCTCTGGACTTCTTTCTGTGGTGTACGTTAAAGGAGAATGTGTACTGTGATGTGCCTACAATCCCAGAGGATATGAAACAACATATTGTGGCAGCCTGCGGCGACATTACACCAGATGTACTGCGGCGTGTACGACATTCATTACGCCAGAGATTGCAATTGTGTGCAGCAAATGATGGCCACCACATTGAACATTATGTCGGGACACACTCTATTCCACTGCGTAATTGAAAACGGAAACCACGTGTGTACATGTACCTCACCCCACATGGAAATGTGTGCGTCAGTGAAAAAGACCAATAAAAAGGTGTTAGGATGAGGACGTAATGTGCTGTTCCAGTCTCTTCTGTACCTAAGGTCCATCACTGTTCCCTTTGGATCCCTACGTAATTCGGTGCCCTCCGATACACACGATCGAACAGCGGAGGAGTGGTACTCAAGCGTCAACTTTAGGTTACAATATCTCCGGATGTAATTAACATTTTACAATGCAACAAACGGCACTGATTACGTATTTTTTTATATGTTCAGATGTGCTAACAAAACTAACGGGGTTCCATTTAAAAAAACGTAGGTTTGTGTTAAAAAACATACTTCCGTGCATTTTTGTACGGTTTGTATTAAACAATTACACTAGCCCCTCTCCTCACGTTCGGTCTGTGGAATCGGTTCGTCAGTATTTGATGTGGTTTACGAAATATATCCATCGGTAACGTTACGTGACTCACCCTGTATATATATATATATATATATATATATATATATATATATATATATATATATATATATATATATATGGTTATAATAGAAGGAAACATTCCACGAAGGAAAAATATATCTAAAAACAAAGATGGTGTGACTTACCAAATGAAAGTGCTGGCAGGTCGACAGACACACAAACGAACACAAACATATACACAAAATTCAAGCTTTCACAACAAACTGTTGCCTCATCATGAAAGAGGGAAGGAGAGGGAAAGACGAAAGGATGTGGGTTTTAAGGGAGAGAGTAAGGAGTCATTCCAGTCCCGGGAGCGGAAAGACTTACCTTAGGGGGAAAAAAGGACGGGTACACACTCGCACACACACACATATCCATCCACACATATACAGACACAAGCAGACATATTTAAAGACATATTTAAATATGTCTGCTTGTGTCTGTATATGTGTGGATGGATATGTGTGTGTGTGCGAGTGTGTACCCGTCCTTTTTTCCCCCTAAGGTAAGTCTTTCCGCTCCCGGGACTGGAATGACTCCTTACCCTCTCCCTTAAAACCCACATCCTTTCGTCTTTCCCTCTCCTTCCCTCTTTCCTGATGAGGCAACAGTTTGTTGCGAAAGCTTGAATTTTGTGTATATGTTTGTGTTCGTTTGTGTGTCTGTCGACCTGCCAGCACTTTCATTTGGTAAGTCACATCATCTTTGTTTATATATATATATATATATATATATATATATATATATATATATATATATATACTGTGTCTGTCCAAACATTTATAACGATAAGATGTAAAAACTTGAAGGAAATCGGTCAAGAACTTTTCGAGATTTTTGTAACAATGTTTCCCCTTCAACTGGCTACCTCCTAACCACCCCTCCTGTGTGGGTGGGATCAACTTTGTATTTTCAAATGGGAACCCAAATTTTTCTTGCATATTCGGATTCTATGCCAAAAAATATGGGTTCATCTAACAGTCATTTCTCATTCGTGGTAGATGATGCTGGAAAGGACAAATACCAATTGTGCCTGTTTTTGCAATTAAGACCGACATTTCATTTACAACGTAAATGCACATTTTTGTCTTCTAACGGCTGATATTGACGTTCAAGCGTTTCTGGAGTGTTGAAAATGTGATTGTACAGTACAAATAATATGGCTGCACATTAACGATCCTGGATGTTTTCCTACGGGTTTAACTGTGATGAGTCCCCCCCACCATAGGCATGTTTGATTTCGCTGACAGCGCTCGTACCCCTCCATCAAGGTGACTGGATGTGGTGAGTGGTTCCACCCAACTGTTGTAACTCTCACGCTGGTCACTATGCGGCTAACGACGAAATACGAACCACTACAATTGTAATAAGGTAAATGAGGTGATAGCAAGGGGCGCAGCTTGTCACGGATACTCACTGCAATCAAACACTTCAACAGGGCAAGAACTGTGGCAGAGAGCATGTTGAGAGCTACTGTGCATGTGAGAAGTTCAAGGTTGTGCTAAGACACCAACATGGTCTGCCATATAATACGCAAGTTGTGTGCTCTGCTCCACCTCCATGATCATGCGAATTACAGCCTAGAAGATAAATTCTGTAGTACCACATTAGGGCAAGGTGTTCTATAATTTTGGAAAAAGTTGGTCTAATGTTCATAAATTCCTGGTGATGTAATGGATAAGGAAGGTTAACATAAACATTCAGTAGCACATACCTTCGCATATTACAATAGTGGAGACCATGCTATACTAACATATGATGGACAATCATGCACATGTGCTGGCTGTAGCTAGCCTGGCCATGTTCACATGTTCACACACAGTGCATACATTGAAGAGTGGCCAGATACCTGCAGGTAAAGCCACAAGCCCCCCTGTATCAACAGTTCTGTTCCTGATATATACATCTCTACACCTGCCTTATCCATTGAAGCACTAGGAATTTATGAACATTAGACCACGTTTGTCCAACATTACTGAGCATCTCGCCATAAGGCAATACTACACAATTTATTTTCTCAACTATAATCAACCAGATTCAAACCTGTAAGTCAAACTGTAGGTGTTACTCCAAAAGTGTTAGTGATGATGATCAGATAACAATGACAAACCAGAGAAAACTGAAATAACTGAAATTCTGCATGAAGTTCAGGCATCCAGTAATGAGGACGAATCAGACACTGTAGTTACAGAGGAACAAACTCTGATAAAACAGTCTAAATCGGACGCCGAAAAGAAACAAAATCGTAAAGGAAGCTACTCTAAAAATAAGCAAAGACTGGCATGTTAGGATGCTAATGAAGCAGCACCACTACTTCCGAAAAAGCAAAAACTATTAGTAGGCAACTGACCCAGAAAAGTTCTGAAAATTCTGACCTGAGCCAATCTGCACCTGGCCCGATGGATGTAGATGCAACAAACTCCCTCGCAATGAGAATATACCAAGTGGTGCTTGAGAACACTATCACAAGATCATGTCAACACCCTAGGCCAGGTCACCATGGACCTAAAAAAGCAGAAGACACTTTGTACCAGACCACACAAACGGGGAACTGAGCAGAATAAATGGTTATAAATAATAACATGGCTGGGATCCTGAAAACTGTTGAAAAAATCATTGTCATCCCATAAAGAGAAACACATATCAACAACAGAGAATTCCTGGAAGAACTGATTTTGGTATGGCGACTTGTGTTGGATTACCTCACAAGCAAGGACCATTAACTTGTTGTATTTGGAAGTACAAGAGCTCAACAGCAAGGTTATCAGCATCCTAACTAAAATTAAAAGTACCAAATATTGGTAAAAGAGCTACAAGAGTTCGCTCACTCACTCACTCTCTCCCTCCTACCTCACTCACGTTGTCCTACACAATAACTCCATATCACATTCTGTAAAAAATTGCCGTTGGACTTATTACGTGGTACAACACGAGTAAGGTAGGACGGAGAGAGTGGCTTGAATAGCTGGCTGCTAATGTGCTTGCCTCCCATGCAAGTGGACTCGGTTCAATTCCCGGCCGGGTTGGAGATTCTATCACTGAGGGACTGGATGTTGTGTTGTTCTCCTCATCAGTTCATCCTCCCCCAATGTGGTGTCTGAAATAAGACTTGCACTTGGCGTCCAAACTTGCCCGGATAGGGTCTCCCAGCCAACGATGCCATATGCTCATTTTTTCATTTTCGCAAAGGCGATATGGTGAAAGGTGCTACACCTGGAGTGAAAACAGAAGTAAAACGACAGAGGAGCTAAAACAACAGTACAGTGGACTGTGGCTGGCTGACCCCTTTATAAAAAAAAAGTACGGCTGAGCCAGTAACACTGTTAACACATTAAGAACATCTCCCCAGAAATCGGGGAAAAAAGGTGGACACATCACAAACCCTTAAAAGTCACACTACATTCGTTTCAGTGTCACTTAAAATGGGGAATACATCTGTTGGCAAATCTGACGCTACCCTCTGGTCTGAAAATAAAACACAGGCTTGTAAAATGTGGTACACAGCGATCTATACGCCACAAGCACCACACATTGGGGGGACCTGACCCCATGTGTCATTGGGTTGTGGCCTATGCGAAAATGGGTAAGGAGGACATCATCCCGTTATTGTGGCTGAAAGGAAGTATACCACAGTCACATAATGCACTTTACTAGATGCAGCTTATTATCAGTCACTTCCAGCCACTCATGACTCATGACTCTGTACCTCAACAATGAGGAGACAGCATGCAGGGGGATAGCACACTGAAATAATGGAGGATCGCTACATGCCTCCTTGGCTGCTACATCTGTCCTTTCATCCCCTTCGATACCTATGTGCCCTGGTATCCAGCAGAAAGACAGCTCCTTCCCAGCCTTTGTAGTTGGAGAATTGCGTCCTGGATGTTCTGGACTACTTTATCTGCTGGGTAAAAACGTTGTAGATAGTGAATCGTTGCAGACAAAGAGTTTAGCACTCATAGCACACCTTGTCTACTCCAGTGCCCACAAGATTGCATACAGTTCTACAACGAATACAGTAAAGATGGACCTTAAGGACAAAATAAGGGAAAACAACAGAGCAACCAAAGGAGTCCCTCTGCTTCAACCCATCTGTAAAGACAGTTGTAGAATTGTGATGCTCAGTTAAAAGGGCAGAAAATAAAGTATTAAAACATATACTGGAGTGGAATCTTTCCTGTACTGCACTACCTCTAAGATTATCCTGGGTCTCTGCAGTAACCATGGCGGCAGGCAGTTAATACCCTGGATTTAGGATTGTACGTGTTCCACACCAAGTGACTCCAGCACACACTGCATGCAGCTCTCAAACAGCACTATTACTCATGACAATTGGAGAAAAGGTAGTCCAGAGATGGCTACCCAACAGTATGGTACGCAGGTGAGGTCAGAGCTTTGAGGAATTTACATGCCTGACTCACCATGAGGAGCTGCTGCCAGATGGGGAGTGGTGGTTCCCTAGCCTCAGCAGAGAGACTGGGTATAGGACTGGTATTGTAAGCAACAGTAGCTAGCCTAATCCTCTGATGGTGGGTAGTATCGTTAATTTTCTAATAATATAGCGTCACTGACTCATACGCTGTGCATCCATAGTCTAGCTATGGATGCACAAGGGCCTTATAAAACTGGAGCAGGCGCATCCTGTCTGCTCCCAAAGACCAGTGGCTAAGGCACTTTGTGACACTCAGTGCCTTCTGAGTTGTGGGTTTCAGGTCTCTCAGGTGTGGTACCACAACAATATGGAGTCAAAAATGTGGCCCAGAAACCTCACCAAGTCTTTAAAATGTAGAATGGTGTCCCTCACATGCAAGTCAGGTAAACTAAAAATACGACGAAAAAGATTAAAATGAACACACACACTCTTATCTGCAGAACACTGAAAACCTGTCTTTGCAGCCCATTTCTCTCACCTCTGCCCTGTATGTTGCAACTCATGGGGTACTGGTGGAACGCTGGAGGAGGAGCAGAAAACAGCAAACTCGTCCACAAATAAGGAGCACTGTACAGGACTCCTTTCCATAGATATGATACTGTTTATGGCTATGGCAAGGAGGGTAACACTTAGAACTGTGCCCGAACAACACCATTCTCGTGCTCAAAACAATCCGACAGCATGTCACCAACTCGGGTCCCAATAAAGCACTTAGACAGGACAGACCATATGAAGATAGGGAGGTTCCACGAAATCTCTGTTGATGTAGATGTTTGAGAATATTGTGCTTCCAAGTAGTGTCATGTGCCTTGCTGATATCAAAGAATTCACCAAGACAGTGATGTTTACGCAGAAGTGCCTGCTGAATAGCCACGTCTAGTAAGGTCAGGTTGTCGACAGTGGACCGAAATCACCGGAATCCACGCTGAGAGCGGCTAAGGAGTTGCCTGGTCTCTAACAACCACACCAGACGATGGTTAACCATTCACTCGAGGGTATTTGCTACACAGCTCGTTAAGGCGACGCTCTCGTAAATGCTGAGACTGGGCCTTTCGGTGTGGTTTAAGGGCAAGTGTCAGAATTGCCTCTCTCCACGAGTGAATAAAGTTGTCCCTTTTGCCATTAATTAAGATTAATGCATTTGTGGAAGATTTCATTTGAGTAGCCCAGACGTAAAAGCCGCTAATTGCATGATAAGTGAATCGCAAAAAAACACGTTCCATCCAAAATGTTAAAGTTAAAGATTTAATTTCTTTTTTAAAAATAAATAAAAATAATTAATTACTAGGTGAATGAAAGTCGTGTGACTAGGGCCTCCCGTTGGGTTAGACCGTTCGCAAGGTGCAAGACTTCCGATTTGACGCCACTTCAGCGACTTGCGCGTCAATGGGGATGAAATGATGATGATTAGGACAACACAACAGGAAACGTTAGCGACAGCCCCGGACATTTGCACAAGCCTCCCCCCCCCCCACTTACCCTCCTCCACACCTATCCCCCCACACACCAACCAAGAGCGCATCAATATGATCTTTGGTAGTCCTCGTCGCTGTCGTGTTTTTGTTCGTCTTTTTTTTTTTTAGCGTTATCATACACAAGGTACCTAATCTTGGCTATTGTGGCCAACTGCTGTCAAAACTGGTATCTAACAGACATTAAAGTATGGTAAGATGTGTTGGAATGACACTGACGAAATTATGTACATATGTTTAACAATAGGCAGCTCTAAAGCTCTGAAACACTGAAGAAGAACTCAAAGTAATCTCGTGTCTGCTATAAGCAAGCAGTCATAAGAGTACACAAGCAAAAGTTCGCCCATTACACAGGCAAATATTAATGAAGAATGTCACTGTATAAATATCGGACTGCTTGCATTACGCATTTCTACATTATCCCACTCTTATATTCTTTTGTCTTAATGACGTAATCAGAAACAAACCAAGACATCGACTTTACCTTGTTTATGCACAACATTGACTTTAGACAATCGAGATAATGGACAGCATCCTTGGCGATACCACCAATTAATATTTCCCAACAGAATTTCTTACACTACGCGAGGTAACGGAAATTTGCGCTCACTGCAGTTAACAAATATCAGATATTTTGATATAGTGCAGATGAAAGCTCATGAAATAAAAAAAGACAGTGTGGATGCCATTTTTATTTTTCATTCTTATTTATGATTTTTCAACTCGTATATTCAATGAACATATTTCCAATTCTTTTCACAATGGTACTGGAAAACTGTATTTCGTACTAACTACTGATTTTCTCCCTTTTTATGACTGGAATATCTGTGATACGAGGAACGTTGATTTGGGAGCATGCGGCAGACCATGGGCGGAGCTTAGGATATGGATTGGTGTGGAGGGGGGTGATTGGGCGGGACTTGTGCACCGTCTGGGGCTCTCGCTAACGTTACGTCAACACAACACCCAGTCCCTGTGCGAAGAAAATCTCCAACCTAGTCGGGAATCGAACCTGGGCCTTTAGCATTGACATTCTATAGTGCTGACCACTCAGCTACCGGGGGCAGACAATTACTCCGTATTAATGATTGACATCTTGGATTATGTTTTATACGTTAAAATCTTAACTGAAATATTGTCTTAGCGGTTTTTGCATCCGATTTATGCAGTTAGCGGCTTTTACAAATGTTTCGATGAAATTACGAAACAAACGTTCGGTTGTAGAACCCGCTATTCTGTGATGGAATTTAATTGCTGCAAATATAAACGGAATACGTTTTACATCAAAGAGAAGTCTGAAAATTCTACAAAACTGTCATATAAAAACACGAAAGTGACATTATTTTATCAGGGAAATCTGACGTCAAAAAGAGAACAAAAATTAATGTTCAACATTAGCTTTTTTTAAAAAAAAAAGAATAAACCTTCGGCATCACAAGATATTGTAGAAAATAAAATAAATGCAAAAATTCATCATAGTAAAACATCGTCAAAATTTTAGGAATTAAAAAATTGGCAGAAAGTTGTTTCTTAATTAAAACAGTTACAAAAAGTTCTAGAAAATGAAATTGACTGAAAATTGCTTTTAAATGACGTCGACCTCAGCACTGTTCGTCAACTCAAAATCGCTTCCGGCTTTGCCCAAGTACTGGGGTTTGGCAGCAGCAGGAGAGACTCTAGGAGTGCCTTCCTGCTCGTCAGAGCCTCGGTGCAGAATTTGCATTTGTTGTTGGTCGGCTAGTCTTCAACAAAGTGGAGCTCCAAAGCCTTTCTGACGTTTCTGGGTTTGGCTTCTGAAAGTTCTACACCTGCTACGATTGATGTTGGGCCATTTGATTTGCTGAAATGCTTTCTCCTCTTCAGGATCCTCTTCTCCTTTCCAGTTTCAAAACTAGAAGGGCTTACCACGAACTAGAAAATTTTCTTGCTTTTGCTTTTTGTGAAATCGATTTTTTTGGATTTTTGAATCATTCTGTGTTGGACATACTACCGTCGCAAATTTTTCAATGTGCCTGAATGTATACACCCTAGTTTTCAACGACGCTCAACTTGCGAAGTTGACTTTCGATGTTACAAACAATCCTGTGAGGTGCGATGGACGTGTGGTATTGGGAACAACGGCTCTGTTTCTTCAGGATTGTTGGGAGTTTCGAGAAAAAACCAGTGTCATAGGACATAGCATGCTGATAATCGTCCTGTTTTTTGAAACTTCCTGGCATATTAAAACTGTGTGCCGGACCGAGACTCGAACTCGGGACCTTTGCCTTTCGCGGGCAAGTGCTCTACCATCCGAGCTACCCGAGCACGACTCACGCCCCGTCCTCACAGCTTTACTTCTGCCAGTTAGAGATGGGGGATCCGCTCTTGAACTAATTCATAGAGTTCAATCTTTCAAAGGAGTGAACAATCAGTGATTCAGAAAAAAAGAACGGTAGCTCCAAACGTTTCCCACGGCAGAGAGAGAGAGAGAGAGAGAGAGAGAGAGAGAGAGAGAGACGGAGCATATCAGCAGCGCCTCTGCTGGTCACAGCACAGTGCACGCCACACAACACAGCCAGCGCCGGCCTCTGCCCTGCTTCTACCTTGGCTGCCTGCATTGCGCAGTGCCCCATTGGATTTTGTGTTTCACATATGCCTTGGCGTCTCTGTGCGTCGTCTGCCGCGCAGTGTCTGGCGCAGCGTAACTTCGCATCGCACTCTGTCGGCGATCGTTTCAGTCGCACGTCCTGCCCTCTGGGCAGTTGATGCGAGCAACAGGACAGAGAGCCACCTAGCGGATAACATAGGAACTACTTGCAAAAACCCGCTCGCAAGGGAACGAACTATTTGTCTCGGAGCGGGTGAGTTCACCGCTACCCCCTCCCTCGGAACTCGCCCGCTCAACGCTCGCCCCACCGTCTCGACTCTAGCCAGAGCGTCGAGCAAAGCGACTCAGGTGTCACTGTGGTCTCTGCAGTCTCAGCTCACGCAGTAATACAGCTCGCGGCTCGACCTGCTCGACTCAGCGCCTCTGCATCGGAGTTCGTCCCCACTGGATATTGTTCTTCGTAGTAATGCCCCTATGTATATTACATTATTATGTTATGTATACATCAATTGTTTTTATTTTATTTTTATTTGTTTAAACTGATTAGATTAGGTTCCTGATGACTCCTCTTACTATAGGATTTTTATTATAGACACTCGAATTTACGCTTTAATTACGAGCGAACCGATAAACGTATCGCAAAATGTGATACACCAATATTTTCCTTGTTTTATTCTGCGTAAGGCTATATGCAGCACTTTCGTTTTACAGTCAAATTTATATTTTTTTTTCTTATTCTGGTACGGATTTTGCGATTTTAGGCGTCTTCGAAAGGAAACGTTCACTTTAAAAATATATGGCTTGCGATGTATTTGTATGAGGTTAATGAAATTTTAATATGTTATAGCCAAATATATTGTTAATGTAAATCTCAAGTTACAACATTTTCCGATCACCCAAAAAACCACGATAGTGCAAAATGAATCAATAATCAAAAATTTTGTCATATTGTGGAAATTTCAATAAACAATACAAAATTCTTACTCATTATCTGTGTTACTTCAAAATAGGATCAAATAAGATCAAAATACAGGTATAGTACTGGAATAAACCAAGTTTAAAGGGCAATGTGCCTTCCATTTATTTTATATTGTAAATGAGTGGTGAGTCATGAAAAAGAGCTAATTCATTTCAGGGAGTGAACAGTTCTGATCCAATCTCTGAAAAGAACAGTTTTGCCCATCTCTACTGCCAGCACCTCGTCTCCTACCTTCCAAACTTAACAGAAGCTCTCCTGCGAACCTTGCAGAACTAGCACTCCTGAAAGAAAGGATATTGCGGAGACATGGCTTAGCCACAGCCTGGGGGTTGTTTCTAGAATGAAATTTCCACTCTACAGCAGAGTGTGCGCTGATATGAAACTTCCTCAGTTGGTAGAGCACTTGCCCGCGAAAGGCAAAGGTCCCGAGTTCGAGTCTCGGTCCGGCACACAGTTTTAATCTGCCAGGAAGTTTCATATCAGCGCACACTCCGCTGTAGAATGAAAATTTCATTCTAGAAACAACCCCCAGGCTGTGGCTAAGCCATGTCTCCGCAATATCCTTTCTTTCAGGAGTGCTAGTTCTGCAAGGTTCGCAGGAGAGCTTCTGTAAAGTTTGGAAGGTAGCAGACGAGGTACTGGCAGAAGTAAAACTGTGAGGACGGGGCGTGAGTTGTGCTCGGGTAGCTTGGATGGTAGAGCACTTGCCCGCGAAAGGCAAAGGTCCCGAGTTCGAGTCTCGGTCCGGCACACGGATTTAATCTGCCAGGTAGTTTCGTATCAGCGCACACTCCGCTGTAGAGTGAAAATTTCATTCTAGTCCTGTTTTTTATTCTGTTTTCCCCCAATTCGTCGGAAAACAACCGAAATTTTTTCGCTTCTTTGAAGTTTTGGTGAGTTAGTCTGTGGTGAACCATCGATGCTACTTCGTTTGATCCTGTGGCATATTCCTGTTCCAATCAAATGTAAAGGTACATTTGACGTGAAGAATAGGCCGCTTGGTCCTACACCTTTGTTAGTACTAGATTCTTTTGAAAATCGTGTCTGTGAGTTATTTCACCCGCGATATTTTCTTTCAGCTTTGTGTAAAACACTTCAGCCCTCATTTTATGGACTCTGAACTGGGTTTTCAGGATCTCCTTTTTTGGCGTATACGACTTTCCAGCTATGAGAATGTCGAGCAGGTATCAACATATGGGGCGCCAAAGCCAATATTGAAATTTTGGCAAAATATGTTCCTGTAGTAATCGTGTTTGAGAACATTTCTGTGATTCTCTTCATAATACATGGTCCAATTCTTAATTATGCTCAGTTCGCTACTTAAATATACTCTTTGGGTGTTGGTTCCTACAGAGTAGTGACGTTCTAAGGGGATGAACTTCTTAGTGTGATCCTACAGATCTCGCTTCGTACAACTTGGTTCTTATGTCGCCTCCTCTAGTCTTGGTCTAAGATTCGGTGACACAACCCAGTATCTCTATCTTTTTTAATCTGTTAAATTGATAAAAAAGTCACTTTGCAAACAGCAATATTTTCGTTCTCCTAGTCGCTCTTATCCGATAAACAAAAATGGGTGGTGATGTTTCATTTCCTTTTTTCATCCTTGTCGGATCTTCTTTTAGGAGATGTGATAGAGACATGTTGAGCTATGTAGTTGCCATGCCACTCTCGGCTTCTCTTCTAGTAAAACGTTGTCTTACGCCTTGCACAGTAAGCTCGTTACATCTATGTTTTCCGAAGGGATGTGACAGCCAGGCATCTTTGAGAAGGCCTTGGTTTGTGTCTGGAACAAAGTTCCATGCTTAAGTACGTAGAAGCAGTAAATGGTGACGAAGGGGAGAGAGGCGACCACATCACGGCTCTTGAAAAGTCTGTACATGCAGGTAAAATCGATGAGATAGTGAGCACGACGAGCTAAGTTAAAAATCAAGCAGCATATAAAAAAGGTGGGATTAAACCACATTCTTGGTAGAAAATTTAATTTTTACTGCCATAACCCCCTCACCCAGTAATTGCTTAAAAGCTTCCCTAATGGACAACTCCTCCGAAACTGAAAGTGGGCGCAATCTGGCAACAGTGTAAGTGTAGTGCGTGCACAACTACACTGATCGCATACACTCCTTGCTGCTCTCTGCGAGATCTACTGAATTTAACTCAAATTTTCTTGTTTTGCTACGCACTACACTTATTTTGTTGCCAGATAGCTACCAGTTTCAGTTTTGCAGGAATTGTCCATTAAATTGGTCAAACTACGTCACTTTGTAGAGCAGAGCACAGATCATACCGAGAAATTGTTGAAGTTATGTCGTATCAAATAGTGTCAGCACAGTTCCCATTGCATACCACTGCTTTAATAATACTTCTCATGTTCTTACCTTTCTGTTTTGGAAACATTTATTTTCCACTGATCAGAACGCCTCTTCGTTTTCCCTCTGTCTCATTCTGATCATTTGTTACTACTACGACGAGTTCGACCTAATTTTCTTCAAAACACTCACACAAGTACGTTAACAAACGCCCTGCTGATCAGCTGTGCTCACTGGCGTGTATTTGGACAAAGCGTATGCAGCGAGAGCTTCATTGTTGCCTACGCGTTCTGTACAGCGCAACAAACCTAACTCTGAATAAGAAAAATATCCCTTCTAATCGTAACAAATCGAAAAGTAGCTTCGAATGTCTAGATTGGTAAGTCTGATGTCAGTTGACGTGCTTTGCATCCAGACATGGCATGGCGATCGCCACGCCTGTTGAACTTGCTGGCTTTTGCAATCGTTGGACATTTAGCGAGCTTTGCACCCAAAACAACGTGCAGTTACCGGCTTTTGCAACGGAACACGATTTTCTACAGCCATTTTCAACGGTTTATAGCGGGTTTTTCACTCTGAAACTATTCCATCGTGTAAGCACCGAAAAAATCTATACGACAGTGTGCCAAACTAAAAATCTACGAAAAATGGGTTTAGTGGCTTTTGCATCTGGTCTACTCATTTGATGCTGCGGGAAAATGTCGAACCGGGAAGTACCAGATCTGGCTGTGACCACATGCAGTATCACGAGTCTCAGACAGTGCCGATTCCAGCTCCCACATGGAGAAAGGGCAGTTGTAAGACTCAGAACTGCGGGATCTGAAGTTTACCTCTTGCCCCTCTCTGCAGTCACACAGCAGCGATGAAACACCAGATCCTGGCTGGCATCGGCAGTAGTCATTGCAAAATGCTCTGCCATCGTCCGAGTAATGTCTCCAGGAGATGTTTGGAGACACCTCTGCTTCATCACTGCTGCTGTTTGTAAACGGCTGTTTTAACTGAAAATCCTTCAAATGGCTTTCCATAATTCTGTAGAACAAGTGGAACGGTTGATGGAGTCCAGGAACGCTTGCCATAACTGTATCCTGCTCTCCCTAATTACACATCAAGCCTTGGCTCTCGCGACTCGAATGGCTGTGAGGTTGTCTGCTGTCAGGCGATATTTAATGTGATGTATTTAAACTGTTGATGAACTACACGCCTGTCCTGGACTGTTGAACGTCGCTCATTAGTCCACCACGTACAGGTCACCTCCCAAAATGCTCTGAAGACTTGAGGACGGACAAGTCAGCGGCATGATGGATCACTCATGTGATGTGGTTCACCTGTTCTTGGATGATGCTGCGGTGTTGAAACACAGCCAGTTGTCTGAGCAGCGTCCAGTTAGCTGCTGACTGTTCATTTCGGTGGCTTCTGTTCAAGCAATCCTCCAACCAGTAGGTGGATCCACAGTGGTAAGTTGTCCCTGAAATGAAGATCATCAGTTGCTTTCCACTGTGCTGAGTCTGCTTGTGCTGTAGAGCAGAAAGAGAGGTCGATTGTTGAGGACGACGCAGTAGAAGCTGAGAAATGAATGGGACTGGCTGTACTGAGGATGCACAGCTCCTGTCACATGATGAGGTTCTCCAATGCTTTACCCCAGGGGCCAGTATAGATCGAAAGTCATAACATATAATGGGCAGTGAAATCACCCAGTAGGAGAAACAGTAGGGGAAGCTGTTCAGTGAGGTCTGTGAAAGCCTCAGAGTCTATTGTGTCCTGTGGAGGTAAATACGGGGAGCAAATAGTGATCTTCTGATCCCCATGAACAGCAACAGCCACTGCTTGTAAGTCAGAGAAATCGTGTATGTTAATGACAAACAGAGCAACCCTTCCCTTGGCTTTTTCCCCAGTCATTTCATCCTTTCGGTGAAGGGTATAGCCTCTTAGCACAGGAGCATCAGTGGCTGTGTAAACACAAGCATAGGGGGTTTGCCTATGACACGAGTTTCAGTTCCTTCACAAGTGTCCGGAACCCACGTATTTGCCATGGGGTTGCATTTTCACTTTGTCTTTCTACTGGAGTGAAGAGCTCCCAAAACGTGGAGGTTCAGCATTGGAGAAAGTTGGTTGCCATGCAGCATTTGCAGTCCATTAGTTCTGAAGTAGACACAGTAGAAGTGTCAAGTCGAATGACATCGATATGGTATGACGGTTTACAGCGTGTTTCTGGCTGCTGTGGAAGCTTCCCATTTGTTTTTTTGATCTGGAAGGGCTTTGTAGGAGGTACAGCAGCAGCGGTAGAGGTAGTGCCGGATTTTTTAGAAGGCTGTGCCTTTGGGGGTACCACGAGCTCCGTAATGCTAGCAACTGTTGCTTTATCTGACCTTCTAGGGTGGGCTATGGCCTCTGAAATAACTGCAGCTTGACAGGTGCACTTGCAAACATACGTTCTCGTGTGTAGAATTGTTGGTGGTCGATATAGGCTTTTTAAGGGCTGAAGCAAAGATATAGTGAGTGTGGGAGGCTGCCTTATAGATCTTCATGGTCTAAACATATGGAATGCGTTTCGATGTTTTAATCTCCTGTGTGTTCCTTTCTTCTAGGAAGACACTGCAGTACCTATTCCCAATGGGGGATGCCAAAGCAATTGACACACTTAGCAGGGAAGAAGCTACCGATTCTGTCATGGGTGGCCTTATGACATTTGCCCCAAGTGGCTTCTCCCTTACATCCTAAGGTGGTGTGCCCAAAGTGCTGGCATTTAAAATAGTGCGTTGGTTTGGGGACATACACTCCTGGAAATGGAAAAAAGAACACATTGACACCGGTGTGTCAGACCCACCATACTTGCTCCGGACACTGCGAGAGGGCTGTACAAGCAATGATCACACGCACAGCACAGCGGACACACCAGGAACCGCGGTGTTGGCCGTCGAATGGCGCTAGCTGCGCAGCATTTGTGCACCGCCGCCGTCAGTGTCAGCCAGTTTGCCGTGGCATACGGAGCTCCATCGCAGTCTTTAACACTGGTAGCATGCCGCGACAGCGTGGACGTGAACCGTATGTGCAGTTGACGGACTTTGAGCGAGGGCGTATAGTGGGCATGCGGGAGGCCGGGTGGACGTACCGCCGAATTGCTCAACACGTGGGGCGTGAGGTCTCCACAGTACATCGATGTTGTCGCCAGTGGTCGGCGGAAGGTGCACGTGCCCGTCGACCTGGGACCGGACCGCAGCGACGCACGGATGCACGCCAAGACCGTAGGATCCTACGCAGTGCCGTAGGGGACCGCACCGCCACTTCCCAGCAAATTAGGGACACTGTTGCTCCTGGGGTATCGGCGAGGACCATTCGCAACCGTCTCCATGAAGCTGGGCTACGGTCCCGCACACCGTTAGGCCGTCTTCCGCTCACGCCCCAACATCGTGCAGCCCGCCTCCAGTGGTGTCGCGACAGGCGTGAATGGAGGGACGAATGGAGACGTGTCGTCTTCAGCGATGAGAGTCGCTTCTGCCTTGGTGCCAATGATGGTCGTATGCGTGTTTGGCGCCGTGCAGGTGAGCGCCACAATCAGGACTGCATACGACCGAGGCACACAGGGCCAACACCTGGCATCATGGTGTGGGGAGCGATCTCCTACACTGGCCGTACACCACTGGTGATCGTCGAGGGGACACTGAATAGTGCACAGTACATCCAAACCGTCATCGAACCCATCGTTCTACCATTCCTAGACCGGCAAGGGAACTTGCTGTTCCAACAGGACAATGCACGTCCGCATGTATCCTGTGCCACCCAACGTGCTCTAGAAGGTGTAAGTCAACTACCCTGGCCAGCAAGATCTCCGGATCTGTCCCCCATTGAGCATGTTTGGGACTGGATGAAGCGTCGTCTCACGCAGTCTGCACGTCCAGCACGAACGCTGGTCCAACTGAGGCGCCAGGTGGAAATGGCATGGCAAGCCGTTCCACAGGACTACATCCAGCATCTCTACGATCGTCTCCATGGGAGACTAGCAGCCTGCATTGCTGCGAAAGGTGGATATACACTGTACTAGTGCCGACATTGTGGATGCTCTGTTGCCTGTGTCTATGTGCCTGTGGTTCTGTCAGTGTGATCATGTGATGTACCTGACCCCAGGAATGTGTCACTAAAGTTTCCCCTTCCTGGGACAATGAATTCACGGTGTTCTTATTTCAATTTCCAGGAGTGTATTTCCACATGTTTAGGCAAAGGAAAGTGGCCTTGATATGCTGTGGGTGTTTCGTGCTATTGAAGGCAAGGATGAAGGAGTCAGATTTTATGAGGTCCCCATCCACACTTTTCAATACATTTTGCACGATCCCTTCCTGAGTCCACTTATCTTTCACTTCCTCTTTGGGATGTCAAACAGATCTCTATGTGTCACAACACCATTGCTACAGTTCAAGGTGTTGTTACGCTCTGTTTCTGTGGAGTATTCCTCAAGGCACTTAGCTTTCTAGAGGTTGGTGGCTTGTTGGGAACTAGCAGCTTCAAACAACAGTGCTCTGTAACGAAATCTTGATAGGTTCCATGCCTTTTCCTGCATGTTGCCTCTAATTTTAATCAATTTTCTTAATGTTTTATGTCATTTCACAGTGGAAACGGGCCGAATAAGGTTATTCTGATGAGAGTATTTGTACTGAGAGCTCAAATTACTTTTCAATTGATTGCTGTGCATCGGAGTGGTGTGGGAGTCATCGAATGGTGCCTGTGTCTTCCAGAACGTTTAATCAATAAGGTGGTGTTGCACACCCACTTTAGTTACGGATATTTTGGACCACAGAAATGCTTCCTGAAGCTCAGAACACTGTGTCACTTCGGAAACATGGAGTGAAGGATCCGGCGAGTGCTATCGCTGTGTAAAGATTGCCAGAAAGCAAAACACACCACTGTCTGCCTGCAGGTACTGCTGTTCTCGATAGTGCCTACGAAACTGAGACAGTTAGTGGTGACCGACCTGATGGGACCTTTGCCAAGGACACGAAGGGAGTATAGTTATATATTAGTGTTTGTCGAACTGACATCGAAATTTGTAACGTTTACTCCCCCCCCCACTCAAAACGGCTACTGCACTTAACAGTGTCCTGCACCATAGGGACTTTCTGCCACAGGTGGGACACATGGAAAAGATTATCTTTGACAATGGTCCACAGTACAAGTCGAGTAAGTGGAAGGAGATTTTGAGAAGGCACAAAATTGAGCCGATCATCATCTCGTCACACCACCCAACCTCCAACTTACCAGAACGGATCTTAGAAACTTATGTCAATTGTACTGTGACAAGCAGCATACGTCATGGGATATCTTTTTGAAAGATTTCCTAAATGTCATCAATGAGACACCCCATGGCATTACTAAGTTGGTACCTGTCACCATACCAAAGAACAGACAGCTTCAGGATCTTATCCGAAAACTGGTGGATCTTCCACCAAGGACCTCTGGACAACACCAGGCCATAGCATAATAGGCATTAAGTAGAATAAAGGCTGCAGCTAAAGACAGAAAACCCATGTGGATAAAGGAGCCCAAGAACGTTGTTTTTGTATGGGAGAAAAAGTGTTGGTGAAATCTTTTTGGCTTTCGAATAAACAAAAACAGAAATGCCAAAAGTTTTTTCAGTGTACAATGGGCCCTACAGGGTTAAATGAATCGCCCACCAGAACACCTACGAACTGCAGACACCGAAGGGCAAGAAATCCATTGGTATTCACCACATATCCCATATTAAGCCGTTTGTGGAATAAGTCTTGTGTGTGAAACAAAAGGGAAAAATTTGTAAAATAAACTGGGTTAGAAAACATCTTTCTGTTGTTAATCAAAATATCCATGGGTGTACTGCTGGTCTACAGTGTCCAACGGGCACAATATTTAGGCGATCATACATGTCGCCATCATCAGATGAACTGACGGACTGAGCTCCTGTGAACGTGCCGGTACGGAGATCCGTACACTATGGCTGCTCAGGGGGAAACTGGGTTCGGTCGCAGACGCACATGACTGAGGGGTGTACCCTCTGCTGGGGACGAAGTTCTAGCGCTACTGAGGCGCTTCTCCTTCTTATGTAGTGTATTGATATGAGAATTGATATGGGATTACATGACGGTTGTGGTCGACACTTGACTTTGTGCTGTTTTTTTTTTTTTTCTTAAAGTTGAAAGGATAGTCAGAGCGATAGTAGAAGAGATGGCAAAACGAATGGCCCAATTGACTGGCCAGCGTGATTTTTAAATGAAAGAAGACAGGGCAGTAGAAGGGACAGTAGAAGTGTGAGGAAAACGAACGGCCCATTGGCTAGCTGGGAATTACAGTTAAATGACAGATTAAAGGAGAGGAGGAGGAACAGTAAGAGTTAATGAAAGCGAAAGGCCATTATCCTGGCCTCTTCTTCTTCGCGGCGGCGTCTGGATGATGGTGGCAAACAATCTCGAGGTGGTGGGGTGGGTGGGGGGGGGGGGGGAGAGAAAGAAGTCAGAGAGTGACAGATGAAGAAGTGGAAAAAGGAAGGGCCTGTCATGACTAGGCCAGCATTGGGGAGGGTGTGGGGGAGAAGGAGGTGGCGTGCTGGGGGCGGGGTGAATGGCATGACATGGTGGGGAGATGATCAATGATGTGAGAGAAAGTAATTGTCATGAGATGAGGTGTCTAGTGTATACGGAGTTATGGGGGGCGGAAGGGAAGGTCAGGCCATCGAGTGGTGGCTAGTCGATGGACTCGGGTGCCCAGGGAAAGGATTAAAGGATTGGGAGAGTGACGGGTTTGTTGGTAAAAGGAAGTGGCTGCGGAGAGGATGCGGGTACGAAGGAGCGGCATCTCGGCCAGGATGTGGAGCTCTTGGGTAGGGAAGTCGAAGGGGAGGTGGAGCGCACGCCGGAGAGCCTGGTTCTGGACGGTTTGGAGTCGGCGGAGGTGGGTGGGGGCAGCATTGCCCCACACCACCACTGCGTATTCAAGGATGGGGCGAACAAGGGAGGTGTACAATCTAACAGCAAGGTGTGTAGGGCGTGAAGAGGTTGGATTGATGAGAGGGTAGAGCAGGCATAGCCACCCCATTGCCTTACAATGCACGTCATCGATGTGGGGGCGCCAGGTGAGGCACTGATCCAGGGTAACACCCAAGTACTTTGCAGTACGAGTCCAGGGGACTAGGGTACCAAGGACCATCACCTGAGGGAGCCGAATGGGAATATGGCGTCGGCAGATGATAAGGCCTTGGGTTTTGGAGGGATTAAATGCCAGACGCCAGGTCCTAGCCCAATCGGTTAGGGAATCTGTAGCTCCCTGGAGCCGCTGTTGGAGACCTGCTGCACTCCGAGAATGAGGGAAGAGTGAAGTGTCATCTGCGTAGAGAGCTAAATGTACCCTCGGCGCAGAGGACAGATCGGCAGTGAAGAGGGAGTAGAGTAGCGGTCCAAGTACGCTGCCTTGTGGTACTCCTGCCCTGATACGTCGTCGTGTAGATTTCCCATCAGGGATCCTAACATGGAAGGTGCGACCTACCAGGTATGTGGCTATTAGTCGTACATGGGCCACTGGAAAACCAAGTGAAAATAATTTGTATAGTAGTCCTTCATGCCAGACCGAGTCAAACGCCCTGGACACTTCAAGGAGTATGGCCCCAAAGTACTTCCTACGTTCTATGGCGTCCAGTGCCTCTTCTACAAGGCGCAGGAGTTGGTGGGTAGTTGCATGTCCCTGCCTGAAGCCAAACTGCTCATCAGGGAGGACTCGTTCTCGGACAATGTGGATGAGCAGTCGTTTAAGGTATAGCCTCTCGAGCACCTTGGAGATAGCGGGCAAGAGGCTGATGGGACGGTAGCTGGCAGGGGAACGAAGATCCTTCCCAGCCTTGGGGATGGCGACAACTTTGGCATGTTTCCAGGCAGTGGGGTATTGCCTGATTGTGAGGATGTTATTAAAGGTGGGTGTCAGGATGGGAATAGTAGCTGGGGGAAGCTGCTTGAGGAGGGCGTTCGTCAGCTTATCAGGGCCGCCAGCTTTCTTGGATTTGAGGTGCCGCAATTGCAGTTCAACCTCTTCTCCATTGATAGGGGTGATTTCATCCTCAGGGTCCTGGATGGCAAGGAGTTGAGGGAGGCATGCCGTTACCAGGCGGATATGGTCGGGGTCAACAGGGTCATCGACCAGGGTGAAGTTGTGCATGAAGATATTGGCCAAGGCATTAGCCTTGGCGTCTGATTCGAACACAAAGTCATTGCCGACCTGGAGGGTTGGGATCCGTTTCTCTCATCTCAGAAGGCTTTTTGTGAGCCACCAAGCAGATGGGTCACTCAGGTCAATGGCAGAGATTTTGTTCTCCATGCCCGATTGTGGTGGTTTTGTACTGCAGCCTTTATTTGGCGCTGTAGTCTATTGATGAGGTGCTTGGTTGCCAGGTTCCGAGTGAGCTGCCATTCTTGGATGGTCCGGTTTTGCTCAGTGATGAGAGCAAGGATGTGGGGGGGGGGGTGGACGCAGATGGTCTGGGGATTGATGTGGACGGTGAGAGGTCGTTGCCGCTGCAGCATCTGTGGCGATGGTGGTGAGGTGTATGAGGTTGCGATCTGTGTCCGTCTGTTCGGCAGCAGGGATAGTGGGTAGGGCTGCTTCGACCCTTCGCTGGGAGGACTGCCAGTCAATACCGCGGATGTTCAGGCCTTCACTCGGCGCGATCGTGATTCCAACGAGATCGATGGAACAGATGACCAGCCGGTGGTTAAGGCTAGAGCGATACGGGTGGCTGCAGTGATGGGGTGGGGTAGACCTTTCACCACTGCAATGTCTAAGACATCTGGGGGACGTCCTCCAGTAGGGAATATGGTGGGGTCGTGCAGGCCGATGGTGCGGGCATGATGCCACTCAGCAACCCGGAGGCGTCGACAACCAGATGTGTTGGTTAATCTACTGTTCCAGGCAGCTTGTTTGCCATTGAAGTCACCGCCAACGAAGACGTCGTTGCCGAGCGACAGCAATGCCTCATAGTCTGGTGTTTCAAGAAGGCCTCGTGGTGGTCTATAAAGAGCCATGAACATGATGGGACCCCTCACTGTGTGGACTATTACGCCAGTGGCTTCCACGGTGTTAAGTTGGGGGAGGGGGTGGGATGGTGGCGGAGGGAATTACGCACGTACACCGCTGTGCCACCAAAGGTGGTGGGCCTGTCTGTCCTGTAGCAGGAGTAGTTCACTACACAGACAAAAACACCAGGTTTGAGGTGCGTCTCAGCAACAAGGCAAATGTCGACCCCCTCATCAAGAAGGAACTGTCGGAACTCGCCCTGCTGTTTGTAGAGGCCATTGGCGCTCCAGATCACGGCTGTCAGTCCGTGGTGTCTAACAGCCATGACTGGTTGGAACGGGGGTGGTGGTGGTGGGGGACATGGATTGGGAGAGGGCAGAGGCAAGTTGGTTCAAATGGCTCTGAGCACTATGGGACTCAACTGCTGTGGTCATCAGTCCCCTAGAACTTAGAACTACTTAAACCTAACTAACCTAAGGACATCACACACACCCATGCCTGAGGCAGGATTCGAACCTGCGACCGTAGTAGCAGCACGGCTCCGGACTGGAGCGCCTAGAACCGCACGACCACCACGGCCGGCAGATGCAAGTTGGAGTGAAATGGTTTGGAGGAGGGAGTTGAATGTGGAGGAGATTGCCAAGGTCAAGGCCTCGACAACATTGGTGATGAGGTCACCAAAGGGGGTGGGAATGGAGGTTGGGGTGGGGAGAGGGTGTTGCTGAGATTGTACCGGGGTGGAAGAGGGGGCAGCAGAGCTTAACGCCTGCTGGAGGGGAGGGGAAGGGACAGTGGAGCATGACACCCGCTGTGGGGAGGGGGAAGCAGTGCATGACGCCTGCTGGGTGGGGAGACGAGGGAAGGCTGTTGGGGGGGAGGGATAGGGATGGAGAGGAGGAGGGTGGGTAGAAGCCCAGAGGGGCGGGATGGGAGCGAGATGTGTGATGGGGGTAAGCCCGCGGCACCGACCCCCCCCCCCAGAGCACCAGAGTAACTGGTGCCCAGACGGGCCGCAGCTGAGGGCCATGCAAATCGTATCTGTTTTGCCCTAAACGACTTGATTTTTGGGCAGCCCATGTAGCTGCCCGTGTGATTCCCGCCACAGCGGGGACAGGTGGGGGGGGGGCGTCTCGGGGTTTGGGGCATTCCGAGGAGGCGTGACCACCGGCACACTTCACGCAATGCACTTCACGGGAGCAGTCACCCGCAAAGTGCGCCAGTCCCTGGCAGTGATAGCATACCAGGGTCATCCTCCTGGAGCGAGGCCTCTCCATCGTGATACTGACGTGATCGAGGAGGGTGAGGGACGGTTCTCCAGCGTGTCAGGGGCGGAGACGAAGAAGAGTGGGGTGGGGCGACGGGTTCAAGGGGAAATGATTCTGGATATAACTGTAGGGGTAATGTTCAATGACGTTAGGGCCGTCCTCAGGTCATCATCAGAGTACTCCATGGGAAGCCCTCTGACGATGACCCGGAGGTGGCAGGTCTTTTTAGGGGGGGTAGAGATACCTATATTGAGGTTGCTGAGGATGTGAAGGGTCTTAGTGAGGTCAGTGGGGGACTGGAAAAAGAGGTGGTAATTATCATTGCCTGACCATTTTATGCGGAAGGTGTATTCGGTGTGAGCAATGAGGCAATGAGAAAATCTTCGAGCTCTTTGTAGGGTCCCTTGTGTTGTATGAGGATGGGTGGGGGGGCAGCGGGGGTGGCTGAGGGTGGGGGGGGGGGAGGGGGATTTGATTGTGGGGCGTCTGTGGCACCATCAATGGCCGCAAATGTGTTGCGGACGGGCACATCCGTAACTGACGTGGTGAATTGACGGCGAGGTGCCGTTTTACGTGGCACCTGGAAGCCTTCCGCGTCAACAATGGCTTTCTTCTTTTTAGACTGCCCGCATTTTCAGCAGGCTGAGTGGCCTCAGAGTCGGAGGAGGAGGCTAACTGCCGCTTCCTACGCTCAGCGACTGGGTGCCGATGGTCGTCATCAAACTCCATCACGCTCCCGTCATTGCTGTCGTCGGCCGCGGCAGTCATGTTGGGATAGAGGAGGGCCTGCAGCCGAACACTGTCGACCTGCTGGCCCCCCTCCTCTGCGGCGTCACGGAGGGCAATTAATTGCTCTTGCAGCCCCTCCTGAATATCAGCGTCGGTCATCAGCGACGACGCAAGGTCTTCTTCTGGTGCTAGAAGCAGTTGTGGGACGCAGACGGCGTCCTGTATATCTGGCATGTCAAGGGCAGGTCTGTTGGGGGGGGGGGAGGGGAGGGAAGGGGGGAGCGTGACCTAGAGCGCGGCGCATGCGGGCTTGTCCCACGTGAAGGGGGCCCTAGGTGCAGCCTTATTGATGGCTGCATCAATGAAGCTGCGTCTGGGAGTAGCAGGGGAGGGGCAGATGACAGTGGATGTGATGGTTGTGGTGGTGATGGTGGAGGTGCATATGATGGGCATCGGCAACGCAATTGCGTCGCCGGTTGCAGTTGGCTTCGTCCCTTTAGCAGATTCAATCACGTCCGTTGCCGTGTGCGTGGTCGTCGTAGGTGGGGGGCCGGATGGGGCCGCCGACGGAGCAAGCTCCGCCGGACAGCGATCCGCCACAGCCGTCACATCGGAGCGCACGTCCTTCTCCCGCGGCATCCCAGCTCGGAATCGAGTTCGGTCGCGGCGGCAGGCAGATTTAAATACCCTCCGCCCGCGGCGTACTCCCTCCGCCGTCCGCTCCCCGCGCCACGGTCGCGCGGTGGAACAGATTGCGACGGCGTTTGAGATGACGTCGGTGTGATGGCTCTGTCCGCCGTGGTCGTCACAACATACGTTTGCTCGATTTACTCTCGATTAACCCAATCGCTGGTTCCCAAGCCTTGCTAAGATTATAGCCACAGTCACGGTTTATGAGGTCGTCATTGGTGCGAATTTCGATGGCCTCTCTAACAACACTGTCCCAGTATCTCGACGTCTGTACCAGAATCCTCGTGCGTTCATACTCCATAGCGTGATTTTCCGACAAACAATGTTCAGCGACCGTCGACTCGCTCGGATACATCAGTCGAGTGTGCCTCCGGTGTTCACGGCATCGATCCTCGACGGTACGCATCGTCTGACCAATATACGACTTGCCACATTGACACGGAATTTGGTACACGGCGGACTTCCTCAAACCGAGGTCATCTTTGGCGCTCCCCACCAGTGCACGAGTTTTATTCGGTGGACAACACACAGTTCCGACCCGGTGTTTCTTCAAAATGCGGGCTATTTTCCCCGAGAGTGCGCCTGTATATGGAATAAACGCAGTGCCTACCTCCTCCCTCGTGATTTCATCCATCTCCACAGGTTGGCGGAGAGCACGTTGAATCTGCCACTCTGAGTACACAATTGTGACGACCACGGCGGACAGAGCCATCACTCCGACGTCATCTCAGACGCCGTCGCAATCTGTTCCACCGCGCGACCGCGGCGCGGGATGCGGACGGCGGAGGGAGTGCGCCGCGGGCGGAGGGTATTTAAATATGCCGCCGCCGCGTCCGAACCCAGTTCCCCCCACAGAACACCAATATAGTATAAGTGCAAAGACCACGTTATTATACGGAAACACAGACGACACCAGCGCTACTTGTGGCCTGGCTGTGAACTTCAATACGAAAAAATATGGCGCGAAAATATCTTATGTTTATTTCTAAATACGCGAATTAGATGACAATATTTTTCATTTAATCTTTGAATGTGGGCCGCATAGTGCAGTAATAAAGGTTTCTGAGATCTTGCAAAGTAATATATAAAAGAAATCTCAATCAAAAACAAACATTAACTACTCGAGCTGCAGTTTACATTGTGAAAATTTTCGTAAATTACGTCACCTTTTGACCGTGAAATTTTTTTGTAAAACTCAATATTGCGATTTTGGCCGTGTGGCCATTATCATGTGGAAATAAACGAGCCTTAGCACATGTCAGACTAAAAAATCATCTGACATTGCATGCATATATAAATGATTTTTACGTTTGCGCATATCCTAAAGCACATTCTGTCCACTCGCATGATCGAAAGTGGAATAGTAGGTTACACAAATAAATAAGTACACAGCTAAAGGATAACCAAGAGGTCATTTACAAAAAAATCTGTGCTACAAACCAAGAATGTACTGTAAAGTCTACAAAATCTGATTTATTATTTTTTCTGTTGATTGTTATTTATGGATACTCAGTCATGTGAAATTGAACTTCTGCACAGTTCAAATAAATTTATGAAACACACAAAATACTACTTTACATCAACTGAAAAACAAATTGGGAGCAGAGCAGGTAGACACTCCATGAATGTAGCCAAAATGTTTTTGCCAATGAGACATACAAAGAAAATGAACTGCAACACATATTTTTTTTTTCTTCTTTCCCCAACTTGGCTGTTATATTGGCAACACCCATGTTTAAATAATGAAAGAAGACGCTGGTACAACATTTATTTTTAACATTTTTATTTATTTACTTCCTCTTTGAAAACTTTGATTGGTACACTACTGAAAATTAACACAAATTCCCCTTGACAGCACTTTATTCATTATACTTTTAGAGTCCAATCATCACATCTAGAAAGTGTTAAGTTATGTTCGTGCTGAATTACCAGATTTTGTCATAACAAATCAAAGGCATGATTTTGATACAAGAACATGTAATTCTCTGCTTTTAACACAACATTTGTATATGTATAGGGAGCTTACTCTCATTGTACACATAATAAACACTGAAATACAAAGTCTTTTAACATGATTTCAACTTCTTTTTAAGTTGTTGCATACACAACTTCCTCTTGTTTGTAAATTTCTTTTCTTTCACATACTTGTATATTATAAATGGAATACTTGTCTTCAGAAGTCTCTCTTCAATGTCATGTTTATTACAAATTGTTGTATGAGGCAGAACAAATGTTGTTTTTTTAAATTATCATATAGTCGTGTTGTGTGACCATGACTATTTAGATACTCATACAGCTGATCATGGAGTGCCCTTAGGAAAATCATGACTCTTTCACTTGCATATTTCAAATGAGAATGCTCCTCACTATTTTCTTTAAATGAGGTAAACAAATGATTTTCAGTCACAACAGAGGAGTAGAGACTGGTATTACATGTTTCACAATCATCTGGCACATCTATGGCTTTTAGTACATAGCCCGCTACATAGGCTAAGGATTGTTGATCTTCTACAGACTCGATGATACTATCTGAGTAAGAATACATTTGCTCAGGTGTATCAGTGTCATTCATCTCACATTCACTTAAATGTTCACTCCTACCACTAGCTGCCAAAAAGTGATACAGACTGCTCAAGGTAGTGTAATAATCATTTTCACAGTTACTTACACTCATGGCTTTGAAAGGCAAAGTCATATGATTGATAACACAAGTCTTCAAAGCTTGTACAAACTGAAAACAAGTTGGGTTTGTATTAGCAATACCATGTTGTCTTGTACAACAAAAGAAATTTTCTAAAGCATCTTGATTGAACGCCTTCAAATTTAAGTACTTAATGCCAACCACTTTCAAGGTCTTCCACAAGAAAATAATAGACTGTAATGTAATCTGCCAACCTTTTATGAAGCTAAACATATTAGTCTTGTTTCTTCCCGTTTTTAAATCTATTATTTGCCAGCTGCCTATTTCCCTCAATATGCTATACCACATTTCTAAATGTGGCGAATTTTTTGATAAAGCACACCTAAATTGTTTTCCATCCCTGGGATATTGCTCATTACTGTTGAGTGAATCAAAGAGATTATCTACCTTTTCCACAAACTCAGCTGTGTGTATAGCTTCAGATGGCAATGTGTGAGTAGAAACATACACTCCTGGAAATTGAAATAAGAACACCATGAATTCATTGTCCCAGGAAGGGGAAACTTTATTGACACATTCCTGGGGTCAGATACATCACATGATCACACTGACAGAACCACAGGCACATAGACACAGGCAACAGAGCATGCACAATGTCGGCACTAGTACAGTGTATATCCACCTTTCGCAGCAATGCAGGCTGCTATTCTCCCATGGAGACGATCGTAGAGATGCTGGATGTAGTCCTGTGGAACGGCTTGCCATGCCATTTCCACCTGGCGCCTCAGTTGGACCAGCGTTCGTGCTGGACGTGCAGATCGCGTGAGACGACGCTTCATCCAGTCCCAAACATGCTCAATGGGGGACAGATCCGTAGATCTTGCTGGCCAGGGTAGTTGACTTACACCTTCTAGAGCACGTTGGGTGGCACGGGATACATGCGGACGTGCATTGTCCTGTTGGAACAGCAAGTTCCCTTGCCGGTCTAGGAATGGTAGAACGATGGGTTCGATGACGGTTTGGATGTACCGTGCACTATTCAGTGTCCCCTCGACGATCACCAGTGGTGTACGGCCAGTGTAGGAGATCGCTCCCCACACCATGATGCCGGGTGTTGGCCCTGTTTGCCTCGGTCGTATGCAGTCCTGATTGTGGCGCTCATCTGCACGGCGCCAAACACGCATACGACCATCATTGGCACCAAGGCAGAAGCGACTCTCATCGCTGAAGACGACACGTCTCCATTCGTCCCTCCATTCACGCCTGTCGCGACACCACTGGAGGCGGGCTGCACGATGTTGGGGCGTGAGCGGAAGACGGCCTAACGGTGTGCGGGACCGTAGCCCAGCTTCATGGAGACGGTTGCGAATGGTCCTCGCCGATACCCCAGGAGCAACAGTGTCCCTAATTTGCTGGGAAGTGGCGGTGCGGTCCCCTACGGCACTGCGTAGGATCCTACGGTCTTGGCGTGCATCCGTGCGTCGCTGCGGTCCGGTCCCAGGTCGACGGGCACGTGCACCTTCCGCCGACCACTGGCGACAACATCGATGTACTGTGGAGACCTCACGCCCCACGTGTTGAGCAATTCGGCGGTACGTCCACCCGGCCTCCCGCATGCCCACTATACGCCCTCGCTCAAAGTCCGTCAACTGCACATACGGTTCACGTCCACGCTGTCGCGGCATGCTACCAGTGTTAAAGACTGCGATGGAGCTCCGTATGCCACGGCAAACTGGCTGACACTGACGGCGGCGGTGCACAAATGCTGCGCAGCTAGCGCCATTCGACGGCCAACACCGCGGTTCCTGGTGTGTCCGCTGTGCCGTGCGTGTGATCATTGCTTGTACAGCCCTCTCGCAGTGTCCGGAGCAAGTATGGTGGGTCTGACACACCGGTGTCAATGTGTTCTTTTTTCCATTTCCAGGAGTGTATGTTTCAATTGCAGCTGCAACAGTATGGCTCATTTGTGCAGCAGCAACTTTTACCTTCATTTTGACATGGGAATCAGAAAAGTTAAAGTGTTGTGCTTTTAATTTGGATAGAGTTTTGAACCGTTTTTTTTATCCAAGAAGGACACTGTACTGATGTACTCAAACTTTGCTGCTTTGTGAGGTTCAAATTGAATTTTATTATCTATCAAAGCATTTCTAGTATTTTTGAGCAGATGTGGTACATCATAAGTGGTAACAATTGGTTGATTATTGTGACAAAATGAAATATACTGGGCTTCAACAATTTTTGCTTCACACAGTTGCTTAAGGGCCTTTTGGTTTGTTGCATTCTGGTCACATACAGTACAAACCACTTTGAACCCAATATTCTGTAGTTCACTTACGATGTGAACAATGAGTGATTTCAAATGGGTGTAGTGGAAAGTGGTTGAGATAAAGTAATATGCTAGAACTTGTTTCCAAGTTCTGTGAATGCCTTTCAGCATAAAAACCAATGCTTGACTAGCAGCTACAGGTGAACGTCCTAAATGACCCAAGACCTGATACCCATAGATTAGCTGTTTGTGTGCATCATAGTACATACCATCATCCAGAGACATTTCATCACAAAGTAGAGCACAATACTTGTCATTTTCATGCGTATTACTTACTTCCCTTGCTAAAAAGTTTAATAAAGCTGGATTAAGTCCTGTATCAAATGGTATGTGGGAAAGCACTCCCTTGAGCAGCCTGACAGATGGAAGGGACAAGTTATGTGGCCAAATATCTGTACAACTGGGGACTACGCTTATAAATAGATAAAGCAAATGCCTTATCTTGTATAGACCACTGTACTGCTGTGGGCTGCATATTGGCATTTCTTAATTGACTATTAATAAAAGTTTTAGTCACATCATTCAAATCTTCTTCAATTAACTGAAATTTCCTGTCATCATACAACTCTTTTAGAATTTTCAATTTATTCCTCTCATTCTGTAGCTGTTTTTTCAATTTACACACTCTGGAAACTGTAATTATATGCAGTTTATACATTTTGTGTTTTCTTGGAGTTAAATCACATTTAGAAACGCCAGATCCCATTACACCTGGACTACTTTCAACATCATAAACAGGTGAGGATAAAAAGCTGTACTCACCATCATCTGTGCTCTGTAAAGGGGGACTGCTTCGTTGTATGATTGCAGATTTTGCATTGTGACCTGTCTCGTGCACACTTATATTTGCACCTGATGTGGTGAAACCGCCACCACCACCACCACCACCAGTGTAACACAGATGGGTGGGGGAGGGTGATACAACACCAATTCCATGTGCTTTGGTATAACACCAGAATTTAGCCTGTGTCTAGTAAAGTTCACAAAATCTGCTTCATAAAAATGATCCTCACACACGTAATAATAACTACAGTTGACACCTTCATCTATATTACAGATCAATTTCCACTTCTTTAAAGTCTCACTTTTTGATGCAGCTGGAAATTTATAGAAATGTTTATTCTTGTGTTTGGAATTTGTTTTTACATAATAACTACTCCTGCATCCGGGAAACTTGCACGAGTACTTCAATTTCAATCTCAAACTGGATTCTTCTCTTCCTGTATGATCCATCCTCATGTGTCTGAAATGTTATTCAAACCAAAAATTAGGAACGAGAAAAAAGATCAGGTATGGTTTACATTGATTAATGTTAAAGAAAACTCAATGTGAAATTAATTTCACTATCAAAAATCACATTAGCTTATGTCTAAATGCAGCTATCCTGTACTAAAGTATTGATAACTGTTATCATGGCTTGTAATCTGATGTGGTATTGCTACAAAATAGTGAAAAAACGAAACAAATTCTCATTTCTACTATGGATATGCACATCACTCTATATATAACTGCGTGAGCGTAGTTGCACTATATTCTATATTCAACACTACTTCATTAAACAGTGCTATCAGGCAGTAGAAACACTGCTTATTGTACTATTTCAGTATATTTCAGCATCTAGATACCATGGTAGATACCAAAATTCAACTGTACATTATCAGTAACAGTTACAGCTGTAAATCTGTATTACATTGTGTTGAGCATTACAGTGCGAGAAGTTTTCTACTGCATTGGATATTGCCACAATAATACGTGTAAATGTCCAACTACTTGAAGGACCTGCTTTGTGTGACTTCCAAACAAATGTCTTATTATGTGAGAACACAGCGTTTGTCGATACAACAGCAACAAACACTTTTTACCTGGATAGAGTGTTATGTACTGTACAGAATATTTACTGTCGAAAACGGGAAATAGAACACACTCGAGGCATTACGAATCAATTGTAACACGTCCAATATTTGGTATGTAGTAAACGGCACAATAAATGGTACTTATTATGTCACTAAGAGTACTTTGTGGCAAAAAGGAAGATGAATCAAAGCCAGAATTATATTCCATTACAGGATTCGGAAAGTTGAATACCAACTATGTCAGAAGCTGCTAGCATGGGATTCTCTATGCAATACAAGGAAATATGAACAGAAATAAGAAATATACTTACCCTTTAAGTAAACTGCGCAACGGAAATTGTATTTCTTTGCAGGAACAAATATACAAGAGTCCACAGAACGTAACGTGATGATAGAACCTCGTGTTCTATATGAAACAAAAGTAAAAAAGTAAATACTGAATCATCACACCATCAAATATTACGAATGCATCCAAAAATTAAGCAGAATAATTGCAACATACTTACACTGCAATTTAAACGAAAAATCACGATCACGTTGCTACGATACCAAAACAATTATGGAAGACTACATCATCCAATAGGAAGACGAGACTATAAATTGCTAAACTTGCAGCGCTCCAAGTGGCCTGGGACCAAACCAACGTCGTGTTACCGGAAATCCCTATACGAGTTTCACCCCCTTGGTTCCCCCTGAGCAGCCATAGCGCACGGATCTCCGTACCGGCACGTTCACTGGAGCTCAGTCCGTCAGTTCACCTGATGATGGCGGCATTTATGATAGTCAAATATTGTGCCCGTTGGACACTGTAGACCGGCAGTACACCCGTGGATATTTTGTTTATCAAATAAGCCGGGAGAAACTCAAGAATCACATCTTTCTGTTGTGTACATATTAGACATTAAGCTGTGGTAATCTGTTTTTATTTATATTCTTTAACATGTACATGTGTAACTTGTAGGGGCTACGAAGCGACATACGCTGTTCCGCGATCTTGGTTATTTCTGAAAGTGAAGATAGGAGTTGTGTTGTCTAACCTACTTTTCTGGACTTTCAGTTACATGGAGGAGCCACAATTCTTCTGAGTCAACGGTAACACGAACTTGATCTCCATGTGTGTTTTGTCTTTACACCATACCTATTACTGCTTCTTTGTTGAGGAAGAGCTACTGGATGCATATCGACAGTGTTCTTGGCACGCCTTACAGCATTGCACCATTTGTTGGTTTTCGCGGTATATGTTACTGGTGTTATGAGCACACTATTGGAGTGTTGCGCCTATTTTCAGTGACGTTTTCTTTCGTTGGCGCGTTGGGCACACCACAGTGCGTTGCACCATACTGTTAGGGTTTGGAGGGGGATATATAAAAGTGACCGTTGTGCCCACCCATGCAACTGCTCTTGGGTGTAACCTTTCTGAAGTGTGGCGAGTTTCTCGTACGATGGTACGTCACACCTCTGAACGTGTGGAGTCGTCAGGATTTATCGTACGAGCGGTGTAATGCAGAAGGTATGGAATTCCTCAACGAGTCTGGTAATTAGTGTCTTAGTGTCAGACCTAGCACACAAGAGCAGTCCAAATGGATGATATTTAGAAGAACTTATTTACAGAGATAGAGTCTTTGCATTGTAACTAGCGAAGTCTGCAGTGTTTTTTGTGTAAATTTTGCACCTGTAAGTGTCAGTATATCCAGTTCCATTTCAGATGAGCGGCGACCGACTCAACATATCGGCCACGCCAGAGACAGCAGTATCCATTGAGTTGTCTCAACGGGGCAGGACATGTGCATATGTATCGTAAACAGGTGTAGCTGGTAAGTTACATATAATATTTTCATTAATTTCGATTATTAAGGCAACTGCAGCTAATTTTATCACGTCTAATATGTGTTCGTTGTGTATTTTTGTGCGGACGCCGTGTCTTGAGCAGTTTCAGGGATCCATCGAGGCTTCTGGGATCAGAGACGGCGAGGGATGTGCAGTGGCGCCTGTAGATATCATAGTTAGCCAAGTTAAAACGTCATCAGTAGTTGTGAGCATGCTCCAGTGACAGGTGGGCTACAGTTGGGATTACATATAGTAGTTGAGGGTTATGGGTAGCGTACTTCAGAGGTTCCATACCTTTTTTGGCATGTTGCCTCCCATTTTCATCAATTTTATTAATGTTTTATGTCATTACATTTATGGGAACAGGCCGAATAAGGTAACTCTGATGAGAGTATTTGTAGTGAGAGCTCAAATTACTTTTCACTTGATTGCTATGCATGTTGGGAACTGTATGTGGTCTTCCTTTTAGTTTTCTCTGTTACTTCCCTGCGTGGATTGTTGCAAGGTGAGCACCAGAGGATGCGACACACTGCGTTTCCGTGTGGGGCTGCACTTCTGCGAATACGGAGAGGATCGTACGTCAATGGGCTTGAGCACGTGGCAGGGCAACTGACGTCGGTCGAGTTTCGCCCGTTGTAAGGAGGGAGAAAATACCTGCGAGTCGTCTGAGTGTCACCACAGTTTATGTGCTCACCATTCCGGCGCATCTGAAATGAAGACTGCTGGCGCCGACTGACTGTATTGTCTTCATGATTCTGAGAAAACTTGTGAACTATGCCCTGCTGGGCGCGACTGTCTGGCGCCGGATGTCCAGTGGTGTTGGCATGCTGTTTTCATAGCCAGTCAAATGGCAAGTTCAGTGCCCCAGCTAAATAGAATAGGTATGATTGGTCAACATAAACTGAGGCTAGTTGACGTCATAAAGCCCTGCACGAAATTGGAGGGAACGATCGCTATTGGCGTGGATGATGTTCCAAGATAGTGTGGCGGTATGTTGGAATCAGTACTGAATGCCGATTCATGGCTTTTTGAGGGTAGTGAGGAGTTGAGTAACGTTGGCTTCGCTCTTGCGTTGCGTGGGCGCATGGCTTTCGGGATCTAATCTTTGTCAGAATCAGTAGTTGTGAGCATACTGCAGTGGCAGGTGGGCTACAGTTGGGATTACATGTAGCAGTTGAGGGTTATGGGTAGCGTACTTCAGAGTTTGTTGTCTTGCGACTTGGTCGCACTTTTTCGAAACCATTGAGGAGCATGACTTCTGTCATACTCCAGTTTCATTCTGTGACATAAGACCCATATTCCTACTCTGTGTTTTCGCTCCTGTTGCCGACAGGGCGAGTTTAGGTGGTGTAGCTGTGTCTCTTCATAGAGATACATTCTCGTGCATCCAGGAGTTTCCCTGCTTTTGGCAGGGATTGAAACAGAGTTGCTGCACAGCAGGAGTCGGGGCCTACATCATCACAACGCTGCCTACCGACGACGTGCTGCAGGTTTCAGGACTGGTGAAGGATTTTGCGGCTCCGGCATTGTAGGAGCTATCATTTTTGTACTGAAGTCCTCAGTAGCACGCGCACTCGCTTTGCTACAAGTCCACCTTGTTTGTTTCTCTACGTGTTCCCACTTGAGCTCTCACTACATAATAGTTGGGGGAGTAACATTTCATTCACTAGGACCTCCAGTCATTATTTTCAATCTATTGCATCATAGAGAGTAGGAGCCCCTCGTTCTCGAGCCAACCCTTATTCTCATAATAGTTCAGTATACCCTATCCTTTAGCCTACTGTTTGTATCGACAATCAAGTACCTTTATGTCCTGACTTATAATAAATCTCATATAATCAGCATATCATTTGGTAGATGGATGCAGAATCCATTTCCTGTCGTTTATTTAGATAAAATTCCCTTTTTTTACTGAGTGGATTGTGATTTTTATTAAATTATTGTGAGTGTGCACTCCTTATTTTACCAACTAGCAGGGTCCAGCATCAATTCCTTTCGTTACCGTTGTACACATAATCAGTTAGGTGGTAGGTAAGGAGGGGATCGAGTGCATGTCTAGTTCTCATGCAAAATTCGCCGGAATTAAAGAGGTACAAACTCCTCTCCATCCCAGCACCTCGCAATCTCTTGACTGATATGAGTGCACCTAGAATGACTCTAAACCTTTTTGAATACAAAAAGGCGAAACCTTCTCAAAGTTGCCCACTTTTCGGTTCACAATCAAAAACACATTATGACTAGCAACATGCTTTCTGTTACTGTATACTGGAGAACTGAGTCAGGAGGGATGACTACACGAGCCCTCTTGTTAGAGTGGATGTTGGTAACCTCCAGCGGCCCGCCCTTTTCACTGGAAGAGGGAAAAGAAAATTTCGAATGATCCATCTTGGTCTCACTAACAGCTAGGGAAATAAAGTCCAGCTAGACAGAGCCCCACATGCCTAGGTAAGTCTTATACAAATTAGATGCGGCAGGTTTCCCAGAGGTTGGCTGGTAACGACTGTTCCACCTCAACAGCCATGCACTTCATCAGTGTGCAGCACACGTTGAGGTTGAAGTGTTTTTTTAGAGGTTTTTCCATCCTTGCAATTGAGGTGGTCAACCCAGGTTCCCCGTTTCCTGTGACACACAATGTTCCATCTCGGTGCTGCATGAGTGGTCGCTGAAGTATGCCCAAAGCTTACAGTGAGAGAGGACTGGCGGCACGTACTGTCCTCAGCTCAGGTACCCTCAGGTCGCCAAGCCCATACCCAGCAAATCAATGCTGAACCCCTCAGGGCAAAGCCGTCACAATACATCTTTTATTCATTTAACAACTCAAGTCTACACTATGATGTTTGGCTGATAATTTTCTCTGATATGCTCATATGCAGCATGTCCCCAAAAAGCACTGGAAAGGCTTAATATGTTGTACGAGAAAGCAAACTGATTGGTTTTCGAGAAGAAACCCACTTTCGAAGTCTGACATGGTGTGCATTTTGCATTATGTTAATAAACCAACATGGGTAGCACTTGGTGCTGTCTACACTACAAATGGGTTTCGAACTGTGTACCCTGTACGTCACAGCACGGTTTGCATAAGCAGTGCTGAGCCTCACCCACATGAGCCAATACGTGTGACTGAAGTATTTCAATCACTCTTCAGAATCGAGTAATAAGGTGCTCCTCTGATGTTGCAGGTACGACATGCGCCATACTCTTCGTACTACCCCACAGAAAATAGTCAAGCGATATCATACATGGGAACCGTTATGCTGTGGAACTGGTCCACCCCTCCCAATCCATTAATTGGGATATGCGATGTTGAAGTGTTTCCCCACATCGACATCAAAGTGTGCTGGAGCCACATGTCCATCCACAAATTTAGTGGCACTACATTCAATAGGGTAGCGAAAACATCTCTAATAAATGTGAGGTAGATCGGTCTTATTAGTGTGTTTGCCTGTGGATATGGGCCAATGATACGATCAGCCCAGATGTTAATACCAACACTGTGTTAGTGATTATGAATCACCTGTGCACACTGTTTTTCATCTGCCCCAACCTGCTTATTAGGCAAGTTTAAAATGCCATCTCTAGTAAATGTGCATTTTTCATGAATAGCAGCAAGCTTAGGAATTGAGGCTGGAGTATGTTTTGTTGTAAATACCACTGCGAGAACTGTACTCATCGTGGGTAGTCCTCCTCCTGTAGCGCCTGGACGTTTTGCAGATGGTATGGATGGGGATAGTATTTGTAAAAATAGAAGGGATGTAACTTTACTGTGCAATGGACACGCCTCAGGCAGAAAATATCTACATGCAACTTTCTGGCTCTGAGGCTTCTATCAATGGCTGCGAATTTGGAATGATGTGGGGGTATGTATATAGTATTGCAGCAGCATTTCTACCACTGCAATCCGCTTTCCTGTATGCAAGCAATATTCGAGTAATTTCCACAGCTGTGTAATGGTGCATGTCACACTGTTGTAAACAACGTTATTGCACTAACAGACCATGAAAAGTCTGCGGTAGCACTCACACAAGGGCTGCATGGAGGAATGTAGTGTATGCACAGGTGTGTTATTAGGCTGCATGCCTTCTGTACTCAGACACCAAAACGAATTGGAGCAAACGCTCTCCAGCGCCGAAGCTGGGAATTTCCAGATATGCATTCATTCTTGAAAATCGCAGTTTGCCTTCCCATACAACTTATTAAGTATTGCCAGTGTTGTTTTGGGACGCTCTGTATATGTGCTGTTAGAGTGAGCAATCAAGGAAAATTTCGGGCCAAAGGAGCGTGACGACTCAACAACACTCTTCTCCAAGATGGTGCCTGTAAGCATGCCTTGGAAGGAACAAAAATGGAATGCAGAAGCAAGTGCAGACATTACAACTTGGCAACGGAATGGTGGCTTCAAAAAATGACGAAAATGTTTAAAATTAACGCAAGGAAAAAGTATTCATGTCAAAAGAAAACAACTGAATATTGTTTTACTTGTCTCAGAGAGTTGCACAAATTATACTCATCGGTAACAGACAATAATAATAACAGTTAAAAGTGCAAATCGGGATATTTAAAACTTAAACAACAGCAATCAGAAGGCTATAAAATAGGCCCAGATCGCAGAATGTGATAGATGATGAAGAACCACCCACATTCTACGTAATCCATAAAAATAAGAGTGGGGAAAGGAGAATAATAACACATCTAAAACTAAGTGATGACGCTAAAGGCAAGTGACTTGCACAGGAAAATGGACCTGGATGAGCTACTGGCAACGACACATGCTGGAAAAGGAATACACTAAGAAGTACTACATAAACTGCAAGGAAAATTAAGCACAGCTGAAACTCTCATTAAGGAAATCGGGGAAGAGGAACTGGAATAAGCAATATCACGAAGTCTGAAACAAATCTCCAGGAGTCCATGGGCTTGGTCCGAAATTTTACAATGTATTTCAACAACAAATGAAGTCTAAGTTACTATTTATCTATAACGAATTAAAGTGCTTGTGGAGGGAATCACTGCATTAATTCCTAAACATCAGGAAGTCAGATTAACTGAGGATTTTAAACCAATTACGTTACTGAACAGTAACCCTAAAATCATGGCACGCGGGATTTGCTGCAGACTTATGTATAAATGAATACGATAACTGATCGGTACCATGGTGAGTCTAGGCATGAACAGGGTTATCCTCCACAACTTATGTGAATACAGAGCTGTAGCTACTTCTATAGAGGCACTGTAGAGGTAGTATTTGTCAAAAGTTTTAGACACATTAAATCACCAGTGTTTCGTAAACACCATGTAGACAATGGAATATCCAATAAATTTTACTAACCTTACTCGTGAACTTCTCAGTAAAAATTTTACAAATGCGATGATCCGTAGCCACCTGACTAAGTAAATTAAAATAAACAGCTCTCTGAGACAGGGTCGTCTCAATGGCTCTATTTTCCATCGCCATTAAATCTTTGCTTGTAACACTGACCCAGCATTTACGAGGATTTACCATAATTTGTAACAAAATATTGAATGTGTATGCAGATAATGTAGGCTTTCTAATCATGGATGATCATGGAGTTGGGGAAGCTCTACAAATCGTTAATAAATATGAACTTGCCTCAAGAGTAAACGTGAAGAGGAATAAGTTTGAAATTATGAATAAAGGATGCGTTGTTACTATGCAGCATCACTGCCAGCTTATGACACACTCGAAAATTAAATGCTTAGGCATTGAGTTAGAAAGAACATTATATAATAGCTGTTAACTACAAGAATATTCTTACGATTATGTGTGTATGCATAAAGCAACACTATACCAGGTAGATTAATGAAATACAAAAAGTAACCTTTGTCAATGTCTATGTAACATATAAGATTAACAAAGTTGCACAAGTGCTGTTGCTGTCACAATAGATGATGAAATGAATCATGCAAGCTTTAGGATGTTTTGTCATTAGAGAATTATTTATAAAGCTAAGTTGACGCTTTCACACAATCCAGTGTTCGGAAATATTATGAAGTTCGACCTTTATCTTTTATCTTCTTGTGTTTCCTTGTGTGCTTTATTATGTCACCACTCCTCTCACAATCACTGTCGTGTTAGCCACAACGGAGGCGAACCAGGCATCAGTACTGTTAAGGATCTTGACTTAAAACTGACTTGATGTAGTATTAGGTGATTAATAAATCGATAAACACTTATATGTTTTACCTTATATATTAGTATGTGGATTTTACTGTTCATACTTTTCTAAGCAAAGCAAGAAATGACCTCCAAGAAGGGAGTAACAAAACAGGATCGTAAAACTTCACCTTTTTCTTTTATATTAACGGCTCTCTGGCAACTTCAGTGATTCTACGGTTGCTGTTACGTTTCTCCAGTAGATACTTACTTCCCTTTACAAATGTTTAGAATGACCTTTTTTCCTTTTACAAAATTTTTATCAACTGCTAAGTAATTTCACATCTGCCCCACTTTCTGCTGTAAGGGCGAACTTCAGTTCATGCTTCTGACAGCAGGCAGTTGTAATTGTTACAGTGATTATATAATTTACAGATTGATTATAAGGTTTTAAAAATCACAGGTTTGAAGCTATGGGTAACGCATGTATATGGTCCAAGGAAGTACCTTTTACTATGTGAAAAGAGTATAGGAGAGGGTGTGAGGTATTTACTATACTTTTCTTCTCTTGAGAGTTGTGTGTTGCCCAATTGAAAACTAAAACTTGCTATTTATACAAATAATATTATACAAGAATTGCATACAGTGAAAGAAAATACTTGATACTAATTGCTCATATTTGATTTTACATTTATTTTAGTTTATACCGAGCACTGTTTCTATTATTGAGTGCTCTTTGTCACAAATGATGTATTAGGGTTATTCAAGTCCTGATCAGTTGGCGTCACCTGTACCTCAGTTACGATATTCTAGTTTTAGTTTTAGTTTAGTTTTAGTTACGTCATGTTCTGTAGATCATTTTCCCGATTATTTTATCTATATGATGTGGAACAAATCAGATTACAAGACATATATACGCACATGAATAGTGCTAATATTAATATTACTGAAATTTTTAGGTCTACACATGCAACTACATTTAGAGGTACATTTTTTTTTTTACCATTTCTGAAACAGAAACTCGTCCATGGAGTAGAAGGAGTTGTCCAAAAGAAATAATTTTAAGCTGGATTTAAAACTTGATCTGTTACCTGGCAGACACTTTATGTTGTTGGCCAAATGGTCAAAGATTTTTGTTTCTGAATAATGTACTCCTTTTTTAGCAACTGAAAGCTTCAATAACGGATAGGGAAGGTCATTTTTCCCTCTAGTGTTGTACATATGAACATCACTGTTCTTTGCGAATTGAGATGGATTATTTGTAACAAATTTCATTAGTGAATATATGTACTCTGATGGTGTAGTTAAAATACCTAACTAGTTGAAAAGGTGCCTACATGACGACCTTGGATGAAGACCACTAATTATTCTCACTGCTCTCTTTTGTGCAATCAATACTTTATGTCTAAGTGGTGAGTTACCCAGAAACTATTCCATAAGATATTATTGAGTGGAAATATGTAAAGTACATTAGGAGGCTGACCTGTTTATTACCAAGACATTGAGCTGCATTGTTCCCAAGGTCAGTTTTCACGTCGCCACAATGTTTGCGCTAGCTATTGGGTTGTTGTTGATTCTCCGTCTGGTGCAAGTGAATGTGTGCAGCAGTTATGTCAAGCCAGAAACCAATTTTTTGCCTTGAATTTATAAATCACATCCCCAAGATACCACAACGGTTCAGTTGAGGCAGAGTGGAAACTGTAGATGAAGCAAACCTTGGTGTTTCTAAGCAAGACATCAGTTTGGTAAGTGCACCAACGTTTGGAATTCGCTTAGAAATTGTTCACCTTATAGCATTCACCATTGTGCTTTTGATACACCACACATAGTCAGTCTCAGTTGCCTCTTCGTACACCTCCTCAGAATTTTACTTTTATTACACGAATAAAATGTCTTTAAATTTGTTCATAAATATTCGTCATAATTGTCACACTTTCACTTTTCTTATGAGTTTCCTGGTGCTTACATCATCCCGTCGTTATCTTTGTATCAGTAACAGGTAAGTTTGTTGCTGATACACAGGTTTAGACTGTTTTTATACATACATCTATTTATATATATATTCATATACTGTATAACCAAATTGATCCCCCACCCCACCCCATAAACATGGATCTTGTCATTGGTGGGGAGACTTGCATGCCTCAGCAATACAGATAGCCCTACCATAGGTGCAACCAAAACAGAGGTGTAACTGTTGAGAGGCCAGACAATAGTGTGGTTCCTGAAGATGGACAGTAGCCTCTTCAGTAGTTGCAGGGATAACTGTCTGGATAATTGACTGATCTGGACTTGTAACATCAACCAAAATGGCCTTTCTGTGCAGTGCTGGCACTGCGAATGGCCGAAAGCGAGGGGAAACTACAGCCATAACTCTTCCAAAAGGCATGCAGCTCTACTGTATGGTTGAAACATGATGGCATCCTCTTGGGTAAAATATTCTGTAGGTAAAATAGTTTCTTATTTGTATCTGCAGGCGGTAACTACTCAGGAGGACGTCGTTATCAGGAGAAACAAAACTGGCGTTCCATGGCTCAGTGTGTGGAATGTAAAATCCCTTAATCGTCCAGGAAATAGAAAATTTAAAATGGGAAATGGATAGGTTAAAGTTAGATATAGCGGGAATTAGTTAAGTTTGATAGCAGGAGGATTGGGAACTCTGGTCAGGTGAATACAGAGCTATAAATACAAAATCAAAAAGGGGTACTGCAGCAGTAGGTTTAATAATGAGTAAAAACATAGGATCGTGGATTAGTTACTATGACCAGCATAGTGAAAACATTATTGTAGTCAAGATAGAAATGAAGCCAACACCCACCACAGTAGTACAAGTTTATATGCTAACTAGCTCCGCAGATGGGTAGGTGACTGAGGAAATGTATGATGAGATAAAAGAAATTATTCAGATGTTTAAGGGAGCCAAAAATTTAATAGTCATGGGGGACTGGAATTCGATAGTAGGAAAACGAAGAGAAGTCAAGGATGTAGAGGAATATGGACTTCGGGAAGGAATGAAAAGAGAATTTTGCACATATAATAAATTAATCATTGCTGGGAAGGAATGAAAAGAGAATTTTGCACAGATAATAAATTAATCATTGCTAACATTTGGTTTAAGAATCATGGGACAAGGCTGTACACATAGAAGAGACCTGGAAACACAATATGGTTTCATATTGGTTGTATAATGGTTAAACAGAGATTCAGGAAACAGATTTTTAATTGTAAGGCATTTCCAGTTGTGGACTTTGACCACAATGTATTGGTTATGATCTGAAGATTAAAACTAAGGAAACTGAAAAAAGACACGAATTTAAGGAGATGGGACCTGGAAAACTCAAAGAACCAGAAGCTGTAGTGGTTTTCAGAGGGAGCATTAGGGAATGATTGACAAGAACAGGGGAAAGGAATGCAATAGAAGAAGAATGTGTAGCTTTGAGAAACGAAATAGTGAAGGCAGCAGATGATCAAGTAGATAAAAAGACGGCGCTACTAGAAATCCTTGGGTAGCACAAGTGATATTGAATTTAATAGAGGAAAGGAGGAAATGCAATAAATGAAACAGGCGAAAGGGAATACAAAGTCTACAAAATGAGATCTACAGGAAATGCAAAATGGCTAAGTAGGAGTGGCTAGAGGACAAATGAAGGATGTAGATCTAGGGTAGGATTTCTACTGCCTACAGGAAAATTAAAGAGACCATTGGAGAAAACAGAAACACCTGCATGAATATCAAGAACTCAGCTGAAAAACCAGTCCTAAGCAGAGATGGGAAAGCAGAAAGGTGGAAGGAGTATATAGAGTATACAAGGGAGATGTACTTGTGAGCCATGTTATGGAAATGGAAGAGGATGTAGAGGAAGATGAGAAGGGAGATATGATACTGGGTGAATAATTTGATAAAGCATTTAAATAAATGCCTGGGAGTGGACAACATTCCGTTAGAACTACTGATAGCCTTGGGAGAGCCAGCCATGACAAAACTCTTCCATCTGGTGAGCAAGATGTATGAGACAGGCGAGATACCCTCAGACTTCACGAAGAATATAATAAGCCCAAATGTAAGAACACACAAAGCAATACTATCCCTACGACTTCTCGTAGAAGATAGGTTACATAAAGGCAAACCTACGTTTCTAGCATTTGTAGACTTGGAGAAAGCTTTTGACAATGTTGACTGGAATTCTCTCTTTCAAATTGTAAAGGTGGCAGGTGTAAAATGTAGGGAGCGAAACGCTATTTTCAATTTGTACAGAAACCAGATGGCAGCTATAAGAGTTGAGGGGCACGAAAAGGAAGTGGTGGTTGAGAAGGGAATGAGACAGGGTTGTTGCCTATCCCTGATGTTATTCAATCTGTGTATTGAATAAGCAGTAAAGGAAACAAAAGAAAAGTTTGGCGTAAGAATTACAGTCCAGGGCGAAGAAATACAAACTTTGATGTTTGCTGATGACAATGTAATTCTGTCAGAGACAGCAAAGGACTTGGAAGAGCAGTTTAACGGAATGGACAGTGTCATGAAAGGAGGTTATAAGATGAGCATCAACAAAAGTAAAACGATGATAATGGAATGCAGTCAAATTAAATCAGGCGATGCTGAGGAGACCATAAAAGCGGTGGCTCGTTTTATTTTACAGGTTACTATCCCTCTGTGTAGGGGTTGTAATTTTTTTTTTTTTTTATTTTCCAGCAAGGTAAAACAGAGGCCACTACTTCCACCACATCAAGTGGATTTAGTGCTCACGTACTCACACTGAGCCGTGAACTCTTCCCAGTTTATCAATGGGGGATAATTGAGAATTATTATTACTGTTATCGGTGCCATGCGTGCAATGGTCGTGCCAGGCGCGCGATATTGAATTTTTATCCTATCATTAATGGCGCGAGACCTGCACGACCTTGTTGCAACCGTTATAGTTCTTCATTATTCTACTGGGACACTAAGGATGGTTTCACGCAATGAAAGGGGAGAATACACAGATTAAAGGACTCATTTATTTAGCAGTTGAATACTGAACAATTATACAATCAAATGGGGGTGGGGGGAAGAAAGAATTGAGTGCAGCAGCTTGCCCCAACGCTCGTTCATAATAAGCCACGATAGCAGGAGACAAGGAATTTTAGGGACGATTGCCATATTATCAAATGGGGTCCAATCTACTAAAGGAAGGGGTTGTAGGCATGCAACGACCACCACCATGAATCAGCCGAAGACTAAGAAAGATGCTACTGTGGATGAGTCGCTAGGTAGCCTCCTGTAGTAAAGGAATACAGCCAGCAAGACGCGAAACTATTCACATAACTTTGGCTCGCGGTCCGACTACGTTAGCGAAACATGAAGGGGCGCCAGACACTCACCACGTGGCGTAGGACAAAGGGCACAAGTTTTCAAGCTAGGAAGACATTAATTCTGAGTCGAATTTTACACAGGAGGACTGAAAGAGCTACTGTCGGACGAAGTGTAAAAGTGAGCATGAATGTATGCACTTTAGTGCCGTACTGCAAGCTTCTGTGACTCACCAACACGTCTCGCACATTATGCCCGACTGTATAAGGAAAACCCTACAGTCTTGTAACACGGAAAACATTACATAAACAGTAATTGAAGGAGCGCACAGCCGGCCGCGGTGGTCTAGCGGTTCTGGCGCTGCAGTCCGGAACCGCGGGACTGCTACGGTCGCAGGTTCGAATCCTGCCTCGGGCATGGGTGTGTGTGCTGTCCTTAGGTTAGTTAGGTTTAAGTAGTTCTAAGTTCTAAGGGACTTATGACCTAAGATGTTGAGTCCCATAGTGCTCAGAGCCATTTTTTTGAAGGAGCGCACATCAGTACAATGACCTATAAGGTTCCCTCTGGGCCGCAGGGCGCGAATCTACAGTGCACGTCGGCGCTCATGCTTACCGAACTTCATCTTCTGGAAGCAGCACCTCCGGTCTCAGGCACGGTCACACTAGAACTGACTACTGCCCCTTTGTCCACTATCCATCCGCGGAGGGCGGTTGGCGCCCGCCCGCGAAAAACGGGCGCGCACCTGAACTGGCCAATCATAGGGCCGGAATTTCACAGGGAGGCGACCTCGCGACGTTAAAGTTGAGAAGAAATATCAGTTACAAGGCTGGTAAGGCAGGTTGGGGAACTGAGAACAGGAGAAACTTTGGCCACTACTGAACTTTCAAACTCAACCACGTGCTACCCTGGCGATCGGAAAAGGAAAGGAAACGGGGAGCCATCATGGCTGCTAGGAAGACTGCTGCCCTCACCCATAAATAAAGAAAATTCCTGGCGCCAAGCTCCTCTCACAGATCAGTGCGAGACAAGCTGTAAAAATCGTCAAATAAATCAGGCAACCCATAGAAATTATTAATATTACCTGAATTATTAGTTTACCGAATACCAGAATGCGTGGATTAGAAATATGAAATGCGAGCACTGAATGGTGAATGAAGTGCACGTCTTTCAACTAGATTAGGAAATGAGACACTTAAAGTACTAGATGAGTTTTGATATAAGGGAAGGAAAATAACTGATGGTGGTTGAAGAACAGAGGATATAAAATGTACACTAGCAATGGCAAGAAAAGTGTTTCCGAAGAAGATAAATTTCTTAACATTGAGTATAGATTTAAGAGTCAGCAAGTCCTTTCTGAAAGTATTTGTATGCAGTGTAGCCATTTATGGAAGTGAAACATGGATGATAAACAGTTTAGACAAGAAGAGAAGCTTTTGAAATGTGGTGCTACAGAAGAATGCTGAAGATCAGATGGGTAGATCACATAACTAATGAGGAGGTTCTGAATAACATTGGGGAGAAGAGAAGTTTGAGGCAGAACCTGACTAAAAGAAGGGCTCATTTTCTAAGACACATTCTGAGGCAAGTTTGAGGCAGAACCTGACTAAAAGAAGGGCTCATTTTCTAAGACACATTCTGAGGCACCCAGAGATCCGAAATTTAGTACTTTAGGGAAGCATGGGAGGGGGGAAGGAGGAGTAAAAATCGCAGAGGGAGACCAAGAGATGAATACATTAAGCAGATTCATAGATATGTAGGTTCCAGTAGTTAGTCAGAGATGAAGAGGCTTGCACAGGATAGGGTAGCATGAAGAGCTGCATCAAACCAATCTTTGGACTGAAGACCACAACAACAACAACATAAACATTGATTTACTTTACACATTCATGTTACGATAAGCTCTTATTGTGCATTAAATTTAATGAGGGGAGTCTGTTGGCAAGAGGAGTATATATGACCAATTCAATTCCTAGCCTCTGTGTCGAGGCTGGTGAACCACTACTTGTTATCTGGTGGCTGGTCCTCAACATGCCTGATGTGTGCAGCTAACTCTCACGTCACAATCAGTGGCATTTCATACTATTGCTAGCCCTCCTGTAGCCCAACTATCTCGAAATAGGCCATGAGCAACAAAGCCAAATGGCATTCACCTGTGGCAGGACTTAGTGGCTCTTTGTGCAAACAGTATCTGGCTGGTGTTTCTAAATCTATGTTTTACAAAATTTTAGCCAAGCACTGTCACTGTGTGGTCAAATACACTGTTGGTTCTAAGCAGGGTAATCCCATCAGACGTGCTATTTCCAGACTTTGTAGTCAAGATTCGCTTACCTGGTACATTTACAGTGTATGATGCTGAGCTATATGCGATCTTAAAGCACTGGAGAAGATGTGATGCTTTCCTGCTTATCTGCACTGACTCTTTAAGTGCCTCTCAGACTATCTATCAGCCAGCTGGAAAGTATCTTCAGCTGATTCATGATATGCTTTCCCACTTACAGAGACAGGTTACGATGTGTCATTCTGCTGGGTACCAGGGCACACGAACATTCAGGAGAATGAAGCAGCAGATACAGCCTGTTTGGAAGTTACATTTTCGAAATGTGCTGCCCTGTCCACACAGTTGCCTTGTTATTGAGGAACACCACGCATCTGTGGGAGGAGGAGTGGTTAGGGTTGGAGACCGACAAGATGAGGCCTGTGGAACCAATGACATAACCGTGGTGTTCCTCATTCTGGCCGCTGTGCAGGGAGCAAGTACTTTTGATGCACCTCCAGAAAGGATACAGTTGTCTGATGCATTGAAGACCCACAGGCATGCAGTGCTTGAGGTCTATGGATTTCTCTATGCCACATAAAAAGTGTATGTAGTTCATACCAAATCCTTGATGGCCAAAACGCACTTACCACTGCCCTCTCTTTAGGTTATGATGAATCGAATGTGATTCATCATTTTTTAAGATTCTGTGTGATGTCTGGCGTTCTCAATAGGGTCTTAGGTATAAGATTTTGAAGTGTTCCTAGGGCGGTTATTTCATTGTTCATTTTACAATTGATCATGTAAGCACATTAGTCTCTTCCACTATTTTAGATGTTGCATGGTTATCGTCTATGTATTTTACTCACACACTGCCTGAGACATCTGTTTTTTGCTGTTTTGTGTGACAGTGTGAGTGACTGAGTCCCAGGATGCCTTCAGTTTCCTTTTTTAATTTAATTTTGGTGCATGCTTCTTACAACTGATAACCACACTTGCACTATTTTAGTTGAGTACAGGCGCTGATGAACACGCTCTTGATCGCCCTGTACATCCACCACCGCCATTACCACAATTAAATATTTTTAAAAAATGTTCTTCAATTTACATTGGGCATAATATTAAGGCACGATTTTTGGTACTTTGAAGAGATTGGTGAATTGTGTTTCTTTGTTTGGCAAGTGAGTACCCTGGTTTCACTAAACTTATGGTGTTGTTAAAGCAATAACTGATAGAAGATACTGATACTTAGATTCAAAAACGCCTACAGAAGAATTTGTTACAAAATCTACTTCTAAATTGTTCTTCAGTAGTACAAGGATGAGACAATATCAACATAAGATAGTTTACTACTAGAAAAACACCTTTGTTAAAGTACTATGGAAATATGCCAGTGTAGATGTATATTAAAATTTGTACTGAAATGCTCTCTAACACTTATCTAATTCCTATTCATACTAAGTACAAGTTTAATACATGTGGCTCAAATACAAAGCGACAGAGTTAACTCGTATTGTTCTGCCAAAAAAATGTTTTCATCCACTACTGGTATTGGTTGCACCTCTCAACAAGAAAATCTTCACTATGTGGACTGTATGATCCTCATTGTAAGGGTCATGCTATCTTTTGCATAGCAAAACACGTTTGCCCACTTTTACTTACTCTTGTAACTACGAGAATTCATATCGCTAGTTCTTCTTCTTTATATTATGAGTACTAATGTAACACGGAGCGTTGCACTTAACCTCTCTCTTATAAAATACTTAAAAATGTAATTTGCATAAACATTTCACCATCTACTAGTGGTTGCATATGCTAATCTTTGTGAAATATTTATGTGTACATCATTTATAGGGGGAAAGACGAATGTTAAATCTTCTCTTAACAGCTAAATACAGTATACTGATCAGCAAAAGCATAAGTTATAATATTTTATGTTAGTACATGCTTCAGTCAACCATACAGAACTCACCACACATGCATCAGGACTAGTATGTTTTCCTACATTACGTTCATGATTGCTTTCCTATTAACAGTAAAGACCATTCACGCTTTTCTCGCTGCTCTACACATCATTTGTCATCACTCATATCTACACATTTAAACATAACCACATTTTCTACCAGTGTGGTCCTCCCAGTACCTACCACTGCATGCATATATCATCTCCTGTCATTTAGGACATACACTTTCATCATTCCCATATATCTAATACTAAATAAACTATATAAGTGCTAATCACTCATATATAAGTACAATATTTGAGCTGTTTAAGAATGTACTATTCTCCATTTTTGTAAAACATTATTCTCATACCTTGAACAATCTATAAGTACTAGAACTGAGTTCATTGAGATACAATCCGGGTAGTGAAGTTACATATTATGCTTCTGAGCATTGGCAACATGGTATTAAAACATCTTGCATTTACAGAACTTTAGTTGATGTTCTTAAAGATCACACTTATTTCTCCCCACTTTAGTTGTAGCATTTAGTCATATTACCTTTCATAAATCATAGTTAACAATTGTTGTGGTTAATGTAAATATTATAAATAGTATACTATTAGGTAGCTAGCAGAGTGGTGCATATCCTCTTTTGTACATCTTTTTTTTCCTCTTTCCTGCTCTCCAGTTTACTTCTTCAACCTAAGCCTAAAAATTTATATTTTCATATTTATACGTCTTTTTATTTGTCTTCGGTTGTCACTAACTGTTATTTGAACCTGGAAAGAGGATATTTTGTTCTACACCATTTGGCTTTAACAAACAAACTTCATAATAATCAAAATATCCACGGGTGTTCTGCCGGTCTATAGTGTCCAATGGGCACAATATTTAGGCGATCATACATGTCGCCATCATCAGGTGAACTGACGGACTGAGCTCCTGTGAACGTGCCGGTATGGAGATCCGTACGCTATGGCTGCTCAGAGGAAACTGACCGGCAGCACACCCGTGGATATTTTGATTATCAAATACGCCAGGAGAAACTCAAGAATCACAAACTTCATAATGTCGTAGTGTGGGTACAATCACTGTATCTTTATTAAATTGGGTTGACGCAAAAGATAACACCAAGAGTGCAGCTATTGTGTATGGCCCTACATATAGTAGTTGCCATTTAGTTTCTTTAGTTTGGTGGATTTAGGGTGTGTGCGTAAGAGTGTTTCCTCTCTGACTTGAAGAGAGCACATGTTCTTTAATCTTTCATCATACATTTGTTTTCGTTTCTCTACTCTTGCATTAAGGGTTGTTAATGCCTGACTGAACTTTTCTTCTTTTGGGCACTTGCAGTAGAGGTTTGACATCCTTGTCAATTTCAATATTTTCAAACATCATTTTGGTTGGTGTGAATCCCCTGGAGGAGTGTGGAAGATCATTTACCTTTTGCTGAAATGGTGTCAAATATTCTATCCAGTTTGTTTGTGAGGACCATATGTCCCAACGAAACTGTTAATCTCCTTGAATAGCCTCTGTGCAGGACTTGCTTCTGGATGGAAACTTGAAACTAGAACATGTTTTTTCTGTTGTTCTGTCAAAAATTCTCTCCATTTACTACTTGTTAAGTTGATAGCACTATCAGCTAATATTACTACCGTCTTACCAACTCTCAGTAAATAACTATTTGCACTCATTCTGATAATAGGTGTCGAAGTCACTGTTTTAACAACATCATATCATATAATGGAATTATATACTTCATTTCGCCCATAGCTTGTGGTAGGGCGCCAGGAGTGTCTGGTGACACCAACTCCAGTGGTTTAATAGGAATTATTAGATTTAGTTCTGTTAAACTAGGTCGATTAGGGCATTTCACCTATTGACAAATGACAAATTTTCTTACGAGTCGACATACCCTGCATCAGACATCAAGAAAATAACAGGATGAAACGATCTTGTCTGTGCACTCTGACACCAAATAGTGCCCCTAAGCATGGTGGATGTATTTGATAAAGTCATCGATGTATGTATCAGGTGAACATATGCATCATCGGGATGATTCTGCTGTGCGACGATGATACTCCTTGGTGCAGAGTATACTACATGCCCAGTTCTTCACAGTTATCTTCATAGAGACTCCACTTTACATTCGGCCAACATGCATCTTCTTCCCGTAATTTACTCATATTTCGACACACCCTTAAGTAGTGTGGTTAGTGGGTGCTGTCATACATGAGAAAAATACGAAAATCGGAAGTTTGCTCTGTCAACTCACTGAATTCGTGTAAGCCTTGAGCAGGCGTGAAACTAGATCTGATATAATATTCTGCTCTACTTTTCTGTATTCTATCTCGAAACTGAACTCTTGAATGAAAAGACACCAATTGGCAATTCACCTGTGTAACAATTTGCAGGTTAGTAGAAAGGACAGGGCTTGATGATCGCAAAACACTTTTATGTGTTTACCTCATAAATAATACTCAAATTTCCTACATGCCCAGCGACTGCTAAGGTTTCCTGTTCTGTTACCAAATAAGATGTTTCACATTTCTTTAAAGTTTCACTTGAGAAACTAATCACACAACAGTAGATTTTCCGTCAGTTTTACTGTTTTGAAATGGGCATGCCCGCACTCCCTGTAATGAAGTGTCCATGCAGAGACAAAAGTGTATCACAGTGACGTGACAGACTAGTACTGACTAGATATTCTTTAATTGCATTAAAATCATTCTGGCAATACGCTGTCCACAACCACATATCGTTCTTTGTCAACAGGTTTAACAGAGCACCCCTGTTTACCAATTGATTTGGCAAGAACTATCTGATAAAGGACGTTAATTGTAAAAATACTTTGAGTTGTCTCCTATTTTGCGGTGCTGGAAAATTTCTTGTTACCTGATCTTTCCTTTGTCTTGCATTAATCCTTTTGAGGAAATAATGTAATCTAAAAATTTTATTTTCTGAAGACTAAAGTCAGACTTTTGTAAGCTTACTGTGGCATTAACACTTTACTCAGCAATTCCAGGTGTTCGTTCCATGTTGTGGTGGCATCCATTAGGCCATTTACATACATGGTCAGTCTACATAGCAACTCTGTACCCAACACTGGATCCAGGGCTGCTATGAGTAGCCCTGGAGTGGCATTCAAACCAAAGGAAAGTACACAGTATTGGTAACTTCTACCTGTAAAAACGATTGTTATATATATTTTTACTGTCTGGACGAAGTGCTATCTACCAGTATGAAGCATACAAATTTGTGCTAGTTAAGTACTTTACATTGTGAATTTTTAGCAATAGTTCACATAAATTTTGTGGCTTTGTCCTAACTAGAACAATGATCTTGTTGATTTGTCTGGCAACTAAAGCTACATAGACACTGCCATTCACCATCATGACTGCTGTCATTCAGTTTCATGACTGTCTGAAGAGGGCTATAATATGGTGACTGTGAAGGTTCAATTATTTCCCAATTTCCATGGTACTGCTTATGAAGAGTGACGAAAAGTTTGATGGTAACACACCTCCATCTTATACAGACAACATTCTACACTTGACCTTTAATCCCTTAATCCTACATTTATCTCTCATCACTTCAAAAAGTTTACCTTTAAACAAACAGGCTTATGTGAGAAACGAGGTGAATAAACCGATTTTTTAAAAAAAGTGTAAGAGGTTCACCACCCTGCTGGAGCAAATGTAATGTAAATGTAACTTGCTGGAACGACAATTCACAGGCGCTGCCTGAGAAATAAAATATATTTGCCCCTGACAAAAGACAGTTGAAATAGAGTTGCAGTCTCTGCCGCAGTTGGAGTCACTTGCTGCTGCAGTGTAATTGTAGTCTGTTGCTGGTACAATGCAGTTTATAGTTAGTAGTTGTTAAAGTCACAGTGCAGAACAAATTGTAAAATGTTATTATATGGAATTGAATAATAATTGTGATCAGCCACAGAGCTAAATGATACCATGGAATGAGATGGTGATGAACAAATGAATAATTGTTAATATAATGAAAAATCAACAGCGTAATTAAGTCAACCATCTATTGTAAGGTAAATTTTATTATTTTTATTGGCATGTACGTAGTTAAGTCACTTGTCTGAGATGTTTCAATCTTTCTTTTGACCCAGATTTGTAATATATTCAGTTATCCCGTGTAATGGATTGTAGATTTTTATCAATAACGTAAAAAATATTCAGATTATAATTATTTTTACCAGTCAACTATAAAACTATAATTTTCCCTTAAGTCATTGCCAGTCCCAATTCAGTCATTTATCTAAGTTAAAATATTTCAGAATTTTTGTTAGATCATAGTCATGTGCTCTTTAGTAATCAGACGACTAGCTGTGCAGCTGTGTCACTAAGTAAAGTCAGTTTTACTAGTAATTCAGATCTCAGATAAATGTTATCCATCGTTAGTAGATAGGCCAGCATTGCACTAAGCTGTGCCGTTTACGAGTAGATAAATAGGCAGCGTTATCCGGTGACATCATCATGAGGTAAGAATTTTCCAGTTTATTTCTCATGGACAGATTCAGATTGATTTCACAGGGCCATGGCGTAGCGCTGCTTACGTCAAAATTTATCAGTTTTTCATGAGATAAGATTTATCAGTTTTCATATGTCAGAATTTAATTATCCAAATTTAATTATTTTTATTTTTTATTTTCTCTCTGGGAATGTTACACATCATTATTTTTTATATATTTTTTATTTATATGGGAAGGTTAGAAAAGAGTTGTTCGTAATGCTTCAAAGACATTGTCAAAATCGCTAATGGAGATGTGACAGCAGAATAATGAATGGAGAACTCCAGCAAAATTTCTAATAGGGTACACTTAAGATCTTCTTGTTTTTGCGGGTAAATACCATGGTAATTGCGCCAGACGGTTTTTCAATCTGATGTTGCAGTTCACGGTGGCATACGACGACCAAGAGACCACCAAGAGAAACACAACTGAGTTGTTGAAACTGGTGCTGTAATACTGAAGAACATTAGATCACCAGACGTGTTCTTGGTTAAAGTTGGAAAGCGACAGTGAAAGAGTCGCTGAATTTACTTCTTAGAATGATTTATTTGCTCAAAAGAGCAAGGAGAACATACAAAGGTAAAGATGACTACCAACTGTCTTTCACATTCCATTATATCAGCTGCAGGACCAAGATCCTATTTGTCTAATATACTGATAGATCTTGATAAAAAATATAGATCAAGAGATCTTGCAGATGTACTGTCAGCTTTTGAATCAACCTTATAATTTTACCAAACAGTTTAAGTATCCAGTATGCAAATAGCGGTAGAAGTCAGCAAGATTGTGTTCAACAATAAAGACGTCCATATTGGCAAAATTAATAATAAACATTACCAATTACTGTGTAAACAAACCTTTTGTCCTCTATTTAACATTATTCTATTTATCGTATGATTTCCAAAACTTTTATTTTCATGTATGCAATTTGTATTAAACTGATAAATGGCGATATTCACTTATCAGCAAGGGTTGTTGTCATATTCTTAACCTTTTTGAAACAAGCCCATATAAATTGATCTGATGGAATTAAATTTGAACTTCAATAAGGATAGAAGGTGAAGCAGTGAATTAAAATTTGTGCCACAGCTGGGACTTGAACCTGGGTTTCCTGTTTACCTGGCAATGTGATAACCTCTACACCACTTTTTGTTTTTTTTTCTTTCTTTTTGTAATGTTTTCTGCATTTGTTAGTTTTTTTCTCTGTGATAAGAAACGGAAGCTATAGGAAAAGGGAAACATTATTAACCTTCCTTGTATACATAAGGAAGCTAGCAAAGAAAAGTTTTCTCTATTAAAAAACATGTAAACTTGTGCCTCTATATTTCATATATAAGATCCCCTATGCTCTGTCATGGAGTATGGGACTTCATCATCATGATATGAAAAAGAAATGTTCATCGATCCATCAGATATAGAGTTTGCTTTCACAAAATCAGAATTTTCCATTCTTAGTGTGCAAAGGCCCATTGCACATGTTATGTGATAGTTCTATTTAGGAAATTTGCTAATTTTTACTGTAGTTTTTAGTGTTAGTAAGGTCGTGATGCTGTGTGGAAAGGTACTCCCAATTGTCTTCTTTGCTCTTGTGTCCTCTTCTGAGGATGTAATGCACGGTGTGCCCTTTGATCCAGTTGGTCACATTCTATTTCGTTGTTGGGTTTGGAACTGCCTCTTGGGTCAGTAAATCTGTTGGGTTGATGACACAGGGAGAATTTCTGTTGTTGCGTGCCAACTTCTCTTTGATAAGTGCCAAGTTCCTTTCACATTGGAATAGACGAATGTGTCATCTTCATTATCAGTTAACATGCATGTTGTGCACATGGGTGAGTCTGTGAGATTGATGGTGTGGAGTTTGGCATTTGTCAGTATTTCCCCATTTACTACTGTGTACCATATCGCTCTGACTTCTGTTAATAGATCATCTGTGCTGACTCAGTAGGGAGCACTGGAAGACAGTGGCGGGGGTATGCATCAGGTTGGCTGCATTCCAGTGTTGAAGAGAACAAGCTTGTTGTGGTCTCATCGGAACTCAACTAACTGTCATTCTCTCTGGTTCTAGCAATGTAGACAGAATAGCAGCACAACAGAACGCTTCCTCGAGCACCACATCCCTCTCTATATAACGAGCTGTGTCCGCACCTGTGATGTGGTGGCTCTGAGTGTATGAGCACATCTGTCCTCATTTACCTGACTACTTGCCTCCCTCTGGTAATTCAATAATCACTCTGGGTCGATGAGCTGAGTTCTTTTCCGTCTAAGTTTTATTTTTTAGTGATGCATCGGTATGGAATTACATACCATTATCTCACTGCTAACCAACTATGTTCACAGCTCGCCTGTTCGAACTTCAGTACAATATGTACAATAAAATATTCTGTTGTACAATATCACGCTCAATATATCCAACCTTCGGCATCTTTTAGGCAGTGTTTTGACTGGAAAGCCATATGCTCTTGGCCTAACATGTGAGGTCTGCATGAATTTTAAGAGCTATACGTGGTGTTCACTCTCAACACAAAGATTCTTGGTTCAATAAAATTGCATTTCCTTGAATAGCGTGTAAGGGATCCAAAAATTCTGGAAGAATAGGTGTATTTAGTGCCTAGTCATACAATGGCTTATGGAGGATGCAAGAGCAGCAGCTGGTACAATCCAGGGTAAGATGACACCCTATATTTTATTTTATGTTATTTTACATGTCTAGTTCCGTAGGACCAAATTGATAAGAAAATCTCCAAGATTGAGTAAAACGCGATGGTGGACAGTGCATTGCAAGGTATAGGAAGTGCTCTTAAGAAGATCGGAAAATGGCAGAAGGAGGGAGGATATATGAAGAAGGAAATGAAGAATGAATTACAAGAGGCGGTGAGTGAAATAAGAAAATGCTTAGAATCTTTCAAAAATGAAACAAAAGCAAAGAAGGATAATATGAATCCTACGAGAGAGGTTAGGAACATCCAAAACGAGGAGACGAACGTGGAAGAAGACAGCTACACTGCTGGAGAACTAGCGACATCTATCAAAGAAACTGAGGAAACAGCACATAGCGGATAGTGGACTGCTGAACTTCTAGCGACATCTACTGGGGAAACGCAGGAAAAAGCACATAGTGGACAGAGGCAGACTGAAGAGACACCTACACGATCTGAGAAGAACTTCAACATAAACATCTTTGGAGTGGGTAGCTCTCTGGAAAAACAAAAAAAGACGAAAATAACACAGCAATGGGAGGATTGAAGCATAAAGGGGAGGAGATAACTGATTTCCTAAAACACCAGCTAGAGATATTAATACAGGAGCAAATAAAGAAAAATCTAGAAGAGGCTTGCCATCTAGAACCAGAGAAAACCAAACTGATGGAAACAACATTCAAACTAAGTACAACAACAAAATTAACGACGATATACAGAAACCTCTGCTCCAGCAACAAAATCAGCCACAAGTCCAAACCAATGCGCATGAGCAACATAATAAAACCCGAAATCAGGTTAATGAACTAGAGGAACCAACTTGGAGTACTGCAGTAGGGAGGAGCTGGTACAGGAGAAGAAACCAGATAATGGGTACAATAAAAGTCGAAGAAATGCAAGCAACAGAAACAGCAGCGTGGCTATATGTCGCTAACTTCAAGAGAACCACCATAACTGACACAGTAGTGAAATACCTCAACAAGAACGGAATACTGGGACAACTAGAATGTGAAGAACTGCGCAGACTGGGCGACGAAAAAGTTTTCAAAGTAAGCATTCCGTTTGAAGATCTACAAATCATACAATAACCAGAATTATGGCCTGAAAACATAAAAGTACATCGATTTCGTTTCCCAAGACGATCAATGGAAGAGGGAGCAGAGCTCAAGTAAACTAACAAGAAAACTAGAAGAACAAGAAATAAAAGCACTCTTGTGGAATACAGAGGGAATAAAAAGTACTCTTAACCTAACACCAACAGACATTCTGCAAACCTCGGATCTTGCAATTCTAATAGAAACCTTCCTGATAGACAACTGACAACATAAAGGTTTCTACGATTTTCACCTAATCGCAAAGAAGGGAGAAAGAGGACAACTCATGGGAGGAATGTCTATCCTACTGAAACCCTGGATGCCCCCCACCAAAAAAAATTATAAAACAAGAAAATTGTATGCTAGTAGAAACAGCAAACAAAAATATAATTGCAGCCTATTTCCAACTGCACACAAATGCTGTAAAAATAATTGACGACATAGTCACACACATCAAACAATGCGACAGCAAACCCACCATTATTGCATGTGATCTCAACTGCAAAATAGACACAGAGAAGTATGAAACAAGACTAGTCATTGAAAATTATAAAACAAGAAAATTGTATGCTAGTAGAAACAGCAAACAAAAATATAATTGCAGCCTATTTCCAACTGCACACAAATGCTGTAGAAATAATTGACGACATAGTCACACACATCAAACAATGCGACAGCAAACCCACCATTATTGCATGTGATCTCAACTGCAGAATAGACACAGAGAAGTATGAAACAAGACTAGTCATTGAAACTCTAAAAGAATGTGATCTCACCCTACTGAACGATAGGCTGATATGTACATATATATGCCGCAATGGGAAAAGCACCATTGATATCGCATTAACAAGAGGAGACATAAAAGGAAGTATTCAGCTAATATGTCATGACTCCATCACTCCTATATGAAAGCACATTCCAATGCAGATAAAAATGTCACGTCATCACCAGCAAGAAAGACCCACCAAATCACACAAAGAAAAATTAACAAAGCAGCAAGAACAAATAACACAAATAGAAACGTTAATAGAGGAAGGAGACCTTGAAAAATCAACAGACGAAATAGAAGACCTCCTAAAAAATTCAGTGATAGAAACAAACCCAAAAACAAGGACAGCAAAGGGATGGTTCGATGCTGAATGGTACAGCAAAAGGAACAGTGTCCTAAGAATGCTCCACAGATTAAGAAACCAGCACGACAAGGAAACATGCATACTATATGTAGAAGAGAGGAAAATCTACCAAAAACCAATAGAAGAGAAGAAAAAAGGATTCATAGAAAGAGAGGCAAAAAGAGAAGTGGATGAAGGAGAGAAAGACCCATACATAGCGGCAAGACCAAGAAGACTGGGTCATACACCAAACATAGACATGAAGGAATGGGAAGACCAGTTCAGTAAGATGCTGAACAAACGAGGAATCAAAACACCCCCAAAGAAAGCGAAACAACACCAGACAAAGGAAAAAGACAATTTATGGGAACCTCTAAATGAAGAAGATGTAACAGAAGTAATGTAAACACTGAAGAACAAGGAAGCAGCAGGACGAACATATAAAAGACGCAAAAGAGGCACTCCAATACAAATGGATCAAACTATCAACAAATGCCTGGAACTTGGAAGAATTCCGACCCAATAGAGACACTCTATAATAAAAGTTCTCTACAAAGGTAGAGGATACCCAATCGACACAAACAAGTACAGAGGCACAGCCCTGGAAAATACTCATTTCAAGAGGTTTTCGAAGATAATTAGACAAAAAATCAAAGCCTGTGTGGACAGTCACCTCCCAGAACGACAAACGGGCGTCAGAACTGGAAGATCGACACTTGCGGCAGTCAGGTTCTTTTAAACAACATCGACGAAGCGATACAAAAGAAACAAATGTTCTACACAGTGTTCATAGACTTTACCAAAGCCTTTGACCTACTAGAAAGAGATCTCATAGTCCGAAAACTGGAAAACACAATGGGAGAAGATAGCACATGGAATAATCAAGTCAATCCACAAATATAACTAACCACAATATCAGACAACCTCTATCTTTCGAACCTCATTCTGCAGTCGAACGGAGTCTTACAGGTGACCCAATGAGCCCTTTGCTGTACATTCTTGCCACTGAAGATGTACTGCAAATTGGAGAAAATAAAGAACATGTATACATATATGCATACGCTGACGACATAACCTTAGGATCAACAGATATACAGAAGCTGCAGATAATCATTGAGAAAATAGATAAGTGGTGCAGTGAACATAAACTATACATAAACATAACAAAGACAGAAATGGTGATTTTCAGAAAAGGAGGCAAAACACCCAAGAATTCAGACATCAACATCAGAGGACAAAAAATAAAAATCTCATCAGACTTTAAATACATAGGGGTGACATTGCAACCAACAGCCTAATGCTTCACAAAACATACAACATAACGTGCAACCCAAGCAATAATAGCAACACAGGACATCAAAAACATCGGCCTACTCAGTCTAGAAATGGCCATGAAATTATTCAACACAAAAATCTTGCCAATCCTGGCGTATGGGATGGAGGCTATGTAGGACCACCTGACAGAAAAAAATCTAGAAACACTAGAAAAGGTAAAATCGACTTATTTAAAAAGAGCACTAGGTCTCTCAAAGACAACAAGATCTAGACTAGTGTACCTGACAGCGAGAGAGACATTCCTAATTGAAGACATAAAACTTCGATATATGATGCCCCACACCAGGGCTTCCAGAAATCAACTAAAGATCATGGAGGATAAATGAGAAAAAGTATGGCCGGTGTTCTACGGTACCGAAGCAATGACAAACTATTGATGGACAGCACCAAACTTTGAACTGCGACACGTCATAATTAGATTATCTATTCATGGTTTTCATCATCTAATTTCCAAAAACAAAACTTATCACAACTCAACTACAATATGTGTGTGTGAACTGCATAACAAAGCCTATGAACGATATCACATAGAACTGTGCAGTAAAAGAGTGAAATCTATAAATGAACATGTAAAAATGTAAAATTTAAATGTAAATGCAAAATGTTAAGCAAAGTAACTGGTTTGGCTGCAATTTTATTAAATAAAATAAATCTCCAAGGTTGTGGAACGTATCAGTACATGAAATTACAACATAAAAGTAATAACAGATAAAATAAAATGTTTATGAATCCAAAAAAAGACCAACACTAAATTTATATAAACCTAATTAACAATATAACATAGGAATCGTCTTAATTTTTCAAGGAACTCCTCAACAGAATAGAAGGAGTGACCCACGAGGAAACTCCTCAGTTTTGATTTGAAAGAGCGTGGATTACTGCTAAGACTTTTGAAATCTGATGGTAGATTTTTGAAAATGGATGCAGCAGCATACTGCACTGCTTACTGCACAAGAGTCAAAGAAGTACAATCAAACTACAGATTGGATTTCTGCATAGTATTAACTGATTGAAAGCTGCTAATTCTTGCAAATAAACTGATATTGTTAACAAGAAATGACAGAAAAGAGTTTGTATACTGAGAGGCCAATGTTAGAATACATAGACTAATGAAAAGGGGTCGATAAGATGTTTGCGAACTTACAGCCCTTATTGCCCAAACTGCTCATTTCTGTGGCAAAAATATTCTTTGAGAAGTGGAAGAGTTACTCCAAAATATAATACCATATGACATAAGTGAATGGAAATAAGCAAAGTAGAGTACTTTTCATGTCAAACTATACCTTAATTCAGATGCTGTTCAAATAGCAAAAATGGCAGCATTAAGTCTTTGAAGGAGATTCTGAACCTGGGCTTTCCACGAAAGTTTACTATCTACCTGAACACCTAGAAATTAGAACTGTTCAGTTTCACTAATCATATGCCCTGTCTGTGAAATTAAAACGTTGGGTTTTGTTGATTTGTGTGTTAGAAACTGTAAACACTGAGTCTTACTGTGATTTACCGTTAGTTTATTTTCAACAAGCCATGAACTTATGTCATGAACTGCACTATTGGACACAGACCCAATGTTGCACACAACATCCTTTAATACCAAACTAGTGTCATCAGCAAAAACAAATATTTTAGAATTACCTACAATACTAGAGAGTATATCGTTTACATAAATAAGGAACCGGAGTGGCCCCAACACTGATCCCTGGGACACAGCCCATTTCCATAATAGTCCAGTTTCTGGAGCAATATTTTGTGATCAAGACAATCAAACTACTTAGTTAAAACAAAAAAAGATGCCTAGCGTTCGAAACCTTTTGCTTAATCCATCCAGTACCTCGCAGAGAAAAGACAATATAGCATTTTCAGTTGTTAAACCACTCGTAAAGCAGAACTGTACATTTGATAGCACATTGTGTAAAATAAAATGATCACTTATTCTTACATACACAGCCTTTTCAATGACTTTAGCAAAGACTAGTGGCATAGAAATATGTCTAAGATTGTCTGCATTGTCCCTTTCTCCCTTTTTATAAAGAAGCTTTTCTACTGAGTACTTTAATCAATCAGGAAACTAACCACCCTGAAAGGAAAAACTACAAATATGGAAAGGCACAGGACTAACATGTGCAGCACAGTACTTAAATATTCTGCTAGGCACTACATCGTATGAACAGGGTCCTTAGTCTTCAGTGATTTAATTATTGACTCAATCTCTCCCTTGTAAGTATCACAGAGGAATATTTCAGACATCAATCTCGGAAAGGCATTTTCCAAGAGGGTTATATGATTCCCTGTATTAAGAAAGGTTTTATTTAATTCTCCAGAAATGCTCATAAAATGATTGTTAAATACTGTATGTATACCTGACTTAGCAACAACGAAATATTTTTACTACGAACTGGCTTTATATGCTCGACCTTGTGCTGCTGACTAGACGACACTTCCTTCACAACTGACCATACGGTTTTAATATTATCTTATGAATTAGCTATTCTGTTCGTGTACAACATACCTTCCTAATAACATTTTTAAGCACCTTACCATACTGTTTGTAATGGGCTACTGTAGCTTGATTGTGACTTCTTGTAACATTTTGATACAATTCCCACTTTGTGCTACATGATATCCTAATCCAACTAGTCAGCAACCCAGGCTGCCTTTTACTGATAGTATCCTATTTAGAACGTTCTAATGGAAAGCAACTTTCAAACAGCATAAGAAATGCGTTAAGCAAAGCATTATATATGTCATGTATGTTATCAGCACTATAAGCATCCTGAGACTCGGTGTTCCTTAATGAGGTTTAAAAAACTCTATATTGCCGTTGGATTAGCTTTCCACATAGTTTGTAATTACGTATAACATTTGTTTGAGTCAAAAAAACCTTTTAGTTTTCAAGTTTGTGCATCATGGTCTGAAAGGCCATTCACCATTTTACTAATAGCATGCCCATCTAGTAATGGAGAATGAATAAAGAAGCTTGAACATTGATAGAAAAAAAAGGCTGCATCGAATCATATGAGTTTAGGAGATCTTCCACATCCTTTTTCTTGCACAATTACATAGCAAAATTAATATTGAAGTCACCACATGTAACTAATTTTTGGTACTCTCTATAAAGTGAACCAAGAACCCTTTCTAGCTTGAGCAGAAATGCTCTCAAGTCAGAGTTAGGGGTCCAAAAAATAACAACAATTATAAGTTTAATTTTATTATATTCAACTGCCCGTGCACAACATTCAAATACCTGTTCAGTGCAGTGCCATGGTATTTCGATGGACTCAATGAATACTGTTGTTTATGTGCATGGTCACTCCCCAGCTCCATAAAGAACTCGTTGAAAAACAGTCAGCTAATCTGTATCCTGGTAAAGGAAGCCTCAGAATTGTCAAATTATTTAAGTGCTGCTCTGATATACCAATAACGTCTGAGTCAGCACCTATAGGCAGTTCGCTAACTTAATCTCTAATACCTCTTATATTTTCGAGGTATGAATTATAAAACGCCTTCAGTCATAATTTTTCGTGTTTTATTCAGTACACGATGCATTTAGGACCCTGTAGGTCAGGAGTAATTGGTTTTAATGTAAGCTTTATTTGTTCTCTAGAATGAGAAGAACTGCATATTCCTGTCACGAAAAAGTTTCTTAATTTCGTAACTGAGATGCGGAAAATATGCACGCAATAGTGGAATAGATGAATAGTGTAAACTTACCAAATAATCCAAGGAAAAATTTTTTAACATTTTAGCTACAGCATAAGTTGGAGGAAAAAAGTTATGCTGTAGCGACATCTTGAATGTCACTTATGATGACTAAGTATTAAAAACACCTAATATTTGCAAATAGGTACTATACAAATTATTCTGAAATAACACACCAACTCTTATTAAAAATACTTGAACTTCCATAAAATCAAACTAGTGCAGATGGGCTAGTATTTTGTTACAATCACCATTAAAAAGCTGTCTTTATTATAACTTACAAACACCCTACTATCTGCATTCTGTAACACATTTGTTTATCTGTATATGTCAATGTCTGTTGACTGATCATACGCCTTAAGCAAGATTACACATTTCTCTACCCTGTTTACCAGATGTGAGGGACTCAATTTTCCACCATTTTACCATATATGTCAGACTACTGCCTTCATTTCTCCTATTTCTCCCTGTATTCATTCATCCATAAATTTCACTTTTACACATATTCCTATGCTTCTTGTTCCCTTTTTTCTTGGTCAGCCTACCGACCTCATTATTTACATATAATTTTGGTGACACTTTCCTTTTTCTCTATTTGCACCATATTATTAATCCCTCTCACCTACAGACAAACTTACTTCCAAAACGAAAATTATTAATTTATTCAGAGATTATTTTTCAGATTTTAGGAATTTTCAAATTCAATTACTTCTCTTAATGCAGAGTATCCATGTTTTGTTGTCACTAATCCTTTTTGTGGATCTCATTTACTATTTAATTATTTTAGCCATTATTTTTTATCATTGATACTTATAAGTTAAACATTATTATTTTAACAATTATAATTTAGTATTGGAAACTATCTCACATATTCTCTTGTAGGTCATCATTTCGACATAGTCATTTTTTGGAATCATTCTTACTGGCTAGGAACATAATACAATCTAATAGCATATGTATAACATGAAGGCATATATTCCTTACATACTATAGATGGAACAGAAGAAGAAAATGAAACTTGGAAGGGAAACAAAGTTTCATCCACCTGGGACTACACAGTATACCAAATTGTGTATCCACCAAAGAATGACAGACTCTATACAGAATCTAATTACTACCACTTTTGAAAGGCTGCGGATCTACAATGCTTAATGGGCTTAGCTCTCTTCCTTTTTGGGTATTCCTGTCAACATGCGTTTGCATGAGGTGTACCTGTTATCCTGAATGGTCCTTGATAAAAATGCATAAACTTCTTTGTTTCCACTGAAACTTCTTAGATTTTTAGTTTTGACTAATACTATTTCAACAATATTAAAACTAGATGGGGAAGAGGATGTCTTCTTTACCTGTCCAAGGCTCTTTTACTTATGTGTGGCCTAGCCTGCGTATTCTTTTCACCTAATGAGCTCTGAGATAGGACTGGAAAAATCTACCAAGTTTGAGAAGATGTTACGGGGTCCCTGATTAAACATTAGTTCACAAGGAGCAAAGTCTGTTGTATCATGTATAAAGTTGTTGACGATTTCTTCAAACCTTTGATATGATTTGCTCAAGCTGAATGTTTCCTGACTCAATATGTTGAGCTCACGCATAATCCTCTCATTCATATGTCCATATGGAAAATATGCTGAGATCCTTATATGGCGAATTCCATCTATACATGCTTTAAATTTTCCAGATACAAATTGTGGGTCATTACCCAATCAGGACTCTTAAGTTTGTCAATCTTTACAAAGAAGACCTTTTCGAACTTGTCTACCAGCGTTTTGACATGTGCTTTGTGTATTGGATGTAGTTTCACATAATTTCTAAGACCATCAGTCACCAAGAATGCATGTGTACATCCTTCTTTAGATGATGGTAGGGGTCCAAAAAGATGGGCTGCCATAATTCCAGGGGTTCACTTGGTTCTACATTCTGCATGTCTCCCTCCAGTATACTATTTACTCCATGTACCTTCTGCCACACAATACAGGATGTTTTTACTCTACAATTCATGTTTTCGAAAATCACCTTCTCACTTAACTTAGAAATGCACTTATTGGCACCATAATGGCCATATCGCAGATGTATGTAATGTCAGCAGAACCACATGTTGTGATGGAAAACATGCATTCCATTCTGCAGAAATAAAGTTCCTTTATGTAGACAATAGTACTGTGCTACTTTTGGATAATTAGGGACCCCTAAATGGCTTTTGACTAACCTCAACTCATTATCATCATTCTGCTCCCTTCTTGAGTCGTTACATACTTTCTTCAAGGCACTTTGTAACAACGAAAACATAGATAAAATAACTTCTGCACTATCTAAAATTTATCACTGTTTAATATCTGTTGATAACTTGTATTGTATTTCTGATGCTGAATCTATAAGCTCTGTCGTAGAATTTATATTTAATATTTAATCGATGTAATAGTGCATTACTTCAGGCTGTATATAACTGAGTGTAATGATAATGAAAATATTGTAATTTGCTGAGTCATAGCCAAGGGAACTTTATTTAAATGTATCGATAACATCGACAAATTGTAGTAGCTGTGCCATTGTTTATCTTTGCATTTGCTGCAACTTCACCAGTGTAGGCGCACCTAATTCGTTAACCATTGACTATTAGAGCATGGCAGGAGTGGACAGGTGGGGGGGAGCTGCAGTTCTAGTTGTTGCCTGTCTCAAAATGATCCTTGGCTCTGGAGATGACTCGGGGTCCTCATCCAGCAGCATCAGCTCAGCATTGTCATCGGTTACATTCTTCAGAGTCCGCACAGCTACAACATCATAGAGCTGTTGTGTGAAAAAATTGAAAACTTATGTAGGCATTACCCAGTGACATTTCTTTCACAAAGTATGACTAACTTGAATAATAACCGGCAATAGTTAAAATTTGAAGGCCACATGTGGTGTCATTGCCCTCAGACATTATTACCAAGCAGGGTCCCTTTCCTTTCCGTGCAATCACGGAGTATTGTAAGAACATAAAAATAGATTAACTACTTACAGCTAATTTTTTGTTTTTGCTAAAGACCAGCTTCAGTATAAATTTTCTCCCTCAGTCAATCTTCATTCTTGTATTGCATAACAGAGGCTTAACTAGTTTGCAATTTTGGATATTAACTTCGTCCACTTAAAGTAACATAAAATTTCACTGGCAAAACTAATAACTAAAGGTACAGCACAAATTAAGAGTGCACATTTCATTTGTTCTGCATTTAGCTTAGCAAGTGACTTCTGCTGACTTGGTATGTATCTTATTGTTGTTATATTAAATGTAAAATCAGCTGCTCATTTGATTAAAGTAAACTTAATTCAATTTTTCTATAAACAAAAGGAAATTGTTTGCCTTTTTCTAAATTTTTCATGACGTTACACTGAGGTTACTAAAAGTCATTTTTTCACATGACAAAGCTTAAGTTATGCCAGCCATTTATTTATCCAGTAGCTTCATTTACTTTACTTTCAAAATTTAGTGCTTCTGAATAAGTGGAAACTCAGTGCTTTCTGATTCATTTATTTTCTCATAACCCGTTATGTTGGGGAAAAGCGCGACAACCTTCTGATGGCATGCCAGTGATTATTGCTTAAATTTCTTTGCCATTACCTTTCTTAAGATTCTGGAAATTTATTGCCCTAGCGGACTGGCGACAGTTCAATTATCTCATTTTTAGCTAATCAGTGTTTTCTTTGTGTTATCAGTAACTTTTGTAGTAAATATTATGTGGTACCATTTTCTCCCTTTTGTGGTTTGTGAGCATTTGCACTATATTCCACCCATTACAGAATTATCATCAGTATTTAGCTTAAGTTTAGAATAGATTTTTCTTTCAGATGGGTCTGTTGTTCAATTTTCCCCAACTAACTGGTGTTACTTTCCTTTGGTAAATATAGCCTTATTCACTGTAAGATTTCATTAGCCATATGCAGTTATATCACAGTCCAACAGACCGATTAGGAAGGAGTAGGTTACAACTTTACTCCTCGACCTCACTTATGGCCAAGATTCTCACTTCATTCTTATCTGCTAACGGAATTTTTGATTCTCTGAATAACTCAGCGTTTCTTGATAGCCTGTCTCCTACCAGATTGTTCTTCCTTTGTATGTATTTAATATAAAGTACAAACTGCTGAAGGTACATTGCGCACCTGGTTAGTCTTGGATGTCTCAGTTTGTAAGTTTTTAAAAATACAAGTGCCTGATGATCACTATATATTATCACCTAACAAACTTTTGTGCACCAAACGATAGCCAATGCATCTAATTCCAAAATTCCATAATTTCACTCAGCAGGTTGTTCGTTTACAGGAGCCTAAAAACTATTTTTGCGATTTTTTTGAGTCATCTGTCATCTGAGTGCTTTGATGCGACCTGCCACGAATTCTTCTCCTGTGCCAACCTGTTCATCTCATAGTAGCCCTTGTTAGCTACATCCTCAATTATTTGCTGGATGTATTCCAATATCTGTCTTCCTTTATAGTTTTTGCCCTCTACATGTCCCTGTAGTACCACGGAAGTCATTCGCTGATGTCTTAACAGATGTCCTATCATCCTGTCCCTTCTCCTTCTCAGCGTTTTCCACATATTCCTGTCCATTCCAATTCTGTGGAGAACCTCATCATTCCTTACCTTATTAGTCCCACTAATTTTCAACATTCGCCTGTGGCACCATATCTCGAGTGCTTCGATTTTCTTCTGTTCCAGTTTTACCACACTCCAATGTTTCACTAACATACGACACTGTGCTCCAAGCATACATTATCAGAAATTTCTTCTCAAATTAAGACCTTTGTTTGATACTAGTAGACTGCTCTTCGTCAGGAATACCCTTTATGCCAGTGCTAGTCATCTTTTAATGTCCTCCTTCCTCCACCAGTCATTGGTTATTGTGCTGCTAGGTAGTAGAATCCCTTAACTTCATCCACTTCGTGACCATCAATTCTGACATTAAGTTTCTGCTATTTCTCATTACTTACGTCATTCTTCGAATTACACTCAGTCCATATTCTATACTTACCAGACTGCTCATTCCATTCAGCAGATCATGTAATTCTTCTTCACTTTCACTCAGGATAGCAATCTCATCAGCGAATCATATCACTGATATCTTTTCACCTTGAATTTTAATTCCATTCCTGAACCTTCCTTTTATTTCCTTCTTTGATGTACAGATTCAATGACAGGGGCAAAAGCCTACGTCCCTGTCTTACACCCTTTTTAATCTGAGCACTTCGTTCTTGGTAGTCCACTTTTATTATCCTCTCTTGGCACTTATATGTATTGTATATTACCCATCTCTCTTATTATAGCTCACCCCTATTTTTCTCAGCATTCCGAACATCTTGCGCCATTTTACATTAGCGAGTGCTTTTTCCAGTCGATAGTGCCTATGAACTTGTCTTGCTTATTCTTTAGTCTTGCTTCCATTGTCAACCACAACGTCAGAATTGCCTCTCTGGTGCCTTTACCATTCCTAAACCCAAACTGATCATCATCTAATACATCCTCAATTTTCTTTTCCATTCTTTTGTGTTTTGTTCTTGTCAGCATCTTCGATGCATGAACTGTTACGCTGATTGTGCGATAATTCTCGCACTTGTCAGCTCTTGCAGTCTTTGGAATTGTGTAGATGATATTTTTCTGAAAGGCAGATGGTATGTCAACAGACTCATACATTCTACACACCAACATGAATAGTCGTTTCTTTGCCACTTTTCCCAATAATTTTAGAAATTCTGATGGAATATTATCGATCCCTTCTACCATGTTTGATCTTAAGGCTTCCAAAGCTCTCTTACTTTCTGATTCTAATGTTGGATCCCTATCTCCTCTAAATCGACTCCTGTTACTTCTTCTATCACATCAAACAAATCTTTCCCCTCACAGAGGCCATCAATATATTTTTTATTTATTTATTTATTTATGCATTTATTTTACCTGGCAAGATTAGGGCCTTCAGGCCCTCTCTTACACCTAACCAGGCATACTCAGGTTCAACAAATTTCAGTTTCTACAGAACATTAAGGACATATAACATGTTATACAGTATTAATGTTACAGAAAAAAATTAGAGATTATAAAAGTACTACAATGATAATTATAACAATCAAAAAGTAATTATAATAATCAAGAATAATAATAATAGTAATGACTATGTATAGGAAAGTGAACATATTTTTTCGTTTATGAATGTCAGTCCTATTGGTAGTTGGGAATTTTCTCGTTATATTCTTGCAGCTTGTGAGTTATTCTCATCAAGCAGAGACATAAGACGATAGAATGGGGTGAAAGAGATATAGAAAAGGTAGATAAGTTAGAGGAGGAGAGATAGAATGGTAAAATTCGAAGCTATGATGGAGAGGAGAAAGAAAAAGATGAGAGGGGCACGACAATGGTGGCTATACCGTCCCTAATATGTAAGTCTTGAGTTCCCTCTTGAATGTTAAGTGGTTCTGGATAAGACGCAGATCACAGGGGAGCGCGTTCCATAGTCGTATGGCTGAGATGGAGAATGACACAGAGAAAGATTTTGTGTTATGTAAAGGTACAGCCAAGATGCTAGATGTATCCGATCTGGTATTGCGGTTGTGGAATGATGATAGGTGTTTAATGTGAGAAGATAAGTATTGGGGGCACCAGTGGCTAAGAAATCGTTGAAGTAAGCACATCGTGTGGAGATCGCGTGCCTTATGTGGGCGTATCCAACCTAGCTGGGAGTATGAAGGACTGATATGATCATACAACCGTATATTGCATACGTATCTAACGCAAGCATTCATCACTAGCTCGAGGCATCTCGAATTTTCACTATTTGTGCCGTGTTGAACTACATCACAGTAGTAAAGATTAGGCAAGACTAGTGTTTGGACTAATTTTTGTTTAACATGGGTTGGAAATATTTTTCTAAATTTTTGAATTGCATGTAGGGAGGAGAGCGATTTCCGGCAAGCTGTGACTGTTTGTTCTTCCCAGTTTAGGTGTTCATCCAAGATTATTCCAAGGTCTTTTACTGTTTTTTGGTATGGTAGTTGGGTACCATTGAGGAGTATTTGAGGGACTGTTTCGCGAAAGTACCGACTGATTAACTTTGGATGAGATATAAGTATGACCTGGGATTTCTTGGGGTTTAGTTTCAGACCTAGGTTCTGTGCCCATCGAGAAACAGAGCAAAGATCTGCGTTCATACTCGCTACTGCGTCAGCAATGTTCTTGGGGCTTGCACTTATGTACAGTTGGATGTCGTCGGCATATAGATGGTAGTTGCAGGAGTGAATCACTGAAGAAATATCATTAATGTACAGTGAGAAGAGTAATGGACCAAGGACGGAGCCTTGGGGAACTCCAGAGCGCACGTTTTTCCATGAAGACTTTTCCGAACCACAAATGACTTGTTGACTTCTGTTTTTGAGGTAGCTGTCGAACCAGTGTATAGCGCTGTTTGAGAAATTCAGCTGTTTCATTTTAATTAGTAATATATCAAAGTCAACTGTATCAAAAGCCTTGCTAAAGTCAAGCAGTGTTAGGATGGTAGCTTCACGTCTGTCCATAGCATGTTTAATGTCATCAGTTACTTTGATTAATGCAGTTGCTGTACTATGGTGCTTTCGAAAGCCAGACTGATATTTGTTGTGGATGTTATGAGTTTTGAGATAGTCCGTCAGCTGTTCATGGACGATGTATTCTAGGGCTTTAGATATTGCAGGTAGTATGCTGATCGGCCTGTAATCACCTGGCGACTTAGGGTTGTCAGTCTTGGGTATAGGTTGAATTAAACTTTGCTTCCACTCAGTAGGATATGTACTACTGACAAGAGACAGGTTGAAGATGTCTGTGATAACTGGAGTAATAGTGTCTACGACGTTCTTAATCATGCCAATGCTCACTCCATCATTTCCTACTGCCTCGGAAGAGATTCTCATAATTGCCTTGTGTACTGTGCCAGTAGTTACATGTTTTAGGTAAAACTTGTCTCTCGAGAGATTGATATCTTGGGGCTGGTAATTTGTCGCTGCGTGGCAGTTTATAGCTGTTGAGAAGAAATCATTGAATTCTTCTGCAGACGCTTGATAAACAGCGTCAGATCTTCGCTTCCCTATACCGAAACTGCGCAGCTTTTTCCACAGTGCAGCAGGTTCTGTTATACCGCATACGACAGAGCGGGCATGTCTGATTTTGGCATTCCTCACGCTTTGCTTGGTTCTATTTCGGAGTTTCCTATAAGCTTCGTACGCCTCGGGAGTTGGGTTACGCTTGAAGGCCCTATGTGCAGCATCACGTTTATTCATTAACTGGCGTAATGCAGTGGTGAGCCACGGAGCGGGAGCTCTCTTTACCTTGACAGTGCGTTGAGGAGCATGTTTATCATACAGTGTAATAATTTTGCGACATAATTCCCGAATTTTTCCGTCTAAAGTCGGTTCATTGCTTATATCATGCCAAGGGATGTCTGAGCAATCCTTTTGAAGAGCGTCATGGTTAACATTTTTTAGGTTTCTGTAGGTTACCAGGTGAGATTTTTCTTTGGTAGTATGCACTGAGTAATTTAAGAATATCACGTCGTGAGCAGAGAGTCCTGGAGCGGATGTCTGATTGGCGCGAATTATTTTATCTGGTCGCTTTGTTGCTATTATATCTATGAGTGTATGGCTGTGTGGCGTGTGATGAGTTGGGTCCAGCGGTGTTAAACTCATATCATTGGAGTGGAACAGTCTCCTTAGTTTTTCTGCAGAGGGAGATTTTAACTGTAAGTCGATGTTTGTGTCGCCCATAATGATTATGTGTTCATACAGTGTCACAAGCGAGGACAGGGCAGACTGAAAGGAGGACATAGCACCGACGTTTGGAGGTTTATAGATTACTCCAATTAGCAGTTTCTGATTTGATGTGTTTATTTCGAAAAACAAGAACTCTGCTTCTCCTTCGCCCTTTGCATCCGATGTGCATAGTACAGTAGGTCTGAGATCAGAGCGAACATAGGCACCCACACCACCTCCGCGTCGTGTTTCACGATCTGCTCTTAGGAGAGAGTAACCATTGATTCGGATAGCGTCGGAAGAAATGTTTGGTTTCAACCAAGTTTCAGAGACGAGGATAACATGGAACAGCGATTGGCAGAACAGGTCACAGAACTCGTCGAAGTGAGCCGTTAGCGACTGCACGTTCGCGTGGGCCACAAAGAGCCCGTCGCCGGAACCGGTCCGTCCCATTGTGGCCGCCTGTAGGACCGAGCGCGCTCCGTCTACCTGCTGGCCGGAAGAGGGACAAAAGCTGGATTTCGCGGGGGAAGACATATTTACAGGTGTGTCCAAGGTCGTGACTGACTCAAGCGTCTGTGAGCTAAAGGTGAAAGACAAGCTGGAGGTATCGGAGAAAGGAGCAAAAACCTATCCAGTCTCTCCACTTGATTTACCAGTGGAATTCCCATTGCACTCTTAATGTTACCACCTTTGCTGTTAATTTACTGAAGGTTGTGTTACTTTCGTATATGCTGAGTCAGTCTTTCCGACTATCATTTCTCTTTCTATTTCTTCACATTTTACATGCAGCCATTTCATCTTAGATTCCCTGCACTTCGTATTTATTTCATTCCTCAGCGATTTGTATTTCTGTATTGCTGAATTTCCCTGAACATTTTCGTACTTCCTTCTTCCATCGATTAACTGGAGTATTTCTTCTGTTACCCATGGTTTCTTCACAGTTACTTTCTTTGTACCTATGTTTTTCTTTACAACTTCTGTGATTGCTCTTTTTAGGGATGTCAATTCCTCTTCAACTGCACTGCCTAATGAGCTATTCCTTATTGCTGTATCTTAGCCTTAGAGAACTTCAAGCCTATCTCATCCTTCCTTAGTTCTTCTGTATCCCACTTCTTTGTGTATTGATTCTTCCTGACCAATCTCTTAAAATTCAAGTCTACTCTTCATCATTATTACATTGTGATGTGAGTTTATAATTGCTCCTGGGTATGCCTTACAATCCAGTATCTGATTTCAGAATCTCTGTCTGACCACGATGTAATCTAATTGATATCTTTCCGTATCACCCAGCCTTTTCCAAGTATAGCTCCTCCTCTTGTGATTATTGAACAGAATATTCGCTATTACTAGCTGAAATTTTTTATAGACTCAATTAGTCTTCCTCCTCTCACATTCCTTATCCCAAGACCATATTCTCCTGTAACCTATTCTACTACTCCTTCCCCTACAACTGCATTCGAGCCCCCCATGCCTACTACATTTTCATCTACACACTGTATTAGGCTTCCAATATCCTCACTTTTATTTTCTCTATCTCTTCATCTTCTGCTTGCGACGTTGGCATGTATACCTGAAATATCGTTGTCGATGTTGGTTTGCTGTCGATTCCGATAAGAGCAACCCTATCACTGAACTGTTCACAGTAACACACTCTCTGCCGTACCTTCGTATCCATAATGAATCCTACTCCCATTATACCATTTTCTACCACTGTTGATATTACCCTATACTCATCTGAACAGAAATCCTTGTCCAGTTCACCTCACTGAGCCCTACTATATCTAAACAGAGCCTTCACATTTACGTTTACAGATTCTCTTGCTTCCCTACCACGTTCAAGCCTCTGACATTTCAGGACCTGAATCGTAGAACGTTATCCGTTCGTTGGTTATGCAATCTTTTTCTCATCAATACGAGTCACTTCGCAGTCCCCTCCCATAGATCCGAATGGGGGACTATTACAGAATCTTTTGCAAATCGATAGATCATTGTGACACTTTTTTCAATTATGTCCTGTGGTTGCATATTATGTGTCTTTAATGCAGTGGTTTCCATTGACTTCTGCATCCTCATGCCGCTGATCATTACTGATTCTTTCGCCTTTAGGGGCATGGAGAACTCACTGATTACAATTTCCAGTTTGCAAGTCCACATTACTCATTGTGTTCACTGAAAGAAAATGTTCCTACTTACTATTTACTCAACGAGATCAGGAACAACCAGCATAAATAAAAGTTTTGAGTTTTAACTGATTGATATATTAAGTAAAAGTCCACATTCCCAAAATATAATAATATTCCTCATCATAATAATAATGTCCCTATTGGAAACTGCACTACTAACAGTTCAGAGGCGACCTATGTGAAACGTTCCAGGTAATATGGTCTATCGCTCTGACTTCTAATCACTAAAAGTTAATTGCTCACCTCACAAATGGGAAATATCTCGTCACTTACCCGCAGTTTTGTCAAAATTATGGGTAGCACTTGAACAATTACTTCTGTGAAATATAAAGTGTTGCAGAACGGTGTACAGCCCTCGCTAGTTCACTTCCTACTTTTACCAAAAACTCTTTTTGTAGCTGCCTAACTCTGACGTCATCTGTGGCACAGCAAACACTGGCATTTGACTGACGGAAAAATATTGGTAGCTCGAAGCGAAGTGTCTCTCGCTACTGCCTCTCTGACAGTATTTATATATGGGCGCAGTGGACCGACGAACGGAACTTCTGCTGTCAACCGCTTTAGGTACAGATAACAATGTCTAAATGGTCCTTTTCTTAGACTCATATTAATTAACACCTCTATGGGTTAATAATTTTCAATCTTCTTAATTTTTGTACAGGTAAAGTTAGGTTTGATTTAGTTACTGAAAAACTTTTAGCTCGACTGCATTTAAACTTTGCCGACTAACATTTTTAGAATGGAATCAACAATAGAACATGACCTCTGAATTACCCCTTTAAGATTCCTTGTTTTAACTGTTATTTACAATAAAGTCTTCAAACTTGGTGCACCTGTATTATTTCAGAAATGTCATTGAGTGCTATAATTATAAATTTCTATAAAAATGCAAATGGTACTTAATGTATTATGAATAAGTATGTTTTTGTTCCAAATTTGGTTTTCAGTAAATATCTTGAAAACTAACAGCGATAGGTTATTGGTGTCACAGATATAAGGTTTTTAGATCAAACTGAGGCTACATACGAATTTTCGTCTTTCTCAGTCCAACATTTAGCGCCTTCAGTTTTTTGTAAGAATGCTGATTTTGGCCAAAATATTTCTCTGTTCAAGTTGAGACTTGTAACTTTTAATTGTGACATATATTTGCATATTTTGAACAGTTTTTAGCTCTCTAGCTTCAGAAATTTGCACCACTTATTTTTTCTTAAAGTAGTATACTAAGCGAAACATATTCATTTTATTTTTATGAGATTTCACCACATTGACATTAAAGCATTTAAGTATACACTAATGTAGTTTGGAAAAGTTATTTTAATTTGTAATTTCATGCTTAGATTATGGTGCAATCCTTCGTATGCTAAGCACAGGCACACTATGATGATGTGGCGCTAGTAGCAGTGAACTGGGATAAGCCTCAGCACACTCACTCCCCTTTGCACCTCTTGCACTGATACATAGCTTGTTCAACATCACACTTCATAATTCAGTGAAGCGTATTTTCCTCTTTGGAGCCTGATTAATCTTGGAGAACTACCTTTGACAAGAGAATAATTCTTGTGGTCGTCATAACTCAGCACAGAACTGTACTAGGGCACCATCGAAATATATATTGGTGTGTGTATGTTGTACTAACTCCATTACCTGCCTCTGCACAATTTGTATAAAGTATGGATTATCACCCTTAACTGTCAGTAAGCAAGAAAAATCGATTCAGGATAAAAAAGGAGGAAATAAATAAGCGTCATAGTAGTGTACATATTTTTAATGTTCATTTGTATTGAGAGAATGACAATGAGCAGTGTTTATGTTTCAGAGCTGGAAATTGATCACTGTTCATTCCAAGCACACACACAGTCAGATGTACTGAATGGAAAGTGCCAGGCCAAGGAGTATATGCTCAACAGTTATACTAGTACCACACATATGAGCGAACATGGACACAGTACAAGTCATATGATAGAGTCCCTCTCTGGTAACCAGGATCACATCAATATACATTTTCTCAGTGGTGGGAGTGGAAAGTTCAAGTGTATAAGGGATGTGCATATTTAAACATATGACACAACCATGGCTGATGTTACAAGGTAAGTTTGAGTTGTGAAGGAGAATATGTCCACCTCAGCTGGTGAGTACTGTCAGTGCCATGAAAGCTGGCAGTAACGAATACAGCAATGTCTGGATCGATCTCCACTAAACGAAAATTAATTACGAGAGGTACGATGCTCATTTACAGAATGGTTCCCTGTCGAGCATAGACCTTTATGAGCTGCAATGAACTGTATGTATGTCACTTGAATTTCTGAAGTCATTTTCATAGAAATTGTTGTAGCAAATTGTGAGTCTGAATTCATGCAAGCAGTCTCCCCCATTCACCAATAATAATTTCCCAAAGACTTCATATAGAGAGGTGCAATATTAAGGCATTTTCACAACACAATCCTCAAAAACAACCTTCCTGAAACAATGTTTTGGAACATACACGCCATTTTGTGCACAACTGTATATGCAGTCCCATTACAGATTCCCTTCTACATTCTCTATCAGTAGCATTTTCTAATAAAGACAAAATGGGACAGCAAAAGAAAAGTAGGTGGCTAATGATCTGCAGATGTGAGGTCACGTTGTCTCTTTGGAAAGAGGCGATAGTTTATCCAAGGCCAGTTTATTGATGTTTATTGCATTTGTTTGTCATAGCATACACATTACCAGATATTTCACTGTGTCGAGGAAGACTGTTCTTTAGATTTTTCATTTGCATTATATGTCTCATTGACAGTGAGGGAATGCATCAGGTTTGCTCTGTCCATATACATGCTCATAGGCAATTCCGAACATTCAAGTGTGATGACCCACTTCTTTGATCTGAATTCATATTTGACTCAAATATGGATTGTGTTTGGGTTTTGTAACTTGTGTGAATCTAACGTGAGAACTCAGGTGCCAGAAGAGCATACCATTACATGCTACAAGCATTTAGGGTTGGTGATATGAACTGTGTAATAAGAGTAGTATTGCAATACACCATAAAGTTAACTGTCTAATTTCTGCCAATGGGAACTGAAGGGAGAAGACACCAATTCAAGGAAGCATCCTTAAGTCCAAAATGGAAACATGAAAGAAGTAAAGGTATTGCACAAATATATACTGGTGAAAAGGTGGATTGTATACAAGTGCAAGAAAACTCTGTACCCAGAAAAGATTCACAGCAAGTGGGTTGCTTGCTGTCATATCCGTATTGACATTCAGTGGGGGTCCAGCGTAATAGTGAGCTAGAAGAGTGGTGCGTTGGGGCACTTGTCCCAAACAAAATTCTGGCTCATCAGGGTGGTAATGGAAACGGTCTTTTCTTGCTGTTGTTTTGGTCGCAAACACGCTTACTTATGTCATTTAAGGGCAGGCAAGACTCATACTCATTTCACCCTGTGGGAGTTTGGAGGCTGGTACTGCAGCTTGGCTGACACCTTTCCTGAACACCTTAAGGAGTCCCCATGCAGGGAGGCGATTGTTGTGTACACAAGTGGAGAAGATAACAAGTAGAATGTAAACAACGGCAGGGCGAAACCCTTGAAGCTTTCACCCTTTGGATTTGGATACAATAAACTATAAAATCTCAAATCATAAAAGACTTCAGAACTGGCAAATCCCAAGTGACAGCACAGACGATATGGATAGCAGTACCCACAAAAAATGTAGAAAAGCGGAAATAGTGGTCAGTGAAAATTGACTGAAAAAGTAAGAATCGTAAAGGCAATTTGGGCACAAGGCAATTCCAGTAACAGTTACATCCTGCATACGAACCAAATCAGCAATATTGCCAAAACTAGCTTAGATTTACGCACAAAATTTGTATAAAACCATTGTACTTCAAAACGCCAAGATATAAACACTTAGCTTAATATATGAGCTACAAGGAAGAGTACAAAATAATTTGTGTATCACTTGTTTTACTGCTTCTTTACATCCTCTAACTCATTCAGTTTCAGGTTATAAAAGGAAAGTGTGTGGTGTGTGATAGAGGTTCTCTAAAACATACAGCAAGTGAGTGACACAACAGTGATACCTCAAGTGTGTCGTGTCTTCTCACCTGTCTCCACGTGCGAGCAAGGTGCTTGCACGAGCCAGGTGCAGGAAGCAGCACGCGTTCATGCAGTTGATTGTGGTACAATAAAGCTTCATCCTTGTAGCGTTCAGTGTAACTGGTAGTATAGTATTATTTGAGTTGGAATAAGCTAGTAAAAATGGTTACAAAAGTACAGGGGCAGAGAGTGTAAGTGTAAATGTAGAGTAGCCACAATAGTATAATAAAATATGTGTAGAACCCACAGATACATTCAACATGTCAACATGTGGGAGGGTCTGAAATTCTGACAAGGGGATTGGCCGGGAAAAACTACCCCACAGTTTCTCTCCTTATCAGGTTCATGGCGATATTTTTCCTTCTGCATACATCAGGCCTCCCACGCTAATGCCTGTACTAATGACTGGTCTGCCAGCCTCCTCTGTGTTAAGCGTTCCCAGTCCAGAGACTTCTGGGTCCTGCACATCAGAGAGGTCAACCGTAACTAATGCAAACTGGAGCTCAACGCACATAAGGGGAATGTGCCCTCGTGCATGAAAGTAAGGGTTTATATGATGATGTACTGTTGATTGCATTCTGCTGTCATCCTCTGTTGGGCAACTATGTAACTGGGTGTCAGACATAACATCACATGCGTTAATCTTGCTGTGCTACAAAAATACATTATTACTATCAACGAAAGAGATTATACCCAGCGCTATTGTCAGGTTGTGAAGTTCATCACACAGACAAGTACTTTTAGGATTGAGATGGTTCCTTCTTTAGATACGCGACTTTACTGTGTCCATTTTATTAACATGTATTTAATTTCTTTATCTGCATGTTTACCGTTTTTTTAAGCTAGCTTCTGTGTATTGACATCCATGGGATGTCAAGACTCAATGGTACAAGAGGTATGTGAAAAGTGTGTGTTGCAAATTTAAGGGTGTGTCATATGTAACTGTGTGAAGTGTGATTCGACTACGTGTACTATAAAAGACGGTATGCATCATATAGTGACTTTCTCAATACTTACTCTCCATTAAAATTAGACTGTGAACAATCGAACATGATGAAGCAGCTGGGGTGCTAAATGTGCATTTTTGTAGCCTTACAGTCCCAGCTCAAGGATGTCAAGAGTTTCCGAAAGAAAGTAGTTGTGAAAGCCAAACTATCAACTACCTCAGCAATTATGTCGATATATTGTGTAGCATATGGGGAACATGGGCAAATTAGTAGTAACTGTGGATGTGACTGGTAGGCTGATGTGAGTCTGTTTCTGTTTATTATTCTCGTGTTTACCCATACATGTGGGGTGTGGTGTCGAATTGACTATAGGCAACCACATGTAAAAAGTTCTAGGCACATCTATGAATTATGCCATGGCTAAAATCGTGATAGTTGCCATGCTGCCAAGGGCCGCGTGCTAGTTGCAAATGTCAACTACACCACAGGTCAATAATTTGACCCATACAAATTCCCTAATCCAAAAAGTAGCATGCATCTACAGAGAAAGCCGATACAGTTATCCAGTGTGACGCGCAAGCAATAAATTGATAGCATGTAACTTACCACTGGGCCGATAGACAAGGATATATTAAAAGCATTGGGTGTCATGTGTATAAAAGTGTGGTAGTATGTCATCAAGTTCGTGTAATTAGATAATGAAATCATAACTTTTACTGGCTGTAAACATAGGTGAGTTTTCTGGGCTAGGAAGTATATGGAAGTATGACTTTGCATTTCCAAATGTAATATTAACCCCACCAGTAGGTATTGCTTATGGTTCTAACAATGCACAGCGGTACATGCCAGCAATAAGCAGCTAGTAGGTTCATGTGGAATGTGTGCCTGATGAAGGAATGTCAGCTACAGGGTAGAAACAAGAAAAGGAGTAGAACAACTGTCATACAACTCCAGGGGTCGCAGTGAAAGTGCATTGTGTTGTCTGTGTTTAAAAATGAATTTGTAATCTAATATAGAAATGATAACATTGTGAAGGTGAGTCCTACTTACCTCAACTACAAACAGTGCAGTAGTGGGATCAGTCCACATGAGTAATGAAGTTGTGCAGTTTGTCCATGATAAGGCTTCATTCTAACAAACTGGATGATTGCAGAATGATCAGCCAGTTGTATTTCAACACTGATGGACAATGTCAAACCTGTAACAAGACCCAGTCACCTGATCGCCAAGGAAGTATCATTGCTCCTTTATTAGCCCTCTTAACCTGCTTTGACACCTTGAAATTGAGCCTTTTTGCCAAAAAATTTGAAGTTGGTGTGCTAAATATTTTTATTTCATCAGATCGACACCCAACAGCAATTAATCTAATTCTAAGGGGGAGCTCATGGGGTACCCATTTAGTTGTTCATACTGTAGATGTGTGGACCCTACTATTATAAGCAGACAAAAAGAAGGCAAATAATGATCCCAGTCGTTAGATGTCTTATTCACATAATAAGACAACATTCAAACAATAGTTTTATGAACATATTCAAAATGGCATTAGCCTTAGGTTGAAAGGGGTACTCCTCCATTTGTTAATCCTTTGTAGTTTAGACATCTGCACAAATAAAATGGACATGAAATTTCTTCCATTGTGTGTAAAAATGGCATGAAGACTTTTGAATGGTAATACTAAGTGACTCACAAAGGCCTTTGTTACAGTCTCCAATGGAATATCTGTAATTGGTACCCAAACCAGTTACTGGGAAAAGTGATCAATGACAAAGACCAGTTCTTATTTTGTACTTTGTCCAATAACCATCACAGTTGCGATAATAGTCATCTGTTTGTACCAACTATTTTCAGACCATCACATGCATTTTCAAACCATAGCCTTAAACGTAACTGTAATCATACAGTCCACCAATGTAAAAACGAGCAACAAATGTTCATATTCATAGTTGGAAACCATTACATGAACACAAAATGTTACTCTTCATACAAATACATAATATGTTTTCCTTGCAGTCGACTGCAGCAAAGAAGAACTGGAAGGACACCACATTACATTTTCATATAATGTCTAACATTTTGTATCATGCAAGCGTTTTTAATGATGAATATGAAAGTTTGTTACTCTTTACATCCATTTCCAAACCGTAACCTTTATGTAAGTGTAATCACATAGTTCACCAGTGTCCATTGGTAGATGATATGATTACACTTACATTTAAGGCTGTGGTTTGAAAATGCACTTGATAGTCTGATACTACTCACCACAAAGAGATGGCTGTCATTGCTACTGTGTCAAATATTAAAAAAATAGAAATATTTCATACCCAAGTAGCTGGTCCTACACTCCATCATCTTGCAACATCACAAAGACAGTGATCTGTGACAGAACGTATTTATTCTCCTGCTATGTTTGGGGAAATGGTCCCATAATATCCAGTACTACAAATTAATTCAAAAGATCTGGAAGACTCTCTCAAGGTTGCAAATCAATCTGCAGTAATGTTTTTCTACACCTTTTTTTGCACAAAAGATGAGCATGTATATGTCTTCTCATTTTGCACTGCCAATTTCACCACTAACACGAGGTAACAATTCGAGTATTAGTGACACATTTTCTACTACAGCAAGACTGAATGCATGTAGTAATCACACTCACTCAGCTTCAATGCTCATCTCGTTAAATGACTGCAGGGGTCTTTCAGAAACAGTAGCCACAAAAGAGTAGCATTATTGGTTACCATTGTCAACTTCGTGCCATTCAACAGCATTTAAAATAATTAACTCCAAAATCAATTTAATAATTCTCTCTCCTCTGTACTGTAATTAATTTCAGCCTTATTGATTTAATGAGAGGTAAACCGATCGATTCTTTTTTCATCTTGTTCCTGATTTAGGATTCATTCTGCTGCAAAATCGGATGCATACATTACATACAAAAGGTATCTTTGTATGTGGTAAGACCCTATCCCAGAGGTAAGTGTGGCATAAACTATACAGTTGGTTTTTATGATATTTTCACCAAATACGAAAAAGTGTATGCTGTGCAGAACACTACAGCCATTTCATTTATAAGACAAATCAAAGAGGATTATTTTGCAAAAGTAGGAAAACCAGAAGCTATATTAACAATGCCTCATATTTTGTTGGATGTAAATGGAAAGAGTTTGTGTTACAACCAGATCAAACACATTTTATTATCCAAATTTCATCCGGAAACACCCCCATAGAAAGGGTATTTAAGGAATAGCTCGTAAATATACCAAGTGGATTGAATATGTCACTCCTCTCTTCAAGTTGTTAACAACCTTCCCCATACATGAACTGATTTACACCAAATGAGCTGATGTTGAATTGGAAACGAGTAGACGAGTGGTAGAAACCTTTGCCCAAGATACCAATGCAGAAATTATCACTGGATGATAAAATACTACAAGCAGTAATGAACCTAGAAATCTGGGCTAAATAAGGAAAGGAATTAATGACAGAAAGCTGAAACGTACAACATAATTTTATATAGGACAAAAGGTGTTACTTAGAACATATCCCAAATCCACAAAAATTGGAAAACTGAGCTGTAAGTGGCAACTACTATACACCAGACCATACATAATTACTAAAATCCCCTACCTGGAAGCTTACAGAAGCCTTGAAAACGTTTATATATTGAGAGAAGACCTGTATACCCTCTAAGTTATATACAGAGTGGTCCATTGATAGGGGTGCAACTAAAACATTCATATTTCATTACGTATTATACGAATATGTAATAAAAATGGGGATTCCTATTTTTAAAAAAACGCAGTTGATATCCGTTTGACCTATGGCAGCGCCATCTAGCGAGCCAACCATAGCGCTATCTGGTTTCCCCCTTCAAGCTATACATGTTTCGTTCTTTGTAGTTTTTTCGTTTGACGCTTATTTTGTGAGATATTTGGCCAAGTCACGATCGATGGACCATCCTGTATATGTGTAATAATATTAGATTTAGGCTGCTGGAAAGTCACATTCCAGAATTTATGTTGTTAGTCGTTAAGGAAAAGTTTTGGTTGTATTTTTTCTTATATTTAAAACGTGTAAACGGCAAGATGAGTGGTTGTAACGGGAAGTACTTTACTTTTATGTCTCTTGAGACGATGGTACTCTATATACAACGCTTTGCCGTGCGTGTAAGTCAGTTTTAAACTAATAAATGAACTTGTGAAACGCACATTAGTGTGCGATTCAATATACAGCTTGCCACAATGCCAGTGATGTCAGAACGACAGAGTGGATGTGCATTGGGAAGCAAGCTGATCAACAAACCGCAAGCTTGTGCGCAACAGTCAGGCGCAACTAGAAGTGATGAAGTGCCCAAAACAAACCAAACCGATGAGCTACGGCCTGCACTAGGATTTGTAATGCTTATCGAATAAACAGATACATAGAAAATTAAGGGAGAATCTATACTACAACTACGACTATCTACACAATACACACATACAAAGATAAGCTAAGGGATTGTATACAGGGGAAAGGGACGCTAAACTACGATATATATACTTAAGGTACGCTACTACACTCATGGAAATTGAAATAAGAACACCGTGAATTCATTGTCCCAGGAAGGGGAAACTTTATTGACACATTCCTGGGGTCAGATACATCACATGATCACACTGACAGAACCACAGGCACATAGACACAGGCAACAGAGCATGCACAATGTCGGCACTAGTACAGTGTATATCCACCTTTCGCAGCAATGCAGGCTGCTATTCTCCCATGGAGACGATCGTAGAGATGCTGGATGTAGTCCTGTGGAACGGCTTGCCATGCCATTTCCACCTGGCGCCTCAGTTGGACCAGCGTTCGTGCTGGACGTGCAGACCGCATGAGACGACGCTTCATCCAGTCCCAAACATGCTCAATGGGGGACAGATCCGGAGATCTTGCTGGCCAGGGTAGTTGACTTACACCTTCTAGAGCACGTTGGGTGGCACGGGATACATGCGGACGTGCATTGTCCTGTTGGAACAGCAAGTTCCCTTGCCGGTCTAGGAATGGTAGAACGATGGGTTCGATGACGGTTTGGATGTACCGTGCACTATTCAGTGTCCCCTCGACGATCACCAGTGGTGTACGGCCAGTGTAGGAGATCGTTCCCCACACCATGATGCCAGGTGTTGGCCCTGTGTGACTCGGTCGTATGCAGTCCTGATTGTGGCGCTCACCTGCACGGCGCCAAACACGCATACGACCATCATTGGCACCAAGGCAGAAGCGACTCTCATCGCTGAAGACGACACGTCTCCATTCGTCCCTCCATTCACGCCTGTCGCGACACCACTGGAGGCGGGCTGCACGATGTTGGGGCGTGAGCGGAAGACGGCCTAACGGTGTGCGGGACCGTAGCCCAGCTTCATGGCGACGGTTGCGAATGGTCCTCGCCGATACCCCAGGAGCAACAGTGTCCCTAATTTGCTGGGAAGTGGCGGTGCGGTCCCCTACGGCACTGCGTAGGATCCTACGGTCTTGGCGTGCATCCGTGCATCGCTGCGGTCCGGTCCCAGGTCGACGGGCACGTGCACCTTCCGCCGACCACTGGCGACAACATCGATGTACTGTGGAGACCTCACGCCCCACGTGTTGAGCAATTCGGCGGTACGTCCACCCGGCCTCCCGCATGCCCACTATACGCCCTCGCTCAAAGTCCGTCAACTGCACATACGGTTCACGTCCACGCTGTCGCGGCATGCTACCAGTGTTAAAGACTGCGATGGAGCTCCGTATGCCACGGCAAACTGGCTGACACTGACGGCGGCGGTGCACAAATGCTGCGCAGCTAGCGCCATTCGACGGCCAACACCGCGGTTCTTGGTGTGTCCGCTGTGGCGTGCGTGTGATCATTGCTTGTACAGCCCTCTCGCAGTGTCCGGAGCAAGTATGGTGGGTCTGACACACCGGTGTCAATGTGTTCTTTTTTCCATTTCCAGGAGTGTATATGATTATATTTATATATGTACAATATTTGTAAATTTAAGTGTTGAAAGTGAGGTCGCACCATGCCTCTAATACACTTTATCTTTCAAATTTATAAGGTAAGTAGAGACGCACATACGACATGAAATAAGTTTTGTGATAACACGACAGCACACTCAAGTGAATGAATACATGGTTGAATATGTGAAGAAATTATTAGTAGCTATCGAGGCACCATACACTTATCTATGAAGATTTAGTTTTAAATTAGTATTACAGTTTTTCTTCCAGGGAACAATGCATCAATACATCCTAAAGTGAAGAAAGATAAATGTTTGTAGAGTGTTAGGTACCATAAAACTTAAGAAATAACCACACCAGAAGTAAATATAGTTGTAAGTTAATGATACATATGAATGTGATAGTGTGAAAATATGTGAAGAAGAAAACAGTTGCAGTACATCACATATCATGATGCTAAACTAAGGTTGAGTACTACCAAATAATCAAGGGGTCGAAACCTAACTACTGTGAGCGTCGACTACCCTGAAAGCCTCAAACATCTGAATAACATTTAAATTATTATGCACATTTGTTACATATGAAAAATTATTTTACGCTCATTACACGTACCATATTGTATTGATGATACAACTCTGTAAACCTCAGCATATGAAATGAACATAACAAGTAAATATTGAGCTGCACTTTTAAACACTGAATAAGGGTTTAATATAATTGGTATCGACAGATTTAAATGTACTTAGGAACAACAAACTATTTTGTTCTTGGGGTCGCAGTTAAGTCTATTAACTAGATGTAAGTGACCACATGAATGCATTTCTGTGGAGTTTCCACAACCCTGTAGTCTGTAGATCCTTCCTGGAGAATGCTAGAGAGGCATGGCCTTGCATAGTTATCTGAGTGGCGCTTAGTATCTATTGTAACGACTATTGTTTACTTCATTGATTCTTTTTGAACTAATAAATATGCTCTGTCAAGAGGTCTGTAAACTGACATAAAATATATGTGAATTTATGCTATAAATAAAAACAGCATCTATTATTATATAAATGTTATATGAAGCATGTATATCCAAATGAGAATAAAATGTGAACTCAAATAATTGGAATCGAATAATTTCACGAAAATGAAATCTAATAAAATGTATTGAAACCAAATTATAATTAATGACCCTATATATAAAAAGGGGAGAGAATATGTTACACGCTATAATGTATATGAGCGACGAAAATGGCATGTCAGCAAATGAATAGGATAAGTGTATTTGTAATTGTATTTTATTATGTTACGTGTTCAGTACATGGAAAGGACACTGCAGAAACTGTGGAAGACGCTCAAAAACAAAGCAAAAAACATATGAAACCTGGCTCCAAAGTGTTAAGAGTATGTGTGTTAAAACAGTATGTGAATGTGCGCATGGTTAACTAAAAATGGCAATACTTTGTGTAACATGAATTTTCTGTGCTCGACAACATCGTAAAAGCACCAAGGAACTTAACTTGTTGACAGATGTCGGATGTACAGCTGGTCTCCCCTCTGAATAAGTGAGAGCGATGAGGTGAAATAAATTTATCGGGCCAGTGATATGGACACGAATTGTCACTGTCAGACTTCACGAACGATCACGCCGCTGGACACGAGCTTCACGAATTTGTGCAGTGAAAGCCACGGTAAATGCATGGCACAGACACTCTGGCTGGGGGGGGGGGGAGGGAGAGGGTGTCAACTATATTGAATCGTATTATTTTTCTTTCTTTTCTTATATATAAGCTATATATAAACTGAATGAACTATAAACCAAAGACACCATCAAAGATAAATTAACGAGTGGTTTTGTGACAAGGATTATTAGAGTTGATATGGTTGAATAAATAATAGTGACTAAAAGACATTTAGTGCCAGTAACTATATTTGAACTTCCATGTAAAATACATTGAACAGTACAACTAAGGTACATTATTTTATGCACATAAAGCTCAGAGCGGACAATAACAACAGAGAGGTCTATTATACTCCACATGATGCACTTTCCTGCCATCGCACACAAAATATATTGTTCACACAATTCCAACACCTTCCTTTGAACGTATATTTTGTGTCTTCACAAGATAAATCAAAGAGCTCCACAATCTTTTCAAACTTCTCTTTGTCCGAGGGTTTTGTTAGAAGGTCAGCCAACATATCCTCTGAGCGCAGATAGTCCACGGCGATGTTCTGTCTCTCTATGTGGTCCCGCAAAAAAAGTGCCTTATATCAATTTTTGTCCTAGCACTAGTGTTGTCATTTTTAGCTAGGTTGATGGCTCCTTTATTATCACATAAGATCGTTATAGGTTACATTATTAAACTGGATTCTATTTCACATATTAATGTTCTTAGCCAGAATGTTTCCCGTGTGGTGTAAGATAACGCCATGTACTCGGCCTCTACGGTACTCAATGCAACAGTTTTTTGCTTTTGACAGGAACATGAAATGAGGCCCCCTATTAATTTAAAGCAGCAGCCAGTAGTGGAGTGCCTATCTCCCAATTCACTCGCCCAGTTCAAAAATGGCTCTGAGCACTATGGGACTTAACTGCTGAGGTCACCAGTCCTCTAGAACTTAGAACTACTTAAACCTAACTAACCTAAGGACATCACACACATCCATGCCCAAGGCAGGATTCGAACCTGTGACACTAGTGGTCGTGGGGTTCCAGACTGTATAGCCACTCGGCCACACCGGCCGGCCACTCCCCCAGTCTGCATAGTTGTAGTTTTCTAGTTTTGTATTACCTTCTCTACAGTATCTTAATTCGTGGTTTGAAGTTCCGCTTAGCTATCAGAATATCCTTTTCAGAGCTTTCCAGTGCTGTTCCTTTGGGTCTCTGTGATATCCGATCACTGCGTTGATGGCAAAGACAATGTCGGGTTGTTATGCTTGAGATAAATATAACAGACTCCCTACTGCTTCTGAATATGGAACATTCTTATAACATTCCACATCTGTCCCATTTATATTTAACTTCACTCCTACTTCCATTGAAATAGTTGTGGCTTTACAATACTTTTTCGCAAACGCCAAATCTTTTCTCTTTCTGATTTCTTTTACATGGCTTCTCTTGGTGGAATGACATGTATCTACTAATTTCCCATTTAAATATGCTGTTTTTACATCCATATAATGAATAAAAAATAGGAGTACGGGTAAGCTACTACAAACAGCATAGTGAACGCATTATTGTGGCCAAGATAGACACATAGCCCACGCCTACTACAGTAGTACAAGTTTATATGCCAACTGGCTCTGCACATGACGAAGAAATTGATGAAATGTATGATGAGATAAAAGAAATTATTCAGGTAGTGAAGGGAGACGAAAATTTAATAGTCATGGGTGACTGGAATTCGAGAGTAGGGAAAGGGAGAGAAGGAAACATAGTGGGTGAATATGGATTGGGGCTAAGAAATGAAAGAGGAAGCCGCCTGGTAGAATTTTGCGCAGAGCATACCTTAATTATAGCTAACACTTGGTTCAAGAATCATGATAGATTGTTGTATACATGGAAGAACCCTGGAGATACTAGAAGATATCAGATAGATTATATAATGGTAAGACAGAGATTTAGGAACCAGGTTTTAAATTGTAAGACATTTCCAGGGGCAGATGTGGACTCTGACCACAATCTATTGGTTATGAACTGTAGATTAAAACTGAAGAAACTGCAAAGAGGTGGAAATTCAAGGAGATGGGACGTGGATAAACTGAAAGAACCAGAGGTTGTACAGGTTTCAAGGAGAGCATAAGTGAACAATTGACAGGAATGGGGGAAAAAATACAGTAGAAGAAGAATGGGTAGCTTTGAGGGATGAAATAGTGAAGGCAGCAGAGGATGAAATAGGTAAAAAGACGAGGGCTAGTAGATACCCTTGGGTAACAGAAGAAATATTGAATTTAATTGATGAAAGGAGAAAATATAAAAATGCAGTAAATAAAGCAGGCAAAAAGGAATACAAACATCTCAAAAATGAGATCGACAGGAAGTGCAAAATGGCTAAGCATGGATGGCTAGAGGACAAATGTAAATATATAGAAACTTATCTCACTAGTGGTAAGATAGATACTGCCTACAGGAAAGTTAAAGAGACCTTTGGCGAAAGGAGAACCACTTGCATGAATATCAAGAGCTTTGATGGAAACCCAGTTCTAAGCAAAGAAGGGACAGCAGAAAGGTGGAAGGAGTATATAGAGGGTCTATACAAGGGCAATGTACTTGAAGACAATATTAAGGAAATGGAACTGGATGTAGATGAACATGAAATGGGAGATATGATCCTGCATGAAGAGTTTGACAGAGCACTGAAAGACCTGAGTCGAAACAAGGCCCCGGGATTAGACAACATTCCATTAGAAATATTGACAGCCTTGGGAGAGCCAGTCCTGACAAAACTCTACCATTTGGTGAGCAAGATGTATGAGACAGGCGAAATACCGTCAGATTTCAAGAAGAATATAATAATTCCAATCCCAAAGAAAGCAGGTGTTGACAGATGAGAAAATTACCGAACTATCAGTTTAATAAGTCACAGCTGCAAAATACTAGCGCGAATTCTTTACAGACAAATGAAAAAACTGATATAAGCCGACCTCGGGGAAGATCAGTTTGGATTCCGTAGAAATGTTGAAACACGTGACGCAATACTGACCCTATGACTTATCTTAGAAGAAACATTAAGGACAGGCAAACCTACGTTTCTAGCATTTGTAGACTTAGAGCAAGCTTTTGACAATGTTGATTGGAATACTCTGTTTCAAATTCTAAAGCTGGCAGAGGTAAAATACAGGGAGCCAAAGGCTATTTACAATTTGTACAGAAACCAGATGGCAGTTATAAGAGTCGAGGGGCATGAAAGGGAAGCAGTGGTTGGGAAGGGAGTGAGACAGGGTTGTAGTCTCTCCCCGATGCTATCCAATCTGTATATTGAGCAAGCAGTAAAGGAAACAAAAGAAAAGTTCAGAGTAGGTATTAAAATCCATGGAGAAGAAATAAAAACTTTGAGGTTCGCCAATGACATTGTAATTCTGTCAGAGACAGCAAAGGACTGGGAAGAGCAGTTGAACGGAATGGACAGTGTCTTGAAAGGAGGGTATAAAATGAACATCAACAAAAGCAAAATAAGGATAATGGAATTTAGTCGAATAAAGTCGGGGGATGCTGTGGGAATTAGATTAGGAAATGAGACACTTAAAGTGGTAAAGGAGTTTTGCTATTTGGGCAGCGAAATAACTGATGATGCTCGAAGTAGAGACATATAAAATGTAGACTGGCAATGACAAGGAAAGCGTTTCTGAAGAAAAGAAATTTGCTAACATCGAGTATAAATTTAAGTGTCAGGAAGTCATTTCTGAAAGTATTTGTATGGAGTGTAGCCATGTATGGAAGTGAGACGTGGACGATAAATAGTTTGGACAAGAAGAGAATAGAAGCTTTCGAAATGTGGTGTTACAGAAGAATGCTGAAGATTAGATGGGTAGATTACATAATTAATGAGGAGGTATTGAACAGAATTTTGGAGAAGGGGAGCTTGTGGCACAACTTGACTAGAAGAAGGGATCGGTTGGTAGGACATGCTCTGAGACATCGAGGGATTAACAATTTAGTATTGGAGGGCAGCGTGGAGGGTAAAAATCGAAGAGGGAGACCAAGAGATGAATACACTAAGCAGATTCAGAAGGATGTAGGCTGCAGTAGGTACTGGGAGATGAAGAAGCTCGCACAGGATAGAGTAGCATGGAGAGCTGCATCAAATCAGTCTCAGGACTGAAGACCACAACAACAACAATGATGAATTGTTAAATTTCGTTTTTCTGCCAAGGCTAAAAGATATCTCAATGATGCATCCTTGACTACAGGTGAAAAGTTTCTTTGTAATTTGCCCCTTGTTTTTTGCGAATATCCTTTTATTACAAATCGTGCTTTATATCTTGGTGATGAATTTTTGGGGCTCTTCAAGGTGAATACCCATCTTGTCTATAGTGGTTTCTTATCTGCTGGTATATTTACCCATTCAATGGTTTCGTTCTGAGATGAAGATTCCAATTCCCTCTCTATCACTTCTTTTCATTCGTGAGAGTTTGGGCCGTTCATTGCTTCTTCTGCTGTTGCTGGCTCATCACGAAACGACTGGGTTGCACACATCTCAAAATCCGGATATTCTTTCACTTTTGGTGTACGAGAAGAACGCTTTACATTCTTCTCTTCATTTTGTTTGCCCCCAAACTCATTGTCATTTCCATTTGCCTTTGACTGCCCTCTTCCTGTTCTTCACTTTCTCTTTCTTCACTTAAGATTTCACTCTCAGAAGTAGGTGCAGTTAACTTAGTAGTCTTGTCCTCTTCAGAGTCCTTTTCTATTTTCAGAGATTACCACATCTCTGCTTGCAAATATCCTTTTATTCAATGAATCCATTAATCGGTAGCCCTTTGAATTCTCACCATGGCCTACAAAAACATATTTTTTAGCTTTTGGGTCCCATTTTCCTTTTAGCTGTTTTGGAATGTGTACCATTGTATCACTCTCAAAAACCCTAAATTGCTTAGGTCAGGTTTCCTTCCTACCCAGGTTTCATAGGGAGCAGTGTACCTTAATGATTTTGTAGGTGATCTGTTGTTCAAAAATACAGCCATTGTTACTGCATCTGCCCAAAAATCTTTTGATGATCCAGCATCAGTTATCATGCTCCTTGCCTTTTCGGTAATGGTCCTACTAGCCCTCTCAGCAACCCAATTTTGAGGTGGGTTGTACCTTATGGTAGTTTGATGCTGGATTCCCGTTTTTGCTAGGATTGTCTTCAATTTCTGGTTAACATATTCTCTCCTATTATCAGACCTGATGATCTTAATCTTGTTTCCTGTCCACCTTTCGACCATATTACTATATTGCTCAAAATTGTTACTCACTTGGTCTTTGGAACTAAGAAAATTAACATGAGTAGATCGTGAATAATCATCAATAAATGTAAGAAAATAATAACTCCGACTTATGGATTCACACTCCATCGGGCCACATACATCTGTATGGATTAACTGTAAGACCTCTGTAGGTTTAGTTTTACTAGTCATAAAAGCTAGTTTCGCTTGCTTTCCTTTTATGCATATCTCACAAGGGTCCTTGGATACACCATAATTCTGTATCGCCCTTACCATATCTCTTATTAAAGACATACTCTTTCTATTTAGGTGTCCAAGTCTGCAGTGCCATGAAAAACCTTCCGCTGAGTATACTGAATGATTTACTGTTTACTGCCAATGGTATCCAAATTTAAAATACCCCTTTTGTTACTTGCTGTAGTTATAGCTTCATCATCTTTATTGATTACTTATGCTCCGTGCGTGTCAAAAATGACTGTATTTCGCTTCTTGACAATTTCCCCTACAGACAGTAGCTTAGTTGCAACATTTTTTTCATGTAATGAACAACATGTGCTGTAACCGTATAGGTATCCAACTTAAAAATACCCCTTTTTGTTACTTGCTGTAGTTATAACTTCACCATCTTTGTTGATTACTCTTGCTCTGTTCATGTCAAAAATAAATGTATTTCCCTTCTTGACAATTTCCCCTATAGACAGTAGGTTAATCGCAACTTTTTTACATAATGAACATCATGTGCTGTAACTATATTGGGTTCATCATTTACACTTACATGTAGGCCTGGTTTCCCAGCCCAGTGACATTGGAGCTTGCTGCCATCAACAGCAGATATTCCCATATGGGTTTCATCTTTAACATCATAAAGAAGAGATTTGTGTTTAACAATATGTACAGATGCACCTGAGTCTAAAACCCAGTCCACTTGATGGTTACCCACATCTTCAAAAGAATAAAAACATGAGAGTGCATTACCTTTATTATTGGTCCCTCTCTCTGGGCTATCAGCGACATACCTCTTCTGCTGCATGTCTGACTTTGGGTTTACTTTTTCTCTGCACTGAGATGCAATATGCCCCTTCTTCTGACATCTATTACACCTCACTTCCTTTTGTTTTTTGAGTAAAGAACACATGCAGTTTTCTTCTCCAATACATGACAGCTTGAAGTACTCTTACGTCTTGTACGATTTTCGCTTTAACACTGTCGCCCATGACTGGTATACCTGAGCCTTCCAGCCCCATAGTCATATGTGCATACCTTGCGCGCAGTCATGCCAACAGTAGTGTACCTGTTCACTCGTCAGCGATCTCTAACCCAATGTTCCTCAGTCAGTTTGACATGACTATTATTTTGTTGACATATTCGTCTACACTCTTGCATTTGTCCAGCTGAGTGGTAATTAACTCATTTTATAATCCCACTTTCCTTGTAAGACCTCCATCCTCAAATGCACTTCGTAATTTGTCCCAGTCTTCTTTCGCTGTCGCAGCTCTTTCAACGTGAACATAATTCACTGGGTCAACTACTAATATCAACTTTGATTTTGCTCTCCTATCCTTACTTAAATAATTATGATGTGTGGATTTCATTGTTCCACCACCACATCCCATAGGTTGTCCAAACATACATACGCTTCTAATGCAAATTTCCACAGTGCGTAGTTTTCGTGGCCCATAAGTCTTTCAGACCTGCAGAGCTTGTGCTGCTCTCATTTTAATGGCTAATTAAGCAGAACTTCTTAGTAATAAGTGGACGAAGCGTAGACATGCTGGTGGGTGCTGATTTTCTTAGTAAACATGAAGGATGGGTAAATTTCGGGACAAATGATGTAGTGGCTAGAATTAATGGTAACCTTATAACAATGCCCTTCATAGGTAAGAGACCATGTGACGATACAGAACTGAATGACTTTCCAATCCGTATTTGCAGGACCACAAAACTGATGGAAGGCTACAATGAGTACAGTGGAGGTCAAGAAGTGGATCCGTCTGAGTTGGATAGCGTCAGAGACGAAAACAACCTCAGAGGTCTTTGCAATCTTGCAATCCAACGTGGGAACGAATCCACTAGTGGTTCCCCTACTAGTGAATGTCGGATGTCGAAGTATGTATGCTTATGTATAAGACAGCTAGAACATTCGCGACTACATAATAAATTTCCAGATATAGAGTAAAGCTTATAGTTCATTTTGTTTTGTTTATTTAATTAGAGAGTTTAGTGTTACTTAATTTGATGACGTCAGTGAGCCTAGAGAAGTGGTTGGTGTTTGCTAGATTTTGGCGCGAGCCGCGCCCTAGAAGTGAGTTCTCATTGGTCGTAAGTGCTGACAGCCAATGAGAAGCGAGACGGTTGGCCGCCTAGCGAGGAGATAGTTTGGAGTGTGGGAGAGTGAGAAGGGAGTCGCGAGCTAGCTTTGATTGGAGGCGGTTATGCTGGATGTGACTTTTCGCATTATGTGTAAGGTGAAGTCTTGGGATGACTTCCGCGTTATGGTACAGTGTTAATGGTATCTGCTAGTGACCAGAAACTGTTTGTGAAAACTTTAGAGTGTTGTGATAATTCGTTCCGACGAAAATCGCGAGTGAACTTTGAATTATAATAGTAAATGTACTGAGTATATTCTTACTGAGTATTTTATGGCGAGCATAAACTTTTACTAAAGACGACCACTGAATATCGTGTGCAGAAGTAATTGGCCGATCATTGACTATGTTACAAGTAATTGGTTTCGGAATTTGGGAAGGTAAAAAGTTCTGGCTGTTTTAGGGATGGTGATAACTGTGAGCAGAAACTTTAGTAATTTTCGTAAATGTGGGCTGACGATCTTGCTTAACGGCAATAAATATCTATTGAAAGTTTAAATTTGAACTTCATGTTTAAAGTACGAGTGACATCCCCTTTCCGAATCATTTCTTTAAAGTACATAGAAAATTTTCAGCAAATTTTACTTATAGCGGCCTCCGGCGTGTAGCTATGAAGTTACAGTTTCCTCAACACTGCTTTTCTGTGATCTCGTAAGTACTTGCAGTCAGGAGTTTAAATGCGAAGATCTACCGCTGTAAAGAGGTAGGTGAACAAAAATTAAAAAGGAAATTGGATTGCGGCAGCAACGTATAATCCGTCGCAATTGGTGCATCGAACGCACGCACGAAAAAAAAAAAAAAAAGGAAACCGTCGCAATGAGATAATATTTTAGAAAATGCATAGGCCTACCTCCGGTTCTTCCGGGAGCTGCTTCTTGATTTGGAGTCAGACATTTTGCCTTGCTATCTGTCTTTCTCCTCCGCTTGCATTTGTTCCCATCATCTATTAAGACAGGCAGAGCAACAAGTTCATTCACCTCTGAATGGCTTTCTGAATCGTCTGATGCTGGTTCCAGACTGTCTTTTGCAGGTTTGTCTGTCAGCTCTGATGTTCCTATTGCCTCATCAGTCTCAGTGGCAGGATTAAATGGATGTATCCCAGTCTTCCTTTAAGCTGATATGATGGTCTCAGGACTGAAAGCACTATAGTAAGCAGGTTTCAACAATTTGTGGAAATCAGATTTGTTGAGTCTGAAACCTGGATTCTTGACCATGTAGCTGTTTAAAGATTTTCCCCATGATCTTTTAAGGTGCCTATATACCCCCACATCCAATGGTTGCAGAATGTGAGTAATGTGAGAAGGGAATTTCAATAGAAAGATCTGTTTCTTCTTGGCCAGGTCAATGACCTCCTCTGAAATATGGTATCCATGGGAATCCATTACTCTCGTGCAGGAGGTATGCATTGAATGCCATGATTGAACCATTCCAGAAAAAGTTCTCCATTCATCCACCCTTTTGGTGATAGTTTCAAAATGGTGCCAGGAATTACATTTTTCAGATGATCTTCTGACATTCGAACACCCTTAAATATCACCATAGGTGGTATCCAGTGACCACTAGCATTGAAACAAGCAGGCAATGTGTGATTTTCACCTCGATCAGCAAACGTTCTGCTATATACATACTTTTTGCCAACTGCTGTAACGATCTTGGATGCTTTCACCACATAAGAGAGCCCTGTCTCATCTCAATTCCAAACTAGATCTGGACGATCTTGAACTCCTAGATCTGTGACTAATGATGATTCTAATTTTTGATAAAAGTCAGTAATTATTGACCTATTTCCCATAGAAGAGTCGGCCAGGGTGGCCGAGCCGTTCTAGGCGCTACAGTCTGGAACCGTGCGACCACTGCGGTCGCACGTTCGAATCCTGCCTCGGGCATGGATGTATGTGATGTTAGGTTTAAGTAGTTCTAAGTTCTAGGGGACTGATGACCACAGAAGTTTAGTCCCATAGTGCTCAGAGCCATTTTTGAACCCATAGAAGACCTATAAGCAGCAATGTTTTCAGGCACTTTTAAGGTAAGCCCACAATGTGTTTTAAAAACTTTCCCCCGCCAGTCACCTGCAGCTTGTTCATCTTCATTGAAGGGATGTTTCCTACCAGTTGCTGTAGCTAGCTTAAATGCCCGTTTTCGAATCTGAACTACAGTCAATCTGAATCCTAATTCCTGCATGGAAAGTATGTAATTGCATATTCTTTGTACCATTTGTACAGGTAAAGCAAACAGTTTCTCTAATTTAGGTAGGCCTACACATTCACCTCCCCCCATGAACCATGGACCTTGCCGTTGGTGGGGAGGCTTGCGTGCCTCAGCGATACAGATGGCCGTACCGTAGGTGCAACCAAAACGGAGGGGTATCTCTTGAGAGGCCAGACAAACATGTGGTTCCTGAAGAGGGGCTGCAGCCTTTTCAGTAGTTGCAGTGGCAACAGTCTGGATGACTGACTGATCTGGCCTTGTAACATTAACCAAAACGGCCTTGCTGTGCTGGTACTGCGAACGGCTGAAAGCAAGGGGAAACTACAGCCGTAATTTTTCCCGAGGACATGCAGCTCTACTGTATGATTAAATGATGATGGCGTCCTCTTGGGTAAAATATTCCGGAGGTAAAACAGTCCCCCATTCGGATCTCCGGGCGGGGACTACTCAGGAGGACGTCGTTATCAGGAGAAAGAAAACTGGCGTTCTACGGATCGGAGCGTGGAATGTCAGATCCCTTAATCGGGCAGGTAGGTTAGAAAATTTAAAAAGGGAAATGGATAGGTTAAAGTTAGATATAGTGGGAATTAGTGAAGTTCGGTGGCAGGAGGAACAAGACTTTTGGTCAGGTGATTACAGGGTTATAAATACAAAATCAAATAGGGGTAACGCAGGAGTAGGTTTAATAATGAATAAAAAAATAGGAGTGCAGGTTACCTACTACAAGCAGCATAGTGAACGCATTATTGTGGCCAAGATAGACACAAAGCCCATGCCTACTACAGTAGTACAAGTTTATATGCCAACTACCTCTGCAGATGATGAAGAAATAGATGAAATGTATGACGAGATAAAAGAAATTATTCAGGTAGTGAAAGGAGACGAAAATTTAATAGTCATGGGTGACTGGAATTCGTCAGTAGGAAAAGGGAGAGAAGGAAACATAGTAGGTGAATATGGATTGGGGGGAAGGAATGAAAGAGGAAGCCGCCTTGTAGAATTTTGCACAGAGCATAACTTAATCATAGCCAACACTTGGTTCAAGAATCATAAAAGAAGGTTGTATACCTGGAAGAATCCTGGAGATACTAAAAGGTATCAGACAGATTATATAATGGTAAGACAGAGATTTAGGAACCAGGTTTTAAATTGTAAGACATTTCCTGGGGCATATGTGGATTCTGACCACAATCTATTGGTTATGAACTGTAGATTGAAACTGAAGAAACTGCAAAAAGGTGGGAATTTAAGGAGATGGGACCTGGATAAACTGAAAGAACCAGAGGTTGTAGAGAGTTTCAGGGAGAGCATAAGGGAACAATTGACAGGAATGGGGGAAAGAAATACAGTAGAAGAGGAATGGGTAGCTCTGAGGCATGAAGTAGTGAAGGCAGCAGAGGATCAAGTAGGTAAAAAGACGAGGGCTAATAAAACTCCTTGGGTAACAGAAGAAATATTGAATTTAATTGATGAAAGGAGAAAATATAAAAATGCAGTAAATGAAGCAGGCAAAAAGGAATACAAACGACTCAAAAATGAGATCGTCAGGAAGTGCAAAATGGCTAAGTAGGGATGGCTAGAGGACAAATGTAAGGATGTAGTGGCTTATCTCACTAGGGGTAAGATAGATACTGCCTACAGGAAAATTAAAGAGACCTTTGGAGAGAAGAGAACCACTTGTATGAATATCAAGAGCTCAGATGGCAACCCAATTCTAAGCAAATAAGGGAAGGCAGAAAGGTGGAAGGAGTATATAGAGGGTTTATACAAGGGCGATGTACTTGAGGACAATATTATGGAAATGGAAGAGGATGTAGATGAAGACAAAATGGGAGATAAGATACTGCGTGAAGAGTTTGACAGAGCACTGAAAGACCTGAGTCGAAACAAGGCCCCGGGAGTAGACAACATTCCATTTGAACTACTGATGGCCTCGGGAGAGCCAGTCATGACAAAACTCTACCATCTGGTGAGCACGATGTATGAGAAAGGCGAAATACCCTCAGACTTCAAGAAGAATATCATAATTCCAATCCCAAAGAAAGCAGGTGTTGACAGATGAGAAAATTACCGAACTATCAGTTTAATAAGTCACAGCTGTAAAATACTAACACGAATTCTTTACAGACGAATGGAACAACTGGTAGAAGCCGACCTCGGGGAAGATCAGTTTGGATTCCGTAGAAATGTTGGAACACGTGAGGCAATACTGACCTTACGACTTATCTTAGAAGAAAGATTAAGAAAAGGCAAACCTACGTTTCTAGCATTTGTAGACTTACAGAAAGCTTTTGACAATGTTAACTGGAATACTCTCTTTCAAATTCTGAAGGTGGCAGGGGTAAAATACAGGGAGCGAAAGGCCATTTACAGTTTGTACAGAAACCAGATGGCAGTTATAAGAGTCGAGGGGCATGAAAGGGAAGCAGTGGTTGGGAAAGGAGTAAGACAGGGTTGTAGCCTCTCCCCGATGTTATTCAATCTGTATATTGAGCAAGCAGTAAAGGAACAAAAGAAAAATTCGGAGTAGGTATTAAAATTCATGGAGAAGAAGTAAAAACTTTGAGGTTCGCCGATGACATTGTAATTCTGTCAGAGACAGCAAAGGACTGGGAAGAGCAGTTGAACGGAATGGACAGTATCTTGAAAGGAGGATATAAGATGAACATCAACAAAAGTAAAACGAGGATAATGGAATGTAGTCAAATTAAGTCGGGTGATGCTGAGGGAATTAGATTAGGAAATGAGACACTTAAAGTAGTAAAGGAGTTTTGCTATTTAGGGAGTAAAATAACCGATGATGGTCGAAGTAGAGAGGATATAAAATGTAGTCTGGCAATGGCAAGGAAAGCGTTTCTGAAGAAAAGGAATTTGTTAACATCGAGTATAGATTTAAGTGTCAGGAAGTCGTTTCTGAAAGTATTTGTATGGAGTGTAGCCATGTATGGAAGTGAAACATGGACGATAACTAGTTTGGACAAGAAGAGAATAGAAGCTTTCGAAATGTGGTGCTACAGAAGAATGCTGAAGATAAGGTGGGTAGATCATGTAACTAATGAGGAGGTATTGAATAGGATTGGGGAGAAGAGAAGTTTGTGGCACAACTTGACCAGAAGAAGGGATCGGTTGGTAGGACATGTTCCGAGGCATCGAAGGATCACAAATTTAGCATTAGAGGGCAGTGTGGAGGGTAAAAATCGTAGAGGGAGACCAAGAGATGAATACACTAAGCAGATTCAGAAGGATGTAGGTTGCAGTAGATACTGGGAGATGAAGAAGCTTGCACAGGATAGAGTAGCATGGAGAGCTGCATCAAACCAGTCTCAGGACTGAAGACCACAACAACAACAATACACATTCACTTTCAGTCCTGCTAATAAAGTCTTTCAGGGTAGACCATGGCACTTCACAATGCTTTGATGCCTTGTAAATTGAGTACTTCTCCTCTTTTACCAACCTTGCTGCTGCAATAATATTTGGGATGGAGTTTTTGCGATATTTTGGAGGCATCTAGCACGCAGAAGAAAAAAAACTGGTTAAGTTCGTGATAGCTTAGTTAAATCGTTATATGTAAATTTAATATATTACCTGGTTTAAAATGAATTGCTCTATCTATACCAAGGGCATGCTACCACAAATAATTAAATATCCGCTTTTAAATACGTTTATTAGCCAGTATTTGCGAAGACTGTCTAGGGTGGCGTAAGATGGCAGTTAAAAAGCTAAGATTTTTACTAGCGCAGCTAAAGCTATTACGTCTGAACTAACGATTTCAAAAACACAAACCTTAATCAGAAAAATTTATTTATATCACATAAACAACTATGCAAAATAAAAAATATTATCTTGTTAATATGAAGAGTAATCAGCACTTTAAAAACACATGGGATTCTGCAGCGCGAATGCGAAAGACAACTACCCCCAACGGAATAAAACAACTCACTGTGCTGCCAAGACCACTCGTAGCGTGGCGTGAAATGCCGCTGCAGTTAGGGGACATGCGCTGCTATTTGTGGGTCAGCGACTGCACTTCTAGTGTGGTTGATAAATGTGTGAAGAGGAATCCACAAAGTATCACGAAAGAAGCAATGCCACGAACTTACCAAGGTTTACCCTACTTACTCCAAATGCCTCGCTGGACCCATAACCTATTAGAGTCGACACAGTTGAATAAATGATAGTGAGTAAAAGACATTTAGTGCCAGTAACTATATTTGCACTTCCAGGTAAAGGACATCGAACACAACAACTAAGGAACATTATTTTTACACATATAAAAGTCAGAGCGTACAATAGCACCAGAGAGCTCTATTATATTCCACATGATGCACTTTGCCGTCTTGCACAAAATATATTGTTCACATAATGTCAGCATCGTTAAATATCTGTATGAAAGAAGGCTAGAAATACGCTCTTCAGTTTTTTAATCATGTGTCACCATTTTGTTTTGGGCAGTTGTAACATACAGACATATGCTTGGACCCATTGAACCAGCACAGTTAAAAATGTGTATTTTAAACATCCATTAAAAGTATTATAAAAAGATATTATAAAAGGAATATTTGTTCGCACTGTTACAAGTTCAAATCCTGTCTGTTAATCACTTCACTCGCCGCTGAGATCTTGCATCAAAAGGTTCGGTGCAGACAAGAATAATTCACATAGTATATGGAAGAGAGTTTCTCCATCGACATTGTCACAATCAACGCTAAACACAATGGAATTAATGTGGAGGTAATGACTCAGACTTGATAGGCACCCATTGAATTTGGTTTACTTATACTTAAAATATTGTGTTTCATGCGACAATTTCATTGGTTGCGGTGATTATTTGGTACTGCACACTACTGGAAGCAGCAGTATGTAATGCAAATTACATTTATTGACCCTGAATGTAATGATATTAAAGGTCTGTTGATATTTGTATCAGTTAAAAGTTCACCCAAGCTTGTGCACATTTCATAAATTACCTTAAATTTTTTTTCAACTTATCTTTACAATCAGTTTTTTCAATTGGTCAAGCAATTATCAATCCATCTCCATTTCCACATGACAGACATACATTAATCCTTGTTCCAAAGATCGTGAATAGAGCATTTTGTAATGATGTAGAATGTGTCACTTTAACATAAGTTTTCCTTACACAAATTAAACAATTAATTTTTTTTACAGTTGCTATTTCATATCTAAGAATTCATCTACTGAGTAGAAGGAGTTGTCATTCAGAAATTCTCTTAATTTGCATTTAAATGTTGGTTAGCTACCTGTTGACTTTTAATACTATTTGGCAAATGACCAAAGATTTTTGTTGCAGCATAATTCACCCCTTTCTGTGCCAAAGTGAGATTTAATCCAGAATAGTGAAGATCATCCTTTCTTCTAGTGTTGTAGTTATGCACTATGCTGTTATTTTTGAACTGGGATGTGTTATTAATTACAAATTTCGTAAGTGAATGTCTGTATTGCGAAGGTATTGTGAATATCCCGAGTTTCTTAAATAAATGTCTGCAAGGTGATCTTGGGTGAGCTCCTGCCATTATTCTGATTACACACTGTTGTGCAATGAATACTTTCTCTCTTAATGACGAATTGTCCCAAAATATGATGCCATATGAAAGCAGTGAATGGAAATAGGCATAGTAGGCTAATTTACTGATTTGTTTATCACCAAAATTTGCAATAACCCTAACAGCATAAGTAGCTGAACCTAACTGTTTCAGCAGATCATCAGTGTGTATCTTCCAATTCAATTTTTCACCAATGCACACACCCAGAAATTTTGAGTATTCTGCCTTAGCAACAGACATCTGTTTATAGTCTATATTTACCAATGGTCTTATGGCATTTACTATACAGAATTGTATAAAGTGTGTTTTCTGAAAATTTAATGAGAGGCCATTTGCAGAGAAGCACTTAATACTTTTCTGAAAGACATTATTTGCAATCTCCTCAGCTGATTGTTGCTTGTTGTGTGTGATTACTATACTTGTGTCATCAGCAAATAGAACTAGCTTTGCATCTTCATGAAATATAGAGTGGCAAGTCGTTAATATACATTAAGATCAATGAGGGACCCAAGACTGAACCCAGTGGGACACCATTCTTGATACCTCCCCAGTTAGAGGATTCTGTTGGTTTTTGCAGACTATCTGTACTGTTAATTTTACCCTTCTGCATTTTTCCAGTTAAGTATGAATTAAACCATTTGTGCATTGTCCCACTCATGCCACAATACTTAAGCTTATCTAGAAGAATTTCATTATTCACACAATCAAAAGCCTTTGAGAGATCACAAAATATCCCAATGAGCCATGTTCGGTTATTCAATGCATTTAATATTTGATCAGCGAAACCATAAACAGCATTTTCTGTTGAAAAACCTTTCTGAAAACCAAATTGACATTTTGTTAGTACAGCTGAGTCCCACTAATCCGAACCCTGGTTATCTGAATGTTCAGTTATTTCAAACATGAAAAATCTTAATCTAAGTATGCAAAACTGTGCGGTAAACTGCTGTACATACACAGTATTTTAATTCACACAATACAGTAAACATGTATTAGAAAAAATGGTAAGAAAACATTAGGTTTAAATAATGCATAACCATGAAAGAAAAGCCGTCAAACTTACTAAAATACAGAGGACATTTTATCCCTACTTTTTAGATGACAGAAACTCAGTCATTGTTTTTTGGCATAATGAAGACAGTCTGTTATATGACACATAGTTGCGCCATCATCTCATAAACAACAAATGAGCAGAATAAGATTTTCACTCTGCAGCAGAGTGTGCGCTGATATGAAGGTTCCCGAGTTCGAGTCTCGGTCGGGCACACAGTTTTAATCTGCCAGGAAGTTTCATATCAACGCACACTCCGCTGCAGAGTGAAAATCTCATTCTGGAAACATCCCTCAGGCTGTGGCTAAGCCATGTCTCCGCAATATCCTTTCTTTCAGGAGTGCTAGTTCTGGAAGGTACGCAGGAGAGCTTCTGTAAAGTTTGGAAGGTAGGAGACGAGGTACTGGCAGAAGTAAAGCTGTGAGTACCAGGCGTGAGTCGTGCTTCGGTAGCTCAGTTGGTAGAGCACTTGCCCACGGAAGGCAAAGGTCCCGAGTTCGAGTCTCGGTCGGGCACACAGTTTTAATCTGCCAGGAAGTTTCAACAAATGAGCAGGTTTAGCAGTTGCTCAAAATAACGTAACACGAGGTCAAGGGCTTCTGCTGCGACACTGTGTGACACCAGCTCTCCTTTGTCGCTTTCAGGCTCATTGTCACTCTTGTCACAGCAGTCCACTTCTTCCTGGTCTTGAGTCACAGCAGCAACTAAATCAGTGTCAGTAAGGTTCTCCACACACACTCCATTCACTGCAATCCACTCATCTACATCTCCTCCACTAGCTTCTTCACATCCAGGGGTTGTATCATTTGTAGTAGATTTTCCTCTTTATTTTCAACTAGGTTGTCTTGAAGTTCAAGAGATGTCCAGAGTTTTCTCCAAGATTTTCTCAGAGTATTTTCTGAAATATTCTGCCATGCCTCAGTGCCCCAATAAAGAAAAACCTTCACATTGGTATTATTTATTTTGTCCACTAAATGAATCCTATCATCTTGGATCAGCATTCTTAAAAATTGTTTTCGGTAAATCAGTTTTAATGTTTGCAGTATGCTCTGGTCCATCGGCTGTAGAAGTGGTGTATCATTCGGCAGCAAAAACTTCGCCACAATTTCTCCATCAGATAATTCCTCAGTGCTGGGATGAGATGGCCCTTTATCAATGAAAAGGATTGCACTGGAAGACAAATGATTTTTCCTTAGAAAACCGCCGAACAGAGGGAACAAACTGACTGAAACCGTTCTTTGAACAGCTTACCATTCATCCATACTTCTCTCTGGTTGCGATAATATATGGGCAGGGATTTCATGTTGCACTTTTTAAAAGCTCTGGGCCTAGCAGATTTACTGATCAGCATTAAAGGCAGCAGTGCGATTACCAGCAGTGTTCCTGCATGCTAATTAAGTCACATGAACTTTGCACATTTTATAACTAAGGGCATGTTCTGCTTTTGATGCTAGGCTTTTTGTTGGCAATGACCTCAAATTAAGGCCAGTCTCGCGTTATAAATTTGTTGGGGAGAATACTTTCCCTCTCTTATAATTTTTTCAAACTCACCGAAGTATTCCTTCGCTGCATCACGGTCAGAAGAAAGCTTCTCTCCAGTAATTGTTAGCTGATGGATTCCATGACATTTTTTGAATCTGTCCAACCAACCCATACTTGCACTAAAAGACTCATCACCATTAATTAACCTCTTCTGGTAAACAGCGTTCTCCTGAACCAGTGCTCCACTCGAAGTTCCCCTTTCTCTTTCCTAGGTAAACTGAAGGAAAACAGCTTCATTCACTTGTTTGTACTGGGACTGTTTCAAATTCTGCAAAATTTCGAGTGTTTTTCCTGAAGACGTTGCACAGTACTTTTCAAGCTTCACTCGGTTCTTCTTCCAATCAAAAATGGCTGCTTTAGCAACACCCAGTAACGTTGCCAGCTTAGATACATTTTCACCATTGTCTATCCGCTCCAAATCATTCATTTTTTCTCTGAGAGTTAACGATGTATGTTTCCGTTTACTCATGACGAAAACACTTAAACCAGTACATCTGAACGAATGCAGTACAACTGTTACACGTGCCAGCGATCGATAACTAACATAACCAAGCGCTTTGCGAGCCAACTGGAAGTTCACTGACCGCAAATACTATAAAGGGCTCAACAATGCACAACAACAAGGGCACGGAGTTCCCACACTTGTTCCCATTTGTTATCATTGTGTACCTCCTTATCTACTTGGTATACTTCATTCTATAAACTCGTCACCGTAATTCCGGCTAATCCGAACAAATCGGTAATCCGAACAAGGTCTGGTCCTAATTAGTTCGGATTAACGGAACTCTACTGTACTTCATTTTTTCAAACATGTGAGTCTACTCTTGAATACATTACTTTAGCAAGAAATTTGGTTTGGATAAAACTGTCAGAAGTGAGACTCAGTTGTAGTTGTTAGCATCAGATCTATCCCCTTTCTTATGCAATGGTTTAACAATAGCGTATTTCAGTCTACATGGAAAAAGGCCCTGTTTCAGTGAGCTACTACATATGTGTCTGAGAATGTGTAATAGCCACTATTCACTTTTTGTGATAACAAAGATGGTGGTGGATCCAACCGAAACAAGTGGTTACCCTGCACAAAAGAATACATCGATACAAAACTTCCTTTCGTTAGGAACAAGTATAGAGTCTCCTCAAATGAAAGCAGAACAAAAAACGTGAGAGCAGACGTTCGCTGATGAAGTCGCTACGACATCAAAAATTATTAAAGTATTTGGACTGACAGTAAGATTCTATAGGCATTCTAACGGCGATATTGTAAATGAGAACATTTGCCACCACTGGTTTATTATGTGTTCTCCACTGGCATACCTACAAACGTTGTTAATTTATATGCGTTCTGTATGTGTAATAAATAGTTTGAGAAAGCTAGTTACGTCACAAAGCTAAAACGGGGTTTCCCCCTATGCCAAGAACTGACGTGTGTAGCACAGTCTAACATAACAGTCGCGACACTCACTGCTGTAAAAGTTGCCGTTTGACAGATGGAGCAACACTAGCGCTCCAAGCGGCAGGTAAGGTGAACGTCAGACGCGTTGTAAGCATGATGTTTGTTTACATCCATTTCTTACGTAATTTCCGAATTATTCGAGTTATTTTCTTGCCTCCAAGAGTTTGTTTATTATCGGAAGGCATATATGCTACTATTAATGATTCTAAAATAAGCGCAAGTATGGACAAAAACCATGAATAGAGTGGCAAGCTACAACACATTCGTGAAGAAACACTTGTGACATTGGACAGAATTGCAGCTTACCACGTTGATATCAAAAGAATATAGATACACAGATTCACATGTAAGAAGCACAGACATGTACCTCTACATGCAAAAGCGATCGACAGCTCGTTTATCGTTCTGTAGGCCTACTGTGTGTGTCGTTGTTGCCTGTTGCCACAAGTACGACCTTAATCTTTATATTATTCAAAGTGGGTAAAGCAACTGCCAAATAGTGGCAGAAATATGCTGAAAACATTATAATGAGCTGATTACATTACATTTCACGAAAATCCAAATATTTGAATAATTTTCAAACAATCTGTCTGTAGGCACTTTCCTTGCCCCGTAATAGTTTAGCTCGATCTGCACATTCTGACACTTCACACGCTTTTGTAAGACATGAATAGCTGCACTTAATCCATGGAGGTAAGAATAGAGCAAAGACCTTGTAAAAAATAATAGAGGGAGACGCCATGACGTCACAGCTGCGAAGCTATGTGAAGCCGAGGGTAGCCATCTCAGTATGACCAAAACATTGCTGCTGTAGTCTTGTGTGCATAGGCTTGTCGCTCGCTTTTGGAAGGATTTTGCGCTATTATGGTGACTTGTGTGGTGTTCGGATGTACGAATCGTTCTGATTGTGATGCGAAATCAAAGGGAATAACATTTCATGTGTAAGTTGTCTCGTTAAGTGTGATTCTACAACTTCATTGTGAACGAACGTAGGAAATACGGAAGCGTCCGATCCCGCCCGTCTGCTTTGACCCATGACGTCACAAATATGGCGGAAACGACCATAAACCACGATTCCAACATGGCGCATATAAAGCCGTTACGTACACATTATGAGGACGAAAATAAATCGAAAAACAAACATACACACGTTCCACAAAAATCCTAATGACACAAACGGGACAAGCGTGGGAAATAGGGGGTTTTTGGGTGGGGGCAAACTAAATATAAACAAATTTAGACACCCACCCCCATACAAAACCACGGAAAACGCCGAAAAAAACCGACATCACAAAACTCCCCAAATACCACTAAACACAATATCATCTGGAATCGGACACTTCCCTTGACTTATATAGCTCAACAGCAGCTCCCGATCCCATAAATTAGGACCTAACACTTCCCTTGACCTATATAGCTCAAAATCATCTCCCGATACAGCCACACATTGTGATCGAACTCTTCCCTCGCCCTGTTATCCTTACAACATCTCCACATACAGCCGTCCCTGGTCCGAGACACCGGAACTTTAAGTAAGCCTCATTTCTTCACAGCATACTGAACACTTCACGACTTCATCCAAAAATTCGAATAGTTGAAGAAATTTTATTACAGACAACCCTCTGTCCCCCATCATAGCCGACAACTGAAAACTGTTGACCCTGTCAGTCATATCCATACCTACCAAAAACATAAAAAAACCAATTTACCAAAATTCACACACGACGGCACACTCGCAAACTAAACCAAAAACATCACCTAACACACCACCAAAGAGCACCACCGATCGCATTAAAACGACACCTACAAACACGCCACTCTCACAAACTAAATTCCGCGCCGTCGTGACGTCACACACCGCAACAGCCTTACGTCATGGGTCAAAGCCGACGGGTGGGATCGGACGCTTCGGTCGCCCCCGAACGTGTGCTACATCTGTACTTGTACTATAGCGTATTTTTCTCCTGTATAATTTTAGATTTCCTAAAAATGAAAGTCAGAAAGCTCTGTGGGAGAATGGCGTGCATCTAAATGGAGCACTATATGTTCTGAACATTTTCGAGAAGAGGACATAGACCGAACTTCCCTCTCAACAGTAAGGCTGCGTGAAAATGCTGTACCATCAGTTTTCCCTACACACCCAAAACATTTCCAAAAGGTATGTTAATTCAAAGAATTAAATTCTTAGTTTTCAAGTTCACGTTTCAGTATAATACGTACGTATCATCGATTATCGAAGTGCTGAGTAACTCACTTTGTCTTCATCGTGTACCAAATTAAAAGCTAACACTACACTAACTGGCGTAAAGTATAGGTCTAAACAGGACACTGTGTAGATTTGCCATTCTATGTACCGTATTTCAGTAAATATTGGTGGTGATGAACAGTGTTTCCCAGTAGTGTAACGTAACTGAAATGTTCCAGTACGTATTACAAACAAGATGTGTTTATGGGGCTTTGGAGAGAGGGTATAGCTAACTTAGTTTTCAGTTGCTATTATTTAGCTCTAACTCTGAAAGTAATTGAATACACATGTGAATTAAATATGATCAGTTATGTGAATATTTAAGGCAGTAGTTTGTGAACATCTCACTTTGTCTGGTCTACTGTGTTGTACAACATTTTTATTGCACTGTCTTTGCTCGGGGGGCAAACTAAATATAAACAAATTTAGACGCCTTGCGTAGCTACAACGTGTAAGTGAAGACAGCCATGCATGAATACCCACCCACCTCCCCAGGGGTCGTAACCCCAGCAACCCATAGAAGATAAAGATTCTTCAGTAGCTGATTAATGTTTTTTGTCTTTTAAAAAAAAAAAAATCTCACGGGATAGAACGAACAGATCAGAAAGATAAATATAATAAACTAAAACAGAAATTGGAGGAAACAGATAATTAAAATAAGTAATAAGCGTTTTTAAATTTTAAAAAAAATCTCACAAGATAGAACGAACAGATCAGAAAAGTAAATAAAATAAGATAAAACAGAACTGGAGACAGCCACACTCAAACCAAACTCTGCGCCGTCATGACGTCACACACGACAACACCCTTACGTCACGGGTCAAAGCTGACGCGTGGGATCGGACGCTTCTGTCGACCCATAATTTGCCCATTGCCAAAGCAGCATTTGTGCTCATTCTTGTGGCTATTAATGCTTCTTGGAAGCTCCCAGTTGGGTATTTCCTGACTGCTGGTATAACTGGCGAGCAAAAAGCTGAGATAGTGAAACAGTGCATTGATCTTGCCAATTAAAGTGGTGTGAAAGTTGTTTCACTCACATGTGATGGTTCAGCTAGCAATTTGTCAATGGCTAGATATTTAGGCTGTAATCTCAATTGTGAAACTTTGAAAAGTACTTTTTCAGTTGAAGGGAATGATCATGAAATGTCATTTTTCCTAAACCCTCCACATATGTTGAAATTTGTGCGCAACGCTTAAGGAGATAAAAAATTTCTTTGAGATGAGCAAGGTGGTGTCATTTCTTGGCACTTCTTGGAATTGTCACATAAATTGCAGGTCAAGGAAGGGCTCCACATAGGCAACAAGATCACTGCTAATCACCTTAATTTTTTTAAAAATAAAATGAAGGTGAAACTGGCTACTCAGCTGCTTAGCAATTCCATGGCAGATGCCATACAGTACTGTTGTGATATGAAACTCCCAGGTTTTGAACAGGCATCTGCAACAGTAAAATTTATACACATTTTCAACTGTCTCTTTGATGTCTGCAATTCCAGAACACTTTTACAAAGTGGTTTCAAGCAGGCATTAAATACAGCAAATTTTAGTGCTGTAGAGAGATTTCTTTTAAAAGCACAGAGATACATCAAGGAACTCGCTGTTGGTCCAAATCCTCAAGCAATGAGAGTTGTTGACTCAAATAGAAAGACAGGGTTTATTGGATTCCTGGTGTGTATATCCAGTGTTTTACACATGTATAAAAAAGTAGTGGGGACACAAACTCCTGCTCCTCTACTGAAGTTTCTACCTCTTTACAAATGTTCTCAGGACCACTTGGAAATGTTCTTTAGTGCCATCCGAAGTCGTGGTGGTTGGAATAACAACCCCACTGCTCGCCAGTTTGTTGCAGCATACAAGAGGCTACTAATTCATAGTGAGATCTGTGGATCAGAAAGAGGGAATTGTATAACTTTGGAAGATATTCCCATTCTTACTTTCAGCAGTTCCAATGTTGAAGATCACATAGATAACACTTCGGAACGGTGGCAGTTACTAAGCAGCACGGAAAATAGTGCAGCGACAACTGACAACGACCACTATTACTTTGCTACTGGAACTTATCTCTCTGAAGTGGCAGTCCATATTTTAGTATATATAGCTGGATTTGTGGTGTGTCACTTAGAAAAAACCTTAAAATGTGAACCATGTTTATCCGTCTTGAGAGGGGATGGTAGCCATGTTGCTTATTCTCTCACTCATAGAAAGAGTAGGGGATGGTTGGTTTTACCATCGAATGATGTTGTTGACATCTGTGTGTGTGTGTGCAGAAAAAGTGTTCAGGTGCTATACTACAGGTAATTCAAAAGTTCCTTTGAAAAATCATTTTCCAAATGTTTGTCTGAGGTGCTTAGTGAATTCATATTCAAGCCAGTGTTTAAGGAGTTAGCAGACCACATGAAAAATCAGCATCCCTTGGACAATCATATGATACTGCTGATTAAAGCAATTGCCACACGATACCTCCTGACACGGCAAAAACATGCAGCCAAGAGAATAGGTGATGCATTGCATGAAAATAAAATCAGGACAACCTATACAAAACTGGTACTCTTTAAAGGTCAGTAACTGATATTTGTACACAGAGGTCTAGTGTGTGAGGCATCTTGTATAAAGCACTCATTATATTGAGGCAAACTGGGAATGTAACCTTATTGTAATTAATAAATGATGCACATTCTTCCTTTTCTGTTATGTCTATGTTGATATAACCAGCTATAAAATGTTTGTGATGTCTGTATCTTAAAACTAATAGTACTAGCATATTCAGTGTATCTATGAAAATTTGTTCTTGGTGTGTGATGGAGTCAGACAATTATAATTTTATGTGTGTGTGTGTAATACCTTTCAAATATATCTTCCTCAAACATACATTTGGAACTACATTATATGTAGTGTTTCCAAGTGATTGATACTCCACCATACCAGTATGCAGTACTAGTTCTGCAATAGCTTGTGATCTGTGTGCTTCCAAATGGGACATACATTTCTTTTTGAAATATTTAGCCATTGTTTGACAGAGTATGCTGTAGTATGTTCTAGCCAGTGTAGTTAATTAAGTTTCCATGAGTGACAACATATTAATGAGAAATAGAATTGCCTCATTTTTGGCACATTGAAATGCATTCCCATCATTGTGTGGTATGTTAAGGTTTTTGCTTGTGTGTCATTACAAATTATATTTTTTTGTGATCTAGTCTGACAGTGGCTTATCCTTCAAAAATGAGAGATAGTAGTGTTCACAGGTGAGCATTATTGATTTTTCACTACTTCATTGGGCACTAAATTTTCTAGCAGCATCTCCCCTAATCCATTGAAATGTAACCCATCTGTTGTACAGAAACTACAGCCCACAACATTTATATCTGTAGTAAGACATTTTATAAATGCTTGCATATTTTCTTATGTTTGTTTGCTTGACTACTTTCCTGGTTTATGCAAGACCACTGTGATAAATCATATGTATGTGGAATGGTAAATAGTATTACATTTGTATCAGTCAGGAGACTGAGACATTTCTTTCATTATCAACAAGCAATGATGTGGACTTTGTTACAATTTCATATAATACTTTTTTTTACATAGAACTGTGTTATTTTTAAATTCCACAATCTTATGAAAAAGTCAGTTAACTGAAAACAGTCACATTGTAATAATTTTTCTGTATACCTGTAACAAGCAATTCAACAAAGTGGATAACAGATCAAGAAAAGCTTTTTTGCTGGAATAAAATTCTGAATATAGTACCTAATATTTATGCTTTATTTCATTCCCAGTCCCCATACTTTTTATGAATGAATAAGGAATATATAGCCTATATTTTTATTAGGACAATTATTTCAAAAGCAAATCCTAGTTTCAATGTTAGTAAAACTTTGTCACTGGCAAGCAATGAAGCTTCTGCTTATTGATTGAGACATTCCACACTTCTCTAACTATGATATAAAGTTTTGCTCCATGATCTGTCTCAATCCCTCATCATTTCATTTTGTGCCACTGTAAATACCTGTCTGCTTGACAAGAAAGGCTTGCATTTAAAAGAATGAAAATTATAAAATAGGGAATGACATAAACAAAGCTCAATGTAGAATGGTTTATGCCCTGTTAAGAAATCTCTTCCATACCAAAATAAGAAATTGGAACCTAAGGTAAGAAAGCAATAAGTAGAACTCCTTACTAATATTAAAATGACTCCCATAACAGATGAAAATTGGAACACTGTTATACTGCCTTGGCTAACAGACATGTCATGTAAGTGCTGCTGCCGCAGTTGATTTGTTAGTTACTAAAAAAAGTGCCCAAGTCTCATACTAGAGCTGCTGCATACCACTTAAGAGAAGAAATGTGGGTATGTATTGAAGTGTCTATGAACTGTATGGCAAAGAGTTTTGTTTTCTTCTTCAGGGTCAATGTTATCCAAACTAAAAGTACCTTTTTTGTGTATAACAAACACCTAATTTATATTTCTTGGGATTCTCCGCAGTTCTATTCCACTTGACAACAGAATGAAGTTGTGCACAATGTGACAGGTTGTTGGCTAAACATTAACTCACATTGAGTTATTTTATCAGACTTATTTATCTGCTGCTGCATTGTTTAAATAATTAACAACACAGATCATTTGGTTACCTCTTCAGGTATATGTGGTGGTCAGAACCACAATCAGTCTGTTACACATTAGTAAATAGCTGCTACAATACATCATTCCGAACTCAAACAACTGAAAAGTTTTGGTTTGTATGTCACGAAAATCGGAAAAGACGTCGTCACTTTTCGTAAATCTGGCATTGCTTCGTCCAATCAGATGGTTGTATTAGATGATCGTAAGAATAAGTAAAGAAAGAACCCTAGTTTGTGACACACATTTATTACTGAATTAACAAAATTGTATCGTTTACATTGAAGACTAGCTATTCATAATATTACATTAAAAACTATTTTTAATCAGAAGAAACGCGGAATTTCGCCATTACGAGATTTTATTTTAAACAAAAACTTTGAAACAATCAATTTGATGATGTTACATGCGTATATTGTTCAATTAGCGACTTTAATACACACAGCGCTATAGCACACTGGCAATGTTTTGGTCAGAGTGTCATGGCAGTGAGCCACGCCCCCATGGCTTCAAAACGTAGTACGGCTGGAATACGTAGCGCCTGGGAATCCATTGCCTTACAGGTCGAAAGCCACCCCCTCACTTTCCACCACCCTGATGACATCACCCATGCCTCTTCCTTCCTTCAGAAGACCATCACTGACGCTGTGGAGGCTCATGTCCCTACAAAACTCATCCACCCTCACCGTCCTACACTTCCTCCACAGGCCGTCCTTCTTCTGCGTGAATCCCGCAGGCTCTACCACTCCTTCCTCCCCACTCATGACTGGGATACTCTCACCTGCCACCGGCAATTACAGCAACATATCCGGAACCTCCTTACAGCAAAGAAACGCCGGGACTGGCACCAGACATGCACATGCCTCAACTCCACCCTCCTTGTCAACTCCTCCAAGTACTGGTCAGCCTTCCACCGCCTTACTGGTAGCCATCCCACCCCGCATTACCCTATCCTCCATGACGATCGACCCTTTCCTGACAACCTCAGTAAGGCTAACCATTTTGCTTCCCACCTATCCGACGTCTTCTCCATTCCTGACGATCCCCATTTTGATTACTCCCTCTTCCCCACCGTCCTTGACCGCACTGACACTTCTGTCCCCCTGCTCGCCCCTAGCTTCCAGTACTTGGATCGGTTACCCCCTTCAGACATCAACACACCCATCACCACGCAAGACATCACACTCGTCCTCTGCTCCAAACGCAACACCGCCCCTGGTCATGATGGCATCACCTACCGTCACCTCAAGGAATCCCCTCCATCCTTCCTGTCTGTCCTTGCTACCCTGTACAATGTCCTCCTCTCCACTGGATTTTACCCTGACGTGTAGAAGACTTCCCATGTCTTACTGTTCCCTAAGCCTAACAAACCCCCCTCTGCTACCTCTTCCTATCGTCCCATCTGCCTCACCTCCATGTTCAGTAAGGCCTTTGAGGCCATCCTCTCTCACCGTATTCACCGCCACCTTAACCAGCACCACCTCCTTCCTCTTACCCAATGTGGCTTCCGGCCTACCTTCTCTGCCGACGACCAGCTCAACCTTACCAATCTTCTTTCCCTCCAACTTAACTCCCGTCGCTCTGCTATCTTTGTTTCCCTTGATCTCCAGAACGCCTATGACCGTGTCTGGCATCCCGGGCTCCTCTTCAAACTCCAGACCTATGCTCTCCCCATCAACTTCAGCCGTCTCGTTGCTTCCTTCCTCTCCCATCGTCCCTCCTATGTGACTATCCACAATTCCAACTCGCGTACTTTCTACCCCTCTGCCGGCGTGCCCCAAGGTTCTGTCCTTTCCCCTCTCCTCTATCTCCTGTACACTGCTGATATGCCCAAACCTCCCCCTCCTGTTCATCTTCTCCAGTTCGCTGATGACACTGCCTTCCTAGCCCTTTATCCTACCCTTCAACAGTCCCAACATACCCTCCAAACCCACCTTGCCCAATTCACCGCTTGGTGTAACCAGTGGTTTCTCCGTGTTAATCCCTCCAAGACCCAGGCGATCATCATAGGCTGCACCACCCGCTCCTTTCGCCTCCATGATTTCTACCTCACCATTTATGGCCATCCTATCCACCTCACTCCTACCCTCAAATACCCTGGCCTCACACTCGACAGCCACCTCACCTGGACTAACCATCTTCTTACCATCCAAAACAAAGCTCACAACTGCCTCCGCCTCCTGAAACTCCTGTCCAGCTGGACATGGGGTCTGCATCCTTCCACCATCCTTCACACCTACAAATCCATGATCCGCCCCATCCTTTGTTATGCCAGCATCGCTTGGATTTCTGCCCCTCCCCGATTCTATAAAGCCCTCCAAATCCTCAAACGCCATGCACTCCGCCTCACCTTCCGCATCCGCCTTCCGTCCCCCACGCGCATCCTCTACGACCTCATCCCCTTCCCCCCCCCCCTTCTCCTTTTCCTTGAACACATCCGCACACTATATATTGTCCGCCGCCTTGATCCCCCTCACCCCCTAGGGTCTCCCTTCCTCTCCACCGCCAACCAGTTGCCACGCCTTTACTGTTGTCTCCCTCCCTCTCTCCATCTCCACACCCTCCATCTCCTTTCCCAACACAACTTCCACCATCTACCCCTCCTAGATGATGAGCGTCACCCTGACATCTACCCTTCCTACCAACTCTAACCCCCTCTTCCTGCCTCCTCCTCAGGGCTCCCTATCCTCCCCCTCCCTCCTTCCGAGCGGCTTTCCCCTCCTACTCCCCCTCCATCTCTTGTGCTTCCTTTCAGTGTCTCTGCGCTCCCCCCTTCCGTCTTCCCTTTTCCTCTCCCATCCCACGTGTCTCCTGCCTCTTCTTGAACCCACGGTTGCCCCTCCTCTCTTCATCCCACCGCTTCCTCAGCTGCCCCGTGCTCTCCCCTCTTTTTCCATCCTCTCTGACCTTTCCCTTGGCAGGTCCAACCTGGTAGTTTTACTCTTCGTCGTGTGTGCTCCAAGTGGGTTTTAAGTGTGTTGTTTCGGAGTGTTTTTAATACTGTGGCCAACTTTTAACCTGTGCATGCGCATTCAGTGTCTTCTCTGTATTTCAAGAATCGCCAACTGTGTTTTTTAACTTTCTGGTGACTTTTTTAACTGTCCCCCACGAACGTCTGCATGCCAATGTCTATTTACCTCCATTTTCTCCCCTTACTCTGTTTTATGTTACCCTTTTTTTTATCTCCTTATGTATGTATCATTTTATTCTTGTTTTAGTTGTCGTGTCACTCGGCTGAAGAGCGGCGGATTGTGCCCCTGACAGCCCTCCCCTGCCCATATGGGGCAGGGGAATGAAATCACAATAAAGAAAAAAAAAAAGAATATGTAGCGCCATCTCCCCTTATTCTTACCTCCATGACTTAATCTAACCACTTTATCGTCAAAGCACGTCTGTGGTGACGATTCGCACGAATCTGGCACTGATACATGGAGAGCTGAACTGGCTGATTCTGTGTCATACGAATGTTTTACAGCTTTAGATTGACTGTCGAATCTTTGTGGCAGTTTCCTCTTCATCGTCAGTTGAGGTGGCTTATTTAGGATGTCAAACAGTGTGGGTACTGCATTCCACACGAGTTTGTTATTGTCTGCGTTCATGAACTGGTTTTCTACGAAATGTAGTGGACAAAACCTAATATTATTATACAGGTAAACTGGGTCTTTCTTCATAAGGTCTTCTCGTCTGCTATTAACAAGCCATTTTCTGCTCCTAAATTTTTTTTTTTTTTTTTCTTTATTGAATTTCAATTCCCCCCCAAGGGGGCGGGCTGACAGCAGCTTAGTATGCCGCTCTTCAGCCTACAGGCTTTGTTAGAAAGATGAAAAGAATAAATAATAAAAACAGGCGATAAAATCGGAGACTTAAAGAGTAACATGGCGAAAAGAAATCGTGGAACTTAAAACAAAGAACAGAGGGATGATGATGCTAATAAAATACATACGAAGCAGACAGGTAAAACAATAGACAGACAATTGAAAAACACAGCGACAGTCTGGATTCTGTTCGCAAAAGACATAAAATTCACACCTAGCGACAGCATGGTTTCTGTTCGCAACACGAGAAAGACGAACAACACTGAATAGTCACTGGAACACAGCACTAAAAAGTTGGCAAATGTGACATACCACAGCCGAGAGCAGGTGGGGGGAAACTGGAGAGATGATGGAAAAACAAAAAAGAGGGGAAAGGAGAGTAAAAGCGAAGGGGGGAACCGGGAAAGGAGCTGATGGAGGATGAGGACCCATAAGAGGGGTGGGGGGCAGACGTGACAGGGAGTGGGGTAGGCAGAGGAGGGGAATACAAAAGGACTTGGGGGGAGAAGGGAGGTAGGGAGAGTTTTAGTGGGGAGAAAACAGGACGGAAGGAGGGAAGAGGGAGCCCAGGGAAAGGACAGAGGAAAGGAGGGGGAGTGAGGATCAGAGTTGATAGGAGGGATAAATGGAGGGAGAGAGGCCATCGTCCAGGAGGAGGAGTTGATGGAAGCCACCTTGGGAAAGGAGATGTAGGGTGTAGAGATGGAGGGTAGGGGGGACACAACGGTGAAGACGTGGCAGGGGGCGGGGATGGGAGAGGAGAGGAGCAACCAGGGGGTGAGGGGGTTCAAGACGGCGGGAGGTGTCAAGGATGCGGATATGTTCGAGGAATAGGAGCATTTGGGGGAAAGGAATGAGATCATAGAGGATCCGCGTATGGGACGGGAGGCGTATACGGAAGGCAAGGCGGAGTGCATGACACTCAAGGATCTGGAGGGACTTATAGAATTTGGGGGGGGGGGGCAGATATCCAGGCAGGACTGGCATAACAGAGGATGGGACGGATTAAGGATTTGTAGGTGTGGAGGATGGTAGAGGGGTGCAACCCCCACGTCCTGCCAGAGAGGAGTTTGAGGAGTCGGAGGCGGTTGTGGGCTTTGGATTGGATGGAGCGGAGATGAGGGATCCAGGTGAGGTGACGGTCAATGGAGAGGCCAAGGTAGGTGAGGGTGGGGGTGAGGTGGACAGGACGTGCGCAGACAGTAAGGGAGAAATCCAGGAGCCGGAAGGAGCGAGTGGTACGACATACGATGATTGCCTGGGTCTTGGAAGGATTGAGTTTCAGGAGCCACTGGTTACACCATGCAGCAAAAAGGTCAAGGTGATCTGGAGAAGGCGTTGGGACCGTTGGAGAGTAGGAGCGAGGGCGAGGAATGCGGTGTCATCAGCATATTGCAAGAGGTGTACTGGAGGGGGGGGGGGGTTGGGGCATATCCGCCGTGTACAGGAGGTAGAGGAGAGGGGAGAGGACAGAGCCCTGGGGCACACCTGCAGAGGGGTAGAAGGTGTGAGAATTGGCATTATGGATGGTAACATAGGAGGGGCGGTGGGAGAGGAAGGAGGCCACCAGACGGATGTAGTTGATAGGAAGGGCGTAGGTTTGGAGTTTAAACAGGAGACCGGGATGCCAGACACGGTCGTAGGCCTTTTCGAGGTCAAGTGAGACAAAAATGGCGGAGCGACGGGAGTTAAGCTGGAGGGAGAGGAGATGAGTGAGGTGGAGGAGTTGGTCATCAGCAGAGAAGGAAGGTCGAAAGCCACATTGGGTGGTTTGGAGGAGGTGGTTTTGGTGGAGGTGGAGATGGATGCGCTGGGAAAGGATGGATTCCAAGAGCTTGCTGAACACCGATGTGAGACAGATAGGATGATAAGAAGAGGCATCAGATGGAGGCTTGTTGGGTTTGGAGAACATCAGGATACGGGAGGTTTTCCACAGGTCAGGATAGAAGCCAGTGGCAAGGATGACATTGTAGAGGGTGGCAAGGATGGAAAGGAAGGAGGGAGGGCAGTGTTTGAGGTGGCGGTAGGTAACGCAGTCGTGGCCGGGAGCAGTGTTGCGTTTAGTGCGGAGTGTGAGGCTGATGTCCTGTGTACTGATGGGAGTGTTGTGAGGAGGTGGTTTTGGTGGAGGTGGAGATGGATGCGCCGGGAAAGGATGGATTCCAAGAGCTTGCTGAACACCGATGTGAGACAGATAGGATGATAAGAAGAGGCATCAGATGGAGGCTTGTTGGGTTTGGAGAACATCAGGATACGGGAAGTTTTCCACAGGTCGGGATAGAAGCCAGTGGCAAGGATGACATTGTAGAGGGTGGCAAGGATGGAAAGGATGTAGGGAGGGCAGTGTTTGAGGTGGCGGTAGGTAACGCAGTCATGGCCGGGAGCAGTGTTGCGTTTAGTGCGGAGTGTGAGGCTGATGTCCTGTGTTGTGATGGAAGTGTTAAGTGCAGATGGTGGGGTGTGGCCCAAGTACTGGAAGCTAGGAGCAAGGGGAGGAACAGAGGTATTCGTTCAGTCCATGACATCAGGGAAGAGGGAATAATCAACGTTGGGATCATCTGGGATGGAAAAAACATCAGAGAGGTGGGAGGCAAAGTGGTTGGCCTTACTGAGGTTTTCAGGAAAGGGATGGTCATTAAGGAGGAGAGGGTACTGGGGGGGTGGGGCGGTTCCCAGTAAGGCGGTGGAAAGCAGACCCATATTTGGAAGAGTTTATGGAGAGCGTGGCGTTGAGTTGTGTACATGTCTGGCGCCAGGCATGGCGTTTCTTCGCAACAAGCAGGTTGTGGATGTGTCGTTGTAATTGCCGGTAGCGGGTAAGTGTATCCCGATCACGAGTGCGGAGAAAAGAGCGGTAGAGGCGGCGGGACTCTCGAAGGAGAAGGACGGCCTGTGGAGGCAGGGTGGGGCGGTGAGGGTGGATGGCTTTGGCGGGGATATGGGTGGCGACAGCATCAGACAAGGTCTGGTGCAGGAAGGCAGCAGTGTGGGAGATGTCATCAGGAGAATGGAGGGTAAGGTCGTGGCCGTCAACCTGGGTGTGAATGGAGTCCCGGTAGGCATACCAGGTGGCACGCGAGTAATCATGGACAAGTTTAGGAGGGACGTCAGGGTGAGGAGCGTTGCGGGGATGGTGACCATTAGAGATAGTGAGGAGAACAGGAGCATGGTCACTGCCAATGAGGTCAAGGACATATGCGGTGATGCGCCCAAGGAGGTTGGGAGAGGCAAGGACCACATCAGGAGTGGTGTTGGATTCGGGTCGGGTGTGCTGAGGCAGGGGAACCAGGTCTCCTTGGAGAGTGGTGAGAAACTGATGCCACTGCTGCTCCTAAATTTTTTTTTTCTTTATGGAATTTCAAGTCCCCCCGAAGGGGGCGGGCTGGCTGCAGCTTAGTATGCCGCTCTTCAGCCTACAGACTTTGTTAGAAAGGTGAAGAGAATAAATAATAAAAAACAGGCGATAAAATCGGAGACTCAAAGAGTAACATGGCGAAAAGAAATCGTGGAACTTAAAACAAAGAACAGAGGTATGATGATGCTAATAAAATACATACGAAGCAGACAGGTAAAACAATAGACAAACAATTAAAAAACACGGCGACAGTCTGGATTCTGTTCGCAAAAGACATAAAATTCACACCTAACGACAGCATGGTTTCTGTTCGCAACACGAGAAAGACGAACAACACTGAATAGTCACTGGAACACTGCACTAAAAAGTTGGCAAATGTGACATACCACAGTCGATAGCAGGTGGGGGGAAACTGGACAGAAGATGGGAAAACAAAAGAAGGGGGGAAAGGAGAGTAAAAGCGAAGGGGGGAACCGGGAAAGGAGCTGATGGAGGATGAGGACCCATAAGAGGGGTGGGGGGCAGACGCGACAGGGAGTGGGGTAGGCAGAGGAGGGGAATACAAAAGGACTTGGGGGGGGAGAAGGGAGGTAGGGAGAGGTTTAGTGAGGAGAAAACAGGACGGAAGGGGGGTGAGGAAGCCCGGGAAAAGGACAGAGGAAAGGAGGGGGAGTGAGGATCAGAGTTGATAGGAGGGATCAATGGAGGGAGAGAGGGCATCATCCGGGAGGGGGAGTTGATGGAAGCCACCTTGGGAAAGGAGATGTAGGGTGTAGAGATGGAGGGTAGGGGGGACACAACGGTGAAGACGTGGCAGGGGGCGGGGATGGGAGAGGAGAGGAGCAACCAGGGGGTGAGGGGGTTCAAGACGGCGGGAGGTGTCAAGGATGCGGATATGTTCGAGGAATAGGAGCATTTGGGGGAAAGGAATGAGATCATAGAGGATCCGCGTATGGGACGGGAGGCGTATACGGAAGGCAAGGCGGAGTGCATGACACTCAAGGATCTGGAGGGACTTATAGAATTTGGGGGGGGGGGGCAGATATCCAGGCAGGACTGGCATAACAGAGGATGGGACGGATTAAGGATTTGTAGATGTGGAGGATGGTAGAGGGGTGCAACCCTCACGTCCGGCCAGAGAGGAGTTTGAGGAGTCAGAAGCAGTTGTGGGCTTTGGATTGGATGGAGCGGAGATGAGGGATCCAGGTGAGGTGACGGTCAATGGTGAGGCCAAGGTGGGTGAGGGTGGGGGTGAGACGGACAGGACGTGCGCAGACAGTAAGGGAGAAATCCAGGAGCCGGAAGGAGCGAGCTGTACGACCTACGATGATTGCCTGGGTCTTGGAAGGATTGAGTTTCAGGAGCCACTGGTTACACCATGCAGCAAAAAGGTCAAGGTGATTCTGGAGAAGGCGTTGGGACCGTTGGAGGGTAGGAGCAAGGGCGAGGAATGCGGTGTCATCAGCATATTGCAAGAGGTGTACTGGAGGGGGGGGGGGGGGGGCTGGGGCATATCTGCCGTGTACAGGAGGTAGAGGAGAGGGGAGAGGACAGAGCCCTGGGGCACACCTGCAGAGGGGTAGAAGGTGTGGGAATTGGCATTATGGATGGTAACATAGGAGGGGTGGTGGGAGAGGAAGGAGGCTATCAGACGGATGTAGTTGATAGGAAGGGCGTAGGTTTGGAGTTTAAACAGGAGACCGGGATGCCAGACACGGTCGTAGGCCTTTTCGAGGTCAAGTGAGACGAAAATGGCGGAGCGACGGGAGTTAAGCTGGAGGGAGAGGAGATGAGTGAGGCGGAGGAGTTGGTCATCAGCAGAGAAGGAAGGTCGAAAGCCACATTGGGTGTTTGGGAGGAGGTGGTTTTGGTGGAGGTGGAGATGGATGCGCCGGGAAAGAATGGATTCCAAGAGCTTGCTGAACACCGATGTGAGACAGATAGGATAATAGGAAGAGGCATCAGATGGAGGCTTGTTGGGTTTGGAGAACATCAGGATACGGGAGGTTTTCCACAGGTCGGGATAGAAGCCAGTGGCAAGGATGACATTGTAGAGGGTGGCAAGGTTGGAAAGGAAGGAGGGAGGGCAGTGTTTGAGGTGGCGGTAGGTAACGCAGTCGTGGCCAGGAGCAGTGTTGCGTTTAGTGCGGAGTGTGAGGCTGATGTCCTGTGTTGTGATGGGAGTGTTAAGTGCAGATGGTGGGGGCTCCTAAAACGATACATTCATCATTTATGCACATATAGTTTGCAAGTGGATCCTGACGATAGTTTAGTAACATGATGGTATATACCTCTCAGGATCATTAGGAAACCTAAAAAGAGACAGCTGTGGTGCCTTCTTCCTGTTGTTGCTGCAATTTATTGCGCTACAAACGCTCCCGATGGTAAAAACCATTGTATAAATCAAAATAATCAATCACTATTCGCTTTCACGATCGCGCCGAACTTACAGTTCAACCTACCGGCCGCTTGGGGCACTGTAGGCAACAAAATCGAGGCATCGAGGCGAAGTGTCACGACTGTTATGTTAGACTGTGTAGAATGACGCGAACTGAATTTAGGTGTTTCAAGGTGCAATTTCCGTGGCGGCACTGGTGAGGTGGCATTTGGAAACCCAGCGAAACGTACGCGAGTTTTGTTGAAGTTATGTGCAAACTGTTCCTTTGGATATTTAATCCGTAGCAGGTAGAAATAGTAATTGGTATTTGCAAAGTTCAGTTGCATGGATGAACAAAAAACTTTGTTGTAAAGTTTTTCCACTGGGACAGATATGGAGCGTCCAAGGAAGTTCAATGCATATCTCTTGGCCGTGAGTTTCTAACATCCTTGCGTAATACCAACAGCGCGACCTGAATGTGTAATTTATGCTGATATTGACATGTATGTAGCTACATACAGAATAAGTATTTTGTCTGACGAGATACTGGAAAAATATTAGCAGCATTAATTGCCCTTTACTGAAGTTTTTATGATCAGTGTGTGAAGTTAAGTTATTTGATCGAAGTTAACTCATCCCGTATGATGTCACACCTGTTTGCACAGAAATTATTATAACGACATTCTTTTCTGCTGTTGTGTATATTAATCGTAAGGTGGTTGTTATAGTGTTTTGGCAGTATGACAGAAGAAGTAAAACCCGATGTAATTAAGAAAACGCAGGAATCCTTAGGAAAATACGTCAAAAGGCCACCTTTGACCGAAAAGTTGCTTAGAAAGCCACCATTTCGGTTTCTCCATGACATAGTAACGTGTGTAAGTTGTTTACGTTCAGTTTGTATTGGATGAAGGCACCTGGTAGTCGCACTGTAGAAACCTGGTTTTGACAGCACAATGTATTCATTTTGATGATGTGGGAACACGCGCATGTTAATGTTTCCGAGGCACTGCAAACTCACGGGCGTGTAACTGTTTTTCAATATTTGAGGTTATTTTCACGTATGATTCTCTCAAACTTTTTGCTTTTTTAATTTTGTTTGAGTTATGTTGCGTTATGTCGTAAAGTTATTGATAACGAACACAAGTAAGGGTGGTATTGGTACGGTTTACATTGTAAATTTTGTTGATGTGCATTGTTCGTAAAGCTCTAGTACCAAATCACAATAATATTGCAGATTAACCCAGACATTATATAAGTGGAGATCATTTACGGCCATATAAGTTACAAACATATTGAAGAAGGATTACCAAGCATATGTTAATACTCGTTTGTATTTCGAATTTTACGTACTGAAATTGGTTCACAACAACTCGGTGGAATTAGGTTTTAGTTCGTCAAAGTAAAGTTTCAAAATGTTTTTAAACATATGAAATGATGGAAAATTCGTATTAAAGAATGAAAAAAGTTGGCATCCAACAGTATTACGATTTATTCGTCACTGACAATTTTCTACCTCTACATCTATATACTCCGCAAAATCTTGCGGCTTGCATGAAACCATATATTGAGATTTCTCCCCCAGTTGCATATGGAGCATAGGAATAGGGACTGCTTAAATGTCTTTGTGAGTGCCTAATGCCTACTTTTGTTTCCATGGCTCTTATTGAAGTGAGGAGTTGGATCATGAGTAATATCTCTAGATTCTTCTCTTAATATTGGCATTTGAAATTTTATAAGCTTTCGTGGGATAATGTGCATCTCTCATCAAGAGTCTTCCTATTCAGATTTTTCAACTTTACTATGATGCTCGCAGGAGCCCACGGTCATTCAGCCACATGTATTTAATATCCCTTGTTATCCTATTTCGTATGGGCACACGTGCTCACAGTATTGAGAAATGACAAGTGATTTGTATGCAAGCAGTTTCCTTTGTCAACTGACTGCGGTTTTGTAGAGTCCTGTCAATGAATTGGAGTTTACAACCTGATTTGCCTATGACTGAGCTTATGAAGTTGCTGTTAATATTGTGTGCAAGGTCATCAATACAGAACACGAACAGCAAGTGTACCAGCATGCACTGGTTAGGCATACCTGAAGTTACATCTACTTTTGTGAGTGATTCTCCATCCAAGATGTGGAAATACGGAAGCGTCCGATCCCGCCCATCCGCTTTGACCCATGACGTCACAAATATGGCGGAAACGACCATAAACCACGATTTCTATATGGCGCATATAAAGTCGGTACGCAGACTTTGAGGACGAAAATACATTGAAAAACAAACACACACACTTTCCACAAAAAGCCTAATAACACTAACGGGACAAGCGTGGGAAATGGGGTGTTTTTGGATGGGGGCAAACTAAATATAAACAAATTTAAACACCCACCCCCATACAAAACCACACAAAATGACGAAAGAAACAGACATCACAAAACTCCACAAATACCACTAAACACAATATCTGGAATCTGACACTTCCCTTGACCTATATAGCTCAACAGCATCTCCTGATCCCATAAATCAGGATCAAACAGTTTCCTTGGCCTTTGTAACTCAAAAACTCTCCCGATACCAATATCAACATACACAGCCACACATTGGGATCGAACACTTCATTTGACCTGCGCTCTGTTAATTTTATCCGTAACATCCATTCCTGAGCAAAAACAACAAGAGATTAATTTTAAAAAAATTACCACACGATGTGCAGCAACCAACACTAAATTAACCTTTACACAAAATCGTTAACTCACTGAAACGAATTCCACTACAAACACAGCCGACACTCGAACAATTCTGGATAATAAGCAAAACAAACTGAGCCCATTACACCACACCAACAAAAACCCTGAACATACCACTAGAGAGCACAACAAGACAACATATACAAACATGCCACGCTCACAAACCAAACTCTGCGCTGTCATGACGTCACAACAATGCCCTTACGTCACGGGTCAAAGCCGACACGCGGGATCGGACGCTTCTGTCGACCCCAAGATGTTATACTTGTCCTCCCTACCAGGAAATACTCAGAGCAGCAATAAATTTTGTTTGATAACCCATATAATCTTACCTTGGTTAACAATTGTTGTTCAGAAGTCAAAAAATATTGCATTTACATGGTTTCCTTGATCAGTGGCTTTCAGGTTATCATTTGAGAATATCATGAATTGGGAGTTTTACATGATCAATGTTTTGAGCATTCATGCTGGTCGGTATGGAAAAGGTCATTCTGTTAAAGATACTTCATTACCTGTAAGTTCGGGATATGTTCTACGGTTTTGCAGTAGATGGAAGTTAATGAAAGTGGAGAGTTATTTTATCAATAACTTCTGTTACCTTTCTTGTAAACAAGTGTGACCTGTATTTTTTCCAGTTTTGGGTATTAGGCACAGGTGTCAGTGATATACATGTAGGATTTGTCAGCTTAATACATGGAAAAATGTTGGCCTCATATAGTGCCATTTCAATATGCAAGATCCTTAAAAAGAGTACTACAAGGTTGCTGTTTTATTGAAGCGTCCATTCCAGTATTTTGCCTGAAGTAATTGAACACCTAAGACATGATATCCATGCTGTCTGCTTAGTCTCAATAGTTCTCGCTGCCACAGCACCCACCCATGTATGTAATTGGTTTTGAAGCCGTGGTCATAGTGCACATGCCTCTATTATCCACATCTGCAAACCACTGTGAAATGCACGGCAGGGGGTACATCCCATTATACACGTTATTTGGGTGTCTTCCTGCTCCATTTACTGTTGTAGAGAGCATGGGAAGAAAGATTGTTTAAATGCCTCTTTGTATGCTATAATTAGAGCAATACGTAAGAGGTTCTAATATTTCCTAGAGTCAGCATTTAAAACCGGTTCTTGAAACTTTGTAATTAGGGTTTGTTGGGATAGTTTACATTGTATCTTCAAGAGTCTCCCAGTTTAGATTCTTCAGCATCTCAAGTCTGCCACCTGCTTTACCCACGAATGAGTCTTATGTGTGAATCCCATTTCTTTCCCCTACAAACTGTTACTTGATGTTACAGTCATACAATACGGTGTGTGTGTGTGTGTGTGTGTGTGTGTGTGGGGGGTATTTTTATTTCTGTGAAGTGCACAATTTTACATTTTTGAATGTTTAAAACAAGCTAAAGACCATAGCACAACATTGAAATCTTATCGAGGTCTTTTTTAATTTCACATGCTGCACCTTTATATTAAGACATGTTTTAAAACAAATCTGAAGGAGGTTATTGCTGACCAAAACTGTTACTCTGAGGACCTAACAAGTTTGTGGTCATAGACATGAAATAAAGAAATTTAGTGTTACTTAATATTTGTACAGCTTCATTGTAGATAACTGTGTCATCTACAAAACGTCTGAGGTTACTATTAATATTGTCCACAAACTCATTAGTATGCAACATGAGCAGCAAGGGTCCCAACGCACTTCCTCGGTGCACTCCCATAGTTATTTCTACATCTGACAATGACTCTCCATCCAAGTTAACGTGCTGCACTATCCCTACTAAAAGGTCCACTCAAAAATTTCATTTAATATCCCATTTTAACAATAAGCGTAGATGTGGTTCTGAGACAAATGCTTTATGGAAATCGAGAAATACTGCATCTAGTTGACTGTCCTGATCGGAAACTTTCAGACTGTCATGTGAGAGAAGTGTGAGTCAGGTTTCACATGATCAATGTTTTCAGAATCCATGCTGGTTGGCATGGAGGAGGACATTCTGTTCAAGATACCTCATTATGTTTGGGCTCAGAAATTGTTCTAAAATTCCACAACAAATGGATGTTGAAGATATTGGATAGTAGTTTTGTAGGTCATTGTAGGCCCTATTACCCTTCTTGTAGACATGTGTGACCTGCACTTCCTTCCAACTACCAGGCACGGTTTTTTGTTCAAGTATCTACAATACATTACGGTTAGAAGAGGTGCTAACTCAGCTACAGATTCAGTATCGAATCTGATAGGGATTCATTTGGGCTCTGGAGCTTTGTTCAGTTTTAACCATTTCTTGGGTTTCTCAGCACCATTTACACTAACATGTATTTCATTCATCATCTCAGTGGTATGAGGATTAAATTAGGGCAAGTCTCCTGTGTGTTCATTTTGTTATGACCCTTGGCCACAGGTGCCATAACACACCAGGAAGACAGAGATACGAATTGAGGGAGAGGGTGAATCCTGCCAGTGTGTGCAGAGATGGAGAGACGAGTTTGGCATCGACTTTTATTCTGCCAAAGAATACACAGTGCCTCTGCCGATCCGGATGTCGGAAGCACTGCACGCGTCCACATGTCATCGCAAATGCCAGTGGCAGAGCCTGCCACTACAGCACCCGGCCACTTTGTGCGCACGATGTACCAGCCTGTTCTAGCCTGAGCAGACTGTTTGGCTGAACTGGAAGCCCCACCTGCCCTCCAGAACACAGCTGGCTATTCCACGAAGTGCTGTTCTTGGTCACCGTGTAGAGTGCCGAAGGTTAACAGCCGGCAGCTGTCGACGTAATAGAGCCTCGGCAGCTCCAGTTGCCAACCGGGGCAGCTCGGTCGGTGATGGAGGACAGCTTTGAACCCAGGATGCCACGAGGTTACACCCCAGCTCCAGCCTTGCAGAAGGCAACTCGCAGTACGTTGGACGAGGTGGAGGCTGCCCCTCCCCACACCCATGCAGCACTGAGCTTCAGACACACTTCATCATTGCTGTGGTTTGTATGTGCCACAGAGCTTTGAGGTTGATTCAGGGGGCAGTTGGCCGCCAGAATTAGTCACCGGGCAGTCGTTGTGGTTGGCCAGCAATTTAAACAATCGTCATTCTCTCCGCTTCCGGATGCGGACAGAGTGGCAACACAACTGCTTGCCGCAAGTGTCTGGACCTCTGTATTTATACTCCTTTCCCTGTGATTCTGACTTAGTCCCTCTGGAGGGGACAATTGGAGTGTCCTTAATAATTATAACATCAGCCTTTTCCAGCCCACTTTGGCCCCAAGTGCAGGTTGCTGGGCACTGTTGTAAGTGCAACATACAGGTTTTTTGTAGCACGTCAGTGCCCTATGTTCTGCCTGATTATGCCACTTCTGTTTACGATGCCCACCGACCGGGCTGTGTTTTCTTGCCTGCGAGTGGCTTCGTTAACCTGCCTTGCTAAACTGTTTGCTTAATAACAATGTTACCAGTGCCCACTACCTGATATGTCCATTGGTCCCTTAACTTGTACCTTCCGGCCATAGCTACACCAAATTATTAAGAATTCCATAAATCCGTGCCTATAGTTACTCGTGGTGTCGCATATGTTCTCCCTACTTTATTATTGAGCTCCCAGTACATTATCTGAACTCCAATATATTGAGGGCACCCTCCCCCCTTCGAAATTCACAATGAAGTGTCCCCACACAGAACTTTTCCTCGCACTTGTATTGTCCCCCTAACTACCGTGTAACCTATTATACTCTTCTGTACTGATTAAGTCCTTAATACTAATTGCTTCCCTGGCCAGTGTCAGTTAACCATTCTATTGGTGTTTGGTTTGTTGATATATCTACAGCCTGTGCTTGCTTGCAGTTTACCCAGAAATTCAGTATACAAAAGCCTGCTAGAAACAGGCCTCACAATGCTGTCATTCCCGGAAATAGCATATATGCTGCCACTTTCATTCCATTGAAATGTCCCCTTGCTGGGACACTTAATTTGTCCAAGGACTGTAAGTTCTGGGTGAAGTGTGTTATTTAAGTAGGTTAAATTTTGAACGAGTAATACCGTCAGAGATCCTTTCAGTCAATACAGCGTATGCCATGATGTGTCATAAGAACTGATCCTGTGAGTGGTACCAGCAGCTGAAAGTCCGTCCAAATTACCTTACTAGTTGTTCCATCAGTAATCATTCTGCTTTCCTAAAGCATGAATTTTCTGAATGCTACCAATCTTCCTTCTTTGTAACAATTCAACCATGCAGTTTCCATTGTGAATATTTGGTATAACCAATGTGTTCCCAGTCTCTTCAAGTAAGTTCAAGGTGGCAAAAGCTCCTTCTCACAACTCGTCCCATTTACTTCCCACAGAAACAAACTCGCTTCACATGTCTGCATATCAGTCCATACCTGGCCATCTGGACAGATCACAACCTTCCCGTGTCCATCTTTCCAACACTACCTGTGACATTACCATGTTAGTCTGTCCATCCTTGGAGACTAGCAATACGTCCTGTGTACTCACCTGCACCCACTTCCACTATATCCGCACAATAGGTACACGGATCGCTATGTGCACCCTGACACTATCTGTTTCTACCTCTACCATAGCCATAGGGAAGAACACTGCCAGATTTTCTTGCGACACTTTGGCTATAAGTTGTAACTCTGTGGAAAACTGCTATTCTGCTTGACGCAGTCTCATAATGAATTCCCTAGTTGTCCACCCAGGAGTCCACAGTCCCTTTTGTGGGTATGTCTGTGGCATGCATGGGGCCCCGAGCTATTGCAGCCTCCTTCCTTTTTTGAGACTACATTACCATCCCTGTTCCTCTCCTTACCTGTCCTTGCTCCTTTCTCCCTGTCCTCTTGGTGGACTTCTTTATATCGACCTGGCTATCCTCCCAGCTTTGTTTTTGGTGTGTGCTATTGTTTAGTTTGCTGTCTCCTTTTTGGCATTTTTGGCCCCCTTGAGATTCAACCTCCATTTCCAAGATTTTTCGTTCAGTGTGAGCCATTTGGGAATGAACTACCAACCTAGTTGCCATAGTCTGACCTGCTGCTCATGGATGTCTCCCCCTCCTTGTCAGTGACGGATGGTGACCGGGCAGCATGACTGGCTTTAGCCTGTTCTTCCCCCATTTGAAACATCGTTTTATGGTTATCCAGTGGAATTGTAATGGATATTACCATCACCTTCCAGAGTTGAAATCCCTTATTTTGTTTTACTCTGCAGGTTGTGTGGTTCTCCATGAATCTCATTTTACTGATGATCACTCGCCAGCCCTCCGTGGGTTCCATGCTTTCTGTCGAAATCGGCCGGCCCCCTGCGGGCCTCTGGTGGCATTTGTACATTGGTCCATACAGACGTTGCTAGCACGTGGATTCCTCTTCAAACTACATTGGAAGCGGTTGCTGTGAGGGTCCAGCTGGACTCTAGGGTCACAGCTTGCAATCTTTATCTCCCTCCTGACAGGACTCTTACACCTACTGCCTTAATTGCCCTTCTTCAGCAACTTCCTCCTCCCTTCCTCCTCCTCGGGGATTTTAATGCACATCATCTCTTGTGGGGCAGTGCATTTCCATCTAGTCGAGGTCTTCTCATAGACCAGTTTCTTGCAGACCACGACTTGCGCCTTCTTAATGATGGCTCCCCTACCCATTTCAGTGCCGGTCATGGTACCTTTTCTGCCATTGATCTTTCTCTTTCTTCTCCCTCCCTCCCTCCCTTCATTACAGTGGTCGCCACACAACGACCTTTGCGACAGTGACCACTTCCCGTTGATTCACTCTCTGATGGACAGGTTACCTCGTAGGTCTTTCCAACGCGCTGATTGGCCTCTATATACTGCACAGGTCGATTTTTCTCCCTCTTTGTTGGGTTGTATTGATGACGTCCTACGTGATGTGTCTGATGCAATTTTTTGCGCTATTAGCCTTGATATCCAGCGCTCATCTGGACCATTTCGGCGTCGGCAAGTCCCGTGGTGGAGTATGGCCATTGCCATTGCCATCCGTGATCGCCGTCAAGCTTTGCAGCACCTTAAGAGGAATCCATCTGCTGCCAATCTTATTCCCTTTAAACGCCTCCACACCAAAGCCCATTACTTAATCAAACGGGTGTGTTAGGAACGCTTTGTTTCATCCCTCGGTTCTACTGTCCCTATGTCGTGGGTATGGGGTACGCTTCACTCTCTCCAAGGTTGCCATCGACAGTCTACCCATCTGGGCCTTGCCCTCCCAGATGGCCTTTGCACGGACTCGTTGATTCTTACAGAACATCTTGTGACCCATTTTTCAACAGCATCTGCATCAATCTCCTATCCGGATACTTTCCTTCACCAGAAACAGCGGGCCGAAGCTTCCGCCTTACGTTTTAATCCTTGTCAGTCAGAATCTTTTACTGAATGGGAACTTCTTTCCGCACTTTCTACTTCTCATGATACGGCCCCTGGCCCAGACTCCACAATGACAACATCTTCTCTGGGTGCTTAACCGTATTTGGCTGCCATCTCAGTGGAGGGATAGCATCATGGTTCCTGGCCTTAAGCCTGGTAAGACACCCCCTGTTTGTGCTATGGGCCAATTAGTCTGACAAACTTTGTTTGCAAATTACTTGAATGGATGGTAGCCCGTCGGCTCCATTGGGTCCTCGAATCTTGGGATCTATTGTTCCCTTACCAGTGTGGCTTCCATGAGGGATGGTCTCTGATCGATCATTTACTTCGCTTGGAATCCACAGCTTGGCAGGCTTTTTCCCAACGCTGCCATTTGGTTGTAGTATTTTTCGACCTTCGCGAGGCCTATAACACAGCTTGGCGCCATCATATCTTTGTTAAACTTCACGAATGGGGTGCTTTGGGCCCGCTCCCGATTTTTATCCTCCAGTTCCTGTTCCGTCGGTCGTTCAGGGTTCGGGTTGGTACTGTTTTTAGTTCTCCATGGACCCAGGAGAATGGCATCCCACAGGGTTCTCCATTGAGTGTACTTCTTTCCCTCATTGCCATAGATGAATTGTGGCCTCCGTTGGTCCTTTGGTCACTCCTGCTCTGCATGTGGATGATTTCTGCATTTGTGTTAGTTCCTCTTCGACGGCCACTGCAGAGCAGGAGCTTCAGGGTGCTATACGGCGTGCCTCTGCATGGACCCTCTTACACGGGTTTCAATTCTCTGCTTTAAAATCGTGAGTGATCCACTTATGTCGCCGTACTACGGTCCACCCTTATCCGTAGCTCTGCCTCAGTGCACAACGATTACCTGTGGTCCCACAGTTTCGTTTCCTGCATCTTCTTTTCGACAATAAGCTCACTTGGCTGCCTCATATCAGACTTCTGAAGACAGAATGTTTCCATAAACTCAATGTCCTTCGCTTCCTTGTCCACACCTCTTGGGGTGCAGATCGTTCCACTCTTCTCCGTCTTTATCAGGCTTTAGTGCTGTCTTGCTTGGACTATGGTTGTCAAGTTTATGGTTCGACTGCTCCTTCCACACTGCGCCTCCTGGATCTGGTCCACCATCGTGGTTTCCATTTCGCCACAGGTGCCTTCCCTACTAGCCCTTCTGATAGTCTCCTGGTTGAAGCTGGGATTGCCCCCCTTTCTGTTCGGCGGTCCCAACTTCTGTTTTCTTATGCAATCGCTGCCTGTTCCTCTCCCACTCATCCTTCCTATTCTATCCTGTTCCAAGACCAAGGACGTCGCCCACCTGATTCCCACCGTTGGGCGGGTCTACCGGTTGGGCTCCGCCTTTTTCCCGTCTCCCACGCTCCTCCCCCCACCCCCCTACCCTTGGTTAGTTCCTCAGCCCCGGATTCGGATGGATCTCTGCCGAGGTCCAAAAGATTTTGTTCCCCCGATGGTGTTTTGTTGTTTTTACCGCCGAATTTATGGGACTTGCAGGATACTGTTGTTTTTTATACCGATGGCTCTAAATCTGCTAATCGTGTGGGATATGCCTTCACGTCCTCTGTTGGCTTGGAAAATCATCTCCTGCCAACTGCATGTGGGGTGTTTACTGCGGAATTGCTGGCAATTTCTGAGGCCCTTATCTTTATTAAACAGTCCCAACTCGGCTGAATTTTGTTATGTACGGACTCAATGAGTGGCCTTCAGGCTATTGACCAGTGTTTTTCTCACCATTCATTGGTCTCGGCCATCCATGACCGTCTTGCTGATCTTCACCATGCCGCTTGTTCCGTTGACTTCCTTTGGGTCCCTGGTCATGTGGGTATCCCAGGTAAAGAGCTTGCTGCTCGTTTGGCTGGGGAAGCAGTCACTTACCCCCTCCCCCTTTCTCGGTAACCCCTCCTGCAGCAGATTTACAGCTTCATATCAAATCCCACTTTGTACAATCACAGGCCAACTCCCTGCCTAATAAACTCTGTGAACTTACGGTGACAGCTGTCCCATGGCATTCTTCCTACTGCCTCTCCCAAAAGGACTCGACCACCCTGTGTCGGCTCTGCATTGGCCATACCAGGCTGACCCATGGTTTTCTTTTGCCTAATGAGCCACCCCCACTTCGTGGTTGTGGAGCATTCCTTTCAGTAGCCCACATTTTGGTGGAATGCCCCCTTCTTTTGGCTCTGCATATTAAGTACAGACTTCCTCGCATTTTACCTTTAATATTGGCAGACGATTCCCGGATGGTTGAACTTGTTCTCAGTTTCCTCCGTGAAAGTGGTTTTTATTTTCAGTGCTAAGGTTTATAATGTCCCTCTGGAGTAGGGGCAGGGCAGTGAGGCTTTGGGTGTCTCCCACTGTAAGCTGTGTTTGGAGATTCCTGGTTCCCCTCCCTGGCCGAGATCCTCTTGTCTCTCCCTTTTACTCTGTTTTTATCACTTTTTAGGTGTTGTTAGTCTACTTTTACGATACACGCTTTTATATTCTAGTGGTTGAATGCTTTTAAATAGCAGGTGGTCGTGCCTGTACTGCATCGGAGGTGGGATATTTCCTGCCTGTAGCATAGCCTTGAGATTTCCCACTTGCTGACTTCCCTCCTTTTATTTTCACCATTGACAATACGACTGCACTTTTACGTTTTTTTAGCCTTTTACCTTCTATCGTTATGACTCTTCTGAGATGTAAATCTGTCCGAATAGACCACCTTCGAAACAAGGGTCTGATGACATTGCTGTTTGATCCCTTCAACCCCAACCAACCAACCAACCATTCACCCCACACCTTCCTCCTCACCCTCCCAATCCCCTTCCCCCTCCCCATCAGTACCCATACCCACCCCTTCCCCGCCGGAGAAGCGCTCCCCTTCTTCGGCAGCTGCCGGTGCTGGAGCTCCCTCTCAAGACTCCTCTTCCCGGCATCCCCCTGAAAGGTGATCTGCAGCTCCACATCGGCGGCATGATCTGCAGCCAGTGGGCGCCAAGATTGCCAGGTGTAATTCCGTGCCCGACCTAGCTGCAGTCTGCCCTTCTCTTCCTTCACAAGTGAAGAAGCAGAAACACAGGAACAAGGGCAAGGCCCCTCCGGTACCCCCTAAGGTGTCACCTTCCCCTCCTCCAGCCAATGAACCAACAGTGTCTGACCCCACCTATACGGACATTACTCCATCCTTATCGGTGACGGATGGCGACTTGGCGGCGTGACTGGCTCTGGTCCGTTTGCTTCCCATTTGGACTCCAGCTTGAGAATCCTCCAGTGGAATTGTAATCGATATTTGAGTCACCTCCTAGAGTTGCAGCCCCTTCTTTCCTCCTACTCAGCTGCTGGCATTGCTCTCCAGGACACTCATTTTATCAATTCTCACCCACCCACCCTTCATGGGTTCAACGCTTTCTGTCCGAACTGAATTGTCCCCTTGCGGGCTTCTGGTGGTGTTTGCACCTTGGTCCACAAGGACATTGTTAGTAAGTGGATTCCTGGAAGCAATTGCTGTTAGGGTCCATCTGGCCACTCCAATCAGAATCTGTAATCTCTACCTCCTGCCTACCAGGCCATCATTATCCCATTGGCGTAACCATACTTCTTTAACTACTCCATTCTCCCTTCCTGCTTCTAGGGGACTTTAATGCCCACAACCCTGTTTGGGGTAGTCACACGACTACTGCCCTGTGCAGGACAGTTGAAGCTGTTCTGGTGGGGCTTGACCTCTGTCTACTAAACACTGGCGCTCCCACACACTTAAGTGTGGCACACGGCACTTTCTCTGCCATTGACCTCTCCATCTGTAGTCCTGGCCTTCTTCCCTCCATTCAGTGGGGTGTCCACAATAACTTGTGTGACAGCAATAATTACCCGATTGTTTTAACCTTCCTTCAGTGTATCTCACTCCGTCACCCTCCCAGGTGGGCCTCCTCTAAAGCTGATTGGGGTGCCTTCTCCTCTGCTACCAATTCCCCTCTACTACCACACAGCAGTATTGATGAGTCTACACGCACTTTGACTGCCGCCATTCTTTCCACAGCTGTTTCAGCCATCTCTTCTTTCTCAGGTTACACCCCCCCCCCCTCGGAAGATGGTCCCTTGGTGGACTCTGGAAATTGATGTGGCCATAAAAGACTGCCACTGTGCTCTTAAACGCTTCAAGTGGCACCCTTCTACTGATCTCCTTTTGGTCTTCAAACGATTCTGTGCCCGGGCCCGTTACCTAATGAAATTTCAGAAACGGTTTAGCTGGGAATGATATGTGGCTGCCATGGACTTCACACTCCCTCTCCACAAGTCTGGGCGAAACTCGGGCGAATTTTTGGCCATCGTCCAACACCGGCATTGCTGGAATTTCTGTGTGTGGTTTTGTCCTTACCCATCCAGACTGTCACACAACATTTCGCTCAACATTTTGCCCACACTTCTGCATAGATTCAGTATCTCCCCACGTTCCTCCTCCTGAAAGAGTGCTTGGAACCCTTGCCTTTGTCTTTCGTTTCTTGCTGCTTGGAGCCTTATAATGCCCCATTTAGTGGGTGCGAATTTGCCAGCACCCTCGCCCTTTGCTCCGACATGGCTCCTGGATCAGATCAGATACATAACCAAATTCTTCAACACTTATTGGCCAGCCACCGTCATATTCTGACCCTTTTCAACTGTCTGTGAAGTGACAGGGTATTTCCTACCCATTGGCAGGAAAGCATTGTTTTTCCGGTGTTGACGTCTGGGAAGCCACCTCTTCAGTTGGACAGCTACCGTCCAATTTGCCTTACCAACACCCTCTACAAGCTCCTTGAATGCCTGGTGAGTTGGCGGCTGTTTTGGATCCTTGAATCCAGCAACCTTTTGTCGACTTAAGATGGTTTTCGCTGTGGCCACTCTATGGTGGATAACTTGGTCCACCTGGAGTCTGCTATCCGGTCAGCTTTTGCCCATCGGCAACACCTCATTGCAGTCTTCTTTGACCTGCATAAAGCCACCACCTGGGGACACCACATCCTCACCACCCTTCACAAATGGGGCCTTTGTGGCGTTCTACCTGTTTTTATCCGTAACTTTCTTTCTTGTCACTCTTTCTGGGTCCGAGTTGGTTCCTCTTACAGCACTTCCCATCGGCAAGAAAATGGGGTTCCACAGGGTTCTGTGCTGAACGTCCCTCTCTTTCTCGTAGACATTAATGGACTGCTGGCAGCTGCTGGGCCGACAGTGTCCCACTCTTTGTTTGCTGACGACTTTTGTATCTACATCACTTCCTCTGTCATGGGCACTGCAAAACACTGTCTACAGGGGGAAATTTACCGGGCACAGTCTTGGGCTCTCTCCCATGGTTTTCAGGTTTTGGTGATCAAGTCGTGTGTCATGCATTTCTGCCATTGTTGTACAGTCCATCCCCATCCGGACCTGTTCCTCGATGCCCAATCCCTTGAGGTTGTGGACACCCATCACTTCTTGGGTCTGATCTTCGATGCCTGGTTGACAAGGCTCCCTCATCTTCGCCAGCTGAAGAGGACGTGCTGCTTACATCTCAATGTTATTAGATATCTGTGCAATACCACCTGGGGTGGACACTGCTCCATTCTACTGTGGTTGTACAAAGTGCTGGTCCAGTCTTGTTTAGACTACGGCAGTCCTCTTTATGGTTCTGCGCCACCTTCGACATTGCAGATACTAGACCCCATCTACAAATGTGGGGTACGACTTGAGACTAGTGCCTTCCAGGCTAGCCCTGTGATTAGCCTTCTCGCAGAGGTGGGGATTCCACTGCTGTGAGTTTAGCGCCAACAACAGCTGGTATCTTACAAGCTCCGCATTCGCTGCACCCCACAGCACTCTAATTATGTTCTCCTTTATCCAGACATGGAGGTCAACCTCCTGCGGCAGCGGTCACGATGTGGGCTTACCATGGCTGCTCGCATTCAGTCACTCTTTTCTGAGTTCCAGCAGTTCCCTTTGCAGCCCTCTTTTTTTCTGCTCATGCTTGTACACCTCCATGGTGTATCTTTCGGCCACAGCTCTGTATTGATCTCTCCATCAATTTAAAGGATTCTCTTCCTCCGGAGGCCCTTCACCACCAATTCTACTGTCTCCTCAGTTCATTCCAGGGTTCAGAAGTGATTTATACTGATGGCTCCATGATTGCTGGTCACAATGGTTATGCTTACACCTATGTGAAACACACGTAACTTCATTGCTTGCCAGATGGCTGTAGGGTTTTTACTGCGGAATTGGTAGCCATCTTGCACACACTGGACCATGTCCGCTTCTGCTCAGGATTTTCCTTCACTGTCTGTAGTGACTCCTTGAGAAGTTTGCAAGCTATTGGCCAGTGCTTCCCTCACCACCCATTGGCCATAGCTATCCAGGACTCCCTTTCCCTCATTGATCAACGTGGATGCTCAGTGGTTTTCATTTGGACCCCAGGCCATGATAGGATCCCTGGCAATGAACATGCCGATCGACTGGCTAAATTGGCTACTAACAGGCCATCTCTTGCTATTGGCATTCTGGAAATAGACCTTTGCTCGGCATTAAATCGTCAGGTTGTGGGACTTTGGAATGCAGAATGGCATACTCTTTCTTCGCCAAACAAGCTCAGGGCGATAAAGGACTCTACAACTATGTGGTGGTCCTCCTCTGTCATCCTTTGCCGGATCCACATCGGGCATACTTGGCTGACTCACGGTTATCTCCTCCGACGTGAAGACCCCCCTCTCTGTCATTGTGGATCGATGTTGACTGTGATTTGCCTCTTACTGGACTGTCCCAACTTAACTGCCCTGCAACGGACACTTGGCTTTCCTGACTCGCTACTTCTGTTGTTAGGTGACAATGCCTTAGCGGCTGATCTCATTTTACGGTTTCTTCATGATGTTTTTTTTTATTGAGCTTTATTTGAGGGTAAGATCTTCAACCTTATCAGTGGGTGGAGGGGATGGCAGTCTGTCTTGCTCTCCCCCCCCCCCCCCCCTTCACCCCAATTGGACTGGCTTCATCTGGGCTTGTTGGTTCACCCCCCACCCCCCCCCCCCACCCCCCCTGCCTTCCCACTCCTTCCCTTATGGGTTCTGTTTTATCTTGAGTGTCTATCTTTTCTACCTGTGCTTCTTCCTTCGTGCTCCTGTCATTTGTCGCTTTATTTCCTCCACTCTTCTTCTGCCTTCTTCCTTCCTTTTCTGTCAATCGTTAGTAATATTATGGCCACTGTAGTTCCCTCTAGTAGTGTGAGGTTTTATCGGTTTTAGTTATTCCAAGGTCGGAGGGACTGATGACCGTATAGTTTCGTTCCTTCTCCAGTCCAACCAACCAACCAATTCCCTAGTTGTAATCAACATGTGACTAAGTTGCCCGTTTACTGCATGAAACATCACCTCTTGTAACATTGCCACTTCACTTCTAGCATCCCCAAGTTGGTCCTCGAGGCCACATAGCAATCTTGCTATATTCAGATTGTCCTCCAGTGCACTCAGTTGTTTCTGGATTCTCCCTATATCATTACTCAGCTCTAACCTCGTTTCACTAGCACATCGGGTTAGCACTGCTGCCAATTCCCATACTTGTCTCGTGTTATTCAACACCCTGCTTCCAAATTTGATAACTGTGTTTTGTGCCACTCGACACATCCTTCATAGAACTTGTTATCTGCTGAACATGAACATTTGTGCTATTTAACTCGTACACATCCACTTTACTTGCTCTTCCAAATATTTTTTTAACAATTTTCCTCCTGCATTTACCCAGCCCCTCTTCTGCCAACTCTTGTCTTGTGGAACAACATCCACCAACTGTGACAACTGTGTCCGTAATTTGCTGTAAGTGAACTGCAACTCCTGGTATTCTCCCTTTAGCTCTCTACACAAATTATTCCTCTGTGGCTCCATACATAGTTCTGAGAACGCATCTTCTAACCTAAATACCTCATTCCTAATCTCCCAGATCTCCACTGTTTTCAGTGTCCATTTATGACTAGTAAGCCACACATCTAGTTGTCTAAAGAACACCACAATTGATTCTAGAGGCTAAATGGCAGTTCATGCCCTGCCTCACCCTTGACGGAGCACAGCAACAGCAGGACCATCGTCCCTATGGCAATATCAATACACTCACACCGATACACTAACCAGATAAAACCCACAACAAATTGCAAACATATAACTTACTTATGTGACCTTAACCTATATAGCACATCGTGCATCTTATATTGCTCACCAATTCCAGGTCCCTTTTTCTCACCCCCCCCCCCCCCCCCCCTTGTCACTTTTCCTTCTTGGTCGGTTGCTGATAACTGCAGTTTCTCCCTGCCATTCCTTTAAGAGGCTTTCTGCTACTGATACGTGTAACACACTTCTGTGAGGAACTGCATTTTCGTGCTGACCAGTGAGGTCCGTGGTACATAGTTAAAGATTCCTTTGTTTTCTCCTTTGGTGTATAGGGATTTGTGACCACTATCCACTATCACACCCAGTGCTGAGGCAGCTTGTCTGTGTGTCTGTTCCCAGTTCCTGCCGTTATTGTGTCTTCGTGTTTGCCTTCTGTGCATTCCTCCAAACTTCCATATTCTTCTGGTGAACTTCCTTACTGCCTTGCCAACTGACCTCAATTTAGGAGCCAAAATGTCAAAGGGAGACAGCATCTTCCTGCAATACATCACAACAAATGGTGACAAGCCCATTGCAGTGTGGACCTTCAAATTATGGACTACAGGACATAGGGAAGATAAGTGTCCCAGTCATCTTGCATGGAATTAACATAACAACTCAACATTTTTGCAATTGTCTTGTGCATGTATCCAGTTCTCTCCTTGCTCTGTGGATGAAACGGACTTGTCCCTCACATAACTTCCTTATACACAACATGTGGCATTCTTGTTTCATTAAATCCCAGGCAAAGTCCATACCATGATCCATAACTATAATATCAGGTACTCCAGATTTCAATATACAGTTGTTTACAAACTCCTGTGCCACAGTACTAACCCATTAGTCTGGCATCAGTAACATTGCCAAAAATTGAGAAAAATGATAGATTATCATGAGGTCATACCTATTCCTTGCAGGTGTTTCTTAAATGGTCTAAGCTTATCCAGCCCCAAAATAGAAAACCGATTGGACACCTCTGGTAATCTTTACTAACTCACTTTCTGATGTGTAATGTTGGTCCTTTGTGTGCATGGCACACAGTCCCTAATATACTGCTCAATGTCACATTTCGTGTTCTATCAGCAGAACTGCCTGCTTTGTGTCTTATCTGTCACACGTCATCCTACATGACCTAACAACATATGGCCATGAGCTTTCTGCAAAACTACCTTCTGAAAAACTGCTGAAACACCAAATGTGGTCCACATGTTGTTTTACACAACAAACCCTCATGAATAACAAGATGGGGCTGTGACTTCAATGCTTGGCACTCCTCACCCATTGCCCGTGCCCATTGCCACTGTTCCATGCTCCTCCCTAACGTCCTCAACATCATGACCCCACAACTTGATGCAAATGATCACTGTAATTTATCCTGAAGAAACTATAGAGGAATTTACCTCCTCCTTACAAAATTCCGTAACAGAATAGGCTGGGAAGCCAACTGGACCAGTATTTAGGAGAGTACCAAAGAGGATTTAGGAAAGGATGATCCTTTGTGGAACAAATTGTAAATTTGAAATTTATAACCACCTGAAGAATACTGGAAGCCAAAGGCATTTAGTTAACATTTGTAGACTTCAAAAAATAAGGTGATTCAGTTGACAGGGAAATGTTATTCAACATCTTACAAGAGTCTGGATCTGAGAACAAATCAATGGCTATGCTAAAGAGGTATAATAACTGTCCCCACTGCTGTTCAATTGTGTACTAGAAATGGTAATTAGGGAATGGAGAAAAAGAACAGAAGAGGAGAGAATTTAAAAAAAAAAATTGGGAGGAAAGGGGATAACCTGAGAGTCGACTGTTTGTCTTTTGCAAATCACCTTGCCATTTTAGCTGAATGTGTGGGAGATGCAACAATGCTGATAAATCTCAACTTCAAAAATAGCCCTTTGTATATCTTTTCAGAAAAAAGTGTGTGACATATGAAGGAGACACTGAAATAGGTGGAAACTAATTATGGAAGAATAAAAAAGGCTACCTAAATTAAATAAAATCTAGGTGAAATAATATACCAAATGTTAACAGAATCTTCTGTCGGTTCTTGGTAGAACAACATTATTATAAACCAAATGCTTTACAACCTAGAATGCTAATGTAGCAACGGTGAGGAAAATGGAAGTGGCTTTCCAGTTAACAAGAAATTTATTTCCTTAAATGTAAAACTCCTGCACTAGGACACTGTCATTAAACCAGACTGCTTTTATGCTTCAGAATGGGTTTTGCTAAATACAACTAAATGATTAGGTGAAATAGAAAAGAAGGGAGGAAAAATCAGGAAAATATTGGAATCAAAATATGCCCATGGGCAATGGGAATTAAGAAGAAATAAAGAGGTTTATGAAAGTATAGTACCAATATTAGACACAATGAGGAAGAGAAGAGTTGCATTCTGTGGACACACAAAGATGCTAGATGGAAAAACAATAACAAAAAATAATTTTTAACTTTTCTGACAGAAATCCAAAAATTCCACTGACAGAGATCAAAGAAGTTAAAACAGACCTGAGACAAATGGAAATTTGTGGTAAGGTAGTTTCTAGGTCTTCCAGAAGAAAACAGAGAAAAGACACACAAAATATTGATAGAAGAAAGAAGAGAAAAAATGTGGGGAAAGAATGAAGAAATCTACAGAAAGAAAAGAAAGAAAGAAGACATAAGTTTGTTCACGTTGTTCTTAGTAGGCCAAACAGATAAAAAAAAAGATTGCTGGATATAGAAGATATCATCTGTGAGTATTCAAACACACATCCTCACAAGTCTGGGTTAAATTCCGCTGCATTTTCATTCACCAACTGTTGCTATAGTCCCCAGTGTTTATATCAGTGAATTTTGGTACTGACAGTTTGGTGACTGCTGAAACAGTTGGCAGAAACTCACCAACAAGTGTACACGTTGTAATGAAACTAGTCAATGGCTCTCACTCATTTTAGTAAGCAACATGATACACCATTTTAGTAAACCATACATATGTTACATTAATGTTTCACCTGCTATTTGTTGAGTCCATTTTGTTAGTAATTACTTTCAAGTAATTTATGTTAAGTACACACATCTATCAATGATATTTCTTTATATAATTGAGTCTTTGAAAATATTCTTTATTATAGGCTAATAAATTTGTAATCAATGTTACTGATTATTGAAAAATTTAGAAAAGATATTACAAAAAATCTGTAACATCAGTCATATTCTGTTGTTTTTGCTAAAATGTTTTCGTTGATATTATTGGATGATCATCAGTAGAAGTTTAGACTTTTTGTCATTTATATGTACTAATGTGGTACTGGGATAATGTGGAAGAGTATAAAACAAAAAAAGGTGAAAGATTCAGACAAATGGCCTGTGACATTTCATTTAGTAATGTGTGCGAAATTAATTGGAACTTCGATGTGCTTTTTGCAAGCAGGACTCAACAGTGAGGAGGCCTACTGATGGGTATAGTGTCAATTTCTGTACGTAGATAATCTAACGTCTCTTATTTATTCTCAGAGTGCAAGAAACTGTACTGCAGAGAAGCAAAGCATATATTTTTGAGGTCTCAAAGGAAATTTTTATAATGTAGTAAAATAAGAGGGGGGTTAGTTTCAATTTTGAGTGCAGTGTTTGATCATAAAATTAGATAAAGATACAATGTCGTCACATCAACATGGCAACAGCTTGTATATAAGATTAGCCACAATGAAATAATAGCATGTGCCATTACATGAAATGTTATGCATTTGAAGCCTAAAAAAATAAACAGTGAAAGCAATATAAAACATGGCAAAAAATGCAACCAGTCCGTTGTGAGTATATGAGGCCCGCCAAACAAGTGGATACATTCCTACCTTCGTGACAGTCAGCAGATCACTCAAATAAAATACAAAGACATAAAAACACACAAATTTGTAATTTTTACAGTAATGCACAAAACATTACATATGGAGTTTCTCAAGGGTCAGTCCTTGGACCAATTCTTTTCATTCTTTACGTTAACAATTTGTCAGAAAAAATAAGTAAAGGGACAACACTACTTTTTGCAGATGACACAAATATCCTAATCAAAGCATGTGATGAGAAAAGCCTACAAAAAATAGCTACAGGTATAATACAAAATTTAGCACAATGGTTCAGACCAAACAAGCTAATAATAAATAATGAAAAAACAGTGACAGTCAATTTCTCAATTCACAGAAACTACATCCTGCAAGACCAATTTTTAAAATTGATGGAAAAACTTCCTTATCTGTCAGTGACAAATTTTTAGGTATACATATTCAGCAAAACCTAAAATGGGAGACACATCTTAATCATATAAATAAAAAGTTAAACACATGTATGCAGTAAGAATCCTCTCGCAAAATACAAGCCATGTGTCAGTGATTGCAATGTACCATGGCAGTATTCAGTCACTGCTGATGTACGAAATTATCTTTTGGGGAACTCCGTAGGTACAAACAAAACATTTAGGCTACAGAAAAAGATTGTTAGAATAATAAACCATGCCAAGTACAGACACTCCTGTAGACTAATATTTAAAAATCTCAATATACTGTGTCTTCCTTACTTGTATATGTATGAAATACTAAATTTCACAAAAGGAAGTATTTTAAAAGATGGAAATATCTTCAAGTATAACTGTGATTACCACCCTCATGATACTAAGCAGAAACATTATTTGCATGTAAATACAGTAAGTACAAACATTTGTAAGGGAGGAGTGTATTGTACTGGCATAATGCTTTACAGTCACACACCATCGTATTTGAAACAGAGGCAAAATTTACAAAAGTTTAAAGTGAAGCTGAAAGAGTACTTGCTTGACCACTGCTTCTATTCTATTTGAGTTTTTAGAGTACTAGAAAAGTATAGTGTAACTCCTCAAATATTCTTAACCGATCTATCATTTTATTTCATTATATTAATTTTGTCATCAATATTCAACATGTATTGAATAATTTTTAATTGTTTACCTTTTCAAAATAACACTATGTATGATGTATATACTGTGCCAACCTGACTTGTCCTACATCGATTGTGCAAAATATGTACCTAAACACGATTTACCGGACCAATAAAGAAATACAAATACTAAGTGTCGAATTCTGAGCAGTAAGCAGACTGACAGTGTGTGCTCATGCTAACAGGAAAGCAGATTGCCAGGTGTGTTGAGTAGATGTTAAAAGAGTAAATAAATGTAACCAGAGAAATGCAATAAATGAAGTAAATTTCAAAGTGCAAATGATCTTTTAAACAATATGTGCAAATGTGCCTGCAAATGAAGTGGATAGATAATAATTTAATAAACTATAGTATGTATATGGCTAGAACAAAATGGAGGGGTCTGGTTTTGTAAGAATTATGTTTGTGAGAAAGAATGCAAAAAACATTCCATCAAAAGTGTCATTGCCTGGAGTCTGTGCATCATTAGAGGTAAATTGTAACCTAATATCTATACTCATTAATTGAAGTAGAAAATATAAAATGAAAATAGTTTTTTGCACATAAGAGGGAAAGGAAGACTTATAACAACTACATAAAAAGTGCAGCATAAACATATATAGTAAAATGAGTACAAAGATTACATTCAACAAAAAAGAGGGTTTCGTGGTCCAAAGTCCTTTAATCCTTTCAAAGCGTGTCATAGCATGCTCTTAGATTAAGGATAAATAGATGTGAATATAGCAACAAAACGTCCAGCAAGCACGTATCATAGCTTGACATATCAGCCTTCTGTAAGTAAGTGTGTCATAGCTGGACATCTAAATTCCCAGGATGTCCAAAGTTGTGGAGACGTGCAGGCAGTGGGCATCTAGTCAACATACATCAAAGACCCATTCAAAATAACAAATATTTAAAAAAAAATGGTATTGAAACCAAGCCCGAAATAAATTCTTCCAACTTTTTTTTTACCTAATCATATTCAGAAAGGATAGGTTAAATACAGTTGGTGATGGAGTGTTTATTACTGTCAGTAGTAGCTTACCTTGTAGTGAAATCAAAGTAGATAGTTCCTGTAAGAGGTTAGGGTGGTTAGTGGTTATACTCGACAATCCGAATAAATTAATAATTGGTTCATTTTACCAACCCTCTGACTCAGATGATACAGTTGCTGAACAATTCACAGAAAATGTGTCTTATTTTAAGTAGGCACCCACAACAATTCACACGTCCAAGTCCGCACCTTCCACAGTCTCTTGCTACAATTGATTTATATATTAGCTCCAATTACGATTGTAGCAATCTAAATTGATTGATGTATTAGCTCTCCTTTGAGCGTTGTGATAGATTCAGGAAGACATGCAAATATTTTAATATGTTGTTCTACAATTAAAATTTAAGTAAAAAGTTCATATAAACATAGGTCCGCAAATGTTTAGTTAGGAGTTATAGCTGATAAAAGATTTTATCTGAAACTTAACAACTTCGCTAATATGAAGCTATTGCAAAACTGTACGAGGTTAAAGCAAAGCATGATTTCCGTTTATTTTGTTGTTATTGATCTGCTTAATCTAATAAAACATGCCCCAGGTGTGTAGCTGCAGTAGTTTTCCAGAACATCCAGAGAAACAAAGATTATTATACAAGTAATTTTGTTTACTTTTCATTAAGAATGTAGAAACGTTTATGTCATTGTTAGCAGCCGTTAGTGAGTTGTTTCAGTCGTTTCCTTACCTTGAAATGAGTCAGTTTTCTGTATTTTTCAGTGAAAGAACATAACAACAGTAGTGTATTTAAGTGAAACCACATAGGAACTGTTGTAGTTTGTAGATTATTTATGAAATAGGGATGCCTTTCAAATTTACGGCAGAGGAATACTGCAATACGGTGTTTATTTATGGCAAATGTGTAATGCTACAGCCGTGTACACACTGGCACTGGAAACATTGTTTTCTGCGATGTTTCGCAAATGTTTCCGACATTGTGTCTGGTCTCTATTTTCCCACAGTCTAATGTATACAGTCGCGACACTCATTGCTGTGAAAGTTGTTACCATTTGACAGTTCACGTGACACTAGCGGCCAGAAAGCTCGCCTTCCTCTGACGGCAGTTGCGACGTAAAAATAATGTTTGTTTTTAATTCGTTTTGTACGTAATTTACAAAATAGTTAGTATATTTTTGCGTCATAGGTGTTAGGAGAACAGCGAGAGACATAAATGATGGTGAAATATAAGTAAACAGAGCGCAAGTTATTGAATGAAGTGACATAAACTGCAACGTATTCTTGAAGAAATAATTAAGAAGTAGCATACAATCGCACTTATTCCATAGTAAGAGAATACACAGTGTATATCCCACATATGAAGTGTATAGATGCTCTTCCTTGTGTAAAAATGAAGCGACACATCACTTTTCATTACGTTCTGCTTTGCAGGAAGCCTGCTTCCAAAAATACAATTTCCGTCTTATTCTTTGTGGTATCAGGTTATCTCAATAAAAAGCATGACTGTTTTAAAACTTTATTATATCCCATTGATAGATTTAATGAAAATGAAACTAAATGAATGAGTCAGTCCTAACACTTTAGCAACCCAAATGAGCCAGCTTCATCACTTTTTTATTTCTTCTCTTGCTCCTGCAGACTAAGTCTTGATTCCTGAGTTTAATAATGTAAAAGAGCCCCACTTTCCCAAACAGTCTTATTAACAGCAGCTTGGTTCAGCACAGAACCCAGGTGGAAAATTGGGGATGTCCATCAACACTTTCACAAAGAAAGCACCACAATTACTTATGTGAGCATATTCATCAAAAGTAGAAGTTATCTTAGTCTCACAATCATTTAAAAATTCTTTGGCATCTTCTGTAGTAATAAATAGGCTTCCAAAGTTGCCTTCATAACTTTTAAAATGACAATAAACTTTGTCATATGCATCTGTCTTTGCTGCCATGTACAAGTACTGTCCTACATTTATAACAGTCATGAATTGTAAGCAGTTCCTTTAATACATAACCAAACATGTATCTCATGCAGTTTGCCTCTCCGAGGTCTGTTTGGACTTCCACATTTGGTAGTCTGATGTGTCACTGATGTCCAACAGTGGTGAAACAAGTAATTTGGGCACTGCTTTCATATCCACTATTATCTGACCCCAGTTGATCCCCTCACAATTGGAGTTAGCTACACTGTGTGTGTTCATTAATTTGCTTAAAGCACAATTATTGAATGCACTACAAAACTGTCATGGTGATGGGTTGCTACAAAAACCACCTTTATGCCTTATCACTGAGAAAACGTTTTCCAGTGGATCTTGATTAATTTTGTGTGTTAATAAATATAGCTTGGTTCCATACAAAAAATCATCAACAAATATGTTCAAAGTGCTTATGTTACCCAAAAGTCTTTAATACACCTAATCCTAGATGAATAATCTTTCCCATCAACATCTACAAATTTCCATGACTGTATCCATGGCTTCAGTGTCTTTAATATTTCCAAATGTCTTGAGGCACTTGTAATGCAGTTCCTTGAGGATACAGGCCCTTTAACACTATATGCATTAAATATGTCAAAAATATCGTTTACTTTTTGGCAAAAATCTGCACTAGCAGATGATGATATTGTGCCACAAGTAACAAGTGTCTCAATGTCTGCTGCTACTGTATGACTCAACACATGAACTACAATGCTTACCTTCATTTTTGAAAATGCTGGCAGTTGGACAGCTCTTTTAGTGAGCTTGGGGGCCAACTTGTACTTCCTTTCACAATCACTTGAGTACAACTGACAACTGTCCTTCCATGAAGCAGTGCCAATCCATCCTTCATCTGTTGTGTGGATAATGTTATACCTGAATTAATTATTACATATGCTTTTTATCAAGTGTGGGGTGTCATAAAAAAAAGTAGATCTTACTCCCTTCGTGTACTAAGCATGGATTAACTGATGTGATACCCTGTCTGTGCCTCCACTCCACAAAATTTGAGCCTTGGTCAGTCACACATGTTTTTACAACCAAACCAATCTTTGTGAGTTCTTTGACAACTTAAAAAAATATGCGCGTCAGTCGGGTGGCTCCTACTTGTCCTTTGGAGAAATCATATACTAATGGCTGTTCAAAATTTGAGAAGATGCCGTTAATCATTATAACGAATGCAGTATTGGCAACCACAGATGTACGTATGAAACCTATGTTTTCAAATCCAATAACATAATCCCTAGAGCTGTAATATATCAAATTTTCCACTAGTGACATCTCATCCATAGACAAATTAACAATTATATTAGTTTTTGGTAACTGCTGCACTTTCTGCTTTAAAAGATGAAATATGTTATTATTTATTCCACAATTTAATTGTATATCTTTCACATACCTTTGTAAGGTACATACTGATGGAAGGCTAAAGTGGTGTGATAAAAAAACTGTATGCCTGAGTACTATAATACAACAAATTAAGTGCAAATAATTTAGTTTAATCTTTCCATCTCGCACCACGTTTTCCATTCAGTGGCAGGGCCGGCGCAAGCCCAAGTGCTGCCCCATGCGAGCTGCTAAATTGCCGCCTCGCCCCCGCTCCCACCCCCTTTTTTTTAAAAAAAAAAACAAAAAAAACAACAAATTTTATTTAAACAAATCTTTAGGAAATGTCGGCAGTCAATCGCAATTTTTGTTTTTATTTTTCAGATCTAGCTAGGTTTCGGCATCATGTTGACAGTTACATTCAGCATGACGGTATAGATGTAAACATAACTCAAAGCATTGAGAATAGCCATACTGCGCCTGAAATCTATGTTGATCTGGAAAATAAAAACAAAAATTGCGACTGATTGGTGACATTCTCTACAGATTTGTACAAAACAGTCGCTGGCACCAGCTCAAAAATGGAGTCAAACCTGATTGAAGAAATCTAGTTAATTTTAATAAGCCTTGTAAATTTGCAAACATGTTCAAATGTGTGTGAAATCTGATGGGACTTAACCTAAATTATCCTAAGGACAAACACACACATCCATGCCCGAGGGAGGACTCGAACCTCTGCCAGGACCAGCCGCACAGTCCATGACTGCAGCGCCTTAGACCGCTCAGCTAATCCCGCGCGGTATGAATTAACAGTTAATGAAAATAAACATTTCTCAATGGTTGTGAACAGATAATGTATTCAATGGAAAACAAAATATATTTACAATTTAACATTTACTTGGTTTGAACAATAATATTTACAATAACTGTTTAATGTTGAACAAAATAAGAAACAACACAGTAAATAACCAAGACACTGATCATAATATAAAAATTATAAAAGAAATACTAGACAAATCGAACCTTTCTGGCTTTTGCTTGTGCAAACTCTTTTATCACGATCTGTGTAATTTAAATCCTCTGCAAGTTTGTGCTCAATCGATACTGTTGCAAGATCATTCAAACGAGTTTGGCTATCATTGATCAGAGGTATGTCTTTATCAGTTTCAGTTTGAAGAAACTCCTCTCCACTTGCAACTGTCACTGGGAGTGTTAGGAGAATTCTCAGAGCACTGTTAACATTAGGGCAAAAATTATGTCTTCCTATAAACTTCAGAGTCTCTTTTAGACCTATTCCAGGTTTCAACAATGTTGAAAGCACTTATAGTTCTTCTCTCAACTCCAGTGCATCAATTAACTTGACTCATGGTCTTGCAAAATCACTGCTAGGTTTCTACACTTTGTGTCCAGGCTGTCAGGAGGTGCATTCTTCAACTCGCCGATGTCGTAGAGAAAATCAAAATAATCACAATGAGATTTCAGTTGATTGAATCTGTCATCCAAAGATGTGGTTACTATATCTAAAAGATAATAGTAGAATTTACTCTTATAACATTTTGTTGGGTCATCTATTGTCTCATCCCTTCCTTCATAGGTAAAGTGTACTTCTTACTTCGTCGCCAGAAACACTTATCCGTGGTAACGTTAGATCTTCTAGCTCTGATTCTCTAGCCAATTCTTTCGAACCCGTCAAGAAAGACACAAACTTTTCTTCTGTTCTGCAGGTCTCAAAATACGCTTTCATTTTTTCAAGCATTTCCACCCCCATCAGGAACATTTATGTCAGTTGTCTGGAGGGTCTTACTGACTACACTGATGTGAAGCAGAACGTCGTACCAGATTACCAGAGAAGTGAGAAAGGTGTAATTTTTTATTTGATTCACAAGTTTCGTTGCTTTGTGAGCGGTCATGCCATCGAATTCTTCTGATGTCTGAAGCAGTGCATCATAAACGCCTCCAGTTTGAAACCTCAGGGGAGTAAGTGCATCGATGCGACTTCCCCACCTGGTATCGCTCAGTGGCTTCAGAGACAGGCTAGGCAGATACTTCTTCAAGACATCCCAACATCGAACGGAGGATGAGAAGAAGTCATACAAGCTTGTAACTGTCGAAAACATGGAAACAACATATTTAGAAGACATAGCGGCATCATTTACAACAAGATTCAATGAGTGACTGCTACATGGTACATAAAATGCTGTCTTGTTCATATCTGAAATTCTTCTGGAGACCAGACTTCTTTCCTTTCATGTTTGCTCCGTTGTCGTATCTTTGCCCTCTCATATTACACAATAGGATTTTTTTTATCTTCCAAGAACTTGAGTATGACCTGCGTCAAAGTGGAGCTTGAAGAATTGGCCACTGGAAGAAATCCCAGGAAATGCTCCCGAATTCGGACATCGTATACCTCGTTGAGTCTTGTCTCCTGGACGAAACGTACCACAACTGTCATCTGCTCAACTTTTGAAATATCTGGTGTGCAGTCCAGAATTATACTGTAGTACTTTGCAGATTTCATCATTAATAGAATGTTGTTGGTTATGATGATCCATCCAATAAGATGAATTATTCCATTCTGTGTTTCTTTTCCAAGATAATGATGACCCTTGTTTTCACCTTGCTTTGTTCTGTGCTGATGCTCCATCATCATAGTGTCGAACTTTCCGAATAATTCAACGAGTTTCAAGAAGTTCCCTTTATCAGGCTGAAAGAGTGTATCTGTACTTCCTCTCAAAGGCAGACATTGCCGACCCAGGAAATGAATTATTGCTATTAAGCACTCAAGAACATTTTTCCAACGTCCGCTTTCAGTATTCAGAAGCCTTTGATGATGGGCGTCGACAGTTCGTGACTTTTTCAGTCCCTCAGGAAACACGATCCACTTTTTATGTGAATTTAAATGCTCGGTAGACTTCCCGTGACTTTCTAGATACGAATCAAGGTGCTGCCAGTCGCTTATAGCGTTCTTTGCAATTTTTACTGTAGATGACGAAAAAAGTTTGCAACAAAAGCAGAACACAGCATCCTTGCTCTTTCAGTATACCAACCAATGTCTATCTGCTTCTTTTAAATTCTTCAGCGAATAGCTGTAGTGCACAGGACTGAAACGCCGGTTGTCCGTGTTTTTAGGACATTCTTCAGCTTCCTTAATGCGCTCGGGAGGACCTCACATGACCAAAGTCGTTCGAATGCAGTCGGTAATAATTTCCGGCCATCTTCCGGGATCTGAGTCAATTGTGTCTTCCAGTTTAAGCTCACCTTCAATCCCTTCTCCAGGGGTGAGTACCTCGGCTGATGTGCCTCCGGTATTTTCCGAATCAGGTCGCCTAATTTCAGTTCTGCCTGATGTTTCAATCTCGGAGCTTTCGTCACAAAGCAGGTCTTGAGTCCAGACGAGGTCTGTTGAACATGTTGTGGATGGCCCACCGTCAGCATTGCTACTGTATGTGGTGGTCGCAGTACTGTGTTCGTCAACTTTCTGATCATGTCCTGAAGATAAAGATGTAGCTGCAGTAGCCCCAGTAGTTTCTGTACTTTGAGGATCTATTTTTCCACCCTAGCCGCTGCTAGATCGTTCTCTCTTTGGCTTGAAATATCGTTGTAGCGCAACCATTTTGCTTCTTATCGTCATATTCCTTCAGTGCCTGTCTTTTCCTATATTCACTGTCAGTCAGTCTTTTTCTACCGTCGGCCATGTTTCTATCCAGCCTGCAAAAAGAATGACTACGAGAAACTAACTGTTGATGTCAGTGTACTAACTTTATTTGTAACACACTTCGCAGACAATTTCCAGCTATTCTACTGCATGTAAACGGAAAATTGTATTACTGTAGGATACACTGTTCAGGAGATGAAATCATAAGAATTGAGCTGCATGAAATTGAATTTCAGGCAGAATTTCACTACAGACGCAGATAAAATGGTCAAAGAATCGGGCAGAAGACAATGGAGAGGGGAAGCATAAGGAGATGGAGTACCGAAATAATGCAATAAATACACACCTTGGCATCGACGGGTACTAATGCTAGTCGAAATATATTAACTCACTGCACTGCTGTTGTTCATTTCAAAGAAATGAACTCGACATCTGTCGTAATTTCCATGTGTCACTTCTTTTGTGTCTGATTATGGAATAAGGGGTAACAAAAAAGCCATCGCTGTATCACTTCACTTTATTTTCATTCTACCTTTTGGGACAACGCGTGCTTATTTGCTGACTTGCCAAGTTTTGAAGTAACAGATCACAAGAAAAATAAGTTTTCCTTTTCTGAAATCTTGAAGTTGAAAAATTCTAATAAGTGCACGTGCAATACTAATTGTACGTCATCTGAAAAGCACTCACCTGTTACGTCCCAAGTTGCAAGAAATTCAGACGCACCAATTCTTCTGTTCTTACGAAACGCAGTGAAAGCGCTTCTCACCGATCTTGACTCCCTCGGCCAACAACCGAAACGAATTCTGTAGTTTTCGTTGTAGAGAACGCAACAATACCTATTGCCTGGAATGGCGAAGTGGTGATGCGGCAGTGCCAGGAACTAGGTCATGTGACGAGGTACAGCGAGACTACAGTTAAACTAGCGCCCAAGAAGAAGAAGCAAGAAGCTCACAATAAGTATGCGACCGATGATATGGATAAATGTATTGTTGTTGTTATGATCTTCAGTCCTGAGACTGGTTTGATGCAGCTCTCCATGCTACTCTATCCTGTGCAAGCTTCTTCATCTCCCAGTACCTACTGCAACCTACATCCTTCTGAATCTGCGTAGTGTATTCATCTCTTGGTCTCCCTCTACGATTTTTACCCTCCACGCTGCCCTCCAATGCTAAATTGGTGATCCCTTGATGCCTCAGAACATGTCCTACCAACCGATCGCTTCTCCTAGTCAAGTTGTGCCACAAACTTCTCTTCTCCCCAGTCCTATTCAGTACTTCCTCGTTAGTTATGTGATCTGCCCATCTAGTCTTCAGCATTCTTCTGTAGCACCACATTTCGAAAGCTTCTATTCTCTTCTTGCCCAAACTATTTATCGTCCACGTTTCACTTCCATACATGGCTACACTCCACACAAATACTTTCAGAAACGACTTCCTGACACTTAAATCTATACTCGATGTTAACAAATTTCTCTTCTTCAGAAATGCTTTCCTTGTCATTGCCAGTCTACATTTTATATCCTCCCTACTTCGACCATCATCAGTTATTTTGCTCCCCAAATAGCAAACCTCCTTTACTACTTTAAGTGTCTCATTTCCTAATCTAATTCCCACAGCATCACCCGATTTAATTCGACTACATTCCATTATCCTTATTTTGCTTTTGTTGATGTTCGTCTTATATCCTCCCTTCAAGACACCATCCATTTCGTTCAACTGCTCTTCCAAGTCCTTTGCTGTCTCTGACAGAATTACAATGTCATCGGCCAACCTTAAGGTTTTTATTTTTTCTCTATGGATTTTAATACCTACTCCGAATTTTTCTTTTGTTTCCTTTACTGTTTGCTCAATATACAGATTGAACAAGATTGGGGAGAGGCTACAACCCTATCTCACTCCCTTCCCGACCAGTGCTTCCCTCTGATGTTCCTCGACTCTTGTGACTGCCATCTGGTTTCTGTACAAATTGTAAATAGCCATTCGCTCCCTGTATTTTACCCCTGCCACCTTTAGAATTTGAAAGACAGTGTTCCAGTCAACATTGTCAAAAGCTTTCTCTAAGTCTACAGATGCTAGGAACGTAGGTTTGCCTTTCGAAATTAGATTTCGTCTTCTGCAAAATTAATTGTGAGTAAACGCACGGCGCATAACAAGCTCGCAGCGCCCCACTCATAAGCATACTGGCGTGTACGCCAAATTGCTGCCCCATGTCTGTTCCTCCGGCGTAAACACGACGGTGCTGCCACAGTGGCGATAAAGAAATTAGGCCTCGTCCCTCCCTTGCTGAACAGGGGCGGCCGGCAGGAAGTGGAGGTGCCATGCCACAGTTCTAGAGATGGGGGATCCGCTCTTGAACTAATTCATAGAGTTCAATCTTTCAAAGGAGTGAACAATCAGTGATTCAGAAAAAAAGAACGGTAGCTCCAAACGTTTCCCACGGCAGAGAGAGAGAGAGAGAGAGAGAGAGAGAGAGAGAGAGAGAGAGAGAGAGAGCATATCAGCAGCGCCTCTACTGGTCAGAGCACAGTGCACGCCACACAACACAGCCAGCGCCGGCCTCTGCCCTGCTTCTACCTTGGCTGCCTGCATTGTGCAGTGCCCCCATTGGATTTTGTGTTTCACATATGCTGTGCCGTCTCTGTGCGTCGTCTGCCGCCTGCAGTGTCTGGCGAAGCGTAACTTCGCATCGCTCTCTGTCGGCGATCGTTTCAGTCGCACGTCCTGCCCTCTGGGCAGTTGATGCGAGCAACAGGACAGAGAGCCACCTAGCGGATAACATAGGAACTACTTGCAAAAACCCGCTCGCAAGGGAACGAACTATTTGTCTCGGAGCGGGTGAGTTCACCGCTACCCCCACCCGCGGAACTCGCCCGCTCAACGCTCGCCCCACCGTCTCGACTCTAGCCAGAGCGTTGAGCAAAGCTACTCAGGTGTCACGGCTGGTCTCTGCGGTCTCAGCTCACGCAGTAATACAGCTCGCGGCTCGACCTACTGTATGTTATGTATACATCAATTGTTTTTATTTTATTTTTATTTGTTTAAACTGATTAGATTAGGTTCCTGATGACTCTTACTATAGGATTTTTATTATGGACACTCGAATTTACGCTTTAATTACGAGCGAACCGATAAACGTATCGCAAAATGTGATACACCAATATTTTCCTTGTTTTATTCTGCGTAAGGCTATATGCAGCACTTTCGTTTTACAGTCAAATTTATATTTTTTTTAATTCTGGTACGGATTTTGCGATTTTAGGCGTCTTCGGAAGGAAACGTTCACTTTAAAAATATATGGCTTGCAATGTATTTGTATGAGGTTAATGAAATTTTAATACATTATAGCCAAATATATTGTTAATGTAAATCTCAAGTTACAACATTTTCCGATCACCCAAAAAACCACGATAGTGCAAAATAAATCAATAATCAAAAACTTTGTCATATCGTGGAAATTTCAATAAACAATACAAAATTCTTACTCATTATCTGTGTTACTTCAAAATAGGATCAAATAAGATCAAAATACAGGTATAGTACTGGAATAAACCAAGTTTAAAGGGCAATGTGCCTTCCATTTATTTTCTATTGTAAATGAGTGGTGAGTCATGAAAAAGAGCTAATTCATTTCAGGGAGTGAACAGTTCTGATCCAATCTCTGAAAAAAACAGTTTTGCCCATCTCTACACAGTTCCCGAAGCCGCTCCCTCTTTGCCGCCCCTCGGAAAGTGCCGCCCCGTGCGGCCGCAAGTTTCGCACGTGTCCTGCACCGGCCCTGTTCAGTGGTATACTGATGTGGCTCATCAATAAATCGAGAACAACTTGTTTCAAGTACTTGGAACCAATACTTTTTTAAAATAAGCTTGTCCTTTTGTACTTGTGTCCTGTGATGTTGTGGTTGCAGTTTATTCTTACGATGGGCACTTTCCTTGTCAAGTAATAATTTTGTACGAAGTCTAATGATTTGCACGTTTTTACATTTCACACGATTTTCCAACGCGTGAATAATTTCACGTAATCTAAGCATTTCATCTTCAAAAGATGTCTGTGTTGCAGATTCCGTTGTTAGTGATTTTATATATGTCTCTCGCGTAGGAACACTTGTGGTAGCTGTTTCTTCTGTGTTTGGAGACAGTTTTATTGTTTTTGCAGAACACTTTCACGTTTGTATGGCAATTTTCTCTTCATTGTCACTAGTTGCAGCTTATTCGGCACGTCAAATAACGTAGGAACTGCATTCCATACCAATGTCTTCTTTTCCGCGCTCATGAACTGGTTTGACTCGAAATGTAAAGCACAAAACTTCACGTTATTGTGCAAATAAAGGGCATCTTTCTGCAGCAGGTTCTGTCTTCTACTATTTAATAACCATTTCTTGCTCCTAAAAAAGAAAAACAGATTCAGTAATTCAATACAGTTTAGAAAAAAAATCTTAAATAAAGAGCGCTCTAATGTGATGTTTCATACCTCTCAGGGTCCTTAGAAAACCTGAAGAATGGTAAATGTGGTGTCTTCTTCCTATTATTACTGCAATTGATTGCGCTACATACATTGCCTTTCGTAAAAACCGTGTTAAAAGTGAATATAAACGATAGTGTCTACATTCACTGAATACCGTATTCAACAGCATAGCTTCTCCACCCCTTGGGGCGCTGTTGTCGCGGTATATAACAAAAATCAGCGAGAGTGTCGCGACAGTATATATTAGACTGTGATTTTCCGTCCACACTGGCGGCAAACATTTCTCGTTGTGTGTTCGCGCCGTCGGCAGTGCTCCTTGTATTATTGTGTTCGTATCGTCTGCTGTTGCGTTATGTCTGGTGTCGAAGAAACAATAATGATATGTGGTGCTGCATTATTAATACTAGAAGCTTTACTTACACAAACAAAATGAAAGGTGCCCTCATCATTGATGGAGAAAAACAGTCTATAGAAGAACTGGTGGGAATAACTCGCTACGTGACCTGAGTATGGAAGATGGCTATGGCTTCCGTAACTTCACTTGGATGTCATCTGCCGGTTTTGAATATCTGGCAAATACGATATCACCATTTGTTTTTTAGAAAAAAAGACACAAATTTCATGAAAGTGATTTGAATCAACGAAAGGCTTGCAGTTACTCTTCGTTTTCTGGCAACAGGAGAGTCGTTTCAGAGCCTTGCGTATTTGTTTCACATTCCGAAGCAAGCAATATCTCCAATAGTACCTGAAGTATGTGAAACTGTGGTGGAAGTACTGGAGAATTATGTAAAGGTAAGTAAACGAAAAACATCGTTAAATAAGCATCTTTTCGAAATGTTGTTTATCTACTACATTACAGATCTCATCAAACACAACTTCTTCAATTGTGTTATCACTGTCTTCATAACTCGTAAATGTAACGGGGGAATTATTACTTGATGACGATGACCCTGCCACATTCATACCCACTGTCGACTGCTGATTTTCCAGATATGCTACATGCTGTTTCGTTAACATTTCATTAAGGAAAGCCATTGTTTTTGCTCTTTGTAACTCTGACAATTTCCGTAACACTGATGCCACATACTCCCCATATGTACTACAGTCATCGTTCTTGTTATCGTCTTGTTTTTGCAGCACTTTAGTTAATAATTGAGACGCAATCTTGTAGGGTTGCTGCATATCTTTCTCTCTCCCATCCTTCTAATTTTTCGTGGTGGAGGACTGGAAGGTCCAGCCGCAACAGCTTCATCTTTATTTATCCCCTCTGGTGAAAGTACAAAAACCTGAAATAAAATTTACCTACAATTTCTTGTACGCAGATATCGGCTGTCAAGGCAGATCAGATGGTGGTGTGTTCAAAAACGAGAGCGTAAGTAAGTTAATTAACAAAAAGAAACAACTTGCCGCTACAAGCTGAATGCTTACCATATGGCACAAAGGCCCTGCCATATGCTTTTGTAGCAGACGATGTGTTTCCTTTAGAGGAAAACATGTTAAAGGTTCAAAAGAAAGAGTTTTAAACTACAGACTTTCTAGGGTCACAATGGTTGTTGAGAACACTTTCGGCATTATGACTTCAACAGACACATAAGTCAAATCAAATCAAAACCTTATGCAGCACGCAAGATTTATCTTGATCACCAAGTTTAGATCCAAAGTATGATACATAAACCTTTTTCACAAAGTCTGTAATGTTTCTTTGGTGTTTTTTAATCACAAATTTACCACAAATATAGCAAAAACTGTCAGCAGAAATTTTACAACAATGATTAGACATTGTACTGAGCACATACACAGGAAATGGGAAAGTGAGGTTAGGTTGACAGTAAACAAAACACCATCTGTTAACACAAAAATAGAATTGGCCTTTTTTGCCAGCAAATGTTTTTCAGCAATGCTACCAACGTTGTTTACATTCATTACACCTCCTTTTTAAATTATTTTGACTATATAAAAGCTAGTAGAAATCCTTGGGTAACAGAAGAAATATTGAATTTAATTGATGAAAGGAGAAAATATAAAAATGCAGTCAATGAAACAGGCAAAAAGGAAAACAAACGTCTCAAAAATGAGATCGACAGGAAGTGCAAAATGGCTAAGCAGGCACGGCTAGAGGACAAATGTAAGGATGTAGAGGCTTATCTCACTAGAGGTAAGACAGACACTGCCTACAGGAAAATTAAAGAGACCTTTGGAGATAAGAGAAACACTTGTATGAACATCAAGAGCTCAGATGGAAACCCAGTTCTAAGCAAAGAAGGGAAAGCAGAAAGGTGGAAGGAGTATATAGAGGGTCTATACAAGGGCAATGTACTTGAGGACAATATTATGGAAATGGAAGAGGATGTAGATGAAGATGAAATGGGAGATATGATATTGCGTGAAGAGATTGACAGAGCACTGAAAGACCTGAGTCGAAACAAGGCCCCCGGAGTAGACAACGTTCCATTGGAACTACTGACGGCCTTGGGAGAGCCATTCCTGACAAAACTCTACCATCTGGTGAGCAAGATGTATGAAACAGGCGAAATACCCTCAGACTTCAAGAAGAATATAATCATTCCAATCCCAAAGAAAGCAGGTGTTGACAGATGTGAAAATTACCGAACAATCAGTTTAATAATCCACAGCTGCAAAATATTAACACGAATTCTTTACAGACGAATGGAAAAACTAGTAGAAGCTGACCTTTGGGAAGATCAGTTTGGATTCCGTAGAAATACTGGGACACGTGAGACAATACTGACCTTACGACTTATCCTAGAAGAAAGATTAAGGAAAGGCAAACCTACGTTTCTAGCATTTGTAGACTTGGAGAAAGCTTTTGACAATGTTGACTGGAATACTCTCTTTCAAATTCTAAAGGTGGCAGGGGTAAAATATAGGGAGCGAAAGGCTATTTACAATTTGTACAGAAACCAGATGGCAGTTATAAGAGTCGAGGGACATGAAAGGGAAGCAGTGGTTGGGAAGGGAATAAGACAGGGTTGTAGCCTCTCCCCGATGTTATTCAGTCTGTATATTGAGCATGCAGTAAAGGAAACAAAAGAAAAATTCGGAGTAGGTATTAAAATCCACGGAGAAGAAATAAAAACTTTCAGGTTCGCCGATGACATTGTAATTCTGTCAGAGACAGCAAAGGACTTGGAAGAGCAGTTGAACGGAATGGATGGTGTCTTGAAGGGAGGATATAAGATGAACATCAACAAAAGTAAAACGAGAATAATGGAATGTAGTCGAATTAAGTCGGGTGGTGTTGAGGGTACTAGTTTAAGAAATGAGACACTTAAAGTAGTAAAGGAGTTTTGCTATTTGGGGAGCAAAATAACTGATGATGGTCGAAGTAGAGAGGATATAAAATGTAGACTGGCAATGGCAAGGAAAGCGTTTCTGAAGAAGAGAAATTTGTTAACATCGAGTATAGATTTAAGTGTCAGGAAGTCATTTCTGAAAGTATTTGTATGGAGTGTAGCCATGTATGGAAGTGAAACATGGACGGTAAATAGTTTGGACAAGAAGAGAATAGAAGCTCTTGAAATGTGGTGCTACAGAAGAATGCTGAAGATTAGATGGGTAGATCACGTAACTAATGAGGAAGTATTGAATAGGACTGGGGAGAAGAGAAGTTTGTGGCACAACTTGACCAGAAGAAGGGATCGGTTGGTAGGACATGTTCTGAGGCATCAAGGGATCACCAATTTAGTATTGGAGAGCAGCGTGGAGGGTAAAAATCGTAGAGGGAGACCAAGAGATGAATACACTAAGCAGATTCAGAAGGATGTAGGTTGCAGTAGGTACTGGGAGATGAAGAAGCTTGCACAGGATAGAGTAGCATGGAGAGCTGCATCAAACCAGTCTCAGGATTGAAGACCACAACAACAACAACAACAACAACAACATATAAAAGCCATTAAATTCTTTAAAAATTCTCTCAATTTAATAAATTTAACTGTAAAATGTTAAGAAATGGTGTGTGATACAGTTTTTTAAGTGTCATATTTTGATTTCCCACCCTAAAAAACATAAGAATAAGGTATTTTCAGCAAAAAGTTTTTTCCATTGTTGGCCTGGGTAATTAATGTAACGGAAATTTTTTATAATATGTTATATATATTTTGTCCACTTCAGTTATCTGTACCTAGCTCTGCCCTGTCACAGTCGCTAGTTATACTAGTATTTAAGTACTGGCACTGTAAGAAGGTGCAGATAATGTGTATTATGTTGAGGTGTGTGGCTGGCAGATACTTTCACCAACAGCAATTCATGCGCCATAAGTTCACGCCTCTACAATCTCTCGCTATGATTACTACTGTAACAGTCTAAATTGATGGATATATTAACTCTCCTTTGAACAGAGTGATATACACCCATTCTTTCACAAAGAAAAGGATGTGCTGCCACCTCTGTGATAAAGAATGCAGTACAGTATAAAACAGTCATAAATTATCTTGCTGTTATATCCAAAGACTGCTGGCTACGGTGTATCCAGATTTCAGAATGAGCAATTTAGAAATGAAAGAAGCTGCCACCTTTTCCAGAAGATATATTGTAAAAAAATATGCAAACGTGTGTGTGTGTGTGTGTGTGTGTGTGTGTGTGTGAGTGTGTGTGTGAGTGTGAGTGTGAGTGAGTGAGAGAGTGAGAGTGAGAGATGCAGTACATCCATCCAGACTCGAGAACGGGAAGAGACAGCTGTTTGAAGAGTGAAAAAATTGATGTGGGCTTAAGAAAACATTAGAATACAGATATATGCTCATCTATCATTTTGTACATATCTGTTTTTGGTATGGGCATGTTTATATTGCAGCTTTTCCCCCACACAGTGTTCAGATACTTATTAAATGACATACATTTTGTCGCTTGCATAATACATAGCCAAAAGAAAACATCGACAATGGCGCGAGGAGTGTGCAATGTGGTATACAGGCCAATGAAATTTTATGGAGACAAATGAGGTTCTTACACCCATTTTTTTGCTGTTTTTGCGATGAGTGAACAGTATAGAGCTGGCCATGATGATACAAGACCCAGCTGTTGGGTAATTGCAAGAAGTGAAGGCAGTTGTGAAACTTGCTGTGTGTTTATATTGAATCAAAACACAAAATTTATCTGAACGTCAAGGCTTTAGCAGAGGTAGCAGCTTTCAAAGTATATGGGCCACATGAAAAGGGAACTGTAATTGTGTCTAATGATATTTTAGTAATAGTATTATAATTACATTTCATGTGGGGCTGTACTACTATACACAATTGCCATTGTTATTGATACACTGATTCTAGCACATAGGAAGGGAGTGGGTGGCTTCATTATGGAAATTGCTGAGGTGCTGATGGATACAGTTTTCCACAGTTACCTACACTTCCTTATCACAGGTCAACTTCTGACGATTCAGAGATTGTTTTAAAGTGCTAAAGATCTGCAAGTTACACGGGGAGATATTTTTTGAAATAATTCGAGGGTGGCCACACATCCCTCATAATGCTGACGTCATTGGGATATTGTACACTGTGCGCAGTTCACCTCATCCATCGTGTGATAAGTTTGTGACTAATGCTCCCCTTCTGAGCAAAGAAATTTGATAACCATTCTTTGTCATGATGGGGAGGAAGTTGTTGTTGTTGTTGTTGTTGTTGTTGTTGTTGTTGTTGTTGTCTTCAGTCCTGAGACTGGTTTGATGCAGCTCTCCATGCTACTCTGTCCTGTGCAAGCTTCTTCATCTCCCAGTACTTACTGCAACCTACATCCTTCTGAATCTGCTTAGTGTATTCATCTCTTGGTCTCCCTGTATGATTTTTACCCTCCACACTGCCCTCCAGTGCTAAATTGGTGATCCCTTGATGCCTCAGAACATGTCCTACTAACTGGTCCCTTTTTTGTGAAGTTGTGCCACAAACTCCTCTTCTCCCCAATTCTATTCAATAGTTCATCATTAGTTATGTGATCTACCCATCTAATCTTCAGCATTCTTCTGTAGCACCACATTTCAAAAGCTTCTATTCTCTTCTTGTCCAAACGGTTTATCGTCCATGTTTCACTTCTATACATGACTACACTCCATACAAATACTTTCAGAAACGACTTCCTACCACTCTATACTCGATGTTAACAAATTTCTCTTCTTCAGAAATGCTTTCCTTGTCATTGCCAGTCTACATTTTATATCCTCTCTACTTCGACCATCATCAGTTATTTTGCTCCCCAAATAGCAAAACTCCTTTACTACTTTAAGTGTCTCATTTCCTAATCTAACTCCCTCAGCATTACCCGACTTAATTCGACTACATTCCATTATCCTTATTTTGCTTTTGTTGATGTTCATCTTATATCCTCCTTTCAAGACACTGTCAATTCCGTTCAACTGCTCTTCCAAGTCCTTTGCTGTCTCTGACAGAATTACAATGTAATCGGCGAACCCTAAGGTTTTTATTTTTTCTCTATGGATTTTAATACCTACTCCGAATTTTTCTTTTGTTTCCTTTACTGCTTGCTCAATATACAGCTCAGTTAACATTGGGTAGAGGCTACAACCCTATCTCACTCCCTTCCCAACCACTGCTTCCCTTTCATGCCCCTCGACTCAAGATAAGTCGTAGGGTCAGTATTGCCTCATGTGTTCCAATATTTATATGGAATCCTAACTGATCTTCCCCGAGGTCGGCTTCTACTAGTTTTTCCATTCATCTGTAAAGAATTCGTGTTAGTATTTTGCAGCTGTGGCTTATTAAACTGATTGTTCGGTAATTTTCACTCTGTCAACACCTGCTTTCTTTGGGATTGGAATGATTATATTCTTCTTGAAGTCTGAGGGTATTTGGCCTGTCTCATACATCTTGCTCACCAGATGGTATAGTTTTGTCAGGACTGGCTCTCCCAAGGTCGTCAGTAGTTCCAATGGAATGTTGTCTACTCCTGGAGCCTTGTTTCGACTTAGGTCTTTCAGTGCTCTGTCAAACTCTTCACGCAGTATCATATCTTCCATTTCATCTTCATCTGCAACGTCTTCCATTTCCATAATATTATCCTCAAGTACATCGCCCTTGTATAGACCATCTATATACTCCTTCCACCTTTCTGCTTTCTCTTCTTTGCTTAGAACTGGGTTTCCATCTGAGCTCTTGATATTCATACAAGTGGTTCTCTTTTCTCCAAAGATCTCTTTAATTTTCCTGTCGGCAGTATCTATCTTACCCCTAGTGAGATAAGCCTCTACATCCTTACATCCAAAATCTTTGAGAAAGTAATATACATGAGAATGTGGAACTTCCTGGTATGCAAAAAAGTGATTTCGAAGGGGCGGTATGGGTTTGTCCACCATTACAGCAGCATCCAACTTAATCAAAGGTGTCACTCAAGCAATAGATAATAAAGAACATGTATGTGGCATCTTTCTGGACTTGCAAAAAGCATTTGACTGTGTTGATTCCACCATATTACTGGACAAACTGTGGAACTATGGCATTTGAGGCACAGCCCATAATCTGATGAGGTCCTACTTGACAAACAGGAAGCAGTTTGTGTCTATTAGCACTACAGAGGGAGCATACACATCAAACACCACTGACATAAATTTTTTTATTCCACAGGGGTCAATATTAGGATCACTTCTTTTTATTATTTTTGTTAATGATATTCAGTCCATAACAAACCATGCAACAGCTATCTTATATGCAGATGATACCACGTTAATATGCTGCACTCCAAGCTATTCGCTGCTCGAAGTGGAATCCAATACTGCAGCAGGCTTAGTTCTGCAGTATTTTAGTGAAAACACAAATAAATCTGTCTATATTGAATTTGATCTTGGGAGGCAAAAAACTCATGAAAACCAAATCTTAATGGGTGATGAATACATTAAAAAACAGTACTCGACCAAATTTCTTGGCCTGACACTTGATGCAGAGTTAAACTGGTCTGATCATGTGAATGATATTTGCAAAAAGCTATGTACTATCATATATATCCTAAGAAAACTGACACCTTTTTGTAACATCACCACTCTGAGGCAAATATATTTTGCACTATTTGAATCCCATCTAAGCTATGGGATAGAGGTATGGGGATCCAGCAGTAAAGGTAATATGAAAAGTGTACTTATCTTACAAAAGAAGGCACTTAGAATTATGGGAAAGAAATGTGCCAGGGAGTCCTGCAGAAATTTGTTTAAAGAATTTAAAATACTAACTGTTCATAACCTGTATATGCTGAAGATAATCATTATGGCAGTAAACAGTAACAAAACACTTAATAAAGTGTGGCATAGAGCGCCATAAATATCGATATTTGTTCAGTGCGTAAGTGTGCTATCTTTGAGGAGAGGGCTTTGGGCAGGATGTTGGATGCCAACGGCAGTTAGCCTCCGGACTTGTATCTGTGTAGAAGCTAAGTGTGAATAAATCTGTATCTGAGAGAATTCTAGTTGTTTACCTACAACTATTCCATATTCCCTCACTGGTGACCACGTTTCTTGTGTAATATGCGTCCGAGTTACCGCCCGAAGGTTATTTACGCGCCTACCGCGTCGGGTTTCTCCGCGATTGCGGGGGCCTTTGTTCAGCTCCAGACAATGGCCTTTCAGCACTCACCGCCACCCGTATTTCAGCAACATCTCTCCAGCACTCCTGCCGTCGTAGCGGACATGCCGCAAGAATCTTCGGAATCCTTCAGCCAGAACGTGCAGTGGAATTCATCGAGTGCCACCAGTTTCTTCCAACCGCCAACGGTCGTGGAGTCTGGCTTTGTTAGCCTAGACCTTCCCACGTGTTCTCCACATAGTGTTGGTGGGAACATTCCTACTCCTGTGTCGAACGCACAATTCAATACAGTTCATGGCGTTGAGCAAGGTTTTGCTACTTTGGAAAATCCAGTAGTAAATTCAAACTCAAATCAGTTCCCGCCACGTGTGTATCCTTCCGCGCCGGCTAGTCAACAGGTGTTCAATGCTTGCCAAACAGCAAATATCACACCGAGTGTGCATCCTAGTGGACGTGTGTGGGATCCTTGTGTTGCTTCTAATCAAGTTCTGGACAGTAATTACTCCGACATCTACAACCAGCCCCACAACTCACGGTCGAGTGAATACTGTGTGCATAACGGACATTCAGCGGCGCTCTTAAGTACTAGTGGCTTCTCTCCGAGCTACCACGTCAATGAGAATGCACATTTTGACTACAATCCTCACACCGTTCGAGCATCTGTCGCTTCTCAGCAGCCCCCCCCCCCCTCCCCCCCCTCGGCATCAAGTGAATTTCGCGATTCCCATGCTCTACTTCCGAGCGTAGTAATAGGCTCACCTCCGCAGTGACTGCAGTGCCGAATCTGCCGAAACTACCAGACTTCAAACCCGCTCACCCAGAGTTCTGGTTTAACCTGGTTGAGCAAACATTCAATGTCTGTGCTTTGGACGACGACGCACGCTTCGCCTGCCTCATGAACCATCTTCACGACCGCGTCAATTTAATTTACAATCTGGTCAAAGCACCCCCCCTAGCAGGGAAGTATGCTGTGGCGAAACAGACGATACTGGAGTGCGTCTCTAAAACCAGGAGCGAAAATGTGCGACAGCTCATCTACGAGAGCGTCTCAGCGACAGGTCTCTGTCCCAGCTGTGACGGTGCATCCGTCTTCTCGTCGATGAGCAAGCTATGCCTGATGACACACTCGCAGAAATCTGAACTGAAAAGCTGCCTTTGCCTGTCCAGACTGCAATCTTTGCGTATGAAGATAGGCCAGTAAATGAACGTTTACGCGCCGCCGACAGAGCATACACCGCCAGGCAACATGAGCTCCATGCACTGCATTCTGGACGTGACCACACTAAGACACTTTCTGATGCCACGCCCTTGTCTGGTGCTGCTAACAACAAGTTCGTTAAACTAGCCGCCCTGCCTGCACCTTCAACTCCCCGCAACGACAGTGCATCGGCCTCTGTGGAAGACTCTGGGGCACATACTCCGTCACCTAGCAACTACCCACAGGAGCACAGGCCCGCCCAACCTTACTGTTTCTTCCACGCGAGATTCGGGGAGCAAGCTTGCAAATGCCAGTCACCGTGTTCTTACCCAAACTCCAACCGCAGGTAGGCTACGGTGCCACCTCCTGCGATGTAAACAACGGGCACCATCCCACGTTGCACTCCATTTCGGACAACAACAGTAAGTGTGGTTGAGTCTATGTTTGCGATTTACGATCGGGTATATGTTTTCTGGTAGACACTGGCGCAGATGTCTCTTTGCTGCCGGTTCGCCTAGCAACCAATAAAGTGCAACCACACAAAACAGTACTTCGTGCAGTGAACTTGTCTACCCTACAGTGTTCGGGTTCCACTTTGTATACAGTGAAACTTTTGCCCGGGTGCAAGCTTGAGTGGACGTTTATAGTGTCAACAATTGAAGAACCTATTCTCGGAATTAATTTCCTCAAGCACTATCAGTTGTCACTAGATTTTGTGCAAAATACTGTGTTTTACCCCCCCCCCCCCTCCCCCCCTTAACAAACATATTCCTTTCGCTCCGCCGAGTGACAGTTCGGCTAACACCAAACATGTGTGCTGTGCTAAGAACCTATCCCAGGAGTTGCAATCTTGGACAGACAAGTGGCTAGTGGAGTGCGCCAAGTCTTCGAAGTTGCGGATGGAACGTACGGAAATGATGCTGCATCTCTGCAACATACACCATGAGTTGGCCTCCACACAAGAACGCCTCGCGGCACTACAAGCAGACGACTCGTCGGCTACAGACAAGGTCAGTCCGTGCCAGTTTGGTGTTCCCGTGCCCGCGCACGTTAACGACAATGTTGTGAACTCTGTAAACTGTGTCAGCACCCCCTTTCGTAATGATAGTGTATGCCCGAGTGCTCATGCTCCTTGCGTTCTGAATGGACAATTAACTTGTGCCAAGCTCGTGGCAATGAACTACAGCCATCTGCTGTTCGGCCACGCTCACTCATGCCTACAGTGCTCGTAGCGGCACGGCCTGCTACCAAGAACCAGTGTACCAACCTCGCCCATGTTAACACGCATGCGGCCTTTACGCAGCCTATGAGCGGTTGGCACACCTGTACTTCTGTACCCTCAGCGCTACAGCTTTGCCCGTCCGTGACTGCCTGCTCCGCTTCACGGACATCTGACTGTCGTGCCGCGCCACGTATTGCAGTGGTCACTAATGGCACAGTTCATCGGTTACGTCTAACCGATGGGCTACCCATATCGCAACGCCCACGCCGCCTCAAGCCGGAACTTATGAAAATTGCAAAAGAACAATTGGATGATCTATTACAAAAGGGAATAATTGAACCTTCTTCCGGTTGCTGGGCTAGTCCTATCCTGTTTGACCAAAAGAAAGACGGTACTTGGCGTATGGTCAGAGACTATAGGTGTTTAAATGCCCGCACCATCATTGATAAATATCTGGTCCCACACATTGCAGACTTCAATCATGCGCTCGCAGGTGCAAAGTACTTCTCTGTTTTGGACTGTAAGCACGCATCTAGAGTTTTGTTTCGTATACATGGACGACATATTGGTTTTTGCTTCTACTTTGGAACAGAGTGAGGAGCGTGTTCAAGTCGTGACAGATATTTTCGCAGCCGCTGGTATTGAACTGAACAATAAAAAGACTCAATTGCACCGGTCATCTGTCACATTCCTAAGTTATGTTGTGTCATCGGATGGTCTGACACCACCGCAGGACAAGATCGAGCCTGTTCTCGAGATGCTACGCCCTCAGACCTATAGGGAATTACGCAGGTTCATCGGAACAGTTAATTACTACAGAAAACATTTGCCAGCCGCTTCTGCGGTGCAGGCTCCTCTCACAGATGCTCTCGCTGGCCCACAAACTTCTGGCACCCGCCAGGTACCATGGACACCAGACATGGACAAGGCATTTAACGAACTCAAACAGCTGTTGGCCTCCGCTGTCAGTATTGCTCACCCACGTGCGGACGCCACAATGTTTATCACTACTGACGCTAGTGACAATGCTATCGGCGCAGTACTGAGTCAGACATACAATGATGTTACGACCCCCCTGCAGTTTTTCTCAAAAAAGCTAAACAACGCACAGAAGAAATACTCAGCATTCAACAGAGAATTACTTGCGGTTTACGAGGCCATAAGACACTTCAGAACTGATGTTGAGGGATGAGATTTCTATGTGCTCACTGATCACAAGCCATTGGTTCCTGCCATAAAAAATCCTGTGGCTGATCCGCCCCCACGACGCTTTCGTCACATTGATTACATCTTGCAATTTACAAATGACATTCGCTACATCTGAGGAACGGACAATGTGGTTGCTGATTTTCTCTCACGTGTTGGTGCTGTCACAACCTTAATTGACCTAACGGACCTACCTAGGTTGCAATCGGCAGACCCCGATACCATGCAGTTAATTTTGGACCACAGCTCCTCTCTCCAACCGGTACGCTCTACTTTCCCTGGCATATCTGACTTAGTGTGGTGTGATGAATCGACTGGTACGTTGTGGCCATTCATTCCTAAGCCCCTTCAACGCCAGGTCTTTGACAAACTACACACATTAGCACACCCCGGTGTCAAAGCTTCCACCCGTCTGGTAGCTGAACGGTTTGTCTGGAGAGACATGCGCCGCGACTTGGGCCAGGGCATGCATGTTGTGTCAACAGAACAAAGTTTCCAGGCACACTTCCCCACCCCTTGGCTGTTTTGCCGAACCTCCAGGCCGGTCTCACCACGTTCATGTCGACCTCGTAGGCCCTTTGCCCCCCTCCGAGGGTTTCCGTTACTTGTTTACAGCTATTGACAGGATGACTCGGTGGGCTGAGGCTGTGCCTATTCCAAACATTACCTCTGAGACAGTAAGTCGAGCATTCTTAGATTCGTGGATATCTAGATTTGGCTCACCTGTTTACCTCACCACTGACCAGGGGCGACAATTCGAGTCTTCAGTTTTCTCTGACCTATGTAAAATGTGTGGTATTGTCAAAATTCATACTTCTGCGTACCACCCCCAAAGCAATGGGCTTGTCGAGCAATGTCATCGCACCTTAAAGTCTGCCCTGCGTTGTCATGACTCACTATGGACAGAGGCACTGCCCTTTGTGCTTCTTGGCCTTCGTGTGACTTTCAAGGAAGACCTCAAGGGTTCCGTAGCAGAGTTTGTGTATGGCCAACCTCTGGTTTTGTCTGGAGAATTAGTCACTCCCACCCCACTTCCACGGCCCTCTGAACTCCCTTCACTTCTCGAGTGGGTGCGCTTGCACTGCAGCAAAATTCAGCCGCCACCTCCGGCTGCTCATACACCTCCGCACGTGTACGTACCGCGCACGCTAGACTCTTGTGAGTACGTGTTTCTCAGAGACAACTCAGTCAAAGCCCCGCTTCAGTCGCACTACATAGGTCCTTACAAGGCCTCAAACGCTCTGAGAATAACATTGGATCTCCTCATAAAAGACTCAACCGAGTGAAACCAGCTTTCATTGAGCCTCAGGTGAACCTCCCTGATTCTGCCCCTATTTCTCCCACTCCTGCTTCGAGCGGCCATCCATCTTCCCATACCATGCATTCAGGTATTGATTCTCCACAGCGTGCTTCTATGCCGAGCACTGCTCCTTCTCCGTGTTCATCTAATTCGAGTGGCCAATCTTTTCGGGGCTTCACTCCTCACAGCTCTCGCAGTCGAACTGCCAACCACTCGGATTTTACCATTGTGTTACCGTCTTCGTGTGACAGCTCTTTGTCACGCCGTTCAAGCCACGCTGGCTCCTTGTTGCCTTCGGTCACGCTCCCTCGTCTGTCAGCTGATCGCCCGAGGTTGTCTCCTGCACAGTCCAGTGCACCTGCCACCCCCCTCTTAGCAGATGCTTCCCCCTACCATGGCTTTCCCACACCTCCCTGCCTCCCTACCATTGCTCATACAGGTGCCACCCAAGAATTCACAACACATGTACACCCTGATGACATACATAAATTATCTGTTGTCATAGATGGCGATACGGTGTGTGTGGTACTCGCGTGTGACAATGTTGAGGGAGGAAGTGCAGAATCTCGTGTGGTGCGCCACTTTAAATTGAGCAGAAGTGCTGCGTGTGGCAATTTGCGTGCCTTTGTTAGGCCTTCTGGCAAGGTGATTCTCCGCCTGCCGGCTGACGAAGTGCTACACCTCCACTCCAGGACGGGACGTCATCTTCAGCCGCCGGCATCGCTTGCTGACTTCGCCGTCAACATACCGGGTTTCAGCCCCCGGTCTTGTACCAGTCGACCGCTTCTGCCTGACGCAGAAGAACTGTACGTTACCTTCCTAATTTCTCACTCCCCCCATTCACAGGGACGTACTCCATACTGTGCGGGTGGGGCAATGTGGCATAGAGCACCATAAATATCGATATTTGTTCAGTGCATAAGTGTGCTATCTTTGAGGAGAGGGCTTTGGGCAGGATGTTGGACGCTAACGACAGTTAGCCTCCGGACTTGTATCTGTGTAGAAGCTAAGGGTGAATAAACCTGTATCTGAGAGAATTCTAGTTGTTTACCTACAACTATTCCATATTCCCTCAAAAGAAATACACAATCACAACACTGGAGGTAGAGAGAGACCCTACATCATCTCCCATAGAACAACACTTTATGAGAAAAGCCCGCACTATGCAGGCATAAAACTACTGAATTGCTTCCATCCTAATATATCCAAATTGTCCGTTGCAAAACTAAGAACGATATAAAAATTATGGCTCCTAAACAATCCTGTATATTCAATAGATGAGTTTCTAGATTTAGTACACTTGTATGATGGAAGACCATCTATCTAAAAATATATGTAATCTCAGGTCTTGGACTGTGTCACAAACTGTAAATATTTGTATGTAAGCTATGAATACTGTGTCACAAACTGTAGATTTCTTAATCTAAGTATGGCAATAACCAATTTTTTTATGTGTAGTCCATATATGTAACTCTGTTCTCTCAGCCAAATTTAGAAAAAGTTGTGTAGATAAAAGTGCCACCCAATAATATGTAACCATAGTAAGTAAGGCTCTGACTTATCCAGAAGACTGGAACGAAAAAAACCTTTTTTGTAATCAGTTGATGTTGGATCAAAATAAATAAATAGACAAAATAAATAAATAAATTTGTCCTCTAGCCATCCCTGCTTAGCCATTTTGCATGGGAGGAAGCTATCATGCAAAAAACTGTGGAAGCAACTCTCTAGAAATGCAGAAATTACTGCTGGTCCTCTTTTCAGTTTGGTTTATCTTATATAACCACTACTATTTGGTGGTGCATTTGATTTGTACTGAATTTTAGAGACAGGCATCAGTGTGGTGGGCCTCGATGTGAATCTGGGTGTATGCAACTTTTTAAACCCATTTCATACATTAATGTGAAAATCAATTGTTACATTCTATGAAGCAGGACAGTTAGAACTTAGGTGTGGGTCCATATGCTGCCAATATCATGTATGAATTCGAACCTGTGAAAGACTGACGGTCCCTAAAGCGTGGAAAATCCTCTCTTAAATGACTCACTAAAAGACTGCCTGAACCTGGTATTCATGTCCAGATCTGTTAATCTGGATGAATGGCAACTCCATAAAGGTGAAATAATCAGTTGTAGGCTGATAGAAGATCATAAATTGGGGGTAGGCTTGCATTCAGTGTATGTGCAGCACGGATAGGAAGTGCACCTATGTAAAGTTGGTGCAGAGGAAGGAACTGTGTCTGCTAACTAGCAGGTGTACATGGCAGTGGGACATGGTTAGTGACTCCAGCACAAGAACAACACTTAACAGAAGTTTGTCACAGTTATCACAATTGTCAAGATACAGATGTTCAGTCCCTTCTCTGAAACCAGAAACTGCAGATTGGACCCTAGGCAGTCGACCTTCAGATTGCTGACACAGCTACTTTGGCACAGTGTGCACACACTGGGTGCTTTTAGATGGAATGTGTTTACTGGTAATGATAGAGCGGTGAACAATATAAAAGTTAAATTTATAGCAGAAGCATTAAAAAATATATAACACTCTTCTTAAGAGATAGGGATTATTCTGCTGCCATTTCAATATCACAAATCTTGGTGTATCGCTAACTTCAGTATGACACTTCTGTGGATTTCAAACTTTCAAAAGTTGTATTTACTTGTAAGAGTGTACAAAGTCTAGCTAATATCCACCTTTCAGTTAATATGCAGCAATGTTTGCAGAATGTGGTAAAGGAACTTTCATCTGTTAAAATGTGTAGTGTAATGATGCAGGTTTTGTATGAATGATTTTCTTTTAACATATGACCATGTGCAGATTTCATCACCTATGTCATTTACAACACACTTCAAAATTATTTAAATTCTTTTTAAATTGTCTCTGAATGGTTCTTGAATGAAACTGTAAAACATCATCATTTGAGTCGTATGCGCAGAATTATGTCACTCAGTCCAACTTGTTTGTGCAAACCTTTTCAATTTAGATGTCGTTTGTTTCTTCTCAGAAATTATATTAATGCAAGTTATCTGATTTAACAAATATTACAACCACATTGAATAAACTTTCCAGATTCAAACTTGCGATGAACGTCGTCAAAATTAATAATCAATTCATTCACATAATTCTTCATAAATAAATTCTCGGAACACGTATTTGACTTTAGCAGTATCCACTACTTTATTATCTTCTTACATATAGACGTGTACCTGAGCCTTGACAAGATAGGACTAAACATTTACAGCATGATTAAACTTTCTATGACGTCATTGTTGTACAAACATTACAAATTCTCAATTTTTTAATTTTTAGAAGCACGACGCAACAACTCGGTTTCAGGATCTTCTGTTGCTCTTTGGCTGTCGACCCGCGATGTATAGTGGCCAGCAATTTTCTCTCTGGTCCCGGCAGCGAAGATGCTGTCTCCGTTCGTTGCGCCGCCCTCTCCCGTACATGAAACATAAAAAATAAATACAAAACTTTAGATAATTCACAGATATTACAAATATTACAAAAATACATAAACAAAACAGTAAATTAAACTTATATTCACCTGCAAACTGGGCTGACACTGGTGTATGGGGGACGCTTCAATTTCACGTCCCACTACAAATGCTTATACTACAAGAACTCAATTACCAACAAAACCAATCACACTGTGTTTTGTGAGACTGTACAATAACACTGAGTAACAAAGTTCTTACATGTGTATTGTTTTCGGTAAAAACATGAAGTTTTGCCACTGATTCACTCAGCAGTTGCAAATATGTTTCTTCACACTCCACATATCAGCGTCTGGTTACATTGTATCCTACTTTGAAATAATTGCCCCATATATATGTAAAGAGGCTGGGAGAGGTATAACTGTTAATATTTGCAACAATGTAAGGAAAGACAGATTCATACTTACCATAAAGAAGAAACGTCTGGTTTCAGACAGGCACAATTAAGACACTCACATGTAGATTTCGGCTCCAGCCTTCATCAGTAAAAGACACACACACACTGTTAATACTTGTCAGATATGGGAGAGGTTACAGAATTTCCTCACTCTAGAGCTGTGGTATGGTGGGATCTCTTGCTGGAAACAAGGTTTCAGCGAGATGGTGAGACTGTATGTATTGCTAGGATATATATGAGTGGGGTTCATAAATTGTTTCAAGGGCTCATGATCTCTAGAGGAGGGTATATAGCATGTTCTTCACATTTACCCAGTTTAAGCGCATCTGACTTATTCCTGTGGGGCTATCTTATATTGCATATCACATTAACAAACCTCAGAACATTATGCAGCTGAAGACTGCTGTTTGCAAGAGAAATCCAGCTGTATTGTACAGAATGGTTCAAGCAGTGGTGTTTAATCTCTGTGGAAGATTTGAAGGCTCTAGTAAAATTTGTAGGGAACATTTAATAGGTGAATAATAAATGTCACTGGTTGTAATATGCAAATGGCACTTTATTACATAAAAATATTGACACTTATGTTTACTGTTGTTATTAGGGAAATAAAACTGCCACTTCATAGGGCCCACCTTATATAATGCAGAAAGGATTTGTTTAGATTTGCGTATGATTAATATAAATATCAGGTGATCAAAAAGACAGTATAAATTTGAAAACTGATTTATTCACAGAATAATGTATATAGAAAGTACAAGTTGACACACATGCTTGGAATGACATGGGGTTTTATTGGAACCAAAAAAATACAAAAGTTCAAAAAATGTCCGACAGATGGCACTTCATCTGATCAGAATAGCAATAATTAGCATAACAAAGTAAGACAAAGCAAAGATGATGTTCTTTACAGGAAATTCTCAATATGTCCACTATCATTCCTCAACAATAGCTGTAGTTGAGGATTAGTGTTGTGAATAGCACTGTAAAGTATGTCCGGAATTATGGTGAGGCATTGGCATCGGATGTTGTCTATTAGCATCCCTAGAGATGTCGGTCAATCACGATACACTTGCGACTTCAGGTAACCCCAAAGCCAATAATTGCACGGACTGAGGTCTGGGGACCTGGGAGGCCAGGCATGACGAAAGTGGCAGCTGAGCACACGATCATCAGCAAATGATGCGCATCTGTCGGACATTTTGTGAACTTTTTTTTGTTCTAATAAAACCCCATGTCATTCCAAGCATGTGTTTCAATTTTTACCTCTCTATCTACATTATTCTGTGGTTTATTAAGTTTTCAAATTTATACTGACTTTTTGATCACCCAGTACATGGAGTAAGCAATATAAGAAGCCTTACGGATTCAAATGTCTTACTTTTGAATGAATGCTAGTATTTTAGGATTGTCTATTCAGATCTCAGGGCTGATCAGATGGAAATAAGTGTCAGAGAGCTGCTATAGAGACAAACACTTGTCAAGTAGCTGTTAGGATGATGATGATGAGGTCATCAGTATTGAGATATATCAGTGGGATTTTCATTGTTGGTTTCCTTCTCGTTCTGACCTCTTCATTTTGCCATGTTAAGGAATACATAGGATAAGTATCACTTTTGGACTGCCCATGTGTACATCTTAAACTGTGTACTACATAGAAGTTTCTTAACTTTGACTTGAATTGCTATGTATTACCTATAATCTTAGTGTTGTGTTTGTGATGTTAGTGAAGCTACTCAATTTATCCACTTTTGGCTTTAAATAAATACCTTGTTATATGTATGAAAAAGCTGATAATATGAAAAAAGCTACCATGTTTCCAGTAGAGAAATGTTTTACATGTCAATGCATTTATTACATTTAATGCATCATACAGCTACCTCATAAAAATGAACTTTCTAGGGAGCATGGAATACGAAAGTAATGTAATAACACTGTTTATGACAAAACTTGAATATCTACTTAACAGTCACTGAATCAGTAACAAGATGAGCTAAATTTATGGAAATATTAATAGAAAAAATATTATGGTTGAATGTTTGTTTTTGGGAGTCAAAAATTTAGGCCAAAAGTAAAATAGAAACAACTATTGAGGTAGGCAATAATTCTCCCTGATTTTAAAATTAAATAACAGTGATGCACAGATCATTGGAAGAGTGCAACAAAGAATTTTATGCAAAAGCTGGTAACAGATGGTGCTGTACTCTGTCCACCATGTCAGTGTGCATAAATAGGCAGTCTTTGCAATCACATCACAATATTTTTTAAAATGTTCATCACTCACAGTAGGGGCATGGTGCAAATGAACAGTGAAATTCGCTGTCACATCTTGTGTCTTGGTGGAAATGAATTCAGTCACCGCACATCCCGTAGACTTGAGCTCATCCAGCATGGTGGGATGGTCCGAGTAGGTTGTGTCTTTCAATGTAACCTACAAAAAGTAGCCACAAGGAGTCAGATCACGTGAATGTGGCAGCCAATTCACACCTGTGCCTGTAAATTTGGGGTAGTCCATACACTGTACATGTGCTTCATTTATGAACCAGATGTAGCCAACATAAAATTTTTCATTATCTGTAATTGTGAGAATGTTGTTTCAAAGTCAGCTCTTTGTCACCCAGCAGCTACAGGTATGATATGGTGACATTAGGTTTTGAATAGAAATGTGTAGACCATTTCTCACTATTGTATGTATGCTGGAACACTTCAAATCAGTCTCTGCCGGAATTCTTCAGACGGATTTTCTCATATGTTGGTGAGTAAGTCCAGATACTGTAGAAACATTTTCAGGAGTAACTACAATTGGCCTGGGGTCAATATTCCCAGCTGGATCAGCCACATTACATTTCCATTTGAATTTGGCAAAGAGCTTTTGAATGCTTTGGGTCCTTTTAGAACATCAAATTATGTATGAATATTGCACTTCCTACATCTAAATGACTACTCTGCAATTCACATTTAAGTGCTTAGCAGGGGGTTCGTTGAACCACAATCATACTATCTCTCTACCATTCCACTCCCAAACAGCGCGTGGGAAAAACAAACACCTAAACCTTTCTGTTCAAGCTCTGATTTCTCTTATTTTATTTTATTTTGATGATCATTCCTACCTATGTAGGTTGGGCTCAACAAAATATTTTCGCATTTGGAAGAGAAAGTTGGTGACTGAAATTTTGTAAATAGATCTCGCCGCAACGAAAAACGTCTTTGCTTTAATGACTTCCATTCCAACTCGCATATCATATCTGCCACACTCTCTCCCCTATTACGTGATAATACAAAACGAGCTGCCCTTTTTTGCACCCTTTCGATGTCCTCCGTCAATCCCACCTGGTAAGGATTCCACACCGCGCAGCAATATTCTAACAGAGGACGAACGAGTGTAGTGAAAGCTGTCTCTTTAGTGGACTTGTGCATCTTCTAAGTGTCCTGCCAATGAAACACAACCTTTGGCTCGCCTTCCCCACAATATTATCTATGTGGTCTTTCCAACTGAAGTTATTCATAATTTTAACACCCAGGTACTTAGTTGAATTGACAGCCTTGAGAATTGTACTATTTATCGAGTAATTGAATTCCAGTGGATTTCTTTTGGAACTCATGTGGATCACCTCACACTTTTCATTATTTAGCGTCAACTGCCACCTCCCACACCATACAACAATCTTTTCTAAATCGCTTTGCAACTGATACTGGTCTTCAGATTACCTTACTAGACGGCAAATTATAGCATCATCTGCAAACAACCTAAGAGAACTGCTCAGATTGTCACCCAGGTCATTTATATACACCAGGAATAGCAGAGGTCCCAGGACGCTTCCCTGGGGAACACCTGATATCACTTCAGTTTTACTCGATGATTTGCCGTCTATTACTACGAACTGCGACCTTCCTGACAGGAAATCACGATCCAGTCGCACAATTGAGACGGTACCCCATAGGCCTGTAGCTTGATTATAAGTCGCTTGTGAGGAACAGTGCAAAAGCTTTCCGGAAATCTAGAAATACGGAATCAACTTGAGATCCCCTGTCGATAGCGGCCACTACTTTGTGCGAATAAAGAGCTAGCTGCATTGCACAAGAATGATGTTTTCTGAAACCATGCTGATTATGTATCAATAGATCATTCCCTTCGAGGTGATTCATAATGTTTGAATACAGTATATGCTCCAAAACATTACTGCAAATCGACGTCAATGATATAGGTCTGTAGTTCGATAGATTACTCCTACTACCCTTCTTAAACACTGGTGCAACCTGCGCAATTTTCTAATCTGTAGGTACAGATCTATCGGTGAGCGATCGGTTGTATATGATTGCTAAGTAGGGAGCTATTGTATCAGCGTAATCTGAAAGGAACCTAATCGGTATACAATCTGGACCTGAAGACTTGACTGTATCAAGTGATTTGAGTTGCTTCGCAACCCCTAATGTATCTACTTCTAAGAAACTCATGCTAGCAGCTGTTCGTGTTTCAAATTCTGGAATATTCCATTCATCTTCCCTGGTGAAGGAATTTCAGAATTGCCATAATACTGTGTTCTAACCTATGATATTCCACTACCAGAAACACATGTTATTCAGTGGAATATATGATTTCACCTCTTTCTTTGGTACACTAACCTCCTTTCACATTTCGACTGTGGACTGATCGCTCTTGGCTTCATAGTAGTATTTTTAGGCACTACCTATTGCGATTGCAGTTCCACCCTCAGTATGAAACTGTTGCAGCTTTCACAACAAACATACTGTTTATTGTTTTCTTCTCTTGATCTTTTTTCTGCATGACATTAATTTTGAAATTTTACAGCCCTCAATGTTCTCCTTTACAATGGGATGTACAGAAACCCCCTTCATGTAACTCATCACCCCAATTCTTCAGCTGCTGTATGTCCTGTATTTTCATTCCTCAGTTTTTTGCACTTCACTTTGTCTCTACGAAGTGAAGTTTGAAGGAGAAGATGCATCTGTGATCATAATTTTTGGGCATATTTCTATATAAAGTTGATCTCTCCTAATGAATAATTTGTATAAATATTCTTGTAGAACAAGCTGTTGATGCAAAGTTTTAATTTTGTTCCTGTCAGCCTGCTTGAGGCACTTTGCTGTTTCTTTTATATCTCAGGACAGTTCACTGCTGTTTTCACTGAGACTATTACAAATTTTATCTATTTTTGTTTAAGGTCATTCGAGAAACTGGGTTCATGAATGGAGTTTTCTCACCCGACGAACTTAATCATGAAAATATAAAGGACAAGGAAAGTAAAATAGCCTTTCTGCAGAAATTAATTGAGACAGTGAGTAAGTATGAAGGTTCTGTTCATATCAGTTTTATTTGCACACACTGTTAATGTAACATGCTTGATATAGATGATATCAATTAATACTCCTAAGCCAGAACTAATAGAAAGAACAGAAAAGTGTGTCCTTCAAGTTTAATATATGTCATTTAGCAGAAAAATGACTTTTAGTAATGTTTGCTTTTCTATTAGGCCCATAAACATCAACTATAGTGTAGCATAGATAAAAATTACCTGCTTTGCACCTTACCATTTAGTCAAGCATCATCCATCCAAAAAGTTCCAAGGCTGATTTCATTCCCAGTGAATAAGTAATGTCTGTGCAGTAACTACAGTTGCAACTTGAACTAACAACTGTAAACAACAGATGTGCATTCAACAAGTTTTGAGCAGGCAGTTTTAAGTAGTGGACATGTGGCCTTAGTGTGCCGACCACAAAATGACAGAGTGCAGAAATCAACATAAAAGGTCAACACTTTCACCACATAATTGACGTTCAAGCAAATGTGACCAGTTGAACAACATCCCAAGGAAGGACTTTTGTTATAGCTGCACGTGAGTGTATGAACGTTCTGTGCATTGTATTAAAAAAAAAGGGGGAGGGGGGGGGGGGTGGAGCCAGTAGAGCACCTTAAATGTTAAGACCACCACCTTAACTTTTCTCTAATTTTTTATTAGTCCAGTCTTGAAACTTTTTGGACTGATGGACCTGAAGCCACACTATAAATAGCACCAGCAGTGCAACTGGGTGGTGTAAGGAGGAGGCTGGGGCAGGGAGGAGGAGGGATTGCAGGGTGGGGGGAGTGGTTAAGTGCTGCCAGGCAGAGTGCAAGGATGAGGTGGAGAGAGGGCAGGCCAGCTAGGTGCAGTTGAGAGGGTAGGGGTAGGGTGGGGGAAAAGTGGGAGAGGGGAGGGGGAGGGGCCGCTATCGGAAAAGAAGTAAAAAAGACTGGGTGCGTTGGTGGAATAGAGAGCTGTGTAGCACTGTAATGGGAACGGGGAAAGGGGAAAGATGAGTGAGGACAATGACTAATGGAGGCTGAGGCCAGGAGGGTTACGGGAATGTAGGATATATTGCAGGGAGAGTTCACACCTGCTCAGTTCAGAAAAGTTGGCGTTGGTGGGAAGGATCCATATGGCACAGGCTCTGAAGCAGTCATGTTTGGCAGTGTGCTCAGCAACAGGATGGTCCACTTGTTTCTTGGCCACAGTATGTTGGTGGCCATTCATGCGGACAGACTGTTGGTTATCATGCTCAGATAGAAAGCAGCGCAGTGGTTGCAGCTTAGCTCGTAGATCACATGACTGGTTTCACAGGTAGTCCTGCCTTTGACAGGCTAGGTGATGTTTCTGACGAGAGTGGAGTAGGTGGTGGTAGGAAGATGTATGAGACAGGTGTTACACTTAGGTCTATTACCGAGATATGAGCCATGAGGTAACGGTTTGGATGCAGGTATTGTGTAGGGATGGACAAATATATTGCGTATGTTCAGTGGACAGTGGAATACCACTGTCGGAGAAGTGGGGAGGTTAGTGGGCAGGATATTTCTTATCTCATGGCACGCTGACAAGTTGTTGAAACCCTGGCAAAGATGTAATTCAGTTGCTCTAATCCAGGTGGTACTGAGTTACAAGAGGAAAGCCCCTCTGTGGCCAGACGTGACACCTTGGGAGGTGGTGGGCCACCCTGCTCACTTCCTACTCCCGCCAAGGAGTACCATTGTCCACCACCTCTACAACAACCTCCAAACCTCCACCTCCCCCTCCTGTTCCCTCATAACTGACAAACTCTGTCTTGCAGACCTACTACATTTACCCTACCCTCCAAAATTCCCACTACCACACAGAATCCAAAATCTAAACAGACCCAAAACAAAATCCTGAACCTTTCCTCTAAAAGCCTTAGCCCTGCAGTAACATCTGTCCTTTTGAAAGGCATCACCTTTTACCCCACTCCCAAATTCAGTCATGCTGGGCTGGTTAAAGGCCTTCTCTCCTTCTCCCAGTGCATACAGTGGAAACACTTTTTTGCCGACTACATTACTCGTAAGACTCAACCAGAGACCAAAGTTGAACCCTGCCTGAATCAATTCACTCCTCCATCCAACTGTGACCCACCCCCACTGCCCCCAAATCAGCCCCTGTTAACTTTCCAGAATTTCTTGCCTCACCATCATTCCCCAAACCCCTTAACATGCAAACTAACCTTACATCCACAGAAAGAACTGCAATCCACCATCTAAAAACTGATCCTGACCTGATAATTCTACTTGCAGACAAAGGCTCCACCACTTTTGTTTTGAACTGCACGGATTACCTGGCACAAGGACTCTGCCAGCTGTCAGATACATCTTCCTACAAATCTTGTCACAGTAATGTCATTCCAGAAATCCAGCATGATCTTCAGTCTCTCCTCAAATCCTTAGGCCCATCCCAAACCTCTCCCCAGAGTCCTCTCTCTCCACACATCTACCACTCCCCACACTCTTACCTTTGACATGCTTTGTAAGTTCATATACCCAACCACCCAGGATGCCCCATTTTGGTCGGTTACTGTGCCCCCACTGAGAGAATGTCTGCTCACATAAACCAACACCTCCAGCCTATTACCTGGAACCTATCCTCCTATATAAAAGACACCAACTATTTCCTCCATCAAACTCCACAGTTCCTGTCCCTTTACCACATGGTGCCTTGCTCATCACTATTGAAGCCACCTCCCTTCATTCTAACCTAATGCCCATGACGTTAGCGCTATTGGATACTACCTTGCCCAATGCCTGACAGATTCAAAACCACCAGCCTTCTTCCTAGTCACCATGACCGACTATATCTTCACCCACAATTACTTCTCCTTTGAAGGCATTACCTGCAAACAAATCCAATGTACAGTTAGGGGCACCTGCCTGGCACCATCGTATGCCAAACTATTCATGGGTTATCTAAAGGAATCCTTCCTAAACACCCACAATCCTAAACCCCTCACCTGGTTCAGATTCATTGATGACTTCTTTGCGATCTGGATCGAGGGTCAGGACACCCCATCCACATTCCTCCAGAACCTCAACTACTTCTCCCCCATTCACTTCACCTTGTACTGCTCAAGCCAATAAGCCACAATCCTCTATGTTGACCTCCACCTCAAAGATGGCTACATCAGTATCTGTGTTCATATCAAATCTACACTGTGTGCCCAAAAGTATCCGAACACCTGGCTGAAAATGCTGGAATTCAGTATGGTGATGGCCCACCCTTGGCCTTGATGACAGTTTCCACTCTTGCAGGCATACGTTTAGTCAGATGCTGGAAGGTTTCTTGGGGAATGGCAGCCCATTCTTCACAGAGTGCTGCACTGAGGAGAGGTATCGATGGCAGTTGGTGAGGTCTGGCATGAAGTCAACGTGCCGAAACATCACAAAGGTATTCTGTGGGATTCAGTGTGTGTGCAGCCCAGTCTATTACAGGGATGTCATTGTCGTGTAACCACTTCACCACACACCGTGCATTACGAACAGGTGCTTGATTCTGTTGAAAGATCCAATCGCCATTGCCAAATTGCTCTTCAACAGTGGGAAGCAAGAAGGTGCTTCAAATATCAATGTAGGCCTATGCTGTGATAGTGCCATGCAAAACAACAAGGGGTGCAAGCCGCCTCCATGAAAAACACAACTACAACAGAACACTGCCTCAGAATTTTACTGTTGGCATTACACATGCTGGTAGATGATGTTCACTGTGCATTCGCCATACCCACAACCTGCCATTAGATCGCCACATTATCTACCGTGATTTGTCACCCCACACAACATTTTTCCACTGTTCAGTTGTCCAATGTTTATGCTCCTTACACCAAGCAAGGCATTGTTTGGCGTTTACCAGCATGATGAGCTTATGAGCATCCGCTTGACCATGAAATCCAAGTTTTCTCACCTCCTGCCTAGCTGTCATAGTACTTGCAGTGGATCCTGAAACAGTTTGGAATTCTTGTGTGAGTGTCTGGATAGATGTCTGTCTATTACACATTATGACCCTCTTCAACGGTCGGCAGTCACTGTCAGTCAACAGACAAGGTTGGCCTGTACGCTTTTGTGCTGTACATGTCCCTTCACATTTTCACTTCGCTATCACATCAGAAACAGTGGATCTATGCATATTTAGGAGTGTGGAAATCTCGCGTACAGACCTATGACACAAGTGACAACCAATAACCTGACCACGTTCGAAGTCTGTGAGTTCTGCGGAGTGCCCCATCTGCTCTCCCAAGATATCTATTGACTCCTGAGGAGTACCTGGCAGTAGGTGTCAGCATGATGCACCTAATATGAAATCAGTATGTTTTTGGGGGTGTCTGGATACTTTTGATCACATAGTGGACTAAACACCAGCAATACCTCCACTTCAACAGCTGCCACCCATTCCATATCAAGAAATCCCTTCCATACAGCCTAGCCACCTATGCTGATTGCATTTGCAGTGATGAGTGGTCCCTCTCTACTGAGGGCTTCTCTGAGGCCTTTACAGAGCATAATTATTCTCCCAACCTTGTACAAAAACAAATCTCCTGTGCCTTATCTTTTCAATCACTCACCACCTCCCAAACTGCCACCATTCAACCACAGAGGAGCATTCCCCTCGTAACTTAGTACTACCGAGTACTGGAGCAACTGAATTACATTCTCCACCAGGGCTTCGTCTTGTCGTGCCATGAGATGAGAATTGTCGTGCCCACTATCCTTCCCACCCGTCCTACAGTGGTATTCCATTGTCCACTGAACCTACACAATTTCCTCGTTATGTCTATGAAACCCGTTCATGGTTCATGTAGCTGTAATAGACCTAGATACAAGACCTGTCCCACACATCCTCCCACCACCACCTACTCCAGTCTGGCCACAAACATCACCTATCTCATCAGAAGCAGAGCTACCTGTGAAACCAGTCATGTTATCTTCAAGCTAAGCTGCAACCACTGTGCTGCAGTCTATGTGGACATGACAACCAAAAAGCTGTCTCTCCACATGAATAGCCACCGACAAACTGTGGCCAAGAAACAAGGGGACCATTCTGTTGCTGAGCACGCCACCCAACATGACATTCTTCATTTCAGTGACTGCTTCACAGCCTGCGCCATATGGATCGTTCCCAACAACACCAGCTTTTCTGAACTGCGCTAGTGGGCACTCTCCCTGGAATATATCCTACATTCCCGTAACTCTCCTGGTCTCAACTTTCGTTAGTCATTGTCGTCACCCATCTAGCCTCTTCTCTATTCCTATTCCTGCAATATACAGCCCTCTATTCCACCTACTCAACCAGTCTTTTTACTTCTCTCCTTTTCTGCTAGACCCCCCCCCCTGCCATCCGTCTAACCTCCTAACTGCACCTAGCTGTCCTACTGTCTCTCCACCTCATCCCTGCTCCTATCCTACTATCCCTTCCCGTACCTGCCCCAACCTCCTCCTTACCCCCACCAATTCGCCACTCTCATCATGCACTGGTGCTGCTGCTCGCAGTGTGATTTCAGTTGCCTGAGACTGCAGTCGTGTGTGTGTGTGTGTGTGTGTGTGTGTGTGTGTGTGTGTGTGTGTGTGTGTGTGTGTGTGTGTGTCATCTACAGTTGACGAAAGCTTTAATGGCTGAAAGCTAATTTTGTGACAGGCTTTTTATTGTGCCTATCTACCACTCGGCATCTCCGCTATATGGTGAGTAGCATGTGTATATTGATTTTATTTGTTCGTACTGAGACAGTTATTAAACATTTAAATGCAAAGTATGATTTACAGCAAAATAAGCAGTTTCAAAAATTGAATTAATTAAGTTTTCTGTAAAAATTGTTCTGCAGTATTTCAGAATATTAACAGTGTTTTAGGGCATTAACAATGTTTAAAAATAAAGGTGGGACCAGTGGCTAATTCCGGCATTTAAATATGTAATCATTGATGTTCAATTGTATATTTATTACCATATTTCAGCAGTAATGTATTTGTAGCATTTTTGTTAAGATGAAACAATCTGTTATTGTATTTTGGCATTATAGTTTTATATTATTGTCAGTAATAATGGGAAGTTATGTACACCATTTAAATATTCCCCAAGTGTGTACGTTGGTGTCAGTAGCAAACGTGCTTCCAGTACTAAGTATTGAACTCTTCCAGTACTAAGTATTGAACTTTATTGATGACCCTGCCTTCAGATTTATACTTGATTGTGATTATATGTGGTGTTTGGTGGAGATGCTGGGTACTTCAAAACATCTGCATCACCATGGCTCTAATTCATCAGTGTAAGAATTTCCTGTATGAACAGGAACCAGAACCCAAGCATTACACTGTCCCTAAGATCCATATAGTCAGGAGACATTTGGATTCCAAAACATCAATAAATCAGCTGCACATCCATTAGTATTTTCCAGAAAAGCTGGTCAGGACCCAATAAAATGGCTGTGAGCAGAGGTGGAATGATATCGTGTTGGACGATACTATCATTTCTGGAAGAAATATGTATTTTTATGTGGATGGCACAACCCAACAGTGGTTTGAGTACAAAGAAGAGAAGCTCAATAACTGGGACGAATTCCAGGCTTGGGGACAATTGCAAGTCCACTTACTGGTAGAACAATTGAAGAACAGGGCCAGGCATCTCGGGTAAGTGACACATTTGAACATACAGAATGTTTTTGCTATGTGCCACATTATGAATCTTAACATCACAGAAGCCAAAAAATCTCACATTTGATGAAAGGAGTCATACAGGACATGTACTAAATTCTTCTGCTAAAAGGTGTCACAACAGAGGAATTCTTCAAGTGGTGCCATCAAATTGAGGAAATTAACAGAAAAAAAGGAGTTGAATGAAAGATATATGACAGACTGCCAAATGTGATCCCCATGGCATTGTGGAAGACCATCACACGCTCACCTCTCTCGTACACCAGGTAGTTTGGTTGGGTTGTTTTGTGGGAGGAGACAGACAGCGAGGTCATCCGTCTCATCGGGTTAGGGAAGGAAGTTGGCCATGCCCTTTCAAAGGAACCATCCTGGCATTTCCTGGAACGATTTAGGGAAATCACAGAAAAATTAAATCAGGACGGCTGGACACGGGATTGAACCGTCGTCCTCCCGAATGCGAGTCCAGTGTGCTAACCACTGCGCCACCTCACTCGGTTGCCAGTTAGTAAGAGAAGAGATACAGAATTTTATGGCAGCCACAGATGTACTGAGTATACAAAAGATAGCACCCTTCACTGTTGACCCAGTATGTCAGGAGGTAATACAAATGTTGAAGAAGAGGTGTATTGATCTTTAGTACAAGTCTCCACCACCAGCTGAACATGTCAAGAACAATGGACTCAACTGACTTATGCCACCGCCATCAAATAACAACCCAGCACCTGTCCAATGTGGATACAATCAACTCCTATGCCAAGTAGATGCCTCACAGGAGGACGGACCTCGGGAGGACAATTTGTTGTTGTGTTTCCATTGTGGATGCTGTGGGCATATTGCAGAGAAAGAACAATATTTGATGGCTATTGTGCTGCAAGACTTCAACCGTAACAACGGTACTGTTTGTGCCAGTCAGCTGCTGACAATTGTAGTCAACCTGTGGGGTTGCTGCACTCTAGACAAGGTCGCTCCCCAACACACTGTACGCAGTACTTATCACCTTACAGAGGCACAAGTCAGTCACCTCGCCACAAGCTTCAGGAAAATGAAGTGAGGTGACCATCCGTCGAGGTAAGGCCTCCATAGAAGCAAATCCTGCATGTATGTGCCAGCCATCAAGATGTCAGGAAATCCCATTGACATCACCGTCGTTGGCCAACCTGTCCACTGCTAGTCAACTTGAGGACTTGCTATTCTATACTGTTGATTGCTCATTGTCGTCAATTAAAGAAGATTATGTTTTGCGATATGAAAGTGATTTGCTGAAGGTCACAAATGGGAAATATCTCTAGCAAACAGGAACACGTATTGCAAGACTATCTATCAATGACAGAACTCTGCCATTTGCATTTGTCATTTTAACAGAATGCAGTCATAACGTTATTCTCAGATGTTACTTCTTGAAGGCAAAAGGAACCTACACACCAATGACAATCATAAAGGCTGCAGTTGGTAATGGAGAACTTTGGGACCGAGCTAGGTGGCGCAGTGGTTAGACACTGGACTCGCATTCGGGAGGACGACGGTTCAATCCCGCGTCCGGCCATCCTGATATAGGTTTTCTGTGATTTCCCTAAATCGCTCCAGGCAAATGCCGGGATGGTTCCTTTGAAAGGGCACGGCCGACTTCCTTCCCCATCCTTCCCTAATCCGATGAGACCGATGACCTTGCTGTCTGGTCTCCTTCCCCAAACAACCCCAACCCAGAACTTTGGATCATTAATCATCACAAGGAGTTATAGCTCCTGCCTAAAGGTATGTGTGTAGGGGCAACTTAGTATTATTGAGGAAGAATTGTGCTCTGCTATCACTATAGAAAATATAAGGGAAGAAGCTACTATCTAGCTGCCAATGTGATCTGTTCTGACCTGACCGAAGAACAATGTTGGCGAGTGATAGCCGTTCTACATCAGTTTGTGGATGCCTTCAAATCAGGACTGGCAAAAGGACAGAGCAAAAGGTGCATTGTAAAACACAGTATCAACAATGGGGATCATCCACCGATTAGCTAGGGCTCGTATAGGATGTTGCTGGCTGGACAACAGATGATCTGTTCAGAAATGGAGAAGATGGTGCAAGATGACACCATTGAACCATTAGAGAGCCCTTTCTCCTTTCCTGTGGTCCCTGTGTGGCACATGGTGTTTCTGCGTCAGGTGCTGACGACTCAAAAAAAAAAAAAAAAAAAAAAAAAAAAAAAAAAAAAAAAAAATCTAGAAAGATGTCTATCCATTAATTTGCATGGATGACACCCAAGATTGCTTGAAAGGAGCAGAGTATTTCTCAACTACGGACAGGCTATTGGTATATCAAGGTTGATGAAGCTGATTGGGAAAAGACTGCCTCCATAACTCCTGATGGCCTGTGTGTGTTTAAAGTTGTGCGTTTTGAGCTGTGAAATGCTCCAACCACCTTCAAACATATGATTGAAAATATGCTTTGACACCTTAAACAAATGACGTCTTTGATGGCTGGATGACATTGTTATTTTTTAAAAGACATTTGAAGAACATCTAAGCTGCCTGACAAATGTGTTGTAAGTGTGTTCATTCTGGATTCATACTTGAATCCAGAACAAGACTTTTTTGTCACCCAAGAATTAAAATCTTTTGAATCATGGTGAATGGTGATGGAGTTGATCCAAATCCAGAGAAAATAAGAGCAGCCACAGATTTCTCGACTCCTTGGCACATTCCGGATGTGAGAGGTTTTCTTGGGATGTGTTCATACTAACAGCGATTAATAAAGGACTTTTGTACCGAGGCATGTCCCTTGCAATAACCATTGCAGGGAGATGTCAAATTTTCCAGGAACAAGGAGCAAGAAAGATCTTTCACTGTCCTTAAACAGATGCTGACCTCTCTGGTTCTAGCATTGTATGATGAGAATGTTGAAACGGAATTTCACATTGATGCTAACAATTTTGGATAAGGGCGGTTCCAATACAAGTTTAGGAAGGTGCTGAAAAGATGTCAGCTTACTCTGATGACAGAGTGCCTTGCAGTTGTTTTGGTCACCAACCAGTTCTGGCTGTATTTATTTGTCAAACCATTTACAGTGGTGATAGACCATCATGCCCTCTGCTGCTCGACTAGCCTCAAGAATCCTAGAGAACTGAGGCTGTAAGAGTGTGACAACAGTTGTGTACAATAGTGGATCAAAACCCAAGGACACCGACTGCCTTTCAGGGAGACCCTTGGAGAACACAACAGCAAGCCTGAAATCTCATTAATTGCTGCACTGAATGACATTACTGCTGAACAGAGGGTAAATCCAACACTGCTGAAAACCGTAGAAGCCTTGGAGGAGGAGGAACAGACCAAAGGAGCATTCCAATTAATTAACAGAATGTTGTATAAGAGGAACTATGATCCATTGGAGCAGAAATAGTTGCTCATCATCTCAGCTTACGCGTGGCCAGCTAGCCTTAAGTTTTCACTGGTGCTCCAACATCTGGTCACCTGGGATTCGGGAAGACTCTAAAGAGAATCATACAAAGGATATTCAACCAGTTCCCTACTGTTAAGACACATGTGAGCCACTGTGAGGAATACTGATGACAGAAGCACGAGGTGCAGTTACCTCTGGGACATCTGTTGCCAGTCCTGCCTGCAACAGTGCCAAACACTGATTTGAATTCTACCTTTTGGAGAGGTTCCCGAAGTCAGCAAACAAGATTCAGTGGATAGCGGTCTACACTGACTAGCTCTACAATTATGCTGTCATAGAGTCAGTACTAACTGCAGAAGCTCCAGAAAATGCAGGGTTTCTTGTGGAAGACATCATTTTGAAGCATAGAGCACCCAGTGTGATGATCTCTGATTATGATAAAGTTTTCAATTGAGGATGCTACTGAAGATAATTTTAGATTCGGACATCACCACAGGATGACAACTTCATATCATCTACAGGTGAATGGTCTCACAGAACACTTTAATAAGACATTGACAGATTTGCTCTTGATGCACAGGTAGATACTCAGGATGACTCTGTGAAACACCTCATCACCAGGACCGAAGAAGTAAGGAAGCTGGCTTACATTCAGATCGTTGATGCACAGGAGAAAGACTGAGAGTGCTAAAATGCCAAGTGACCGGTGAGACTTGGTATGTATTTTTACACCTGTGCAGGAAGTGTGGCTACCAGAAATGTTACTGAAGTGCAGCTTTGGGTCATATTGTTTCCTTTGTTGATTGTCAGACATCACTTATGATGTTGAGAGTTATGACACTTTATCAAGTAGACAGAAGTACCGAATTGTCACCCCCATTGTCTGTAAGGAGCCCTACTATGGTCCAGAGATACAGATTGATGATGAGAGGTTAAATGAAACAGAAGACCCACTTGACAGTCGCAAAGCTTTGGTGGGAGAAGCTTCCTTCCACTATCATCATATTGAAGAGGTTATGACAACATGGCCAGAATGTGAAGATCTGCCCTGCCAGTGCCAGTGCCAAGACCATTGACGGGAGCTAGATCGAGGGTGTTGTAGCTGGCATCAGTGACAACTTCTGAAACAGCAACTCACTTTATCTCCAGGAGTCAGAACAATTGTCTGAGCTGTGGTGCATTAAGTGTGGTGTAGTGGCTAACATCACTAGCTGGCATTCTGTGACTCGCTAGTTGAGACCTGGCCACCAGCAATTACTTTTTGTTTAGAATTGGTTGTTTCTGGAAAGTTCTTGAAATATTATACATTTGTCATGTTCATATAGTCTGTAATGTTAGATGTCTGTATAAATAATAGCGTTCTGGAACATTCCATGTTCGTATGAATAACTGCACTTTCCATAAAGGTCAATTCTGTTCTTTCCAGTACTAAGTGTTGATGACCCTGCCTTTGGATTTGGGCTTGCTTGTGATTTAGACATAATAATATTCCAATGTTACTTGTCATTTTGACTGTTTTTGCCTTCAGGCACATTGAAGCTTACTTTTTAGCTTACAGTGATGCAGACATTGTTTAAGCAGGGACTTATCATAAATAAGGCTTTGTTCTCCTACCCATGACATTAGATATTTGTGGTCCAAAGCACACCCCCGTGCTTTCACTAATCAGTTCAGCCAATCTTCCGTATCCATACCTGTTGAGGTGTAGACCCCTGCCTCGTGAGACTCAATTTGTATCAGTATGACATGTCCAAAGTTAGCTGTGACATTGCCATCCACAGGCTTGAATTATCTGCATCACAGTACCATAAAGATATTGTTGATAAGTCCACAACACCTCAACAAAATGCAACCTTGTGCTAGAAGGCAAGAAACCTATTGTATCCTACTCACCACCTGTCATAGGTCCAGATCCCTTTAAGATTGTTTCCTGCCTGTTCCAGTCTAATATGTTTCTGTATCAGTTATACAGTGTAAAACTAAAAAGATTTTTATTCATCCAATTTCATCCTATTAGTTTTATTATTTTATTTTACTATTTCCATTCATATAATTGAAAATTTTTAAATAGCACCCTTAAGAAATCTGGCATCCCTCCAACAAATACATTTCACATTCGGAAACGTGTTCAAGTTTATAAAAGAATTAAAAGGTCTAAAGCTGAGTAGCTGTACAAAACCAAGAGACAGTCCATAAGAAGGACCTTACTGATATCCTATTCAGGAGAAAAACAAATAAATTAAATGCATTGATCACTTTCGGAAAGAAATAAGGAAGTTAAAACAGGAAAAAAAGAATTACTAAAGTAATGCATACAATGGAAGCTAGGTGCTGTTTACATTAACCAGAGAAGCATGTAGAGGAGATAAATGTTGTAGGACCTGCTCAGAATAGCTGTTGATGCTGGGGATTGATGATTCACACAGCTAGGATGTGATTAAGGCACAATGTTTGTTGTTATTTAAGGGTTCACTTTTTTATTCAAAAGTTTTCTAGTGTGTACTAGTTTTATCTCAATAATAAACTAGTTAGAGTCCATTTTTGCATTGTTTTAGTAAATGTAGTTCTTTTCTTATTCCAAATTATTAAACATTTTTTCTATTTAGAGGCAACATCTGACAGTAACATAACAGCTCGACCTTCGAAGATTGTTGCCGGACATGAACCTACAAAGACAAATGAATTATTGCAAGGCATTGCAAAGGCATTGGATAAAAAGGTATCAATCTTTCTTTCTTCTCTTTCAGAATTCAGCATTTCTCCTTTTGCTTTGTTACCCTCAATTTCAGTTTCTGCACTACCCGAGTTTATGGAAAGGTAATTTGGTGCCACTAATAGACTTTATATACGACCAGAATTTCTTTGGGTTTTATGAGAGATCTTTTCATAAGATTCTGCTGTGGTAGTCATTGAATGCTTCCTGCATTTCCCATTTGACAGCCAAATGCGTTTCTTTCAGCACCTGTCTAGTGTAGCCCTGTGCTTTATTTTAGATCTAGTGTGTGATAATCACAGCTGAAATCACTAAAATTGATCAAGGCCCCAGGGAGGATTCACTAACAGATTCTATACAGAATTTTCTACTGAGTTAGGCACAAGAAGAGTAGCAGCAGTGGCCCACAGAACTACCATCCAGTATCCTTGACACCCATCTGCTGTAGAATCCTGCAGGGAGAGGTCCACAATGGTGGCATCAATATGTTTATTTAAGTTACAGGTCCAGCCATTTATCCAGGTGGGACCTCATTTAGGAGTAACCAACAAAAATAAAATAAAATAATAAAATAAAAATTCGTACTTTTGCTTGAAAATTGATATCTATAATTATAGTGGCATTGAAGCTAGTGTTTATCATAGGAACCTGACATTCAGAAGGCTGTGGGTTTGAATCTCACCAGGTATGTCAGAATTTTCTCTTTTTAAATAATTGTTGAAATCACTTTGGTCATAACTTCAATTCAACAAATTAGTTCAGATTTATTTATTTTAATTTCTGGCCCACTGTCACGCCATTTTAATCAATGTATTAACTTTTACATTTACTCTTTTTTCTTCTTCCCATGTTTCATGTTTAATCTTTGTGCATGTGATTTTAATTTTTTTTTTTAAATTTCGTCCACTTGATTATCTTATATTTTCATCCATGTTATGGCACTCATTAATGCTTTTCCATATTTTGTGTATTTGGTTATAAGTTCTTCATTCATTTAAATCTTCATCTGTATTTTGTTGTCCATGGTGCAATGAACATCAACAAAAGCAAAATAAGGATAATGGAATGTAGTCGAATTAAGTCAGGTAATGCTGAGGGAATTAGATTAGGAAATGAGGCACTTAAAGTAGTAAAGGAGTTTTGCTATTTGGGGAGCAAAATAACTGATGATGGTCGAAGTAGAGAGGATATAAAATGTAGACTGGCAATGGCAAGGAAAGCGTTTCTGAAGAAGAGAAATTTGTTAACATCAAGTATAGATTTAAGTGTCAGTAAGTCATTTCTGAAAGTATTTGTATGGAGTGTAGCCATGTATGGAAGTGAAATATGGACGATAAATCGTTTGGACAAGAAGAGAATAGAAGCTTTCAAAATGTGGTGCTACAGAAGAATGCTGAAGATTAGACGGGTAGATCACATAACTAATGAGGAGGTTTTGAATAGAATTGGGGAGAAGAGAAGTTTGTGGCACAAATTGACTAGAAGAAGGGACTGGTTGGTAGAACATGTTCGGAGGCATCAAGGGATCACAAATTTAGCATTGGAGGGCAGCATGGAGGGTAAAAATCATAGAGGGAGACCAAGAGATGAATACACTAAGCAGATTCAGAAGGATGTGGGTTGCAGTGAGTACTGGGAGATGATGAAGCTTGCACAGGATAGAGTAGCATGGAGAGCTGCATCAAACCAGTCTCAGGACTGAAGACAACAACAACAACAACAGGTCATATGGATAAAGTCATTCTGCTAGAGATATGTTATTACATTTGAGCTCAGATATTTTCTATTTATTTATTATTTATTTATTTATTTCTTGTTCTGTAGATCCAGTTAGTGAGTCAATCACAAGGATATGGAACGTGTCAAATTGTACAGGTTTCAATTTAAACTTACAATAAATACAAGGGCAATTCAATGGCAAATTGTACATAGTTTAAGTAAGACATACTATAAATACAGTAACAGATACAATGTCAGCTAGATAACATAATTACCATTTGACAGAAAAAGGAGTTTCGAATAAAGGTTAAAGATAAGAGCACAAAGTTAAATCAGATATTAGGCCTACAAGAGTAAATACATGTACAGCCAATCTGTTGTTACAAAAAGTGCGCTAATGCCCAAATGCACAATAAAATCAATTGAACTACTTCTAGACACAATAAGTTTAGTGATGGTATACATTTTCTTTCAGGTATTCATCCACAGTATAATAAGATTTCTCTGTCAGGTAATCTTTGAGAACTTGTTTAAATTTTGGCAGTTCTGTATGAACACATTTGATCTGTAGTGGTAGAGCATTGAACAGCTTAATGCTGGAGTAGTAAACTCCTTTTTGTACCAGAGTGAGACGTTTCATTTCTAAATGTAGATTGTTTTTGTTTCTCGTGTTATAACCATGGAATTTACTGTTGTCTTGGTAGATGGAATAATTTTTGCACACAAAGGTGAGCAAGGAAAAAATATACTGTGAGGCAGTTGTTAGGATACCTATCTTCCGAAACAAGTGCCTGAAAGAGTGTCTTTGATGGACCCCACACATTATTCTGATTGCTTTTTTTTGGATGGTGAAAACTTTTTTTGCAAGTGGTTGGTTCCCCCAGAATATGATAGCATATGACATCAGTGAGTGGAAGTAGCCAAAGTAGGCAACCTTAATAGTGTCAACTTCAGCCACTGAAGAAATTACCCGTAATGCAAATGTTGCCGAGCTAAGTTTTCTACATAGATGAAGAATGTGAACTGACCAATTACATTTACTGTCAATGTAAGCACCCAGGAATTTTGTGTCTTCAACTTTCTGTATTGGTTGATCCCTACATTTTTTGTTAATTTCATCGGGATTACTTTGTGATGTATGGAACCTCATGTAATGAGTTTTATCTGCATTGAGCGAGAGACCATTTGAGGAGAACCAATTTAAGATGTCATTAAAAACAGTATTTGTAGTTTTTTCAAGATCATGATCAATCAAATAGTCAATTAGAATTGTGGTATCATCGCCAAACAGGGTAAATTTGATGTTTCTCTGAGAACAAAGAGGAAGATCATTAATAAAGATGAGGAAAAGCAGTGGGCCCAAAACGGAGCCTTAAGGCACACCACACGTTATCGTGCCCCATTCAGACGAGGCAGGTTCTCCAGAAGAGCCATTTAGCATTACAGTCTGCTTCCGATCCTGTAGATATGATTGTAGCCACAAGCCAACAGTACCACCTAAACCATAGTATTCTGCCTTTTTCCAAGGAATTTGGTGGTTTACACAGTCAAAGGCTTTCGTAAGATCACAAAAAATACCCACTGGAGACATTTTTTTGTTAAGGTTGCTGAAAGAGAATATTGCCTGTTCAGTACAAAGACCGGCACGAAAACCAAACTGATTTTTGCTTAAGATACTGTGGAAGTTGAGATGGTCTACAATCCTCCTGTGCATGAGTTTTTCTAGAATTTTTGAGAAGGTAGTTAATAGGGATATTGGGCGATAGTTTGTAACAATGCTTTTATCCCCTTTTTTAAAGAGAGGAATCACTACAGCCAACTTAAGTCTGTCAGGGACAATCCCATCTTGTAGGGATACATTGTATATGTTGCATAAGACGGGACTAACAAATTTATAACAGTGTTTCAGTATTTTACTAGAAATATTGTCCACACCAGCAGAATTTTTATTTTTTAATGATCTAATTACTCTTATGACTTCACTTACAGTAACTGGAGGTAAGGATAACTGTGGGATTCTGTTGCTAATAGCTTTCTGTAGGAGGGACAATGATTCTTCCATAGAACCATTACAGCCTGTCTTCTCTGCTGCTCTCAAAAAGTGGTTATTAAATATTTCTGCAACCAACTCAGGTTTCTTTATGATACTGTCCCCTGTATTAATCTCTACCTGAGACATGTTCCCTGTTGTCCTGCCAGTTTCCCTCTTTATTACATTCCATATAGTTTTAATTTTATTTTCTGAGCTTTCAATTTCTGATTTTATGCACATACTTTTAGATTTATTTATAACCTTCTTGAGAATGCTACAGTAAAGTTTGTAGTGTTGTCATTTCTTTGGATCATTACAAGTCCTGAGAGAACTGTATAACATCCTCTTTGTTCTACAAGATGTTATTATCCCTGTAGTGATCCAAGACTTCTTGGCATTGCCTATATGACTATTTCTAACTACTTTTTTGGGAAAGATGGACTCAAATACAGACATGAATTCATTTAAAAATGAATTGTACTTTTTGTTTACATCTGTTTCCCCATAAACTCGGCTCCAGTCTATCTCTTTTAGGCTATCATTGAATTTTTTAAGGCCCTGTTAATTTATTATCCTAAAAGATTTCCAAGAATGCTCGGAACTGTAACTGTTGCACACACTGATGTAATTGAGCCTAAACAATTGACCACCATGATCAGAAAGGCCAAGGATTGAATGTACAGTGATCTCATTGTATTTAGACTTATCTATAAATATACACTCCTGGAAATTGAAATAAGAACACCGTGAATTCATTGTCCCAGGAAGGGGAAACTTTATTGACACATTCCTGGGGTCAGATACATCACATGATCACACTGACAGAACCACAGGCACATAGACACAGGCAACAGAGCATGCACAATGTCGGCACTAGTACAGTGTATATCTACCTTTCGCAGCAATGCAGGCTGCTATTCTCCCATGGAGACGATCGTAGAGATGCTGGATGTAGTCCTGTGGAACGGCTTGCCATGCCATTTCCACCTGTACTGTGGAGACCTCACGCCCCACGTGTTGAGCAATTCGGCGGTACGTCCACCCGGCCTCCCGTATGCCCACTATACGCCCTCGCTCAAAGTCCGTCAACTGCACATACAGTTCACGTCCACGCTGTCGCGGCATGCTGCCAGTGTTAAAGACTGCGATGGAGCTCCGTATGCCACGGCAAACTGGCTGACAATGACGGCGGCGGTGCACAAATGCTGCGCAGCTAGCGCCATTCGACGACCAACACCGCGGTTCCTGGTGTGTCCGCTGTGCCGTGCGTGTGATCATTGCTTGTACAGCCCTCTCGCAGTGTCCGGAGCAAGTATGGTGGGTCTGACACACCGGTGTCAATGTGTTCTTTTTTCCATTTCCAGGAGTGTATTGTCTATCAGACTTTTACTATTAACAGTAATCCTAGTTGGGAAATCTACTATTGCCATCAGATTATAAGACTCCATTAAATGTACTAAATCAGCTTTACTATTGCTCTCATTTAGGAAATCAACATTAAAGTCACCAGTAATTATCAAGTTCAAGATAAGGAGAGGTTCCCAAGGGTGGACTGACTTTTCGAAACCCTCTATATGGTGATGTATGTAAGAGTCCCAGGTGTCTCACCCAGCAGTCAATGACTGTGGTAGACTCTCATTTGCAAATCATTGACAAAAAGTAATTTTGTGTGATGTTCTAGAGCTCTAAAAATGACAGTAGTACATATAGCAGAGCAGTAGCATACTGGTTGATGTAGAAGCCTGATGTGCAGAATTTTTGGATTCAAGTCTGGTCATGTGCTTAATTTTTTTTTATTTTTAAAGTTATTGTAAGGACTTTGATCATTATTTTTATTCAGTTAATTGGTGTAAGTGTAATTCATGAAATATCTAGTCCTTTGTTACGTAATGTTAATCATCATATTAACTTTTTCATTTGCCATTATTTTTTCTTCCCATCATTCTGAATCTTTGTTCACGTGATTTTAATTATCTTTATTCATGTATCACAATATTTAAATGTTTATAAATGCTGATCTAGCAGTTAAAAAACAAAAGATAAAATAATCTGTATATACTGGCTGTGTAATGGTATCATAAATGTATTTTTCATTACACGCAAGGATGTACATTTTTTGGATGGTAAACATAACATAAATATTTAAAACACAAATTCCCATTGCATTGTTGTTGTTGTTGTGGTCTTCAGTCCTGAGACTGGTTTGATGCAGCTCTCCATGATACTCTATCCTGTGCAAGCTTCTTCATCTCCCAGTACCTACTGCAACCTACATCCTTCTGAATCTGCTTAGTGTATTCATCTCTTGGTCTCCCTCTACGATTTTTACCCTCCACGCTGCCCTCCAATACTAAATTGGTGATCCCTTGATGCCTCAGAACATGTCCTACCAACCAATCCCTTCTTCTGGTCAAGTTGTGCCACAAACTTCTCTTCTCCCCAATCCTATTCAATACTTCTTCATTGGTTATGTGATCTACCCATCTAATCTTCAGCATTCTTCTGTAGCACCACATTTTGAAAGCTTCTATTCTCTTCTTGTCCAAATAATTTATCATCCATGTTTCACTTCCATACATGGCTACACTCCATACAAATACTTTCAGAAATGACTTACTGACACTTAAATCTATACTTGATGTTAACAAATTTCTCTTCTTCAGAAACGCTTTCCTTGCCATTGCCAGTCTGCATTTTATATCCTCTCTACTTCGACCATCATCAGTTATTTTGCTCCCCAAATAGCAAAACTCCTTTACTACTTTAAGTGCCTCATTTCCTAATCTAATTCCCTCAGCATTACCTGACTTAATTCGACTACATTCCATTATCCTTATTTTGCTTTTGTTGATGTTCGTCTTATATCCTCCTTTCAAGACACTGTCCATTCCGTTCAACTGCTCTTCCAAGACCTTTGCTGTCTCTGACAGAATTACAATGTCATCAGCGAACCTCAACGTTTTTATTTCTTTTCCATGGACTGTAATACCTACTCCGAATTTTTCTTTTGTTCCCTTTACTGCTTGCTCATATACAGATTGAATAACATTGGGGACAGGCTACAACCCTGTCTTATTCCCTTCCCAACCACTGCTTCCCTTTCATGTCCCTCGACTCTTATAACTGCCATCTGGTTTCTGTACAAATTGTAAATAGCCTTTCGCTCCCTGTATTTTACCCCTGCCACCTTCAGAATTTGGAACAGAGTGTTCCAGTCAACATTGTCAAAAGCTTTCTCTAAGTCCACAAATGGTAGAAATGTAGGTTTGCCTTTCCTTAATCTATTTTCTAAGATAAGTCGTAGGGTCAGTATTGCCTCACGTGTTCCAACATTTCTGCGGAATCCAAACTGATCTTTGCCGAGGTCTGCTTCTATCAGTTTTTCCATTCATCTGTAAAGAATTCGCATTAGTATTTTGCAGCTGTCACTTATTAAACTGATAGTTCGGTAATTTTCACATCTGTCAACACCTGCTTTCTTTGGGATTGGAATTATTATATTCTTCTTGAAGTCTGAGGGTATTTCACCTGCCTCATACATCTTGCTCACCAGCTGGTAGAGTTTTATCAGGACTGGCTCTCCCAAGGCCGTCAGTAGTTCCAATGGAATGTTGTCTACTCCCGGGGCCTTGTTCTGACACAGGTCTTTCAGTGCTCTGTCTAACTCTTCATGCAGTATCGTATCTCCCATTTAATCTTCATCTACATCCTCTTCCATTTCCATAATATTGTTGTCAAGTACATCGCCCTTGTATAGACCCTCTATATACTCCTTCCACCTTTCTGCTTTCCCTTCTTTGCTTAGAACTGGGTTTCCATCGGCGCTCTTGATATTCATACAAGTGGTTCTCTTTTCTCCAAAGGTCTCTTTAATTTCCCTGTAGGCAGTATCTATCTTACCCCTAGTGAGATAAGCCTCTACATCCTTACATTTGTCCTCTAGCCATGCCTGCTTAGCCATTTTGCACTTCCTGTTGATCTCATTTTTGAGACGTTTGTATTCCTTTTTGCCTGCTTTATTTACTGCGTTTTTATATTTCTCCTTTCATCAATTAAATTCAATATTTCTTCTGTTACCCAAGGTTTTCTACTAGCCCTCGTCTTTTTACCTACTTGATCCTCTGTTGCCTTTACTACTTCATCCCTCAGAGCTACCCATTCTTCTTCTACTGTATTTCTTTCCCCCATTCCTGTCAATTGTTCCCTTATGCTCTCCCTGAAACTCTCTACAACCTCTGGTTTAGCCAGTTTATCCAGGTCCCATCTCCTTAAATTACCACCTTTTTGCAGTTTCTTCAGTTTTAATTACAGTTCATAACCAATAGATTGTGGTCAGAGTCCACATCTGCTCCTGGAAATGTCTTACAATTTAAAACCTGGTTCCTAAATCTCTGTCTTACCATTATATAATCAATCTGATACCTTCTAGTATCTCCAGGATTCTTCCATGTATACAACCTTCTTTTATGTTTCTTGAACCAAATGTTAGCTATGATTAAGTTATGCTCTGTGCAAGATTCTACCAGACGGCTTCATCTTTCATTTCTCTCCCCCAATCCATATTCACCCACTATGTTTCCTTCTCTCCCTTTTCCTACACTCGAATTCCAGTCACCCATGACTGTTAAATTTTCATCTCCCTTCACTACCTGAATAATTTCTTTTATCTCATCATACATTTCATCAATTTCATCATCATCTGCAGAGCTAGTTGGCGTATAAACTTAACTACTCTAGTAGGCATGGGCTTCGTGTCTATCTTGGCCACAATAATGCATTCACTATGCTGTTTGTAGTAGCTTACCCATAGTCATATTTTTTTATTCATTATAAAACCTACTCCTGCATTACTCCTGTTTGATTTTGTATTTATAACCCTGTATTCACCTGACCAAAAGTCTTGTTCCTCCTGCCACCGAACGTCACTAATTCCCACTATATCTAACTTCAACCTATCCATTTCCCTTTTTAAATTTTCTAACCTACCTGCCCGATTAAGGGATCTGGCATTCCACGCTCCGATCCATAGAACACCAGTTTTCTTTTTTCCTGATAACGACGTCCTCCTGAGTAGTCCCCACCCAGAGATCCGAATGGGGGACTATTTTACCTCCGGAGTATTTTACCCAAGAGGGCGCCATCATCATTTAACCATGCAGTAAAGCTGCATGCCTTCGGGAAAAATTACGGCTGTAGTTTTCCCTTGCTTTCAGCCTTTCACAGTACCAGCACAGCAAGGCCGTTTTGGTTAGTGTTACAAGGCCTGATCAGTCAGTCATCCAGTCTGTTGCCCCTGCAACTACCAAAAAGGCTGCTGCCCCTCTTCAGGAACCACACGTTTGTCTGGCCTCTCAACATATACCCCTCCATTGTGGTTGCACCTATGGTACGGCCATCTGTATCGCTGAGGCACGCAAACCTCCCCAGCAACGGCAAGGTCCATGGTTCATGGGGGTAGGTCCATATATCAGCTAGCCTACAAAAAAACCTGACTTGCATTTCTCTCATGGGACATCCAGAAGGATTTTGATCAAGACAGTTTGCTTACTTATGAAAATTTGATTGCAGGAGGAAAAAATGAGATTTATGAAATAATTGAGTGTTTCTTGCTAGAGTAGATGCATGTTATCATGGATAGAGAATCATTGATGGATGTGGAAGTAAGTTCATGCATGTCTCAGGGAAGTGTGTTGAAACCCTTGTGGAATGTTGCATGGCTCATTTTTGTAGTAGGGTTGATAGGAACGGGTTGTTGAAACAGTCCAGTAGTTGATCTGCAGCTCTCATATTTTACTGGAGTTTCCAATTCTCTTATGTTTTCTGCTGGTTGCCGTACAATATCAATGCTGCAAGGATCCCGCTATGTGGTGTCTTTGAACCATGAGGTAGCTTCTCCCCCATGGACTTTGATTTGCAGCATCAGTGATGGTGAAAGAGACTTTCTATTTTCTAGTGAAATAACATGCCCAAAGAAGTTGAATTCAATGTACACTATGTGATCAAAAGTATCCGGACACCCTCAAAAACATATGTTTTTCACATTAGGTACATTGTACTGCCACTGACTGCCAGGTACTGCATATCAGCAACTTCAGTAGTCACTAGACATAACGAGAGTGCAGAATGGGGCACTCTGCGGAACTCACGGTCTTCGAATGTGGTCAGGTATCACTTGTGTCATACGTCTTTATGTGAGATTTCCACACTCCTAAACATATCTATATCGACTGTTTCTGATGTGATAGTGAAGTGGAAAATGAAGGGACATGTACAGCACAAAAGAGTACAGGCTGAGCTTGTCTGTTGACTGACAGAGACCGCCAACAGTTGACGAGGGTCGTAATGTGTAATAGGCAGACATCTATCTAGACCATCACACAGGAATTCCAAACTGCATCAGGATTCACTGCAAGTACTATGAAATTTAGATGGGAGGTGAGAAAACTTGGATTTCATGTTCGAGCGACTGCTCATAAGCCACACATCACGCTGGTAAATGCCAAATGATGCCTCACTTGGTGTAAGGAATGTAAACATTGGACAGTTGAACAGTGGAAAAATGTCGTGTGGTGTGACGAATCACGATATGCAAGTGGCGATCTGATGGTAGGGTGTGGGTAAGGCAAATGCCCAGTGAACGTCATCTGCCAGCGTTTGTAGTGCCAACAGTAAAATTTGGTGGTGGTGGTGTTGTGGTGTGGTCATGTTTTTCATGGAGGGTGCTTCCACCCCTGGTTGTTTTGCATGGCATTATCACAGCACAGGCCTACATTGATGTTTTAAGCACCTTCTTGCTTCCCACTGCTGAAGAGCAATTCAGGAATGGCAGTTGCATCTTTCAACACGGTCGAGCACTCGTTCATAATGCGTGGTTTGTGGCGGAGTGGTTACATGAGACTAACATCCCTGTAATGGGCTGGCCTGCACAGAGTCCTCAACTGAATCCTATAGAACACCAACTTTGTGCCAGGACTCACCGACCAACGTTGATACCTCCTCTCAGTGCAGCACTCCGTGAAGAATGGGCTACCATTCCCCAGGAAGCCTTCCAGCACCTGATTGAACATATACCTGTGAGAGTGGAAGCTGTCATTCAGGCTAAGGGTGGGCCAACGCCATACTGAATTTCAGCACAAACGATGGAGGGTCCCACATACTAGTGAGTCATTTTCAGCCAGGTGTCCAGATACTTTTGATTACATAATTACTTCCTATAACATACCATCCTAATCTCTTCTAATTGATAGACTACATAGGTGAAAAATTTTGGCTGGATATTTTCATGAGTGCATCTCAAATCATGGAGGTCACATGTGCTCCATGCCCTTCAATCATGGCCTCACAGAGTATACAACTCCACCCAGCAGGTAGAAGCAACTGTCTGTGTCCCTCTTTGCTGATAACACGGGATTGGTACAACTTGGATCTGCTCAAGGCATCAAAAACCTCCTGAAAGTGGGATGCTTCCTTCTTACTAACTACCTTAACCCGCAAATATCTTTCACTGGCCACTAAATATCAATGAAGTGAAACATCTCATTCTGCCTGAGATGAGATTTCGTGCTCATAAACTTAGTTCTAGAAGGTTTAATGTATTGAAAATAAACATCATTTTTTTTGTTATGCAATGTTATTAATTTACAAAATACTTCTGCTATTTGCACTCATGTCCCTCTGGGGCTACTAAAGTTTCATTCAGTTCAGTTCATATTTCACCAACTACTTCATGTCATATGTTTACCAAACACAAAATCTATTTTCAGTCCAGGCCCCTATGGTACTCACATACTTTCTTTCATTGCAGTCTTTGCCTATCATGGGGATAATTTAAACTTCACTCCTTAATTCAAACATTTTAATTTTGAGTTTATACTATAGTATTGTCCTTCTGTTCCTTTTATCTGGATTACATCATCTCGTCTTCATTTAGCTTTGGGTATTCCTATAAGCATAAACGTTTTTGTAGGTTTCTCGAGATATCACACATAACCAATTATCTTGTTTTATTTTCTGCACGTAGATGACTTGGTTTACTATCATTTTCTCCTCACTTCTGGTCTTGGTGAAGGTATCTGTGTTATGTGTATTTGCAAATTAAATTATTCACTTAATTCATGTAGCTATGGAGATACTTCTGACATTGGAACCAACAGTCCATTTACCCATTTCTAATCTCAGATACTTGCATCCTTAAACCATGGTGGAAGCATACTCAAAATTTATAAAACCTAATTAGCCAGATCCAGACCACATTATTCTAGTCTGGAGAATGTTTTTTTAATGTGAACAAAATGCCTGTGCACATTTACACATTGTTCTCTGGGCAGATACTTTTCAGTTACATTTCAAGCATAGACACCAGTGTCCCTTTACAACTCTCCCTTCATGAAAGTGGTAAAGGTCCATCCTTCCAAGAATCCACCCAACCTAAGGTGTAAGTTATCCCTTCCACAGGTCAGCTTACCCTTTATCCTCCTAACATGTTGCCTTCAGGTACACTGCCACATGGTTTTTTAAAATTCCTGTTTGAAGTATCTTCTCTTGCTTATACTCTCATCAGAAGAAGGAATTACTTCTTCTATGTTTGACTCTGGTGATCATTACCTTGTGTATATTCCCACCTTCCTCAGGTCTTACATTAATATCGACACCTCTTAACAGTTCTGTGCCGATATTGCACCTAAATTGTGTATGTTAATCATTTCCATATACTTCAGCTTTATTCTACCTGCTCCGCTTTGTTATAAGTATGTTTAGCTTATTCTGTGATCAATGTATCTGAATTTCTTTTTGATCCTCTCCCTATTCTTAATGTACTATATATTGTTGACCATTTTATAGGTACCTATCAAGATGAATACTAAGTGGTACCTGTAAGTGTCTCCTAATCCTTGTAATATTTATACTACAAAGTATATTTACTTGATTACTCATCAGTTCTCATGTATCTTAATTTTTAACCTCATACTTTAATGAATATAGTTCAATTTTTTGTATTAGTGATTTTATTTCCGCATTAGAATACTCTCTCTATGACAGGAGCATTCTGTTTTATTGATTCTGTTTCTCAGACACCAAATTAAGTGATATGCACATGTTCATCTGTCACCTTCTCAGCCAACATGCTATACATGCTAAGAGGTGCTTAGCACTCTTCTTCTCGTGCATTTAAAAGATAACTGATATATCATACCTATACATTCAAAATATTGCACGTAAGTAGCAAAATAATACAATATTCATACAAAATATACAAAAGATAGATTCAAAATGAATCATATGTTTTAACTATTATAAATGCCAGTCGCTTCTAGACACCGTATCAGTATTTGAGTAACTATGTGTACTCTCATATACTACATGTATATTCATATGATACATGCTGTTCCATCGCAATTCTAGGATAGGATAGAGAGAGAGAATTTTTTTCGAAAGATTATAGGACAGAAAAAGAGTGAAGAAATTGATCCACAGAAAACAGAAACATAAATGACACAACAGTTAACTTGGAATCTGGTAGATGACTCTCTGCCGAACTTTCTCAGGATGCAGGTTCCCCTGAACACTTAAATTGTTTTATCATATCTATGTCATATAGACCTTTATCTTGGTCTTTTGTAGGTTCTATAAGATATACAGCCTTTGGGTGTGATATATTCACAATCCTTTGTAGACCACAATAATTTGGAAAACATATACTAGTTTCCTTCTTTATAATGGAATTGTGACGATGATCTTGAACAAGAACAAACTAAAAAATATCAAACATTGGAGTATGAGCACCATTATTAAATTCATGAATCATATCTGCATATCTGTGTAAATGCTGTTCTACTGTCTTAAGTATGTTATCTAAATTTTCTTCGGATAAAGATTTATTTAAATTTCAATAATGATTTCTCAACAAAGGTTCTATTCGTGGTTTCTGCTGGAGGTAATCCAGCAGCCATGTGTGGTAATTTGTTTATTATCACCTAATATTGAATGTAAGCAGCACTCCACAGGCATGGTTTGCAGGTGCAGATGTAAATACTGGTGCCAAAACTTCTGCACTAGTAAAAATACAAAAAAAAAAGAAAGGCAGAAGATGAGTCACCTTTTTTATTTATTTATTTTTTAAATTATATCACCCACCGAAGGAAATAGAAATTCAGTATTACTCATCTTCAGATGTAGCAGCCTTTTACATAAATACCAACAATGCTTTTACAATGACTGTAAGAGTAGGAAAGCTGTAGCTCATTCTGATTTCATATACTGTTTCGTCGAATTTTGTGAAGTGATGATGTTAAAGTACCATAATGAAACATTTTCGTTTAAGTGCCAAATCAGGAAGGAAGTTAATTCTTTTTGCTGTAGATCTGTGATACGGGATTGAAAAGAGCAATTCACATTATGGCAACATCGAAGAGACAAATTATGTGAATGTTCCAGTAGCAGGAAAGCCTTTAGTGGGCCAAAATATGGCCAATATCATTCTTTTGAAGTAATTTTAAACTAGTTTGTTAAGGAACAGTGTCAGAAATGGTAGCCTATGAGCAGCAAAATTTAAAAAATTAAGTTATACGAAATTGGTCAAGTGCAAAAAAATTGAAAATTTTAATGCTAGCCACAACTGGATTTTTCTTTTTTTGAAGCTCTGAGGTTTTTCACTTTGCAGGTGAACTTCAGTTGTGCAAAAGCTGGCAAAAAATTACAAAGAAAAAGTTATGGAATTTCAGTGCTTTATTATCAGGTGGCACACTGAAAACTAATACCTTCTTGGCCAGATAGGGAATACTGACCCACATATTTTGACATGCCATTGAATTATGTGGTTGATGCCAAAGGAAAGAAAGATAAAAGTATTCTTACATTAGGGGGTGAAAAACAGCAGGTGGTCATCATGCTTACGTGCACTACAAGTGGACATAAATTATGCCATTTATATTTTTCAAGTGAAAGACTGTATCAGAATCGGAAATGTTTCCAAAAACTGTAATTTTATGAGTAAATGAAAGTGGGTGGTTTTCAGAGGAAGTTATGCTGGAATGGATTAGGCTTGCATTTAATTGTCATCCTGGCCCAATGCTCAGTTTACGCAGGTTGCTGGTGTTACATGAAAACACAGGTCATACAACAATTAGAAAGCAGAATATGCTTGGCACTAATTCCAGGTGGGATGACATCAATTCTTCAACCACTTGATGTTTGTCTGAATAAACCATTCAAGGTCAAGCTTAAATGCATGTATACAGACTGGCTTTTGAAAACTGACAGACAGCTGATGCCTACATGACATGTAAAACACAGAAGTCTGCAAGTGCCAATGAGTTGATGGTGCAGGGAAGTGTGTTCCTAATCAGACTGTGCAACAGGCAGCGCTGTATGAAGAACCGAGCAGCAAGGAATCTAGTGATAGTGATTCAGAATTATCTAATTGATATTTTAAACATTTCATAAAATTTGTATTATGAATCTAATAACATTTTGTTTTATATTTCTGCTTTTAATTTCTGACTGATTTTCATTCTATTTTCTAAGTGTTGCCACTCATACATTTGAAGACTTCACTAAAAATCTACTACAAAAAGCTGATTGGTAAGCCTGTGTTTAAAATTTACATCAGTATGGCTGACACTACATCTTGGATGTTTTCCTACCAGTGATGAGAGAGAGAGTTGCTATGAATCGTGAATTACATACTCTCTTTGCCATAAGAATAATACAAATGTAAACATTACACCATGTATTTTCCCGTGTTAGCTGTTGCCTCATTTAAATCCTACCCATCAAACAAACTCAAGTGAGACAAAGGCAAATGCGGAAGATTATACATATCATGTAATGTTTATATTCATATAATTGTTATGCTGAATAGTGATACAGTGAGAAATGAAGCACAGAACAGATTTCTAGCATTGATTTTTAAATCTTCTACAGCTATAAATTCTGTCCAGATTCGTCATGTGGTTCTAATTGTTTGAAAGAGTAAATTAATCTACAAAATAACCTTGCTTAAGCTTGACTGCTAAGCTTATGACTCGAACCCAACCATTGTAGCTGCATATCTTAATCCATTCTACCTAATTTGTATCTCATATTAAAATGAACCAACTTTGTTTTGATTTTGAAGTGCATTTATAACTCTTTTCCCCTTGAGTTTTGGGTCTCATTTTTCAGGTGTGGCTTAGATTTGCACGCAGCTTAGATTTGGGTAAATACACTATTCTGCGTATGCTATATCATTCTACTTACAGTGTTTATAGACAGTGAAAGGCTTACCGTACCTTTTCTGCCACAAGAAATTTCAAATCAGTGTACACTGTGCTGCAAGGTGAAAATTCATTCTGGAAACAATCCCCTAGGCGTAGAGGGCATTTCTCCACAATATCCCTTCCTCCAGGAATACTAGTGCCACATGGTATGCAAGAGAAATTATGTGAAATTTGGAAGGTAGGAGAGGAGGTACAGGTGGAAGTAAAGCTGTGAGGCAGGTCCCAGATCATGTTCACTTGGTACAGAACCTGGCCAGGTCCGAGATTGAAGTTGTGGTCTGGCAAGCAATTGTAATTGTGGTCTGGCAAGCAATTGTAATTGTGGTCTGCCAAGCAATTGTAATCTGCCACAAATTTTCAGATCAGCACACACTCCAATGCAGAGTAAAATTTGTTTTGAATGACAAAAACTATTTTGGAAATTTGTGGTAAGATCTTATGGGACTAAACTACTGAGATCATAGGTCCCTAAGCTTACACACTACTTAATCTAACTTAAACTGACTTATGCTACAGGATAACACACACACCCATGCCTGACGGGGGAGGAGTCGCGCAAACTGTGACAGGACGCCCCAGACCGTGAGGCTGGGGGGGGGGCTCATTAATACATTTAGCTTAACTCGTGGAAAACTGATAATATAACTAAACAGCAAAAATACTCATATTTAGTTAGCAACAAGATTTGTCATCAGTTACCAACGTATCTTTAATAAATACACATATAAGTGACACAATATTTTACAATGAACATACTGTTGGACGTAAATTTCTCCCTTTGTTGCATTTTATTGGTCCATGAATCAACTGTTCATATCAGTGCCAGTACAGTAACAGTACCACAATGTTGACAGCTGTCATGTACTCCATGTCGGAAAGTCCCTCCCCTGTAGCCTCGCCACCTGTGTGCATTTCCGGGGCGGTGGAAAGCAAGAGCTGTCCAAATATGCCAATAAATTTGTGGCCAGCAAACTCTTAATTTGACAGTCTCCAGCACAACAGACCTCACACTCTTCCTCCCTCTCCCCTTCCTCAGTGCCCCCCTTCTAACATTTAAAGGAGGTGACTGAGCCTCCAGCATTTACATTCATCACATTCTAGGGGGAAAAATATCACTGGTTGTTTCATGATATTAAGTTAATAGGTATCTTACCAAATTTCAGAGTCAATACAAAGGCATATTTCATTGACCACTTCTACAATGTACATTAATTCCCCTCATAGATATTTAAGGACTTCCTATTAACTGCTTAAAACTTCAAAGTACATTTAGAGATTTTATTGTTATAAACTGTATAATGACTATGTGTTGTAGAGAAATACTGTGTGAGGTTTAATTACTTGGAAAATGCAGAAACCAGCTATATTTTATATAACATTATAAAGCCAATATGCGTTTCAGCCTTTCACCCAACTAAAATATTTCTGTCTCTGTCACTATAATGGTTTTATTGAATGCAGATGCCTTTTGTTCTGTAACCTGTAGCTCCTTTTCCACCATTGTATGCATAGCACAGACACTTTTAGTTTCACTGAGTCACTGATGCCGCGCAACATTTGCCATGTGGCTGAGTCTCGTAAGTCCACAATCACCTCTGTGCTCTACAGTATACAGAGACTAGAGATACATGGTGACATGGGGGGTGGGGCTGGTGCTTTGCCTCCTGTTGTACCCTGTGCCTTAGAGTGAGATGGCAGTTCTAAACAATATGGGTTTTCTTTGGCCTTCGGTGCCCAGTGTCTAATTGGCAAGTATTGTGCTAAACTGTGAGTCATCTGTCTGCTATTGGAAAGTGTGCTGACTGACTGCAGCCTCACTGTTTAATTCAATTGCTTCTGGAAGTGATGGTGTTTCATGACTCGAGGCACTCACTCCTGACAGAATGTCACATGAAAATCCCATGACATCATATATGGAGTGTCTGGTAGCCTAGACACTGTAAATTCCTGCACAGCCTTCCCTATGGTGAAGGAATAACTGACCAGTCCAGTTCATCGTAGGTGGTTAGAAATATGGAACTTAATTTCCTGAGCATATGGCAGCCCCTACATATATATGTAAGGTACAACTAGCCTGATGAGTACATGCTTGTGCATTGTGTAATTTGAAGTGTCACAGAGTTATTCTTCATGCAAATCAATGCTGTCCACAATGTCCCTTGACCTCTGAAGTTGCTTGGGTTCTACAAGGTTTTCTCCGGTCTTACTAAACCAAGTTGCCATGTTCTGTTAAAGACTGCTTCTATATTCTACAAATAAGGTACTTAATTGTAACTGCACTGTTCACAGTTTAACATTTTGTAATGTACGTCTTTTACATGTCAACAGTCGACTGATACTGTCAGTGTGGTACTACTATTCACTAACATTATTATGAGGGCATGTTAAAAAGTAATGCCTCTGCATATTTTATGTGAAAACTCTTGAAGCTTTTTAAATAAAACAAACTTTATTAATGTTCTACATCTTAATTCTTTGTGTCTTCATATTTATTTGAATTGGAATGAAAGTAAATCTAATCAAATCTAATCGTCATAATAATGTACGGAAAGTTCTGGTCGAAAATTATGAATTATTTAGGAATAAAGAAGATGACTCACCGAAAGGCAGACAGGCACGCAAACAAAAGGTATGGAACTTGGCTAGCTTTCAGAACACACTGCCTTTTCGAGCTGTAAGAAAACACACACACACACACACACACACACACACACACACACACACACAGTGTAGGGGTACGTGTGTGTGTGTGGGGGGGGGGGGGGGCGTGTGCATGTTTTTCCTACAGCTAGAAAATGGAAGTGCATTCCGAAAGCTAGCCAAGCTCCATACCTTTTGCTTGTGTGCCTATCAATGATACAGTATTTCTGGCTTTCAGTGAGTCGTCTCCTTTAGTTCTAAATAACTTGCATTTCTCAGCATTGTCACCCTGATGATGAACACATTTCTACCAATGAGAGACCAGATGGAGCCACAGCCTCAGCTCAGCTTGCACCCTTCATCACTATCAAAATGAAGCCCTTTAAGGTGTTCTTCAAGTTTTGGAAAAAGGTGAAAATCGGATGGAGTACGATCATTGACAGTGAGCCCAGGGCGTGGGATTGTTGCTGATGTCGCAACACTTGTGGTTGGCCTTGCATTGTCATGCTGAAGGAGAGGGTGCTCCCATGGGTTGATGAACTCTTCGAACTCATGCTTCCAGTTTTCTTAACTATTTCTCATGCACTGACATAGTTACATTACATACTGACATGTTAAACACTACAATCTGGAGTCCTCTGGCAATAAAGAATTGCAACTTGTGTCAGTGAAGTAGTAAAGCTGACTGAGTAATATGCGTGACATGTAATACCTCAACTGATATTGAGAACAGAATTAAAAATTCGAAGGCATTACTTTTCAGTATGCGCTCATATATTTCAAACAGGCAGAATAATGTCATATAGTTTTCTGAATAGTTCCTGACCCCTGTTAATCTTTTTAATCAACATAAGTCGCTGCACTGATAGTGTTATTGATAAACAGCAATACTTTACTGTGCTTATAGAAGCCATAATTGGGCCACAGTGAGATGTACCATTAAAATGTGCCTTCCTGTTCCTGCACTCTACTGTCATACCTGTGCAGCATTAGTTTGTGACTGAGTCTCTCTCTCTCTCTCTCTCTCTCTCTCTCTCTCTCTCACACACACACACACACACACACACACACACACACGACACATTTTGTAGCTCGAGTGCTTGTCACTTTACATAAACTGGGAAAAAACCCAACATTTGCAGAAAAATTGGTAAAAGTTTATCTTCTGTTCTTTGTTACTGTGTGCTACATATCAGTGATATGTAGGTGAGTTTTTGCCTTTTCTCATTATTATTTCTATAGAGGAATTTTTTTTATCCATGAATTAGAAGTCTGATTGGGACTTTGTACTAGCTGAAAGAAATTGCTTGTCTTTAACTCCATTGCAATCATTACAGTTTTCTGGGGAGGAAACAGGGTCCCAGCAGCATGCTGACCCTCCGAAGGCTGCAAAGAAGGATAAGGAGTCGCACAGCAAAGCATCTTCCAAGAATGTGGTAAGTAGAATGATAGTATGCATTCTCTCAATTTATTGGGATGAATTCTCATGATGAGGGTAATGAAACGCTATTCCTTTATTCTGCATTGCTGTTTATTGTCTGCATGAATAATGCTGTTCTAAACTGCTTCCAAATAGATAACTTCAACCAGACTTTTTTTTTGATTGAATTTCACTGGTTCATAGAGGTATACAGACATGTTATGCTTCTGCTGCTTTGTCAATTTATTTTACATACATAAACCAAATTTAGGTGATTTATATAACATGTTACGAGATTTTTAAAACACCTCTCTATCTTCTTCTCTGAAATCAGGTCATAATCTCTATTTAGGATCTCAACTACAACTGAGTTACATACCAATAAATGCCATTAACTGATAATGTTTATGTTGGTGGACACTTTGGGATGAAAAGAAGATAGTAATGAAATTAAACACGAGGAAAAGTCTTTCAGAATAAGCTGCTGCGTAGGTCAACATGGAATCTGTCTGATTGTTTTTATCAATTCCTGTATCTCTCTATATAAGTTAATTGTAGCTTTGCTTTACTCTAAAGTTCTCAAGTGAGGCTATCAGTTTAATTTAATGGAAACTGACAGCACTGAAACTCTTCAGCAAAAAGGCAGTCATCGTCAGATAGAGCGACGTATCATTTAGATGGTGGGAATATGGTCTTAATAATGCACCTCTATTTTGTGTGGGTTGACCGCAGAGTATGCTCGGTAAAAGTATAGACATTTACTAACATCGACCTCCTTCGATCAATATTATTAAGTGGGTGCAGTATCTTACAAAATTGAGGCCTGACAGCATCATTGATTAGAGATGAATGACTGAATCATTTGCAGTAGTTTCTTATACATTATAAGTGCTAGACATATTAAAGTGATCAGCATCTAATCTTAGAGCTACAATTTACTGTGAGCAGTGACAAATTAATGACTGAATGCAGTGCATGTTCCACCATTATTTCTCTTCATGATGATCTGCTGATTTTGCTGTCTCAGCCAAAGCAATTTGAAAAATTGTCAGTTAATACACAATCATGTAAGTATCCACACTAAGAAAACTTATGATAAGAATAATAACAGTAGATTTTTTTACATTTGTTTCATATTTAATTCTAAGAACGAAACCAGCAAACATCTATACACTTACAATATGTATCTACTCTCTAAGCAGACTGAGGAAGAAGACATGAAAAATATGCAGAGCCACACACTTACCAAAAGACAAGAGAAAAACAACTCATACATTTGGTTTTCCTCAGGCTGATTTTATTTTGTTGATTTTCTGGAATATACCATTCGATTACTTTTATATTAGATGGCTGTTGATGTAGGAAGATTTACACAAAACCTTCATGTATGCAAAGAAAATAAAGCACACACATGTGAGAAACAGGTTCGAACTGAACATTACACGAAAAATAAAACTTTTATGTAAAGTAATACATCAGCTTCAGTTGGATTTGTGTCAATGTAGCTGCTCCCATTCCATTACACACTGTAACACCCCCGTTATATCCTTTATTGGTCTTTGTGTGATTACCAAAGTTGCCAAACAAATTAATTATTATAATTATATGACTGTATGTGCTTAATGGATGAAAGGCTATCAGTTTTTCTACTGTGGTTTTGGGGTATTTCAACTGAGTGAGGCTGTTCTGAGAAGGAATAGTTAATGATTATAGCTTGTCTATTATTAAAGACCATAAAGGTTGTGATGTACAAACTGATATGTATTTTCTACTAACACACAAATTCTGAGTCAGTTGCTACCTTCGCCTTACATGTTTAATTATGGTTATATCTTTCATTGATTGCTGATTTTAAGTACTTTGTCACATGCAGTGGTGATGGTTAACATTCACAACAATCCTCACTGCAATCCACGGTTGTCGCTGGCCGACGCGGTTGACGCGAAACACGTAATTCGGCACTTGTCACTTTTGGTTTTATATCACTCGCGAATCAGTACCGATGAGGGTCAACCCCACTATGATCAGGGAGATACACTCATTTGTCATACTCCGGTGAATTTACCTTTTACTACTCACTCGACCATCACTCGTCCTGTCTCTCCAGTACTACTGCTCACTCAATGCTAATCTCACTGTCTCCTGCAGTGCTCGACAATCGACTCCTGCCTAGTATTGACCTGGGTGTCGGATGCTAGCATCTATGTTCGTGGGATCACTGATCCCTTACAACACGTGCCTCATATTCTGCCAGCACACCTGCAAGTCCTTTCCTCTTCTCTACCTATTTCCTCTCTGCTCCCCTCTCCCCCCCCCCTTCCCCTACTCCCTCCTCCGACCACAACCTCCCAACACTGCACTGCAGCCTTATGCTCCAACACCATCTCTCTCCACACTGCTCCCACAGGCAGCAGTAGCATCTTCCCCCACACCTGACTTGCCATCCTGCCCCATACTGCCTCCTCAACCCCACTCCCCACCTCAGCTAAATTGCTGCTCAAGTCAAACACGGTCGCAGTCAGTTCTTATCGTGCAGAGTCATTGGCCGTGTGTATATGTGTTGTTATTCTGTGAATGTGTAGGCATTCTAATTCTGCCTGCCTGTGACACAGTGCCTCCTCTGTATGGTGAGTAGCAATCTATTCTTTCCATATTCTTCTTTTACACTATTGTCGATTGTACAACAGAGGTCAGTGACTGAGCCCGTGGAGTGAGCACTAACAGGAGTGAACACTAGCAGTATTTTAAGTACAAACTTTGAGAGCAGCATGTGAAGTGAGAGAAACAGACTTGTCAGAGCTTACTGAGGCTGAAACAAGGAGTGACGTGGAGTTGGCATCACAGTGATGTGACTGAGAACTTCCTCTGAATACAAAGACATGGGTTTTTAAAGGATTGTGGTGGCACACTATTTCTTCCTTCCTGTAATCAGCCCACCAACCCACTGGCACGTAACATGCTTCAACCAATGTGACGAGTTGCTCTGCACCTCCAGGATGCCTCTGGCCAACCACATTCAGATCCCACCCCTCTTCCTACTCCATAGGTAGGGAGTTATCTGGACTTAACATTTACAAACTCCAAGTTTGGTAGCAACAGCATTCAGCTGGAAGCTAAATGTCATTGCTCTTCCTCTTAGCAATAAAACAGTTTTTTATGTCACTTGGCCTCACCCAACGGCCTTTTGTCAGTAGGGGACCTTCTTGTAGCACTCTGACCAGTGTACACTGACTGATGTTTTTCTCAGGGGCAAGTCTGAGGCCTGCTGCATCTGATAAAGATATGCCATTTTGTGACCATTTCCTACTGTGATGCCTTCCAACAATGTCTAGGTGGTGGATGGAGTTACTCGTTAATTCTCTGAAGTGAAACTTTTCCCAATGGGACACCTACCCAGAGCATCTGACCAGTGTACACTGACTGATGTTTTTCTCAGGGGCAACTCTGAGGCCTGCTGCATCTGATAAAGATGTGCCATTCGCAGGGCTCTAGCATTACTGATGGTTTCCGGTAATATAATAGTAATTTCTTACATATTGAGGGAGTTTTGCAGTGCCTTCATTATCTTTTATTTCTGTGTGGAGCTGGTACTAGAAATGAGACTCTATCCTCATTGTGTTCAAAAGTAATTGAACTTAGTTCTCACTTGTCACTATTTCCTGTACTTGATTAAAGAGGTCACTACTATGGCTTATGGAACAAGGCACAATCAAGATTACGTGTTACCTTTCCACAGACTAACATTATTTGAAAATACTCCATATTACATGGCTTTGAAGCTTAGCATAAAATGTGTTGAAGGACTGCGAGCTAGAACCCACAGATGCAGACACTGAAAAATATTTAAAAAGCAAATGCTACTACAGTGTGGATGATTTTATAAACTAGGAAGACAAGTAAGAGATATTACATTTGTTCGCTCCCCCCCCCCCCCCCCCCCCCCTACATTATGCTCTGTGTTTGCCTATGTTCCCTTTTAATGGAGGTTCTTGTTGTTGTTGTTGTTGTTGTTGTGGTCTTCAGTCCTGAGACTGGTTTGATGCAGCTCTCCATGCTACTCTATCCTGTGCAAGCTTCTTCATCTCCCAGTACCTACTGCAACCTACATCCTTCTGAATCTACTTAGTGTATTCATCTCTTGGTCTCCCTCTATGATTTTTACCCTCCATGCCGCCCTCCAATACTAAAATGGTGATTCCTCGATGTCTCAGAACATGTCCTACCAACCGATCCCTTCTTCTAGTCAAGTTGTGCCACAAGCTCCTTCTCTCCCCAATTCTATTCAATACCTCCTCATTAGTTATGTGATCTACCCATCTAATCTTCAGCATTCTTCTGTAGCACCACATTTGGAAAGATTCTATTCTCTTTTTGTCTAAACTATTTATCATCCATGTTTCACTTCCATACATGGCTACACTCCATACAAATACTTTCAGAAACGACTTCCTGACATTTAAATCTATACTTCATGTTAACAAATTTTTCTTCTTCAGAAACGCTTACCTTGCCATTGCCAGTCTACATTTTATATGTTCTCTACTTCGACCATCATCAGTTATTTTGCTCCCCAAATAGCAAAACTCCTTTACTACTTTAAGTGTCTCATTTCCTAATCTAATTCCCTCAGCAACACCCGACTTAATTCGACTACATTCCATTATCCTCATTTTGCTTTTGTTCATGTTCATCTTATACCCTCCTTTCAAGACACTGTCCATTCTGTTCAACTGCTCTTCCAAGTCCTTTGCTGTCTCTGACAGAATTACAATGCCATCGGTGAACCTCAAAGTTTTTATTTCTTCTCCATGGATTTTAATACCTACTCCAAACTTTCTTTTGTTTCCTTTATTGCTTGCTCAATATACAGATTGAATAACATCAGGGACAGGCTACAACCCTTCCTCTTTTCCTTCTCAACCACTGCTTCGCTTTCATACCCCTCGACTCTTATAACTGCCATCTGCTTTCTGTACAAATTGTAAATAGCCTTTCACTCCCTGTATTTTACCCCTGCCACCTTCAGAATTTGAAAGAGAGTATTCCAATCAACATTGTCAAAAGCTTTCTCTAAGTCTACAAATGCTAGAAACGTAGGTTTTCCTTTCCTTAATCTTTCTTCTAAGATAAGTCGTAGTGTCAGTATTGCCTCATGTGTTCCAATATTTCTATGGAATCCAAACTGATCTTCCCCGAGGTCGGCTTCTATCAGTTTTTCCATTCGCCTGTAAAGAATTCAAGTTATTATTTTCAGGTGTGACTTATTAAACCGCAGATTCCCATCCTACATCAAAGACACAAACCACTTCCTAGAACGCCTCAAATCCATTCCCACTCCTCTCCCACCTGAAACCTTTCTTGTCACCATAGATGTTACATCCCTTTACACAAACATCCCACATACCCACGATCTCTCTGCCCTGGAGCACTACCTCTCCCAACACCCACCCGAAGATCTTCCAAAAACCTCGTTCCTTATCACACTCACCAACTTCATCCTCACCCATAATTACTTCACTTTTGACGGCCAAACCTACAAACAAATCAGGGGAACGGCCATGGGAACCAGGATGGCTCTGTCCTATGCCAACCTCTTCATGGGCCGCATGGAGGAGGCTTTCCTGAAGACCCAACAGCTGCTTCCCCTGGCCTGGTATAGGTTTATAGATGACATCTTTGTGGTCTGGACTCATGGTGAAGAAACACTCCTTAATTTCCTCCATAACCTCAACTCCTTTTCGAATCTGAATTTCATCTGGTTCATCTCCAAAACCCAAGCCACCTTCCTTGATGTTGACCTTCATCTTGTTGAAGCTCACATCCACACCTCTGTCCATATCAAACCCACAAACAAACAACAGGACCTTCACTTTGATAGCTGCCATCATTTCCACATCAAACGCTCCCTTCCCTACAGCCTAGGTATTCGTGGCAAACGTATCTGCTCCAGTGACGAATCCCTCAACAATTACACCAATAACCTGACCAGTGCTTTCCTCTCCCGCAACTATCCTGCAGACCTTGTCCACAAACAGATTTCCCGAGCAATACATTCCTCCCCGTCCAACAACAATGTTCCTACCCCCAGACCACACAGAAGCATCCCCCTGTCACCCAATATTATCCTGGCCTCGAAAACATCAACAAATTACTCTGCCAGGGATATGACTTTCTCAAGTCAACCCCTGAAATGAGATCATCCCTTGACAAAATTCTCCCCACACCACCCAGAGTTGCCTTTCGTCGCCCCCCTAACCTCCGTAACATCCTTGTTAAACCCTACAATATTCCCAGACTACCTTCTCTATCCAGAGGTTCTTACCCCTGTAACCGACCCCGCTGCAAAACCTGCCCCATGCATCCCCCCACAACCACCTACTCCAGCCCCGCTACTGGTAAAACGTACACAATTCAAGGCAGGGCTACGTATGAAACTACACATGTCATTTATCAACTGACATGCCTGCACTGCACAGCCTTTTACATCGGCATGACAACAACTAAACTGGCTGAGCACATGAACGGACACAGACGAACTGTCCGCCTAAGAGATGCCCAATACCCAGTAGCGGAGCATGCCCTCCAGCATAATTCTAGGGACCTAGGAACCTGCTACACCGTATGTGCCATTTGGCTTCTCCCAACCAACACCAGTCCCTCTGAACTGCGGAGATGGGAACTTGCACTCCAACACATCCTTTCATCCCGCCATCCCCCTGGACTGAACCGACGTTAAACAACCACACTCCCATTCACTCTTCATTCTTCTCCTCTTTCCCTTTCCTCTTTAGCCATTCACGCATCTTTTCATCCTACATAGTTGTGTTTATCTTCATACTATATACCTCTTTACTTCTGTACGAATCCTCTTTGGTTTGAAGCTGGCACAGTACTTACAGTAGAATATCTTTGGCTTCCCTCTGACAACCATGCATCCATCCTTGCTACCCTCCCTATTTTCCTTTCCCTGTTGCTTCATAACCTGGGTTGTGAGTAACTGAATCTCCTTTCCCTTCTTCCCTTTCTTTCCCCTCTCTCCTCCCCAATGAAGGAACATTTGTTCCGAAAGCTAGAAACATAAACTTTCGGTTCTGTTTTATGTGTATCTATCGGCTGTACTGAGCTGAGGTAAGTACTGGCCAGCCCCTCTATCTCTTTGTTAGTATTTATTAAACTGATAGTGCGGTAATTTTCACGTCTGTCAACACCTGCTTTTTTTGGGATTGGAATTATTATATTCTTCTTGAAGTCTGAGGGTATTTCGCCTGTCTCATACATCTTGCTTACCAGATGGTAGAGTTTTGTCAGGACTGGCTCTCCCAAGGCCGTCAGTAGTTATAATGGAATGTTGTCTACTCCCGGGGCCTTGTTTCGACTCAGGTCTTTCAGTGCTCTGTCAAACTCTTCATGCAGTATCGTATCTCCCATTTAATCTTCATCTACATCCTCTTCCATTTCCATAATATTGTCCTCAAGTCCATCACCCTTGTATAGACCCTCTATATACTCCTTCCACCTTTCTGCTTTCCCTTCTTTGATTAGAACTGGGTTTCCATCGGCGCTCTTGATATTCATACAAGTGGCTCTCTTTTCTCCAAAGGTCTTCTTAACTTTCCTGAAGGCGGTATCTATCTTACCCCTAGTGAGATAAGTCTCTACATCCTTACATTTGTCCTCTAGCCATCCCTGCTTAGCCATTTTGCACTTCCTGTCGATCTCATTTTTGAGATGTTTGTATTCCTTTCTGCCTGTTTCATTTACTGCATTTTTATATTTTCTCCTTTCATCAATTAAATTCAATATTTCTTCTGTTACCCAAGGTTTTCTACTAGCCCTCATCTTTTTACCTATTTGATCCTCTGCTGCCTTCAATATTTCATCCCTCAAAGCTACCCATTCTTCTTCTACTGTATTTCTTTCCCCCATTCCTGTCTATTGTTCACTTATGCTCTCCCTTAAACTCTGTACAACCTCTGGTTTAGTCAGTTTATCCAGGTCCCCCCTCCTTGAATTTCCACCTTTTTGCAGTTTCTTCAGTTTTAATCTACAATCTACAATCTACCTATCTACCTATAGATTGTGGTCAGAGTCCACATCTGCCCCTGGAAATGTCTTACAATTTAAAACCTGGTTCCTAAATCTCTGTCTCACTATTATATAATCAATCTGATACCTTTTAGTATTTCCAGGGTTCTTGCATGTATACAACCTTGTTTCATGATTCTTGAACCAAGTGTTAGCTATGATTAAGTTATGCTCTGCACAAAATTCTACCAGGCGGCTTCCTCTTTCATTTCTCTCCCCCAATCCATATTCACCTACTATGTTTCCTTCTCTCCCTTTTCCTGCTCTCGAATTCCAGTCACCCATGACTATTAAGTTTTCGTCTCCCTTCATTACCTTAATGATTTCTTTTATCTCATCATACATTTCATCAATTTCTTCATCATCTGCAGAGCTAGTTGGCATATAAACTTGTACTACTGTAGTAGGTGTGGGCTTCATGTCTATCTTGGCCACAATAATGCGTTCACTATGCTGTTTGTAGTAGCTTACCCGTACTCCTATTTTTTTGTTCATTATTAAACCTACTCCTGCATTATCCCTATTTGATTTTGTATTTATAACCCTGTATTCACCTGACCAAAATTCGAATTCCTCCTGCCACCGAACTTCAGTAATTCCCACTATATCTAACTTTAACCTATCCATTTCCCTTTTTAAATTTTCTAACCTACCTGCCCGATTAAGGGATCTGACATTGCACGCTCCGATCCGTAGAACACCAGTTTTCTTTTTTTTTCTTGATAACGACGTCCTCTTGAGTAGTCCCCGCCCGGAGATCTGAATGGGGGACTATTTTACCTCCGGAATATTTTACCCAAGAGGACGCCATCATCATTTAGTCATACAGTAAAGCTGCATGCCCTCAGGAAAAATTACGGCTGTAGTTTCCCCTTGCTTTCAGCCGTCTGTGCTCTATACCCTTTACATTTTCCATAAAATGTTAGTTTCTCTGTACATTTGACCATTACACCTACAATGCAGGAAAAGATAGGTTGCTAGACTGCCAACTCCAGCGTCTCGGGGCAGAGATAGTTGCTAGAGTTTCTCTGTACATTTGACCATTACACCTACAATGCAGGAAAAGATAGGTTGCTGGACTGCCAACTCCAGCGTCTCGGGGCAGAGATAGTTGCTAGAGTTGGTGTGTGTGTGTGTGTGTGTGTGTGTGTGTGTGTGTGTGTGTGTGTGTGTGTGAGTGAGTGTGTGTGTGTGTGTGTGTGTGTGTGTGTGTGTAACTGATGAATGCTGTGAGTGAAAGATAGATGTGAGTGTCTTTTAATTGTGCCTGTCTGCAACTTGATGTGTCTTCTTTACAGTAAGTAGTAATCTACCTTTTCCTACACTGTTAATATTCCTACCAGGAGTTTCGATTGTTTGACCAGTAAAGCTGTTGGCTTGTTGTCATTACACAAAGTTGTCAAGCCTTCCTCTTCTAAAGCAATGAATAACCATTGGTTCTGACTCAGTGGAGTCCAAATACTATCATTTAGTTTCACAGACTGCTTAATACAATCCTTGAGAATTTCCCTCACTGGTTGCAGCATCCTAGCTTCACACATTTCATGATCATACATGAACATTAAAACAAACATTTGCTTACAAATTTTCTGAATGCGGTATATCTCTTCATACGACATTCGGTCATTTCTCAGTTTTGCATAGTGCCGCTCGGATTCATCGAGTAACAAATAAGCTTTCTCTGGCTGTTTGTACATAAATAAATTTTGATTTCCATCATCTTCAGAAGGTGGCGGTAATACTCTGTACAAATTAAACAATTCATTTTCTACTAATGAGACATTCAGTGCATAGCTTCATATATGGCCAGACATAAATGCATCAACATGAATCAGGAGTAACAACTGGTCTATGCTCTGTTCCGTGAGAGCAGTTGAGAACTCCCATCCCATATTAAATGCATGTATGTAACTAATTGTACTGGATTAATTATATGCATTTCCTGTACTCCTTTTTGAACATTTACTGTGGCAAAAATTAAAATCTTGTACTATCTTTCTAACTCAGTTTAAATCAATACCTACTGTATTAACTATTTATTAACAGTACTGATCATAGCTAAGTCCAATCAATACTATTAGCATAGTCATTCATGTATCAAATGAACTTTTCCATGTTTTTGACATTTATTTCCTTGTTACATGCAAGACTAGCTACTGTGTGACTGAAACTTGTCAAAGTTGCTTTTACTGCTGTTACGTGCTCTTTGGTCAACTGAAGTTATTTCATCTGTTCATTTTCAATTAAATCAATCTTTGATTTGAAATAGGAGGCATCCCATTTATCTAATGTCCCAAACAATATTTCACTAATTCTGCCCACAAAATTTAAGAGATCTCATTTCCTCTGTGCCTCACTTAGCTAGTTAGTTAGTAACATGTTCCATGGCTTATTTTGCACAATAGATCATAATGATGTGGAATGAGTCATTATACATTCACATTGCAAGTTAAATTGTACGTACACTTACATTCTAAACATTTCTGTCTCCCTTTTTTACAAAAAGAAAAAAAAAAAGAGGTGTACAGAGTTGAGTTAGTAATTCCTACCCACCACTATTTACACATTACAATAACAGAAGTTCTTTTGTGAATAGCAGGAGTTATTAAGGAGAAACTTTCTCAGTTTGTTATCTAATTTTACTTTGGTGTGGGTCAGACATTTTATATCACTGGGTAAATGATAAAAAATTTTTGTTGCTGCATTGTGCACCATTTTTTGTGCTTAAGACAACCTTAATATGGAGTAATGAATGTCATTTTCCTTCTGGTATTGTAATTATGTATCTCATGATTCCTCTTGAACTGTAGTGGATTACTTACAACAAACTTCATGAGGGAATAAATATTCTGTGAAGCAGTAAGTAAGAATGACCAACTCCTTAAACAGATGTCTACAAGATGATTGTGGGAGTGCATCACATTTTACCCTCACAGCACATTTCTTTCTTAAATATGAATTGCCACAGGACATTATTCCACATGACATTATTGAATGAAAATATGCAAAATATGTCAAGTTAATGATTTGTCTCTCCCCAAAATTTGCAACAATCCTAAGTGCAAATGCCTTGAGGGGTCACACAAAATACCAGTTGACACTATTTTATAGTTTAATTCTTGTAAAATCTGTTGAGTGGACATACAAATGGCATTCTCAGCAGAGCGAGTCTTCTGAAACCCAAACTGTGATTTGCCAGTTTGAATTCTCATCAGTATAGATACCTAAGAATTTTGAAGTTTCCACCCTATTATTTCATCATGTGTTACACTTATCATTGGTGTAATACCGCTAGGTGTGCAGAACTGAATATGGTGGGTCTTTTTAAAATTGAGAGTGAGACCATTTGCAAAGAACTTTTTTTCCATTTCTTCTGTTTCTGTATGTATGCTTGGATTGATTACAATACTCGTGTCATCTGCAAAAATGACTAATCTGCTTGTTCTATACTAGACAGAAGATTGTTGACATACATTAGGAACAGTAAGTAACCAGAGATTGAACCTTTAGGAAAACCATACGAATTTCTCTCCAGTCAGAATTATGTCCCTGGACTATTTTGCTTGAATTACTAAGTTCAACTTTCTGCATTCTTTTGGTTAGGTGTAACATTATCCATTGGTTGGCTGTACAATCAATCCCGTAAAATGTTAATTTATATAGGAGAATACTGTGATTCACACAGTCGAAAGGCTTAGAGAGACTGCAGAAAATACCAACTGGTGCTATTTTATTATTTAATGCTTGTAAAATCTGGTGAGTTACTGTGGAAATGGCATTCTCAGTAGAGCAATACTTCAGAAACCCAAACTGTGATTTGCTAAGGTGAAATGCTATTCTAGAATACATCACCTTCTCAAAAACTTTGGAGAATGATGTCAGATCAGTAATTATTAGCATCTCTCTTATGTTGTTGTTGTGGTCTTCAGTCCTGAGACTGGTTTGATGCAGCTCTCCATGCTACTCTATCCTGTGCAAGCTTCTTCATCTCCCAATACCTACTGCAACCTACATCCTTCTGAATCTGCTTAGTGTATTCATCTCTTGGTCTCCCTCTATGATTTTTATCCTCCACGCTGCCCTCCAATACTAAATTGGTGATCCCTTGATGCCTCAGAACATGTCCTACCAACAGATGCCTTCTTCTAGTCAAGTTGTGCCACAATTTTCTCTTCTCCCCAATCCTATTCAATACCTCCTCATTAGTTATGTGATCTACCCATCTAATCTTCAGCATTCTTCTGTAGCACCACATTTCAAAAGCTTCTATTCTCTTCTTGTCCAAACTATTTATCGTCCATGTTTCACTTCCATACATGGCTACACTCCATACAAATACTTTCAGTAACGACGTCCTGGCTCTTAAATCTATACTCAATGTTAACAAATTTCTCTTCTTCAGAAACACTTTCCTTGCCATTGCCAGTTCACATTTTATATGTTCTCTACTTCGACCATCATCAGTTATTTTGCTCCCCAAATAGCAAAACTCCTTTACTACTTTAAGTGTCATTTCCTAATCTAATTCCCTCAGCATCACCCGACTTAATTCAACTACATTCCATTATCCTAGTTTTGCTTTTGTTGATGTTCATCTTATATCCTCCTTTCAAGACACTGTCCATTCCGTTCAACTGCTCTTCCAAGTCCTTTGCTGTCTCTGACAGAATTACAATGTCATCGGCGAACCTCAAAGTTTTTATTTCTTCTCCATGGATTTTAATACCTACTCCGAACTTTTCTTTTGTTTCCTTTACTGCTTGCTCAATATACAGATTGAATAACATCGGGGAGAGGCTACAACCCTGTCTCACTCCCTTCACAACCACTGCTTCGCTTTCATAACCCTCGACTCTTATAACTGCCATCTGCTTTCTGTACAAATTGTAAATAGCCTTTCGCTCCCTGTATTTTACTCCTGCCACCTTCAGAATTTGAAAGAGAGTATTCCAGTCAATATTGTCAAAAGCTTTCTCTAAGTCTACAAATGCTAGAAACATAGGTTTGCCTTTCCTTAATCTAGCTTCTAAGATAAGTCGTAGGGTCAGTATTGCCTCACGTGTTCCAATATTTTTACGGAATCCAAACTGATCTTCCCCAAGGTCGGCTTCTACCAGTTTTTCCATTTGTCTGTAAAGAGTTCATGTGAGTATTTTGCAGCTGTGACTTACTAAACTGATAGTTCGGTAATTTTCACATCTGTCAACACCTGCTTTCTTTGGGATTGGAATTATTATATTCTTCTTGAAGTCTGAGGGTATTTTGCCTGTCTCATACATCTTGCTCACTAGATGGTAGAGGTTTGTTAGGCCTGGCTCTCCCAAGGCTGTCAGTAGTTCTAATAGACTGTTGTCTACTCCCAGAGGCTTGTTTTGACTTAGGTCTTTCAGTGCTCTGTCAAACTCTTCACACAGTATCATATCTCCTACTTCATCTTCATCTACATTCTCTTCTATTTACATAATATTGTCCTAAAGAACATCACCCTTGTATAGACCCTCTTTATACTACTTCTACCTTTCTGCTTTCCCTTCTTTGCTTAGAAGTGGGTTTCCATCTGAGCTCTTGATATTCATGCAAATGGTTCTCTTTTCTCCAAAGGTCTCTTTAATTTTCCTGTAGGCAGTATCTATCGTACCCCTAGTCATATGCACCTCTACATCCTTACATTTGTCCTCTCGCCGTCCCTGCTTAGCCAATTTGCACTTCTGTCGATCTCATTTTTGAGATGTTTGTATTCCTTTCTGCCTGCTTCATTGACTGCATTTTTATATTTTCTCCTTTCATCAATTACAGTCAATATCTCTTCTGTTACCCAATTATTTCTATTAGCCCTCATCTTTTTACCTACTTGATCCTCTGCTACCTTCACTATTTCATCTCTCAAAGCTACCCATTCTTCTTCTCCTGTATTTCTTTCCCCCATTCTTGTCAATCGTTCCCTAATGCTCTCACTGAAGCTCTCTACAACCTCTGGTTATTTCAGTTTATCCAAGTCGCATCTCCTCAAATTCTCACCTTTTTGCTGTTTCTTCAGTTTTAATTTTTCAGTTCATAAACAATAGATTGTGGTTAGAGTCCATATCTGCCCCTGGGAATGTCTTACAATATTTAAAACCTGGTTCCTGAATCTCTATCTTACCATTATATAATCTAGATTATCCACATTCCTATTCATTTTTAAACCTTATCCTGCATTACCCCTATTTGATTTTGTATTTATAACCCTGTGTTAACATGACCAGAAGTCTTGTTCCTCCTGCCACCAAACTTCACTAATTCTCAGTATATCTAGCTTTAACCTATCCATTTCCCTTTTTAAATTTTCTAACCTACCTACCCGATTAAGGGATCTGACATTCCATGCTCTGATCCGCAGAATGCCAGTTTTCTTTCTCCTGACAACAACGTCCTCCTGAGTAGTCCCCACCCGGAGATCGGAATGGGGGACTATTTTACCTCCGGAATATTTTACCCAAGAGGACACCATCATCATTTAACCATACAGTGAAGCTGCATGCCCTCGGGAAAAATTAAGGCTGTAGTTTCCCCTTGCTTTCAGCCGTTTGCAGTACCAGCACAGCAAGGCTTTTGGTTAGTGTTACAAGGCCAGATCAGTCAATCACCCTGACTGTTGCCCCTGCAACTACTGAAAAGGCTGCTTCCCCTTTTCAGGAACCACACGTTTGTCTGGCCTCTCAACGGTGACCCCTCTGTTGTGGTTGCACCTATGGTACGGCTATCTGTATCGCTGAGGCACCCAAATCTCCCCACCAACAACAAGGTCCATGGTTATTTGGGGGGGGGGGGGGGGGGGGCACATCTCTCTTATCATCCTTCTTAAAGGGTTTAACAATGGCATGTTTCGGTCACACTGAAAAATATCTTGAGTTGATGATGCCTTATGTATTTCAGTTAGGACTGGACATATTACAAGGGAACATATTTTTAGTACTCTTTTGGAAGCACCGTTGAAACCAAATGAGCTTTTATTTTTGAGAGAAGGTATAATTTTCTTAATTTCAGAAGGAGAAGTTGGTGATCCATTCATATGATTTAATTTTATGAAAGCTACATTTTCAACATACTGCTGTGATTTTGCTTTTGAACTGTTTGTTTCAATGCTTTCTGCTATATTTAAAAAATAATTATTAAATGCATTTGCTACCTGTACCTCATCATTTGTAGCCCTTTCATTTAGTTCAATAGTGCTGTTGTGTTGTTCTGTGGCTGGTTGTCCTGTCTCTCACTTCAATATATTCCGTATTGCCTTAACTCTGTTGTCAGAAGTACTGATTTCTGACATGTGCATGTTCTTCGATTTTGTAGTAATCTTTCTTAGTAATTTTTTGTAGCATGCAACTATTGCAGGATCCCTACTTGTTCTTGCCAAAAGATATATTTCCCTTTGCCTTGCACAAGATACTTTAATCACTCTAGTGATCCAGGATTTATTTCCTGGCTGTTTAGTGTCCTTTCTGAATAGCTTATGCAGAAAGCTGTTTTCAAATAATGATACAAATTTATCATGGAATAGATTAAATTTCATGTTTGTATTTGGTTCATTATAAAGTACATCCCATGTCATCCTCTGTAAACTATTCTTAAAAACGTTTGCCCTGCACTCAATAATTATCCTAACTGATTTCCACTGATGAATATCCATACTGTAAGATACTGTGTTATTTATACTAACTAACCGTGCATCATTAGCAGAGAGAGCATTTGTTACTAGATAGACAGTTATTTTCTTAATTCGTGCTTCATCAAATAAAGCATTTCCAATTAGGATCCTATTGTCTTTATCCACTCTTGTTGGAAAGTTAATTACTGAGATCAAATTGTAGGAGCCAAATAAGGTTTCCAGATTGTTTTTCCTATCAGACTCCTTTAGAAAATCTACATGGAAGTCACCACAGGCTATTAATTGTTTGCTGCTGTCTGACATATAGCACAATAAGGAATCCAGATTCCTCATAAATAGTTCAAAATTTCCCAGTGGGGATCTGTATACTGTTACAATTAAAAGTGAACTATTTTTCAGCATTAAATCACAAGCATACACCTCTATGTGCTGATCACAAGAAAATCTACTTGTCTCAATGTTTTTGAACTTGTGTTCTAACAGTGTAGGAAAAGATAGATTGCTACTCACCTTGAAGAAGACTTGTCATGTTGCGGACAGGCACGATTAAAAGACACTCACGTGTAGCTTTCAGCCACAGCTTTCATCAGTAAACACACACACACACACACACACACACACACACACACACACACACACACACACCCCCTGATCATTACCTAGAAAAGATACTTCTCTGACACCAGTCTTATTAACTGTTCAGTTAGACCTTGTGATTTCTAGATCTTTTTGACAAGCCATTCTAAGACTTGCTGTACACCTGTACACTCCTGATTGCTTGTTCCCAAGCTTGCAAACTTCTGTTTACAATATCCCACAGATAAATGCGCGAATCTTTCTGTGTCATCAGCATTTTCATGAAGATCTCCCTGATTAATACAGCTAATGATTTTCCACATCTCATGGTAGATTTGTACCTTGCCAGTAGTATCATTATGTAAGCTAGATGATGAAGGGAACTTCTCTCTGATAAAATCTTGAAATTGTGTGTATTGCTGCAATACAGCTCACCAGTCCGACACTCCTGTCTGGGTCTGGCTTGAACCCATCCTCATTTAAGACCTGTCCCAGATATGTGACCTCTTTCCTTAACAATTCACATTTATCCATCTGTAACTTTAAATTGTGTTGCCTTAGCCTCTCGAAAGCCTCACCCAAACAGGCATTTTGTTCTTCCTGAGATGGACCAAAAATTGCTACATTATCTAAATAAATAAACTTTTTCCATGCTGTAAACCACGTAGAATTTAATTTTTGATATGTGGAGGGTACAGATTGAAGTCCCATTGGTATTCTTTTATATGTATAAGGTGTAGTAAAAGCTGTAAGTTCTCAGTCCTTTTCATGTAAAAACACCTGATAATATCCCTTAGCCCTTGAAAAATGTGTTGCCTTACCTAATCAGTCCAAAATTTCATCAATACATGGAAGTGGGAAGACTGTGTTTACAGTAATGTCATTTAGTTTTCTGTAATCAATTCATTACTTTTTGCCAGATGCATCCATCTTTTAGGGACTCTTGGTTAACGGAAAGTTCGAGGCACTTGTTGAAGGTACTATTATATTGTCCCCAACATCTGATTTACATCCTTTTGTAATGCTTCCTTCTGTGCTTCCGGTATTCTGTAAGGATGAGACCAATCTGCTTCAGAAATCAATTATATTTGATGCTGAATTGAGTCTGTATGTGTCAACCTATCCCCTGGTGAATGAAAGATAACATTATACGCTGTTTTTGAATGGCATTTGAATGACATAACCTCATGTTTTCTTTTAATAAAATGACTTTTGGTTTTTTCTCAATTGACACCTTGTCTACCTTGCACACTTGGACTTGAGTCGAATGGCAGAATGTCTTCCACTTTAATGCGAGGCATGTTAATAGAAATGGTATCCTCTCATGTATTTAACATGCTAATTAAAGAAGAGCTTTTTCATACTTTCACCAGCACCTCTGTTATGTAGGTACGCACCTTCCTGCATCTCTTGTTTTTCAGCAGTGCACTTTCTTAGGCTAGTATCTGCAGTCTTTACCCTCAAAATCCTCTCCTCATAAGGATCTACTTTATTGTAGCATCTGTTTCCTATCAGTTACACAGCTGTTTGTTTACTGTGCCATTTCTTCAGTGTAATTTGATTTACTGGCTCCTCTGAGCTATTCAGAGAACTGCGAAGTCTACTGTATTCACATTCAGCAGTTTCAAAATCTGTTCATGGTTTTGTAGGCCCCTGTCTCCATATACTGGCATCTTGGGTTCTATATCCATACACAATTTAAAGGGGTACCTCACTCTACAGGATTCCCTTGGCATAATCAATTACTACAATGCTCTCCATGAATAAGTCTCTACCAAATTAAATCGATGTAGGGAGTATCCACTTCCCCTCCTACCAGTTTAAACTTACATTTCACTCTTAATTTATGATCTGTCCTGTTATAGCCTGTGAGCATTAATGCGTCGAGTGTGATGTTGCCGCATGTGCGTGTTTGAATCAGTGTGGACTGGCTGCTGAGGCTGCTTGTGGAGGGCGTGCCAATGGGGAGGTCTCCACCATGCCATCTGCCAGCAACTCCCTCATATATATGCATTGAGCAGTGCTAACTGAGGCCTCTTGTATGTCCTTCGAGTGTGCTGTTCACAACCATGTACTGCATCTTCTTACATGGGGATCCGCAAGAGTCTGTTTTCCGTTATTGTTGAGTGCTTCATGAATAAAGCCATATTTGTGTTACTTGTACCGGTCTCATGTATTATGTGGTTACTACACAATTGGCAATGAGTTTGGAATGATTTCTGCATGTGCAATATTTAGCTGCAGTTTCATCAGGTTTGTTCATTGTTGACACCATGCTACCAGTCCTGATTGAACAGCTTACTTCTACTGTGACAATTTTGCTGTTATCGCAGCACTAGTCCACCCACCCACATTCCCTCCATATGATGATTCAGCTGAGGATTGAGACGCTCACAAGAAAAGACTCAGATAGCATTTTTTGATTTCCAGTGTGACAGGCTCGGATTTGTGCATAGCCTTCTTCCTGTCATGGATTCTACCTATGGTGTATCGATTACTATGTCAGCTTGCCTCTTTACAAGAATTGTTGGCCCTCACTTTTGATCATGTGCAGTTTATTGTTGAACTACTACCTCAAACAAACAGGTAATAGTGGTGCAAGTTGAATTCTACTGATGCTGCAAGAAACCAAACCAGTTCAGGGCCTGGACAGCCAAACCTCACAGCCTTAGCCATAAGTGTAAATTTGTTACTGGTGCCCATAATGACTCTTATGCAGATGCTGTCAAAGTAAATAAATCAGAACTGTGTGCTTCATATCCTCTCCTATGGTGGTGATCCATTTTGTATCATGTGAAATTATTTGCTGCAAAGAGTTTCTTTCCTAAAAGTGTTGAGTTCTTACTATAAAAATAAATCCTAAGGTGAACTCTGTGGTGCACAACGTAATTATCTGTTTAGCTCCAGACAAGGAAAGGCGTTTGAAGGCTTTACTCTGTGAAAACTCCCTGGAGGCAGAAGTTTTGCAGATAGTACATTTTTTGTAGTTTCTTGGGCAGCAGATGACCACCCTGTAACGTGGAGTGATGTGGCTGTAGTGCCTCATGATATGCCCTCTAGGGTGACAAATAGCTTGCATGAGGAAACAGCAGTGGCAGCGGTACATATGCGGACTCAGTGCTGACTTGACCAAGGCCAGGCCAGGCAGCCATGACCACCACAGTGCCAGTGTCAGCATTCTCTGTTTCCTTTCTGTTTTTCCAGCACAGATGTTCGGCTTGCCCTAAGTGCTGGGCTAATTGCACTGCTGGCTGGAAGAAAGGCAACATCACCACCATGTTGTTTGCCAAACATTGCTCAGGATATGAACATCAATGTAAACTGTATGACTCCAATGCTTGTGACCTCTCCCAAGTTTTTTGAGTTAAGTGTTTTTTTGCCAAATGATCTGACTAGAGATCAACACAGGTGCTACAATGATGTTACTGAATTTTTAAAACTATGCGAGTTCAGGCTCGCTGCCAATTACAGTGATCACAGAGAAGCTGGTCAGTTAGAACAAACGGAACATTGCACTGTTTGGACAATTTACAACTTCTGTCTCTTACAAGTAAGTGGTTCACTCCATTACATTTTTGGTGGTTGCTGATGCCGGTGTTGAGAACTTGTTCAGGATGGCCGCATTTCAGGCATTTGGATTTCTATCACCGATGCAGTTCACCTTGTGTCCAATCAGGTACCCTATTATTAGTTGGAAACACTGTGTGAGGAGTATTTGGACTTGTTTTTGGAATTTATAGAGTGTTCTACTTTCTGCTTCTTTAAAGATTACAACTCAGCCTCATTTTTGTCAAGTGTGTCCTATTCGTGTCACCCTGAAAGATCAGGTGACAGCAGAATAGGACAGACTTAATCTCTAGGGGTGGGGCAACCTCTTACAGCTAATGAATGGTTGTCTCCACCAGTTGTGGTTTGGAAATCATTGGACAAACTTCACCTCTGTGGCAACTTCAGCACAACTGTCAATGCACAGTCGATATAAATGCATATCCCCTGCCATGCCAGGAGGAAGTGTTGCCAAAATTATCACGTTTCCATTACCTTTCTAAAATTGATTTGTCTCATGCATATGTGCACTTTTCTGTGGACAGATGGCAAGTTCTGGTTTTGAATGCTCCATTTAGTGTGTATCATTATTTGCGCCTTCCTTTTGGTGTGTCTAGTGCCCTTGCTAGTTTCCAACATTTTTGGAGCAGTTGACTATGCCTGTCCAGGGTTACATTAATTATCTGGATAATATTGTTGTCATGAGCTCCTCCACGGCTGATCACTTACAAAAATTGTGTACTTTGTTTCTGCTTTTCAGTGTGCAGGCTTATTGTGTAACCGTGCAAAATCTGACGCTTTCAACCTTCTATTGTTTAATTGGGCTTTGAGGTCTTGTGGGATGGGGTTCATCTTCTGCCGGACCCCTTCTTTGCTTTTGCATCAGTGCCTCATCCCTCGTCCATGAAGGAGCTTCAGGCCTTCCTAGGGAAGATAGCTGAATACCATAAATTCCTGCTGGGGGTGGCTGCTTTTGCCTTGTTAAGTGAAAATGATCTTTTTGCTGGAGCCCAGATTGAGGATGTGGTTTTCAAATCTTGGAATCCAAACTACTCTCAGCCCCTTGTTTATCTATGTTCTCTACAGACCAGCATATAGTTTTGGCAACTGACACCTCACAGTATGGCCTCAACACGGTCCTAGTACACTGATATGCTGATAGCTCTGAACGACCTCTTGCTTTCATCTCTAAATCACTCACTCTGGCCCAGCAACTTTGGAAAAGAGGCTCTTGCCACAGTCTATGCTCTCTGGAAGTTTCATCTTTTTTTGTATGTCTACAATTTTAACCTTATTACTGACCATAAACCCTTGGTTTCCTTGTTTAACCCTCACACTTCCTTGCCTGACAAGGCAGCACACCACATTCAGTGCTGTTCACTATTCTTGTCTCACTACAATGATGAAATCCATTTTAGACCTACATCTAAACTTGCCAATATGGATGCCTTCTCCCACTTTCCTGTGGGTCCTGATGCCGATTTTGATGTGAAAAATTACTTTGTTTCCATCTTGATATTGAAAACTGGTCAAAGTTGGGGATATCACAATTATGAGCTCGTGCTTAGCAGCTGCTGTCACTACCAACCTGGTTCTTTGCCAAGTGGTCTGATTTGTTCGACAGGGGTGGCCAGATAAACCAATTGTGCAACTTTTTTTCCTTATGGTATCACCTCTCTGTTTTTGATGATGTTTTTGCTTTTGTCCACAGAAGACCTCCTCCCAGAGGAGTAATTCCTTCTGCATTACAGCGTGAGGTTCTCCACCTTCTCCACCAGGGCCATTGGGAAGTTCTGCTTACTAAACTGTTAGCTAGGAGACATGTTTTTTGGCCAGAGATTGAGGGCAAAATTGTCTGTTTTGTTGTGGCTCGTGAGCGGTGTGCCCGACAGCAGGTGGTTACCAGGTTGTCTCTGTACCCCTGACCTGCTCTGTGCCAGCTGTGGGAACACATTCGTGTCGAATTTATGGGTCCCTTCTTGAATTCCTATTGGCTGTCGGTTGTGGATGGATTTTCCTAGTTGTCTGTCGACTTTGGCTGAGATCACAATTCGTATGCTTTTGAGAGTTTTTCTATTGAGGAATTGGTTTGTGCCTTAGTTTCCAATAATGGGCCATAGTTCATTTTTTACACCTTTCAGTTGTTTTGTTCCCATCACAGCATTTGTCATGTTACGGCTCCTCCATTCCACCCTCAATCAAATAGCCAGGCGGAACAACTGGTGCATGCTTTCAAGTGCCAACTGAAAAAAAAAATTGTTGTGGATTCTTCACTGACAACACCCTTTCTGTTGTCTGAGTACCTATCAGTTCACGGCTATGGGGGGGGGGGGGGGGGGGGCAGAGCCTGGCTGAGTTACTTCACAGCCGGCAGCCATGCATACTACTCCATCTTCTGTGGCCGTTGAAGCACCTGACGCATTTGAGTTCATTCGGCCTTGATCCAGGATCGCTGGTTGGGCACGAGGGTTTTATCATCAGCCCGAGTGGATACCGGTCATGCTATCCATCGCTGGGGATGCAATATGTGTGATGTCCATTGTGGCCGACCGGCTCGTGGCACACTACTTTCATCAGTTGTGCCCCTACTTGCCACCGGTAGCTACTGGTTCATAGAGGCAGCTGCTGTTGCTGCAGCATGCCCCACCACCGTCTGACTCGAGCCTGTCATCACCTGCTGTGCAGGCGAGCCATCCCATTCGATGCCTCCTCCACATGCAGCACCCTGGGGTTCTAGCTTCCTGGCACCAAGTGCCATTCTGTCTCTGGCTTCAGGTCTCTATCCACAGCCTGCTGTTCCAGTTAGGTTTCCTCCATCGGCTCCCTCTCCTTCGTTATATCAGCCATTGTTGCTGGTGGCTCCAGCCCCACTGCCTCTACAGTGGGACCTGCCTGCTGATGACAATGCTGAGATGGCGATGGCAGCTACCTCTCCGGTGCTGTTGTCAGGCACAGCATGGGTCTGGTGCCCTTGGCTGTACACACATCCCCGTGCTTTCCAGCTCTGTGCCCATGTGGCCTCCTGGCACATCGTCCCAACCCCTCCGTAAGCACTGTTGCCTGGCTTCACGTGAGAGAGAGGTGTGTTATACCAGGCGACTAGCGCATGTGAGTGAGCTAAGTGTGGTGTCACTATGTGTGCATGTTTGAATTGGCTGCAACTGTTATCTGTGCTGGCCGGCTGCTGAAAGCCGCCTGTGGGCGGCATGTGCACGGCGAGGTCTCCACCATGCCATATGCTGACAACTCACTTTATATATTTGTGAAACAGTGCTAACTGAGGCCCCTTCTATGCCCTTCCAGCACGCCATTCACATCCATGTACTTTGTCTTGTTTCGTGGGGATCCATAATAATCTTCATGAATAAAGCCATGTTTCTGCTATATGGACTGGTCTCCTACATGGACCAGTCTCATATATTACATAGTTACTACATATTTCAAGATATAAAATGGTTGTCTCATATGAATGTTTGGCCAAATTTGTAAATACCTTTATACTTTCTTCACATCTATACCCGACCTGGCTTCGCAGATACTCATTTTTACTTTTTACTTTTTACTTTTACACTCGACTTTAAATATATTTCCCAATTCAGCACAGGCAATGTAATGTTATGCTTTTCTGTCATTTTGCTGCTTCTTATTTTTCACAAAATATTCTGCGTTCTAAGTATGCTCTCTAGCCAAAAGCCCCAGCCAATGACATGTGAAACACACAGCTGGCTTCACTTTCTTACAAGGACCTTTTGCCAGCTGGAGTGGCCAAGCGGTTATAGGCACTACAGTCTGGAACCGCGCGACCGCTACGGTCACAGATTCGAATCCTGCCTCGGGCATGGATGTGTGTGATGTCCTTAGGTTAGTTAGGTTTAAGTAGTTCTAAGTTCTAGGGGACTGATGACCTCAGCAGTTACGTCCTATAGTGCTCAGAGCCAAGGACCTGTTGTATCCTATTAAATTGCATTTTTACATCTGACTGGACACACAGTTGTCTACTATGCAGTCATCATAGATCCCTTGAATGAATACCGGTCTGCTTCATTTTCCTGCTAATGACAGAGATCCCACCAGTTCTGATGCTGGTGTTGCAACATGGACAGCTTCATGAAATTGATGTTGAAGTGAATCTACTTTACTGGTCCAATCTGCAATTGATTATCCCTTTCATTTCCTACTAGAAAACATTTTACAAGTTTAGAAATCTAAAGTATGCTTACAGGCATAATTTTCCAACAAGGTATTTCTTACTTCTTTCCATGCAGAAAATAATTCAAGCACAAGCAATTTACTTCGTGGAGGACCCTGAATATGAGTTTTTACAGATTTTCGCATTGGATAGCCTGTTTATTGCACTCTTTTGAAAGCTATGTCCACATTGTTTGTTGATTTCATACAATCAAAAGCTTGGGGAATGAGTTGAAGGGGATCAGTAGTAACAATGTTAGTTGCGGCTGCTCCATTATTGGCAACTGCACTGGTAGGTAAGGCCATGACCTACTTCGGTAACTGATGAGTTGTGTGGAGGCAAGGTGAGGCAACATGAGTCAACTCAAGTTAGTGATGCGCTGGTTTGTGCTAAAGTCAGATGAGCAGAATGTGACCATGCGAAGCCTCTCGTGTCGCATTATTGGCCCGTTGCCTATTGCTGGCTGCTCACTGGTCACCACTGCTGCTGCTGCTGAATCTTGTGAAGACTCCACACGTCCTCTGTTGCAGAACCGTATGGCCATCATGTGTCGTTACTCTGGTGGTCCTCTCAGGTCGGTGACAACTGCACCATCTCCTTGTTGCCCGGCTGTTCCTGTGACCCCTGTGTCGTTGTGAAGTCGTGTACATTGGTTGGACCTCTGCTTCTTTCTTCTACTCTTCTCACTCCATCTGTTCTCCCTGGGGTATAAGTGCTGCTTCCTGTAAGAGTCTCAAAGCATAAGTCCAGTCTTGACATTGGGCTGAGTATGTGCGAAGTACCTATCTATCTCAAAAATCGCCAAGGATATCCCACATCTGACACCAGAAAAATGTTTACCTAAGTTGTGTCCTAATACAGGACAGAGGAAAGACAAGGTGTTACAAGCCAGTCTGCAATCTCTGAGTGGTTAAGAGCAACTGCAGAAAGACAAACTTCCAGTGAAGGCAGTCTGATTGTTTTCAGTAGCACCAAGCACTGTCATAAGACACCTATGAAAGCTGTGGATTTTAAGATTCTATAGGATGCTCACAACTGAAGTCTCAAGGAGACTTGGGTGTCTGCCTAAACACTGCTTATATGCAGTCGGACTAACTACTACACTGAAGGCTAATTCTAAACATTAGAAAAAGCAAAAGGTGCTCCTTGTTGCACAACAGAATTCAGTGTTCGAGCCCGTGGAGTGAACGCTAACAGGAGCAGCAAACACTAACAGCATTTTTAGTTCTAACTTTGGGAGCAGCACCTGAAGTGAGAGAAACAGACTTGTTGGAGCTTACTGATGCTGGCAATGAGCGACAGGAAACTGGTGTCCCAATGATCTGATGTGGACACCATGTGTATATAAAAACATGGGTTTTTAAAGGATTATGGCAGCGCACTATTTTTCCCTTATTATAGTTGACCCCTGCAATCCAGCGGCACATTATGTGCTTCAGCCAATCTCATGAATGGCTCTGCAATTACAGGGTGCCGGTGGCCAACCACATTCAGATACCTCTCCTACCACTCGTCAGGTAGGGCTGTATCTGGACTTTACATTAACAGATGATGAGATTGGTAGCAACACCATTCAGCGAAGAGCTAAATATCACTGCTCTTCCTCTTACGGCCAGTGACAACAGTGTTTTACATTATTTGGCCTGACACAGAGTTCTTTCTTCAGTGGGAATCGCTGTTGTATCACTTGTACCAGTGTAAACCAATTGACATTGCAGTCCTATGGGGCAAGTATTAAGCTTCTGCATCTGCTAAGACATGCCTTTTCATGACCATCTTCTACTGTGATGCCTTACAAAATTGTCTAGGTGGTGTATGGAGCGACCAGCTAATTCTCTGAAGTGAAACTTCTCCTCGGGACAGCTGGTCAGAGCATCTGCAATTCGTAGGGCTCTAGTGTTACTGATGACCTGTGGTAACCCAAACGTTACCAATTTTGCCATCTTTCTGCATTGTGTCTTTGATTTCCTGTCCTGGAGTGCTCTTGAAGGCTTCTAACAGCCTTAAGCTTAAAAATGTACAAGTTATTACAGTGCCAATATATGAAAATATTGTTGCATCATAACCACAATCAAAATCCACATTCTAAGTACTACACTTAGCATTCAAAGCACATTTATTACTACACCAACATACACACAAAACAGAACTACCTCTCAGGAGAAGAGTGCTGCTATTTAAAAAAGCATTGAATAATCTGGACTGTGTAAACCTTATAAACATGAAATATATTGGGAACCTTCCAGAAACAATAGTTACTAAATTACAAATAATTTGTTAGTGGTGTTTGAGCTGGTGCCCCCGGCACACCCGCAAGCAACACTAACCACTACACCACACTGCATGCAGCACATCTTGCGACATTGCTCCTGCCCCTGCAGAGGTCTGCTGTGATGAAACTTCTCATTGCAGCCAACTGCAGCATCCTCGATGAGTAGTTCTCTTAATGGCAGCACTGGCATATCCTCGTGTTTGGGTTGTGTTGTTACAGTCTCCTTCCTGTGATGACCATCAGGCACACATGTTGCCCAGGTTGTTTAAAGTATGCTGTGGAAGTCACACTAGGAAGCCCTTACACATCCTCTGTACAGTCCTGATCACTTCCCATGCAATTTCCATATTTTTAGGCCCCTGAAGAAAGACACATAAGGCTGTCAATTTGCTTCAGATGAAGTGGTGCTCTCCTGGGTAGAGTCGTGGTTCCTTATGCAGCTGCAAACATTTTTCCATGAAGACATTGACCGTCTTGTCTCACAATAAGATAAATGTATTGACCATTATGGTGATTACTTTTGACTGAAATAATAAACAGTGTACTTCCTTTCTAGGGCACTGTGCCTAACTCAGTAAAAATGGAATCTTTATAGCATCACTTTGTTATCTGTCTGTCTCCCTGACTGTTAAAAATCCTTTTTCTCAGGAAAGGGTAGATGTATCAAGTTGAAATTTTTGTTACATACTGATGTCTATGGTCCCTTTGCAGGGTAAGCAAGGGAAGCTTCCAAACCACTGCACTCAAAAGATATGGAAGTATGGGGCATGAACACACTCATCATGACCTATGGGGTACTTCCCATTGATATACAGTGCTGAAATTTGGCAAAAAGGAAGGTTTCATAGTAGAACGGAAGGGAAAAAATCTGAAAATGGTAAATCTGTATTTCCCCCCCTTTTTTTTTCTCACATGACTTCGTTTGTCCGTCTGTGAAGACCCCTTTTTCTCAGTAATGGGTAGACATATCAAGTTGAAATTTGCATCACATACCAAGGGCTGCAGGCCCTTGACAGTGTAATATATGTAAGTTTTAAAGTCAGTGCAACCAACAGCTATGGCCATTTAGGTCATATGTTTTGATACCCCCAAACTCACTCATCAAAACCTAAAGGGCACTACTCATAAAGACCTAAAAGGCACTCCCCATCGACCAAGAATCATGAAATTTGGCAAGAACCAATGTTTCACAGTACAGGTAAATGAAAAAATCTAAAAACTGTAAATTTCTAATTACATCACACAATTTTTTTCTTTAATCATTTGTTATCCTACATCAAACTTGATATTAAAATAATCAGTAGTTGTGCATTCAGGCTGACTGGATTGCAATGATAAAAGTCAAACACCATGCAGGGAATGACTTTATTGCTCACATGGCATGTTTTGGAATTTAACTATCATTAGAAATTCAGGAGTGATCACTGTGCATAGTCTGCACTAATCTGTGAATGTTTGTCTCACACACAAATTGAAATGCTATGTCTACTTGTAGTAGTTGTTCCTGGAGATGTGATGGTCAATAAATTCCAAAACGCATCATATGAGAAATAAAATCATTCCTTGACTGATGTTTGACTTTTATCATTGCAACCCAGTCAGCCTGACTGCAGAATGCTGATTATTATAATAATGGTCACCAGCCTCCTGCATGATTTTATGTCACATTTGTATTATTGAAATTAAAACATTCTCAAAAATCTTGGAATCTCTGGGTCTGATATCTTTCCAGTTTTAATGCTGATAACTGGCAAAAATGGTAAAGATTCTCAATTCCCAGAATGGATGAACTATCTATATTCATAATTATGTTTTTGCAGAACCCTCAGTGCTTCTTGCAAGCAATTGAGGATGTCATCAGTGTGTCGCAATGTGAAGACATCTTTATTCATGATCTTGTTCAATCATTGCTGTCAATGCCATGTACCATACTTCATCTTCACAAGGACCACAGGAGAGGACCAAACACTGCTTGAAGATTCAATGTTGTCATCTTGTAGCATCTCTCCCACTTCTACATCAATTCTTTGCAACTACCGTGAGATGTATGGCAGAGGGTACATTCCATTGTACTAGTTATTAGGGTTTCTTCCCTTTCCATTCACATATGGAGCATGGAAAGAATGATTGATTGAATGGCTTAGTGTGTGCAGTAATTATTCTAATCTTATTCTCATGATCTCTGTGTGAGCGATATGTAGGGGGTTGTAGCATATTCCTGAAGTTGTCATTTAAAGCCAGTTCTTGAAACTTTGTTAATAGACTTTCTCGGTATTGTTTACGTCTATCTTCAAGAGTCTTCCAGTTGAGTTTCTTAAGTATCTCTGTGGCACTCTCCCACAGTACAAATAAACCTGTGACCATTTGTGCTACACTTCTCTGTATATGTTCAACATCCCCCATTAGTCCTATCTGGTATGGGCCCCACACACTTGAGCAATATTCTAGACTCAGTTGCACAAGTGATTTTTAAGCAGTCTCCTTTGAAGACTGATTCCAGTTCTCCAGTATTCTACCAATAAACTGAAGTCTTATCATCTGTTTTATCCACAGCTGAGCCTATATTATCATTACATTTCATATCCCTACAAAGAGTTATACCCAGGTATTTGTGTGAGCTGGCCTGTTCCAACAGTGATTCAGTGATATTATAGTCGTAGGATACTATGCTTTTTCATTTTGTAAAGTGCACAGTTTTGAACTTCTGAATATTTAATGCAAGTTGCCAATGTTTGCACCACTTCGAAATCTTATCAAGATCTGACTGAATATTTATGCAGCTTCTTTCAGACCGTACTTCATCATAGGTTACTGCATAATCTATTAATATTGTCTGCAAGGTCATTAATATACGGTATGAACAGCAAGGGCCACAACACACCTTCCTGGGATACCTCTGAAGTTACTTCTACATCTGACGTTGACTCTCCATCCAAGATAACATGTTGTGTCCTCCCTACCAAAAAGTCTGCATCTACAAGTACATCGACATCTATACTCTGCACCACTCTGAGGTGCATGGCAGTGGGTACGTGCCATTGTACCAGTTAATAGGATTTCTTCATGTTCCATTCATGTATGGTGCTTAAGTAAAATGATTGTTTGAATGCCTCTGTGCATGCAGTAATTATTCTGATTTTGTCCTTACAGTCCCTATGTGGGTGATATGTAGGAGGTTGTAGTATATTCCTACAGTAATAATTTAAAGCTGGTTGTTGAAACTTTGTTAATAGACTTTCTCAGGATAGTTTACATCATATCTTAAAGAGTCTTTTAGTTCAGCTCCTTCAGTATCTCTGTGACACTCTCCTCAATTCAGTCACAAATTTCCCATATGACCGAACTTCTGAGAATAAGCATAAATGTGGTACTGTGTCAAATTCTATACAGAAATAAACAAAATACTGCATCTACCCTGCCTTGATCTAAAGCTTTCAGTATGTCATATGAGAAAAGTGGTGCAAGTTGGGTTTCAGATGATGGATGTTTCCAGAATTCATGCTGGTTGGCATTAAGGAGGTTATTCTGTTCAAGATACCTCACGATGTTTGAACTCAAAATATGTTCTAAGATTCTGAAACATATTGATGTCAGGGATGGCAGTTTTATGGATCACTTCTACTACCCTTGGATAGACAGGAGTCACCTGTTTCAAAGAACTGGGCATGGTTTGTGATGCCTACAAGAAATCCCATGTAATAATAGAGCACTTGGAAGAGCAGTTGAATGGAATGGACAGTGTCTTGAAAGGAGGGTATAAGATGAATATCAACAAAAGCAAAACAAGGATAATGGAATGTAGCTGAATAAATTAGGTGATGCTGAGGGAATTAGATTAGGAAATGAGACACTTAGTGTGGTGTGCATACTGTAAGACCTTTGGTACACACCATCAGATTATTTGACTTGTCACTCTAACGAAGTAGGCAAGTGTCAGCAATATGTCTCGTGGTCTTATCGTGGTGTGTTTATCTTCTGCCGTTAGGTCAGACAATAGAAATGCCACTTGCACGCTTAGAGTAGCAGATTGATGGTGACCAACTTTAAACAGAACTTGATTAAGTTTCACACACATTTATTAAAATAATAATAAGCATAAACATTACTTAACTGGGTTCTGGATGCTATTTACAATTGACAGTCTGAAGTTCCTTTGGTCTTGATACGTTAATCTTATTCTCACATATCTCTGATACTTGACAAAGTGTCTATACATTTATCTTCATGGCTATGTACAGGAATATGATAATCTTATTAGGCACAGACTGAACTTGACTACAGACTAATGCAGACTGACTAATCGGAGGTCTGTACACTCGTTATAATGCCTCGCGCGTTCAGGTATCACTGCGCGAGTGAGATCCGGGAGGAGAAAAGGTTCTACGTTAGCAGCAATCTCATTGGCTGCGTGACATATTAATACGCGGATTGGCGGAAGCAGAATTTGGTCCGTCTCTAAGACAGCGCCATCTTGTAGTGCGGAGACGGACGAGCGCTGTGCCTGTGCTGTTGTGCTTAGCGGGGCGCGCTCTATTGGGAAAGTTGTGTACGCGCTGACTACGCGGAACTATGTACACAACACTTAGTCATAGATGGGTTTTGCTATTTGGGCAATAAAATAACAGATGATGGTCAAAAGTAGAGAGAATATAAAATATGGACTGACAATGGCAAGAAAAGCATTTCTGAAGAAGAGAAGTTTGTTAACATTGACTATAGATTGTTTCCTGAAAGTGCTTGTATAGCCATGTATGGAAGTGAAACACGGATGATAAACAGTTTAGACAAGAAGAGAATAGAAGCTTTTGAAATATAGTGTGAATAGTGGCATATATGTGTGTGGGGGGAGATAATGGAAACTGATTAATAATTGCTGCTTGAATAATTGGAAAAAATTGATTGGAAAGAATAGTTGAGAGAAATTGGAATGTAATTTATGAATCCATACACAATCCTACGTGACTTTAACTGATATCAATATCAACAGATCTTCAGTATCAATACATTCAAGGTCAATATTCATAATTTGCATTACATGCTGCTTCAAATTAATTCCATTGTGCGTAGTATTGTTTATAACAATGCCAATACAGGATCGCTCCTCTGCTGCTCGCCCAAATTCCTCTTGTCTGCTCTGAACCTCCTAATGCAAGATCTCGCTGGCGGGTGAAATGATGAACAGACAGGAATGTATGTCTCGCATATGTGAATTAATTTTACCTTTCTAATAATTTTCTATAAAAATTTTAATCTACAGTTGAGATAACATTTTTCAACAATGCTGGTACGACGGATCCAAGCTATGTCCGCACGTTACCACTTAAAGAAACAAATAGGTGAAGATACGGGAATTAATAAATCGAAGAGCATATTTCTTCTTTCGTTTCATGCAGGTGTATCAAAACATTATCCTTGACACAAAACAGTTCATTAATTTACCTTTGGCATTGTGTATATCCCATTCAGTTTACATGTTACTTACAGGTATAAAAAAGAAAAGAAAGAAAAAAAAAGTGATTCAACACACGTGCTACAGAAGAATGCTTAAGATTAGATGGGTAGATCGCATAACTAATAAGGAGACATTCGATCAAATTGAGTATGTGGCACAACGTGATTAGAGGTAGGATGCATTCTGAGACATCAAAGGATTATTATTTTAGTATTGGAGGATTGTGTTGGGGGTGGGTGGTAAAAAATTATAGAGGGAGACCAAGAGATGAATACAGTAAGCAGGTTAAGAAGGATGCAGGTTGCAAAAGTTAACCGGAGATGAAAAGGCTTGCACAGGACAGAGTAGCATGGAAAGCTGCATCAAACCAGTCTTCAGACTGAAGACGACAACAACAACAACAAAAATAATAATAATAAACCCCGTGGAGGTCCGGGAAAAGAATAGGCCTCCGGTATGTTCTGCCAGTCGTAAAAGGCGACGAAAAGAACAAACCACTAATAGGGCTAACCCCCCTTTTAGTGTGATTAGTTGGTTCAGGACAGGACTAAAGAAGCCTCGGACAAGCGCCATCATGGTTGGGGATGACGCTTGAACCCTATGCCCGCCCACAATGGTAACTGCACTGCTAGCCAACTGGAAAATGATTTAAATCCAAATAGAGGTGTTCTGCAAGATATGCTTCCTGCAACCGCCCTAGAAGGAAAACAGAGGATGAGATGGTCAGATGAAGTTAATCGACACCTCATGTTCTGTTATTACCAAGCAACAAACCTAGGAACCAACACAACTGGATACCGATCACAAGTATACACAACATTTATTACCAGATACTCGGAATTAAAATTTTTAACAGAACAACGACTAGCTGATCAGATTCGTGTAATAATCAAAAATAACAGGATACCCCAGTCAGAATTAGAAAACATCAAACAACAAGTACAACAAATACTGGAACAAAATAATGTGCAACCAGAAGAAGAAGAAAATACTGTAATGGATTCAAACATCCCAGAGCAAACAGACAAATAACAACACACATCAATTAAACAATCAGAGGAAAATGAAATCTTAAGACAGCCACCAGAACAAGCACAAATAGAACTTGAAGTAACACACATGTTAGATATAGAAGAAAAATTTCAGCTGACATATATAGAATACAAAGACACAAATACAGACATTAGACCATTCTTGCATAGACCGCCAAATAACCCACAAGTCGAAACAACAATAACAACTATCAACACAATCATATACAACAAAATAAATGAAAACACAACTATGGAAGAGTTACAACTACTGGTTTATATAGGAGCACTCACTACACTAAATATACACACTAGGCAGAGATCAGAACCAACCAACACACAGAAGAAACCCACAAAACCAGCATGGCAACACTGGCTACAGATCAGAATAGAAAAACTGAGAAAAGACATCGGACAGGTAACACAATTTATGAGAAATGAAATGTCAGAAAAAAATGAAAAAGGTTAGGTAAAATCTCACAACAAGAAGTGATAGAGCAATTAGATGAAAAGAAGCAGAAATGACAAGCATGGCCAAATGACTTAGAAGATACAAAAAAAGTGAAAATAGAAGGAAACAAAACCAAACATTCAACACAAACCAAAAGAGATTTTACCAGACAATAGATAACACACACATTAAAATAGACAATCCACCAAACATAACAGACATGGAACACTTGTGGAGCAACATATGGTCAAACCCGGTACAACATAACAGGCATGCACGGTGGATACAAGCAGAAACAGACACATACAAGATGATACCACAAATGCCTGAAGTGAAGTGATAATTTTGCAACATGAAGTCACCCAACCAATTAATTCTACTCACAATTGGAAAGCCCCTGGAAAAGATAAAATAGCAAATTTCTGGCTAAAGAAGTTCACCTCAACACATTCACATCTAACTAAATTATTTAACATATCTAAAAACAAAGATGATGAGACTTACCAAACAAAAGGGCTGGCAGGTCGATAGACACACAAACAAACACAAACATACACACAAAATTCAAGCTTTCGCAACAAACAGTTGCTTCGTCAGGAAAGAGGGAAGGAGAGGGAAAGACGAAAGGAAGTGGATTTTAACCCAGCTAAATATCGCCCCATAACATGCCTACCAACAATATACAAAATATTAACTTCAGTCATTACACAGAAATTAATGTCACATACAACACAGAACAAAATTATAAATGAAGAACAAAAAGGCTGTTGCAAAGGAGCACGAGGATGTAAAGAGCAACTGATAATAGATGCAGAGGTGACATATCAAGCTAAAACTAAACAAAGGTCGCTACACTACGCATACATTGATTACCAAAAAGCTTTTGATAGTGTACCCCACTCATGGCTACTACAAATATTGGAAATATACAAAGTAGATCCTAAATTGATACAGTTCCTAAACATAGTAATGAAAAATTGTAAAACCACACTTAATATCCAAACAAATTCAAATAATATCACATCACAGCCAATACAGATTAAGCGTGGAATATACCAAGGAGACTCATTATGTCCTTTCTGGTTCTACCTTGCTCTGAACCCACTATCCAACATGCTAAATAATGCAAATTATGGATACAATATTACTGGAACATACCCACACAAAATCACACATTTGCTATACATGGATGATTTAAAACTTCTGGCAGCAACAAATCAACAACTCAACCAATTACTAAAGATAACAGAAGTATTCAGCAATGATATAAATATGGCTTTTGGAACAGACAAATGTAAGAAAAATAGCATAGTCAAGGGAAAACACACTAAACAAGAAGATTACATATTGGATAACCACAGCGACTGCATAGAAGCAATGGAAAAAACAGATGCCTATAAATATCTAGGATGCAGACAAAAAATAGGAATAGATAATACAAATATTAAAGAAGAACTAAAAGAAAAATATAGACAAAGACTAACAAAGATACTGAAAACAGAATTGACAGCAAGAAACAAGACAAAAGCTATAAATACTTATGCTATACCAATATTGACCTACTCATTTGGAGTAGTGAAATGGAGTAACACAGACCTAGAAGCACTCAATACACTTACACGATCACAATACCGCAAATATAGAATACATCACATACATTCAGCAACAGAAAGATTCACATTAAGCAGAAAGGAAGGAGGAAGGGGATTTATCGACATAAAAAACCTATATTACGGACAGGTAAACAATTTAAGAAAATTCTTTCTCGAACGAGCAGAAACTAGCAAAATACACAAAGCAATCACTCATATAAATACATCGGCTACACCACTGCAACTTCATAACCACTTCCACATCCCTTTAGATCACATAACATCAACAGATATGAAGAAAGTAAATTGGAAAAAGAAAACACTACATGGCAAGCACCCGTATCATCTAACACAGCCACACATCGATCAAGACGCATTCAACACATGGCTAAGAAAAGGCAATATATACAGTGAGACGGAAGGATTCATGATCGCAATACAGGATCAAACAATAAACACCAGATATTACAGCAAGCATATTATTAAAGATCCCAATACCACAACAGATAAATGCAGACTTTGCAAACAACAAATAGAAACAGTAGATCACATCACAAGCGGATGTACAATATTAGCAAATACAGAATACCCCAGAAGACATGACAATGTAGCAAAAATAATTCACCACAACTTGCCATACAATATAAAATAATAAAACAACACATTCCCACATACAAGTATGCACCACAAAATGTACTGGAGAATGATGAATACAAATTATACTGGAACAGAACCATTATAACAGCTAAAACAACACCACATAACAAACCTGACATCATACTCACCAATAAAAAGAAGAAATTAACACAACTAATCGAAATATCCATACCCAATACAACAAATATACAGAAGAAAACTGGAGAAAAGATTGAAAAATACACTCCTGGAAATTGAAATAAGAACACCGTGAATTCATTGTCCCAGGAAGGGGAAACTTTATTGACACATTCCTGGGGTCAGATACATCACATGATCACACTGACAGAACCACAGGCACATAGACACAGGCAACAGAGCATGCACAATGTCGGCACTAGTACAGTGTATATCCACCTTTCGCAGCAATGCAGGCTGCTATTCTCCCATGGAGACGATCGTAGAGATGCTGGATGTAGTCCTGTGGAACGGCTTGCCATGCCATTTCCACCTGGCGCCTCAGTTGGACCAGCATTCGTGCTGGACGTGCAGACCGCGTGAGACGACGTTTTATCCAGTCCCAAACATGCTCAATGGGGGACAGATCCGGAGATCTTGCTGACCAGGGTAGTTGACTTACACCTTCTAGAGCACGTTGGGTGGCACGGGATACATGCGGACGTGCATTGTCCTGTTGGAACAGCAAGTTCTCTTGCCGGTCTAGGAATGGTAGAACGATGGGTTCGATGACGGTTTGGATGTACCGTGCACTATTCAGTGTCCCCTCGACGATCACCAGTGGTGTACGGCCAGTGTAGGAGATCGCTCCCCACACCATGATGCCGGGTGTTGGCCCTGTGTGCCTCGGTCATATGCAGTCCTGATTGTGGCGCTCACCTGCACGGCGCCAAACACGCATACGACCATCATTGGCACCAAGGCAGAAGCGACTCTCATCGCTGAAGACGACACGTCTCCATTCGTCCCTCCATTCACGCCTGTCGCGACACCACTGGAGGCGGGCTGCACGATGTTGGGGCGTGAGCGGAAGACGGCCTAACGATGTACGGGACCGTAGCCCAGCTTCATGGAGACGGTTGCGAATGGTCCTCGCCGATACCCCAGGAGCAACAGTGTCCCTAATTTGCTGGGAAGTGGCGGTGCGGTCCCCTACGGCACTGCGTAGGATCCTACGGTCTTGGCGTGCATCCGTGCGTCGCTGCGGTCCGGTCCCAGGTCGACGGGCACGTGCACCTTCCGCCGACCATTGGCGACAACATCGATGTACTGTGGAGACCTCACGCCCCACGTGTTGAGCAATTCGGCGGTGCGTCCACCCGGCCTCCCGCATGCCCACTATATGCCCTCGCTCAAAGTCCGTCAACTGCACATTTGGTTCACGTCCACGCTGTCGCGGCATGCTACCAGTGTTAAAGACTGCGATGGAGCCTCCGTATGCCACGGCAAACTGGCTGACACTGACGGCGGCGGTGCACAAATGCTGCGCAGCTAGCGCCATTCGACAGCCGACACCGCGGTTCCTGGTGTGTCCGCTGTGCCGTGCGTGTGATCATTGCTTGTACAGCCCTCTCGCAGTGTCCAGAGCAAGTATGGTGGGTCTGACACACCGGTGTCAATGTGTTCTTTTTTTCCATTTCCAGGAGTGTACATCCAACTGGCTGAAGAAGTCAAGGACATGTGGCATCAGGATAAAGTTGACATTATACCAATTATACTATCAACTACAGGAGTCATACCACACAATACATCAATGCAATACAGCTACATCCAAACTTATATATACAATTACAGAAATTCGTAATTATTGATACATGTTCAATTACCCAAAAGTTCCTAAATGCAATATAACATATACTGTACAGTTAAAAGGAAGTCACGCTTCATCAAGGTCCGCGTCACTTTCCATTTTTGACCATACATAACGTCTGAGAAAAGAAAGAAATAATAATAATAACAGTCATGACTCCTTTTAGTGAAGATGACAAATTCTAGGTGCTGTGTCTTGTCATCGATAGTTGTTCTTGCAGTATAAATTTAGATAGTTTATTTGTCGTTGACCACATACAGTAGAATAGGCTTCTCCAGTTATAGCAAGTTTCAGTTGCGATCCAAAGATTAAAACTAATGTTTGCATTATGTGTACAAATTGAGTATCTTATATGTATATATAATCTTAAATACACTATGTGATCAAAAGTATCTGGACACCTGGCTGGAAATGAGTTACAAGTTCGTGATGCCCTCCATCAGTAATGCTGGAATTCAGTATGGTGTTGGCACACCCTTAGCCTTGTGACAGCTTCCACTCTCGCAGGCATACGTTCAATCAGATGCTGGAAGGTTTCTTGGGGACTGGCTGTCCATTCTTCATGGAGTGCTGCACTGAGGAGAGGTATTGATGTCAGTTGGTAAGGCCTGGCATGAAATCTGCATTCCAAAACACCCCAAAGGTGTTCTATAGGATTCAAATCAGGACTCTGTGCAGGTCAACACATTATAGCGATGTTATTGTTGTGTTATGAATAGGTGCTCGATCATGTTGAAAGATGCAGTCACCATCCCCGAATTACTCTTCAACAGTGGGAAGCAAGAAGGTGCTTAAAACACCAGTGTAGGCCTGTGCTGTGATAGTGATACACAAAACAACAAGGGGTGCAAGCCCCCTCCGTGAGAAACACGACCACACCATAACACCACCTCCTCCGAATTTTACTGTTGGCACTACACATGCTGGCAGATGATGTTCACCAGGCATTCGCCATACCCGCACCTTGCCATCGGATCGCCACATTGTGTATTGTGATTTGTCACTCCACACAATGTTTTTCCACTGTTCAATCATCAAATGTTTAGCCTCGTTACACCAAACGAGGCATCGTTTGGCATTTACCGGCATGATGTGTGGCTTATGAGCAGCCACTCAACCATGAAATTCAAGTTTTCTCACCTCCCACCAAACTGTCATTGTACTCGCAGTGGATCCTAATGGAGTTTGGAAGTCCTGTGTGATCGTCTGGATAGATGTCTGCCTATTACACATAACAACAGTCTTCAACTGTCGGTGGTTTCTGTCAGTCAACAGACGAGGTCAGCATGTATGCTTTTGTGCTGTACTTTTCCCTTCACGTTTCCACTTCACTATCACATCAGAAACTGTGGACCTAGGGAAGTTTAGGAGTGTGGAAATCTCACGTACAGATGTATGACACAAGTGACACCCAATCACCTGACCACGTTCGAAGTCTGTGAGTTCCGTGGAGTGCCCCATTATGCTCTCTCACGATGTCTAATGGCTACTGAGGTGACTGCTATGGGGTACTTGGCAATAGGTGGTAGCACAGTGCACCTAATGAAAAAGTATGTTTTTGGGAGTGTCCGGATACTTTTGATCACATAGTGTATTAATACCAATATTATCCATATTGCAGAACTCTTTCATATCGTAACTTTGATTTTTTGTTTGGTTGTCATAGAATTTTAATTTTTTAAATGGCAAGGATTGAGTAGCAAGAGGCATCTTGTTAAAAATTTTGAGGGCATTCACTTTATGGGAGTTTCATGTTATTTCAAGCCTGTGCCTCGGGATTTCAATGTCTGCCTTAATTCTAGTGTCATGTTCATGAATTGTTTCCCTGATAACACTTTCCTTAATGTTATTCTTGACAAAGAGTGCAGACTCATAGATATATAGATTCAATACAGTTAGTATTGTAAGCCCGGTAAAAAGAGGGCAGCAGTGCTCTGTAGGACTAGCTTTGCAAATTATTCAGACTTTTCATAAATGTTATTAATATGAGAAGAATGTCCGCATATGAGTAGGCCATATGATATGTGTGACTGAAAGAAATATGTTATACAGAGATAATAATTCCACATAAGATAGTACACTCATGAAATCTTTTTGAGACTTAGTTGATATGCTCTTCCCAATTGAGTTTGGCATCAATATGTTTTCCTAAGAGCTTGACACATTTATTATCCACATCCTTAGACAATCTTAATATAAACTTTTGGGTTTTGTCTGGATTACAAACAAGTTTATTGGCTGCAAACCAAATTAATGCAGAGTCAAGAGTGTCGTGCACAGTATTATCAAGAGTTGGGATGCCATGATGTGAAGTAAGTAAAGTTGTATCATCAGCATACCAGATAACTGACTGTGATACACAGTGAGGCAGGTGATTGACAGCCACAGTGAAAAAGAAGTGGCCAATGACAGAGCCTTATAGAACGTGTGTATCAATTTCTACTAAGAGGGAAGTGTCTATTTCTAATTGAGACAGACTTCAAATAGGAAGAAATTACTGCTGTTGTAGATTTTTGTACACCATAAACTCTAATTTTGTTATTTATATGTTAAAAGGAACGCAGTCAACTGCTTTATTTGATCATATCATACAAGTGAAACTGTCTTTTTATTTTCGAAAGCTGTTAAAGTCTGATCAACAATTTCCAGGACAGCTACAGTGGTATTTTTACCTGGCTGTAATCCACATTGATGGTTGCAAAGATGGACATGCTTTTCAAAATAATTTCTTAAATATGTTGGAAAATATTGGCCCTATAGAAGCTGACAGGTAGTTCTGTGGGGAGTTGTTTATCGCCTGTTTTGAATATAGTGATAACTTTTGAGGTTTTGAGTCAATCTGGAAAAACTCCATACTCTAAACAGTTATTAAAAATAAAACGCAGTGGCTTACTTATCAAGTGAACCATTCATTTAACAACATAATTATACATCCAATAAGATTCCACACTTTTGGAATTAGGTAATGTGGAAAAGTTTTACACACCTTCTTGGCCGTGGTTTTATGCCAATGAAACAAAGGCCCGTTCAAAAAGATTTCGGGCTTGCAGCTGGTTGACGACCAGCTGCAAGCTCGAAATCTTTTTGAACAGTTGATTCGCTGGGAAAATCTTAAATTTTACAAACAAAGGCCCTTCAGACAGCTGGGGACCAATCATATCCCATGCAAATGTTCTGTGGCCTTAATTTTGCTTCTCATTATGTGGCTGATGTGACAAAGCAGTCATTCAATTCTCCTGGATCAAGCTGAGTTTGAGATTTCTGGCTGGAAGAATTATCTTGTCTGATAACTTCCCATATTGCCTTACACTTATTTGGAGCACCTTCTGTATACCTTTAACATTTTTGTTGTTGTATGAGCCTAGTTTTGTAATACTTTCTACTTCTAACGTAAGCACCGTAATCCATATCCCTCTGTTCAGTCCACCAGTTATTCCCGCTTTTATATATTTAATACTGTATGAGCAAGTTTTCTCTAATTTCTGACATTTCTCTTGTATACCAGTCAATTTTTGTATTTTTAGATTTCTTTGAGGAGATAATTTTTCTAATGAGAACATGAAAGCCGTAAGTCTCTATATTTAATTTAAAAAGTCAGAAAAATCATATTCAGCTCCAATTTTTTTTGTTTGACACTGATAAACAGAGTCCCAGTTTTTTTTCTTTAACTTGTCAATAAATAATGCATTGTGGTCCTCTCTTTGTCCTCTTATCGGTGCCACACTAGATTCATTTGACTACTACAGTAATACAAGTTTATATGCCAACTACCTCTGCAGATGACGAAGAAATTGAAGAAATGTATGATGAAATAAAAGAAATTATTCAGATAGTGAAGGGAGACGAAAATTTAATAGTCATGGGTGACTGGAATTTGAGTGTAGGAAAAGGGAGAGAAGGAAACGTAGTAGGTGAATATGGATTGGGGCTAAGAAATGAAAGAGGGCCTGGTAGAATTTTGCACAGAGCACAACTTAATCATAGCTAACACTTGGTTTAAGAATCATGATAGAAGATTGTATACATGGAAGAACCCTGGAGATACTAAAAGGTATCAGATAGATTATATAATGGTAAGACAGAGATTTAGGAACCAAGTTTTAAATTGTAAGACATTTCCAGGGGCAGATGTGGACTCTGACCACAATCTATTGGTTATGACCTGTAGATTAAAACTGAAGAAACTGCAAAAAGGTGGGAATTTAAGGAGATGGGACCTGGATAAACTGAAAGAACCAGAGGTTGTACAGAGTTTCAGGGAGAGCATAAGGGAACAATTGACCGGTATGGGGGAAAGAAATACAGTAGAAGAAGAATGGGTAGCTTTGAGGGATGAAATAGTGAAGGCTGCAGAGGATAAAGTAGGTAAAAAGACGAGGGCTAGTAGAAATCCTTGGGTAACAGAAGAAATATTGAATTTAATTGATGAAAGGAGAAAATATAAAAATGCAGCAAGTGAAGCAGGCAAAAAGGAATACAAACGTCTCAAAAATGAGATCGACAGGAAGTGCAAAATGGCTAAGCAGGGATGGCTAGAGGACAAATGTAAGGATGTGGAGGCTTATCTCACTAGGGGTAAGATAGATACTGCCTACAGGAAAATTAAAGAGACCTTTGGAGATAAGAGAACCACTTGTATGAACATCAAGAGCTCAGATGGAAACCCAGTTCTAAGCAAAGAAGGGAAAGCAGAAAGGTGGAAGGAGTATATAGAGGGTCTATACAAGGGCGATGAACTTGAGGACAATATTATGGAAATGGAAGAGGATGTAGATGAAGACGAAATGGGAGATACGATACTGCATGAAGAGTTTGACAGAGCACTGAAAGAACTGAGTCGAAACAAGGCCCCCGGAGTAGACAACATTCCATTGGAACTACTGACGGCCTTGGGAGAGCCAGTCCTGACAAAACTCTACCATCTGGTGAGCAAGATGTATGAAACAGGCAAAATACCCTCAGACTTCAAGAAGAATATAATAATTCCAATCCCAAAGAAAGCAGGTGTTGACAGATGTGAAAATTACCGAACAATCAGTTTAATAAGCCACAGCTGCAAAATACTAACATGAATTCTTTACAGACGAATGGAAAAACTGGTAGAAGCCGACCTCGGGGAAGATCAGTTTGGATTCCGTAGAAATGTTGGAACACGTGAGGCAATACTGACCTTACGACATATCTTAGAAGAAAGATTAAGGAAAGGCAAACATACGTTTCTAGCATTTGTAGACTTAGAGAAAGCTTTTGACAATGTTGACTGGAATACTCTCTTTCAAATTCTAAAGATGGCAGGGGTAAAATACAGGGAGCGAAAGGCTATTTACAATTTGTACAGAAACCAGATGGCAGTTATAAGAGTCGAGGGACATGAAAGGGAAGCAGTGGTTAAGAAGGGAGTAAGACAGGGTTGTAGCCTCTCCCCGATGTTATTCAATCTGTATATTGAGCAAGCAGTAAAGGAAACAAAAGAAAAATTCGGAGTAGGTATTAAAATCCATGGAGAAGAAATAAAAACTTTGAGGTTCGCCGATGACATTGTAATTCTGTCAGAGACAGCAAAGGACTTGGAAGAGCAGTTGAACGGAATGGATGGTGCCTTGAAGGGAGGATATAAGATGAACATCAACAAAAGCAAAACGAGGATAATGGAATGTAGTCGAATTAAGTCGGGTGATGTTGAGGGTATTAGATTAGAAAATGAGACACTTGAAGTAGTAAAGGAGTTTTGCTATGTGGGGAGCAAAATAACTGATGATGGTCGAAGTAGAGAGGATATAAAATGTAGACTGGCAATGGCAAGGAAAGCGTTTCTGAAGAAGAGAAATTTGTTAACATCAAGTATAGATTTAAGTGTCCGGAAGTCATTTCTGAAAGTATTTGTATGGAGTGTAGCCATGTATGGAAGTGAAACATGGACGGTAAATAGTTTGGACAAGAAGAGAATAGAAGCTTTTGAAATGTGGTGCTACAGAAAAATGCTGAAGATTAGATGGATAGATCACATAACTAATGAGGAAGTATTGAATAGGATTGGGGAGAAGAGAAGTTTGTGGCACAACTTGACCAGAAGAAGGGATCGGTTGGTAGGACATGTTCTGAGGCATCAAGGGATCACCAATTTAGTATTGGAGGGCAGCGTGGAGGGTAAAAATCGTAGGGGGAGACCAAGAGATGAATACACTAAGCAGATTCAGAAGGATGTAGGTTGCAGTAGGTATTGGGAGATGAAGAAGCTTGCACAGGATAGAGTAGCATGGAGAGCTGCATCAAACCAGTCTCAGGACTGAAGACCATAACAACAACAACATGTTGGTTGCTTATGGTAAAGTGTTAAAAACAATGGAGTATGATTTGAAATTACTCCATCAGCCAGGTTCGCTACATATTCCTCTCTTTGTAACTTAACAATAATATTTTCTAGAAATGCATCATTACAAGTAGGACACTTGTTTGTGTAATCCAAGTTTAAAGATCTTAAAATATTAAAAAAATGTTCTGGAGTCTTGTTGCTTTGAATCTCCCATTTCAATATTAAAATCTCCACAGGCAATAAACTTGGTTTTAAACTTAAAAAGTCTCATAACCACTAATACAAAATGTTCAAAAAATACATTTATATCTCCATTTGGTGACCAATACAGGCTGGTGATTATTATATTTTCTTCAGTTGGTCTTATACAACTAAACTCAGCATTTTCATATGATCAATATGGCACAATGTTTAATTTTGTAGGGGATTCACAAGATAGCATTTACCAATAACGCTCAGACACTGCTTGAAGTAAACATGTAACTCACTTCATATGCTTTTAGCATCTCAAGAATTCTTAAAATACTTCTTGGAAAAACAACATCGTAGCAAAGACTCGTGAACATAAAATTATTTCCTCATTCCTTCATGTCTTTTTCTGCCCATCTTTCTGGTACCAAGTCACTGAAGCTGTCTCAGACTAATGTCAATGAGAGACTGGTGTCCTCTAAACCAATATTTACATTATTGCCATCTGTACCTTATTATAGTCAATAAGGAGAGCAGTTAACTGATTCTTCGTTGGCATTTTTTCACCGTTACATTGCTCTTCCAGCCCTAAAATATTTGCTCTTTGGTTAAAACTATCACAGAGATGCTGAGGAGAGGTTAGAAACAGCTAGAATTTTAATGTGTAAATCCACGTGTGTTTATTTCATATATTCCTGTTTTGTCTTTAATTCACATGAAATGAAAATCAAGGACAAAAATTAAATTTTAAAGATTTTTTTGATATTTCTGAGATTGCACCTGAGGGAGCTGAAAGTGCAAGGTTGGCTAGTACTTACTTTCAGGAGATGAAATCCCAGTTATGCCAATAGACAGGTATAAAAGTACAAAAAGCTATCCTAGCTTTCAGAACTCTTAATGCCTTCATGTGGTAGGAAAGAGAGTTGTGTTGGGGGAGATTAGAGATGGATCAATCTCCCAGACCCTGGGATGAGGAGGACATATTTAGAGGACAAATGGAGTACCTGCAGTCATGAATAAGGTGTAGAAGTGTGGCGTCTTTCATCTACTATAAGTGGTAGCATACCTTTATAGTTTTTGCTTTTTTGGTTAGTTTTTGTGTGTGTGTGTGTGTGTGTGTGTGTGTGTGTGTGTGTGTGTGTGTGTGTGTGTGTGTAGCCTGTTTTGACTGTGCACAACTTGTCATTCTTGTTTATGGTAATGCGTTTCTTTATAGTTCCTATAGTACGTTAGATTAACAGCAAGTTATATCTTTCCAGGATGAAGGAAAAAAGAAACCAAGTGATAAGAAAGGAACACAATCAAAGACATCTTCCCGGGAACACAAGATTCGAGAGAGCAAAGAGCCTTCTATGAAGAAATCATCCTCACAAAATGTAGAATCAAAACATTTGAAAACAAGTGGAAGTAAGAGATCAGAAGGTCACACAGTGGAGAGGTAAGTTGAAACTTATCACTGACCAGTAAGTGGAAAATCTTAACACATCCAGACCAGAATATTTGATCGTTCAAACATCTGGAACGGAGGAACATATTTATAGAATAAAAATCCACTTCAGTTACTAGCAATTTTCTAAATATTTTTCCATGACTGGTTTCGAAGCTTAAAGTGTCACCTTCAGGTGCCAACAACCGCAAACAATAGGAGGGGCCCACCTAATGTACAAGTACTGTGTGCTTGAGATACTAAAAAATGAAAGCTACAGCTGCGGAAAGTGGTGTGCTCACATACGAGTAATTATGAAGACGCAGATGTGTGGTGGTTAGGCCAGTGAGTCATTAGGGGTCACACCCGTATCAAACAAACACATGGAACTGGAACAAAAATGCAAGCTTTGGGGAGGATTCTGGACAGAAAGGAACTCAATAATACTGTAAATAAATAAGTAACAAAACTCACACATAGGTCCAGCAACTACAGCACCCACTTGGACAGCATGACATAGAAGTGATTAGTGCACATGGCCCAGAAGCCAGCTGACCACAATGGTGAAAGCAACTGATGTAGGAACCAGTGAGGTAGGGGACCATAGTAAATAGCTGCAAAAGAGCAGGAAATGAGGGTTGACTGGTCTGCCCGCTTATGTAAGTGTGGTTCACAAGATCAATATGAACTAGAGTAATAAAATAACATGCAGATCTGGGGAACTGGTAAAAATGCCTGAAAGTGAGTGTGACAGACTAAGGAGACATAAGATAAAAATTCAATTAAAACAAAGTTTACAGATGATATATAAAAATATATCTAAAGATTGAGCAGTAAAACAATGAGAAGTGAGGTGTGGTAGGAGAATGATGCAAATTGCTTGGATTGGTACCTATATATAAACTCATCCTTGCAGACCAAAAACATCTTATTGTAAAAAGCATAGCTAGGCTTAAAATGATAAACACAACATGAATAACAATGTACATGTATAAGACAGAACTTCATATCCACACAATACCAAGCATAATAACAAAAAGTTATGAGTAAAAGGGCTATACACTAGGACTGGGGAAAGTGAGTAAAGAAAATAAGACTCAACTAACGACCAATGTCGGATCCTGGCTAACTTAGTTCACTCCTCCATCCAGCCATGAATCAACCCCACTGCCCCCAGATCACCCCATGAACTTTCCAGAATTTCTTAACCTTGAATCTCCCCTCACCATCATTCTCCAAATCCCTCAACATGCAAACTAACCTTACATCTGCAGAGAGAATCACAGTCTACCACCTAAAAACTGGTCCTGACCACCTGCTAATGAAGGCTCCACCACTGTTGTTTTGAAGGACAAGGATTACCTGGCAGAAGGACTCTGCCAGCTGTTAGATACATCCACCTACAAGCCCTGACCCAGTGACCCCATAACAGAAATCCAGCAGGGTCTCCAGTCTCTCCTCAAATCCTTAGGCCCATCCCAAAACCTCTCCCCAGAGTCCATCTCTCTCCTCACCTCTACCACTCCTCACACTCCTACCTTCTGCATGCCTCGTAAAGTCCATAAACCCAACCACCCAGGATGCCCCATTGTGGCTGGTTACTGTGCCGCCACTGAGAGAATCTCTGCTCTCATCACCCAGGACCTACCCTCCATATAAAAAGACACCAGCAATTTCCTCCACCAACTCTCCACAGTTCCTGTCCCTTTACCACGTGGTGTTCTGCTCGTCATTGATGCCATCTTGCTTTACACTAGCATCCCTAATGCCCACGGTCTTACCGCTATTGAACACCACCTTCCCCAGTGCCCAACGGGGAACAAACCGAGAACCTCCTTCCTTGTCGCCATGACCAACTACATCCACAGCCACAACTACTTCTCCTTGGAAGGCATTACCTACAGTCAAATCCAGGGTACAGCTATAACCACATGAATGGCACCACCTATACCAACCTGTTCATTGGTTGTCTAAAGGAATCCTTCCAAAACACCCAGAATCCTAAACCCCTCACCTGATGTAGATTCATTGATGATATATTCGTAATCTGGATTGAGGGTTAGGGTACTTATCCACATTCCTACAGAACCTCAAAAGCTTCTCCCTCATTTGCTTCACCTGGTCCTACTCAACCCAACATGCTACATTCCTAGATGTTGACCTCCACCTGAAAGATGGCTACTTCATTACCTCTGTCCATATCAAACATACCAACCACCAGCAATACCTCCACTTCAACAGTTGCTACCCATTCCATACCAAGAAGTCCCTTCCATACAGCCCAGTGTGGTTTTTGTATCTGCAGTAACGAGTGGTCCCTCTCTAAATTTACCGAAGTCTCACTGAGGCCTTTACCACAGTAATTACTCTCCCAACCTGGTACAAAAGCAAATCTCCCATGCCTTACCTTTTCAGTCACCCTCCACCTCCAAAAGTCCCTCAGTCCAGCCACAGAAGAGCATTCCCCTTATAATTCTGTACCACCCAGTATTGGAGCAACTGAATTAATTCTCCACCAGGGTTTTGACTACCTCTCATCCTGTCCTGAAATGAGAAATGTCCTGCCCACTATCCTTCTCAGCCTCCTCCCTCCCCCCTGCACCCCATCCCCTACTGTGGTATTCCGCTGTCCACCGAACCTGCACAATATCCTTGCCCATCCTTACTCAACCCCGGCTCCCAACACCTTGCCTCATAGATCACATCCCTGTAATAGACCTAGATGCAAGACCTGTCCCATACATCCTCCCACCGCCACCTACTCCAGTCCCAACATGAACTTACCTACCCCATTGAAGGCAGGGCTACTTGTGAAACCAGTTATGTGATTTACAAGCTCAGTTGCAAACACTGCGCTTCATTCTACATGGGCATTAGAACCAACATGCTGTCTGTCCACATGTATAGTGACCGACCAAACTGTGGCCAAAAAACAACTGGACCACCCTGTTGCTGAGCGCACACCACTCAACACGACTTTCTTCATTTCAGAGGTTGCTTCACAGCCTGTGCCATCTAGATCTTCCCAACAACACCAGTTTTTCAGAATTGTGCAGGAGGGAACTCTTCCTGTAATGTGTCCTACGTTCCCATGACCCTCCTGGCCTCAAGCTTCGTTAGTCATTGTCCTGGTCTATCTAGTCCTTCCCTGTTTCCACTCCAGCACAACACAGCCCTCTATTCCATCAATGCACCCAGTCTTTTTCTTCTCTCTTTTTCTGCTGTCCTGCTCTCTCCCCCGCCCTCAACCTAACCTCCTGCCGACTGCACCTAGGTGTCCTACCCTCTCTCCCTGCATGGTCCCCAGCAACACTTTACCCCTACACATACCCTGCTATCCCCCCCCCCCTCCCCCTCCCTGCCCCAGGCTTGTACTTACCCCCATACAGCTGCCTCTCCCATCATACGCTGTTGCTGCTGCTGTCTTCTGGCTTCAGCTGACGGATACTGTGGTCATGTGTGTGTGACCTGCGTTTGTGCACATGTGCCTTTGTGTGTGTTTTTTGTCTGTTTTTGACAAACTCCTTGTTGGGTGAAAGTTTATTTTGTGGCAGTCTTTTTGTTGTGCCTATCTGCAATGCAGCATCTCCACTACATGGTGAGTAGCAACTATTCTTTTCATAATATCATTAACAATTAAGATTAAAATATGTAAATTTTCACTAAAATATATTGAGGTTCCAAATTTCTATATTTATGGTAACTTAAATCCCAAAACTTTATTATTTTATGCGAAAAAAGAAAATAAATACTGAAGACTAATAATGTGAGAACCGTTTAAATCTTAATCACATAGTTTAATCATTTTATAGCATCCTCATAAAGTATTCTCTTGCATAGATTAACTCCTACCTGTGGTTTCCATTGTTAAATATTGTTTCTAATGTAGTTATACAATGATGGGTGTAGGTTCAGACTTGAACACTAATGAGAGTTTACATAAAAATTACAGTTTATTGAGATCTTTATCAAGGATATTTTAGTGTATACTAAAAACTAAAACTCCTCCCAAACAGGCCATGAAGGCCCAGCGGTACTGACGAGCCACTGTGTCACCCTCAGCTGATAGGCATCAGTTGATGTGGATATGGAAGGGCATGTGGTCAGCACACCACTCTCCCTGTCATATGTCAATTTCCAAGACCAGAGCTGCTACTTCTCAATCAAGTAGCTCCTCAGTTTTGCCTTACAAGGGCTGAGTGCACACTGCTTGCTAACAACTCTCAACAGAACGGTTGGTCACCCATCCAAGTGCTAGCCCAGCCTGACAGTGCTTAACTTTGGTGATCTGGTGGGAACCGGTGTTACCATTGCGGCAAGGGCATTGGCACTATTGTATACTACAATACATGAATCTCAGTCTGTTATGTTACACTGTTAAATGAACTCTTGTGTATAAAAAGGACAAAAATGTATTGATTGGTACCACTTCCTGGTTAACAAATGAAGGAACTGATACTTAACATAATGAGTTGCCCTATCTCTAAAGTATTACACTATTGTGAACCATATTCCATATTCACATGAGAGTTGTGAAATCTCAATCAATGCAAGCAGCAATATCGCAGTGTAACAAAACACAGTCTCACTAGGCCAAACTTGTGCCACTACTGGATCCCAGAATGTGCCAGCAGACATTTCTCCTCCTTATGTGAGGCATAACATGAGCTTTTCACAAACAAACAGCATTAAAATGCAATGTCTCAGTGAGAAGACTATTGTGCACTCTTTCTTTGTACACACAATGTTGATGGCATTACTCTTATTTACTTTGTGTGATAGTGCTGAAATAATAATTGCATGCATATTCAAGCATGTTGTGCATATCGATTTGACTTTTGTTGCAAGATTCTTTATGGTGCTGCAAATTTAATGGCCAGTGGTGCATTACAAATTCTTGTGCTCAATGGACTAATTGATTGCTAGATTATGAATAATGTAGCTAGTCTAGCACAGCGTGGATACTGAAAAAGAAATAACAGAAACAGTAACTGAAGGTTTAATAGAATTCATTGTGTAAGTCGTGAGTTTTCCTTGGCAATATTTTTTACACAGTTAATCAAATAGTCTTCTTCACAGTGCTAGGGAATACTGATATGCCATTTGTATACATGGAGCAGTTTAGATAACTTTATGTACTTTGATTCTCATTTCTGAGATACAGTGTGTAACTACTGAAATTTGTACATTTCAGGTTAGAATTATAAATGATCTGTAATGGGTTCAGTCTCATTCATTTTGTTTGTAAACAGAATCAGTTATTCAATCTACAGTGGGTCTTGCACTGTTTTGAAATTTCCTGACAGATTAAAATTGTGTGCTGGTCCAGGACCCAAACGTGGAATCTTGCCTTTTGCAAACAGTACCCTTATCGGCTGAGCTGTCGAGGCATGATTGGCCTTCATAGCTTTACTTTATCCACTACCTCTCTCCTTCCTTTGAAGCTATCGACAGACAGTTTCAAAATTACACACCCAAAGACTAGTACAGAACTGATCTGTTCACTAAAAAGTAATAATTCATTCTGCTGGCTAGGCTGATGATCCTAGCAGAATGTTAAAATCTTGTGCTGACTTGATAGAATTATCCATAAACTATCTTTTGAACCAAAGAATAAAGGTGAGAAGGGAAAGGAGATTCAGTTACTCACAACCCAGGTTATGAAGCAACAGGGAAATGAAAATAGGGAGGGTAGCAAGGATGGATGCATGGTTGTCAGAGGGAAGCCAAAGATATTCTACTGTAAGTACTGTGCCAGCTTCAAACCAAAGAGGATGCATACAGAAGTAAAGAGGTATATAGTATAAAGATAAACACAACTATGTAGGATGAAAAGATGCGTGAATAGCTAAAGAGGAAAGGGAAAGAGGAGAAGACTGAAGAGTAAATGGGAGTGAGGTTGTTTAACGTAGGTTCAGTCCAGGGGGATGGCGGGATGAAAGGATGTGTTGGAGTGCAAGTTCCCATCTCTGCAGTTCAGAGGGACTGGTGTTGGGTGGGAGAAGCCAAATGGCACATACGTTGTAGCAGGTTCCTAGGTCCCTAGAATTATGCTGGAGGGCATGCTCCGCTACTGGGTATTGGGCATCTCCTAGGCGGACAGTTCGTCTGTGTCCGTTCATGCGCTCAGCCAGTTTAGTTGTTGTCATGCCGATATAAAAGGCTGTGCAGTGCAGGCATGTCAGTTGATAAATGACATGTGTAGTTTCACACGTGGCCCTGCCTTGAATTGTGTATGTTTTACCAGTACCGGGGCTGGAGTAGGTGGTTGTGGGGGAATGCATGGGGCAGGTTTTGCAGCGGGGTTGGTTACAGGGGTAGGAAACGCTGGGTAGAGAAGGTAGTCTGGGAATATTGTAGGGTTTAACGAGGATGTTACGGTGGTTGGGGGGGGGGGGGGGGGGGCGACGAAAGGCAACTCTGGGTGGTGTGGAGAGAATTTTGTCAAGGGATGATCTCATTTCAGGGGTTGACTTGAGAAAGTCATATCCCTGGCAGAGTAATTGTTTTCGAGGCCAGGATAATATTGGGTGACAAGGGGGATGCTTCTGTGTGGTCTGGGGGTAGGAACATTGTTGTTGGACGGGGAGGAATGTATTGCTCGGAAGATCTGTTTGTGGACGAGGTCTGCAGGATAGTTGCGGGAGAGGAAAGCACTGGTCAAGTTATTGGTGTAATTGTTGAGGGATTCGTCACTGGAGCAGATAAGTTTGCCACAAATACCTACGCTGTAGGGAAGGGAGCGTTTGATGTGGAATGGATGGCAGCTATCAAAGTGAAGGTACTGTTGTTTGTTTGTGGGTTTGATATGGACAGAGGTGTGGATGTGAGCTTCAACAAGATGAAGGTCAACATCTAGGAAGGTGGCTTGGGTTTTGGAGAAGGACCAGGTGAAATTCAGATTCGAAAAGGAGTTGAGGTTATGTAGGAAATTAAGGAGTGTTTCTTCACCATGAGTCCAGACCACAAAGATGTCATCTATAAACCTATACCAGGCCAGGGGAAGCAGCTGTTGGGTCTTCAGGAAAGCCTCCTCCATGCGGCCCATGAAGAGGTTGGCATAGTACGGAGCCATCCTGGTTCCCATGGCCATTCCCCTGATTTGTTTGTAGGTCTGGCCTTCAAAAGTGAAGTAATTATGGGTGAGGATGAAGTTGGTAAGTGTGATAAGGAACGAGGTTTTTGGAAGATCTTCGGGTGGGCGTTGGGAGAGGTAGTGCTCAAGGGCAGAGAGACCATGGGTATGTGGGATGTTTGTGTAAAGGGATGTAGCATCTATAGTGACAAGGAAGGTTTCAGGTGGGAGAGGAGTGGGAATGGATTTGAGGCGTTCTAGGAAGTGGTTTGTGTCTTTGATGTAGGATGGGAGTTTGCGGTGATAGGTTGGAGGTGCTGGTCTACCAGAGCTGAGATACGTTCGGTTGGGGCTTTGAAGCCTGCTACAATGGGAAGGCCAGGATGGTTCTCTTTGTGGATTTTGGGTAATAGGTAGAAGGTAGGGGTACGTGGCTCAGGTGGAGTGAGTAAGTCTGTGGAAGCCGTTGTGAGGCCTTGTGAGGGACCTTGGATTTTTAGGATTTTTTGCAGCTCAGTCTGGATGGAGGGAATGGGATCCTGGGTAACAGCTTTGTAGGTTGAGGTGTCGGAGAGTTGACGCAGTCCTTCTGCCACATACTCCACACGGTCAAGTACAACAGTTGTGGACCCTTTATCCGCCGGGAGGATGACAATAGAGCGGTCTATTTTCAGCTCCTTAATGGCACGGGATTCAGCTGGGGTGATGTTGGGAGTTGTCGGGATGTTCTTCAAGAAGGACTGGGAGGCAACACTGGATGTGAGGAATTCCTGAAATGTCTGCAAGGGATGGTTTTGGGGGAGGGGAGGAGGATCCCTTTGAGAAGGCAGTTGGAACTGTTCTAGACAGGGTTCAACACAGGGTCTAGTATTTGGGGATTGTGTTTGGGTTGTGAAGTGATATTTCCGGTTGAGGTTCCGGGTGAATGAGAGGAGATCTTTAACCAGGGCAGTGTGGTTGAATTTATGCGTGGGGCTAAAGGTTAAGCCTTTTGATAGAACAGATGTCTCTGGAGGAGAGAGGGATCTGGATGAGAGGTTTAGGACTGATTTGGGACTGGTGATATGTGGTTATAGTTGAGATTTGGTCTGTGTGGGGTATGTGCTGGGATGGGGAGATTGAGTAGGGTGGCTCGGCTAGGTTTGTTGGCTATGAGGGGGGTTTGTTGAAGGTTCTGTTGTGGTTGGTGTTTGTGAGGGATAGGGAGAGGGACCCCACTTCTTAGGTGTTGCACTAGCACTGTGGATAGTTTTTTCAGGTGGTGTGTGGCATGGAACTCAAATTTGCATCTGGATTCTAGGATGATGTTCCTGAGTGTGTTCTCCAAGCAAGGGTTTGAGAGGTGGAGGACTTTGAAGAGAGATAGGAGCTGTTGGGAGTGGTGGTTACATGAAGTAGTGTAGAGATTCAGGTCAAGTTAGGTAAGGGCTAAGGATTGAAGGTTCTAGAAGTCCAGGTGGAAGGAGGAATTGCACCCGGAGATGGGAGCTTTTAAGGTAAGCCCTTTAGGGGTAATTCCAAAGGTTAAGCAGGACCGGAGGAAAAGTATTTGGGATTGCAGTTTGGCTACGGTGAATGCATGTTTCCAGAATGAATGTAAATAATGTGGTATAGGATTAGGGTACATAGTGGGTAACTGGTGGGTAGGGAAACTAAATAACTAAAGTTGAAATACTAATCATGAGAAGGAATAAAATGCGGAGGGAAGGACGAGAAAGAAAGAAATTGTGTTGGTAATGTTCAATACCAAGGGAAGACCACTAAATAAGAAAAATACGGAAAAAGTTGACCAGACCAATCAAGTATGTCCAGATCAGGGGAAAAGAACACACGTTGCTCAAAAACAGAGATAGCAAGTGGCGAAAAAAAGATCGCACGTGCCACAAAAAAGATCGCACGTGCCGCAAAAAAGATCGCGCGTGCCGCAAAAAAGTTCGCGGGTGGCGCAGAAATGTCCCAAAAAATTTTTCTTGTGGCGTTCCTCTAGAGACTTGTGGTACACGGCTGTTAGAAGGGGGGCAAGTTCTTTCGCATACTCTGTGTAGAATCGAATTGGTATCCCATCAGGTCCAGTGGACTTTCCTCTGTTGAGTGATTCCAATTGCTTTTCTATTCCTTGGACACTTATTTCGATGTCAACCATTTTTTCGTTTGTGCTAGGATTTAGAGAAGGAACTGCAATGCGGTCTTCTTCTGTGAAACAGCTTTGGAAAAAGGTGTTTAGTGTTTCAGCTTTACGCGTGTCATCCCCTGTTTCACTACCATCATCATCCCGGAGTATCTGGATATGCTGTTTCGAGCCACTTACTGATTTAGCGTAAGACCAGAACTTCTTAGGATTTTCTGTCAAGTCGGTACATAGAATTTTACTTTCGAATTCACTGAACGCTTCACGCGTAGCCCTTCTTACGCTAACTTTGACATCGTTTAGCTTCTATTTGGAGAGGTTTTGGCTGCGTTTAAACTTGCAGTGAAGCTCTGTTTGCTTTCACAGTAGTTTCCTAACTTTGTTGTTGAACCACGGTGGGTTTTTCCTGTCCCTCACAGTTTTATTTGGCACATACCTCTCTAAAACGCATTTTACGATTGCCTTGAACTTTTTCCATAAACACTCAACATTGTCAGTGTTGGAACAGAAATTTTCGTTTTGATCTGTCAGGTAGCCTGAAATCTGCCTTCTATTACTCTTGCTAAACAGATAAACCTTCCTCACTTTTTTTATATTCCTGTTAACTTCCATATTCAGGGATGCTGCAACGGCCTTATGATCACTGATTCCCTGTTCTGCACTTACAGAGTCGAAAAGTTCGGGCCTGTTTGTTATCAGTAGGTCCAAGATGTTATCTCCATGATTCAGTTCTCTGTTTAAGTGCTCGAGGTAATTTTCGGATAGTGCACTCAGTATAATGTCACTTGATGCTTTGTCCCTACCACCCGTCATAAACATCTGAGTGTCCCAGTCTATATCTGGTAAATTGAAATCTCCACCTAAGACTATAACATGCTGAGAAAATTTATGTGAAATGTATTCCAAATTTTCTCCCAGTTGTTCTGCCACTAATGCTGCTGAGTCAGGAGGTCGGTAAAAGGAGCCAATTATTAACCTAGCTCAGTTGTTGAGTGTAACCTCCACCCATAATAATTCACAGGAACTATCCACTTCTACTTCACTACAGGATAAACTACTACTAACAGCGACAAACACGCCACCACCGGTTGCATGCAATCTATCCTTTCTAAACATCGTCTGTGCCTTTGTAAAAATTTCGGCTGAATTTATCTCTGGCTTCAGCCAGTTTTCAATACTTGTAACAATTTCAGTTTCGGTGCTTTTTATCAGCACTTGAAGTTCCGGTACTTTACCAATGCAGCTTCGACAGTTTAAAATTACAATACCGATTGCTGCTTGGTCCCCGCATGTCCTGACTTTGCCCCGCACCATTTGAGGCTGTTGCCTTTTCTGTACTTGCCCGAGGCCATCTAACCTAAAAAAGCGCCCAGTCCACGCCACACAACCCCTGCTACCCGTGTAGCCGCTTTCTGCTTTTAGTGGACTCCTGACCTATCCAGCGGAACCCGAAACCCCACCACCCTGTGGCGCAAGTTGAGGAATCTGCAGCCCACACGGTCGCAGAACCATCTCAGCCTCTGATTCAGACCCTCCACTCGGCTCTGTACCAAAGGTCCGCAGTCAGTCCTGTCGACGATGCTGCAGATGGTGAGCTCTGCTTTCATCCTGCTAGCGAGACTGGCAGTCTTCACCAAATTGGATAGCCACCGGAAGCCAGAGAGGATTTCCTCCAATCCAAAGCGACACACATCATTGGTGCCGACATGAGCGACCACCTGCAGATGGGTGCACCCTGTACCCTTCATGGCATCCGGAAGGACCCTTTCCACATCTGGAATGACTCCCCCCGGTATGCACACGGAGCGCACATTGGTTTTCTTCCCCTCTCTTGCTGCCATATCCCTAAGGGGCCCCATTACGCACCTGACATTGGAGCTCCCAACTACCAGTAAGCCCACCCTCTGCGACCGCCCGGATCTTGCAGACTGAGGGGCAGCCTCTGGAACAGGACAAGCAGCCATGTCCGGCCGAAGATCAGTATCAGCTGGAGACAGAACCTGAAACTGGTTCGTCAGACAAACTGGAGAGGCCTTCCGTTCAGCCCTCCGGAATGTCTTTCGCCCCCTGCCACACCTCGAGACGACCTCCCACTCTACCACAGGTGAGGGATCAGCCTCAATGTGGGCAGTATCCCGGGCAGCCACAGTCATAGTCCAATCGGAGGATGCATGGGACGAGCTGGCCGTCCCCGACAAACCCTCATCCGGACCCCCACAGTGATGCCCATTGGCAACAGCCTCAAGCTGTGTGACCGAAGCCAACACTGCCTGAAGCTGGGAGCGAAGGGAGTATGCAACAGAGACCTGTGTCAGATTGTCTAGTGGTGGAACCAGACTACAATGGGGATGTACTCATTTAAGATGTTTTCCGCATTGGGTGCTGTTTATGAATTATACTATCACTGTGGGTCGGCCTAGAAGGTGGGCAGCTTTTGCTGACAACCAGTGGGGGTCTCCTCATAAAAAAGTAAGTGCCCATACTGGGTCTTTGAGAGAGAATCTGTGACACCTGTCGTATCTGATGTGTATTTCCTGTACCTGGGGATGAAGGATTGAGAACTCCTTGCAGTGAGGGTGGCCGTATAGTTTTTCTATTGGGGTGACGGTTCCCATCCTGGGGTGTGCTACAATATGAGGCTAAGAACAGAGCTTCTGCCTCTTCTAGAGGGTGATGCTGACATAGCTTTGCCATTAGTGTTTTAAAAGTATGGACAGATCTTTCCACTAACTCGTTAGAAGCCGGGTGGATTAAGGTAATAGTATTGGTTTGAGGCATCTTACTTACTTTAACAAGTTGTACACTTGGCAGCCATAACCATGATACTTCATCAGTAGATGTGATGTCTTGTGAGTGGCTTTGTGAACACAGTACCATATCCCAGTGTCTTCCGTGTAGTATATCTGGGAGCTGCTGATAAAGTGCAGTGGAAATGGGGACCCTGGTGCGACCATTATTGCCGTGGATGAGTATGATGCCTCGTCTCACACACAGCTTGTGGCATTGTGTCCAGAATGCTTGTAGAGCTGGATTATAAGGCCTTCTTATTCACTGGGTAGCCGCTACTGATGTACCTGATGAGGTCTTACAATGCCGGGTCCAAAGCTGTGTGGTGTCAGATGAGTCATGGGTTCAGTGGGAAGTTGTCCACAGCTTCTTTAGCAGCTGCATCTGTCTAGAAGTACACCTCCAGGTGAGCCTCAAACTCAGGGTCCTAACCTACAGGCAGCCAAATAGCAAATTGACCTCGGTGTGTTGTCTTGTGGATCAGAACTGGATATATGTATAGCCAGAGAGGAACAGGGTCCACCTTTGTAGGCGCCTTGACATTTTAGTTGGTTTGGCTGCTGGTCTTGGGTAAGGGTAGCAGTGGTTTATGGTCTGCAAGCAGAATGAATAACCTCCCATCCTCATGGTCAGGGAAATTTCTTATTTAAAAAAATGATGCCAAGGGATTCATTTCCTATTTGGCTGCAGTTGCACTGAGCTGTATTTAATATCTTTGATGCAGATACATGGGTCCATTGATCTCATTAATTATATGGGAGGGAACTGTGCCCACACTACACTTGGAGACGTCACTTGCCAGTATAGGCAATGTTTGGGATTATATGCCGTGATGGTTGGTTGTAACATTGCCTGTTTCAAGTCTCGGAATGCCTTGTCACATTCAGATCAGATGTTTTTCTGAAGCAACTGATGGAGGGGTTCAGAGAGCTCTATTCCCTGTGAAATAAGCCAATGGTAATAGTTCAGTTGCCCCTGTACCAGGCGCGGCTCGTGGTTTCTATACTGGGGAAGGCTGCGGCATTTATTGATCAGAGCCAACATAGACCTCGGGTTACACTACAGATTAGTCTGACATAAACAACTAAAAATTCAGGGGGAGGGGGGGTGGCAGATCACTCTCTATCCATAATTTTACGTACTGCATCTTCTATAATCAGGTATTAAATATGATTAAAAGCTAACTTCGAATTAAAATCTTTGGTTAGTGTTTTTATACGTCATCATTACATATTCTGACACTTTGCAGCAAATCATATGAAAAGACGCGTTTTGGAGAGATCTTTAATGCGATGAATGTTAACTTTGCGGTTGCTTAATATTTTTGGTGTTTTCAGTACTAAACTTAAGGCGTTTATTGTGGTTAACCTCCAAAGCTCGAAGTTTACGAGTTCGCATGACGATACTGTGATGTTTTCGTGATGTCACAAGTCTTGTGCTGTGACTGGGTGGCATGAGCAATCCGTGCAACTGCCATATTAATTCACATGTTTGAGAAGCGAACAGTTCGTATTTATTGTGTATTATGAAAATACGCATTTATATGAAATAGCGCACTAAAGATCTCTCCAAAATACGTCATTTTTAGTACGGTTTGTTGTGCAAAAGTACACAAAATGTGACACTGTAGCGCAGCACACTGTACCGGTACCAAAAGTGATTCGTTTCGGAAAATGTCATCATGTTTATGACTGGCTAAACATGTTGCAAGGGCAACAGTCTGGATGATTGACTGATCTGGCCTTGTAACAATAACCAAAACGGCCTTGCTGTGCTGGTACTGCGAACGGCTGAAAGCAAGGGGAAACTACGGCTGTGATTTTTCCCGTGGGCATGCAGCTTTACTGTATGATTAAATGATGATGGCGTCCTCTTGGGTAAAATATTCCGGAGGTAAAATAGTCCCCCATTTGGATCTCCGGGCGGGGACTGCTCAAGAGGATGCCGTTATCAGGTGAAAGAAAACTGGCGTTCTACGGATCGGAGTGTGGAGTGTCAGATCCCTTAATCGGGCAGGTAGGTTAGAAAATTTAAAAAGGGAAATGGATAGGTTAAAGTTAGATATAGTGGGATTTAGTGAAGTTCGGTGGCAGGAGGAACAAGACTTCTGGTCAGGTGACTACAGGGTTATAAACACAAAGTCAAATAGGGGTAATGCAGGAGTAGGTTTAATAATGAATAGGAAAATAGGAATGCGGGTAAGCTACTACAAACAGCATAGTGAACGCATTATTGTGGCCAAGAAAGATACGAAGCCCACACCTACTACAGTAGTACAAGTTTATATGCCCACTAGCTCTGCAGATGATGAAGAAATTGAAGAAATGTATGATGAAATAAAAGAAATTATTCAGATAGTGAAGGGAGACGAAAATTTAATAGTCATGGGTGACGAATTCGAGTGTAGGAAAAGGGAGAGAAGGAAACGTAGTAGGTGAATATGGATTGGGGGAGAGAAATGAAAGAGGAAGCCGCCTGGTAGAATTTTGCACAGGGCACAACTTAATCATAGCTAACACTTGGTTTAAGAATCATGATAGAAGGTTGTATACATGGAAGAACCCTGGAGATACTAAAAGGTATCAGATGGATTATATAATGGTAAGACAGAGATTTAGGAACCAGGTTTTAAATTGTAAGACATTTCCAGGGACAGATGTGGACTCTGACCACAATCTATTGGTTATGACCTGTAGATTAAAACTGAAGAAACTGCAAAAAGGTGGGAATTTAAGGAGATGGGACCTGGATAAACTGAAAGAACCAGAGGTTGTACGGAGTTTCAGGGAGAGCATAAGGGAACAATTGACAGGAATGGGGGAAAGAAATACAGTAGAAGAAGAATGGGTAGCTTTGAGGGATGAAGTAGTGAAGGCAGCAGAGGATCAAGTAGGTAAAAAGACGAGGGCTAGTAGAAATCCTTGGGTAACAGAAGAAATATTGAATTTAATTGATGAAAAAAGAAAATATAAAAATGCAGTAAATGAAGCAGGCAAAAACGAATACAAACGTCTCAAAAATGAGATCGACAGGAAGTGCAAAATGGCTAAGCAGGGATGGCTAGACGACAAATGTAAGGACGTAGAGGCTTACCTCACTAGGGGTAAGATAGATACTGCCTACAGGAAAATTAAAGAGACCTTTGGAGATAAGAGAACCACTTGTATGAACATCAAGAGCTCAGATGGAAACCCAGTTCTAAGCAAAGAAGGGAAAGCAGAAAGGCGGAAGGAGTATATAGAGGGTCTTATACAAGGGCAATGCACTTGAGGACAATATTATGGAAATGGAAGAGGATGTAGATGAAGATGAAATGGGAGATACGATACTGCGTGAAGAGTTTGACAGAGCACTGAAAGACCTGAGTCGAAACAAAGCCCCTGGAGTAGACAACATTCCATTGGAACTACTGACGGCCTTGGGAGAGCCAGTCCTGACAAAACTCTACCATCTGGTGAGCAAGATGTATGAAACAGGCGAAATACCCTCAGACTTCAAGAAGAATATAATAATTCCAATCCCAAAGAAAGCAGGTGTTGACAGATGTGAAAATTACCGAACAATCAGTTTAATAAGCCACAGCTGCAAAGTACTAACACGAATTCTTTACAGACGAATGGGCAAACTAGTAGAAGCCGACCTCGGGGAAGATCAGTTTGGATTCTGTAGAAATACTGGAACACGTGAGGCAACACTGACCTTACGACTTATCTTAGAAGAAAGATTAAGGAAAGGCAAACCTACGTTTCTAGCATTTGTAGACTTGGAGAAAGCTTTTGACAATGTTGACTGGAATACTCTCTTTCAAATTCTAAAGGTGGCAGGGGTGAAATACAGGGAGCGAAAGGCTATTTACAATTTGTACAGAAACCAGATGGCAGTTATAAGAGTCGAGGGACATGAAAGGGAAGCAGTGGTTGGGAAGGGAGTAAGACAGGGTTGTAGCCTCTCCCCGATGTTATTCAATCTGTATATTGAGCAAGCAGTAAAGGTATCAAAAGAAAAATTTGGAGTAGGTATTAAAATCCATGGAAAAGAAATAAAAACTTTGAGGTTCGCCGATGACATTGTAATTCTGTCAGAGACAGCAAAGGACTTGGAAGAGCAGTTGAACGGAATGGATGGTGTCTTGAAGGGAGGATATAAGATGAACATCAACAAAAGCAAAACGAGGATAATGGAATGTAGTCGAATTAAGTCGGGTGATGCTGAGGGAATTAGATTAGGAAATGAGACACTTAAAGTAGTAAAGGCGTTTTGCTATTTGGGGAGCAAAATAACTGATGATGGTCGAAGTAGAGAGGATATAAAATGTAGACTGGCAATGGCAAGGAAAGCGTTTCTGAAGAAGAGAAATTTGTTAACATCGAGTATAGATTTAAGTGTCAGGAAGTCATTTCTGAAAGTACACTCCTGGAAATTGAAATAAGAACACCGTAAATTCATTGTCCCAGGAAGGGGAAACTTTATTGACACATTCCTGGGGTCAGATACATCACATGATCACACTGACAGAACCACAGGCACATAGACACAGGCAACAGAGCATACACAATGTCGGCACTAGTACAGTGTATATCTACCTTTCGCAGCAATGCAGGCTGCTATTCTCCCATGGAGACGATCGTAGAGATGCTGGATGTAGTCCTGTGGAACGGCTCGCCATGTCATTTCCACCTGACGCCTCAGTTGGACCAGCGTTCGTGCTGGATGTGCAGACCGCGTGAGACGACGCTTCATCCAGTCCCAAACATGCTCAATGGGGGACAGATCCGGAGATCTTGCTGGCCAGGGTAGTTGACTTGCACCTTCTAGAGCACGTTGGGTGGCACGGGATACATGCGGACGTGCATTGTCCTGTTGGAACAGCAAGTTCCCTTGCTGGTCTAGGAATGGTAGAACGATGGGTTCGATGACGGTTTGGATGTACCGTGCACTATTCAGTGTCCCCTCGATGATCACCAGTGGTGTACAGCCAGTGTAGGAGATCGCTCCCCACCCCATGATGCCGGGTGTTGGCCCTGTGTGCCTCGGTCGTATGCAGTCCTGATTGTGGCGCTCACCTGCACGGCGCCAAACACGCATACGACCATCATTGGTACCAAGGCAGAAGGGACTCTCATCGCTGAAGACGACACAACTCCATTCGTCCATCCATTCACGCCTGTCTCGACACCACTGGAGGCGGGCTACATGATGTTGGGGCGGGAGCGGAAGACGGCCTAACGGTGTGCGGGACTGTAGCCCAGCTTCATGGAGACGGTTGCGAATGGTCCTCGCCGATACCCCAGGAGCAACAGTGTCCCTAATTTGCTGGGAAGTGGCGGTGCGGTCCCCTACAGCACTGCATAGGATCCTACGGTCTTGGCGTGCATCCGTGCGTCGCTGCGGTCCGGTCCCAGGTCGACGGGCACGTGCACCTTCCGCCGACCACTGGCGACAACATCGATGTACTGTGGAGACCTCACGCCCCACGTGTTGAGCAATTCGGCGGTACGTCCACCCAGCCTCCCGCATGCCCACTATACGCCCTCGCTCAAAGTCCGTCAACTGCACATACGGTTCACGTCCACTCTGTCGCGGCATGCTACCAGTGTTAAAGACTGCGATGGAGCTCCGTATGCCACGGCAAACTGGCTGACACTGACGGCGGCGGTGCACAAATGCTGCGCAGCTAGCGCCATTTGACGGCCAACATCGCGGTTCCTGGTGTGTCCGCTGTGCCGTGCGTGTGATCATTGCTTGTACAGCCCTCTCGCAGTGTCCGGAGCAAGTATGGTGGGTCTGACACACCGGTGTCAATGTGTTCTTTTTTCCATTTCCAGGAGTGTAGTTTGATGTTTTGCAGACAATGATGGATCAAACAGCTGTGCAATCGATAAGTGATCATTGAAACTGAATCGTTCTCTGATCTGAGTTGTGATGAGGTCGCAAACGTTTCGTGCACACACTATTCTTGATTCTGTGAAACGTCCCCGTTTTGCAGTTAGTTCTACCTGTTCCCAGTGATCGTCGGTTTCAAGTGAGGCCCTAATTTGCTGGACAGAATCTGCAAAGTTTTAAACATATTCAACAGTTTTCACTGCATCAATATTCATCTGCTGCAGTTGATTAAAGAGAATGTCACAGTGAGGCATGACTGTATTAAAAAAATTTAACCAGAAAAGGAAATCTTCACCTTGCAGGAAACCCTTCAGTCCCGTGGCCTTGTTTATTGTCTTGTAATCACTGGCATTATCATCAATAATTCTTTCTAGGCACTCAACAAATTCCTTTTGGTATTCGTACACAGTGGTAACGCTCTGTGATTTAAAATTCCATCTGATGGACTGAGGACAGGTAGGAATACGCTTCTTCACTACTTCGTCAAGAATGGCTGTACGGCTAGAAGACTGGGAAAAATAGGTGGAAATTCCTTCCAAGTTGCTAAAGAAAATCCGCACTTGTTTATTGCCCGTCACACAACGTTCAACAATTAAATTTAACTGATGGGCATAACAGTGAATAAAGTGAGCATTCCTGTACACTTCTCTAATTCTAGTTTGAACTCCACTTTTATGGCCACTCATAACAGGAGCACCGTCGTAACACTGAGCTATCAGTTTTTCAGGTGTTTCATGTACATTCATTTTCTCTAGCTCGCAGAGAACAGCTGCAGTTACATCGTCTGCACTGTGACTTTTTGGGTGTACAAAGGAAATAAATCTTTCATTTATTTGTCCCAGTAGCTCATAGCGAATTATTAGGACCAATTGTGACAAATTTGCACAGTCAGTAGTTTCATCAACTTCTATTGCGAGAAAGTTTGCCTTCGGCAGTTCACTCCTGATGAAATTGAGGCATACCTCATAAATTGATTCCAGGAGTTCATTTTGAATTGTCTTCGATAAGCCTAAGAAAACACGGTTTTCTGATTTCTCAATGTGCTGCTTCAAGATGCAGTCCAGTTCTTCCATAAGACTGACTAATCCTCGAAAAATTCCTGGGTTTTTGGAATCTTCTGTTTCGTCGTGGCCTCTTAAGGCAAGCTCGAATTTGCCGCAAAATTTAATACAGTCTATCAGTTTACCCAGAATATACCGATTTTTTGATACATTTTCATTATATATCTTTATATTACGGCGGTAAGCACTGTCTAATTGGCACATAATGTCCACTTTCCCTAGCATTGAAAACTCAATGAACCCATTTAAATGTTTTTCGCTGGAATTATGGTTTTTCACCTTTGCGTGAAAATTCTTTAAGTCAGCGATACCAGTTTCAGTCCAGGCACTATCAGTACTATTTGTAAGAAGACAGGTGAAACAGAAAAATGGATTTTTCACTTCACAACCACACAACCACTCAGCTGCATCGTACATTGTTCTATTAAAACTGCGTTTGTATTCTTGCCTAGATTTGCACTGTTTCTGTTCTTGATTGATCGTTACATCGGGTCTGGGTGCACCAAGTTCTTTCACTTTCATTCTGTGGCCGTGTTCCAAGCTTTTACCTATTAAATTGCACACTGAATTCATATTGCGCTGGTTTCACACTCGCTGTATGTCGCAGATATTCGCAATGAAGTAAAATTCTCTAAAATCTTGCGAAATACACTCCGAAATAGAAACTTGCTAATATCATACGGTATCAACAAAAGCAGTCAGCATCAGCAAGCAAGGAAAATAAAGTAACGGGACAAATTTCGTGCGCTTTGTCCTCTAATCACTTACGGAACTCTCGCTAGATGGCAGTACTGTTATGTTACTGTAGTCTAGTGCACTCTGGCGGGATATTTGCAAACTTGCCACGCCCCCAACTACATGCAGCTTACGGGCTTTCCAAGGCGCAGCCTAAACACTTCTAACCGTTCGGAAAACGTTCATCGATACAATCAGTTCCAAAAACGTTGACCGTCGTTATTTTATTCGTAATAGGAAATATGTGAAATTCGTCCTGATAATTTTAATTATGTAATACGTTCTTGCAAAATTTACTTTAACACATATTTTGGGGCGGCTCCGCCTGAGAGCCTTTAATTACGAGCCGCGCCTGCCCTCTACCAACCGAAGTTGTGACCTATCCATGGGTACTGGCAAGTTTTTGATGGTATCCATGTAACAGGGGTATGGGTGGGTTCCTGAGGCACTGAATATGTGTTTAAGACACTCAACTTGTCACACAAAAAATTCACATTTGTCTCTGTTACACTGGAGATCAAGTTGAGAAAACACTGAAAAAAGTTGTTCGAGGTTCTTCATGAGGTCTGTGACATACATTCCTGTAATGAAGATGTTGTCCATGTAATTCACCATTCTCAGAATGCCCTTGATTAAATTCTCCAGGTATCTTTAGAATATGGCCGGAGCACTAGAATTCCCAACAGTTGGTGATTGTACTGATACGGTCCAAGTGGAATGTTGATGATTAGTGCTGAGCATGATTCTTTATGCAAGGTTAATTGTAAATATGTGTCTTTCAGGTCTACCTTAGAAAACAAGCGGCTCAAAGTGGATTTGGTCCTGACTTCTGCTAACCTGGGAATCAGATATGAGTTGACCACTGAGTGTGAATTTACTGTTCTTTTGAAGTCCCCTCAGATATGAAGTGCTATGTTGGGTTTTTCCATTATCACAGTTGGTGTTGCCCATCTACTGTTAGTAATAGGGATGTGGACACTTTGTCCTGGAGTCATCATAACTCACTGTGTAGTTTCTCCCTAAGTGCGAGTGGCATGTTATGTGCTACGAAAAATTTAGGTGTTGCCATTGATAGTAGGTTAATATGTGTCTTGAAGCTTGAGACCCTGAAGACTGTAGTGAAAATACAGTTGGAAATTTCAGGTCTGTAATGTCCACAGTTTGTTCAGTTGCCCTCACGGTCTCTGAAGTGTCCTGAATTTCCACTCCTAATGTATTAAAGAGATCCAACCCAAGACATTGGAAGCATCTTGGGAGGTGACCACCAAATTCCATACTGTGAGTGTGGTGGCACCACACTGAACTCGTGTGTAGAAAAATCCTCACACAGATTTGAGGCCATTACTAAAACTGCAAAGTGGGGGTTCTTCTTCTTCCATCCTGTGTGAGCTTTAGCCTCATCAACAAGTTTCCTCCATTCTGCCCTCTCCAGCACAGTACTGTGCCAGCCTTGGACTCAGAGAGATTTTATACCTTCTTCTACATCATCTATCCACCGTTTTCATGGCCTTCTGTTCTGGCTTCTTTCGATTGGCCTCCATTCAAGAATCTTTTTAGTTATTCTTCAAGTAGCCATCCTTTGGACATATCCAAGCCAGGCTGTTTTTCTACTTTTTATAATTCTTATGATGTAACCTTTTTGTATGAGGGGGTCCAGCTCAATATTCATCCCAGATCTCCAGAAACCATTATTGTCCTGAACTGCCTCGTAGATCTTACGTAGCACTCTACATTCAAATATCCTGAGCTGCTGCTCATCAACACTTGTTAGCATCCATGTTTCACATCTGTAGGTTACAACTGGCCTGATCATGACCTTATATAGTTGCAGCTTCAGCTGCCTATTTAATAACCTAGAGACCAACAATTTCTGAAATGTGTGGAAGCATCTATTACCACTTAGGTTTCACAGTTTTATTTCAGTTGAAATGGAATTTGTGCTGTTAATATTGGAGGTCAAATAGTCAAAGTTCTGCACATGTTCAAGATTGAAACAGTCTGCTGGTAGTCTATCCAAGTTGTTATTTTCCTTCCTCGTGACATTCATGTACTTAGTCTTTGTTTCTTTTATAGAAAGGGCTCTAGGTTGTGTGGCTTTTTTCAGCTTGCATATAGTCCTCTCTAGTGATACCCTTCTTCTACTAATAATTGCTACATCATCAGCATATGTGCATATCTGATTCAACTTTGTGCCTATGTGACCAGATATCTGAAGCTTCTGCATGGCTGCTTCTAGAGTCAGGTTGAAAAGCATTGTAAAGAGTGCGTCCCCTTGTCTGACTCCTTTACTAATGCTAAACCAGTTGCTCAGTTCTCCATCCACTCACACTGCATCCTCAGAACCAGCCAGTGTTGCTTGAATAAGTGAGACATACTTTGAGGTTTACCAAGCAGCAGAAAATAATTTAACATTTGTGCTCTATGGAGACTATCAAATGTGTGCTTGAAATCTGCGTAAAGGTTATGAAGCTCAAATGGCACGCCTCTGCCTTATGACCTGTTTTGCTATAAGAGGCAAAATTAGCTGTATGAAAACAACTCTGCTGATGTTGGTGCCTGAGAAAGTACTGTGCACCTGAAGATAATTGTTGAGGCCAGTTGGTCGTCTGTGCACCTTTGTCAATTTTCCATTCTTGCTGCCTAACATGTGGGACTGAGTGGGCGGGTGGCAAACAGTAATGCCGAATCTCGGAGGGAGGCTGACGATTGCAGAGATTGTTCGAATGTCCTTATAATCACTGAACGTGCAAGCAGGGTGGGATGTTTTAACTTCAACAGGTCACATCTCAAGGCTTCATTGGGTGATTGCACCTACACCATGTCCTGAACTAGTGTGGAGGTATACGATTGATTGCATTCTGGGTTGGAGCTCTGGAATCAGCATTCCCAAGACTGTCCCTGGAGCCTCACAATACAATTGCAATACGATTTTCAGGTTTGTTTATTATAGCTGAGGAACTCGTGGTGCGCAGCTGACACGTGTACCTGGGAGTCAAAATACTCGATCAAATTGGACTTGAGGATGGCATAATGGAGGGAATTTGGTTTGGCCTCTGGGTAAAGTTGCTGTATAAACTGATAAATGGCAGTTCCTGCAGTTGCCAGCAAGAACACAAGTTGCAGCATATAACCTCTCACGTCACGAACCAGGAAGTGTTCCACGTACGCGACGTAGTACGACCGAGGTCCCGGCTTGCAGTCGAGGCTTTGGAAAGGGGCCAATGTTGCTCTGATATTTCACACCAGTGAATCATTTTCGGCCTAACGCAAAGTAAAGCCTGCTGAAAAGCACGAAACATTTCTAAGTCAGAAACAGTGCTTCTACAACCTCGATGAAGTGTGGAACAGTCACCAATTACCACTCTTGAGGAAGCCATGCAGAATGCCTTTGCAAATCGACAAGGAGAGGTGATTACTGGAGCCGGGAAGTCCCATACAACGTCACCGTCGATCCTCAGTCGTAGTCTGTGACCGTTCTGCCTGCTAGGGGTGCTCTGCCAAACTAAATAGGCTGCTGCATAGAGCTACAGGTTTTTGGTTGGCTGCTCTCACAGCTTCAACAGAAGAATATAGTCCTACACATGAGCATTTTCTAGGATGCGTCCATCAACATATGTCCCAGACGGCCTGGAGCTGGCTTCGCTGCAAGGCTTGTCGCGGTGTGCCCTCAGCTGCACAGAGTGTGCCGGCTCCTGAGGTGTCGTCAGTGTGGTGCAGCTGCTGCAACGTGACAAAACAGACAGCACAGTGAGCGTGTGGCACTCGAGAAAGAACTAAGATTGGCTGGCAGACCCCCACCCACCATTTAATTGCTGGAATTTCTGTCACAAAGTTACTTCAATCAGAATATAACATCCATTTGAAAAATTGCTGATAAGGAGACCACCTGTAATTGTAGACCCGTATCATTCCTTCTAGTCTTTTCAAATGTTTGAGAAAGTGGGCTGTGATAAAATATTGACTTGTTTAACTGAGAATAACATGTTAACTTCATTTCAGTTTAACTTGCATAAAGGACTCTGCATATAGATAGCGTACAAGATCTTACAAATGAAGTGCTAGCAGAACTAAACAAGAAAAAATACCTTGTTGGTACATTTTCTGACCTTGACAAAGTGCTCAGTTGTGTGGATTATGAAATATTTATGTAACAAACTGATGTGTTACAGCATTAATGCCATCCCTCTTGCACGGATGGAATCTTGCGTCCATATCAGAAAGAAAAAGGTCTCATCAACAGACTGTATGTCACACCTGAAAATAGCTTCAGAATGGGGGAACATAATCTGTCAAATGCTGCAGGGATCAATTCTAGGCTCACTTTTATTTTTAACCTACATAAATAATCCTCAAAAGTTTTAATGTGTGCTGTTGACTAATCAAGGTGGGTCAATCCGTACCAAGTGGTCCGAGAAAAAAAATAATTGGTTGCTTGATCATCCCAGAAAATTTTTATATTTGCTGGGTGAATTCCCCAATGTTTAGTAGTCACAAAAATATTTTAAAAAAATTTATTGTTTACTATTTTGAAGTGGCAGCCATATGCATTTTTTCCGTATTTACGAGCATCTACATTTTTTACAATTATTCAGTAGTGGATTGTCCTAAGCCTTTCAGATAAAATGCATTTAGTTCAACACACTCTGGGCTACATATTAACATCATTATCACACAGCTGAATGTATTCTTTAATATGTATTTAATAGTTCAAAGTTATCAGTGACAAATTAAAAAAAACTCAATTTTTGAACAGTAGTTTTCCAAAGAAAGACTAATTTCTCAGCTTTAATATTTTTTCTGCTTCGGTCGGTGAAGTTTTAGAACTTCCATCTGTTTTAGTACAAATTGTATTTTAAAATGAAACATCCAAATTCTTTTTGACTGTAGCTGCCACTTTCTAAATTTTTGTATTCAAGGCACTTGGTCGTTTATCTTGACTTAGTTTTCTAATTTTACTAGCAGGCGATATACCCAGGATTTCACAAGCTGTGACTACTTTTTTAATGGTTGCAGATAAGTTACAAAATTCTGTATTTGAGGTTTCACTATCCTTTCTCTTGTGAATTACAAATATCTTAGAATAACATGTTGGACACAATGAGTTTCCTGATATGAGATTGACAAAAGGGCTTTTATTTTCAGAATAATGATCAAATGTTATTTCTTGCAGACCTTTTGCTATAGGTTTCTTATGTTTCTCAAAAGGGTCCATGCAAGACTGACCAAAAAGGTGATAAAATGTTTTTAAGTATTTCATTTCATGGTACTTGCATGTTTATTTGACCTCTGGGCCAACATGTAAGTAAAACAACACTTTTTCTTCTTCACTGTAATCTTCGATTAAAGTAATGTTTTTAGAAAACACTCCATTTACACTTCTATGAAATGCTTCATTAATAACAACACCAACAGAATGCTGAGACACCAAGAACTTATAGCTAAATAAGTGTGAATAGACAATTGTTGGTGTAAGGGGGAAGACAACATTCAGACTTGTATGGGATTGCAGATGCAATTGTTGGCCTGCTGAAACAATTACCACAGCATGGTTTCGACAAATAATCATTAGCTAGTGTAATGTGGTGTGTTACATTATGCAGCTGGTACACTTTATTTGATTAGCCTACCAGATATCGTGTTTGTAATCTTTTTTCGATAACTTAGAATTGAATCTCAAAATTGAAATTTATACTGAAGATTGATATTATAAAGGTCTATTAACTGTGAAATTTTCAGATCTTTATTTGGTCCCCCAACAAAGATATTGCAGGCCACAAAATGGAAAAATTAAAAAAAAAATCCATTTTTTAAAACATTTTTTTAAAAGTGTAAGCTGCTCACCAATGATACTCCTTAAAAAGTAACTATACTATACGGTGTAATAGGAAAAAAATATTAAAGCTGAGGAACTACTATTCAAAAATTGAGTTTTTTTAATTTGTGGCTGATAAGTTTGAACTGTTAAAAATATATTAAAGAATACCTTCAGCTAAGTGATAATGATGTTAATTTGCAGCCCAGAGTGTGTTGAACTAAACGCATTTTATCTGAAAGACTTAGGACAATCCCCTACTGAATAATTGTAAAAAATGTAGACGCTTGCAAATACGAAGAAACTCATGAGGCCTGGAATAAATATGGCCACCATTTCAAAATAATAAATAATAATTTTTAAAAAAAAATATTTTTGTGACTTTTTTGGGGAATTGGGGAATTCACCCAGCAAATATAAAATTTTTCTGAGATGGTCAAGCAACCAGTGAAGGACCACTTGGTATGGATTGACCCATGTTCCGAAATCAACCTTAGCAGACACAACTGAGATGATAGCTAAACAGACCTACTAGAAGCTCATACCTAAGAGTTCAAGCCTTAAGCTTACAAAGACTCGTGTTATTTAATTTGAAGCAAGCCTAGTGACCAGTTATTACCATACGAAGACATTAATGGTGATACACAGGATGAAGAACAATGTGTAAAATTTGTGGGGGTCCACTTGGATAACAAGTTAAAATGGAGTCAGTACATGGATAAATTCACCAGGAGCCTCAGTTCAAGATAATGGGAATTTCCAAATAATGTTCCAATAAACATATAATCTTTGTCATGAAATATTGACTAAATCACTGGCAAACCTTTTTTTGTATGTACCAGCTGTATGTCACCAACATGAATCGAAAAATCTCTCTTTATTCTGAAATAAGCACATAGCTGTGTGTTCTAGGTAATGGCAGTTTCCAAAGAATCTTCCAATCAACTTAAAATCTTTCTCATTAATTACAGACTAAACCACTGGTAAAAAAAAAACAACCCTGGGAAAAGAATTTTTACCTAAAAACTATCCACAGTTGCTGCAGGTGGCATTTCTGTACATATTGGAAGAATTATGTGTGTACTTTGTAGGCAGTTTCTAAACATAACGTAACATTAAGAGTGAATAGGTGTATAAAACATAAGTTACAGAATCACTAAAAATGACAGTCACAATCTCATACCCTGTCATGTTATGCTGATCAGGCAGTTGGAGATGCACAGTAACAGTATTTCACTGAGAGAGCAAAAGTGGTTCAGGGCTGCCTATGCTGTGGAGATTTATTTTTGTGATACAAGGATTTTGAGGGATAGGAACTAGCAGAATTTGAAAATCCTGTGAAAGGAGGGTGGAGTCTGGAGAATGGAATTTTTGTGGATAGGCCATTGGAGAGTATTCCATGTGTGTTAGGCAGCACTGAAGGAGCAAGATGAGAGACTGTATTCTAGCTAGGGATAGGGATACTTTTTTGAACCGTTGCAGACAGATGCTGCAGGGGTCTATTAGGAATGGTATGTCGCTAGGAAACATCCAACATCTCTAACCAGTCACTCATAGTGTAGCCTCTCACACTAACGATATGAACCACTTCCTTCACCAACTCTTGACAATACCCTATGCATCATCCTCCTGTACCTAATGTCTCCAGTGCCCATGACCTTGCTGCTATCAAACACTCTCTCTCCCAACACCCTTCTCAATCCAAATCCTTTACCTCATTCCTTCTACACCTAACCAATTAAAGCCTCAAACATAATTGTTGCTCCTTTGAGGGGAAAATATATAAACAAATCCATGGTACAGCCATGGGCAACCACATGACACCTTTCCATGCCAGTCTGTTCATAGGCCATCTAGAGGAAACCTTCCTAACCTCACAAACCTCAAATCCACAGTTTGGTTTATGTTCATTGAGGATACCTTCATCATGTGGACCCACAGCCAAGACACCCTACCCCATTCCTCAGAGCCTCAACATCTTCTGCCCATTCACTTCACCTGCTCCTCCTCAGCCCAATATGCCACCTTCTGTGACATTGACCACCACCTCTCTGATGACACCATTCATTCCTCTGTCGATATCAAGCCCAATAGTCATTGACAGCTCCTGCATTTTGACAGCTTCACCCTTTGGAAGTCCAAAAATCACTCCCATACAGCATGATCGTTCATGAATGGCATATCTGCAGTGATGAAAATTTCCTTGTCCAGTGTCTGAGGCCTTCACAGACATGCAGTAGCCCTCAAATTTAGTCCACGACAGAATTCTTGTGCCATATCCTCACACACCCCGTATGCTCCCACGGTCTACAGGAACGAGCAGCTAAGGTGTTCCCCCCCTCCCTTGTCTGCCAATATCATCTCAAGCTGGAGCAACTAAACCAGAGCATCAACTGTCTGCCATTGTATCCAAAAAAGGTGAACACCCTACCCATAATACTTCCAACCCCTCTTACTCTGGGTTTCCACCAACTTCCCAACCGTACTAAATCCTGGTCCATTCCTATGCCACTCCCACTCCCAACACCTTACAATGTGAGTCATATCCATGTGCAAGACCCAGGTGCAAGACACACCCTATGTACCCCCCTCCCCCTGCCACCACACCACCAGTACAGATTACTCTAGCTCTGTCACTAGCTTATCTTATCTCATCAGAGGCAGGGTCATCTCTGAAAGTAGCTATGTCATACACTAGCTCTGCTGTGATTTCTGCACAGCATTTTATGTGAGCATAACCATCAGCCTGCTGTTCAACAGAATGAATCCACCCTCCTAAGAAGTAAGTTGATCACCTATGATGGAACACAGTGCTGAGCACAACTTGCTCAAGTTCAATGGCTGCTTCACAACCCATCCGATCTGCATCCTTCACCCAGAACTTACTTTTGTAATAACTATGTAGATGGGAGCTGTCCTTGCAACACATTCTTTGTTCCTCTAATTCTCTTGGCTTCAGCTTGTGCTAACACACTGTACCCACATCTGCTGCTCAACCGTTGGCCCCTTTCCTCCGTTGTGTCAACCCCTCCTAAACCGTTCCACGACACCATAGTCATCGTGCTTTACACCATCTCTCTGAATTCAATGCCCTTGTGTCAATGTCCCAACCCTACCTCCCACTTCCTCCTCTTCTGTCCCTCTGCTCACCACCACCTGACACAACCTCTGCGGAGGCAGCCTACCTGTTAAACTGCTGTCCCGGCATTGTGTGTTCAGCCAACACACTGTAGTTTCGTGTGTGTGTGTGTGTGTGTGTGTGTGTGTGTGTGTGTGTGTGTGTGTGTGTGTGTAACCTAGCTCATTAAAGAATTCCTCTGCAAGCTAGCTAAGTTTCCATTTTCTGTGTGCCTGGTGATAGACTCAACACTTCTGCTATTCAGTATATAGCAGTGAAGAAAACAGCTAATTATTTTATTAACAGTGAATGCCCTAATGAAGGAATTTATAAGCATGTTGTAATGTATTCATTACAGTTCAGAAGCAAAGCATAAGAAAGGCACGACTGAAGTACTCAAGAAAAAGAAAATGGATGTGAGATCTGACACTGCAGAAGCACAGGAGCATGAAAATATTTTACCAGCAGAGGGAGAAAATGTTAAACCAAATACAAAACGACATGAAACTAAAATGTTGGAGTTACCATCTTCCATAATAGAAACCAGCATGAAGATAGAAAAGGTTTGACTTTTTACTGATTAGCATGCAGTTTACCATTTTATTACATGAACTGTTAAATACAAACGTATTCACACAACTCTCACACGCATGACCACTTTCTCTGGATGCCAAGTCAGTCTTTGGTGCATTGAAACAGTGGCCATATTTGTGTGTGTTATTGTTTTGTGAATGTCTCTGTGGTTTCTACTGCAAAAGAAGGGCTTTGTCCTGGAGTTTAATTGATGGGGTTTTGGTATTATGTGTTCCACTCCATCAATGATGTGTCACCCAGATGATATGTGTGCCGGCTTTTACCTTGCAAATATCGTGCAGCTGTCATTCTTGAAGTTATTTGCTGTGATGGACCTTCTGTGTAGTGCCACTAGATCATAACGTATCATTTTGATGCTGTTGTCGATGTAGATGTAGACTTGTGCACCTTCTGCAGATTTGGGTGCTGAAAGAGAGCTCCAATCTGTTCAAGCTACTGAAATCACGTAATCACTTTTACAATGGCTCTACTGTATTATAAGCACAATGTTTCCACTGTACAACTTAATTTACAATTGAATCAGTGAGTGCAGAAACCACTTCAGTCACAAATTGCAAATTTTTCAGGAGAGAGAAAAAAGTCATAACTCTCCAAATTATCAAATATTTTAACTTTTTCTTCCTCTGTCATAACATGCATTTATGTTGCTGTCGTGCAAAAATTTCCTAATTTCAGCAGGCTCAGGAAAATTTAAAATTTGATCTGGACTTACGCTGTTTCTGCACTCAACTGGTTTTTACAGACAGCTGAAACTTGGAAAAAGGTAATCATTCATTTAAAGTTTATATTTTTCCATATTATATCAAGAATGAAGTTACAGCATTGCAAAGTTATCAGAAAACAGGAATATAACAAAGTAAAATGCTCTTAAAATAGATCATTCTTGACCATCGTATCATTGTCATGTGCAGTGGTTGGCCTGGTAAACGTTTCATCATAGAAAACTTAGAAGTTTTCAGGAATATGAATTATCATCTTCTTGATGTCTTCCATTTTCTTGATGTTGATTGGAAGTTTCCCTGATTGGTAGGCTGCAATACTTGAAGGAAAATCGATATCTACGTTCTGGGAAGCAGGTTTCAGCAGCTGATGGCTGTGCTTTTGTAATCCATCAGTGGAAGGGTATGCTGTGATTACTCCTTTTTCTTTAGAGTTATAGCGCAACTCTGTATATCGAGTGGGAGCAAACTTGAATTTTTCATCTATTGACATACTCCTCCCTCAACGTTCTCTGAATAATGTTTTTTTTTTTTTGTAATGTTCCTTCCACCAACTACCACATCAGTGGTAAGTAGCTTGACAATGGGAAAGTTGTCGCTCGACTAAGCACACAACTCTTCATATTCATCAGGTGTATATATCTGATCATTTTTATGTATCAACCTCTTAATAGTACCAAAATCTCAGTCGTTTGGAAGATATGAATGCCCTCGAACCAGAAAGTAATGAAAAATTTGTTCAAAACGTCCTGTATCTGCAAGAGCAAGGCAGAATCTTATCATGGTGTGATTCCGATTCTGTCCGCAGATGCCATCGGAAAAGAAATACAGATTTGATGGAATATTAGTGTCAATGTATTTCAATAGCATGCTGCATATCTCATTAGCTCCTTTGTGGGCTGCTCCTTCATGGTATAGGAATAGTTTAGATTTCATAGTTTTTATGTTTTTTTTTAATCCCAAAACAACTCACCCAGAGTTGCCTCAAGTAAAATATATCCTGAACTGGGATCGCTGGAAGGGGGAGATTTTGTGTAAAATCAGATGAAAGTACAACTGTGTCTTCACATTCCACACATAACTTGGTGACGCTTTGAAGTTTATTGTAAAATTTCTTGGCTTGTCTATTGTGGATAGTAAGTTCAGCAAGAGCAGCCCTTTTAGCTGCATCACCGATGGAGGAGCTCTTGATTTTTACATCAAGTTCTTCACATTTTATGCAGGTATCTACCTGCGGATGTCCGAACCATAATAAAAAGTTGTCATGAAAGTTTATAAGCTAAAACTCATACTTAACAGCATCAAGATAACTGATATCTTTGGTGCCATAGTGGGTAATCTTGGTGGGGAATGATGAAATGTGCTCAGGTATTTTAGAACAAACTTCGGCAGAAATCATGTTCTTCTTGAGATTTTTACCTTGTTTATCTTGAGGTGATTTACCCTCTATTAGGAGATCAGTAAACCTGTGAACCTTGCCGTCAGAAATGCTGTAGAATGAAATAAACACTTTCTTACATACCCCTTTCCTTTCTTCTCTGTATAATAAGAAATATTCAAAACTGACTGCTGTTTCTCTTGGCTGTTCAGAACGAGGACTACAGTGCTTAATGGTTTGTTTTTCAATCAGTTGTTGTAAGAAAATATCTTGCTGGTCTTTTGATTTCAACTGATTCAAATTAGCAACAAATTCAGATTTTTCATCATCAGTAAACTTAGTACAGCATTGTAATTTACAGTTACAAGCAGCACCTGTTGTTGTAGATGGAATGAGACACTCTTTCCACCCCACGAACTTTAGAGATTCTAATGACATTTCTTCAATGTTTTTCTTCATTTCTCCTTGTCTTCTTAGGAGCTGTTTCATGATCGCCTTCACTGCTTTTGGTACTCACAGACATATTGAACGTAGAACAGGAAACGTTAAGCATGAACATGGAGCATGTTGAAAACAATCAACAAAACATAGACTTTGATAAGAGCAGCTGTTTAGGCTGGTAAACACATGGTGCATGCTCAGTAAAAGTGGCAAGACTGGTCATGCAATCTAGCGGTGGGAGCAGGAACCATGTCAGTCACTGACTCATGTTATTTCTGCACTCAGCATTCGGAAAAGACACCCTGTATCTACGGATCTACTCAACAGACTAACATGGTTCTTGCACTCAACATGTATTGTGCCTTTCTAAGCATCTTTTCATTGAAAACGATTTTTTGCATTTTTGTGACTGAAGTGGTTTCTGCAGTCATTGATTCAGTTGTGAATGACACAGCATTCCTTTATCTCATACCTCAAAATAGATAACAACAAGTATTGATTTTGCTACAACACTGAAGCATAAACAGGCCTTCATGACAGATGGAGATGTGAGCTCCCTGTCGTGCCTTTTCGATCTTCTGAGCTGACATCTTTTGCTCCCAGTCTGCACATATGGCAAACCGGTGCATGCACAGTGGGATGTTACACTCTTAACTACTACCTAAACCATGTTTCCAGAGCCAAACAATGGAAAATCCAGGATGGAATGTAACAGTATTGTGAAAAGGGTAGCTGCTGCTCACCATATAGAGGAGATGCTTAGTCGCAGATAGGCACAACAAAAAGTAAAGTAAGCTTTTGGCCAACAAGACCTTAGTTTCTTTTCATGAAGGTCATGTTGGCCAAAAGCTCACTTACCTACAATCTTTTTGTTGTGCCTATCTGTGACTCAGCATCTCTGTTATATGATGAGCAGCAGCTATCCTTTTCATAATACTGGTAAGCTGCATTTCCAGTTTCCAAGGGCATCTTCTGTTGGCTGTCTGCAACTCAGTGCCACCTCTTTCTGCTGAGTAGCAATCAACCCATGCCATATTGTTGTTATTCGACACTCGACTTCCAATGTTACATATACAGGGTGCGTCAAAAAAATGTATACACACTTTGAAGCGTCATACAAAATTTATTTCCCCCTCTACAATGTTAAATTTCTGGAAATGGAAAGCTTAAAGTCCAATTGGAAAAATAAATGTACTTTGCAAATGTGATTAATGTTCAAACTGGTGGCCTTCAGCATGAATACATTTCTGAGTATGAGTCACCACTGATTCCATACATCGTACCAAATTGTCCAATGAGATTTCTGTGCACACCGCCTGAATCTCATTCCAAAGTGTGTCCAGGTTACATGGTTTACGTTTGTACACCTCATCTTTTACTGTGCCCCATAAGAAGAAATCCAGCGGCGTGAGGTCTGGAGAGCGTGCAGGAAACTCGATTGGTCACCTGTGTCCAATCCACTGGCCTGGCACATTGTGGTCCAGGTATGCTCTTAAGTTCCTATGATAGTGCGGCGGGGTGCCATCTTGTTGGAAATAAAACTCATCATTACCGTATAATGCATGAATGGCAGGGAGTATGGAGTCAGCAAGCATTGTTAAGTATGTTTCTCCAGTAACAGTACCTTCAAAGTGGAAAGGCCCAATGAGTCCACTTGCAGACAAACCACACCACACATTTACACCAGGTAAATTCACAGCCTTTTCAACTGTAATGTGAGGATTATCTTCAGCCCAGTACACACAGTTGTGCCTATTGACAGTTCCATTGAGTATGAATTGGACTTCATCCGACCAAATTATGCTACCCATAAATCCCGGTTCTCACCATCTCCTGAATCCATTCACAAAATTCTAACCTTTGATCTGGATCGTCATCACTTAGCTGTTGCACCAACCTTGGAATGTACACACAAAACTTGCCTTTCTTCAGAATGCATAGCACACTACTAGCACTTAAATTACTCTCACGTGCTGCTTGCCTTGAAGATTTTTGAGGCGAACGCTGAAACAGTTCCAAGGCCGCAGTTGTGGAATCATCACTTGTAGCTGTACGAGGTTGCCCTGATTGACCTTTATGCACATCACACACTGTTCCATGAATTTCGAATTTGTCTTGTAGACGTGTAATTGTTAACCTTGAAAGTGGTTCTGTACCATACTCACTTCTCCACTGTTTTCGAACTGCAGCTACATTCTCAAACTTCCAGTACCACCTAATTATCTGCTTCTGCGCTTTAAAGCTCAAACGCACGTCCTCCATGTTGCAGTTACTTCCTTGCCACTGCTGCCACCTGTTGAAGAAACATAACATTACTTTCCCACAGATATTTAACCTTGTAGAATGGGAAATAAATTGTCTATGACAGTTCAAAGTGTGTATACGTTTTTTTGACGCACCCTGTATGTTTTATTTTTCAGTTATTTGCAGAAAAGATGTCAAGTTTTCAGAACAATTTGAAATGGACATAGATCATATAGATGAGCAAAATGATGAATTGGTAAGATACTGTGATTACTCTTGGAGGATGCCGGCTAAACTCAGATTTAGATATCCACATTTCCTTATATTGAGATTTCCTTTGGACGCAACAGATCTTATATCCTAAATAATCATACTGTTATCAGGATGTTCAGCCCTAGTCACCCTTCATTCATATGATCATCATTGGATGAGACTTTAATCATCCAGCAGTCAGTTGAGATGGTTAAGTTTTCTAAGAGGTGCATGTGATAAGATGTCCTGTGAAACATTACTAAATGCCTTCTCTGAAAATTACCCAGAATAGATGGTTAGGGGACCCACTCATAATGGAACAAATAGATCTGACCTTTCTGGATGCCCATATGTGTCAGTGAACATAAGGCCATGATTACCATTGTATAAGTGGCAAGTAAAGCAAGTAGAAAGATTTACATATTCAGTAAGGTAGATGAAGCATATAGAGTAACTGTGGCTGAAGATTAGAAGAGCAGTTGACTAAGCACTGGATAGATAAGCACTCAGATGAAAATTTCCTGATGGGAGAGACCCTACAAACTATACAGTCACTGTAAACAAATTTCTAAAGAAACACCAATCACTAATAGATGTAAAAACAAAAATAGAGACATACTGAATGAAACATTTTTGGATGTCAAAAGGACAATGCATGAAGGCTTCAATGATTAGCATTGCAAAACCTTATTGAATGATTTCTCACAAAATCCAAAGAAATTTTGGTCGTAAGAAAAGACTGTTAGTGGCACCAAAGTTAGTGTCTGTATACTCATGGATGACATGGTAACTGAAATTGAGGGTAGTAAAGCAAAAGCAAAAATTATGAACTAGTATTTTCAAATGTTCTTTTGCAAAGGAAAATCAATGAGATTTGCATCAGTTTAGTTCTTGCACCTACACAAAGATGAGTGATATAGATATTGGTGTCAGTGACTCTGAGAAACAACTGAAATTGCTAAAATTAAACAAGGCTCCCTGATAGATCCTGTACAGAGTTTACAACAGAGGCAATTCACGTTGTAACCATAATCAAAACATTCTGACCAATCATTGGAAGAAAGCACAATCATAGCCATCTACAAGAAGAATAGCAAAAGTGATCCACCAAACTAATGTCCATTCTCATTTACTTCCATCCGTTGTAGAATCTTAGAACATTTTTTGCACTCAAACATAATGATAATGTTGTTCTACCAGGTATACACCATTAACTAATCTTGCAGAGAAACCTAAGATATCACATAATGACATGTCTTGAACTTGATGATCTCCTCCTTGCTAATCAACATGGATTCCAAAATCACTGATCATGTGAACCCAACTTGTGCTTTTCTCAAGACATTCTGAATAACATGTGTTGAGGTTCAGGCATATGCAGTAATTCGTGTCTTTCAAAAAGAATTTGAGCTGCTACCACACAAATGTTTATTAACAAAAGTAAGATTGTAGGAGACATAAAATAAAATTTGTGACTGGTTTGAGTATTTCTTGGTATGGAAGACTTGGGATATTATCGTGGCTGGAGTGTCATTAACAGAAGTGGAAGTAACTTCAAGGAATAGAATTGGGAGCCTAGTTGTTTATGTTGTCTGCTAATGATTTGGCTGACAGTATTAAAATAACACCCAAACTTTTGCATATGATGCAGTTACTTGTAATGTATTACATGGAAAAAGCTGTGCAAATGTCTACAGCCACACTCTGCAAATCATCATGAGATGCATGGCAGTGTGTACATCAAATTGTACCAGTTATTAGGGTTTCTTCCTGTTTTATTCACATATGGACTGTGGGAAGAATGATTGTTTGAATGCTTATGTGCATGCAGTAATTATTCAAATTTTATCCTCGTGATCCCTATGTGAGCTATACGTAGTGGGTTGTAGTTTCAAACTGGTGCTAGTATTGAAAGCTTCCTGTAAATGAAGAGACATATAAAACTGTACATTTTACAAAATGCAGAATAGTAGTACCTTCTGACTACATCGTCAAAGAATTACAGTTTAAATCTGTCTACTCATATAAATACCTGGGTGTAACAGCTTGTGTGGATATAAAATTGAATATTCGTTTATTCTCAGTCACAGGGGAATCATATGGCAACTTTGGTTCATTGGCAGGACACTAGGAAAATGCTGTCAGTCTACAAAGGAGACTATTTATGAAACACTTATGCATATCATATTAGAATATTGCACTCTACAGGATACATACCAAATCAAATTAACAGGAGATATTGGATGTATACAGAGAAGAGTGGCACGAATGATCACTGGTTTGATGGGAGACCATCATAGATAAGATGAAAAAGTTGACGTGGCAGGTGACAGCTATCTCACAAAAGCTGTTCATGAAGTTTAAAAAACCAGTACTAAGTGAAGGATCTAGGAATACCTTCAGCCTCCTACGTATCATTCCCATAGGGACTACAAAGCCAAGATAGACGAATTACAATACAGTTTGTGAAGCCGTCATTCTTCCTGCACTCCATATTAAATTGGAATAGAAAGAAACATTAATTTGTGGTAGAATGCTAAGTGTCATCTGCCATGCCCCCAAAGTCATTTACATAATATGTATGTAGATGCAGATGCATAGCTGTAGAACAAGACTTTTGGTTTTTTTTCTGATGACAAAATCTCCATGAGTTGTTCCCACCTGGAGATCCAATTGAGTATATTCCTTTGAAATATTTTACCTGGGAGAATGCCATCATCATTGCACCATATAATACATTTGCATGTTTCTGGAAAATATAACAGATGTAGTTTCCATTTACTTTCAGGCGTGATGCAGTAGCAGCATAGCATGGTCGTGTTACAAAGTGACATCAGTCAGTCAGCCAGTCTCTTTTTCCCAGCGCTTACTGTAAGGCTGCTTCTTCTGTTCAGAAACTGTGTATTAATCACACAGAAGTGTGCGTACACTGATATGCTTAATATTCCAGCTCAGAAAATGAATACTAATTATTAACTAAAACAGTCAGTCATCTGTACTTTGTGCACTTGTTTGTGATTCAGCACATCGAAAATTCAGTGCTGGTCTGTTCATTTGATCTCTGTAATGTACCAAACTCTTTGTAAGTATCATCATGTCAAGAGTGCCATTAATGTTTATGAAAATTCTTGTTTGCCACAAAAGGAATATTGTGCCATTACACATGCAGTGCCCACAGACAGCAGATATAATTTGTTCTTGCTTTACTTTTTGAGTTCAGAAACACTAAATTTAAATGACATTGTCCACTTGAATTGTTCATCACATTCACGGCTAAGATTACTTTTTTAGTGCCACTTTACAGGGTTGCTCCTACGTCTTGATATTTTTGCCCTTCGTCAATTCAAGGCTTTCCATGCACCAAATGGCAGCTGTTGAGCTGTGATGAACTCTTTGTTCAGTCTGCAGTTATCTGCTGATTGATGAGACAATATCTTGACTGTGTATGGAGTGCAATAGTTTGTTGTATGAAGCCTAGGTCTTGGGGCTTGGATTCTGAATAACCCTCATTCAGTTCCTTTCCTCAATCTCTGCTGCTTATTGGCACCTAGTCTTGGGAGGTACTGCTGTGCATCTTGTTAGGTAAAGCTTGTGAACTGTAAGGATTCTGGATGATTCATTTGAGTCACTTCATCCTATTTTGTGTTGGTAGTTGGTTCATTGGCTGGTGCAGCAGCATCATACTCTGCAATTGCCCGCCTGTCCCCCTCCCCCATTTTCTGTCTCAAGTCAATTAGAAACAGTCATTTTTCATGTGTAGCTATTTCTTGCACTTAATTTCCATTTCAGTTCCTCACAGTGCACATTAATTTCTAGAATATGAGCAAACTTCAGCCCTGTGTATTTTGGGTGGTCACAATCATCTAAAATGGCTATTCTCTGTTCAAAATTTAAACATTCCCATGTCTCTTTGCTTCAAAAGTGAAATGTATACTCTTTGGGTCTTATTTGTGTTAGACTTCAGATGGTCAATTTCATAACAAGTGGAGAGGCTAATCATGTGAAGGGTATCCCCAGATTAGGGGTTTGGCTTATTAAAAAATCAATGTGTTAAGAGCTTTTTGGCATGAAACAGCCCACAGCTATTAGAAATAACACTTCTTTGCACACCTAAGCATGTGCTTTGAAGTACTATGCAGTCTGGACTTTATCATATTGTCAATATTGTATGTGCTTTTACTGTGTTGTGTTTGATATTGAGTAGATATATAGTTTTGTCTTTGTCTTAGGAAAAGCAAGAGCTTTCTGCAGAACTGGACACAGCAACAAAGAAAGGAAAAAGGTCTGCTCGTAAGTATTACATAAAATGATTATTAGTTTGATTCAAGAGCTATTGATGTTAACAGTTGTTGAGTTAACATCAAAAACTGAAATAAAACTGTCAGTAGATGTCATTATTGGTAGGATTGGCAGACATTGCAAAAGGAAGCTGTAGTCAGTTTTTGTGTTTCTGTGAACATAAGGTATAAACTGACTGTGTAATTATTGGCCAGATGTGGCTTAAGTTCAAAGCAATAGCGTTGATGGCAATTGATAGATTTATACCAAATAAATTAATAACAGATGGAACAGATCCCCCATGGTACACAAAACCTCTCAGTACACTGCTGCTTCAGTGAAAAAGTCATACCAGATTTAAAAGAACACAAAAATCCAAAATTTGGGATGTTTTACAGGCACTCAGAACTCTGCACGGACTTCATTGATAGATGCTTTTAATAGTTTCTACAATGACATCCAATGTAAAAATATGGGAGAATGTCCAAAGAGATTCTGGTTGATTGTATTGTATGTCAGTGGCAATACACAATCCCTTTACTGTGCAGTAATGATAGTAATGTTACCGAGGATAATGCCACTTTAGTGGAGTTACCAAACACTGTCTTCTGATGAAATTTCTTCATCAAAGATGCAGTAAATATTTCAGAGTTTGAATCATCAACTGCTGTCAACCTGTATAATTGAGAAATATAAACCATCTGTGCAACAAAGCAAGTCTTCCTGTCGACAGTGTGTAGCAGTTAGGTTTCCATTTGGAGGTATGCCAATGAAATATCTCCATTTGTAGCAATCATATGTACACTTAGAAACTGGATAGTTGCTCAGGTCACACCAATTCACAAAAAAGAAATAAGAGTAAACCACTGAATTATAGACCCATATTTTGTACATGAATTTGTAGTACGTTCTGGAACATATAATATGTTTCAACATAGTGGCATAACCTTGAAGAAAATAATCTATTGACACATATCCAGCACGGATACAGAAAATATCATTTTTGTGAATCAAAACTGCCTCTTTTATTAGCACAGATTAATGAGTACTGTCGACAGGGGATCCATGTTGACTCCATATATCTAGAAATCCAGAAGGCTTTCGACACTTTTACTCACAAGTGGCCTCTAATTCAGGTGCATGCCTATGTAGTAAGATCTGAATTGTGTGACTTTCAGAAAAATCAGATCACAGGTCACATATCTGTATGGTGCAAAAAGTGGCAATTAACCCTAAACATTGAAAAGTGTGAGGTCCCTCACCTGAGTTCCAAAAAATCCATTAAAGTTCAGTTGCACAATAAATCATACAAATTTAAAGGAGGTTATCAAGTCAACTAAATCCAAGGGATTACAAATATGAACAACTTAAATTGGGTAAATGCTGCAGGGAGTTCTTGCCCTGTCAGATTTGTATTGAATCTCAAACTTTTGATGATTTCCTCTTTCATCGTCATCATCATCATCATAAGATTTCAGTAGGGCAGTAAGTACTTCATTTAGTTTGTCAAATTATGCCGTGGACACATTGAAAAGCCACAGAACTACCATATGCTACCAGAGATCGTATTGATATTTGTGGCTGAAAAACGTTGGCACCAGTGCTGATTTTCTTACAACTGTGAAGGACTCAACTAATTTCTCTGTTGCCTTCAGTTTGTCAGCTCACTCAGGAGATGGCTGAAAGGTGTGTGGCCAAAGTAAAAGGTCAAGAAATGGAGTTTGTGTGGCTGCAATCCCGAAATATAAAGTGCATTTTTGAGCCAAAATCAGTCATTTGTTGTTAGGCCATGACAGTTTTTCCTTCCTTCATATATATCACTTATGTGTCCATGCAAAAATATTTTAACATGTATAATAGACAAAACCATTCTCATCAATGAATATTAATATCAGTCTGGTTTTATATACTTTAGGACAATAGGAGACCAGTCAGTAAAAAGCAGAAGGGTGAATCATTGACACAGAAACACAAAAAAGAGTTTTTTTCTGTCGGTATGTCAACACTTCTGCTTTTTGTTGAGTGGGCTCCTTTACGCCTAAAGTATTTACATTCCACCAGTTTTTATGTGAGATTTGTGCAAAGACTTAAGTTGGTGTAACTGAACACGTTACTTACTTCCCCACTTTTTTATGGTATCTTGATACAGAATTTTGTGGAGTTTTCATTCCTTTTGCTGCTTTTAAATCCTTCCAGATATTGTCCCTTTCTGTAGTTTGTCTCTGGTTCACAGTGAAGGGACTGCCATACTATAAGTTCCAATTTAATCTCTTCATTGGTGTGTCTGCCACTCAGCTGCTGCTGTTTCAGTTTTATTTGGTGCAAATACTATTTATTGCATATCAGTGGCAGCTGCTGAGGCATCCCATTGGTGGTGAAAAAAAAAAAAAGAGTTGATAACTCTTATATTTCTGTGCTCTAGACATTACCAAATTATTTATGCACTCCATCTTGCTTCGAGTTGTGCTTGCTGGTTGTTTCCTTTTCTAATTTTGAAATGAAGGAGGCAGAGGGCAATCTTTCTTTGTCACAGGGTACGAATATGACTTTCATAACACCAGATGGAATCAGTGATCGATATGTACATTATTACATCGGTTCTGCCTTCCCAGGAGCACAGAACACAAATGTAGGCTGTCAGCCCTGTGAGAGGAAGGCATGGCTCATCCTCCCCAGTCCACTTTTCTCCCCTCGACAGCCCAAACTCCTTGTTTGTTGTATGTTCGTGGTCGACTGCCAGAAAAGTGTCTGCTACAATGTGAGTGCCAGTACAAGAAATAATAGAGCATGCATAAATTATTCAAACTTGTAATCTTGATTTTACGAAGCAAATTTAATCAAATTACCAACATTTAAAGCTAAAAGCATTGTACTCACCTAAAGCAGCAACTCCTTGACTTTGAGAAGACATTTTCAGAATAATTAGTAGGAATGGTATTTTAAAATGATTCGTCACTCCTTCTTTTTGGGAAATAAATATGTGGTCTCAGATTGAAATGTTCAATTTTATACACAAATGACTTTACACAGGATAGCATCCCTAAGGCACTCAGTCATTCTTCTTTCATAATATTTCATAGGAACGTTTTAATTCTCTTGAGCATTGAAAAGCACTGCTCAGCTTCTGATGTTGAGATAGGCGTCGTGATTAGCAGTTTCAAAACTTTAACAGTCTCGCCCATGTGTCATGAAGTTCATCTTCTAGAAACAGCAAAAGAAACAAAACTGCGTCAGCAACTGTTCTCAACTCAGGCCTAGCTTAGAAGACTTGAAGCTCACCCTTCAAATTTCTTTTTTTCCAGAAATGTATGTGTGTCTTTAATTTCGAGGTATTTGTCTGGAAAATCAGTGATGTATTTGTCAAACTGATTTATATCAAATAAGTGTGCTGCAATGAGGTGTCCAGTGAACTGAAAACATAATTTTATTTCAGAAATGATGGCATCACACACTTCCAAATCATCTATGCATTTATGCCATCAAGAATCCATGGCTTCTTGGCAGGCATCGTTTTGTGATCTCTGATCTTTTGCATTACCGCTTCAAAGTTCTGGTTGTCTTGTGTTGCTGTGGTCAGTTCGGTTATCTTCTTCTGAAGCTGATTAAAAAGTATGCCTGCATGAGACATTATATAGTAGAAAAATGAATTCGTTATCTTGCAGTCTTTGTTTGTATGAGCCAGCTTTTTCATTAGTAGCAGATAGTTTTATGCTCTCACTTGTTTCAGTGACTTCCATACCAGTAATAAGATTTTTTGCTGTTTTCGAAAACACCTTTTACTATTCACAAATGGTAATTCCATCTCGTCACACAGATGGGGAAAGCTTTTTTAAGGAATGCTATGCAACACCTTTGATCTCTGTGGTGAGTTAAAAAAGAAAGAAGAATTACCCTAAAGATGTGCAAAACATTTTGCAATTAACAGAGGTTCCCCGACATAAGGTAGAACTGATGCGCATACCAAGGGATGCAGTTTGCATTTTGATATTTGTCTTTAATTAATTTCTGGGCCCTGTTTGAATTGCAACTCATAACGTTTGCACATGGTTGGGAAGGGAGTGAGATAGGGCTGTAGCCTCTCCCCAATGTTATTCAATCTGTATATTGAGCAAGCAGTAAAGGAAACAAAAGAAAAATTTGGATTAGGTATTAAAATCCATGGAGAAGAAATAAAAACTTTGAGGTTCGCCGATGACATTGTAATTCTGTCAGAGACAGCAAAGGACTTGGAAGAGCAGTTGAACGGAATGGACAGTGTCTTGAAAGGAGGACATAAGATGAGCATCAACAAAAGCAAAACAAGGATAGTGGAATGTAGTTGAATTAAATTGGGTCATGCTGAGGGAATTAGATTAGGAAATGAGACACTTAAAGTAGCAAAGGAGTTTTGCTATTTGGGGAGCAAAATAACTGATAATGTTCGAAGTAGAGAGGACATAAAATGTAGACTGGCAATGGCAACGAAAGCGTTTCTGAAGAAGAGGAATTTGTTAACTTTAAGTGTCAGGAAGTCGTTTCTGAAAGTATTTGTATGGAGTGTAGTCATGTACAGAAGTGAAAAGTAGGCAATAAATAGTTTAGACAAGAAGAGAAAAGGTGGTGCTACAGAAGAATGCTGAAGATTAGATGGGTAGATCACATAACTAATGAGGAGGTATTGAATAAGATTGGGAAGAAGAGGGGTTTGTGGCACAACTTGACTAGAAGAAGGGATCGGTTAGGACATGTTCTGAGGCATCAAGGGGATCACCAATTTAGTATTGGAGGGCAGCGTGGAGGTTAAAAATCGTAGAGGGAGACCAAGAGATGAATACACTAAGCAGATTCAGAAGGATGTATGTTGCAGTAGGTACTGGGAGATGAAGAAGCTTGCACAGGATAGAGTAGCGTGGAGAGCTGCATCAAACCAGTCTCAGGACTGAAGACCACAACAATAACAAACATTTGCTCCATCATAACCCTGAGCTGTTAGTTTTGCTCAGTCATCGCCAATTAATGGTTCAGTTTCTTTCAGAATACTCTCAGCTATAGTATGAGCATTCTGAATTTCGGGATTAACAAAGTTCCAAGATCTTTCAACAGGTTTTCCCTCAACAATGTAACCCAGTACAATAACCCATTGAAATCCCCATCACACATGTGTGCTTTCATCCACGATTATTGCAACATAATGGGCATGTTTTATTTCTTTATAAACTTGCACTTCCAACATGCACTGAATTAGCTCATGAAAAACCCCACTTATTTTGAGAGACATCAGATTCATCATGGCCCCCGAGAGCCAGTTCAAGGCACCACAGAACCAAATACAGTTACAATTAAATTCAGTATATACCTATTCTTTTCCACACTTTTATTGTGGCTGTCAGTTGTATGTCTATTTTGTGAATCTAATTGCTGCTGAATGTTGATTTTGCTTAGAAATGAAAGACTAAGCTCATTATTCATGTGTTTCTTTGACATTTCATGTACTTTTATTTTAGACCATTGATGCCTAATATCAGTTACTCCGGACTTAGGTCTATGAACGTCTCCCCGAAATAACACACAAGGAAAACAAAAACAGCATTGCTTTCTTCACAACCACAAATCAAGTTCTTCTTTTGGTTAATTTCTGGACTGAACTCATGGCATTGGCTTTTTGTTTTCTGCTACAGATTCAGATTCGGAGTGGCCTACCTAGTGTTTTTCATCTGAGAGTCCTGTTGCTAAATGTCATTTTTAATAACTCATTTACTTTGTTCATGTTTGCTATCTTCACAGTCAACTGAATTTTCCCTTACAGATAACACTGTGCAGACAGCTATAGACGATCAGTTACCTGACCTCACAATAACTACAATCTGGTACTGCATGCTGTGGAATTTGAATCCCTGCCAGACGTCATGGATGTCGAAGACCCATAGAGGTCTCTGCACTATCGCGCCGTAAGCTGTGGTGGGGTGCGCCTCCTGGCCCGCATTTACAGTGAGGGTGCCACAGTGGAACATGTGGTTGCAGCGGCCAATTGCGGCATTCCCGATCGAGTACTTAAGCGCCTGCCTGTCGCTCAGCCTGCCAGTCTAACCTCGCATGTGTCTCGGGACATATCGCCTCGCATTAGACAGTGTATTGACTTTCATGTTTTCTTTACGAGTGGACGTGGTTGTCTTGTTTGGTTCTTGACTCTGTTGTCTGTTCTTGTCTTTTCTTTACAAGTGAACGTGGTTGTCTTGTTTGTTTCGTGACTCTGTTGTCTGTTCTCGTTGTGTCGTAAGGTCCTTTGTTGGTCGTGTCCATCCTCTCCTGTTGTGTTGTTGTTCGCAGGCCGCTCCGCAGCTCCTGCCGTGTTTCTGTCACTACAACCCCGTGACTGTTCCGGTTGCCATTACAACATTGTGGCGACGAGGTAAACAGTGGTCGTTGTTGGTATGGAGGTGAACTATCTGTTGGAGCAACAGCGGCAGCTCATGCAGCAGCAGCAGCTCGTGCAGCAGCAGCAGCTCCAGTTAGACATCTTACAAAAGTCGCTGCAGTTGCTAACGGACAAAGTCGATGCCCGGGACACGTTACCACAATAGCTTCAGAGTCCTCGGGTGTCCAATGCTTTCCCACATCCGCCGTTATTTCCACCCTTTAATGACACTAACGAGGACTGGGAAACCTACTTACATTGGCTGAAACAACGTTTCACGGCTTTTCAAGTCACGGACGACTCCTTGCAGCAGTCGTTGTTTTTGTCTTGGGCCTCCCTGGACATGTTCTTTCTTCTCTGAAAGTTTGCGCTGTTGTCTGATCCTGTGGCTCTCTCTTTCCAGGAGATCTGCTTTTTGCTGACAAACTGTTATTCCCAACGCTACCACGTAGTCGCCTCACGGCTGGAGTTCCACCAGTACCATAAAGAGCCTGGTCAATCGTATCGTTCCTGGGTCACGGACTTGCAGGGTCTCAGCCGTCGATGCAATTTTACGTGCACCAATCAGTAGTGTAAGGCTTCATATGCAGACTCCCTGATCGGGGATGTGGTGGTTCAGCTGGCTCCCGACCCTGAGGGCCGTACTGCGGCGTTGAAACTCGACAACCCCTCCTTGGAAGACATTCTCCACATTGCCCACTCCTTTGAAATTGCTCAAGCGGCTAACGAGCATCTTATGGCGCGACTGCAGGTGGCAGCGGCGTCACGGCGGGTTCCACCCTCGCGACGTCGACGTGGCCCAGCCGACAGGGGCCAGCGCCGTCGGGACTCTTCGTGTTCCGACGTCTCTGTGGCGTCGGCGCCTTCCGTCGCCCCTCTCCGCCGGTCGCACGGCCCACGTCCGCCTTGTCCACAGTGCTTTACTGCCCGTTCGCGGGCTGATTGTCCCCACCGCTGGAAAACGTGCACTCTGTATAACGAGGAGGGCCACATCCGATCAGTTTGTCGTAGTCGCTCGACTTGCTCCAGTCCTGCACCTCCTGGGCCTCAAGATACCGTCCATGCTCTGCAATTGGTTGTCCCACAGGACGACCCATCAGCGCAGAAACTTTTCCTCACGTTCCGCATTTTCACTGAGGATGTCAGTTTTCAGGTCGACACTGGGGCACCGTCTCCCCGATTAATATAGCGACATACACACGGCTGGGCTCTCCTGCGTTGTCGCCTCCCTCTCGCCGTTTGGTCGCCTAAGGAGACAGTTCCATTCCCCATCGTGAGCAGTTTGTCGTCCAGGCAACTTACAAGTGTGTTCACTGGCTCCTTACTCTCTTTGTCATCAACCATCCATTGGCTTCGAATATATTTGGCCTGGATGTGTTTCAACTGTTTGGCTTTTCAATTTCCTATGAAGTTAAGGTCGTTTCCACGGCTGTTCCCTTTTAGGACTTGGACGATCTGTGCTCAGCTTTTGTGTCATTGTTTTAACTGGATCTCGGATGTGCTTCCGGCTTTCAAGTGCACATCACCCTACGGCCGGATGCAAAGCCTCGCTTTTTCCAGGCCCGGCCCCTTCGGGTAGCCTTGCGGCCCGCGGTCAAGCAGGAACTTGATCGGCTCCAGGCCACTGGTGTGCTGGAGCCTGTCACTTACAGTGCATGGGCGACACCACTGATAGTCATACGGAACCCCAATGGGTCCCTTCGGCTGTGTGGGGACTTTGGCGCTACAGTCAGTCCCTCGTTGACACTTACCCCATTCCCCGACAGGAAGACCTGTTTTCCAAGCTTTCCGGGGAGGGGGGGGGGGGGGGGGGGGAGTATTTTTCCAAGATCAACCTGGCTGAGGCATACCACTAATTGCCCTTGGATGCCGAATCTCAGAACATCGTGGTTGTCAACACGCCTTTCGGATTGTATAAGTACAAGCGCCTTCCCTTTGGCGTCTCTTCGGTGCCGGCCATTTTCCAGCGATTCCTGGAGCAGATTACACAGCCTATCCCTGCCTGTGTGAATTATCTGGATGATGTCTTGGTCACCGGGCGTTCCTGCCAGGAACATTTGCAAAACCTCAGCGCTTTATTTCACGCTCTGCAGTCTGCTGGTTTACGTTGTTGCCTGGACAAGTGTTGTTTTTTTTCAACCGGAAGTGGAATACTTGGGCCACTGGCTTAGCAAAGATGGCATTCGCCCTACGGGTCATAATGTCGTGGCCATTGAAGCCCTTCCTCGTCCCAAAGACTTATCTGAACTCCAGGTGCTTTTGGGCAAGGTTACTTATTAGAGAAAGTTCTGCCTCCGTTGCTCAACCCCTCAATCACTTGTGTTGCAAAGGGGTACCTTTTGGGTGGACCCCTGCCTGTGACCAGGCTTTTCTCCATTTAAAGGCGATGCTGAAATCCGACCCTTGTGTTACTCCCTTTTCTCCAGACCGCCCATTGGTTGTGGCGGCTGGTGCGTTGGAGTATGGCATTGGGGCCGTCCTCGTGCACTGGGATGCCGACGACTCCGAACAGCCCATTGCTTATGCCTCTAAGACATTGACCCCAGAACAATGGAACTACTCACAGATTGAAAAGGAGGCTCAGGCGATCGTGTTTGCTGTCCAAAAATTTCACGCCTATCTCTTTGGGGCAAAGTTCAACCTCCTGATGGACCATAAACCCTTGGTTAGACTTTTTGGACCTCACTCTCACCTTCTGGAGCGGATGGCTCAAAGTCTCCAGCGCTGGGCATTGTTTTTACATAATTACGCTTACACTCTCCGGTATAAGCCGTGGACGCTTTGTCACATTTCCCAGCGGGCCCCGATCCTGCCTTTGACCAACAGGAGATCCTCTGCTTTCACATTGATTATGCCCGCCGGAATGCGCTGGACAGTCTGCCCCTTATGGCCGCTCACATTGCTGCGGCTACCTGCTGCGACCCTGTCTTGCGGCAGGTTCTCAACTACGTGGCACACGGGTGGCCATCCTACATCACTCATCAGATGCAGTCCAATTTCAGCCCCTGGCACCACCTGTCCCTAAGGCTCTCCGTGGTCGATGATGTCCTTCTGTTGGCCACGGAGTCAGATGCCCATCGGGTGGTCATTCCTCTGTCATTGCAGCTTCGTGTGCTCAGTTTGTTACACCACAGGCACTGGGGTATGTCCCGTATGAAAGTTTTGGCTTGCCGGCATGTGTTTTGGCCCGGCATCGATGGCGATATTGAGCACCTGGTCCATGGGTGCGCCGTCTGTGCGTGTCACCAGGCGAGTCCCCCTCAGTCATTTGCACCCTGGCCTGTGCCTCACCGGCCCTGGGATCACATCCATATCGATTTAGTGGGCCCGTTTAAGGGGTCTATGTGGTTACTCGTCATTGATGCCTACTCCAAATACCCATATGCTGTCCGAATGGCATCCACCACCATGGAGGCTACACTCACGGCCCTGGGCTAGGTTCTCGCCATCGAGGATCTGCCACACACATTGGTCTCTGATAATGGTCCCCACATGCCGTCCTCCTTCCACGACTTCTGTCAGGCCAACGTTATCAAGCATATCTGTAGCCCACCTTTCCACCCTTCTTCCAATGGCGCAGTGGAGAGGTTTGCCTGCACTTTTAAACAACAGTTGACTAAGGCAGTTGACACATCTCCAACATCAGCCCTCACCCTGTTTTTGAGCACCTATCGCACTACGCCCATTGACGGATGCAGTCCGGCAGAGCTCCTTCTTGGGCGACTGCCGCGGACCCTGCTCCATTTGCTGATGCCATCCTCCTCCCACCCCCACTCTCGGCCCTCGCGGCGGTACACCCATGGCACGGCCGTGTTGGCCCGCGAGTACGGGCGCAAGGTGGGTTGGACACCAGCCATGGTCGTTGCGGACCATGGGTGGCATGTGACGTTGGTGCAGACATCAAAAGGCTTGGAGCGCCGTCGTCATAATCAGCTCCGCCCGCGTGCCGCCATGGGACTCGCGCCACCGCCTCTGTCCCTACCTCCTTCAGGTACAGACGTGGTCCTCGAGTCACCATCCCAGCACCCGGTTGCTGTCTCCCCAAGGGCCTGCCGCTGGCCCTCTCTGCCTTCGGGTGGATCGGCTGCTCCCTCCCCCACCCTGGACTCTGGATCGGCTGTCATGGATACCTCAGGCGTCCCTCCCTCCCCGCTAATAGCGGTTGATGAGCCCGGCCCCTCTTCCCACTGCTGCCTGCCTTGGCACCGTCCGGGGCGTTTCTGCCCCTACGCACAAGTTTCAGGGGGGGGGGAGGGATCTGGTACCGTGCGTCATGGAATTTGAATCCCTGCCAGACATCGTGGACGTCGAAGACCCATAGAGGTCTCTGTACGATCGCGCCGTAAGCTGTGGAGGCAGATGCCTCCTGGCCCGCATTTACAGTGAGGGCACCACAGTGGAACACATGGTTTCAGCAGTCAGTAGTGGTGTCCCCGATCGAGTACTTAAGCGCCTGCCTGTCGCTCAGCCTGCCAGTCTAACCTCGCGTGCGTCTCAGGACATATTGCTTCACATTAGACAGCGTATTGACTTTTGTGTTTTCTTTGCGAGTGGATGTGGTTGTCTAGTAGGTTTTCTTGACTCTGTTGTTTTGTTATTGTTATTGTCGTAAGGTCCTTCATCGGTCGTGTCCGTCCTCTCCCATTGTGTTGTTGTTTGCGGGCCGCTCCATGGGTTCTGCCACATTTCCGTCACTATAACCCCGCAACTGTTCAGGTCACTGTTACAACATACAGCGTCTTTCTACAGAACTGTATTACACAAATGTAATGAGTATAAACAGAAATACTACACCTTTGTTTGGAAAACAGATGCTCAACAGGTGGTGAATACATTGGTTTTTTGTTCTGTAGCAATATCCCTGCTGTTGTGAAACATACCAATATTGAAATAATGCCTCTCAGTTTCAAAATCTAAAGGCGTAATTATACTCAAATTATGTATAGCTATTTATAATGATATTTAAGTGTTATTTCTGTGTTCAATTTAATTCAGCATTAACTAGCATTTAGGAATACATTAGCATTAACGTGCATAAAGATTGTAAAATTGGATTACAAGAAATCTGCAGTCCGATGTATTCTAACGTGATCCCTAGATGGCAGATCGTGCTTGTATACTGCTCTGTGGCAGAAGGAACGTAAAGCTCTGAGTCAGACTACCTGTGGCTCCACCTCCACCATAATGTAGAAACCAATGGCCCAGCCTTTCTCTCAGTGCTTATGAGGGCAGATGGTGCCAATCTGCAATTGGCTCCAAGCGTCAGAAAACTACCGCGAGAGCGCATGCAGTGAAACACGCCTCTTCAAATCAGAAAATACATACTCTGAAACAATGTTTTATGTGCAGTTCACAAAGATTTCTCTTTCTTTCTTTTTTATACAAGTTGTGCCATGGGACAGTGGCACTACCTGAGAGGCCGTCCCTGTTGCATATTCAGATGTGTCAGTCCTGAATGATAAAAGACAAATGTGTTTGCCTATCAGTGGTTCGGTGCTAACTAAGTATTTGGTGTAATCTGGAAACACACAACTTTGTTTTATATTCTTGTACCTAACTGAGCCAACAGAAATTTACAAAAGAGCTTTGAGTTGGTGCCAAAATATAAACTATTTTCATATTGGTAATTTGTGATTGTTATTGCTAAACAGGACAGACATCAGTAAATCAGATAAGTGAAAGGGATAAATTGACTGCAGATGATGACAAAATGAAAGAAGAAAATGAACATCCAGAGCCTGTTACCAGCTCCCAAGGGACAGAACAGAACATGGTGAATCCAGAAACAAAGTCAACAGATATGAAGAATATCACAAGGTAGTGTATTATTATTACTAACATTTTCTGTTTTCTTTTAGAAGTGTTTGCAATCTTGCCATTATAACAGACTCATAAACATAATACATCTACATCTACATCTACATGACTACTCTGCAATTCACATTTAAGTGCTTGGCAGAGGGTTCATCGAACCACAATCATACTATCTCTCTACCATTCCACTTCCGAACAGCGCGTGGGAAAAACGAACACCTAAACCTTTCTCTTCGAGCTCTGATTTCTCTTATTTTATTTTGATGATCATTCCTACCTATGTAGGTTGGGCTCAACAAAATATTTTCGCATTCGGAAGAGAAAGTTGGTGACTGAAATTTGGTAAAGATCTCGCCGCGACCAAAAAAGTCTTTGCTTTAATGACTTCCATCTCAACTCGCGTATCATATCTGCCACCCTCTCTCCCCTATTACGTGATAATACAAAACGAGCTGCCCTTTTTTGCACCCTTTCGATGTCCTCCGTCAATCCCACCTGGTAAGGATTCCACACCGCGCAGCTATATTCTAACAGAGGACGAACGAGTGTAGCGTAAGCTGTCTCTTCAGTGGACTTGTTGCATCTTCTAAGTGTCCTGCCAATGAAACGCAACCTTTGGCTCGCCTTCCCCACAATATTATCTATGTGGTCTTTCTAACTGAAGTTGTTCGTAATTTTAACACCCATGTACTTAGTTGAATTGACAACCTTGACAATTGTACTATTTATCGAGTAATCGAATTCCAACGGATTTCTTTTGGAACTCATGTGGATCACCTCACACTTTTTGTTATGTAGCGTCAACTGCCAGCTGCCACACCATACAGCAATCTTTTCTCAATGGTTTTGCAACTGATACTGGTCTTCGGATGACTTTACTAGACGGTAAATTACAGCATCATCTGCGAACAACCTGAGAGAACTGCTCAGATTGTCACCCAGGTCATTTATATAGGTCAGGAACAGCAGAGGTACCAGGATGCTTCCCTGGGGAACACCTGATATCACTTCAGTTTGACTCGATGATTTGCCATCTATTACTACGATCTGCGACCTTCCTGACAGTAAATCATGAATCCAGTCGCACAACTGAGATGATACCCCATAGGCCCACAGCTTGATTAGAAGTCGCTTGTGAGGAACAGTGTCAAAAGCTTTCCGGAAATCTAGAAATACAGAATCAACTTGAGATCCCCTGTCGATAGCAGCCATTACTTCGTGCGAATAAAGAGCTAGCTGCGTTGCACAAGAACGGTGTTTTCTGAAACCATGCTGATTACGTATCAATAGATCGTTCCCTTTGAGGTGATTCATAATGTTTGAATACAGTATATGTTCCAAAACCCTACTGCAAACCGACGTCAATGATATAGGTCTGTAGTTCGATGGATTACTCCTACTACCTTTCTTAAACACTGGTGTGACCTGCGCAATTTTCCAATCTGTAGGTGAGCGAGCGGTTGTATATGATTGCTAAGTAGGGAGCTATTGTATCAGCGTAATCTGAAAGGAAACTAATCGGTATACAATCTGGACCTGAAGACTTGCCAGTATCAAGCAATCTGAGTTGCTTCGCAACCCCTAAGGTATCTACTTCTAAGAAACTCATGATAGCAGCTGTTCGTGTTTCAAATTCTGGAATATTCCATTTGTCTTCCCTGGTGAAGGAATTCCGGAAAACTGTGTTCAATAACTCCGCTTTAGCGGCAGAGTCATCAGTAACAGTACCATCGGCACTGCGCAGCGAAGGTATTGACGGCGTCTTGCCGCTTGTGTACTTTACATACGACCAGAATTTCTTCGGATTTTGTACCAAATTTTGAGACAGTGTTTCGTTGTGGGACCTATTAAAGGCATCTCGCATTGAAGTCCGTGCCAAATTTCGCGCGTCTGTAAATTTTAGCCAATCTTCGGGATTTCGCGTTCTTCTGAAATTTGCATGCTTTTTCTGTTGCCTCTGCAACAGCGTTCGGACCTGTTTTGTGTACCACGGGGGATCAGTTCCATCTCTTACCAATTTATGAGGTATGAATCTCTCAATTGCTGTTGCTACTATATCTTTGAATTTGAGCCACATCTCGTCTACATTTGCATAGTCAGTTCGGAAGGAATGGAGATTGTCTCTTAGGAAGGCATTGTATAGAAAGATATGATGAATCTATATTGATTTAAAATCACATGGAGAGTGCAATAGCTGCTTGGAAAGTAACTTCTGGCTGACTATTAATAAAATACTGACCCATTTAATGAAATTTTATTGATTAAATACGCAAGCTACAACCATACATTCCTTATTTAAAAACAGTTAATGACACAGTGTAAAATATTGATCACAGTGACTGGTTTCAGCTGCGTATAACCATCTACAGATATATTTTACATTACGAGGTTACTTGCAAGAGATATAAAGGACCTCTGTGGACTGATTTGTCAAAGTGTGACAAACTTCTGTGTACCTTCATTGTAGAAGTGCCAGCAACCTTAACCATGATTTGACAAGATCTTGAAAATCTTCATTCAGTAATCTGATTTAACAGAATGTCTTTCTTGTGCTGAAAGACAATGATCATATCTTTCTTTGGAGAAAATATCGGGTGGCATTTTCCAGAGTTCTGTGGTGAAGTGGTTTGAGACTTTGACATTCTCACGGCGTTCACTTACAGAATCCATGTGTCATCAGCAGTTCATTGTGACTAAGAAAATAGTCACCTTTCACTACTTGTTGTTGTAAGAATATGAGAGTCAAACCAATTCTGTGCGTTCTAAGGTCACCTCAAAGAACTTTGTGCACCTACTGAGCACAAACCTTGTGATAGCCAATCTTTCAATTACTCTGAACATCCAGAGCCGATTCCCAGCTCCCGAGGTACAGAACAGAACATGGTGAGTCCAGAAACACAACCAACAGTTATGAGGAATATCATACATACTATATTATTATCACAAGCAAGTAACACTTTCTGTTTTCCCTTAGAAACCGTGGATCTTGCCATTGGTGGGGAGGCTCGCTTGCCTCAGCGATACAGGTGGCCCTACTGTAGGTGCAAACACAACGAAGGGGTATCTTTTGAGAGGCCAGACAAATGTGTGGTTCCTGAAGAGAGGCAGCTGCCTTCTGAGTTGATGCAGGGCAGTGGTCTGGATGATTGACTGATCTGGCCTTGTAGCATCAACCAAAATGGTGTGGTACTGTGAATGACTGAAAGCAAGGGGAAACTACAGCCATAATTTTCTCAAGTGCATGCAGACCTACTGTATGGTTAAATACAATGGCATCTGTTTGGGTAAAATATTTCACATGTAAAATGGTCCCCCATTTGGATATCTGGCCAGGAACTACTTAGGAAGGTGTCATCATCAAGAGGAACAAAACTGAACTGGCATTATATGGATCAGAGCATGGGCTGCTAGATCCCTTAATTGAGCATTTAGGTTAGAAAATTTAGAAAGGGGAAAGGGATCGTTTGAAGTTAGATATAGTGGGAATTAGTGAAGTTTCGTGGCAGGAGGAACAGGACTTCTGACCAAGTGAATGAGCCTTATATATATAAAATCAAATAGGGTAATGCAGAAGTGTATTTAATAATGAATAAGAAAGTAGGAAGTCAGTAACCTGCCATGAACAGCATAGTGAATGCATATCATAACCAAGATAGACATGAAGCCCACATCCACAACCGTAGTCCAGGTTTATATGCCAACTATCCCCACAGGTGATGAAGAGAGTGAAGAAATTTATGATGAGATGGAAGAAATTATTCAGGTAGTTAAGAGAGATGAAATTTTAATAGTGATGGGTGACTGGAATTAGGTAGTAGGAAAATGAAGAGCAGGAAAAATAGTAGATGAATACAGACCTCCAAAGGAATGAAAGAGAAAGCTGCCTGGTAGAATTATTCACAGAGTATAATTTAATCATCACTACCACTTGGTTTAAGAATCATGAAAGAAGGCTGTACTCATGGAAGAGACCTCTAGACACCAGAAGGTTTCAGACTGATTGTATAATGGTAAAGCAGACTTGGGAGCCAGATTTTAAACTTTATAATGTTTCCTGTGGCTGATGTGGACTATGACCACAATTTATTGGTGAACTGTAGATTAAAACTAAATGAATTGCAAAAAGGTAGGAATTTAAGGAGATAGGACCTGGATAAACTGAAAGAATCAGAGGTTGTGGAGGGTTTCAGAGTAGAACATTCAGTAAATCATTGAGTAGAACATTCAGTAAATCATTGAGTAGAACATTCAGTAAATCATTGAGTAGAACATTCAGTAAATCATTGAGTAGAACATTCAGTAAATCATTGAGTAGAACATTCAGTAAATCATTGAGTAGAACATTCAGTAAATCATTGAGTAGAACATTCAGTAAATCATTGAGTAGAACATTCAGTAAATCATTGAGTAGAACATTCAGTAAATCATTGAGTAGAACATTGGAAAGGAATATAATAGAAGATGAATGGGTAGCATTGAGAGATGAGAAAGTGAAGACAGCGGAGGATCAAATAGGTAAAAAGACATGTGATAGTGGAAATTCTTGGATAAAGCTAGTGATACCGAATTTAACTGATGAAATGAGAATCTAAAAATGCAGCAAATGAATCATGTGAAATGGAATACAAATGTCTAAAAATGAGATTGATAGGAAGTGCAAAATGGTTGAGCAGGAATGCCTGTAGGACAAATGTAACGATTTAGAAGATTATATCCCTATAAGAAAGACAGATACTGTGTACAATAAAATTAAAGAGGCCTTGTCAAAAAAGAGAAGCAGCTATACAAATATCAAGAGCTCAAATAAAAAACCAGTTCTATGCAAAGAATGGAAAGCTGAAATGTGGAAGGAGTATGTAGAGCATCTATACAAGGGAGATGAACTTGGAGGCAATATTATAGAACTGGAAGAAGACATAGATGAATGTGAGATGGGAGATATGATAGTGGGAGATGAACCTGATATAACAGTGAAAGGCCTAAATCAAAACAAGGCCCCAGGAATAGAAGACATTCTGCCAGAACTACTGATAGGCTTGGGAGATCGAGCTGAGCCAGAAGTCTTCCATCTGGTATACAATATGTATGAGACAGGCAAATTAGCCTCAGACCTCAAAAAGAATGTAATAGTTCCAATTCCAAAGAAATAAGGTGCTGAAAGGTGTGAATATTACCAAACTATCAGTTTAATAAGTAATGTTTGAAAAATGCTAACTTGAATCCTGTACAAAAGAATGGCAAAACTGGTAGAAGCCAACATCATTGAAGATGAGTTTGAGTTACAGAGAAATGTGGGGACATGAAAACTAATCCTGACCTTACAACTTATCTGGGAAATAGGTTAAGGAAAGGCCAACCTACATTTATAGCATTTTTAGACTTACAGAAAGCTTTTGACAGTATTGATTGGAGTACTTTATTTGAAATTCTAAAGGTAGCAGGGTAAAATACAGGGAGTGAAAGGCCATTTACTACTTGAGAGAAACCAGATGGCAGTTATAAGAGTTGATAGGCCTGGATGGGAAGCAGTGTTAGAGAAGGGAGTGACACAGGATTGTAGCCTGTCCTCGATTTTATTCAATCTGTAATTTGAACAAACAGTAAATAAACCCAAAGAAAAGTGTTTAGTAGGACTTAATGTTCAGGGAGAAGAAATAAAAACTTTGAGGTTTGCCAATGACAGAGTAATCTGTCAGAGACAACCGTGGACTCGGAAGAGCAGTTTAACGGAATGGACAGTTTCTTGAAAGGAGATTATAAGATGAACATCAACAAAAGCTAAATGAAAATAATGGAATGTAGTCGAATTAAATCAGATGATGCTGATGGTATTAGATTAGGAAATGAGACACTAAAAGTAGTAGACGAGTTTTGCTATTTGGGCAGCAAAGTAACTGATTATGGTCGAAGCAGAGAGGATATAAAATATAGACTAGTAATGACAAGAAAAGCATTTCTGAAGAAGAGTAATTTGTTAATATTGAGTATAGATTTAAATGTCAGGAAGTCTCTTCCGAAAGTGTTTGTGGAGTATAGCCGCATGTGGAAGTGAAACGTGGACGATAAACAGTTTAGAAAAGAAGAGAATAGAAGCTTTTGAAATATGGTGCTACAGATGAATGCTGCAGATTAGGTGGGTGGACCATATATTTAACATGGTACTTAACAGAATTTACCACTCATAACATTCTCTCCATAAACTGCACAAATTTTATGGTGTATCTCTACATTTTTTGTTTTTTACCTGCAGAAAATAAATAATTGCACACATTCCCAATCATCAGGTTTCATTATAGTAGCACACTATAATGCTACAAGCAGCAGGTCAGTGATCTCCCATCTCAGTAGCAAAGGCACACTGGCCTAAGCTGGATATTGGTGAACAGGACACATTATTAGGCACCTTTTTTCTTGTTTTGCAGTTACTCTCTAACAACTAATATGTGTTTTGGAATGGTTACTATGATTTTCAGATATTATGTTTGTTCTCATTACAGCAGCAGCAATAACATTACCAACAACAATGTTCACAATGGAGAAGGAAGTGTTGCGGCACCAAAAGTGAATGTAATCAGACCAAAGACAGCTCGCTTGGGAAGTGCCAGGCCTATGAGTGCTAGACCAGCTGCTCCACGGATAAGAGATCGTGGCGAGGTGGTGGTGCCTGCAGAAGTCCAGTGAGTACCTGTAAGAGTACCCATTGAAAACGTCATCCATTCAAATCTAAAGAGAGAATATATCAACAGAAATAATCAGTTCTGAAAGTATAATGTAACCAGCGGAAAAATGCTCCTACCAGGGTACAAAAATGTGAATATGTTACGGTTTATTTTAAGGACTGACTGAAAAGTGGGGTACCAGCTGCCTCATTCTACCTTCCTCAGCGCCTTTATGGATTTTCCCAAAAATTTGGCACATGAATGTATTCCCACTTTTTTAATAAGCAACTTACCTCAGACTCCCGCAAGCTCTTCAAGCTGTAACCCTCTCACTCTAACTAGTCCATCACTGTAAGTTGCTCATACCCTTCCAATCCCAGTTGTCCTTTCTCACTCGTTCAGCCAAACTTATTGTCATTATCTCTTTGTTTCTCTCTGCCATTGTCTCCTGTGTCACACCCGTAGTCCCCTTCATTCTGTCCTACTTTTACAGTCTCATCTCACTGTCAGTGACTTGCTCTTGCTCTCCCTTACTGCTGGTATCTCATTTCTACCTTCCAAATGCTGCTGTCCCTTCTCACTGTTACTATCTCTCTCTTACTCATTGTAACATAATATACTGTGTCTCATTTTGATCGGCTCTCACCCACCTCCACTTTCGCTTTCTCTTTATTTCCTCCTACCCGGCACTGTCTCCTTCTCTCTTTTCCTAGCACTGTTCTGTCACTGTCAACTATGTTCCATTGCCATCCTGTCTCTCTTTTTCTCTCACACTACCATTGTCTTGTTTGCTCTAACACAACCACTGTCTATTATCTTCCAGTATTTAATAATTTTCCATCTCTGTCCATTGTCACTGTCTTCTCTTCCTCCTCCTCTTTCAGCATAAAGAAGTCCAAATAAGAAAATATTCACATCCTCTGTACCCCAATAGCATGTTTCTGCTGGTTCCCTTCTTTTCTCTGCTGCAGGAGGGAATGTAACTCGCATGAATAGAAATGTATTGGTCAGTGAAATTTATGTGAAATTGAAATAACAGGGTGTATATGACTCGGGACAACTGTGAATTTTTTAGAATTCCAGGAATTTTTCGTTCTTTAAGTTTTCTGTTAAATTTTTGTAATTTTGAATGGTAAGAACCGATACACTAACAAAGGATATTACTGTATCCCACTACTGCAGAATAATACTTCAACAATAAAACATAAATGAGAGAAAAAAATGAAAATAATTTAAATTGCAAAGGAAATGCACCTTATACAACAACAACAACACACAGTGCTCATGCAAGCATCTGCCAACAGCAAAATGTGTCAAAGGCCTTAGGAAGACTACGTGCATAGTGTACATGATGTCTCTGTCAGGTGAATCCTCGTTGCATCTAAAAATAAACTTTCCGCAGAAAAAAGGGGACGGGGCTATACGTGCTGAGCGGAGTAAAGCCGAATGGATGAATGCCAATCGCTGTCAGAATATGTGGTTGATGGAGTTTGCGAATGATCAGCGTTGTTATAATTACTAGCGAAATCCGTAGATTCAGACTACCAGAATGGAAATAAACGACTAACAGGTGAGAAAGATTACGTTTTATCTCTCTGTGTATCCAAGAAAATGAAATTTTGACAGAAAATTTTAGGCCAGATCGCTGTACTAGCAAGGACCAGTTGTACAGTCCCCGGCTAGTAGCTGCTTAAGTTCTGTTCTGGAAGTAACACAGAAAACGTGTTGTACGAACATGTAAAAATGCCTAACTGGAGAATAATCATGGGATAATTAAACCTGTGATTCTGACAGGGTTAGTGAAGTTAATCGGCGAACAAATTTTGACAATGGCAGGAATAGCTACAGAATTGGTGATGACAAGATTGTTTGTTAGAATGAGGAAGGAGAAGGGACAGGGACATCACACAAATTATGGAAGAGTAAGACGATTCCAAATTTATATAAAAATTTCTGAAGATGGATGTGTGTGTGTGTGTGTGTGTGTGTGTGTGTGTGTGTGTGTGTGTGTGTGTGTGTGTGTGTGTGTGTGTATACCTGTCCTTTTTCCCCCTAAGGTAAGTCTTTCCACTCCTGGGATTGGAATGACTCCTTACCCTCTCCCTTAAAACCCACATCCTTTCGTCTTTCCCTCTCCTTCCCTCTTTCCCGATGAAGCAACCTTAGGTTGCGAAAGCTTGAATTTTGTGTGTGTGTTTGTATTTGTTTGTGTGTCTATCAACATACCAACACTTTCGTTCGGTAAGTTACATCATCTTTGTTTTTAGATATATTTTTCCCACGTGGAATGTTTCCCTCTGTTTTTTTATACATAATGATGGTATTGTTAGTATTTTAAGAACATTCATAGTTGTTTGTAGAAATTGCTTTGGTGCATGTATCTTCGCACTAGTATCACTAGTATGGTACTCATATATCTGCTTTTTTGCCCCTGGTACTAAATTTATTTTGTTCTTGGAGTATGCTAACATCAGTCCTACAACTTGTTCTGTTTTTTAGTCCTGATTGAAAACACTTTTTCCCTGCTCCATGAATACTCAATGTACCCAATTTTTCTAAAAGAGTGCCATGATACACAGTCTCAAATGCTTTGGAGAGATCTAAATTTACTCCTATTCCACTATTGTCTTTTTCTAGATTTTTGATCATTTGTTTGGTGTAGCTCGTTACTGCTGTTTCTGTATTTTTACCTGGCCTGATTTCTGTTTAGTAATTTGTGGTCATTTAGATATTTGTTGATTCTGTGTTTCATCAGTTTTTCTAATATTTTGGAAAATGCAGGAGGGAGCTATATTGGCCAATAGTTTTCTACCCTATATTTGTAGCCATTTTTAAATAATGACCACTTTTGAGATTTTCAGCATTTTGTGGACACACTACTTTATTAGATGATAAGTTGGCTATGTATGTCAAAGGCCTTGCAATATGTGGAGCTATCATTATAGATATTAGTATCTGATCTACTGCTACTGACATTTTAGGATTCAAGCATTTTAGCACTTTTAACACTTCATGTTCATTTGTTGGCTCTACCTTCATGCTTCAAACAGCTTTTGAAAATTCTGGTTTTTCTTGGTTTATAAACTTAGAGCTTAATGAAGTTGTTGAATTCAGGAAATAATTGTTAGTATAATTTGGCATATCTTGTTTCTAAAATTGATATTTTTTACATTTTTGAGAATGATTTTCTGGTCTTCACATCTCTTCCCTGTTTCAGTCTTCACAATACCCTGTATACCTTTTTATTTGACTCCATGTACTGTGGGTGGAGCTGGTCATTGTGTCATGACACAGAGCCATCGGAGGTGTGCACAATGCAGAGATGGCACCCTCAGCAGTGGTGGACAATCACCGATATCTACTTAGGGCACCGACCCACCCTTGGACCGAGATGGCAGAACCTGGTTGCAGTCACTGCAAGGCAGGTGCTGACAGGTAGCCGGGCACTGGCTAGCGAGGTTGGAGCAGAGTTTGGGACTGGTAGTCATGCTAGCAGCTCTGCTGGGCTACAGTTGCCAACGGGAATGAACCTATATGAACTCGAGAACCTGTTGAGGGCTTGCTCAGGAGAAGATTGAGTGATATATTTTATTCATGTGGGCTTTGAACTTATGGATGAGCTGCTCCACCTCACCATGGAACTGAGGACGAAAGAGAGGGGCGTTAATATGTCAGATGCCACTCCTTGTACAAAAATCTTCAACATTTTGAGACACAAACTGCTGGCCATTGTCCGTCACAAGCATGTATGGCAATCTTTTGGAAAAGATATTTGAGATGGCCAGGAATGTAGCTGCCATGGACGTGGATGGGCAAAGAACCACACAAGAAAATTTTGAGAAAGTGTCAACTACTACAAGCCAAAAGAAGTTAATGAATGGACCCACAAAATCTTCATGAGTGTGTTACCAGGGCCCCTAGCCATGGAGAAAGAGAAGCCCTGGTGTCGTGTGATCGGTGGTGCAGAGGGGGGCAGGGTGTCACAATGTGCATGATCTCATTGCTGATACCTGGCCAAATCATACAGTGGTAGCCCAGCAATTTTCTACAAGAAAGCCCCCAATAGTTTAGGTGGAGAAGGTGTATAATGTTCCACTGTAATGCAGATGGGATCAAAATTGTGACCGCTGACTTTTCAGTGGCCAACAGTAACACACCATCATGATCTGGAAGGTGGAGACAGAGAGCATAATAATTACACAAAATATACTATACACAGCCCAGTGGTGTACCCAGCCATCCATGGTGGACAAATAGAACAACCTCATGTAAGATAGGATTGTCCACAACAGCTGTAGATATCTGAGAACTGATAATAGGAAAGCCATTTACAGTGTGGAAACACAATAGTTAATGGTGATCAGATGCTGGAATGGGGGCAGTCAGCAATCAAGAAAAAGCATCTACATTAGTGTGTTGTGCTGTGAGTCAGAAATGATTCCCGTAGTTATAGCGTGACAAAAACAGAGCCCACTGTTGCAGATGATGGGCTGCTTTTTCCAGTAAAGATGGCAAAGGATTAAAAAGGGAAACCAGAGGTTTATGATCAGTAATCAAATGAAACCTAGAACTGTGTAGGAAAACATATTTTTTGAGTGCATACACAATAGCAAGAGCTTCTTTTTCTATCTTTGAGTACTGCAGTTGCACTTGATTCAGTTTTGGAAGCATATGCAATGGGGAATTCAGAATAGTCCATATATTTGTGCATGAGAATGACTCCAAGGCCATACAGGGAGGCATCTGTAGCCAAAACAAGATGATGGCTTCATTGGAAGGTAACCAAGTAAGGTGTGGAGTGTTATTTTGATGTTAATAGAATAAAAGCACACTCGCTGGTAGGTAACCAGTGAAAGACAACATCTTTACATATGAATGTGTGATGTAACTGGACCAATGTGGCTGCACCAGGAAGAAATTTATGGTAGTCTGCAATCTTTCTGAGAAAGGCTTGCAACTCTTTGACATTAGTAGGACACAGCAAAGCTGTAATGGCCTCAATGTCCTGGTGTAAAGGCTCAATGCGAGCATGTGAGACTTCAAAATCGATATAGATTATAAATGGCTGAAAAATTGTGATTTATCCATGTTACATTTCAAACTGGCAGCCTGTAGTGCCACAAATGATGCACAGAGGTTGTTCAAATGTTCATCTGTTGAGGAACCTGAGACCACAATATCATGCAGGTGATTAAATGGCAGGGGCACTATCCATGCCAAATGGCAGGCATTGGTATCGATGTAAGCTAAAGGGGCTATTCACTGTGAGGATTCATTTAAAAGCATCATCCAGAGGCAGCTGCAACTAGACTCCTGACAAGTTAATTTTGAAAAAAATATTGACTCCTGGAAAGCCATGCTAAGAATTCATCCTGATAGGGTCAGGGATAGGTGTCTGTAATAGTCTGAGAGTTTACAAACTTTTTAAAATCACCAGAGCTGAAGCTTTCCTTTAGGGTTTGCAACAATTACCTGTGGAGTAGAACCATTCACTAGAGGAGGCAGATGTGACAACACCCAAAATGTAACTTGATCTAGTTCCAATTTGCCTTACTCTCATGTAGCTATTGGGATTGGGCAGGTATGAAAAATATGGGGGCACACCACCAGTTTCATTGTGATGTGAGCCTGGATATCAGTAGCAAATGCTAAAAATTCTGAAAACAGAGAACCAATATTCTGAGCAGGGCATTTCCATTTGTTGGTACGGAACTTAATCCACACTTAATTGGAAATAAAGAATCCAAAAGTTTTAAGGATGTCTAACCCAAATAGGGATTGGGCAGGTATGAAAAATATGGGGGCACACCACCAGTTTCATTGTGATGTGAGCCTGGATATCAGTAGCAAATGCTAAAAATGCTGAAAACAGAGAGTCAATATTCTGAGCAGAGCATTTCCATTTGTTGGTATGCAACTTAATCCACACTTAATTGTAAATAAAGAATCCAAAAGTTTTGAAGATGTCTAACCCAAATAGGTTTCCAGTGTTGGCATCATCCACTAATACAAGCATCAAAGGTCAAACAACTGTTTTTTATACTACAGAAGTAGAAAACTGTTCCAGTATGGATATTTGTTGTTTGTTGAAACTTGCCAACTGATGAGAATTGGGAGACAATGCCAGTGATCATAGATTCACATAGGATTGACAAATTAGCAAATTCACTGTTACATGCATGCCCACTTGCATTTTAAACATCTTGTCCATAATGCACACTTAAATGTAGAGTTTGTCTGGGGGCTACCATTACTCAGAAAATGCTGTTCACTTCCATGTTCATATCTGGTGAAAGATGTTGAGAATTGCACACAGATATGCAATTTGTCCCCCCCCCCCCCCTTTTTTTTTTTTTTTTTACAATGGTTGCATGTCGCCCAAAGCTTCGGGCACACTGTGTGCTCATGTTAAACAAAACAATAAGGGTATGATGGGAGAAGAGCATGGTGCCACTGCTGTGACGCAAACTGCTTTTGGCAGTGGTAGAAATCAGTACAAGCAACAATAACATGAATACATTTGCAATGATAACTATAGAGCAAGTGACAACATTTCATTGAAAGAGAGACTGGCAGGTTCCTGAAGAGGAGTTAGCTGATACAAAGGTCACAAACATGATGAGAAATCTGTGACAGAAAGAAAGCCTTATGAATGTTGAGATCGGCAACTCCAAAAGCTTGAAAACGTTGCCAAAGGGATTCTTCATGTGCATCCCAACTTCTGCAGAATCATCATACAGAGGAAATGGTGGGGTTGCATATGCAGTGTGAACCATGGTGTGTATGTGTGTGTGTGTGTGTGTGTGTGTGTATTGTGTATTTAGCCAGAGACCTAGAAACGATGGAGAGGCTTCATCCTGCCATAGCCCTCAGTGGTTCATAACCCCACAACAGGCCACAGCAGTCCACCCACCCCAATGTTGCTGCTCACCGAACCTAGAGTTATTGTGCAGTTTGGTCCCCAGTGCTAGAACACACACACACACACACACACACACACACACACACACACACACACACACACACACACGAGACCACAGTGTGTGTGTGTGTGTGTGTGTGTGTGTGTGTGTGTGTGTGTTCTATCTCTGATGAAGGCCTTGTTGGCCAGAAGTTCGTTTTCTGACAGTCTTTTTTGTTGTGCCTACCTGCAAGTCAGATCTCCACCGTATAGTGAGTATCAACTATTATTTTCATAATATTGTTACATTTCATACTGGATTTTCCGTTGTTGTGTTATATGCATCATTTGTATCTCTTAGAGACAAGCAAACATTTTGTTCCCAAGGAGAGACAGCAGCCTTTGGAGTAGTTGCAGGGGCAACAGTTTGGATGATTGACTGATCTGGCCTTGTAGCATCAACTAAAATGGTATGGCTGTACTGGTACTGTGAACAACTGAGAGCTAGGGGAAACTACAGCTGTAATTTTTCCCAAGGGCATGAAGCCCTACTGTTTATTTAAATATGATGGCAGCCTTTTGGGTAAAATATTTTGCATGTAAACTGGTCCCCCACTTGGATCTCCGAGCAGGAACTACTTAGGAGGATGTCATCATCAAGAGAAACAAAACTGAACTGGCATTATGCAGTTTGGAGCATGGACTGTTAGATCCCTTAATTGAGCATTTAGGTTAGAAAATTTAGAAAGTGGAAATGGATCATTTCAAGTTAGATATAATGGGAATGGGTGAAGTTTGGTGACAGGAGGAACAGAACTTCTGGCTAGGTAAATGCAGGCTTATATATACTAAATGAAAGAGGGATAATGCAGGAATAGGTTTAATAATGAATGAGAAAGTAGGAATATGAGTAAGCTTCTATGAGTAGCGCAGTGAATGCATATTGTAGCCAAGATGGACATGAAACCTACAACCACCACAGTAGTACAAGTTTTATGCCAACTTGTTCCACAGGTGATGAAGAGGTAGAAGAAATTTATGATGAGATGAAAAAAATTATTCAGGTAGTTAAGAGAGATGAAATTTTAATAGCGATGTGCGATTGGAATTCAGTAGTAAGAAAAGGAAGAACAGGAAAAATAGTAGATGAATATGGACCTGGAAAAGGTATGAAAGAGAAAGCTGCCTCATAGAATTATGCACAGAGCATAATTTAATCATCACTACCACTTGGTTTAAGGCTCATGAAAGAAGGCTGTACTTGTGGAAGAGACCTGGAGACACCATCAAGTTTCAGATTGATTATACACCGAAGAGCCAAAGAAACTGCTACACCTGCGTAATATCGTGTAGAGCCCCTACGAGCACGTAGAAGTGCCATAACATATATGGAATGGACTTGACTAATGTCTGAGGTAGTGCTGGAGGGAATTGACATAATGAATCTTGCAGTGCTGTCCATAAATCTGTAAGAGTATGAGGGGGTGGAGGTCTTTTCTTAACAGCGCATTGCAAGGCATCCCAGATATACTCAATAATGTTCATATATGAGGAGTTTGGTGGCCACCTGAAGTGCTTAAACTCAGAAGAGTGTTACTGGAGCCACTCTGTAGCAATTCTGGACAACTAAGATGTCATGTTGTCCTGCTGGAATTGTCCAAGTCCATCGAAATGCCCAGTGGACATGAAAGGATGCAGGTGATCAGACAGGATGCTTGCATACCTGTCAGTCATATCTAGACATATCAGGGGTTCCATATCACTCCAGCCTCACACAACCCACGCCATTATAGAGCCTCCACCAGCTTGAACAGTCCCCTGCTGACATGCAGTGTCCATGGGTTCATGAGGTTGTCTCCATACCTGTCACGTCCATCTGCTCAATACAATTTGAAATGAGACTAATCCAAACAGGCAACATGTTTCTAGTCATCAACAGTCCAATGTTGGTGCAACGGCTGCACGTGAGGTATAATGCTTTGTGTTACGCAGTCATCAAGGGTATATGAGTGGTCCTTTGGCTCCGAAAGCCCATATTGATGATGTTTTGTTGGATAGTTCACAGGTTGACACTTGCTGATGGCCCAGCATTGAAATGTGCAGCAATTTGTGGAAAGGTTGCACTTCTGTCACGTTGAATGATTCTCTTCAGTCGTCATTGGTCCTGTTCTTGCAGGATCCTTTTTTAGCTGCAGCGATGTCATAGATTTGATATTTTACTGGATTCCGGATATTCACGGTACACTCGTGAAGTGGTTGTACGGGAAAATCCCCACTTCGTTGCTACCTCGAAGATGCTATGTCCTATCACTCATGCACCGACTATAACACCGCGTTCAGACTCACTTAAATCTTGATAACTTGCCATTGTAGCAACAGTAACCAATCTAACAACTGTGCCAGGCACTTGTTGTCTTACACAGGCGATGTTGACTGCAGCATTGTATTCTGCCTGTTCACATGTGTCTGTATTCGAATACGCATGCCTACACCAGCTTTTTTGGCACTTCAGTGTGTAATGTTAAGGTAGAGATTTTGGAACCAGATTTTAAATTGTCTGACATTTCCAAAGGCAGGTGTGGACTCTGAGCACAATTTGTTGGTTATGAACTGTAGATTAAAACTGAAGAAATTGCAAAAAAGTAAGAATTTAAGGAGATAGGACCTGGATAAAATGAAAGAATCAGAGATTCTGGAGAGTTTCAGAGGGAGTATTAGAAATACAGTAGAAAGGAATACATTAGAAGATGAATGGGGAGCTTTGAGAGATGAGAAAGTGAAGACAGCAGGTGATCAAATAGGTAAAAAGACATGATGTAGTGGAAATTCTTTGATAAAACAAGTAATACAGGATTTGATTGATGAAATGAGTCTAAAAATGCAGCAAATGAAGTAAGTGAAATGGAATACAAATATCTAAAAAAAGAGATTGATAGGAAGTGAAAAATGGCTAAGCAGGAATGGCTGAAGGACAGTGTAAGGATTTAGAAGAATATATCCATCTAAGAAAGACAGATACTGCCTACAGGAAAATTAACGAGGCCTTCTCAGAAAAGAGATGCAGCTGAACAAATATCTGATACTGGGAGAAGAACCTGACAGAACAGTGAAAGACTTAAATCAAAGCAAGGTCCCAGGAATAGATGTCTTTCTGTCAGAACTACTGATAGGCTTGGGAGAGCCAGCCATGACAAAACTATTCCATCTGGTGTGCAATATATATGAGACAGGCAATGTAGCATTGAACTTCAAAAAGAGTCTAATAAATCCAATTTTAAAGAAAGCAGGTGCTGGCCCCACAATTTATCCTAGAAGAAAGTTTAAGGAAAGGCCAACCTACATTTATAGCATTTGTAGACTTACAGAAAGCTTTTGACAATGTTGACTTTCTTTCAAGAGGTAGTGGGGTAAAATAGAGGGAGTGAAAGGCTATTTGCAACTTGACAGAAACCAGATGGCAGTTATAAGAGTTGATGGGCCAGGAGGGGATCAGTATTTGAGAATAGAGTGAGACAGGATTGTAGCTTATCCTTGATGTTATTCAATCTGCAATTTGAACAAGCAGTAAAGAAAACCAAACGAAAATGTGTAGTAGGACTTAATGTTTGGGGAGAAGAAATAAAAACTTCGAGGTTTGCCATTGACAGAGTAAAACTGTCAGAGACAGCAAAGGACTTTGAAGGGCATGTGAATGGAGTGGGCAGTGTCTTGAAAGAAGGTTATTGAAAAAGAAGAGGAAGAGGAAGAATATAATGGAATGTAGTCAAATTAAATCAGACAGTGCTGAGAGAATTAGGATGAGGAAACAAAACACTAAAAGTAGTAGATGAGTTTTGTTATTTGGGCAGCAAAATAATTTGTAATGGCCAAAATATTAGGTAAGTAGATCATGTATCTAAAGAGGAGGTACTGAACAGAATTGAGGAGAAAAGAAATTTGGGACACAATCTGACTAGAAGAAGGGATTGGTTGTAGGACACATTCTGTGACTTCAAGGAATCACCAATTTAGTATTGGAGGCAATTGTGGGTAAAAATTGTGGAAGGAGATTAAGAGAGGAATACAGTAAGCAGATTTAGAAGGATATAGGTAGTAATTGAGAGATGAAAAGGGTAGATTAGCATAGAGAGCTGCATCAAACCAGTCTTTGGATCAGAGGCCATAACAATGATATAGAGACAATACTTCTGTTTGGAACCCCTTAGTAGGATATTTATAAATTTTACTTAATTTTGTGTAGAAAATTTATTTGATACATTAAGTATATTTTTTTTCCTTTCAGTGGCACTGAAGAAATTTTGAGGGCAAGAGCACTGTGGTCTGATAATCCCAAATCAGTATTTGTTACTACTACTTCTATAGATCCTACATTTGAAAATATATTGTCTGTAAGACTGTTTGCATTATATGTTAGTCTGTTGGTTCGTGTGTGTATGTAAATAGGTTGAAATTACATAATAGGTTTAAGAACTGATCTTTTGACTTCTTTCATTCATATGCCTTATATTGAAGTTGTCACAAACAATCAAAGTGGCTCTTCCAGTAAATATAATGTTAAACAATATTTCTAATTGATTAATGAGAATGTCTGTATCACCAGTAGGTTGTCTGTATATTGCTGTGACATTGACTTTTCCCTGTACTCCATACAACTGTATAGCTGCTGCTTCAAAATGATTTTCCACACTTAATGATTCAGCTTCGCACCTTCTTTTATACCCAGTACTTGATTTGGTAAAGATGTATATACACCTCCATTTTTGGCATTTTTTCTACAGCATTGGCATGCCATCTTATACAGGGTGTTACAAAAAAGTACAGCCTAACTTTCAGGAAACGTTCCTCACACACAAATAAAGAAAAGATGTTATGGGGACATGTGTCCGGAAACGCTTAATTTCCATGTTAGAGCTCATTTTAGTTTCGTCAGTATGTACTGTACTTCCTCGATTCACTGCCAGTTGGCCCAATTGAAGTAAGGTAATGTTGACTTCAGTGCTTGTGTTGACATGCGACTCATTGCTCTATAGTACTAGCATCAAGCACATCAGTACGTAGCATCCACAGGTTAGTGTTCATCATGAACATGGTTTTGCAGTCAGCGCAATGTTTACAAATGCGCAGTTGGCAGATGTCCATTTGATGTATGGATTAGCACAGGGCAATAGCCGCGGCGCGGTACGTTGTATCGAGACAGATTTCCAGAACGAAGGTGCCCCGACAGGAAGACGTTTGAAGCAACTGAGCGGCGTCTTAGGGAGCACGGAACATTCCAGCCTATGACTCGCGACTGGGGAAGACCTAGAATGATGAGGACACTTGCAATGGACGAGGCAATTCTTCGTGCAGTTGACAATAACCCTAATGTTAGTGTCAGAGAATTTGCTGATGTACAAGGTAACGTTGACCACGTCACTGTATGGAGAGTGCTATGGGAGAACCAGTTGTTTCCGTACCATGTACAGCGTATGCAGGCACTATCAGCAGCTGATTGGCCTCCACGGGTACACTTCTGCGAATGGTTCATCCAACAACGTGTCAATCCTCATTTCAGTGCAAATGTTCTCTTTACGGATGAGGCTTCATTCCAACATGATCAAATTGTAAATTTTCACGATCAACATGTGTGGGCTGACGAGAATCAACACACAATTGTGCAATCATGTCATCAACACAGATTTTCTGTGAACGTTTGGGTAGGCATTGTTGGTGATGTCTTGATTGGGACCCATGTTCTTCCACCTACGCTCAATGGAGCATGTTACCATGATTTCATATGGGATACTCTACCTGTGCTGCTAGAACATGTGCCTTTACAAGTACGACACAACATGTGGTTCATGCACAATGGAGCTCCTGCACATTTCAGTCGAAGTGTTTGTATGCTTCTCAACAACAGATTCAGTGACCGATGGATTGGTAGAGGCGGACCAATTCCATGGCCTCCACGCTCTCCTGACCTCAACCCTCTTGACTTTCATTTATGGGGGCATTTGAAAGCTCTTGTCTACGCAACCCCGGTACCAAATGTAGATACTCTTCGTGCTCGTATTGTGGACGGCTGTGATACAATACGTCATTCTCCAGGGCTGCATGAGCGCATCAGGGATTCCATGCGATGGAGGGTGGATGCATGTATCCTCGCTAACGGAGGACATTTTCAGCATTTCCTGTAACAAAGTGAAGTCACGCTGGTATGTTCTGTTGCTGTGTGTTTCCATTCTATGATTAATGTGATTTGAAGAGAAGTAATAAAATGAGCTCTAACATGGAAAGTAAGCATTTCCGGACACATGTCCACATAACATTTTCTTTCTTTGTGTGTGAGGAATGTTTCCTGAAAGTTTGGCTGTACCTTTTTGTAACACCCTGTATAGATTAATGTTAGTGCTGTGTAGTTGTAAACTCCTTCACCTATGTTCCATAATGCACATGCACTCAATGTTCACTACTATGTCATATTCTAATGATTTATTTTTAAGGCACTGAATGTTTAGCGTTAAAATCTGCAGATGATTAGGATGGGAACTGATTGCAGTTGTGTTTACATTTTGTGATGTTGTGTTCCTTCCTGTGTTCTGGCAAGGTGCCTAAAATCCTTAAAAATGACATGTTTTCAGCATTTCATGGGTCATTAACCGGGCTGTGGTGAGATGCTTTCTGTTACTGTTGGTGCTACTGCTAATGTTTTTGTTGCTAATGTTTCTGTTGTTGTTGTTGATAGTGATATTGTTTCAAATACTTCAGGTTTTGGTTTTGCAGCTACTGCTGTGCTCCCTTGGGAACTGGTAGCATTTGAGGTGTTTCCTTCTGTAGATGCAACATTATGTAATTGATCTTATAGTGGTAATAGTTCATTGTCAATGGATTCCACACAAGCTTTTCCTTATAATGTATAGTTCTTGTCTGTGAGGGGAATGATCTTTGAAGCTTCACACTTGACTTTTGTTTTTGTATTTACTATTTTTAAAATATTTGCTATTACAAAGTTTTTCTCTATTTAGACGGGAGCTGTGTCTATCTCTTTCCATATTTACTTATATCTACAAAAGTCACATTTTCAAATGCCTTTATACACTTTTTATCTCATTATTTGCACTTTCCATTTTTTTGTTTACACAGGACCATTCCACTGGGTTGAAACAATGTGGAAATGAAAATATGATGACCTTTGTACTTCTTGGTTCATATAGTTCTCTTTTAAGCAAGAGAGCTAAATCTTTTTTATTGGTTCATATAGTTTTCTTTTAAGCAAGAGAGCTAAACCTTTTCTATTGTTTCTTGCAACATCACTTGCTGCTGCCAGGAGAACTAAAAGTCTTTGTAGCTTAATGCGGAGATTTTTTTGACTTATTAATGTTTCTGTACAGAATTTCCACACCTGGTTTCCCAGTGGAAGTTGAGATTCAATTGCTTTTATTGCAAAAATTGTTAGCTATGTTCCACTTGTGGCAGTCTGCATATGTTTCAATTTTAATACTGGTAGTTGAATTGGAGCTACAAAATCTAGGCCTACCTTTACTGTGCACAGCATTTTGTTTTATACTGTTTATTTCATCACTTGTTTTTATTGCACAGTTGAGTAAGTCATTAGAACAACTTAAAAGTTGGCGATTTGTATTTACCACATTCATGTTGGATTTCACATTTTTCTGAAACAACAAAGTTTTGGGTCCTACTGTATTCACATTTTCCTTTTGCTTCCCACACAGCTCACGATAACTACATATTGCATTTCCATCATCTTCTGACAAAGTACATGAAATGAGTTGTTGTAATGCATAGAACTTACATTTATGTCACAATTTTCTTGATTTTGCACTTTCTGTTTGTTGCAACTGATCTCCAATTTTTCCCACTTTTCTGAAATAATTGAATTATTCTGCTGAAAACTTGAAATGTTCACTTCATTTTTTCTTTCTTGAAGTTTTATGATATTCATTTCCAGGGTACTAATTACATACTGTAAACTACTAATGCATTCATTTAGCTTTGTAGTTTGAACCTTGCAGTTTTCACAATTTTATCTTTTTTGTAGCAAAATTTGTATGAGAAACACATTTCAAACTTTTACCTTAGATGCCATCTTGTCCTAATCTTAATATCTTCATCAAGACAATTCATCAGTCCATTGTACCGAAGCTATGTCATGATGCTTTGAGGAACAGCACAAGAATATATGTCTGCCTGTTTGTCACCTCAGAGTTCATGGCCTACTGAACACATTTGGGATGCCATTGAGAAAGACATGTGGACCTTGGACCCAGCTCCAATGAATCTCTTCGAATTGTTGTCATTCGTTGTGAAGTCATAAATCAGAGCAACTGCTCAAACTTATGGTATCTTGTGGAATGCATTTCACGACAGACCATGACACTTCACAGCAAAAGGGGAGTGCTACCCCCTGCTTGGTGGTTGTCTGGAATCTAGTTGCTCACTATACACGTGATATGTGATTTATTCATCTCATTATGTACAATTTTCAAATCATTTGATTTGATGTACAGGAGACATGTCAAGGTTTACAAAAGAAACTTTTTTCACTTTTTTAAGAGAAATACAAAAGTTTACATTATATTTTACATTTCTAAGTTACAGCTACACATGTACATAAAATAATACATGTAATACAATCCCTGTGTTCAGACTGTGAAGCTGTCCTCAATGAATTTGACAGAATAACAGCACTTCTCCACCAGAAGAGTAAAGGGCAATCTTTTCCTTGAACCAAGCTCCATCTTAAATATATTACTGCCTTTTATTTTATTGAAAATTTTTAACCCCATATACTCTGGCATTTGGGCATAAAGTTTTAAATGATGTGTTGGAAGTTTGAAGTTACCTCTTTGGTGAGTGCTGTAGTTGTGGTCAAAATGGAAAGTGGCTAGTGTATGTTGATTTTTATATAGGAACACCACCATCTCATATATGTAAAGTGAGGGGATAGATAGTATTTTTAAATTTTTTAACAGCGATTGACAAGTTTCCCATTTTTTTTGCAACACATGTTTCTAATTACTTTCTTTTGTAATACTAGGAGCCTAGTGACATTTGCTGAATTTCCCCAGAAGATTATGCCATAACGAATAACTGACTCAAAGTAGCAGTGATAAACTATCTTTCTAGTATCCATGTTTGTGGCACCTGACAAAATACACATTGCAAATACTAAGTTGTTCAGTTTATTTGCTAAGTAATCAAAGTGTACCTTCCAAGCATGAGGCAGATGAAGTGACCAGTAATTCTGATACACATTTTTAGTCCAAAAAGAAAAACTGAACCAAAAGGCAATGTATAAATAAAGCGTTTTGCACAGCAACTAAAAGATACTTCTGCAAGCCTTACTTCATTGTGTCACTTTTTTCTTTTTGGTTTTAGACCAGTTGTTGCCAAAGTGAACATCATAACAGAAGGTGATCAGATGACAGAGCAAGATGAAAATGAGAACTACATTGTTGAGTCCCAGGATCAACCAGCAATTGAAATATTGGTAAATAGTAAAATAAAGTTTTATGATTCAAATCAAAATCTGGTAAGATGTCAAAGAACATATATCTGTCTGCACAATTCTATTTCTCATTTAATTTATGTTAACTACTACAACCTTATTAACTGTGTACACGTATGTGACTTGAGTTACAGATTTACTCAGTATTTGCTCATTCATTACTAAATACTCGCCTACAATCCTCACTCTGGTGGCTAGAACAGTCCTTTGATTGAGACTGGAAAGACTTCGAAAATATTGCAGTAATTGTTGCTGGGATACAAGTGCCTGTATAGCTTTCGTAGATTCATTATGTCATAATTTTTGTGTATTGTATTCTTCTGTGTCTCTGATTTCTAATACTAATCATGGTTTGGTATTTTCCACCAGTCATTCATAGTCCTTCTTATTTCTAAATGTAATCTGCAGTTGCATCATTTGATGCTCCTTTATTATTTTTGAGAGTGCAGATGCACTGTAATAGTCCCTGTTTATCCTGAAATATTAGATGAAGATACCTTCCTTCAGGCTTACTCTAAACAAATGTTGATGTTGCGCTTAATGTTGAATAGCTGATTTAAGCATTCAGTTAGTACTGGTCAGTTTCCTCAGTAGTTTATTCCCAAACCAACAGAGAATAAAAAAACTTAACAGAGTTGTTTAAAATCACACTGCACACTTGTATTAACATAACATGGTATAGAAAGTTCTGGAAAATGTAAGTAATGTGTGATGGGTAGGTACATGATGAAAGACCCCCAGAATATCGAAAAGTTAAAATTCATTAAAAACAAAAAATGAAACGCTGATCGACCATAAGCATTGGCAAAGATGTTAATTATGAATGCGCGGTAAGGCACAGACAGATGAGAAAACCATCATTCACTTTTTTGTACATGATTTTGTTACTCACACTCTCTTGTATGTGGTAGGTTTGTTAAGAAGTGCCGTTTGGAATATGACAGTCTAAGAGTGTTTTGTATCATACATGTTTCGAAATTACAAAAAATTTGATACCAGTATTAACTATTTTTTATTAAAGTGAAGTGAAACCAAGTAAGGAGGAAAGTATTTTTTTATACAAGTGAAATGAAACCAAGTAAGGAGAATTTTCTTATTTATGACACACACTAGTGTAATTGAAGTCTGCTGCCTGCATCTGCAATTGAAATGTAAGAGAGGTAGTCAGATAGCCTAAAAATTCCTACACACACACAGAACATTTCTAATAATGCAATTGTATTATCCTTTTAAATGTTTTTCATATGTATATGTATTTAATAATTTTTTATTACTTTTATTACAACACAAGGAGTAAAGAAAACAGCTCACTGAATAATACAGGGTCCGGCATAAAAAACTCCCCGATTACAAAGTAACGTGCAGCGGACAGTAGAAGGAGCAGAGTGGTGGGGGGCGCGTCGTTAAGTAGCTGCCTACGTGCCGTTTTCAGAGTACGCCATGGCGTGGTCTGGTGAACATCGTGCCTTCGTAGTGGAAGATTTTATTCAAAATGACGAATCGCCTATTAATACTCAACGTGCTTTTCGCATTCGCTTTGCGCTCGGACGACGGGACCCTGTTCCCGATAAGAAAACAATTTATTCTTGGGTTGCTAACTTTCGTGAGACAGGTTCCGCATTAAAAAGGAAACCACCTGAACGACCACGGACTGCAACAGGCCCCGGAAATGTTGATGCAGTTAGAGCTTCAGTTCAACAATCTCCTCGACGATCCGCTAAAAAGCATGCGGCAGCATTACGGATATCTGATCGAAGTGTGAGAAGAATCTTGCATCGAGATCTTAAAATGCATCCTTACAAACTTGTAACTACGCAGGGACTGAGTGAACAAGACTGTGGTGTCCGTGTAAGTTTGTGCCAAGACCTTCTTCGGAACATTCGTCCCAACGATATTGTGATTTTTTCTGATGAAGCACACTTTCACCTTGCCGGAACAGTGAACAGCCAAAATTGCAGGTACTGGTGTGAACACAATCCCCAAGAACTTCATCAACGACCACTTCATAGCCCTAAAGTAACAGTATGGTGTGCTGTTTACAATTCCGGAGTGATCGGTCCTTACTTTTTCGAAGAAAATGACAGGAATTTAACCGTCAACAGTGAACGCTATTGTGCCATGCTCCGCGACTTTCTCCAACCGCAACTAAGGGAGCTTTTTGGTGAAATAGAGAACGTGTGGTTCCAGCAAGATGGTGCTACAGCCCACACAGCGCGGCAGTCACTGGCATTGGTGAAGGAAATGTTTCCTGGACATGTGATCTCGTTGCGTGGAGACATTGGCTGGCCCCCACGATTGCCGGACTTAACGCCCTGTGATTTCTTTCTTTGGGGCTATTTAAAAGCAAAAGTTTATGAACAACGTCCACAATCTTTACGAGCCCTGAAAGAAGCAATTACACAAGAGGTTGAAGCTATTCCACCTGAAATGACTCAAAGAGTAACGAATAACCTCAGGGAAAGACTCAATCAGTGTGTCGACAGTGCAGGAAGCCATTTAAGGGATGTTTTATTTAAAACCATAAGAGTATTTTCTAAAATGGCATAATATGTACTTTTATTTAGTATAAATAAAATTGTTCTACCTTATTTGGTTTTGTTTTTATTAGCTTTCCTTAAAGGGGAGGTTTTTCTGCCGGACCTTGTAGAAGCATTGAGTCATCAACAGCACACACACACACACACACACACACACACACACACAAAAATGTAAACCTTGGCTTTTGGTCACATCCTTTTTTGAACTAGATTACACACACAAAATAGTGTAGAGGGAAGAAAGAATGCAAAAACACATTATCCTTTGAGTACAATATCATTATGGCATGGTGGGAATCAGCTAACTCATACAAATGCCTTGGTGTAACAATGTGTATGGGTGTAAGAGATGGAATGATTACATAGGCTTGGACATCCATTCATTGGTACAGTACTGGGAAAATACAGTGTTAGTCATTCCAGAATATTAAGTGTGTAGGACCCACACAAAATAGATTTACTGGGAAGTCAGTGAAAATGCTGTCCCCTCCAGATAACAGCAACTACCTGGCACACAGTTATGGAAATATTTGAATGACACTGAATGTGCACAGTCATAAAGAGCCAAACATCATAGACAAAAGAAATGTTATAAATTATTACAGTCTTTTGAACATTTGGTACATTGCTGACATATTTCAAATAAGAGACTGAATAGTAAAATGCATTATTTATTTATTTGTCCCGTAAAGTGGTTCTTTGTGTGTCCACATGCCAACTTAGGGGATGAAAAGTTGTATTTCATGAATGGAATAGGTAAACAAGCTATGTATGTGAATAATGTGATGACTCCCTAATTTCATACATTGGTGTTAAATCACACAAAATATAAAAATGGAAATCCAGAAGGGAAATGGTGTTTACTGATTACTAATAATCTTTTATTAGTGAAAGTATAATGACTTACAGACTGTCCTATACTAGTTAGACTAATTGGGCTTCCATTAATCTTTTGCAGTTTTTAGTCTCTTTCTCAATCCCTTCTGAGCTTCCTTTAAATTGTCAGGCAATTTACTATACATCAGTTCTCATTTATGTCTCACACTACTGTGAGCTTTATGAGATGCCGTTCAACTATAAAGATATATTTGGATAGCAAATTTGCTATTGGTGACTTCATTATTATTTGTAAGCAACTGTGTATCTCCAGGAATGAAACTGATAGTTTCTAAATATGTGGTATAATGAAAAGTAACCCCAGCCATGGATTTCACAGTGGTTTGCAGAGTATGGACATAGATATAATCATGGCAAGTATTGTCAGTTTTGGGAACTTGACATTAGTATTCTCAATGCCTATACTGAAACATTCCATCTAAAATGTAGCTGAAACCTTTAAATGCAAAAATTGATAACACTCAGTCCTGGTTACTAGATTATTCTCTCTTCCCAGTCACTCACATCACCCAAAGTGCACAAAATTTGAAGCTGCTAGTGCAGTCATTGTATTAAGATGTTTTCATGAAATACTAGTTATGATATTCTTCCAATTTTTTTCTGATGTGTTAGCAACATAAAGGAAAAATGTTGTTGCAATTAGTTTCTCTTCTTCCTCTGCTAGCTGTGGCCTCAGATCCTTTGGTTTCAAATGTTCAAATGTGTTTGAATTCTTAAGGGACCAAATTGCTGAGGTCATTGGTACTTAGACCTGCACACTATTTAAACTAATTTTTGCTAAGAACAACACGCACACCCATACCCGAGGGAGGACTCGAACCTCCGGTGGGAGAGGCCGCACGATCCGTGACGTGGCACCTCTAACCACGCGGCCCTTTGGTTTCGTGACATTGTGAATCTGGCAGTGATTTTAAACATTCAGCCTGAGAACAGTGTGTATGTGCATGAACTCCAATGATAAACACTCTCGGTTGGAGATAAGCCCTGCACACTAGCGTGCTGAGCATGCTTGCTCATTGTGAGGGGGCACGAGTTGGAGGTATGCATTGGTTACAGTCAATACTGTGTGCTAGCACAGCATCCAGTGTTCTCTTGGTTAGCACATCCAGTAATAGAAGTTGATTGTTTTCTTCATCTCCTTCATGAACCTGATGTTTTGCTGCAGCAAGTTCAGATGTTGCAAAACGCTTGTATGTGTAGTTGTCAATGTACCCATATCGTGAATGTCTCATTTACATATTATAAAAAAGTGACGAGTGTTTGTAGACCGCTTTGACTCTAGACTTCTTGAAATGCCATCATAAACGTGTTAGCTACCCCTGGTGACAGTGGGCAGCCCATCTCCTCTCTGCTGGACTCTTCACGGTAATTTCGATCGAGCAGGAAGTAGATTGACATCAAAACAAATTCAAAGATTTTCGTTAGCACAACTGATCTTCTCCCCTTGAGACTAGAAGAGTTCCTTATGTATTCCCCAGTAAACAGGGAAATGACATTGGATCTCTCCATGAGGCCCTCCTGGCCTTGTTCAAAGTTCTGATGCTGTTGGACAAAATGCACCAAATTCGATACATGCCGATGGCATTTGCCAACCAATCAGCTGAACATCACTGCCAGCTGTTTGGTAGCTCTCATATGTGCTGATGTTGCTAATGATGAGACGAAATGAGACCCCTTCTTTATGGACATTTGGTAATTGTTAAAGTTTCAGAGATGCATATGCTCATGCCAAAGTCTAATCACCATTCTCTCTTGGAAAGTGTTCTGAGAAGTTTGATGGTATTTATCTCACATGGGTGGTTGGACCATCTTCTGCTCTCCTGTAGGCAACAACCACTAACTGTACATTTTCTGCTTGTATACTTCAAACAGTAACAGGATTATACATTTCTTTTGTCTACTGGAGGGATGACTCAGAATCTTTTCAGGAACATTTAAATGCTTCCCTCTCCTCTTTGCAGAAGTTTGGCTCTGGTGGAATGGCCCTTGTACACATTTTGATCTGAGTTTGTGTAATCAAGAAGACAAAACAGCAGTAGCCTTAACTACTCCTACCCCCTACCCCCCAACCCCCCCCCCCCCCAACCCCCCACCCGTCACCCACCCCTCACACCCCTCCTCCACATTGCACCCATTGAAATTAAGTTTATTGTGTGGTTATTTTTCTCTGGCAGTCTAGTAAAGCCAGACAGAACTGCTAAAGAGTAGTGTGAGGGGAAATATGAGCTGGAATTGTTTTTTGTAAACTTTATTGAGCTGACCAAAATAAAAACACCCCACCTTGTTTTTCTATGTGGTCTCCTAACTTATTACCCCTAATTCCTGAGTTTCCAGGGACTCACAGCAGGTTTATCCTGTTGGCTTCCCCTAGCATCACTAGGGATTTGTGGCATTCTGCTGCAATTCTTGTAACACATGCATAGATTCTTCTTTGCACACACTCTGATGATGAATATCTCTGTCTGGAATACCAGAGCCAGTTTCCCTAGAGAGATTGTGTTCTCATCTGTTTTTGACCCATCGGTAAACCAGACTGTGTCCTGAACAACATCATGGTTCATTCTTCCATTACTCCCTACTTCCAATTGTTACACTGAAAGATTTGTTGGAACAGATGGAACTTATTGTATAGTCAGCCAGCATTTCCCTGACAATTTCTATATTTATCACATTCATTTTATTGATGTGGGATTCTGGATATCCTGTAGGTTTCGGATTTTTAACCTTTATGCCTCCGATGCTGCCTCCATTGTAACCCATTGGTGTAATGGAGGCATGTCCAACATGGTCTCCATCCCAGAGGAGATGTGCTGCTGCTAATTTCACCTGTCTTGCCTAGGCATGACAATCTCTGCACCTTCCCATGGGTCTTAGCAGCCACCTTCTGTTCAATATTGGTTGGTTGGTTGGTTGGTTGATTTGAGGGAGGGGACCAAACATTGAGGTAGTTGGTCCCATCAAATTATGCAAGGATGGGGAAGGAAATTGGTCATGCCGTTTCAGAGGAACCGTCCTGGCATTTGCATGAAGCAATTTAGGGAAATCACGGAAAACCTAAATCAGGATGGCCAGACATGGGTTTGAACCACTGTCCTCCCAAATGGGAGTCCAATATGCTGCCTCGTTCAGTCTGGTCTATAACCAGGAAGATATAGAAATCAATTTCCTGATAGTTTAGAGCTTTTTTTAACTCCACAAAAAGTTGGTGCAGTACTGTTTCACATAATTTATCTTGTTGATATGCCTGTTGGGTTTAATTTAGAGGAATCTCAGTAAATCTTGTTTCCCTAACTTATACAATAACAATTTTTTCTAATGTCTGAGAAGAAAGGAGGACAGACTTGGTTGGTCTCATGTCCTTACCCTTGGTATGATCAGTCTTCCCTGGCTTTGGAATAAAAGCAACCTTCGCTGTTTTCCAAGCATGAGGAATGATGCCTGCTGGTAGACTGACTCTGAAACATTCTACGTAGGAGCCTGATAAATCCTCGTTCTGCTTTTTGCAATAGAGCCAGAAGAACTGCATCTGGGTCTGGTGGCTTGAGCAATTGAAATGTCTCCGCTGCCCACTGTATTTTCTCGAAATCAACACATTCTGTGACAGATTCCTAGTGTTCCCACTGGTTACTAATAAACCAGTACCTCACAGGGACTGAATCCTTGTCAGTACTGTATGCCAAAGTGCACTGAGGGAGGGTAAGTATCGAGGAGCAAATCCAGTGTGTCATTAGCTGCCCTTGTATACTCACCATCCTCCTACATTTTTTATATTCTTATGAGGACTTTGTGAAGTTGAGCCCTGATACTGTACCTGCCACTTCCATATAGAATACCTTCCAGGGCAATTGTTTAATTGCTTAATAGAAAGATTGTATTTGGCAAATGCTTTCTGATATTTTGCCCACCGTCCTTTTCTTCTTAAAAAGTTGAACAGATTTTTTACCTGCTTCCATTGCAGTTCAGTATTACTGTTCACAAAAGTACATTCCTGTTTTATACATTTTGCTGATTGGACAGTTTTCTAAGTACCAGATCATGATGGAAGACATCACCTCATATGCCATTTCCCCTAAAACTCCTTAATTTATTGTCAAAGTACTAATTTCAGGTAAGTGTGAATTTAGGTCTTTGCTATAGGAATCCCAGTCTATTTCCTAGGATTCCTATAGGCCATAGTCTGTTTAAAACCAGTTTCATCCTTGAACTTAATTTATAAGAAGCAGTCAAATCAAAATGAGACAGGTGGAAAAAATTAAGTAAACTGTTTACTACTTCAAAAGTAATTGTCATAACTGTTACTACATTTATCCCACTGTGAGACAAGATGGTCAATGCCTTCATGGAAAAACGTTTTCAGTTGCCTATTGAACCATGGTTGTACCTAGGTGCCCACACCTTCGTTCGAAGCAAGTCGACTGCCACGAATGTTTTCTTTCAGGACTCCAAATGCATGGAAATTTCATGGGGAGAGGTTCGGACTGTAATAAGTAAGGGCTTCCCTGTGCAACATCTGTAGTGTACTCGAAACAACTTTGATAACATGTGAGCAGCCCCAAGTGTTGCCAAAGCTGTTTCAGCTACAGTGAAGAAGTTTGCTGGGAAGCCCTTACACATCCTCTATAAAGTCCCGATCTCACCCCATGTGATTTCCATATTTTTGGATACCCAAAGAAGGATATTTGTGGCTGTCGATTTGCTTTGAATGAAGAAGTGCAGTTGTGGTTCTTCAGGCAACTGCAAATATTTTTCCATGAAGTTTTTTTGTCTCACAGCAGGATAGGTGCTGCTCTCACACTGCCACTTTCTCACCTACTTTTGCTACAAGGGTTTGGCCATCATATGCAACCTCCTGTTTGATTGTCATCTAGTCATCTGTCAAGCACCTGCACTTTCTAAGACAGAGTCTTTGGAGCAACATCCTTAAGTTGTTTAGGCGCCCTTTGTGGTCTTGAAGAGTTTCTCTGCTGTCTTAACCAGCAGCAGCTGACTATGTGGCTCTGAGTGCCATGTTATATAGCCTGTCCTTTGTGCTGCCAATCACAGGACCGTACACACTGTGCAGTTTCACTGATGAGGTGAAGGGGAAAGTGTGTGGTGCAGGCACCAGTGGTAGGAGCCCCCAGTCTCGGAGGGTGGTCAGCTCGCTGCTGGTGTGGAGAAGGTGTGTGTGTGTGGCGAGGTCTCATCATCTGGCCACAGTGATGACAGCATGTGTGTGAATTTTGCAACTTGCTGTTTAAAAAAATCACATTAACATTGGAGATAAAAGAGAACAACTGACTTTCATTCCTCAGTGTGCTAGTCAAGCGAGGACTGGACAGCTTACTAGGTCTCAGTGTTTACTGTAAAACAGTGCGTACAGATTTATACTCAAATGCCTTCACCTGACACACTCCTCACAATGAGTAGGCGACCTTACCGTACTAGTGCATATGGATCCCAAAATTTCCAACAGAGAGAGTATAGCAGTAGAATTGCAGCACCTACAAGAGGGTTTCAGGAAGAATGGTTACTATCTCTGTCAGATCCAGGATGCTGTGAAACCATATGATATGAGAGCCCAGTTTGTAGAGGAAAAAGAGAAACATTTTGTGACAGTAAGCAGCCCTTACAATGCGAGTGCGAAAGTGATGAAAGTGTCAATGTGGTGGATTTTTTTTTTCAATCTTTGTTAACAGCTGGTACTGGCCAAATGCTTACTTTGCATATGTCTTGAAATGTAATGCTTTTTTTTTACATCCAATCTGAACAGACTAAAAAAAAGCTATAGATTGTTTTATATGTTAAAAACTACGATGGTAATATTGACACTCAAAGATATAGTGGCTGCAGCGATGCTAAAATGAGACTGTTGTACATTTTATCTCTGACTTTGTTAGCCGGCTTGGATGTAATTTCTAATTTTTTGTTTTTGGTGTTGACTTCCTTGCAGTAGGAGAAAGAGATATATATTGTTGTGTGAAAGGGATAGTCCACCATTGCAATCAGAATTGTGACTTTAATGTATGGTGTCTGTATAGAAAAAGCGGAAGGATTAAAAACAATTGTAATTCGAAAGAGCTTATCTTGATGAAAAACCGGCAAATATAATTGTTGTCAAAGACAACAAAACAGGAAAAGGTAATTCATTCAAAAACTCGACACTTCACATTGGATATTAAATATGTTAAAGTTTTACCAGCAAGATTTACATCCTGTGGTGAAAATAATTTCAAGAGCCTGCATCGAATTTATTACACTGATCAAAACCAGTGACGAGCGACATAGCCATTTTTTCTCAAAAGTAATGTTCAATAACTGGGATGTGGATTTATTATCACTACAATGATTAAGGATCTGCTGCCATTTTGCTTCCGCTCCCATTTTTCTTTGAGATTGTGCAGACCCATCAATACTAGATTGTTGAGCGTTGTAGCTGCCGAGTCCCAGGATCGACATCGCCAAGATTCAGAAGAAGAATTCTTCCAACATCGAATCTCTATTGCTGGAGATACAAAAATAATAGTACTAACAGTAATAATAATAATAATAATAATAATAATAATAATAATAATAATGCATTGTTGTGGTCTTCAGTCCTGAGACTGGTTTGATGCAGCTCTCCATGCTACTCTATCCTGTGCAAGCTTCTTCATCTCCCAGTACCTACTGCAGCCTACATCCTTCCGAATCTACTTAGTGTATCCATCTCTTGGTCTCCCTCTACGATTTTTACCCTCCAGGCTGCCCTCCAATACTAAATTGGTAATCCCTCGATGTCTCAGAACATGTCCTACCAACCGATCCCTTCTTCTAGTCAAGTTGTATCACAAGCTCCTCTTCTCCCCAATTCTATTCAATACCTCCTCACTAGTTATGTGATCTACCCATCTAATCTTCAGCATTCTTCTGTAGCACCACATTTCGAAAGCTTCTATTCTCTTTTTGTCTAAGCTATTTATCGTCCATGTTTCACTTCCATACGTGGCTACACTCCATACAAATACTTTCAGAAATGACTTCCTGACAATTTAATCTATGTTAACAAAATCCTCTTCTTCAGAAACGCTTTCCTTGCCATTGCCAGTCTACATTTTATATCATCTCTACTTCGACCATCATCAGTTATTTTGCTCCCCAAATAGCAAAACTCTTTTACTACTTTAAGTGTCTCATTTCCTAATCTAATTCCCTCAGCATCACCCGACTTAATTCGACTACATTCTATTATCCTCGTTTTGCTTTTGTTGATGTTCATCTTATACCCACTTTTCAAGATACTGTCCATTCCGTTCAACTGCTCGTCCAAGTCCTTTGCTGTCTCTGACAGAATTACAATGTCATCGGCGAACCTCAAAGTTTTTATTTCTTCTCCATGGATTTTAATACCTACTCCGAAATTTTCTTTTGTTTCCTTTATTGCTTGCTCAATATACAGATCGAATAACATTGGGGATAGGCTACAAACCTGTCTCACTCCCTTCCCAACCACTGCTTCCCTTTCATACCCCTCGACTCTTATAACTGCCATCTGGTTTCTGTACAAATTGTAAATAGACTTTTTCTCTCGATATTTTACCCCTGCTACCTTCAGAATTTGAAAGAGAGTATTCCAATCAACATTGTCCAAAGCTTTCTCTATGTCTACAAATGCTAGAAAAGTAGGTTTGCCTTTCCTTAATCTTTCTTCTAAGATAAGTTGTAGGGTCAGTATTGCCTCACGTGTTCCAACATTTCTACGGAATCCAAACTGATCTTCCCCGAGGTCGGCTTCTATCAGTTTTTCCATTGGTCTGTAAAGAATTTGCATTAGTATTTTGCAGCTGTGACTTATTAAACTGATAGTTCAATAATTTTCACATCTCTCAACACCTGCTTTTTTTGGGATTGGGATTATTGTATTCTTCTTGAAGTCTGAGGGTATTTCGCCTGTCTCATACATTTTGCTCACCAGATGGTGGAGTTTTGTCAGGACTGGCTCTCCCAAGGCTGTCAGTAGTTCTAATGGAATGTTGTCTACTCCCGGGGCCTTGTTTCGACTCAGGTCTTCCAGTGCTCTGTCAATCTCTTCACGCAATATCATATCTCCCATTTCATCTTCACCTACATCCTCATCCATTTCCATAATATTGTCCTCAGGTACATCGCCCTTGTATAGACCCTCTATATACTCCTTCCACCTTTCTGCTTTCCCTTCTTTGCTTAGAACTGGGTTTCCATGAAAGCTATTGATATTCATGCAAGTGGTTCTCCTTTCTCCAAAGGTCTCTTTAATTTTCCTGTAGGCAGTATCTATCTTACCCCTAGTGAGATAAGCCTCTACATCCTTACATTTGTCCTCTAGCCATCCCTGCTTAGCCATTTTCAACTTCCTGTCGATATCATTTTTGAGATGTTTGTATTCCTTTTTGCCTGCTTCATTTACTGCATTTTTATATTTTCTCCTTTCATCAATTAAATTCAATATTTCTTCTGTTACCCAAGGGTTTCTACTAGCCCTCGTCTTTTTACCTATTTGATCCTCTGCTGCCTTATGCTCCCCTGAAACTCTGTACAACCTCTAGTTCTTTCAGCTTATCCAGGTCCCATCTCCTTAAATTCCCACCTTTTTGCAGTTTCTTCAGTTTTAATCTACAGTTCATAACAAATATATTGTGGTCAGAGTCCACATCTGCCCCTGGAAATGTCTTACAATTTAAAATCTGGTTCCTAAATCTCTGTCTTACCATTATATAATCTATCTGATACCTTCTAGCATCTCCAGGATTCTTCCATGTATACAACCTTCTTTTATGATTCTTGAACCAAGTGTTAGCTATGATTAAGTTATGCTCTGTGCAAAATTCTACCAGATGGCTTCCTCTTTCATTTCTCTCCCCCAATCCATATTCACCTACTACGTTTCCTTCTCTCCCTTTTCCTACTCTTGAATTCCAGTCACCCATGACTATTAAATTTTCGTCGCCCTTCACTACCTGAATAATTCCTTTTATCTCATCATACATTTCATCAATTTCTTCGTCATCTGTAGAGCTAGTTGGCATATAAACTTGTACTACTGTAGTAGGCGTGGGCTTCGTGTCTATCTTGGCCACAATAATGCATTCACTATGCTGTTTGTAGTAGCTTACCCGTACTCCTATTTTTTTGTTCATTATTAAACCTACTCCTGCATTACCCCTATTTGATTTTGTATTTATAACCCTGTATTCACCTGACCAAAAGTCTTGTTCCTCCTGCCACTGAAATTCACTAATTCCCACTATATCTAACTTTAACCTATCCATTTCCCTTTTTAAATTTTCTAACCTACCTGCCCGATTAAGGGATCTGACATTCCACGCTCCGATCCATAGAATTCCAGTTTTATTTCTCCTGATAACAACGTCCTCTTGAGTAGTCCCTGCCCGGAGATCGGAATGGGGGGGCTATTTTACCTCTGTAATATTTTACCGAAGAGGACACCATCATCATTTAATCATACTGTAAAGCTGCATGTCCTCGGGAAAAAGTATGGCTGTAGTTTCCCCTTGCTTTCAGCGGCTCGTAGTACCAGAACAGCAAGGCCATTTTGGTTAGTGTTACAAGGCCAGATCAGTCAATCATCTAGACTGTTGCCCCTGCAACTACTGAAAAGGCTGCTGCTCCTCTTCAGGAACCATATGTTTGTCTGGCCTCTCAACAGGTACCCCTCCGTTGTGGTTGCACCTACGGTATGGCTATCTGTATCGTTGAGGCACGCAAGCCTCCCCACCAATGGCAACGTCCATGGTTCATGGGGTGGATAATAATAATGATAATGATAATGATAATGATAATGATAATAATAATAATAATAATAATAATAATAATAATAATAAGATTACGTATTGGATAACCACAGCGACTGCATAGAAGCGATGGAAAAAACAGATGCCTATAAATATCTAGGATACAGACAAAAAATAGGAATAGATAATACAAATATTAAAGAAGAACTAAAAGAAAAATATAGACAAAGACTAACAAAAATACTGAAAACAGAATTGACAGCAAGAAACAAGACAAAAGCTATAAATACCTATGCTATACCAATATTGACCTACTCATTTGGAGTAGTGAAAGAGAGTAACACAGACCTAGAAGCACTCAATACACTTACACGATCACAGGGCCACAAATATAGAATACATCACATACATTCAGCAACAGAAAGATTCACATTAAGGAGGAAGGGGATTTATCGACATAAAAAAACGTGCATTATGGACAGGTAGACAATTTAAGAAAATTCTTTCTAGAACGAGCATAAACTAGCAAAATACACAAAGCAATCACTCATATAAATACATCGGCTACACCACTGCAATTTCATAACCACTTCTACATCCCTTTAGATCACATAACATCAGCAGATATGAAGAAAGTAAATTGGAAAAAGAAAACACTACATGGCAAGCACCCGTATCATCTAACAGAGCCACACATCGATCAAGACGCATCCAACACATGGCTAAGAAAAGGCAATATATACAGTGACACGGAAGGATTCATGATTGCAATACAGGATCAAACAATAAACACCAGATATTACAGCATGCATATTATTAAAGATCCCAATACTACAACAGATAAATGCAGACTTTACAAACAACAAATAGAAACAATAGATCACATCACAAGCGGATGTACAATACTAGCAAATACAGAATACCCCAGAAGACATGACAATATAGCAAAAATAATACACCAACAACTTGCCATACAACATAAACTAATAAAACCACACATTCCCACATACAAGTATGCACCACAAAATGTACTGGAGAATGATGAATACAAATTATACTGGAACAGAACCATTATAACAGATAAAACAACACCACATAACAAACCTGACATCATACTCATTAATAAAAAGAAGAAATTAACACAACTAATCGAAATATCCATACCCAATACAACAAATATACAGAAGAAAACAGGAGAAAAAATTGAAAAATACATCCAACTGGCTGAGGAAGTCAAGGACATGTGGCATCAGGATAAAGTTGACATTATACCAATTATACTATCAACTACAGGAGTCATACCACACAATATCCACCAGTACATCAGTGCAATACAGCTACATCCAAAATTATATATACAACTACAGAAATCCGTAATTCTTGATACATGTTTAATTACCCGAATGTTCCTAAATGCAATGTAACATATACCATACAGTTAAAAGGAAGTCACGCTTGATCAAGTTCCGCATCACTTTCCATTTGTGATCAGAAATAATGTCTGAGAAGAGAAAGAAAGAATAATAATAATAATAATAATAATAATAATAATAATAATAATAATAGTAATTATTTTCAGAGGATCTTCAGGATTTTTGTTAGGAAAAGTCATGCAATGAACTTCACAAACATTCATAATATTTCTCTCTCTCTCTCTCTCTCTCTCCCTCTCATGCACTGTTGCCCAGTACAGTACACATTCATTCAAGAGAGAATTTGTACATTATTTCAGTTAACCTGGGGAAGGGATATTATAATATCCTCCTCCTTAATTTCATACCTTTTTGCAATTTCTTCAGTTTTAATCTATAGTTCATAACCAATAAATTGTGGTCAGAGTCCATATCTTCCCCTGGAAATGTCTTACAGTTTAAAATCTGGTACTAAAATCACTGTCTTACCATAATGCAGTATAATCAGTCTGAAACCTCCTGGTGTCTTCAGGTCACTTCCTTGCCTACATTCTTCTTTCACAATTCTTAAACCAAGTGTTAGCAATGATAAATTATGCTCTGTGCAAAATTCTACCAGGCAGCTTCCTCTTTCATTCCTTTCCCCCCATTCCATATTCAACAACTTTTTTTCCTTCTCTTCCTTTTCCCACTATTGACTTCCAGTCCCCCAGTACTATTACATTTTCATCTTCCTTAACTATTTGAATAATTTATTTTATCTCATCATACATTCGTTTAGTCTACTCATCACCTGTGGACATAGCTGGCATATAAACTTATACTACTGTGGTGGATGTGGACTTCTAGCCTATCTTAGCTATGATAGTGTGTCCGCTATGCTGTTTGCAATAGCTTACCTGCATTCTTTTTTTCTTATTCATTATGAAACTCACTCCTGCATTACCTCTGTTTGACTTTGTATTTATAACCTTATATGTAACTGACCAGAAGTTCTGTTCCTCCTGCCACTGACCTTCACTGTTTCCCACTATATCTAACTTACCCTACCCATTTCCCCTTTTTAAATTTTCTAACCTACATGCCCGATTGAGGGGTCTAACATTCCATGCTCCTATTCATAGAGTAACAGTTTTTTGTTTTTTTCTTTTTCTCCTAATGACGATATCCTCCTTAGTAGTTCCTGCCTGGAGATCCAAATTCAGGGCTGTTTTATCTCCATAATATTTTACCCAAGAGGATGCCATCATCATTTAATTGCATTTAGCTGCCTGTCCTCAGGAAAAATTAGGGCTGTAGTTTCTCCATGCTTTCAGCTGTTAGATATATCAACACAGTTGATGTTACAAGGCTAAATTTGTCAGTCATCCAAACTGTTGACCCCTTGAAACTACTGAAAAGATTGCTGCCCTTCTTGTTCTTGAGGAACCACATCAGAATTACCATAACCACATCAAAAAGAGATTGCAGTGTCACTCATTGCTTCTAGGGTTGTGTGTACTTAAGTTAGAAAAAGGGCCATAGCTCTAAAGCTAGTAAAGCCTCTGTACTGTTATATGTTTCTGTGTGCAGTGCATGTCAACTACAGGTATTTATTAATTCCACAAATATTATTTTTCAAGTATACCTTTGAAAATATTATACTTAAGTACTCAGTTTAATAATAAGCATAACTTCACATCCTCTCCTTGAAATTGTGTACATTATAATGTTTTAATGTTTAATTTTTTCATTGCACAGAAAATATGTTACTGTCAGATGTAAAATAAAGTTGGTGCACTGTTTTTGACAGCCATCTCCGGTGCCAGCAGATGGCCCAGCTCCTGATGCACAACATGGGCATCTCGTCTCACAGATATTGGAAACCCAGAAAGAGCTGGAAGAGAAGAGGCCACCAAGTGCCGATGGCCACAACAAACACCTGAAGAGAGTTGATATTGTAAGTATATAACTGAGTTGTTGATTAAGCACTGTAGAGGTTACTACCCAGGTAACTGATTGCTTGTGGGATGCGCAAAAAGTTTTTCTTAAAGCAACTCTTCATCCATTCCAGATAACAATAGCTGTAGGAGACCTGAAAGTGTCAATATAAAGTGTCAGTATTCTGAGATAATTAAAATCCTAGTGGTTAACTATTGAAGCATTCCCAATAATTTACCAGAGTTGGAAGCGCTCCTAAAAAGTAGGCCGAAGCATTCACAGTCGAGAGCCAGAGTTGGAAGGCTCCTCAAAAGCAGTGGAGCTGACTTACTGCTACATACAGAAAGCTTGTTAAGTCCTGAAACTGATAGCAGTGATATTTTTGGGGAAAATCAAAAGCATAGGTTAATGGTGAATGGAGGCAATGTATTCGTTTCAGTAGACAAGAAACTCAAATCCACTGACAGGCACATAGAAATTGAAGCTGCATGTGAGATTGTTTTGTGAAGACTCACAGATGGGTACATATTTATAATAGTATCCTTTTACCAAACACCAGATTCACCTCCAGGTGTGACCAAAATCTTTGAAAGAACCAAAGTTCATTAGTATGGAAGTTCCCCAGTCATACTCCCATCATTGTGGTATATTTTAATCATCTAATAATGAATTGGAGAAAATTTCAGTTTTGTGAGTGATGAATGTTACAAAATATCCTGTGAAACATTATTAAATGCCTTCTCTCAGAATTACCTTGAACAAATAGTTTGGAAGCCCACTCATGATGGAAATAGATTGGATCTAATGGCAACAAACAGACCTGACATCTTTGAGAGTGTCTGCACTGAAACTGCTATCAATGATGATAATGCAATTTTGTTGCCAAACTACAAAGGGCAACTAAAACAAATAGAATGATTTATATGTTTAACAAACTAGATAAAGACGTAAAAAGAAAATCAAAACACTTAGCTCTTGACAGGAGCATGTGTAAGAACTGTGACACGACTGTGAACCAATGAGAATGACCCTCAATAACTTATAGTCATTGCATAAAAATTTCTAAGGAAACAGAAACTGCGGCATAACAGGTACAAAACAGGGCATAGGACTATAGACAGAGTGATGCTGTGATGATGAATGAAATGCCCTTGGCTGTCAAGAGGGCAATGTGTGAAGCTTTCAATGATTACATAGCAGAATATTATCAAAAGATCTCTTTCAAAACCTGAAGAAATTCTGTTCATAATGTAGAGGCTGTTGGTGATGCGAAAGTGTGTGTCCAGACTAACTGATGATACAGTAACTGAAATTGTGAGTAGAAAAGCAAAAGCAGAAATAATGATCTCTGTTTTCAAATGTTCCTTTTCACAAAGGAAAATCCAGAATTACTGCCCTAATTTAATTCTTTTACCACTGCAAAAATGAGTATGTGCATATTAGTGTCAGTGGTGTTGAGAAACAGCTGAAATCAGTAAACCTAAAAAAATCTCCTGGGCCCAACAGTATTCCTACCAGGTTTTGTACCATATTTATGGCTATATTAGGCACTCTTTTAGCTATAATCTATTGTAGAGTCCCTGAACAAAAATATGTGCCCAGTAGTTGGAAGAAAGCACAGGCCACTCCAGTTTATGAAGAAGATAGCAGAAGTGAGCCACAAGAATACCATCCAATATCTGTAACATCCATTTGCTTCATGATTTGTCATGATAGCCGTTTTTTATGTGACTGAGTGCTGGGAGTACTGTGAACATTTGTCTTGTACATATATTAAGTGGCATATCTGTTTAGAGATGTAATCTCTCTTTGTTTGCAGGTTCTTGCTGGAATATTTGTTATTACCATTATTAGTAAACCCAATTGCTGTGGCCATCCTGTAGTTGCTGGCTTCAAAGCACAACATGACAGTCATGGCCTTAGTGCCTGTTTCACCACACATACCATCTGGATTCTTCCTCCAGACACCAGTTTCTCAGAACTCCACAGTTGGCAATGGTGTTACAATGTGACCTTAGTTCACCCACCTGGCCTTAATTCATGTTAATTTCTTTGGCCTCAGAATTTCTTCACTGTGACTACTCCCTTTTAGTTTTCTATCTCTTTCATTTTCTGACCAAGCATTGCGGTGGCATACGAATACAGCCAGAGCCCTACAACACAATCTCAGGAGGCCCAGTGGAGCCACTGTCTACCTCCATGAGCATTTATCACTGCCTGACACCAATGTGGCACGCTCCATGTGAGTCTATGGAGGTCGCCATGTGGTATCCATTTCCATACTTCGATGAGAGCCCGTACAGATATTTGAGAGTCTGTGGTGAAACAGGACAACCATGAACACACATGTCAAACATGTCCTGCATATGCGCTATGGATTTTAGGTCAGGACTCACTGCCAGCCATTCCATTACTTCAGTATCCAGGCTTCTCAAGACATCCCTGCTGACACCTGCCACATAGGCCTTAGCATTAGAAGGAATTCAGGGCCACCACCATATGTGGCAGCCACCAAATGTCCAACAGGAAATGTTTGATGTACTGCCTGGTGGTAATTCGACCATGTACGATGACAAGATCGACACTGAAGTCATCCCATAATATCACAGAACATTGGAAATCTGTCAGTTTCCAGAACAACATTTCACAGGTACTACTCTCCATGCACATGAATATGGCCATCATCTGGCCCCAGAGGATTTCTGGACTTATTTGCTAATAACATGTTCTGCTAGTGACGAAGTTGCCGGTTGACATAGGAATGATAGAACTGAAGGCAAGCAGCAAGATGTTGTTGTGTCAAGCAGTTTACTCAAACAGGATATCTGGGTCTAGTAACTCGTTCATTACAGTCTGATCAAACACAGTGGCTCCACTGGGCCTCCTGAGATTGTGTTGTAGTGCTCTGGCTGTATTCATATGCCACCGCAATGCACGGTCTTCATGTGGGGTTGTAATGTGTTAGTAATCTTGTCCAACTGACATTGTACTGACCTGTCTCCCTGTAGAATGTCCACAGCCTATGGATGAGTTGTGGAGAGACATTGCTGTCTGCAGCAACAAGCCTGAAAGTCCATCCTTTTGGGATCAAACAGACTGCCCTTGCAAGTTGCACTGCATTAAGCTGTTGCATTAAATGAGCTTGGTTGAATACAATGTCTGCAAATGACAATTGCCATCTCTGTGCCTCACAAGAAAACACTGGGACACTGATACGTATTTCCTTCTGAAGTGTCACCTGACACTGTAACGCATAACACAGCCAGTAGATGGTGAATGGTTTTAATTGTTGCCTACATTGAAAGCAAAGATCTCAAGCCGTGCAATAAGACCACAGGTACTGCCTGTACCAAAATAGATCTAACATACAGGACTTTGATACACGTTTACCTTGTTCTTTTGAACAGTGTCTTATAACTTACAATGCTCAGACAGTGGGGATAGCAGTGTGATGAAAAATTCTGTCATACAAAAAATCTTAGAACATATTCTGAGCTTAAACACAGTGAAGTATCTCAAACCGAATGACCTCTGCCATGCCACCTAGCATGGGTTCAAAAAGCATTGATCATGTGAAACCCACCTCATACTTTTCCTACATGAATTCTGAAAGTGGTGGATCAAGGTAATTGAATAGATGCAGTATTTCATGATTTCTGAAAAGCATTTTACTCAGTACCAAATCTACAGTTATTATCAAACGTGTGGGGATGGCAAGCAAAATTTGTGACTGCATTGAGGATTTCTTCATAGGGAGGACACAACTTGTTATCTTGACTGGAGAGTGCGATGCCATTTCATAATTGAGTATCAGTTACCAAAAAATTCAATTGTGGCACCAAGAACAAATTCTTTAACTGTAACCTAAATTTATTATCTGGTGAATACATAAGATATTTTTATAAAAACAGAACAACACTGTTGATTGTTTGCTTATTCCATAGATACTATACAATCCTTCTGAAATTTTATTTCAGGATTCCTGTAAGAAATCCATATTTTGGATGTTGAAACCAGTTTAATTCATCACCCCATATTTTGCTACCATGAACTGAGAGGAGCTGTAACAACAAAAACCATAATATGATAATAGGTTTCATTTGCCTAGTTTCAAAATTGTGTCATATGTTAACAAAGGAAGCTGTTGTGTAATTTCAGAATTCATTTCAATGACTGTTTTAAAAAGTAGCATTTCTTCAACTGATGCTGGAGAACAATATATCATGTTTTACACATACATCTATAATGCAAATTCATCAGCTGAAGTAATATTAGTAAAATATAAATCATAATCCAATTAGTTTGAAAATATTAGACTTTCAAAATTTAAGACAAGTTTTGGAATCAGCATGAAAATTGCTTTAAGTTGATAATACTAGGAAAAGGATAGATTACTACTTGCCACAAAGGTGACACTGAGTTTCAGACAGGCACAATGAAAAGAGTTAGACATTTAGCTTTCTTCAAAAAAGAAAACAAACACACATTCACACAAGTGAGCACACTTTGTGCACACACGACTGCCGTCACCGAATGTTACTGTAATGTTGAGCGGCAATCTGGTGTGGGCCGGGGAATGGGGAGGGATAGCGGGGTGCAGGTGGGGGAGAGAAGAGCACTGTTTGGTGGAGCAAGCAGTGACTAGACGAGACTCGACAAGACTGCCAGGCACAGCATCGGGAGGCTATGGGCAGGGAGGTGGGGAGAGGGGGAGAAGAGAGGAGCAGGGAATGGGAAAGATGGTCAGGTGCATTGGCAGATGGTGAGTGGATGTGAATAGTCAGGAGATGATAGGACACAGTGGGTGAAAACTGATGAGTGGAGGGTGTAGGGACAATAAGTTACTATGGGTTGAGGCCAGGCCAATTTTGATGGAGAATGTGTTGTAAGAATAACTCCCATGTATGCAGTTTAGAAAAGCTGGTGGCAGAGGAGAGGATCCGACACGGGCCATCTGGCCCATAGGAGAGAGTCACTGAGATGCTGAAAAACTGAACTGGCCATTGCTTTAAGATAGAAACGAACTATCCCAAGAAAACCTACATACAAAGTTTCAAGAACTGACTTAAATTATGAATTTAGGAATATCGACATCTCCTTTCATACTACTGAGGACATGATTAGACTAATTATATAGTGCACCGGTGTGTCTAAACCATCATTCTACCTGTGCTCCATAAGTTGGTGGAATGGGAATAAGCCATAATAACTGGTACAATGGGAAGTACTCTCTGCCAAGCAGTCCACACTGATTTGTAGAGTATTGGTGTAGATACAGGTATCTAAGCATCCTTCACAGTTAGGCACAACCCTTCATACATTACCCACAAACAGTAACTTGGATGGGACGTGGCTACTAGTCTTTTGTGCTCTTGCAGCTGTGCTTATACAATTTTGAGCATTATAAACATGATCCGACACGGGCCATCTGGCCCATAGGAGAGAGTCACTGAGATGCTGAAAAACTGAACTGGCCGTTGCTTTAAGATAGAAACGAACTATCCCAAGAAAACCTACATACAAAGTTTCAAGAACTGATTTAAATTATGAATTTAGGAATATCGGCATCTCCTTTCATACTACTGCAATCGAGAGAACAAACGATAGCCAGAGATAGCTGCACATCGACGCCACGTGACGTGTGGTGGCGCCCCCTACGATCTCTATATAAGCGGCGGCCCCAGCTCCTAGCAGCCAGTCGTCGACTCACCTCGGAAGATGTTCTCCGAGTTGAGAATGAAACGTCAGGGAGAAGAAGTTCTACAGATCGACCACGGCAACTTAGCCCGGAAGAGTTTACTGATAAAGACGCCGGCCGAGAAAGCCTACATGGAATGATTATTAACATGAAATGAATAAACTCAGTAAGGCAAATTATTTTGAGAGCCTTTGTTGATAGTAACCATGAGACAAAGTATGATAATTCAAGTCATTGCCAACTTAATTCAATGACTTTTTCACAACAATAGCTGGAAAAATAGCTACAAAAATTAAACCATTTAAAGGAGATTTATTTGCCTTATTGAGACTGGCATTGAATACTCCAACAACAGGTATCAGTTTTACCAAATCAATTGTAAAACATATCAGACAACTCATTAGGTAATTGAAAAAGCAGTAACTCCACTGACTACCTTGGTATTTCAACCAGAGTACAAATTGTGTGCTGACTGGTTGCTCTCCTTTTGAGCTCCCTCTATAACTGGTTGACAGTTGAGGTGTATTTTGTGAAATACTAACTATGTGGTTGTACTATACATTTATAAAATTAGAAAGAAGTACATGGCCTCTAATTATGGACCCATCCACTCCCTTTCTTTGGTCTCAATTTTTGTTTTATTTTGAGAGATTAGCTGTCAATAGAATATTGAACGTTGTATTTGATAATAACATTTTACAAATAGCATGTGTTGGTGTCTGTGGAAGTTTCTATAATTGAAAAAGCATTATGTTATCTCATAAACTTAATTCTGGTAGAATTAAACAAGAAAAATTATCCTTTTGGCAAAAAAAAAAAAAAAAAAAAAAAAAAAAAAAAAAAAAAAAAAATAATAATAATAATAATAATAATAATAATAATAATAATAATAATAATAATAATAATAAGCTAGGGAAACTAAAGTGGTATATTTTTAAAGGAATTGACCTCGGATGGATGGAGTGATATCTTAACACTACGCCATCCGGCGACACTACAGTAGTGTCATGCTGTGAAATAGCAGTCATTGGCCTGCGACACCACAGTGGTGTCGTGTGTGAAATCGCAATCAATGGCCGGTGCCATCACAGTGGTGTCGTGCATGAAATAGCGGTAATGGCTGGTGACACCACAGTGGTGTCATGCGCGAAATACCAGTTAATGGCTGGCAACACCACAGTGGTGTTGTGCACAAAATAGCAGTCAACGGCCGGTGACACCACACTGGTGTCATGTGCATAGTATCTCTCAGTGGCCGGGGACACCACAGTGGTGTTATGAGCATGGTATCGCGCAGTGACCGTCGACAGCACTTTAGTATCTTTTACATTTTGTTGGTGTCTTATTTAGGTAACGAAAAGTTACACATGCCAACAAGTTTTTTGTTTTTATAAGTACTTGTGCCCTTTCATCATGGCAGATGAAGGAGACAATACGATTATTTATGATGAATGCATGGACGTCTTGTCTGACATTCCGGACGACTTGGCCAGTTGGGAAGAAGACATTGGATATCAAAAAAATGAAAGTGAAGCAGAATTGTTGGAAGATAGTGAAATACGTCCAAGAAGAATTCAGTGAACGCTACAGTTGCCAAATGATTCAGATGAATCAGACAAAGAAGATAGTGCACAGTGGTCAAACTTTGATTTACTGTGGACCAATAATAAATCTGAATGATCTATGGATCCAAACATATTTCCCAAAGATACACAGAGTGTTGTGGATATCATAGAATTATATATTGGGAATGAGCTGTTTGAATATATTAGTGAAACCAACAAGTATTACAGTCAGAATTGCAATAGAAGGAAACTGGACAAAAAAAAAAAAAATCAAATTTTTGATTTTATGGGACCCGAACTTAGAAATTTGTTTGGGCTTGTTATCCTTATGGGAATTGCAAAAAAAAGCAAGGATTGATGATTACTGGTCAACGAATCCATTGATAGACACACTGATATTTCCCAAAACCGTATCCTACAACTGATTCCAACAAATGTTATCATTTTTACATTTTTCTGACAGCAACAATAAACCGGATAATGCCGACCGGCTTTTCAAAGTGCAATTCATAACTGGCTATTTTTCCAAAAAGCTAAAGAAACGTTTAATCCAAGCCAAAGCACCTCAATCGATGAAGGAAATTTTAGTTTATAATCTGTCGAAAATTACAAAATATGGCATACTCATTCAGATGCTGTGTGATTCGAGTACGGGATACATTTATTCCGGCGCTGGGGAACCTTTAGCAAAAACAGTAATGGAACTATTGACACCGTCTTATGGAAAATGGCATCACCTCTACATGGATAATTATTATAACAATGTAGAATTTGCAGAGAAGTTACTTGAAAAGAAAATTTGAGTTTGTGGAACAATACAGCAAAATAGAGGATTTCCAGAAAAATTAAAGCATACAAAAGTCAATGTGTTTGAAGAAGCCGGTCATCAATGGGAAGGTGAAGGACTCGCACAGATATGGAGAGCTTCAAAAACTAAAACAATACGAATGATCTCTACAGTACATAATTCCACTTTGACTGACAATAAAAGAAAATGAGGAAAAACCAATTACTCAATAAAAAAATCTGAAAAAATCTGGTCACATAAAGCAATGTTAACTAATACTCATTTCCAAAACAAATAAATGGAAACGAAGAAACTGCCATGTATGTTCCAAAAACAAAAGAACAACAACAACAAACTTAATGCGCAAGTCTTATGGAGTTGTGTTACATCTTGGAGACTGTTTTGCTGCATATCATATGAAAGAGAATTACTAAGTACCAAAGGTAATGAAAATAAACAAATACATGAAACAAACAAATTTTGTATTTATTTACGTATGTATATCTTCAAAATTTCATGAAAGTAGGGGAACAGGGTTGACAACTTATGAGAACTAATGACGAGATTAGTAAAATTTAACAATTTATAATCGGGGATAATGTCAAGAACAGCCGGTGACAAGACAAATAATCCAAATCAGTGCTGCCAGCGGCAAGTGAATAAATTTGTATGAAATGTGTGGAGAGCAAAGTGTTAGCAATAGAAAACAGAGGGTCAATTGACACATGGTATTATAGGAATAAGATTAAATTCAGAGAAGGGAAACATTGGTGACCTGTAAGGTTCAGTGTTTGGCACATTCCTGTTCCAGATCAGCATGAACGGGACACTGGATGGCTCTTGGAAATGTGTAATATTTTCAGATAACACAAACATATTGATAAAGTGCCCAAACACAGCCATACCAGCCACAGTAAGGAGAGTAATGAACAGGATTAATGTTAGTTCACAGCAAATAGTTTAATCCTTAATCTTACAAAGACTCACACCATGCAGTTACAAACTGATGAACGGGCACCAGAAGTATGAATCAGTGGGTTTACATTGGATGAAACAAGTAACAGAATGTAGTGACCTGTGTAGATTCCACACCCTCGATCTGGGTGCGCAGTTTTTAAGTGCAACACAGATGTGAAGCCACTAGCACTAGCAGAGGCCTCCACTCGTGGATGCGTGTGCAGCCCCTCTGCTGTGCTCTCTATTGGCTGCATCGTGGCTTACAGAGTTGGGCCCAGCCATCCTCACTCTCAGTCATATATTGACATTTGGCCAATCTGTATTGAACTAGTAGTGCAGACCTTCAATAGCAAATGGTTTCCTGTACAAGTACTTTGAAAGTGATGAAGCGTTGTCCCTGTCATTGTCTGTGTATTCTTGTAGTCAGAAGACATTGGCGAGGAGTAGAGTTGTCTTTCACGTGTTTTGTTGTATGGTTCTTTTTGCATATTGTTGTGACTTGGAATCTTTGCTTCAAATATTGGTGCAGCAACAGACGGAACTTCTTACAGTAATTGGACTGACTCTGCCAGTGTCAATCGCTCCCCCTTCATCTCTGGCTATGTTTGCTCCTATGATCCATCCGTTTGATGAGGTAATGAAAGATTGGGTAGCACACAAACATTGCCTACTACAACATTTCCGTGCCTTCATGTTACAGATGCAGTGGTATGTTGCACTGGATTTCTCCCACATCATACCTGGCATTGTGGTAGCTGGCCCCCTTGCAGGAACATTCCTCTTTGTCGTTTGAGAATTTATGCTCCTTTTTGTCTTCCTACTATTCCTGTCACATGCATGTTGTTACTGCTAGGGTTTAATTTTGCCAATGCAAGAATCAGCCCCATCAGTCGTACATGCCTGAGCCACTCCCTGTCCTTAGCCATTTTGTTATGGCCAGGTCAAACGAGTCGTATGAAGATGTCATGGTTCCTGAGGTTGTCATCCACTCTGCCCTGGATAAGGAAGTCGATCAAGAGGCCCTCCAATTAGAAAACCCTTCCCTGAAGTAAGTTTTATTCATTGCCCAGTCTTATGAGGTCTAACATTCCGCTGTTTGGCAACTGAAAGCACGGTACAGTGTCATGGCGATATAGGATGGCCCTACTGCATCCACTGTTTCTAGAGAGGATGAAGTCATGGCAATAAAATGTCCAGTTTGGTGACTTCCATGCAGTGCATAGAGTTCTGGCTGCCATTCCTGGTTGCCATTGTGTGTGTCTTGTTACTCACAACATGATACATCACAGTGTCCCCAGTGTAGGGCCATCTGTTGTAAGTGTCATTAATAAGCCTACATTGTGATAGTCTGCCACTCAACTGCACAGAATGCAGCAGCTGTGAAAACAGATACGGATATACGGGAAGCATCATTGCCAGGGCCAGCTGCCAATCGGGATTCCAAAAAGCTTTTTATTGACATTTTAGCTCTCTTGCAACAGCTGTACTTGCAGATAGGTACTAGCATGGCAGCTCTTGTGCTTAATGCCCAAAAATATTCAGACCTTGGCTCTTCACTGCTGTTGCTGATAAATAGGCGCCTATGGGATATGGTAAACAGCAAATCCCCTTGCTTGGCCAATTTACGGCTGATGTTACCTACAGATCAGTAACTCAGCCAATTACCTTCATTATCATCCATGATGCTAGGTCAGTAAACCTTTTAGGGTTTGATGCCTTCCAGGCTTTTGCGTTTCAGTCACAGACACCATACAGTTGTTATCTGCCAAATTCCTTTACCAATCATTGGAATATCAGTGCTCATAATTTCAGGCTGTCTTTACGGAAGGCATAGGGTGCACCACAGACTTTCGAGCCCACATAACCTTGAAGCAACTGGCTTGCCCTACGTTGTTTCGTGCTAGCCAGATTTCTGTAGCATATGCTTCTAAGTCAAAGTGGAACTGAACCAGCTTGCACCTGTTGGATTTGTGGTTACCATTTTCTCTAGGGAATTGGCCACACCCTTTGTCATGATGATGAAACTCTCTGATAATTTGTGACTTTGTGGCAATTTTAAGGCTACCTTGAATTCACAGTCTGTAGTTGACACATATATGAGCTGTTCACATATTTAACTGTGGGTCAATTCTTCTCCAAACCTGATCTTTCCAAAGTATATCACCGGTTACCCTTGGATGGCCAGTCTAAGCATATTGTGGTTTTTTATACACCTCTTGCCTGTATTGATATTAGTGGTTGACATCTGTCGTGGCAAGTGTTCCCACCCCCACCCTCCTGCCCCCAATTTTTCAGTGCTATCTGGAACAGGTCACGTCCACTGTTCTGCAGTGTTTCAACTACCTGGATGACCTGGACATATTACGAGCAACCTCCTGCATAATCTCAGGGCCTTTTTTCAAAAATTTCAGGTCATGGGTCTCTGTTGCAGTCTGCAGAAGTACAAATTTTTCCAACTCTCTCTTGAGTATCTGGGCCACATTGTATCACATTAGAGCACCCAACCCCTCGTGAGTCTAGTCAGGGCCATTAAGGACCAGCCATAACCCTCATTGTTGCAAGGACTGCAGGCTTTCCTGTGTAAAATTGCCCATTACTGCTGGTTCATTCCCAGGCCATCCACCATTGCACACCGTCTCTGTCTTCTTCTCCACATGGGTGCGACCTTTGTGTAGTCTCTGGCGTGTCACCAGGCCTTCTACATCCTGAAGGCTGCCTCAGGTTCGCACCATGTAGCTATTTTTGATCCCAGTAAACCATTGGTTTTAGCTGTGGGTGCCTCCCAGTGCAGGAGGAGGCAGCCCTCGCTCGTCAGAATGCAGACAACTCAGGTGTTTCCATCCCAAACTCTGTCCACTACTCTCAAGCTGAGAAAGAGGCTTTGGCCGTGGTGTATGCTGCCACCAAACTTCACATGTTCTTGTATGACACCAAATTCCAACTCATTATGGACTACAAGCTGTTATATTTGTTATTCAGTCCACTCGTCTGGGTCCATGATAAGGAGGGGCCACACGTTGCATCAGTGGGCGTTTTTCCTCTCCAAATACCATTATGACATCCATATTTGCCCCACTGGGTGCCACGCCAATGCGATCATCTTATATCAGTTGCCCATTGGTGCAGACCCTAAGTTTCATTGAGAGGAGCTCATGTGTTTCCATTTGGTTATCATCTCCCACCAAGTGATCCAATCACTAGTACCCGGGTGCCAAGGCCACAGTGTCTGACATAGTCCTCAAGCAGGTTGCCCAATTTCTTTCAGCAGGGTTGATCATCTTGTCCTCTGGGCCGCACTTCCAATCTGCTTCAAACTACTGTCTTGCATCATCATGTCTCAATCTTAGATGGAGCCCTCATTCTCTCCATGGACAACACAGCTCCCCAGGGTGGTTATCCCTTGAAGTGTACAGTGGGAGATGTTACAACTGTTGCATGAGAATCACCGGGGTGTTTCCTGAACCAAAGCCTTAGCTCCCAGACGTATGTACAGGCCTGACATTGACTGGTTGCTGGAGCATTTGATTATTGTGTGTCCCTACTGCGCTAGTCACCAGCAGCTCCCAAGGCTTCATCTTCGTCATGAAGTCCAGGAACAAAGCCCTTGAAGCACATCCATGTCAATTTTGTGGGTCTGTTTTTGAATGTGTTTTGGCTGGTTGTCATTGAAGCATTTTTGCATTTTTCGTATCTCCCAGTTACTCTCATTTCTAACAATGGGCCTCAGTTCCTGTCCCAGACATTTCTTGATTTCTGTATGTGATGAGGCATCACCATGTGTGTTTCCCCAATCTAACAGGGAGGCTGTGCAGATGGTTTACATGTTCAATACCCAAATGAAAAATATATCTGTAGGACTTTCCCACCAAGGAAGCATTACTATTTTTCTGATTGCCTTGTGGATGACTCCTATTGGTTCCTGCAGTCTTGCTGAGCTTCTCCATGGATGTCAGCTGCAGACACTGATCCACCTCCTCCATCAGGGATCTCATCCACCGTCATGTTCCACTGTACCGCATTTCCTGCCAGGGATGGCAGTCATGGGTGTACGGTTTTGGTCAGTGCCACTGCTGGCTACCAGCAAGAATCGTGCATCAAAACGGCCACTGTGTCTACTCCCTCTGAACAGGAGACCTGGAGATCTGTTGCCATCAAAATTGGCTGAGAGTCTGGGTGTCCCCCTCCCTCGCTGCATCTTGGCCACACTATTGCATTTGCTGGTGCCCCAGCCTCTGGGTGCCACCTATCTGACAGTGTTCCAGATTCATTTTCGACCTGCTTCAGCACTGCCCAATGGGTCTACAACTTCACAGACTCCAGCAGCAACTCCGGTGCCCCTCTAGCCGGTGACGGTGCCCCTCACCAGTTTGATGTCTCTTGCACGGTCTCAGCCTGCACTGTAGACACCTACACCTCAACACTGCCGCTGGACATTACCGGGAATTCCCGCTTAGGCTGCCCATCACTGGTCCTGTTATCTCGTGCTCCAACAGAGCTCAGCAGGATATTCCTCAACCCAAACACTCTTGCCCATATTCTGAGGTCACCACTGACCGAGAGTTGCTCTCCCCTTCCACCTTCAAGGCCTCCACAGATGTGGGCACTGGCTCCACATCGTGGCCATCCCGTCCTTGCCAGGTAATCAGCAATGCTCTGCCCAAAAGGGGGAAGTGTTATTGTGACCTGCATAGATTCCACAACTGCAATGGCGCACCACAAAGTCAGAAGATACTGGCACTGGCAGAAGCCTGCACTTGTAGATATGCACGCAGTACCTCTGCAGTGTAGTCTACCGACTGGCCAAGGACGTGCAGAGCCGAGCTCAGTCACTCACTTTCAGTCATATGTTGACATTCGGCCTATGTGTTTCAGACTAGCAGTGCAGTCACTTCGTGGCAATTGGTTTCCTGTACAGGTATTCTAGAAGTAATGAAGTGTTGTGGCTGTCATTATCTGTGTGTTCTTGTAGTCAGAACATCAGATAATGATAGCTGCTTGGAAAATGTATCCCACGATTGACTTGGATGAAGACTATCTGAATTATATTTAGCTCTAATTGAGATCTTCATATCAGTAGCATCAGTAATTTCTCATGAGATATTGTAATGCTATTATATTCAAAATCTAAAAATAATGTTAACTATTTGGTATCCAGGAGTGGGAGGACGGACTCAGAAGAGAACGAGATTCAGCAACTAGAGAAGTTGAACGACTGCGCTCATCGATACAGACTCTGACTCGAGCAGCCAATCCTCTCGGAAAGTGGATGGACTTTCTACAAGAGGATGTTGACACAATGCAGCGAGAACTGGAGATGTGGAGGACAACCAACAAAGAACTGAAGCTACAGCTTGTGCAAGAACAAAAGTATGTAATTTATAATAGAAAATTTAGTATGTGATTATGTGTGTGATTGAAGAACTGTCATAGCAGACTGACCCTATAAGATTCCTATCAGCAAGTTGTAAGAATATAAATTGCATTACTTATACCACTGCATATGAATGCTCAGTTTGTACTGGACTTTCAGTGTCACACCACAAGCCTGTGATCACTGCAGTTGGGGTACGCTATGCATGACTGATGCATTAGTTTCATTTATAGAGTGTGAATATGGGTATTAAGAAAGCCACTTGCAGAAAATATTATGTGCGCTCAACCTGAGCGATAATTCTGATGGATCACATGGCTGCTTCATACATTGGTGTGTGCATGAATTGCGGAGACATATTGTTTTTGTGACTGAGACATACGAGACTATTAGGAAGGATAAGCTTGACTTTTACATGTGCAAAAAGCTACAGCATATAATGGAGACACTGAGTCACAGACAAGCACAACAAAAATACTGCTAAACAAGTAAGCTTTTGGCCAAAAGGCCTTTTTCTGAATTAGAAACCATATGCACACACACATTCATGCAAGTAATCTCTCTCTCTCTCTCTCTCTCTCTCTCTCTCTCTCTCTCACTCTCTCTCACACACACACACACACACACACACACACACACACACACACACACGAGACCACACACACACAGAGAGAGAGAGAGAGAGAGAGAGAGAGAGAGAGTGTGTGTGTGTGTGTGTGTGTGTAGTGTAATTCAGAAGAAGGCCTTTTGTCTGAAAGCTTACTTGTTTAGCAGTTTTGTTGTTGTTCCTGTCTGAAACTGAACATTACCACTATATGCTGGGGTAGTAGTATATCCTTTTCATAATATTGTCATCATTCTGTCCTGGATTTTCCATTGTTTCATCACGAGAATGGCCATATGAGCTGACCAGAGCTGTGTATGTGAAAACAGATATTTCAGTCATCACATGTCTGTAACTGGAAATAATTACTTTGTTACATATGTTGAAATGTGTTATAGTGCCTCAAGAAATAACTATAGTTGTATTGCTGAAAATGGAATGTCTAAGAATTTCAATGGTGTAATAGGAAAGGTAAATGGACGTTACAAGGTTACAATACATGATCATTGATGTAAGAAGTGATGTTACTTCTCTTAAAAATGAAACCTTAGACTCACAATCAAAACAAAAATTTTATGAAGAGATAACCCTATGAATGGAAGGGAGTAAATAAAATAAAATATATGGAGGGATTTTGAATCAAATAAGCCAACAGACTTTGTAAAATAAGGCCCAATCACAGATTTGGTGATCTATCTCCAAGTGACTGTTGTAAGTTGGGCCACTGTTCCAGCTGCTGTGACTACGGATGTGCAGGGGATGACTGGTCACATTGTTTGTGTTTTAGGCACAAGTAATGTTATAAAACCAAAATATGATGGAAATGTTTGTCTGGGATGTCCAGAGAAAATTTTAGACCACAGTAAGTCAATATATATTACAGTGACTTGGGTACTACGCTGGCAAGATCTAATTTTTATTTTATGTGTTAATAATGAAATCTGAAACCATGTTGGGATTAGGCAGTAATTTGGATCTAGTTGCACTTCAGGATGGAATTACTGCTCAAATTAGCTAGACCAATAATTTAAATGATGGTGCTTACAATTTCACAGTTACAGAAGTTAAATTTTTGTGCATTCATGTTTATAATAATATTAGCATATCTGTACTTTGGAGATAATAGAGGATGGTTATAATTAAACTTTCACTACTTGACAGAGCCTTCAAGAAAGATGACTGATTGTAGGACAATGAAATTTTTTGGAAATGTGTTTGAGGACATGCAGAACAAAAGATATGAAGTATGTTTCATCACTCCACAAAATGTTCCAGGAAGAGGAGGAGATTAGTATTTAACGTTCCGTCAGCAATGAGGTCATTATGGACAGAGCACAAGCTCATATTGGGGAAGGATGTGGAAGGAAATCAGTTGCGACCTTTTTTTTAATAATGCCAGCATTTGTGATAAGCAATTTAGGGAAATCATGTAAAATCTAAATCATGAAAGCCGGATGCAGATTTGAATCGTCGTCCTTCCGAATGTGAGTCCAGGTGCCAACCGTTGTGTCACCTCACTTGGTAAAATGTTCCGAGGCCACATATCATCAACTTCAGTCCTCACAAGAAATGTACGTGCAAAGTTGACTCAAATAGTTTAATTATAACCAGCCCGCACATGTTACAGTGAGGATATGTGCCAGAACACCATTTTGCATGAAGGCTAAGCTTAAGCTTTAGTGTTTAGTTGTACAAAAATGTAAGTAAATTTGTGCAAATAATGGTTTTGTATAAGTCCAGCATTCACTAAACTATTGGTTGCTATTAGTTGAATATAGTCTGACAAATTATTATCCTTTATCTTTTTGAGATTGGATTCCATCGAGAACCGTGTGTTCGACAACTGCAATATTAGTATTATAAACAAAATAATGGCAGCATTGGTCATAACAGGTATGAAATCATTTATTACAGCAAATCCATTTCAATCCCTGTGTGACCATCTTTAGTGTGAATATTCAAGTCTTGATGACTCATGTAGTAAAAGCACATATTACAACTTCAACATGGCGTCAATACACAATTCAGTTTGGAAAATTTGTTCGTTAGCTGTTGTGTTCTTCTCTACTGACACCACGTTGAAGTTGTAATATGTGCTTATATAGGTGATGTTTTAACTGCTGCGTCATTCCTCGCTCTATTGGTCCTGCAGAGCACGTATCTTCTATGTAGTCTGTACTATTAAGGAGACTAGATTAAACTACCTCATTGTGGACTAGTGAGGGAACTATATCATTGTAAGCATTTAGTGTTTCCAGAAACAAACCATGCTGGTGGTACCAGGAAATGGCTCAATGCCAGCTTCTCATTTTTGTGGAAGGCATTTTTTTAGGAGAAACCTTAGAACTAAGATTGTGGCTTGGGTAGTCATTATCTGTTGTTGAATTATTTGCAGGTCTAGCAGCTACTGCTATAGTGTTATTTTTGCAAGAAGTCTTGTGTAAAGTAATTTGTAGGTTTGACAGTCCTCATCATCATTTTTATTTCGTGATTTACCCCTACTTCTATATTTGCAGCCAGTGACATTTTTCAAATTTTGGCATTCAATTTTTTTTCCTTTTTTTATGATCCTCTCCTCCACAGCTGGCACAGACCACTTGCTTTCTTGTGCAGTATTTGGTTGTTTCGTCTAGGTCACAGCCCTTAAAGCAGCAAGGTATAGACACAAAGTCTATGATACACAGTGACTGGAGTGGTATGGTGAGCGAGCCGCTCTGCCCAGAATGCAGTTGGAGGTCGCCAGTACAAGGTACGCAGTGGTGGGCACACCATCTGCATCCCATGAGCACCACCTCACCATCTATTACCCCAAGGAAATGAACAACACAGACTAGATGATAAAAGCTTAGGAAAGATAAAACATTAAAAATGGCAAACTTAAAAGAATAAGGAGAATAAAAAGGTGTGAATGGTAGGAGCCAAATGAGACTGCCGAGCAAAGGCTGCCACGGGCTCCTTGGACCAGAGCAGGCGAGGGGTGTCCCTCCCACCATATAGCTGAGATGCTGAGTTGCAGGTAGGCACAACAAAAAGGCAGTCGGAAAATGAGCTCTTGACCAACAAGGCCTTCATTGGAGATCAAACACGCGCACACACACACACACACACACACACACACACACACACACACACAAAACTCAAACATCCATGACTGGGAGGGGGAGGGATGGATTTTCCATCATAAACCAGATCAGCCGCTTTGGTGTCATTCGTAAGCAACAGAGGTGCTTGTCAGGAAGGTTAAGAGATCACCGCAAAGCAGCCAGATTTGGGCAGTGTGGTAGGATGCGAACCACTGTCAGGTGGGCACCACATCTGCATTAAGATGGGTTATTACATTGTAGATTGTGGCTGTGGGTCAGCCAAGTGTGGCCAATGCATAGCCGATAAGGGGTAGTGGACTGCCTGCAAGAAGTGTGAAGGGAAGACTGCCACGTGGTTGTGATCTCTTTTATTGCTCTTAGTTTGTTTGAGGAGTCCAGGACAAACCATTCTGAGTTCCAGACACCCAACAACTAATGGTTTAGAGTTGACCAAAGGTCCAGTTCTGGGACCCCCATTTACAAAATCGGCATCCTGGTAGCCAACTTTGCCAAGTAGTCGACATGTTCGTTCCCTGAGATCCCAACATGTCAAGGGATGCAAACAAAGACAACTGCCCATCCAGCTTGATGGAGGTCAGAAAGCAGATCCTGGATAGTTCGTACTAATGGGTGATGAGGGTAGCACTGGTCTTTGGCCTGAAGGCTGCTCAGTGCATCACCGCAGATTAGAAGCATCTTGCCAGTGCAAGAATGAGTGTATCTAAGGGCTCGTTTAATGGTCACCAAGTCAACAGTGAAGACACTGCATCCATTCAGCAAGGAGCACAGTTCTCTGCATAATCGGTTCATCCATTGACCCTTGAATTGTCAGTGCATACAATTTCTGAGCCTGGAAATGCATCAACGACAGCCAGGAATAGCTCGTGAAACACAATGGGGTCAACCAAATCCTTTAGTCCAAAGCATAAATCGAGACAGACTCAAGGTCAGGGTACATCATGTCATCAGGGCCTATGTGATTCCTCCCTGTGGCTAGAGGTGACAGTGGGGGAAGTTTGAGTCCAGAACAGAGATACTGCAAATGTGACCCCAGTTCTGGGTCTCTGTTGTGGGAGGTGGACCTCCCTACTAGGGAAAATGACACAGCAGCTTCGAGGCTTAGGGTATCTGCAAACATGTATTGCATAATTGCGTAGCTGTTGTTGATACCTGATCTATAGTGGAGGATTGCAGCTTTTGTGAGTAGGCTGTTCATAGGGTTAGTTCAAAAGGCTCCTGTTGCAAGTCGGAACCTGCAGTGGTGTATCAGGTCCAGTGACCACAATGCTGAGGACGATGCCGAACCATATGCGAGATTTCCATAATCAAGATGGGACAGGATCTGGGCTTTGTAAAGCTGCAGAAGGTTAGTGCAGTCTGCACCCCAGCTGGTGTTACTGTGGCAGCAGAGTGTATTAATGTGTAGCAAGCACCCTTGCTTAAGCTGGAGAAGATGGGGAAGCCATGTCAGCTGGGCAACACATCCCAAAAAGCAGTAAGATCCCACCACATTGAGTAATTGGACCTCAAGGGAAAGTTCTTGGTGTGGCTGAACAGTATGATGGTGACAGAAGTGCAGGATGTGAGTCTTGGCAGTGGAAAACTGAAAGCTGTGGGTGACTGCACTTTCCAAATGGTGCCCTGTAGTTGGTGTTCAGCAACTCCCACACTAGAGGAGCAATAGTAGAAGCAAAAATTGTCGACATACAAGGAGGGCCATACTGAAGAACCCACAGCTTCTGCTAACCATTGATGGCCACTAAAGAGAGGGACACTCAGTACAGAGCCATGCATGATCCAATTCTCATGGATATGTGGGGTACTATGGGGAATTATTTTTTGACAATTTTATTACGTAATTTAAATGTAACTTTAAGCTGAAATTCCCTGCATAATGAATTTTGCTTATGACAACAGTGAATATCATCAACTTCATTTATGAGAGAGAATTAAATTTATTTATGAAAGATTAAATTTAGAAAATTTGCAAGAGCAGTTTATTTGTTCATAAGTTTAAATTAATTAACATTTTATGCTAGCTGCAAGCATCTACTGCCACTTAAACAAAGTTGAATAAGTTCACAGCCAATACTCAATCGAGATATAGGGTACTGTAAACAAGAAAACTGGCAGCATCAGTCGTAGGAGATTTAAAATCATTTATTATAGCAAACTGATTTCAGTTACTGTGTGACTATCTTCAGTGCACATATTCAAGTCTTGAAGAATGAAAATCTTGAGTTCAAAATTTGTTTGTTGGCTGCTATGTTCTTCTGTATTAAAGTCATGTTGACTTTATAATATGTGCTTTTGTTACAGACATCTCAGAGGCAAAAAGCTTCTCGACCAGTGTGCTTGTAGTCAGACCTGATGTGAGAAATATCCTTGTCAGTCAAAGCCAGGTATTTTAAGGATTTCAGTTACTGCACATCAAAGTCCTTACCACTTTAAGTGCTGTGACCTAGACCATACAACCAAACACTGCACAAGAAAGCAAGTGGTCTGTGCCAGTTGTGGAGGAGAGGACCATAAAATAGAAGGAAAGAAAAGAATGCCAAAATTTGAAAAATGCCATTGGCTGAACATGTAGAGGCAGGGGAAAATCACGAAATAAAAATGATGATGAGGACTGTCAAATCTACAAATTACTTTACGCAAGCCAGCTTACAAAAATAGACTATAGCAGTAGCTGCTAGATCTGCAAATAATTCAACAATAGGTAATTACTACCCAAGCCACATTCTTAGTTCTAAGGGTCATACAAAGTACAATACAAACACACAAATTGACTTCCACTAGAATGAAACGCTGGCATTGAGTCATTTCCTGGTGCCCTCAGCATGGTTTGTTTCTGGAAACACTGAATGCTTACAATGTCACAATTCCCTCACTAGTCCACAATGAGGTGGTTGAACATAGTCTCCTTAATAGTGCAGATACACTGAAGTGTATGTGGTCTGCAGGACTGACAGAATGAGGAGTAGTGCAGCAGTTGAAACATCACCTTTACGAGTAGGACACCGTGCAGATCGCACTTATGCTCAGAATACAGCAACTTGAGCAACAACAGTGCAAACATGAAAATGTGAAGAAGAGAGAAGTACAGGTGGCAGCTCTAGTCCAATCAACATATGTGAACAATGAAACACAACTAACTAACCACAAATCCAGACTACTAACATAGAGGTCAAACAAACATCCGTAGCTGACAATACTAGCCTAGATATGATAAACAATGACAAATGATTGATGCATGGGACAACCAAGAATGTTGCAAATGAACTTGTGACAAAGAAGCATATGATGAGCAAGGGAGTGACAGGCAGAACCGAGTAATGAGGGAAAGAAAATAATTTCCGTAGATACTGGCAAACTCATAGATTAAAGTGGTGATAAACAACGTGGGGGTAAACAGATTTAACAAGGACCTGGAACTTGAGGAAAATTGTCCCTGTTATGAAGGTGCAAAACACACTGAACGGACCAGAAGAAGTAAGACTTAAAACATGGTGATCTAAACACTTTGGAAACAAGCCTTAAATTAAGTAGGTTTCAGCATTGAGATATGCTTCAGACTGCACTGCAGCTCTGATTCATCAGTCTCACCCAAAGGGTGGCCAACTTTGTTTTCTGACGATGGAGCAGACAGTTAGGAGAAACTACCAATAGAGTCACTCAAACTCTGTAATCTTCTTCAACAAACATGTTTGCAGAGATCAGAAAGTCTAGATAAAGAAAAAGGTTTTGGGGATATGATCAGAGCCCACAGTACGGTATTTTTTTGACCACAGCAAATTGGTACAAAGTGCTTTGTCTATGCAAAATTGTTCTGAGGCTCCTGCAGCTAAATATGATGAGGAATACTCCAGTGGCTGCAGAACTCTCGTTGCTTATTGATGAATATAAATGTGACATACGACAGGAATGGACATCTAACCTGCCTTGTGCCACAGGCCACATAAATCATTGGAGACAGCAGTGCCACAGTGGCAACTGTTGTTCTCAGCTGGAACTTCAGCATCACTAGGATAACTCAACATTGCCATAACTATTTAGTAAAAATTGAAGTAAACAGTGACAGACAAACCTGGGTGATATTCTCATTACGTGTTATCATGCCCCAGATACCTTCAGAGATATGGTAGACAATGTAGCACATTTCTCTAGAGATAAAAAGTTACTAATAACTGCACACGTGAGTGGTAAGTTAAAACTCTGCAATACATGTAGAACTGATGATAAGGGACAAATTGTTAACCAAATAAAACTGGATAATAATGTATTTATATTTAATAGGGAAGACCAACCACACATTTATAAGGGACATGCTGGTGGAATGAACAGTATCAATATTACTTTAGCCAGTGCCATAAAGATAAATGTGGATATCATCAGTTACACTGCACACTGTAACCATTGACCATATTATCACCATTATAGACATTCATGACAAAATGACACACTATAATACAGACAACTGACTCATCATAAACAAAGCTGAATGGAACAAACTCAAAATGCACAAATATCAAGAACTGTACAATAACATAACCATTAGCATCAAATGTAGGACACTCAATTTGACTGAAATATTGCAGACAGCACAAGGCATCACTATACCACAACTATCGAACAGATTGAGGACAAAAACACCCTGGAGCACTGAACTAGATTGGGACAGGACATGAGGCAGAAAGGGAAACTGTATCAAAGGACAGTCACAGCGAGAGATAGACAAATAATAATAAAATATTATATAGAGCAGTCTCAATCGCATAAAAACACTTTTAATCTCAAGTACTGATCGGTTTCGGCCCATTGTTGACCATCTTGGGACTGTACATCTTTGATGACATGTGGAGACTGCAGTTGACATCAGCACCTGCTCCTTGTCATCACCTCTACACATCACCACTAGAGTACGGTCTGAAGATGATCCACATCGGGGCGAAACCAGTCACCACTTTTGAATAAAAGTGTTTTTGTGTGATTGAGACTGTTCTGTATAATTTTTCATTACTGTTCATTGTAATCATTACTGTGTCCAAATTGTTTACAAAAATCACCAATAGGCAAATAAAACTACAGAAATGCAATGTTCTGTTTAAAAATGTAGTATAGATGATTGGGAAATAGCACTGGGAGGAATACAGCTCAACACAGTTGCAAATTAGCATGTGGAGTCAGTGAAAAAAATAATACAGAAAAATTAAGTCACCTCTGATTCTGGCAGTGCTAAAGCAGGATGACAGTACAATGACAAAAGGATGGAGGAATACAGTGTAGTTCTTGCTGAATGCACTCCTGCCAGATGATGACCCTATAACAGACACAGCAACATAATACTGACTAAGAAACAAACTAGACGGGGGGGGGGGGGGGGGGGGGGGGGGATACAACTGTAAACATCAGCGACCCTTTCAAATAGGAGGTCACATTAGCATTAGTGAGACTAAAGAAAAACTAAGTTCCAGTCCTAGGCAAAATCCACTCAGAAACTACATAACAGGTTGCACCAAAAATAACACCATATTTAATGGATTTATTAAATGGTGCTTGTTTCTCGTAAGGATACCTGAGTTGTGGAAGACAGCTAATGCTGTAATAATTTTAAAAAGTAGCTAATAAAGACCCTTAAGAACTGGAATCCTATTGACCTGTAAGCCTTGTAAATTCTGTAGCTAAAGTGTAGAAATGGCTCCTGTGCTATAGCCTAAAGGAACATAGAGAGCTCTACAGCCTTTTTCAATATCAATACGGATTCAGAGCAGGGAAATCAACTGATAATGCAAGAAACAAAATTTTCAAATTATAGGGCACGTCCTGCAAAAATGTGTATTTCAGATTTTAATACACATTGTAGGCATCTTTGATAATCTCTGGTTGCCTGCACTGTTTGCGCGATTCCAAGAACTTCAGGTAAGCGGATCCCTGTGCATTATTTTCCTGGATTGGTACCACAACAAAGTAGCAGAGTGGCAGGTGGGTAGCCACAGAGTAGTCAAAAGGATTACAAAGGGATGCCCCAAGGCTCAGTTTGTGCACTCATCTTCTGGGATATCACAACTTAACTCCTCCGGCTTCTCACAGAAGGAGGTGAGCACAATGACAGGGTCATGGCCTATGTTGATGACATGTTTGTCATGCTATATCCAGACACAGGATCGACATTAGAGAGCAAAGCCTATGGTATCCTCAATACAACACAACATTGGTGTAATATAAACAAATTAACGTGGCACATAAGACAGCATATGAGGAGCAATTTTTCAAAACTCATAATGTGTAGTGGAGAACAAAATTGAGGTTGATACAAAATCGTGTATTTTATGACCTGCTCTACACATTCCTGTTATCAGATCCCATCAAAATGTGTTTTCAAGCCTAATGAGAGCTTTGAAAAGTAGCAAATGCAACAAATTGCATTTCGTCCACTACTATGAATGAATCAAGCTACATTAAGCCCAGTACAAATTGAATTGGTCACATGTCTATCAGTGCATGGAAAGAAATTTGCAGTCAATAATGTGTACACAAATCCAAAAAGGATGTTACAAAGTGCTCATAAGACAACCAGCTACTAGTTTTTCAGAAGCCCTGAAATAATTTTTTTCAGTTCTCACATCAAAACATACTTCCAAAATGCCGTACTCAGATCATATACTTGAGTGGCACTTCGCTGCATAAAAGATTTTACCCAATCCACATCCAGCAGCAAAAGATCACAAAAACAATCCTGCATGCTCTCAGCTCCATTAGTCGCATGACCACTACTCAGTCAGGACTCCATCAGCGGCCAAACGGTTATTTACATTTAACATTTAAATGATTATCATTAAGATTATTTATCACAAAATTCAAAATGTTCTTGCTTTCATAATTGTTATAAAATCCACATTTTTTTCTTAGACTGTTACATTGCCAGAATCCACATTCACTAGTCAGTTGTCTTACTGTATTTATGTCTTCCATTTCAACACTTCTTCCATTGGCACTATGTCCCGGGATGGGATTTGTCTTCCTCAATAACTTTCTGCCATTCCTCTCTGGACTTTGCCGTGGACCTCCAGTTACAGCAACTGACTCTGACAGCAGCGTCCTCTCCAACCTCATCACTCCATTTCAATCTTGGTCGTCCTCTTGCTCTTCTTCCTCCAGGTTCACTGCAGCAGGCTTCCCTTGTGGGATCTGTCTCATCAAGTCCAGCCCCTCTCAGTCTACACAGCTTTATTAACTTTACCACATCATCCTCCTTATAGCAGTCATTAAGTTTGTAATTTCTTCACCTTCTCCACGTCCCATTTTCATATACAGTTCCAAACATCCTCCTCAATATACTTCTTTCATGTGATCTCAGTTTGTTTTTGCCCTGCTTCATAATTGTCCATGTTTCTGAGCCGTAAGTAAGTACTGGGCATATCAGCATTTTGTAAAGTTGGCACTTAGTCCCTCGTGATACAAGCTGGGATCTAAAATGTCACAATATTCCAAAGTAGCATCGGTTAGAAGCACTTGTGCAAGCCATAATTTCAGTAAAGGTGGTGCCATTTGCTTGTGTCTTTGAGCCCAGATAGGTGAAACATTCCACTTGCTCACATGTCATTCCATCAAGGGTTATTGTGGGCTGTAAGGGTTGGTTAGTGCCATTATACATATACTTCTCCTTTCCTTAATTAATTCTCAGGCCCATCTTCCCTGCACTCAGTTTTAGAGCTGAAAATGCACTGCTCATTAAATCCAAGTCTTCTACATATCCCAGCAATTGTGCAGACTTATAGTAGATAGTTCCTCTTGTATGAATATCTGTTTCTCTTGAAGAAAATAAAATGCTATTAAAAAAAAAAGCTAAAGGAATTTCTATTGGAAAAATGTTTCTACTCTTTAGATGAATTCTTCAACAGAGATAAGTAATTTGAGTAGTAATTCAGATTATTTCCTTTGTCATTGTTATGTGTATTGTTTTTTATCACTTTTGTAATTTTGTATTGTATTGTGTATTATCTTTATTATGCTATTGTATTGTATCAATTTTGAATCATTCATCTACCATGTGTAATATACCAGTATGTATTGTATTGCATGATATCTATATTGTATCTGCTTTGACCCGTTCCACATCCATGCGTAATCATGCCATACTGGATCTATGGAATATGTATCTCAAATAAATAAATAAATAAATTCACGTACCTCTTTTTCAAGTGCCAGGTTGAAAAGAAGGCAGGAAAGCCTATCTCCTTGCCTTAGCCCAGCTTGAGTGGGAAACTGAGGTGATAGCCTTGACTGAACTCACATGGTACACTGGGGTACTTTAGGGTGACCTCTATTAAATGCACCAATTTTCCAGGCACTCAGAATTCCTGCATTGCCTCATAAAGTTTCGCCCGGTTTATTGTGTCATATGCAGATTTAAAGTCAATGAAAAGATGGTGTACACCAACATTGAATTCGTTGGTCTTTTCTACTATTTGTCGTAGAGTAAATACCTGGTTTACAGTTGACTTTCCTGGTCTGAACCCGCATTGATAGCTTCTAATAAAATCTTCTGCTTTAGATGGAAGTCTATTAAACAGGATATTTGATAGTACTTTACATATAATATTTAAAAGTGTTATGCCTCTGTAGTGGCTCATTCAAATAGATCTCCTTTATTGTGCACCAGACCCACTATCCCTACATTCCTTTTCCCAGATGAGGCACACAATCTTGTAGATCTTAAGATTAAGCTCAACTCCTCCTGCTTTCAATAGTTCAGATGTTAAATTATCAGTTCCTGGTGCTTTATTGTTCTTTAATCGGGCAATTGCTTTATTCAGTTCTCCTTGGGAAGGGGGAGGTACGATGACATCATCTTCTGGAGCGACTGTGATGTCATCAGTAGAGGACTCTGAAGCATCCAACAATTGACTGAAATACTCTACCCAACACTCCAGTACCTCTCAATCATCGGTTAGTAGCGCCCCATTTTTACTTTTACACAGGTTGATGTGTGGCTTAAATGCTCTTCTTCCACTATTAATTTTGTGATAAAATTTTGTAACATCATTTGTTTTTCCAGTTGTTTCCAGTTCTTCAATCTGCTTTATTTCCCATTCCCTTTTCTTTCTCTGATGCAGTTTCTTTTGTTCTTTTCTTTTATCTCGATAATTTCTTACCGCTAAACGAGTATATGATTTCTCAAGCATTTTCCTGTATGCCAGATTTTTCTCGTTACTTATTCTCTTACATTCTTCATCAAATCAGGATTTACTTGCTTGTTTTCCCTCTTTCCCTAGCACTTCTTCTGCTGCCTTAATGACTGCATTCCTGCAAGCATTCCATTCCTGACCCAGATTATCACTTACACAAGGGGTGCATAATGCTGGATGGATTCTCACAAGGGAACCTCCCCATCGCACCCCCCTCAGATTTAGTTGTAAGTTGGCACAATGAATAGGCCTTGAGAAACTGAACACAGATCAATCGAGAAAACAGGAAGAAGTTGTGTGGAACTATGAAAAAAATAAGCAAAATATACAAACAGAGTAGGCCATGCACAAGACAGGCAACATCAAGGATAGTGTGTGTTCAGGAGCACCATGGTACCGTGGTTAGCATGAGCAGCTGCGGAATGAGAGGTCCTTGGTTCAAGTCTTCCCTCGAGTGAGAAGTTTAGTTTCTTTATTTTCGCAAAGTTATGATCTGTCCGTTTGTTCATTGATGTCTCTGTTCACTGTAATAAGTTTAGTGTCTGTGTTTTGTGACTGCACTGCAAAACTGTGCGATTAGTAGACGAAAAGATGTGCCTCTCCAATGGGAACCGAAAACATTTGATCGCAAGGTCATAGGTCAACTGATTCCCTACAGGAAAACACGTCTGATACACTCCTGGAAATGGAAAAAAGAACACATTGACACCGGTGTGTCAGACCCACCATACTTGCTCCGGACACTGCGAGAGGGCTGTACAAGCAATGATCACACGCACGGCACAGCGGACACACCAGGAACCGCGGTGTTGGCCGTCGAATGGCGCTAGCTGTGCAGCATTTGTGCACCGCCGCCGTCAGTGTCAGCCAGTTTGCCGTGGCATACGGAGCTCCATCGCAGTCTTTAACACTGGTAGCATGCCGCGACAGCGTGGACGTGAACCGTATGTGCAGTTGACAGACTTTGAGCGAGGGCGTATAGTGGGCATGCGGGAGGCCGGGTGGACGTACCGCCGAATTGCTCAACACGTGGGGCGTGAGGTCTCCACAGTACATCGATGTTGTCGCCAGTGGTCGGCGGAAGGTGCACGTGCCCGTCGACCTGGGACCGGACCGCAGCGACGCACGGATGCACGCCAAGACCGTAGGATCCTATGCAGTGCCGTAGGGGACCGCACCGCCACTTCCCAGCAAATTAGGGACACTGTTGCTCCTGGGGTATCGGCGAGGACCATTCGCAACCGTCTCCATGAAGCTGGGCTACGGTCCCGCACACCGTTAGGCCGTCTTCCGCTCGCGCCCCAACATCGTGCAGCCCGCCTCCAGTGGTGTCGCGACAGGCGTGAATGGAGGGACGAATGGAGACGTGTCATCTTCAGCGATGAGAGTCGCTTCTGCCTTGGTGCCAATGATGGTCGTATGCGTGTTTGGCGCCGTGCAGGTGAGCGCCACAATCAGAACTGCATACGACCGAGGCACACAGGGCCAACACCCGGCATCATGGTGTGGGGAGCGATCTCCTACACTGGCCGTACACCACTGGTGATCGTCGAGGGGACACTGAATAGTGCACGGTACATCCAAACCGTCATCGAACCCATCGTTCTACCATTCCTAGACCGGCAAGGGAACTTGCTGTTCCAACAGGACAATGCACGTCCGCATGTATCCCGTGCCACCCAACGTGCTCTAGAAGGTGTAAGTCAACTACCCTGGCCAGCAAGATCTCCGGATCTGTCCCCCATTGAGCATCTTTGGGACTGGATGAAGCGTCGTCTCACGCGGTCTGCACGTCCAGCACGAACGCTGGTCCAACTGAGGCGCCAGGTGGAAATGGCATGGCAAGCCGTTCCACAGGACTACATCCAGCATCTCTACGATCGTCTCCATGGGAGAATAGCAGCCTGCATTGCTGCGAAAGGTGGATATACACTGTACTAGTGCCGACATTGTGCATGCTCTGTTGCCTGTGTCTATGTGCCTGTGGTTCTGTCAGTGTGATCATGTGATGTATGTGACCCCAGGAATGTGTCAATAAAGTTTCCCCTTCCTGGGACAATGAATTCACGGTGTTCTTATTTCAATTTCCAGGAGTGTATATTCTATATGACACTGGTGACGGCATGTGCGTCACATGACAGGAATATGTTGTCGACCCACCTAACTTGTACACTTGGCAAATGGGTAAAAAGATTCTTTTGCCTTGCCCGATTTAGGTTTTTTTGTGGATGTGATAATCACTCCCAAAAAAGTGATGAAAACATAAGAGTTTGTCACATAAACTGCAACAAATGAATGCAACAGTTTCACAGTTGCACAGTTTTCCCTGTGCTCTGTCAAAACATATGTTTTTAACGTTTTCAAATTTTTCCGTGTGTAGACCGTCAAATTCTGCATATGTCCATGCAAATCTGAACATGTCCTGGAATTTTGGAGAGCAAAGTTGATTACGTGTGAGTGCCTGAACTTTGATATTTGACACACGATCACGTAAACGATACTGCTCTGTGTACCTGTGCAGCTTCGCAAAATCATAGAATCTTTTCACAAAGTATTTCACTTGCCGAAAACCAAACACATCTAACGGTTGCACAAGAGGTGTACAACCTGGAGGAATGGTAATCACATCTACTCCCACACTAAAATTGTACAATGCCTGATCCTTCTGTCCTGTATAGCTGTCAAGGAGTAAGGCAAAATCTTTGTTCGTGTAAGGAGCAATCACACGTTCATTAAAGTCGTTCACTAGTCTTTTCTCTATTCTGCAATTCACAATGACATTCAGCATTTGTGCAAGTACCCTATTCACCTGTTGCTAAACTTGCGGTCCAAATACACCTTTTTTTTTTCATGCAAACATAAATAAAATGTAGGTAAAAGAAATCCTGCTTTGTTCAGAGCATATTGTATGGTATAACTATGTGAAGTGGCATGCAGCTGGTCTATGGTACATTCTGTGTCGCCTTCTCCAACTAACGATAACATACGGGTCTACTTCATTTCATAGTTAAAACCGGACTGACCTGTGTTGACAATATATGCATCATCATACTGTTGGAATCTGACGTTACTTTCTGTAACAAACATCTTGGAACACTCTAAAAGTTCTTCCAGTTTATTCGCGTAGTTCTTGCTTACATATTTCGTAATCTTCCTGCTCGTAATTTTGTATTTTCTTTTGAATGTGGCAAGCCAATGAGGTGAAGCCTTGAAGTCCAGGCCGATTTGTTTAGCGTAATGCAATCCCAAAATCTGGCTTTAATAAATTGTTGGTATACCTGGTTTTCTAGTTCACTGAACTTCTGTCTTCAGGTTCCACCTCGTTCCATGACTTCTTTGTAATATTTGATTGTGCTTTTTTCCTCCATCCTTTAATTTCTTAAATTTATTTGTTACTTCACTCCATAATATATATTTGCGTCTTTTAATTGGTTTGGACAGTGACCTGTATTGGAGCATTTCCTTCATGTAACCCAAAGAAATACCATCAGATCGAAGTCGCAGTATTTTCTCTTCGTGTGCTTCGTATGGATCATCAACAATCTCATTATCTGGTACATACAGCCCCACAGCAATCAGCAAGGTATCGTCATCACCACATGTACTGTTTATCAACAAATGTAGGAAATAATCGTGCAAATGTTTGACAATTGTTCGATCCCTTAAGGAACTTTCCAATTCCTTACAGTTCGGAAAATATTCATTGACCTTGGTATTGAAGTCGCAAGCTATATTTGCTGGATTCATATTGCCCACAGAATACATCTCACGTATTTAATGCACTCTCACCCAAAGTAGCGAACAGTCAACTGCCAGCCAGGGAGCCTCGTTAGCAGGAATACACTCTCTCTTCTGCCGGCCATGGTGGCCAAGCGGTTAAAGGCGCTACAGTCTGGAACCGCGCGGCCGCTACGGTCGCAGGTTCGAATCCTGCCTCGGGCATGGATGTGTGTGATGTCCTTAGGTTAGTTAGGTTTAAGTAGTTCAAAGTTCTAGGGGACTGATGACCTTAGAAGTTAAGTCCCATAGTGCTCAGAGCCATTTGAACCATTTGAACTCTCTCTTCTGTGCGCTGTAGTCGACTGACGTCGTGTGTTTCGATGTTTGTTTAGGTGTAGCGTCCCCATACTATGGCGCAGTTACCTTCCATCAGACTGACGGACAGTCCGATAATAACTGTCTGAAAATAAAAAAATAAACTTTTCACTCGAGGGAAGACTTAAACCAAGGACCTCTTGTTCTGCAGCTGCTCACGCTAACCACAGGACCACGGCACTCCTGAGCTCACAGTATCCTTGATGTTGCCTATCTTGCACTTGAACTACTCAGTTTGTATATTTTGCTTATTTTTTTCATAGTTCCACACAACTTCTTCCTGTTTTCTTGATTGATCTGTGTTCAGGATTTCGAGGCCTATCCACTGTGCCAACTTATAACTAAATCTGAGGGGGGTGCGATGGGGAGGTTCCATTGTCAGCAACCTTCTCAGAGTACATTTTAAAGATGTCTTCATTTTTTAACTTAAATACCATATACTTACTTTGAGATGTTCCTTTGACTTTTCTTGCATTGGATATTCAAGCTCTTAGTTTCGCAATTACGAGGTAGTGGTCTGAATGTACATTAACTTATCTGTAAGTTCGTACATCTAGTAAGTTTGAGGAATGCCTGCCGTCAATAATTACATGAATGATTTGGTTGAAGGTATGCTGATCCGGGCTACAACATGTTGCTTTATGAACCCTTTTGTGTGGGAACATAGTGGTACCTACAGCCATGTTATGTGACAGTGCAAACTGAATGACTCTGTGGCCGTTGTCATTAATGTATTCATGGAGGCCCTGATTTCGTATTGCTGGGAGGTAATGTTCTTTGCCAATCTGTGCATTGAGGTCTCCAATAATAATTTTAGTGTCATACACAGGGCATCTGTCACAAGTTCTCTCGAGGTCCTCAAAGAAAGTGTCTTTATCCTGGTCATCTGATACTTCTGTGAGTGCATGTACCTTGATCAATGAGTAGTTTGAGACTCAGGTCTTCAATCTCATTTGTGTGATCCTAGATGTTATTCCAGTGAATCCCCTCACTAGGTGTTTAAATTTTTGTCTTACCGTGAACACTGTACCAAATTCACGGTGGCTCTCTGAACCATGGTAGAAAATTATCCAGCTTCCAATATCAAGCACTCCATATCCTATCCATTGTATTTCCTGTAGGACAATTATGCCTGCCTTGGTTTTATCAAGTTGATCTAGCAGTGACCTCAGGGGCCGCGTCCTGTACAACAATTGTACATTCCAGGTGCCTATAAATACATCATTTTTTCATTTTCGTTTGGCTTTAACAGTGCCATGTGATCATCTATAAATTCATCCGGCTTCTTTACTCTGAGGTTTCCATTTTGACACAGCTTTATTCAAATGTTATTTTTTGTTTTTAACACCAATTTCTGACTTACCATTGAAAACACAATCAAATCTGATATGGATTTAAAGTAGATGTGTTTCATTGTTGCTAACTTCTCTTGCCACTTATATTTTTGTTTCTAAATCACTTTTCTCTCTCGTCAGAAAATTCTTGGTGAAATTTCCCACAATACACATGTTCTGACAGACGGTGCCACAGCTGTGATATGTACTGTCATGTGACTTTGCCCCAGTTATCTTACAGAGTCAGTGCCTTCTTGCCACTGGGTGGTGTGCAGTTGATGTTGTAGGACTACACAGAGGTGCTCTTTGAGCAAAAGTCAGTTCTTTATATATTTCTGAACATCCATCTGTCTATATTTACACCAAAATCAGGAGGCTATGATAGCATTTGTGGCATGTTGCCTATTATGGCATGCCTGTAAACTGACATGACATTGTGCCATGTGCGGCTCTTTGTGTATCACTACTACCCAGTTACCCAGTGGTTCTTACAGTATAAGATACCAACCTCTCTGACAAAATCTGTGTTGGAAGCATACCAGTAAGATTCTACATCTCTTTCCTGTGCTTATTTCAACTCTTCTATGAGAACATCATCAGTCTGGACAACCTGTACTTTGCAACTTAAGCCATCATCATTTTGACACGAGGGTAATCCCAAAAGTAAGGTCTCCTGTTTTTTTTATAAGTACATAGACCTGTTAATTTCTACAATGTTTACATCAGTTTACAGCTTGAACATTTAGCTATTTTTTGATATAACCACCATTTCTGTCAATGCATTTTTGTAGATGCTGTAGCAGTTTTTGTACGCCCATGTCATACCAGCTTGCTGCCTTGCTGTTCAGGAAGTTATGAACCTCTTCTTTCACCTCGTCATTGGAGCTGAATCGCTTTCCGGTCAAATGTTCTTTTAACCCAGGGAACAGGTGATAGTCACTGGACGCCAAGTCAGGACTGTAGGGTGAGTGGGTGAGAATGTTCCACTGACACTGATACAGGAGAGCAACGGTTTGCCGAGCGATGTGTGGGCAAGCGTTGTCATGGAGAATGTGTATGCCCTTGCTCGACATTACTTTTCTCTGGTTCTGAATTGCCCGTTTGAGTTTTTTCGGAGTCTCACAGTACCTGTCAGCGTTAATTATGATCCCAGCAATTCAGCTCCGATGATGAGGTGAAAGAAGAGCTTCATACTCTTCTGAACAACATGACGGCAAGCTGGTATGACATGGGCATACAAAAACTGCCACAGTGTCTACAAAGATGCATTACAGAAATGGTGATTATGTTGAAAAATTGCTAAAAGTTCAAGCTGTAAACTGATGTAAACCATTGTAAAAATAAACAGGTCTATGTACTTATAAAAAAATAGGAGACCTTACTTTTGGGATTACCCTCGTACAAACAACCTGGTTTATGGTGCACATAATTGTATTACAAAAGTTACAGTACTCACACCGGGCCAGCGTGGTCAGTGATCATAGTGAACTTCCACCCATACAAATAGAATTTGAAATAATTTACTCCCAAAACAAGGACCAGGAACTTGTTTTCAGTAACACTACAGTTTACTTCTTCTGAATACATCTGTCTAGAAACACAACCTATGGGATTTTTTTCTCTCCATTATACTCCTGACTAAAGACAGCTCTGAGAGCATAATCTGAAATGTCTGTTGAAAGAATAAAGGGTTTTTCAGAATCTGGGGAGACCAGCAAAAGTGAACTACTTAAAGCATTTTTAATTTGTCTCTTGGCTATCTCACACTCTTCTGTCCACTCAAATACAGCACTTTTCTTCAATAACTTTGTCAAGGGTTTAGTCACCATGGCATAATCCTTCACAAAACAGTGACAGTAATTAGCTAGACCGAGGAGTGACTGTAGCTTCTTAAAATTAGTAGGAACTGGATAATTCTCAACTGCTTCTGTCAACCCTGGGTGTGGCTTAACTACATCTGCACAAATAATATGTCCCAGGTACTGGACCCTGTGGCTTTCCAAGCAAACACTTCTCTATTTTTGAGCTTAATTGAGCACTTTCCATCTTGGGCAACACACTTTGTAACCTTCCTGCATGTTCCTCAACTGTTCTTGAAAACGTTACTATATCATCAAAATATAAGAGACACATAGTGGGCTTCAAGCCTCTCAATAGTAATTCAGCGAATATTTGAAAAGTAGCAGGCACATTCCTTAGACCAAAAGGCATACAAAGAAACTCATATTATCCAGAAGTTGTTTTTGTCGTAACGGCGACCGTAACGGTCACTGGGTTGAAGTGACAGAAAGCGCGGCGGGGCCCGCGGAGCGGCCTGCATACAATAACACGACGGGAGAGCACGGACGTGACCGATGAAGGACAGAACGAACAACAAGATCAAAACAATGGAGTCACAAGAAAACTTAACAACCACCTCCACTTGTACACAGAACAAGAAAGTAAATAAGTTGTCTATGGCGAGACAGTGTGTCCAGAGACGTACACAAGATTAGACTCGCTGGCTGAGCGAGAGGCAGGCACTTAAATACTTTATCGGGGGTGGCGCTATTGGGCGCTGGGACCGCGTGTTCCACTGTGGCGACCTCACACTAAATGCAGGCCAGGAGGCGTGTGCCGCCACAGCTTACGGCGCGACGGTGCAGAGACCTCTAGGGGTCTTCGACGTCCAGCACGTCTGGTGGGGATTCAAATTCTGCAGCGCGCGGTACCAGAGTTTTGGGTCTATCTTGTGGTGCAATCAAATTTCCTAATCTGTCCAGTGTTTCATCGATATGGGGTAGAGGATGTGTGTCCGGGTTTGTGACCTGATGTGACACTCTCTCATCGACACACAGACGATAGGACTTTCTCCATTGAATGCCTTTTTAGAGACCGTGACAGTAGGCAAAGACCGAGGCTTGCAGAAGGTTGAATTATCCCTACAGCCCCCTGCAGCTGAATAGTTTCCTCAACAACAGATTGTAGGTGAAATGGCAGTCTATATGGTTTCTGGGTGACCAGTCTAGCATCTTCTGTCAGAATTTCGTGCAGTAAGGGGTTAGTTGCTGGCAAATAGTGCCATTCCTACAATAGCCACACGTATTCTTCCAGAACTGGGCATAAAAGATTTTGCTCTGAATCAGGCAAACATGCTAATTTCTCATGTTACTGATTCCTTAGAAAAGGCATAATTGCATGAACCTTTCTCTCTGGCAACTGCTTTTTCCTACTTTGCTTAAAGTGTTTTTCATATCGAACCGCTTCTTCAGTTACTTCCTCTTCACTGGCCATTATAGTTCCAAGTGGAATCTCTACATCTCTCTGACCAAAATTATCAACACATACTGACACTCATATCTTCTTTCCCACTGTTTTTGCATTACATATGCTCCTTTTGACATAGTATTGAACCTAGTTGAGAATGTCATTCTGTCTGTACAGATCAACCAGAAAGTACAATCTCAGTGATATCTGAGTTTTGACATCAATTCAGAGAACTTTTCGCATTCCTCTGCTGATTCTGAGGGGGGGGGGGGGGGGGGGGGGTGATAGTTTTTAGTTTTTAATGCCCATGTACGTGGTTTTATTGGAGCCTGTGGAGTAGGCCTCACACCACAGGTTCCTCACGACTGAGGTACGCTTATTGCCGGAACAGTGAGTTGCCTCACTGAATTGAACAGTTCACATCTTATAATCTATTACTGCCTGAAAAGGCTCATGAAATCGTTCCCTGAAACAGCATTGAAATCTGGCCTGCATTTTCTGACCAGTTCCATGGCAAACTTGTACCTTCTCCCATCAATCTGCAAGTCTACTTGTCAGTGCCTACAGGAATGATTTTCTCATCAGCTAAACCTCTGGTGTTGTTGTATGGCAGTTTTAGCACACACTTGTCACATTGTGACACAAATAAAACACTAACTGGGCTCCTCTTTCTATTAGCATTTTGACAGTTCTTCCTCTGAGCTTGCCTTGTAACACCATATTTTCCACTTCACTGATTTCTCACTTTCTCAAATGGTTCATCGCTCTTGCAGGGGGCGAGGGTGACTGGCAGGACCTCCTCCACACTCATTTCCCCACTGCGCACTTGTGTTTCCCCCTTGTGCCCTCCCATTTTGTGTATTACTTTGTGATGTGACCACTGCAACTGCAGACAGCTGTCAGTTGCATGCACTATCATATGACATTTTGTACAACAGGGAGTGCAGCAGTGCTCAGCTGCGTGGTTCCATTCCTCACACTTCTAAAAATTTGTATCATTTACAGAAGCACAACGTGGCCCATTGCTATGCAGGGGAGTTCAAACAAATCGACCCACATCCTCATGTAACAGAGCCAGTCTCACAGCTTTGTCTAATGAGGTGGGGGACACCGTTGTAACTTTATTTCACGAATAAACACATCAGTCGCTCTCAGGTCAGTTTCTTCAATGAGAACCTCATTTCATGTATCATCTTTGCCCAGAGCATATGTGTGGCAAGATACATTTAGTGTTCTATCTGCAAAAGCTTTGAGATCCTGGCAGACATTTTTGTGGTACAAAATGGACAATGATGAAGCTACTTTTATTGGAGTCATGTTCTGCACACCCCTTTGCCAGCATATACAAGCTTGTTGCATCATGTACAGCATCAACAGAATCCACAAAAGTACAGGCATCACCTGAAAATTGCAACTTGGTTACATTCAGAGGAAAACTGTCCTTCCAGGAGCAAGTGTGCCCCACATCACAGACATTCTGCAAAAAGGTGATAACACTCTCACTGAGTTTTCCCAAAAAAGAAGGGACAAATGAAACTACAGGAAGCATAACCCATATTGGTACATAAGTTTCAGTTTCCACTGCAGAGGCTCAGAGGTGCTTGCAGTAGTTGGACTTGCCGTCTGTCTAGTTTCATGTTCGAGTCAATGTAAAAAGTCAGCAATCTGCTCCTGTAACTGTATTTTCTGTAATAACAACTTACTAACCTGCTCTCAGACGAGAGTGACATTATCTAGTCTTGGCATTTTCGGCAGTAGTGACTTTTTGCCATTCCTGTGGCCAATTTGCCACAGACTGCTTGTTGGGCACAGTTACAAGATTTTAGGCCAAATTTCTAGAGACAAAAGGTGGTACAAATGAAAGGAAGGTCTCAACATTTAACTACAACATTTAATTAACAAAAACACCCCATGAGAATGACATCCAGAGCAGCAGCTCACTGATGAGTACAAAATTAGTGGGCATAGCAGTGGGACTTACGAACACCTTTTCAGTGTCAAGTGAAGAGATGCAGCAGGTGTGGGTCAGCAACAAGACGCTCACTGTCAGAGACAGTGGCAACAGCATCAGCACAGACCCTTGTCAGGCAGTGTGGTGATGAGGAAATGTGCCACATGCCCCCAATGTTGGTGTAGGTGGGTAGGGCCGTGCTAGGCCGGTTGGCACAGCAGTGCAACATGTAGCGCAGGTGCTGTGCGGGCAGTGACTGCTAGGCCACAAAAGCTGCCATTGTGGCAAGAAAGGGCCCGATGAGGCCGAACACACGGGAGCGCTGGTAGCTCACATCACCTGTGTGCTTGCAGGTGCAGCACAGCATTACAGAGCACGTCGAGCACCGGGTACTGTGCTTCGTACCAGCTCTCTCTTCCAAAAACAAGGGGCCACTTTCCGCAAAATGACATATCGGTAATAACTTTTTGGCAGAGAGTTAGCATGGAGGTGGGATGTGGGCGTCCGGGTGTGCTACAGAATTTCTCAAAAAGAGAATTGTAATGAGAATTTCAGTGCTACGTTTGGTGTTTATTGCTGTAAGCCCTGTTACTAAGGAATATAAGAAAAGAGCTGAGCTACAGCACTGGGAGGCCACTGGAACCAGACTGAGGGCATGGTACCATAAGAGAGGAGCTAGCAAACACGTGTAACCGGGAAGAGAGAGCCAGTAGGCGAGAGAACAACCATCTGTCTGAAGAGCTTGTTGCCGGCCCTCTCCACCTCTCTGACATGATGATTTTCGACCTTCTTATTGGCTGGCAGGCTGGTACACTAAGGTATCCCACTGTTAGCAAAGCCTTTCAACTGGTTGTGGGCCGGGGCACATCGAGTAAAATCTGGTACACACTCACACAGTTTCAGCTTCTGTCTCTTCATAGAATTCAGTATGGAATAGTAAAATAAAGTGTAATAAAATTTTGAAAGAAAAATTCCTCAATGCTCGGATTTCTGTCTCAGTCTGGTTGCTCACATTGTACACTGTCTTAAAAACTCTGCATATTTTTCTTTTGTTGACTAGTTAAAAATGTACATTCTAAAAACTACAGTCTGTTTAAAAGAAATGAAATCATAATTTAATCATGTATATCACTCACAGATTGGAAAATATTGGTCTTCTCAACTTTCATGCAATATTAGTGAGAGTAGAAAAATTCCTGTAAAGAATATGCATAAAAGGATAGTTGATTTATTATAGCCATTAGTGCAGTGAAGACTAATTATATATTAAATACTTATTTAATCTTAACATTATTTATTTCAGCCAGACATACCAACTAATTGAACCATTGAGAAGACAACTGCAACACTTGGGAAAAGCTACTGAAGACCAGCAAGAGCTAATAACTGCTTTAAAAAGTAAAATACTTCAAAATGATGCATATATACACAAACTAGTGACATGAGGCTCACTGCAAAAGAGGGAGAAGAGGAAAGATACTAAACTGCTTAAAAATTTCTCACAAGAATTCGTTACACATTAACATGTATGTATACTGCAGCTAGAAAAGATTTTCTTTTTCCTGACATGCTCTTTGTGTTAAATTCTGTGGCTATGAAAATATATGTACCCAAGCATTATTCTAAGTGTCAAAACATTTCACGGTAAAAACAAATAAATGTGTGACTTTCAGACTGGAGCATTCTTTCCAATTGCAGCTTATATAGTCCATCAGTTTCTTATTTGGCTTTAGCTTTGCACAGCTGAGTGGACCTATTTCAGACCATCCCACCAGCACTAAATTTTAATTAGTCCCTGAGAATCACTGTCAAGGTTCCCATATCAGCAGTCAGGAATAATGATAAACTCTAGATCATGAAGGAAGTGAAAGAAAATATTATTATTTCCAACTTCGATAATAATGACATGTAAACTACTCTGTTTGGTTAGGTAGTATCATGTGGAAGGGGTCAGAAACAGCAGCAGTGTGACTGTGCGCAGATAGGCGTAGGTAGCACTGGAACAGTAAATGGGAAAATTCAGAGCAATGCGATTACTAATGAACTCACAGTGGTCGCAGCATTGCAAACCAGTTCAAAGCACAAATTGTTATCAGCAGTGCATGACATGTAGCTTCATATGATACTAGAGAGTAAGTGTCACGCTGGAACATTTGGGTACTTTAGGGGGTTTCCGAGAGACTTCATATGACTATTTGACATGGTGTGAGCACCAAGCACAGAGAGGATTGTAAGTTGTTGACCTGAAACCCCTAAGCTCTCTGGTATATCATCTGAGTTGACATCTACATCACATGATACTACATCCCTCCCACCTTTAATGGATCTGTTAGAACTTCAAGTTTAACACATATATTTCGGAACGACACAACACATATAAGTCACAGAGTAAGTTGACGAGTTAGACATGCGTACACGTTAACATTCGAATGAGCACTAAGTCCCAGTCTAGCGGCCGCTGCTCGGCTGGCCGCTTAGGTGGCGCAGCTGCTGCGTAGCTGGCAGACAGCGCCGCACGTAGAGGATGCGCGTAATTGCGCGGCGGCACTTTGAATGATCGGCGAGTCACAACACTTTTCCCCCCTTTGAAATTGTTGCACTGGTATTGATGGAGGTGTCCTGGAGATGGCTAACGTCCATAGGCATTGTTTGACTTGCCGTAAAGTCTCAAGGAGGAGGCGGCTTCCCGTACGGACGGAAGTGTCCCCGATGATAACGGGTCGAGATGACAGGAGACGTAGGGGTCGAATCTGCTGGGCCCCCATGCACCAATCTGCCCGTTGCGGCGAGTCCAGTTGATATGACAGGAGACATGGGCGATGTGTCGGTGTCCATTGGAGGAGGAGGCGAGTAGATTTGCTCTGACAGAGGATGGTCCTCCGGTTCCTGCATGGGCACGTCTCCTGGTGGCGTCTGTTCTGGTGCTGGCATCGCGATGATGGTGAGAGGGCTGCGTTGTGAGTATTGAGAGATGCCAAGATCTCGAGCATCAGGTAGAGCCAAAGGTGGTGTGGTGGCATTCGGAACAGGTGTTGCTGGCACCCGAGGCCGAAGCTGGTCCGAATGATGCACTGCAACACCCGTGTCCATCTGGATTTCATACAGGCGTCTGCCACGGTGTCTTAAGATGCGGCCCGGGCTCCATTTTGGCCGCCTGCCATATCCCCATACCCAGACGAGGTCGTCGGCAGTGAACCGGCCAAGTGAAGGCATCCGCGGCAGTGAGGTGGAAGGCCGCAGAAGATGAAGTAGCGTACGGGGCTGTTGGCCATCTAAGAGATCAGCCGGGCTGTGGTCGCCTATGGGGTTGAAACGGTAAGACACCAGAAACTGGAGAAGCACATCATCAGCAGCAGAAGAAGTCAGAAGTTTCCGCATCTGAGCCTTAAATGTGCAGACCAGTTGTTCTGCCTCACCGTTGGATTGTGGATAGAACAGCGGGGCCGTGACATGCGTAACGCCGTGACGAGCAAAAAAATCTGCAAATTCGGAAGAGGCAAATTGCACACCATTATCAGTAACAAGAGTAGAGGGGAGGCCTTCCAAAGAAAAAATGCGGGCGAGAGCACTGGTGGTTGCCGCGGTGGTAGGTGACGTGCAACGGACAATGAGAGGAAAGTTAGAGTAGGCATCAATTACGAGGAGCCAATAAGTACCTAAAAAGGGTCCCGCAAAGTCAGCATGAATGCGCTCGCAGGGCTTCTCAGGCGAAGGCCACGGTGACAAAGATGACTTTGGGGCAGCGGCCTGTGATGCACAATGGCCGCAGGCAGCGACCATGTGTGCTCTTTCACAGTCGATGCCAGGCCAGTACACATGCTGGCGCACCAGAGATTTTGTGCGAGACACACCCCAGTGCCCTTGGTGAAGGAGGCACAAGACCGAAGCACGCAAAGACGCAGGTACCACAACACGCAGCGAAGCATTTTCAGTGGAGAGGAGGATAACACCATCCCTAGCCGTGAGGCAGTAGCGCAAAGTGTAGTAGTTCCGTAATGGATCAGAAGTCTTAGCGGATGGGCGATCTAGCCAACCCTTCTGAATACAGCGTAAAACCCGGGAGAGGGTAGGGTCAGAACCCGTAGCAGCCGCCAGCCTGTCCCCAGTGATGGGGAACCCGTCCATAACCCGCTGCCCGGCAACATCCAGGTGGAAACACAGAAGTTCGTCCCTATCAAATGCCTGATCAGGACCCATGGGAAGGCGAGACAGAGCATCAGCATTTGCATGTTGAGCCGTTGGCCGGAAATGAATCTCATAATTGAAATGAGACAAATAAAGAGCCCAACGCTGGAGGCGGTGCGCAGCCTTGTCGGGAAGTGACGTTGATGGATGAAACAAGGAAACAAGTGGTTTGTGATCTGTAACAAGATGAAATTTTGAGCCATAGAGAAAAACACCAAACTTATGAAGAGCATAAATGATGGCCAAAGCTGCTTTCTCAATTTGAGAATACTTTTGTTGGGCATCCGTGAGCGTTTTGGAGGCATAAGCAATGGGTTGTTCCGAACCATTAGAAAAACGGTGCGCAAGGACTGCACCGACCCCGTATTGAGAGGCATCTGTGGCAAGAACAAGATGTTGGCCAGGTCGATAAGTAGCCGGGCACAGGGCCTGTTTCAGCATGGTCTTCAATTTCTGGAAAGCTGCTTCACATGACGCGGACCAATGAAAAGGCACGTTTTTATGCAACAGGTGATGCAACGGCTGAGCCACCGAAGCTGCAGATGGTAAAACTTGTGATAGTATGCTATTTTCCCCAAGAAGGCTTGCAGTTCCTTAACAGATGTAGGGCGAGGAAGGGCATCGATCACAGTGACAGTTTGTTGAAGCGGAAGAATACCATCCCGAGAGAGTTGAAACCTCAAGTACGTGTTAGATGCCTGAAAAAATTGTGATTTCTGAAGATTACACTTAAGACCGGCAGTCTTTAAGACAGTAAAAAGTTTGCGGAGATTTTGAAGATGTTCTTCAGTGGTGGAGCCAGTGACAACAATGTCGTCCATGTAATTGATACACCCAGGGACAGGGAGCAATAATTGTTCCAAGAATCGCTGAAAGAGAGCAGGGGCAACCCCAAATGGCAAGCATTGGTATTGATAGAGGCCGAAAGGCGTGTTAAGGACCAGAAACTGCCAGGAAGCAGCATCGAGAGGAATTTGATGATAAGCTTCTGACAGGTCAATTTTAGAAAAATACTGGCCTCCAGCAAGTTTAGTGAACAGTTCTTCAGGACGGGGCATAGGGTAAGTGTCGATGAGGCATTGAGCATTTACAGTGGCTTTGAAATTGCCACAGAGACAAATATCACCATTTGGCTTAGCAACGACAACGACAGGAGAGGACCACTCACTGGAAGTGACAGGAAACAAGACCCCTGAAGTAGTGAGACGATCCAACTCCCGTTTTACCCGATCACAAAGGAACACAGGAATGGGCCGAGCCCGAAAAAACTTAGGCCGAGCAGTGGGTTTGAGTGTGATATGAGCTTCAAAGTCGTTTGCACGGCCTAACCCATGAGAAAAATGGGACGAAAATGTCGTCGACAAGGAATCCAGTTGAGAATAAGGAATAGCGTCAGAGACAATATTGACAGAGTCATCTATGGAGAACCCAAAAACGCGAAAGGCATCGAAACCAAAAAGATTTTCTGCATTGTTCTGGCCGACCACAAATATGGGAACTGTGTGAATGACGGATTTGTAAGATACCTCAGCATTAATCTGTCCCAAGAGAGAAATCTTCTGTTTATTGTACGTCCATAATTGCCAAGTGATAGGTGACAGGAGTGGAGAACCCAACTGAAGATACGTTTGAGAATTAATTATAGTGGCAGCAGAACCGGTATCCACTTGCATGCAAACATCTCGACCAAGGATTTGGACAGTGAGGAATAATTTCCCTGAAAGGGAAGAAGTGCAATTGACAGACAACACAAAATCAGAATCAGCGTCATGTTCATGAACATCATGTATGCGGTCGGATTTGCAAACGGAAGACACATGACCTTACTTTTTGCAATTGTGACACACAGCCCAACGTTGGGGACAATCCTCGTGTGAATGTTTCGTAAAACACCGCGGACATGAAGGAAGTTGCGGGGGTTTTGCTGCAGTTTCTTAGCGGGTTGTTTACGGCTAGGCCGAGGCTGCGCGTGGGAGTGCACTGCGGCGATGTCGGCCGTTGGGGACGTGCCGCACGCGTCGTCAACAGCGCACAGAGGTTGTATTTCCCCGACATCACCCCACGCCTCTATTTGCGCCCCAGCGGCGCGAGAAATTTCAAAAGACTGCGCAATGGAGAGAACTTCATCTAGAATCGGATTCGCCAACTGAAGGGCACGTTGCCGAACTTCTTTGTGGGGCACCGACCAGATAATAGCATCCCGTACCATGGAATTGACATAGGATTCTTTGTGAACGTCAGGAACAAATTGACACTTTCGACTGAGGCCGTGAAGTTCAGCAGCCCAAGCACGATAGGATTGATGTGGCTGTTTTTGACAACGATAAAAGGCAACACAAAAGCCTACCACATGCGTTTGATTTTGAAAATAGGCAGACAGAAGTGAGCACATTTCAGCAAAGGACAAAGATGCAGGATCCTTCAAAGGAGCCAATTGCGACAACAACCGATACATTTGAGGTGAAATCCAGGAAAGGAACAGAGACTTACAGGGTTGTTCATCCGCGACATGAAATGCCAAGAAGTGCTGTCGAAGACGTTTTTCATAATCAGACCAGTCTTCTGCCGTCTCATCATAAGGAGGAAAAGGAGGTATAGCCGACGACAAGAAATGCCCCGCATTTGACGCCGCGACGAAATCGCGAATCGTCGCTGTTAGAAGCGTTTGCTGTTCGAGGAGATTTTGCAATAGTTGCTCGACAGTAGCCACGGAACCCTGTGAGTCAACGGTGAAAAGGAAAAATCCACTACCTCATCGCCAATTGTTAGAACTTCAAGTTTAACACATATATTTCGGAACGACACAACACATGTAAGTCACAGAGTAAGTTGACAAGTTAGACATGCGTACACGTTAGCATTCAAATGAGCATGAAGTCCCAGTCTAGCGGCTGCTGCTCGGCTGGCCGCTTAGGTGGCACAGCTGCTGCACGGCTGGCAGACAGCGCCGCACGTAGAGGACGCACGTAATTGCGCAGCGGCACTACGAATGATCGGCGAGTCACAACAGGATCAGAGGATCAGAAATGGCCAGGACAGTGCCACAGTTGACAGGAGTGGAGGAAACTGTTGATCTTAGCAACCACCTCGATGGCTTCTTGCATTTTGGTGTCTGACTCGGCCACTGGAATTGTGTCTGCTCGAGTTGCTAGTTACACTTGTGTGTGGCACTGGTTGTCCCAGCATTTGCTGGTGTGGGTTCTTGTAGTCAGTTGGTGGGCAGTATTTGAAGTCCATTGGAACCTCTGCCTGCCACATGGCCTCATAGGTTGGCATGCCTTTGCAGCCTGGGCACCAGGTTGTACCTGGATGGGTCTCGTGTTACCCTGGAGCTGCAGCACTGTAGTCCCTGGATGGCCCACATGGAGATACTTTCTCTGCTGGTGCGGTGCTCCTGTGGTGAATGGCAAAGGAATGAGCCCAGACTAGGGAGGCGACGCAGTAATATGGTGTATATTACTGTGTGTTCTGGGCTTGCTGTTTTGGACATAAAATGTCGAACACGGTTCACAGTCTTTGCCTGTGCAGAATTTTGGATGGGCTGCATCTGTTGATTGGGGTGAAGTGGTATGTTCCTAAGAGCTGGTCAGATGCACACTGAATTGGGACTTCACCACGGTATCCTGCATTTCAGTCTCAAAAGGTGTTACCATTTGTTCCATCGCCTAGTTAAACACTGTACAGAATGGAATTTCTGATCAGATGTTTAATGCTATCACTGACATATAATTGCTGAAATACTGATGCCACAAATTGGGATCATTATTGGAAACTAGTATGCAGGGAGTGCTCTCGATTGTGAAGATTGTTGGTAGGACCTCAATTGTAGCTGTTGCAGAAGTGGGCACCATACTTTGGTGTAAGGCAAGTTCGAGAGTGCATCCACTGCTACGAGCCGTATCGCTCCCTGGAACTGGCCCGTAAAATCGATGTATACCCACTCCCGAGGGTGCTTATATTTTGGAAAGGGAGATAGACACTGTACTGGTGCCGATTGATTCTTGTGACAAGGTTTGCAGGCTCAACAATGTGCTCAGTGCCACATTGCCCCAGTGGTGGACCAGTAAAATATATTGCCAAGGTATAAGGCCTACCTATGCAGTCAATGACCTCTTTTGTCTGGTATTTAGAAATGTAAACCGAGCAGGGCAATCAGAGGTTTGTCATCCATGTCTAGGTAAAAATTTTTGCTGTACTGGAAAAAGTGAAATTTCCTCATTCCTTAGATGATGGCTTGTGTTAATTTTTTTTTTATCTGAGAGTAATTTACTTGCACTGCTGTGTTTTATAAACTGCTCCACGCCATTCGTGTGCTTGTGTGAGAGCACAGCTCCAATGCTGTACTGCAAAGTGTCATTTGTTATTGTTAAATACTTGTGCGGGTGAATGGTCCAGATGACAGATAAGTTTTTAATTTCATAAAATCTTACTGACACTTATCAGATCATATGAACTTCAAGCGATTACAGTATAACCAATTTAGTAGATATGTTATTTGAGCTACTTGAGTAATGAGTTTGCTATAATGATTGACTTTACCAAGGAACAATTGTCATTCTTTTAGATGCAGGTATTTTATTTCTGGCAGCTCTGTATTCTGCTGTGGCTTTAAGCACTTTCTTACTGAGAATGTGACCCAAATACTTAGAGCTTGATTTAAGAAACCTCACATTTGTCAAGATGGCATGACAAGCCCTTTTTTTGTAGTCATGTGAATGACAATTGCAGATTGGTTAAATGTTGTTCACATGTTACACTGGACACTTCTATACCATCAATATAATCTGGAGAGTATAGCACAGCCTATTTTACCCGGTCAAGATAGTGCTGAAAAATTTCTGGGGTGCTTGCAACCCCAGATGTCAGCCAAGAGCCTATTAACACACTGAAAAGCACATTATGAACTCGAACTTTTTTAGATTCTTCATCCAGTGGCAGTGATAGACAGGCATTAGCAAGATCAATCTTTGAAAAGTACTGGCCCCCAAACTAATTTGGCTGTTACTCCGGAGTGTGTGGAATCAGATATAACTCTATGTTTGACAGAACATTAATTGCAGCTTTGAGATTGCCACATATGCCGATGGATCCATTTGATTAATTTGTCTGTACTACTCAAATGTCCCATCAGCTGCCTGATGTAGTTTTGTTATTACTATTTCCTGCAGCCTGTTGAGTTTGAATTTAACTGTGCCCTATATAGTGATTGGGTATCGGACTTCTTAGTGGAAGTGCAGCCAGATTGTCTTAATTAGATATTCGCTTGGAAATTTCACATGCAGCGTAGACTAGATTTGAACAATTGCTAATATTCAGTGCACAATATGTCTTAATCATAAAATGGAATGACAGTAGACACTAGAGGTACTCGTTTAATGACATGAACATGTCTAAGCCAAATATGTCAGACACTACAGCTGAGCTAACTACTAACAATGTTAATCTATGAGACAGTTGCTTGTAAATTACTTTAACTCTGATTTTGTCCCATTCTGGAATCCATTGACCATTGTATGATACAATTTTCTTTTGAGCTTGTTCAAATTGGGAAGCATTGAGTTGGTAAGTGTACCAACATATTAGGAACAATACCACTCCTGTGTTCAGTTGGCACGTAGTTGCTTGCAGGTTAATCCAAGACTGGATCATCAATTTGGCTGATGACCCATTCACTGGCATATCAGGACGTCTGGAAAGGAGTTCTCTGCTGTGCCGTGATGAAGCTATCAGCTTCTTGCTCGTATAGACACTGGTAAGACAACTCAGCTCGTGACAGGTGCCACAGTCAATGCCATACCGTGGATGTTTACACTCGTGCTTGATAAAGCAGTTGGAGCACGATTTATATAATCCATAACTTCGGGACTGACAGAGACGTCATTGTGGCGGGACAGCTGTGATGCACAGTATTTGATTAGTGTTTAACCTCCCATCAAACAATATTTGATAAGGCCTGACAGAGATATATTCTTTCTTGTATCTGAGCCTGTAACAATGTAGAGGCAGATGTTTATATGTCATATACATGAACAAACTGTGGAAGACGTTAAGGACAATGAGTCTTACTTGTCATCATTTGAATAGAAACATTGACTACTCAAAAGATTATACAAACTGCAGCCAGTTTAGAAAGTCAGCTGCACACATACAGCAACTTCAGAAGCTTACGCTACTCCTCTTTCAAAGATGGATCTGAAGTAGATAATGCTTTGGATCAAACTTGCTTATCATTAGTTAAGTACACAATGATGTCAAGGATAAGCAAGTGGGCATACGAAACATTACAGAATGCGCATGGAAAGCTACACTGTCTAGCTAAGCCTTGCAATTCTGTGACCCAACTGCATATGACAAACTGGCTGTTTTATCAGTTGCTTAAACAGGAGTCTAGATTCTATAATGTGAGTGTGTTATCCATAGTTGTTTAGACAACAAATTACAAACTTCAAGAAAAGACAATTTGCTAGCATCAGCTCCAGACCACAATTTCTAAGTAAGTTCATACAGTTTCCTGCTTGAAAACACCAGCCTTGCTGAGCTGCAATGGGAATATTCCATTGAAATATAACAGGAAAATGATGTAGGTAAGTGCTGAAAGATTTCATAGCCTCTTCAAAAGTAGCAGAAGGCACTGGCTATGGAGTTCCCAATGCTACTCACTGTTGTTGCTCCATGCGATGCTCTATCAGCTCCTTGTGCTATTGTGTCTGCTGCTGCAGCTGTTTATTCTCCATTGTCATTTTCCGATTCCACAACGTAAGAAATTTTGGGTCCATGTTGTCACTGCTCACACATTAGGTACGTATGTTGCCACCAATACACTATCTGGCAAGATAGTAACATGCAGAAGAGGTTGAAAACAGCAGCAACTTGGCTGTGAGCAGACGCATTGCTGGAGGCATGAGTGGAACCATAAACATGGAAGTTCAGAGCAGTGTGGCTATCTGAGGGTTCACGACTGTGTCAAGCAGTTGTGAGAATAGTGTGTCAATTGGCAAAATGTAATGACATGCAAACAAGAAATCAGTATGAAACACAAGTTATTCTCAGCATAAGATATCCGAAGAGCAAGTCTTGAGAAAGACAATGATGTTTAGCTGGGTAGTGTCAAGATATTAAATGACACATGATGCACAGCTTCATGCAATGCTATTAAGAGAATGTCAGGCCATTGCACTCAGATACTTAACGACATTACATGTAAATGCGTTGAATCACCTGACCTGGTGTGAATGCTACACATGGATAGTGTGTCACTCTGTTCTGTCAGACCCGTATCTGATTTATCATTCAGGTTGAGATTTGCATTATACAATACTAAAGAAACAAGTTTAAAGATAATATTTTCAAGAATGTTAAAGAATGTTACAATGATAAAAGCCTAATAAATAGATCTGCATGTGGAAGCTGCCAATTATATAAAATGGCTTCTATGTTGTATGAAATGAAATAAAGTGGAATATACTGTCTATAATGGAATTATGTTAGATTGCTAAAGATAGCTGCTGGCTTACTTTTCTAATCTAATGCTTTTCTTATCTTTACAATAAGGTTGTTCATTGCATCCCAGAGTGTTATGTATTGGAATCCAAATTGGTTACCAATTATAATATTATTTTTCCGGAGGTAACGTTATCCATCTTCAAGCATCTGCTATTCCAGGTTTTTAGGATTTTCATGATACTACCATGAGCTTTTGCATTTTGTGAAGTGTACAAATTTTCATTGCTGTACATGTGTATCAAATTGACAATCTTTGTTTTTCTTTGGAATCGTATCGGGATTTGATTAATATTTCTGCAGCCTTATCCAGATATTACTTCTTTACACATAACTATATCATCTGTAAAGTATCTGAGTGAACAGTGAGGATCTCAAAACACTTCCCTAGAGACACCTGAAGTGAGTTCAGTGTCTGTCAATAACTCAGTTTGATATGACATGTTGCACCCTCCCTGTCAAGAAGTTTCATTTCATACATCATTCAATTATACTTCCATTAATAAACATTGGTGTGGTACTGAGGACATACTGCATCTGCCTGATTGTCTTGATACATGGCTTTCTGGGTGCCGCATGAGAAAAGTGTGGTGTTGATGACCAATGTCTTATAAGTCCATGCAGATTGGCATGGACAGCATTATTTTATTTGAGATACCTCATTTTGTTTGAACTCAGGCTACCTCCTAGGATTATACAGCTTCTGGTAGCCTTCACTAAGATGGTTGTGACTGGTACGGGAGCGGGGTCACAATTCAGCAAGTTTTGCACTACAGTTTTTACCTATGAAATATGTAATTTAACTTTTTGTAATTACTACTGTTGTTTACGGTAGTATGTTGGGCAATTTGTAAAATTTATCACAGTTCCAGGTAACACACAAAATCTCAAATTTTGAATTTCAGTTGCACATACTTTTGTTGAAATGTAGTCCTGTGATGGGACACTTTTCAACAGACGATAACGTACTTTTCTATATCTAAATAACAACTCTCTTCATTGTTAATACACTGAAACATTATTGATGTAATAGGCCTAAAATATATGAATGGCTGCAAATGCAGCCAAATTAATGATACAGAATGCAAAAAATGAAAATAGAATTGACCAAATAAATTTTCTGTTGCAATTTTTGTCTTGTTTTGCTTCTGGTTGCCCTATGCCCTAGAAATAGGACTTCATTTTTCTTTCCAGTAGTTAACTCCACAGATACAAAACTATTTATTAGTCCTTAAAACATTATTTTTAAATTTATATCTTCACAGTTAGAGATATATTGTAAAAGAGCTTCAACATCTTCACTATCAGAAGATTCTCTGGTTTTTCAGATTTCATTTTCTATAAACTCAGTTTTAATTTTTACTATTCTTTTGAGAGAGTAAATCAGTTTTTGTTTTTAGCTTCAGTTAATATTAATGAGTTTCATCTCTTTCTCCCCCTAGTTTTACTTTTTGCTGCTGTTGTCTTTGCAAAAGGCCAGACAGTTTTATCTCCAGGTGTCCTTTACTTGTGCTTGCTTACAAGTCTTTCCTTTCTCTGTTGTAGTCCAAGGACAACAGCTTATCACAAATGGTTTTTGTTTGCTTGTGCCAGCTGCTGCTCACTTTTGTAGTTCATTTCAGCATGCAAAGAAGCAACAATAACATCCAGGTTGTGAATTCAGATTCCTATGAAATCTTCTGAATGAATGAGTGGTTCATAATAGCCAAAATATCCTGTGACATTAATTTCATTGAACACTGTTGCTCTTGCTGAGCTCGTATTTTCAGGTTTCTGTAAGGTCAGCTGTTGGTACTGTCTCATGAAATCCTTGACACAGTCAACTCCAGCTATTTATGCAAGCTGTCATATTCGTTTGTAATATAGTCCATAGCTCACTGTTTTCATTTTTAGTAATCAAATCCTAAAGTTCATATTCTTCATCTGCAGTGAAGACACATTCTCTTGTATACTTTTGAGTGATAACAATTTGATGATGCTGCTGTCTGATTACTATCACTAAACTTTAATATCAACTCCATTGCTTTCTCGTAATCTCTGAAATAAAGCAGAATAAATTATTCCACATGCAGCAGTTCTAACATTCCATCAAATGTCCATGTCAGCTCATCCATACAGTTGACTGGCAAATATAAGTGACTTTGCTGCCACGACTTACGTAACCAGTTCATGGTCGCAACCCCCTGCGGGTTCGGGGGTTAGAATAGGCCCGCGGTATTCCTGCCTGTCGTAAGAGGCGACTAAAAGGAGTCTCACATGTTTCGGCCTTATGTGATGGTCCCCTCTCGGGTTTGACCTCCATATTTCTAAATTATTCCGAAGAGCGAGCCAATTGGGGAAGGGCGCCTTACATGGTGCACTGTATCCGTCGTGCAATTAGACCTTTAGCCGTCTTTCTCGTCGTTGCAATGGTGTCCCGCTCGTTTTCGATCTCTTGGGCGATTACCACACTGCACTCTGCAGTGTTTCTTTTAACTGCGATGACGACCTTGGCCATTTTTGCACCTAAGATCCAGCACGGTAGCCAGTCCGTTGTGGTGGGGCCGCCATGTACCCTCTTGGTTGTAGCCCCCTGACAACACAGGGATCGCTCTACTGATGCCTGCGCCGTTCACTCCCCACGTATGCCAAGGAGTAGATGCCCATCTCCCTGGGGCATCAGGACTCCCGGCAATGGACATCCTGCCAGGTGGCTATTGCTGCGGCTGGGTGGCGCCTGTGGGGAGGTCCCTTGGTCGGAGTAGGTGGCATCAGGGCGGATGACCCGCAATGAAGCGTGGTACATCATCTCTCGCTGGTGGGCCACCACCAGCAGTCTCTAAGCGATCGAGGTCTAACCTCAACGGCAGGAAATACGATCCACGATCATTTCCCTCCCTGGCCACTCCATGGGAGGAACGTATGGCAAAAGAAGGCAGTGGAGACTATTCACCCCAGTTCCTTGTGTGTACGCGAGTTGATGGGGAATCGTTTATGTCAACCAAGCCCCAGTTTTTTGTGGAGCATTTAGAGGACAAGTTCGGGGAGGTGGAGGGCTTGTCCAAGATGCGCTCTGGTTCTGTGCTCATCAAAACGGCATCCTCTGCCCAGTCACGGAGGTTGCTCAATTGTGACAAGTTGGGGGATGTTTCAGTTAACATCACGCCGCATAAGAGTCTCAACATGGTCCAGGGTATTATATTCCACAGGGATCTTCTTCTGCAGTCCGACGATGAATTACGCGCCAACCTCGAACGACGAGGTGTTCACTTCGTCCGGCGCGTCCATCGGGGTCCGAGGGATAATCAGGTAGCCACCGGTGCCTTCATCTTGGCCTTTGAGGGTGATGTCTTACCCGAAAAGGTTAAGGTGATGGTTTACCGTTGTGATGTGAAGCCATATGTCCCTCCTCCGATGCGGTGTTTTAAATGCTGGAAGTTCGGGCACATGTCATCTCGCTGTACTTCCAGCATCACGTGTCGGGATTGTGGACGTCCTTCGCATCCTGATACTCCATGTGCCCCGCCTCCTATCTGTGTTAACTGCGGAGAACAACATTCCCCCTGCTCGCCGGACTGTAGGATCTTCCAGAAAGAAAGGAAGATAATGGAATATAAGACCCTGGACCGCCTGTCCTACACCGAGGCAAGGCGGAAATTTGAGCGGCTACATCCTGTGCCAATGCCAACTAGTTATGCCGCTGCTGCAACACCAGTTCGATCTCAGCTCGGTCAGTATTCACTGGCCCCCTTGGTTGTGGGGGGCACTTCACTCCCTATTGCTCCTGCTCCATCTACTTCAGGAACAACACCACCCCAACCACCGGGGACATCTGTTCCCCCTTCACAGCCGGAGAAGCGTGAGCCTTCTTCGGCTCCTCTCGCCCGGAAGGGGTCCCTTGGGGCCCTCCCATCCCAGGCTTTGCCCAGTGCCCAAGCGGACACCCGCAAGTTTGTCAAACAACCACCGGTCGCTGGTCGTAGGGCGTCACGGTCGTCTTCAGTCCCAGAGACTGACCCAGTGAGGCCCTCCCAGCCAGAACCACCTAAGGCTCCGCGCGCAAAGCAGTCGAAGAAAAAGGCTCCCAAGCATCCTGAAATTGCGGTGGCACCTTGTCCCACCGCAACCTTCTCCCTCTGCGTCCGAAGATGAGGTGGAGATCCTGGCGTCCGCTGAGGACATGGATCTCGCCAGGACATGGATCTCGCCAGTCCCTCGGATGCAATAGATAGCTGTTGTCCAGGTGGAGACTCAGTAGCAGCAGGGGCCACGGAGGCGTAATCTGCCTCCCCAGTTCCTTCACGCCTTTCCCATCCATGGCTAATACCATCTTCCAGTGGAACTGCAGCGGTTTCTTCCACCATCTAGCTGAGCTCCGCCAACTTCTCAGCCGTCATCCTTTCCTTTGCATTGCTCTGCAGGAAACTTGGTTTCCAGCAATGCGAACCCCCGCCCTCCGTGGCTATCGGGGTTATTTTAAGAACCGGGCAGCTTATGCACGGGTGTCTGGTGGCGTCTGCATATATGTCCTTAACTCTCTTCACAGTGAGTTTGTACCTCTACACACAGCTTTAGAGGCTGTCGCTGTTCGGGTGTGGACGCCACAGGCTATTACCGTCTGCAGTATTTACCTTCCACCTGATGGTGCTGTCGCGCAGCATGTCTTGGCTGCTCTGATAGCCCAACTGCCGCCACCTTTTTTGCTGCTGGGCGATTTCAATGCCCACAACCCTCTATGGGGTGGGACTGTTTCCGATGACCGCGGTCGGGCCGTGGAGCATGTGTTGGCTCAGCTCGACCTTAGCCTCTTGAACACCGGTGCTCCCACGCATTTCAGTGTGGCCCATGGCTCGTTCTCGGCCATCGATCTCTCTATTTGCAGCCCTGGACTTGTCCCATCCCTCCACTGGAGAGTGCATCCTGACCTGTGTGGTAGTGACCATTTTCCCATCTATTTGTCACTGCCCCAGTGTCATTCTTCTGGGCGCCTGCCCCACTGGGCTCTCCACAGGGCTGACTGGCCAGCTTTTACTTCTGCTGCAACCATTGAGTCTCCCCCACAAGGTGACATTGACGGGGTGGTTCGTGTTTTAACCACGTCCATCATTTCAGCGGCCGAGGCTTCCATCCCCCGTTCTTCTGGCCTCCCTCGGAGGAAGGCTGTCCCCTGGTGGTCGCCGGAGATTGCTGAGGCTATTCGCGACCGTAGGCGGGCTCTCCAGCGTCATAGGCGGCACCCGTCTCTGGAGACCCTCATCGCCTTAAAGAGGCTCCGTGCCTTCGCCCGCCGTCTTATTGCACGGTGTAAGCAGGAGTGCTGGGAGCGGTATGTTTCCTCCTTGGGCTCCCGTGTTTCCCCCTCGCTCGTGTGGTCCCGGATACGGCGGATTTATGGACACCAGACCCCTACGGGTGTCCCTGGGATCTCTTTGGACGGCGCTGTGTGCACAGACGCTGCAGCCATTGCTGAACACCTTGCTGCGCACTTCGCTACGAGCTCTGCGACTGCAACTTATCCCCCCGCCTTTCGCTCTCTCAAGGAGCGGGCCGAGCAGACGCCATTATCGTTCCACACGCGTCGTTCTGAAACTTACAGTGCTCCTTTCAGCGAGAGGGAATTCCTCGCTGCCCTCGCCGATTGCCCTGATACAGCACCAGGACCGGACTGCATCCACGCACAGATGCTGAAGCATCTCTCCAGGGACTGCCAGAGACACATTCTCGCGATATTTAATCGCATTTGGAGCGAAGGCGTGTTCCCGTCGCAATGGCGAGAGGGTGTTATTGTCCCCATTTTGAAGCCCGGTGCGGACCCACTGGCGGTGGACAGCTATCGTCCCATTACCCTCACCAACGTTTTGTGCAAATTGCTCGAACGTATGGTGGGGCGGCGTTTGTGTTGGGTCCTTGAGTCACGCGGTCTCCTCGCTCCATCCCAGGGTGGCTTCCGCCGGGGCCGGTCTGCAGTGGACAATTTGGTGCGGCTGGAATCTGCTGTCCGTACGGCCTTTGCCCGACGTCAGCATCTCGTTGCCGTGTTTTTCGATCTGCGGAAGGCGTATGACACCACATGGAGGCATCACATCCTCGCCACATTGCATGAGTGGGGTCTTCGTGGTCGGCTCCCGGCTTTTCTTCAAAGCTTTTTATTGCGCCGCTCTTTCCGGGTGCAAGTCGGTGCCACCTCTAGTTCCTCTTACATACAGGAAAATGGGGACCCGCAGGGCTCGGTGTTGAGTGCCTCCTTATTTTTAGTGGCCATTAATGGTCTGGCTGCAGCAGTGGGGCCGTCGGTGTCTCCTTCTTTGTATGCCGACGACTTCTGCATCTCATGTAGCTCCACGACTACGGGAGTCGCCGAACGCAGGCTGCAAGTCGCCGTTCGCAAGGCAGCATCATGGGCTCTGACTCACGGTTTTCAGTTCTCTGCACCCAAGACTCGAGTTATGCACTTCTGCAGGCGTCGGACGGTCCACCCTCATCCTGAACTCTACCTCGACGGCCACCTGCTTGAAGTGGTGGACACTTGCCGCTTCTTGGGACTCGTGTTTGATGCCCGACTCACATGGGTTCCTCATGTTACTCAGCTGAAGCAAAAATGCTGGCGGCACCTCAACGCCCTCCGCTGCCTTAGCCACACGTCTTGGGGTGCAGATCGCTGCACGCTGCTGCGGTTGTACAGGGCCCTTGTGCAGTCCCGGCTTGATTATGGGAGCCTGGCCTATGGGTCTGCGTCCCCCTCAGTGTTGAAGTTGTTAGACCCCATACACCACTGTGGGGTTCGGCTTGCAACTGGCGCTTTTCGCACCAGCCCCGCGGATAGTCTACTGGTGGAGGCCGGGGTTCCCCCGCTGCAGATTTGCCGCCATCGTCTGCTCACTGACTATGCTGTCCACGTACATTGCTCGCCAGGCCATCCCAATCGTCGCCTGCTTTTCCCTGCCATGGTCCTCCATCTGCCCGAACGGCGACCTAGGTCTGGGCTTTCCGCCGCTGTCCGTGTCCAGTCCCTGCTGTCCGAACTGGGGTCATTCCCTCTTCTGCCTCCCTTCCGGGTCCGTACACCTACGCCTCCCTGGTGTTTGTCCCGGCCGTCCGTCCGTCTGGATTTGGCACAGGGACCTAAGGACTCGGTTCCGCCTGTGGCCCTCCGTCGCCGTTTTCTTGCGCTCCTCGAATCATTTCCAGGCTGTGAGCCTGTCTACACTGATGGTTCCCTGGTTGATGGTCGCACTGCCTACGCTTTCGCTCACGCTGCCCATGTTGAGCAACGCTCCTTGCCGGTTGGCTGCAGTATTTTTACTGCAGAGCTGGTGGCCATCTTGCGCGCTCTTGCGCATATGCGTTCCTGCTCAGGTGCGTCCGTCGTCATCTGCAGTGACTCCCTGAGCAGCCTCCAGGCCATCGACCGCTGCTATCCCTCTTCTCCTCTGGTGTCCTCTATTCGGGAGTCTGTTTCCACCATTACCCACTCTGGTCGTTTGGTGGTTTTTGTTTGGACACCAGGTCACGTTGGCATCCCGGGGAACGAACGTGTTGACAGGCTGGCCAAAGGGGCGATAGACGCCCCAGCTTTGGAGATCGGCCTTACGGCTCGCGACCAGCAGCTGGTGTTGCGCCGTAAGGTGCTTGGGATGTGGGCTGCTGAGTGGCTTGGCATGACAGCCCCGAATAAACTGCGGGCTGTCAAGGAGACGACCGCTGTGTGGCGTTCCTCCCTGCGGGCTTCTCGCAGGGACTCGGTGGTCCTGTGTCGGCTGCGCATCGGCCATACGTACCTGACGCATGGCCATCTCTTGCGTCAGGGGGATCCCCCCCTGTGTCAGTGTGGGTCCCGGCTGACGGTCGGCCACATTTTGCTGGAGTGTCCTCGACTGCGCACACTCCGGCAATCTTTTAATCTCCCGGGCACTTTGGTTTTGGTTTTATCCGACGATGCCTCCATGGCTGATGATGTTTTAAATTTTATCCGTGGTAGTCCGTTTTATGGTTCGATTTAGGGAGGTCCTGCACCTTTCCCTTTCTGCGTCTTTTGTCCTTGTGTCTGTTGCTGTTCTTGTCTGTAATGTTTGTTGCTCCATTTGTGTCCTTTTAGCGCCTGGGGGGACGTCTCCTCCCCCTTTGGTTTTTACCTGCTCCGTCGATTTTCGGCTCGCCTGAGTTTGGAATGGGGGACTGATGACCTTCGCTGTTTAGTCCCCCTTAACCATCCCAACAACCACCACCATCATGGTCGCATGAGTGCCTGGTACCAGTTCTGCACTATGTACAATGCTTCAGAGCAACTGATATGCTCTTTTAAATGGATGTACAATATTGTGTCCATTGACAAAACTTGCATGTCTTTTCTCGGAACATACGCTCCCAAAATTTCAAAAGTAACATTCTCGATGATGCACAGTGCATCTCTCATAGGGTCTGCCACCGGAGTCTGACAAGCACCTTCATAATACTCGTGTCGATAAATGATCCTGCTATGAAAGACACCATGCTGTGTTGGATCTTCTTCACATCTTCCATTAATCGAGTGGTTCCAGTGGGATCATTTCTGCCAATTTATCAGTCAGCTATACCAGAGATATATTCAGCACATGACATCATATATCTCTCACAGTTTACGGCCAGGCATTGAAACCTCACTGATGTGGCAGTGGCAGTGGGAGCATGGTGCACCAGACTACTGTAAATGTTTGTCCACTGTGGTGATCACTATAGTCACATGTCAAGTCCTTATGGCTGAAAGACACCATTCAAGGGTGATTAAAACAATCATATCTTGTGGGAACAGGACTAAATTAACTGCAAGGTTCTACACTTTAATGAATGCAAGCATATGGTAAGAAAGTACTTAACTACGTGTATCCCTACACACACGGTTCATACTTCAGGAGTCATCTGAAGAGTCTGCGATGGGGTAACTATTTGAAAAATTAAATTTGTGGTACAATCTGTTGTACCTGTTAGCATCAGATGGTTTATTGTGAAGATAGTTCAAGATAATGCCGTGTGTTACTGTACTTCTGCGAAAGTTGCTGACATCTGATTCACAAGGCTTACTGACTTATGTCATTACACTAGGCTGCATTTTAAAATTTTTTGTCAGATGATTTGTTGAAAGCATGTTTTCTTGAATCAATTTTTTATGCTGATTCTAGAAATAATGACCATTTTTGTCTATCACATCAGGTTTGTGCACAAAATAAGAAGTAATATTTTGACAATTTTCAGTTCTGAGTCCACAAATATATTCAAAAACCATTTCACACTAGGAGAGTTTTTAATCAAAACACATGTAAAAAATGAAATACATTTAAAAAATACTCCTCAGAGCTCCTGTAATTTGTTTCATGACTACCTTGTATAAAAACAAGAAATCAACAGTGCTCCATATTTTTTTTTAATTTCTCTTGTTTGACTTCCTTGTATATGATGACTGTCCCTCTCCAACATCCAGCAGCTGTCGGCCAACATAGCTGCTGTCCAGTGCCGGTGGTACCTCCTCTTACTATCTCAGTGAAAATGTTCACCCTTCAATATAATGTCCCAAATTTCTGGAAAGTAGTCAGTACATGAGTGAAGAAAGTGGAGTTTCACACACATTTAACACCCCGTCTTCTTGAAGTTTTACAACTTTTTTCAACAATGGCATTGTAATTAGGCTCTTTGTTATTCCATAGAATGTTCTCTGTAACTGATCGGAAGGCGGTCATGTCTTCATTGTCTTCTCAGAATCTTCATCCTTCATCAGTTTCTTTATTTGAGGACTAGAAAAGAATTCCAGCTTTCAGTTTGTCTTGTGCGGTGAAGGGAAATTGCTTGGAAAGGTACTTGATGCAGGGTCAATTCTGTGGTAGAGCCTTTACAAATTCCTTCATCAAGCCCAATTTTATCTGTAGAGGTGGAAACAAGAATTTGTTTTTCTACGAACGATTTGTGGAGGATAGTTTTAGTTACAGGCACAAAATTTCTCTGCTCTGACCAAACTCTCACACTCCAATGTCATTGCCTTACCCAGCTGTCCCAGTCACATAAAAAGCAAGACATTTTTGTGAATCCAGTTTTTTGTAATAGTGTTCTGATAACTATGAAGTCACCGCAGTTCAGCCAAGTGTGCTCCTCATATTGGATACTTGTTAAGAGTATCTTCAAGTTCTCATACATCACTTTCATTTGAACTGAGTGGGCCACAAGTAAACCAAGGGCTCATTCTGTGAGAATAAATGAACTAATTCTTTCTCTCTATGTCTGTACCATCGGTTCCTGGCTTCAGGAGATTCTTTCTTTTTAACTGGAAGCCAACTAGTTCCACAGATTCCTTAGGCAACTTAAAATCTTGTACAAGAGCATTAAGCTCATTCTGAGAGAACAGTTATGGAGTAAAGTTGCATTCAGGCTGCTAGACATCATTATCGTCTTTGATTATTGCATCAGCTTAATTTTCATCATCATCTTCTGCTGCATTCTTTATGATAGTTAGAGGAAGAGGAACAATCTCCATGTACAAACTGGCCTAACGCCCGAATCAATGCTTGGATATACAATTTGTCTCTTATTTTTCAAACTGCACCCCTGTACATTAACTAAGCAGAAGTAATATCCATTAAGGTGACTTTTAGGCTCCCTCCACACTGTTAGCCACTTGATAATTCCAAAAAACGTAACAGAAAAATTTAGGTTCTTCACACACTTGCATTTAGGCATTGTATTATGTATCAACAGTAGGTGCTGTCTTAAATATACAGAATAATCACAATATAGCACTGTTAATCCAAGCCTGTGAGATGAGCAACACTTTCAGCATCACATGATAACAACTAGCATCAACAGGTGTAACAACCTAGAAGTATACAGAGCTGTATTGAGGAATTTCGCGCCAACGATAAACATAGTCTACTGACACAGCAATATATTTTTGAAGTCAAAACTGTACATGACAGCAAAAAACTGAAAACAGATTTGGAATCAGCGTAAAAGGTAGAGGTAGTATCACACATTAGTTTTCCATCATTTGATACCATGCAGACTAGTGTTATTAATGTGATGCAATGACAGGAGTCACCATATCTCTGCTGTAGACCAGTACTTTCATTGTCTCCACTGTGGACAGAATCAGCGAACAACACAACAGCCAAACCAGCTGCTGTAAATGCAGCAGTTATGTTCCAGTTCATTCTAGTAATGATGCTGTTGTTAAATATTCTACCTGTAATGGCAAGCATTTCATCACAGAAGAATCATGCATAAAGTGTCACAGAAGTTATCTCCATAACAATGCTACATCTATTCTCAACATTTATATCAACCTTGCAAAAGTCTGATGAAAACTATATTCATGAATATCATAAGAAATGACACAACCTGCCCAAACTTTGTGGTCAAGTTTGGAGCTCATTGAAGATAATACTATGACTCCAAATTACACAGGCTATGACAGACAAACTGCATCCACATGTTGTGCTACCACACATCTCCACTGGAGACCAGAACTTTGTCTTCACTTTAGACTCAATCAAAAGTCAATGTATGGTGACACAGAATGACCTATATTTTCAACTTGGTGAATCAGACTTCGAATCCTCCACACGATTTATGAGATCTCACATAGAAACTCTGCTCTACATGATGTGTATTGTTCATGCATTAACACTGGCTATTGTGGAGATATGGGTGAAATCAGATTTGGACACCATATAATTCGTGGTCACTGGAGTGATAGGGAGGTTGGATTTCCATATTCATCCATGAAGCTATAGCTCATCGACAACTGATGGTACTGTGTATGCAACCATCACCACTCCAGCTTTTGAAGCACTTTAACCCTGCAAGTTTCACTGCTTACCTTTCTAATGCTTGAGTCAGATACTTTCTGCTCATAACTGCAGTGATAGTACTTAAAACTTTGTCAGGCATTATGACCAGTCACCTTGAGCAATTCACCTATAAATCTATTGTTTTTTTAAATTTGTTGCCGGATCTCATTGTATAATTATTTGTTTTCTGTTTTAAACAACTTGTTATCTGTATATATTTTATTTATTTATTTCTTATTTAGCATGACCAGATTGAGGTCTTAAGGCTTTCTCTCACATCTGATCAGGAATAAGACATACAAAAGATATTACAAAACATTTCCAATAATAATAATAATAATAATAATAATAATAATAATAATAATAAAATAAATAACCCTAATATCAGTGATGCTCCTCCAAATCTTAAAGTTCATGACAGCACAATATCTAAAACAAACTAGTTTAACACCAAGGAGACTGATTAGCAAGGAACACAAAAGAAAAAATAGGCACAGAAAATTGAGTTTATAAAATGAGAGGGGCATTCCACATGACAAATCAAATGTAACAAAAGAACTTGGTCCTGAGACAAAAAAGTCAGACACTATCAAACAGTAAGGCCTGAACCTCTACATGCAGCAGAAGCACTTAAACCAACAATATGTGGGGATCTTGAAAAACTGGAAAAAGCTGAAAGAAGAATTGTAAAGAAAATATTGGGAGTGACTTTTCATGCTTTCCCAAAGGATGTGTTGCAAATACACTTCTTCGGTTTGCCGTCAGATCATATTGTGTGACTTGCACATTATTTCTTGGATGCAACTGCTCAATGTCATCAGGTGGTGGTAGTTGCTGCTGTCACTGCGCAAGTCGCACCTTACAGCAGTGATAGCAGCAGCTACCACCACCTGATGATGTTGAGCAGTTGCATCCAAGAAATAATGTGTGAGTTACACGTTACGATCCTGCAGCAAACCCGAAAAACGTATTTGCAAAATACTGGGACCTAGAAGTAATAGTAATGCTGAATACAAATTAAGATCAAACAGAGAGCTCTATTTGAAAATGAAAAATCTAACTGATGTAATGAAGAAAAGAAGACAACAGTTTTATGGTCACATCTACCAAATGGATAATAATGGACTGAACAAGTTGATCTTCAATTTACTAAACAACTACAAATCCAAACCTACTGAAATTGACAAAGATATTGAAAACACATGAATTAGAATGGGCCTAATAGATAACAAAATACTCTTTATAGAACACAAAAGGCACTATTTCAAGATAGAAAGAAGTCCGCAAAAAGAAGGAAGTGGACCCAGGAAGAAAAGGAACGACATTCTTGAAGGATGAAGGAAGTCTGAAGCAACGAATATTAAACAAAACGACACAAAACCTAGGTTGATTTATTGTACCCTCCAAAATCATTATTCAAATAAATAAATAAATAAATAACACAAATAAAAATAATGATGAGAATAATAATAAAGGGCACTTAGACTGATATTGTTAACTGAGCCATGTTTAGTATTATCAGAAGCAGAATGAATAAAGGAAGAGGAGAAGATTGAAATGACAGTGACAGTGGCATTTAGTGATGAACTGCACATAAACACATAACTCTGCCAACAAAGGTGAGAGAGGAGGGAGGGGGGAGGGGGGGAAGGACCGACTGTGGTCTATCAAGATTGTGGTCTATCATCACACGATACTGCTAGTCGGGGTGCCATGACTGTTGTGTGAAAACGAAACTGAATTAAATGTATTCGCAATTGCGCATATGATTAAACTTCAGTTGCACAATGGATGAATGAAAAAAGAAGTTTGTGCAGACATGGATTTGAAACCCGATTTACCACTTATTACTAGCTGTCGCACCAACCACTTAGACTTACTGGCGTACCTCCGGAACCAATCCAGCCTCCTGTATGTCAGCATCTGTAAACATCCTCACTAGCACAGTTGCTGTGATTACCACATAGGGAGGGACTTTCATTATTATTGTCTTGGCCCTGTCTAGGCACAGAATAGTATTTGGGGTGTCTGTGTTATAGAATCAGCTATGCAATGCCCTTATGTATGTCAGTGCCCGAGGTGACAAGTCGTGTCACTCACTCGGCTCTGTAAGATTGGTCGCATGGCCACGCCATGTTCGTTGTGTCGATAAACGAACTTACTTAAAACTGCTACACACTTCCGTTAGCCATCGTTTTAAAAGTTTCACTGATTTTTACCAACACAAGTGCTGCACGCTAGAGTGGGCACCACTGAGTAGGCCTATTTCAAGTGAGTTTTCAGAAGCAAATGCTGATTTCTTTCATATTAGCTGTGTACTGCACAATTCAGCTGAATAAGCCTGTACAATATAATCATGTCCAAGTCCTGTACAGTTATAACAGGGCTTGTGGCTCAGTATTAAACACAATTTCTTAAAAATTTTGTGGGTGTTGTGTGGGCGACTTTGTGGTACAGGAGGCTGCATTGTATAGATGCTGCCATAGTGCTGCCAGTGTTCTGTGAATGTTATCTGAGGTAGCAGCTCATTCTGAAAACAGAGAAAGTAGTAATGATAAGCGTACACATTTGTGATCTGAGCAGAGTCATATTTAGGATGTGTGATGCCCTTGTGCAGTAATTTAATTAACGCCCCCATTCCTAAACTTCAGCATTACTGTTCTTTTGTGGACAACCAACAATAAAGCTGCGTGATCATTAACTTCAATTCTTAACTTTACTAAAGTATTTGAATAGCATGTAACACAAAGCACATACGCAAGTTAAATATTAAATAATAATAAAATAGCTACTACATTTCAATAGCACCTTTCACTGAAAAATTACCATAGAAACATCAAACTCAGACACAATATATGCTAAAAATACAAAGGAAATCATTATAGTTTAATACTCTGTACCGAAATCACTTCACTTAAATGTGAAATTTAGTAAGCTCCAATACGTGATACAATACCATTTAATGGACCTTTTCCAAAATATGAAGAACTTTTGTATTTGTGAATTTACCATTTTCTGAAAAATCAGGCTGACTGTCATGCCTGATTCTGTGGCTAGTATTTATTTATTTATTTATTTATTTCATGTTCCATAGATCCATATGGGAACATATCCCTGGATATAGAACGAGTCAAGGTTTTTTACAGATTATTGTTTTGTGCACAGATACATTGACCTTATCATTAGATTAAAGAAACTGTGAAGTTTAGCATATACCCTTACATATTAGTTAAGGTACAGGACATCTGAAAGAATATACAGTCATACATAAATTTGGGTATTGTTCTTAAGTTATATAGGCATCATATACAGACATACATAAATTTGGGTATTGTATTAAGTTACACTGTACTTACAGAGTATGATTAATCAATTGTAGAGGTCACACAGTAAGGTTTAAGCACAAACAAGAGATTCTGTGCATTTTTGCTAAGAAATTCATCAATACTGTAACAAGATTCATCTAAAAGGAACTGCTTCAGATTTTCTTTAACATTTGGCATGTTTCCAACCAGTTCTTTAATGTGCAGTGGGAGGGGTACGCCACAATTGACCTGTTATTCTTGATTTTCTGATGTCAGTCAGTAGTTCTTAATCAGTTTTAAAACAGAAAAGAACCTCTAAGCTGAACAGTTTGTTGCTGGAGTACAGTTGTAAAACTGGAGTGCTTTGTATGCATTTGGATAGGCATCACCAATAGTTTTTGAAAGCAACATTCTACAGAGAAATGGAAGAGAGGACAACTTGCACCATTTTCTTTCATCATAGCCAATATATAGCCTTTAAAATGTATACATTCTTCACCAGAGTTGTTCTCTTTGTTAGGATTATGGATGGAACTAAGTTTCTCTGCAGCATCATAAATTTGAACAGCTTCTAGTCTGGTGATAATTGAGAGAAATGAAAATCTTAAGTTATATTCTTTGTAGACATAACTGTCTTCTGTGGCTTATCCTAAAGAGTATGTACAGGGTGTACATAAAGTCTGGGAACACTTTCAATTATTTATAGCACAATAACCAAACATTGTACAGATCTCATACATATGTCATTTTGAAGAGAAACCCTGAAAGTTTTTTTTCATGTATATTGCCACAGCATAGTTTGGTTATTTGCCGATAGTCAGCGCTAGTTGCAAACGCGGTGAGTTCAGATGCGGAGCAAGCTTTCTGTGTGTTGGAGTTCGACAAAAACAAGTGTGCTACAGCTGTTCAACGAATGTTTAGAACCAAGTATAGTAAGAAGCCACCAGCAAGAAATGCCATTTGCCACTAGCACAACAAATTCATTAGGACGAGTTGCTTGTGCCCGGCAAAGAGAAGCGGACGCCCCAGTGTGAGTGAAGTGAATGTGGAGGTGTACGAGAGACATTCATAAGGAGACCGAAGAAACCGGCACGTTGTACATTCCATGAACTCAAAATAGCTCCATTGACCGTGCGGAAAGTCCTGCAACAGAAGCTGTCTATGAAACCATTCAAATTGGAGCTAATGCAGAAGCTCAATGATGATGACAAAGACAAGCGTTTTGAGTTCTGTTCGAAGTTGCAACAATTGAATGAGGGATGTGGATGGCATTGTTGATCACTTAATTTTTAGCGACAAACCCACTTTTCACACTAATGGGAAAGTGAACAGGCACAATTGTCGAATCTGTGGTACAAAGCATCCAAATGAATGCATTGAATTTGAGCGCGATTCCCCAAAGGTAAATGTTTTTGTGCCTTGTCATGTTGAAAACTGTAAGGGCCATTCTTCATCGCCATGAACACTGTCGGTAGATATTCCTACTTGGACATGTTGCAGCAATGGCTGACGCCTCAAATGCAATCTGACTCTCCATTCATCTTTCAGCAGGATGGGGCTCCACCCTATTTTCACCATGAAGTTTGTGGGTACCTGAACAAGGAGCTGCCGCATCGACGGATCGGCTGTGCTACAGAAGGGGACAACTGTTTCATGAAATGGCCTCCCTGACCACCAGCTCTCACTCCATGTCACTTTCATCTGTGGCAACACATTAAAGGTCTGATCTACCACATGATGTAACAGAGCTCCGGGAGAGAATATGGGAAGTGACTGCCACAGTCAGTGATGCTGGGACGGGTATGGCTAGAATTCGATTACCATATTGGTAATATTGAATGCTGTAAAAAAAACAACTTTCAGAGTTTCTCTTCAAAATGCAATATGAATGACATCTGTACAATGTTTAGTTCTTGTGCAATAAATAATTGAAAATGTTCCTGCACTTTATGTACACCCTGTATAATAGGAGAATACATTTTCGTTCTTCTCCAGATCTCAACCCAATCAGATCCTGTTTCTTCTCCAGGACATATGCGTTCATCTTCTGAGTCAGATAATTCAGCAAAAAATTTATAGTGTTTAATCTGACATTTCCTTTTTTTGATTCTTAGCAGCTCAACGAGTTGGAACTGGTTCCGTATTCCTGATCTCCATAAGTTTCTTTTCAGCTGAATCCCTGTGAATTGCAAAAGATGTCTGAAACACAGCTACAAACATTGCAAGAGAGTCATACATTTCAACAGAAGCAGACATATTTGCATCCTCAGCTTGTGTATATACAGGGTTATTACAAATGATTGAAGCGATTTCACAGCTCTACAATAACTTTATTATTTGAGATATTTTAAAAATGCTTTGCACACACATACAAAAACACAAAAAGTTTTTTTTAGGCATTCACAAATGTTCAATATGTGCCCCTTTAGTGATTCGGCAGACATCAAGCCGATAATCAAGTTCCTCCCACACTCGGCGCAGCATGTCCCCATCAATGAGTTCGAAAGCATCGTTGATGCGAGCTCGCAGTTCTGGCACATTTCTTGGTAGAGGAGGTTGAAACACTGAATCTTTCACATAACCCCACAGAAAGAAATCGCATGGCGTTAAGTCGGGAGAGCGTGGAGGCCATGACATGAATTGCTGATCATGATCTCCACCACGACCGATCAATCGGTTTTTCAATCTCCTGTTTATGAAATGCCGAACATCATGATGGAAGTGCGGTGGAGCACCATCCTGTTGAAAGATGAAGTCAGCGCTGTCGGTCTCCAGTTGTGGCATGAGCCAATTTTCCGCGGGCTACGCGTGAAACTTGCCTGCACGCGTTCAACCGTTTCTTCGCTCACTGCAGGCCGACCCGTTTATTTCCCCTTACAGAGGCATCCAGAAGCTTTAAACTGCGCATACCATCGCCGAATGGAGTTAGCAGTTGGTGTATCTTTGTTGAACTTCGTCCTGAAGTGTCGTTGCACTGTTATGACTGACTGATGTGAGTGCATTTCAAGCACGACATACGCTTTCTCGGCTCCTGTCGCCATTTTGTCTCACTGGGCTCTCGAGCGCTCTGACGGCAGAAACCTGGAGTGCGGCTTCAGCCGAACAAAACTTTATGAGTTTTTCTACGTATCTGTAGTGTGTCCTGACCATATGTCAATAAACGGAGCTACAGTGAATTTATTAAATCGCTTCAATCATTTGTAATAGCCATATATATATATATATATATATATATATATATATATATATATATATATATATATATATATAAAGATGATGTGACTTACCAAATGAAAGTGCTGGCAGGTCGACAGTCACACAAACGAACACAAACATACACACAAAATTCAAGCTTTCGCAACAAACTGTTGCCTCATCAGGAAAGAGGGAAGGAGAGGGAAAGACGAAAGGATGTGGGTTTTAAGGGAGAGGGTAAGGAGTCATTCCAGTCCCGGGAGCGGAAAGACTTACCTTAGGGGGAAAAAAGGACGGGTACACACTCGCACACACACACATATCCATCCACACATATACAGACACAAGCAGACATATTTAAAGACTCTTTGTCTTTAAATATGTCTGCTTGAGTCTGTATATGTGTGGATGGATATGTGTGTGTGTGCGAGTGTGTACCCGTCCTTTTTTCCCCCTAAGGTAAGTCTTTCCGCTCCCGGGACTGGAATGACTCCTTACCCTCTCCCTTAAAACCCACATCCTTTCGTCTTTCCCTCTCCTTCCCTCTTTCCTGATGAGGCAACAGTTTGTTGCGAAAGCTTGAATTTTGTGTGTATGTTTGTGTTCGTTTGTGTGACTGTCGACCTGCCAGCACTTTCATTTGGTAAGTCACATCATCTTTGTTTTTAGATATATTTTTCCTTCGTGGAGTGTTTCCTTCTATGATGAGACTTACCAAACAAAAGTGCTGGCAGGTCGACAGACACACAAACAAACACAAATATACACACAAAATTCTAGCTTTCGCAACCAACGGTTACCTCATCAGGAAAGAGGGAAGGAGAGGGAAAGACTAAAGGATGTGGGTTTTAAGGGAGAAGGTAAGGAGTCATTCCAATCCCGGGAGCGGAAAGACTTACCTTAGGGGGGAAAAATGGACAGGTATACACTCGCGCGCACACACACACATATCCATCCGCACATACACAAGCAGACATATATATATATATATATATGATATGGTTATAATAGAAGGAAACATTCCACGTAGGAAAAATATACCTAAAAACAAAGATGATGTGACTTACCAAATGAAAGTGCTGGCAGGTCGACAGACACACAAACATACACACAAAATACAAGCTTTCGCAACAAACTGTTGCCTCATCAGGAAAGAGGGAAGGAGAGGGAAAGACGAAAGGATGTGGGTTTTAAGGGAGAGGGTAAGGAGTCATTCCAGTCCTGGGAGCGGTCAGACTTACCCTAGGGGGAAAAAAGGATGGGTATACATTCGCGCACACACACACACACATATCCATCCACACATATACAGACACAAGCAGACTTATTTAAAGACAAAGAGTTTGGGCAGAGATGTCAGTCGAGGCAGAAGTGCAGAGGCAAAGATGTTGTTGAATGACAGGTGAGGTATGAGTGGCGGCAACTTGAAATTAGCGGAGATTGAGGCCTGGGGGATAACGGGAAGAGAGGATATATTGAAGAGCAAGTTCCCATCTCCGGAGTTCGGATTGGTTGGTGTTAGTGGGATGTATCCAGATAACCCGGACGGTGTAACACTGCACCAAGATGTGCTGGCCGTGCACCAAGGCATGTTTAGCCACAGGGTGATCCTCATTACCAACAAACACTGTCTGCCTGTGTCCATTCATGCGAATGGACAGTTTGTTGCTGGTCATTCCCACATAGAATGCATCACAGTGTAGGCAGGTCAGTTGGTGGATCACGTGGGTGCTTTCACACGTGGCTCTGCCTTTGATTGTGTACATCTTCCGGGTTACAGGACTGGAGTAGGTGGTGGTGGGAGGGTGCATGGGACAGGTTTTACACCGGGGGCGGTTACAAGGGTAGGAGCCAGAGGGTAGGGAAGGTGGTTTGGGGATTTCATAGGGATGAACTAAGAGGTTACGAAGGTCAGGTGGACGGCGGAAAGACACTCTTGGTGGAGTGGGGAGGATTTCATGAAGGATGGATCTCATTTCAGGGCAGGATTTGAGGAAGTCGTATCCCTGCTGGAGAGCCACATTCAGAATCTGATCCAGTCCCGGGAAGTATCCTGTCACAAGTGGGGCACTTTTGTGGTTCTTCTGTGGGAGGTTCTGGGTTTGAGAGGATGAGGAAGTGGCTCTGGTTATTTGCTTCTGTACCAGGTCGGGAGGGTAATTGCGGGATGCGAAAGCTGTTGTCAGGTTGTTGGTGTAATGCTTCAGGGATTCTGCACTGGAGCAGATTCGTTTGCCACGAAGACCTAGGCTGTAGGGAAGGGACCGTTTGATGTGGAATGGGTGGCAGCTGTCGTAATGGAGGTACTGTTGCTTGTTGGTGGGTTTGATGTGGACGGACGTGTGAAGCTGGCCATTGGACAGGTGAAGGTCAACATCAAGGAAAGTGGCATGGGATTTGGAGTAGGACCAGGTGAATCTGATGGAACCAAACGAGTTGAGGTTGGAGAGGAAATTCTGGAGTTCTTCTTCACTGTGAGTCCAGATCATGAAAATGTCATCAATAAATCTGTACCAAACTTTGGGTTGGCAGGCCTGCGTAACCAAGAAGGCTTCCTCTAAGCGACCCATGAATAGATTGGCGTACGAAGGGGCCATCCTGGTACCCATGGCTGTTCCCTTTAATTGTTGGTATGTCTGGTCTTCAAAAGTGAAGAAGTTGTGGGTCAGGATGAAGCTGGCTAAGGTAATGAGGAAAGAGGTTTTAGGTAGGGTGGCAGGTGATCGGCGTGAAAGGAAGTGCTCCATCGCAGCGAGGCCCTGGATGTGCGGGATATTTGTGTATAAGGAAGTGGCATCAATGGTTACAAGGATGGTTTCTGGGGGTAACGGATTGGGTAAGGATTCCAGGCGTTCGAGAAAGTGGTTGGTGTCTTTGATGAAGGATGGGAGACTGCATGTAATGGGTTGAAGGTGTTGATCTGCGTAGGCAGAGATACGTTCTGTGGGGGCTTGGTAACCAGCTACAATGGGGCGGCTGGGATGATTGGGTTTGTGAATTTTCGCCTTTCCCTCTCCTTCCCTCTTTCCTGATGAGTTAACAGTTTGTTGCGAAAGCTTGAATTTTGTGTGTATGTTTGTGTTCGTTTGTGTGTCTGTCGACCTGCCAGCACTTTCATTTGGTAAGGCACATCATCTTTGTTTTTAGGTATATTTTTTCTACGTGGAATGTTTCCTTCTATTATAACCATATCATTAATTTGAACCCAACAATTACGTTTGTTATTGTCGCTGTTGCATTTCGAAATCTTTCCTGTCGTCTTATTTTCTCTTTCTGTTTTCACCAATAGTCTCACTTTGTATTCACCTTCCCCTTTTACCATAATCTACTATACAATTTTATCCCGCCTATATATGCTCAATAATACGTAACCCAATTCCAAACCATAACCAAAAAAATTTTATTTTCCGCTTTCAACACTACCGCTGCTATAAAATCCACCGTTTCTAGTTCAATTACAGCTGCTTTCACGTATTAAACAACCATTTCGGCTAGTTCTAATAACTTTCACTTTATTTCCACTTCCGTTTTTCGCACATCACTGATCATTTTAGCCGCTCCCCACAGGTTTTAACGTCATTATTTCTTCGTCGGACAATTGTTAGCCCCATTTTCGTAATCTTTCACCACAACACCACTCCTTTTAATACGTTTTTTCGAAATTTTCCCTAATTTCTCCGTCCTTTAGCTTGATTTAGCGGCAACACAACCACCTAACCTTTATGCACATCTCTGTCTACCAACCCAAGTTCACCACAGGATCAACTTAACCAACACTTTTTCGCCTTTTTTCATACCAGATCTCCAGTTGCTTTCTAGTTCACCTTTATCTCTCCCCATATATTTCTGTCTTTCATTTTCATTTCAACCTCACGTTAAAGTTTCCACCTTCTAATACCATGTCACCCTCACAACACCCCCACAACGACCCCATTAAGTTTTATTTACATTCCCTCCGCAAACATGCCTTCACCCTAGCCAGATTACGCTTGCATATTTTATATTCTCAGGCTTTTCTGACATTTCGCATAACCCCCAAAGGCCTCACACTTAAAGTTCCCATCTCTGGCTGCAACCCTTCTTTCCATCAGTCCCTATACCAGTTCCAAACTGAACAATCCATTGCCCTCACGCACCTAATCCTTCACCTACACATCAACTCAGCCAATGAACACAACCGTCAACTCCTATCCTTAACAAAAGTCCTCAATCTTTCCTCTCCCACATCAACACCGGCTATTCAGAGCATCCTCCTACACGCCAACCGCAAATTAGAACAGCATGCCACCCTTCACCTCAAAAAACTATCCAATCTCCTGGTTTCCCATCTCCGGAAAGGCAACTCACTCACCCTTCACAACCTTTCCAGCAAACCTCAACCACCTCTCATTGCGCACAAACCCAGTCTCTCCCATCTACTCAATCTCCCACTTCCAGCTCCACTCCCTCCAAAACCTCAAAATTCCAATCAACACAATCTGGTACCACAACACCCCAATTCAGTAGTTAACCTTTCCTCCAAACCTCTCTCCCAATCCAAAACCTCTGTCCTATCCAAAGGCCTCACCTTCAGCCCCACTCCCAGATTCAACCAAACAGCCCTCGTCAAAGATTTACTGTCCTACACTCATACTCTCTGCTGGAAGTATCACTTTGCCACGAAGAAAAATGATCCTAATCCTACCCCTAATGATCCAACTCCCCAAGACACTATCCAAATTGAACCCTGCCTGGAACAGTTCCGTCCTCCGTCACAGCGGGACTCACCTCCTCTTCCTCAAAATCACCCTCTCCAAACCTTCCAGGAATTTCTGACTTCCAGCCTTGCCTCTCAATCCTTCTTAAAAAACCTTAATCCTACTCCCAACATCACCACTGCTGAAGCCCAGGCTATCCGTGATCTGAAGGCTGACCGGTCCATCGTCATTCTTCCGGCGGACAAGGGTTCCACGACTGTGGTACTTGATCGTCGGGAGTATGTGGCTGAGGGACTGCGTCAGCTTTCAGACAACACCACATACAAAGTTTGCCAAGGTAATCCCATTCCTGATGTCCAGGCAGAGCTTCAAGGAATCCTCAGAACCTTAGGCCCCCAACAAAACCTTTCACCTGAGTCCATCCACCTCCTGACCCCACCGACACCCCGCACCCCTACCTTCTACCTTCTTCCTAAAATTTACAAACCCAATCATCCCGGCCGCCCCATTGTAGCTGGTTACCAAGCCCCCACAGAACTCATCTCTGCCTACGTAGATCAACACCTTCAACCCATTACATGCAGTCTCCCATCCTTCATCAAAGACACCAACCACTTTCTTGAACGCCTGGAATCCTTACCCAATCCGTTACCCCCAGAAACCATCCTTGTAACCATTGATGCCACTTCCTTATACACAAATATCCCGCACATCCAGGGCCTCGCTGCGATGGAGCACTTCCTTTCACGCCGATCACCTGCCACCCTACCTAAAACCTCTTTCCTCATTACCTTAGCCAGCTTCATCCTGACCCACAACTTCTTCACTTTTGAAGACCAGACATACCAACAATTAAAGGGAACAGCCATGGGTACCAGGATGGCCCCTTCGTACGCCAATCTATTCATGGGTCGCTTAGAGGAAGCCTTCTTGGTTACGCAGGCCTGCCAACCCAAAGTTTGGTACAGATTTATTGATGACATTTTCATGATCTGGACTCACAGTGAAGAAGAACTCCAGAATTTCCTCTCCAACCTCAACTCGTTTGGTTCCATCAGATTCACCTGGTCCTACTCCAAATCCCATGCCACTTTCCTTGATGTTGACCTTCACCTGTCCAATGGCCAGCTTCACACGTCCGTCCACATCAAACCCACCAACAAGCAACAGTACCTCCATTACGACAGCTGCCACCCATTCCACATCAAACGGTCCCTTCCCTACAGCCTAGGTCTTCGTGGCAAACGAATCTGCTCCAGTGCAGAATCCCTGAAGCATTACACCAACAACCTGACAACAGCTTTCGCATCCCGCAATTACCCTCCCGACCTGGTACAGAAGCAAATAACCAGAGCCACTTCCTCATCCTCTCAAACCCAGAACCTCCCACAGAAGAACCACAAAAGTGCCCCACTTGTGACAGGATACTTCCCGGGACTGGATCAGATTCTGAATGTGGCTCTCCAGCAGGGATACGACTTCCTCAAATCCTGCCCTGAAATGAGATCCATCCTTCATGAAATCCTCCCCACTCCACCAAGAGTGTCTTTCCGCCGTCCACCTGACCTTCGTAACCTCTTAGTTCATCCCTATGAAATCCCCAAACCACCTTCCCTACCCTCTGGCTCCTACCCTTGTAACCGCCCCCGGTGTAAAACCTGTCCCATGCACCCTCCCACCACCACCTACTCCAGTCCTGTAACCCGGAAGGTGTACACAATCAAAGGCAGAGCCACGTGATCCACCAACTGACCTGCCTACACTGTGATGCATTCTATGTGGGAATGACCAGCAACAAACTGTCCATTCACATGAATGGACACAGGCAGACAGTGTTTGTTGGTAATGAGGATCACCCTGTGGCTAAACATGCCTTGGTGCATGGCCAGCAAATCTTGGCGCAGTGTTACACCGTCCGGGTTATCTGGATACATCCCACTAACACCAACCTATCCGAACTCCGGAGATGGGAACTTGCTCTTCAATATATCCTCTCTTCCCGTTATCCACCAGGCCTCAATCTCCGCTAATTTCAAGTTGCCGCCACTCGTACCTCACCTGTCATTCAACAACATCTTTGCCTCTGCACTTCTGCCTCGACTGACATCGCTGCCCAAACTCTTTGTCTTTAAATAAGTCTGCTTGTGTCTGTATATGTGTGGATGGATATGTGTGTGTGTGTGCGCGCGAATGTATACCCATCCTTTTTTCCCCCTAGGGTAAGTCTGACCGCTCCCAGGACTGGAATGACTCCTTACCCTCTCCCTTAAAACCCACATCCTTTCGTCTTTCCCTCTCCTTCCCTCTTTCCTGATGAGGCAACAGTTTGTTGCGAAAGCTTGTATTTTGTGTGTATGTTTGTGTGTCTGTCGACCTGCCAGCACTTTCATTTGGTAAGTCACATCATCTTTGTGGCATTGCCAAACTGTTGCAGAATACAACTTCCCACTGATGTTATGGAAGCTACCTGAATACTACTCAACTTTCTAAGACAATCTTCAGTTTTACATCTGACTACTGTACCACTCTCGTTTTCTGAAATCGTTCTTAGTGTAGAAAACACAGCCTTTCAGTCTTGGCATTCAAGCTCTTGCAAGCATCCTAACGTGCACACCATCCATCGTGTTCTAGACAGCGCGTTCAGTCATAGTCACAAAATTAAAAATTGTTTCCAAGAGGTTCCTTCATTAAAAAATAAATACAAAATAAAAAGTATTTCAGTGGTACAGTGAAGCTACTAGATTCAGTGAGTGAGCCGAACATGAATGGAAGAAAATCAAGAGTTTCGGTCCTTGACTCTTGCTTGCAAACCTGAATATGCACCACACAAGTTGGTTGCATTATCATGTGACTGTCTGCCCTCTAGAGTTTCAAATTTCAGTCCATGTAATTCGAAAGAATTCAAAACTGCTTCAGTAAGCTTCTCTCCAATTTGACTGGCATTTTCTAGAAAACACAGGAATTTTTGAACTGAGAACCCATCTTTATTTACATATCTAATTATTGTAATTAAGGATTTATCACAGGTAGAATCAACAAGTAAAAAAAAAATTGAAGAAATAACTTCATTGCATGTTTCTAGGTCAGTGACCGCCACATAAGACACATTAAATCTTCACAATTTACTGGTAAGAAGTCTGAAATAAATCCTTTTCTAGGGTCATCAAACTTTACTGTATGGTCATCCAAAAAAGAATCATACCCTGCAATTAATTCCAGACAAATAATGAAATTACCAATTTTCACAGAGCCAAACACTTCTTTGTTTCAGGGAAATGCGAGATCTACAAGTTAGCGTGTTAACTACAGAAAGTTATCCTCCGAACGCGAAAATATTACGTTAGCTGCCCCTACTTCGCGAGAAATGATCATCATGATAAAATAAATCAGAGCACGCATAGAAATATTTAAGAGCTCGTTTTTCCCGCGCGATTTTAGAGTGTGGAACTGTACAGAAATAGCATTTAATTGTGAATTGCAGGGTAATCATGTAGATGTAAGCACGTTTCTGCAATATGTAAGCTTATGTTTGCGCTGGGTGAGCAACCGTTTGTCAATTCTATTCATCTCGTTTCCGCTCTTTTTTTCAGTTTTAACAAGCAATCTTCGTGTGAGCTAGAATTTTCATGTTCAGATATTCGTATTTCAGCATGACTCAGTTACTGAAACAAGATGTAGCAAATTATGCTCAGAACAATGATCCTTGGCTGGGAGAAAATGCAATATATTCACAGTTAATTTTCACATTCACCAAAACCCTCTGAAACAATTTTTTATTACAAAATCGCTGAGATCCGTCGGCATACCGCCACGAAGGCAGAAAAAGCAGCAATTATGTTTTGGTTAATACCGTGTTTAACCAAATAACTCAATGTCTCGTCATTATTTTCTTTAACACAATTGGTCATTACTGGAAACAGGAAAATCCTCCGCACTGGAGTGTATTGATTCTTTACATCCTTCTGGAACTCTGGAAGTTAGAACTCCTGGAGTCCGTTTACCTTTTAGAACTCTCATTTTGTCCGTGTTACAGAGCTCCAAGTGAGGTGCCGCACAGGTTATCACACTGGACCCTAAATCGCTTCAGGCAAATTTCGGTATGGATCCTTTGAAAGGGCACAGCAGACTTCCTTCCCCATCCTTTCCTAATCCGATGGGACCGATGACCTGGCTGTTTGGTCCACTCCCCCAAATCAACCAACCAACCGTTACAGAGTTACACTGTTCATTGCTACTGTTTTGAATTACAACTTCACCTGAATATTCAGAGCCACATGGTTCACTTTCAGATTCTAACCACTACAAGTTTTTGTTGTTTATCACCCATTTCGGACACTAATTAAGATATAAAAAATAGCACAAAGTAAGAATTTAACAATGAGAGCGGCTCTCTGTGTGTCTTCATTGTTGTTTGTGAGTCCTTGGAAGGATTAGAACACAGCCTGTTCTGGTGCACTCTGCATTATTGCCAGATGTATCCAAGATGGCGGAGATGGCGTCATCCAAGATAGCGATGTTGACGTCATTCAAGATGGCGGATTTTGGCAGCAAGTTTGAATTTTGGCGCGAAGGAGGACACTTGGGCTACTTCCACTAACCTAACGCCTCTCCCCCAGAAAAATGGCGGGAAATTCAAATCCCAACAGGATAATGCATCGCACCATGGTTATCTCTACTAAGCTAAGAAAATCGCTGGAAGATAGGCCACTTGCACTACCCACACTAACCTAAGTCACACGACAGCCACTTCCTCCTATGAACTATCGCCAAGTTTGAATTCCAGTGGTAAACAAAGGTCAGTTCACTTATCTCTACTAAGCTAAGAAAATGACGTGAAAGAAAGGACACTTGGAATAACCCCAGTCTCCTGACTGCCACCTCCTCCTAGAAACTGGCACCAAGTTTGAATTTTGGCAGTAAGGGAAGGTGACTTGGGGTATTGCTACCAACCTAAGACCATTGAGGGAAACAAAGATCACTTCCACTATCTTAAATCACCTGGCCGCCACATCTTCCTATGGGTTGGTGGGAAAAGGCCTCAGTCTGCACTAGGCTGATGGAGAGAGGAAGGAGTGTACTTTATTTATTTTGGAGCAATTTTTTTAGGGATGGAGTATATTTATCACAGTGATACAGAACACACACTCTGAAATGCCCACAGCACACAGACCTGCAAACTACTCCTACGTATTTGTATTGCATTGTATTGTATTGTATTGTATGTTAACCGGAGACCTAGAAACGATGGAGAGGCTCCATCCCCGCTGCAGTTGCAGTGGTCCACAACCCCAAGACGACTACCGCAGTCCACCTCATCCCTCTGCCGCCTCACACTGAACCCAGGGTTATTGTGAGGTTTGGCCCCCGGTGGACCCACCAGGGAACATCTCACACCAGACGAGTGTAACCCCTATGTTTGCGTGGTAGAGTAATGGTGGTGTACATGTCCGTGGATAACTTGTTTACGCAGCAATCGCCGACATAGTGTAACTGAGGCAGAATAAGGGGAACCAGCACGCATTTGCCGAGGCAGATGGAAAACTGCCTAAAAACCATCCATAGACTGGCCAGTTCACCAGACCTCGACACATATCCACCGGGTGGATTCGTGCCGGGAACCAGGCGCTACTTCCCACCCAGAAACTCCTACGTATCTCACGAATAATGCTCTACACACATGCTTGTTAATTGTAAACTGTCAAAAAAAAAATAAAAACGCATTGCACAGCCTACGGACATGCAAACAACTCTCTGGACATAAATATTTACGTCCAGAGAGTCAAACAACTCATAAATTGTCAAAATAATAATCCATCTAAAAGACTCTAAAAACATGCTTGCTACTCTTCAGCTGTCAAAATCGTGCACCAGTCTTTATTTAAACAATTAGAGGCAGCACCACCATTCAGTGTGTTCGCCATTAGGTCGGCACTCCAACTGACCTAGTACACAGCACCACCACCAGAGGGCACTGTCGTCCAAGATGGCGGCCATGACATCAGGTGATGATGCAAGTACAGTTATCCAAGATGTCGCCAAACACTGTGTTCACCACAAGGTTTGGACCTAGAACTCAGTAGCACCACCAGAGAGCACAGTCGTCCATTTCCTGATGTAATCCAAGATGGTGGGGGTAAATGATGGGGAAACGACTCTGGACATCAGTCATTAATTTGTAGGCAGTCTCCTTATCACGAGATCTAGAGTCCAACTGACCTAGTACACAATACTGCCAGCAGAGGGTGCTGTTATCCCTCCTGTGATGTAATCCATGATGATAGTCTGTAGTGGGAAAATGGCGCGAAATTTATTTTAGAATATTTTATTTACGGATTGAGTACATTTATCAGACTGATACAAAACACAAGCTGTGACATGCCTGGGGTCATGGCATACAGCCCACAATACGGCACACTACTCCTAAGTAACGCTCTCCAGACACGCCAACAACTCCTGATTTACCAAAATAATTTCAGTACAGACATACAGACTCCTCCTAAATAATGCAACACAGTGATGTGTAGACACACTCAGTACTCGTAAACTGTCCAAATAACGCACAGTGCAGCTTACATACCTGCTCACAAAATAATGCAACAGACACGTAATCAACGAATGCAAACACTGACCGCCACCCCCTGTCCAGTAGAGCATCCAGGAGGCTAGCGGCAACCCCCACGAAGTGATGTGGCCGTAATCTATCAAACTAAACACAGGTGCCCTCGGGCATGATATGGTGACATCCCATTCATGCTTGACACCAGAGAAATTCCTATCCAAATACGTGTTTACCTAGACACAGGTGCTGACGTGATTGGGTGGGAGCGCAGCCACAAGCTGCCGCTGGACACAGGTGAAAGTTGCCTCAATTTCCGAGTATAGAGTCATGGTTATACTGACCTCACAGAACTCCAAGGCGCAGCCCCCATATGCGAGATACCTCCGGGCAGCACTTGTCTTTACCATTGATGGCAGAATTGCACAGGCTGCTTTCCCCCTAATGGAACATATGAGTTGCCATTCAGCCATGCGTACCCGCCCCAGCGTGACTGACACCTCGCCACAAACATCCGCGTGGCGACTCGCCATCTAAAAGGTTTTCAATTTTATTCTTATGTCACATGGCTTTGTAAAAACTAACAGCCAAGTCGACTTCTGGGGAATTGTATAGTGTCCCAAAAATAGTTAACGATCGCTTTCTTGATGTATCAGCTTGTATGCATGGAAATCCTTGCCCTAACAGAACCTGTTTACGATAAATAGCGCAGAATAACATCGAATGCACTCTTCCCAGCGCTCCTAACATGACCGCCTTCCTGCTCTCAACATACGCAAATGTTCTCATCGCTATGTAGAGGCCCCTATATCCCAACACAAAGGATGTGAATGAATCGAGCATTATGATTGACTCTTATCGAAATTACCCGCCGAATTACTGATGCTGCCGGTATCGAAGCACAATCCGTCTTTTTTTCCTTCTGCAGCGAGACTTTCAGCGGTTATTTTACACTGGTCACCATATTGCACCGACAATTAAACCTCGCAAAGTGCCATACATATAATCAAATACGGAAAGACTCTAACTCAATTACACTGCTGTCACGCTGAGGACAGGAGCTTGAATATTGAACTACAACAGCTACACAACACAATGAATTCCAAGTGGTATATTTCAAGGGAAGAGTGTCACATACATTAACGTACATAAAGGTGTACTAACGTGTACGAACGTAAACTAACGTGTACTAACGTGAACTCGTTTCCCCTCAGCACAAACGCGTTACTGTTTCTGCTCCGAACCTGCTTTCTTGCTTGCTTGCTTTTCTACACACATCTCCAGACTCGGGGATTACTAGAACACACGTATTTTCACATGGTTCACCTTAATATTATACCATTTTCGCGATACTTCTCGATAACAAGCACTAGGCAGCATCCTACCGATCGCTAGCGCAACATAATTCCCAAGATATAGACCGGAAATTATTTCTCAACCATTCCCAAACTTTAGCGAGGTACAACATGCTGTAAGCCTCTGAGTAATTAGAAACAAATAGAGGAAACTGATATTTCCACTCTCGAATGCCGAAGTCGGTGATGTAACAGATTCCAAATCATCCCTATAATTTACAAACCAAGTAAGGTCTTTCCCATGTCTAGAGAACAGGCAAATATGTCTTCCACATGCCAGATGCACACACCACAATCAATCTTCTCTCAACCAAATAAAGGCGCGAAATGTGCAGAAGCAGTCAACCGAACCATTTACATGGGAGGGAGTAACAGTCCAGCAGAAACGCACTTCCATACATAATCTTCTCAGATTTCCATTTGATCACGAAAGCCGCCCAACACATTCGCTATTCGGTCGAACAGAGGACGACAAAGTTAACTCAGATACGTTGCTACACTCCAACAGGCCTCTGCATTCGGACAGCTACTGCCGTTAACGGGAAATGTGAATCATTCCCACCACAGGCCATCCATACACGGAATCATTCCAGAAAACCGGTCAGATATATGTTTTATCATTATACTTACAATTAAATGTTACGATAGTGGTCTCAATTGAACGGCATTTGACAATTGGCAAAGTATCGGAAATACACCCTGTTGTCGGCAGTGGCTCTGGAAATAGAACTATCACTACCTTTCTTATGACTTGACATACTCTTCCCTTTGTTATCACAGTACTCCAAGTCAAATCCATACCCTCCTTATGACTGGACATAGTTATTTCCTTTCCGCAAACACGTACTTTATAAACCTGGTGCTCAAATGCGAACATATCACGCACCCACCACTACTACTACTACTAAGTATAATACTTTGTAAATAACTGATTGCCTACGACACGAAATAACACTGACCGAAAATCAACGATGGGTCAACCTGTCTCTCATGTTTTTCATGCCAGTGTTACCACTGTGTCTTACAAAGAGAGACGTAATCGGCCAACAACTACAGTATGTTACTGTCACAAGCGATCTTAGTTCTACAGGTGCACGCTAGTATCCATGTTAAAAGCTATACCCGATTTACGAATGGAGGTAGGACCTTACCTCTGAATGAAGTGGTTTTTTTCTGGACAAATACCGTGACGGTGATCATGGGAATGTGTATTATCAGCCCACGATGCAATCTCGTGATAAAATCACTGAACTTTGAAAGTGATTCGGCTAAGGAATGTGGCGTGTAAGCGGTTTTTGCGACTCCGTCACACCGCCCCAGCTAGATAATTCTCTAGTATTTGCAGTGCATTCTGTCTCGAGACCAGATCAGAGGTTCCGCAATATATCCACTGAGTTATAGGCGATGACTGATGGAGAAGGAACACAAACAGTAGTAGTAGATGATGTGCCGATTGAGATCACAAGAAACTGTACGCTAGCTTCCCAGATCTCCAGTGTTACGCTATCTGCTAGAAATGATGCCCATGATTTGGATTGGGTCTTTCCATTCAAGCACATACCTGCGTTGGATCCTATTGACACTTCCCTTAATGGTTATAACAACTACTCAGTCGTATTTCTGGCAGTCCCATACATCGAAATGAGACACCTTTCCCGAATCTAGCTGCTACAGTAAAATTCCACGTGGTTTTAGTCACCCCCTACGCATCTTGCAACTGCTCCCATTTCTACAGCTTTCTGCTGTGATCGTTCCAATTTAAGTCGGAACTGAGCAGAAGTCGGAGAAACATATATCCACCACATTCTGAAACCCATGTAGGAACAGAATGACCTGAGTTGGTGCAACAGGACCACGTTTTGACCATTCGGCTGAAATGCGCGCAATGTGGTACGTATCCAAACTAGATACAGATACAACAGTCCGAAGCAGATCCACGTCTATTCAAATCAATCAGCCCATCATACTATCATCGTTATTCTCTACCCCCCCCCCCCGCGCCCCCAAAAGAGAAAAATTACGAACTATAAAAGGCCCACTAACTTCATCCGATATAGAAGTCACCTAATAATCGATGCTGGCACAATGACGCATAGCTGCGGTGCGGTACAGGGCGGAGAAAGAGATTTCGCAATGCTCCCCAGAATATTGCAGCATGCAGCCATCCAAGCATTCCTAAAGATATACCCAGTCCCTCACCGAATTTACATCTCAAACTGCTGCTGCTACTGCCGGCTGTGTGGCACAATCCTATTAAATATATAGTCACCATAGAGGCAACTTTAAAATTGGATCACTTATACTCTAGCCAAATGATCGTATCCCATAGACTATACTAATTCGCATGAGACGCTCCCGTTTAGTTGTTTCAAACACTGTTTTTTAACAAGATTTTGTACAAAGCCAAACATTTCCTTTTTCTGCCGCGACTTTGAGGTCTGTGTCAGGTTCTAAATTGAAATTAAGAAGTTCTGAACCACGGCTTTTCGCAGGAAACTAGATGTTGCATGGTGTAAATCATATTCTTATTGCGGATAACGTAACACACCACACATCGGCTGATTTTAAATTAAAAATAGTTACAACATAAGCAAACTGGAAGAGTTTTATGGCGTAGGCATAGGTTTCCAAACTACAGTCAGAAGGAAACCTCGAGCATACTACTCAATTTACGATCAACCTCTCTGTATATGAAGAGTCACAAAGCATTCTAGCTGTCTAAGGGTAAAATTAGAACCTCTGATATGGTCTCGACACAGAATGTGCTGCAAATACTATAGGATTATCTAGCTGGGGCGGTGTGAGGGAGTCGCGAATACCGCTAACATTCCACGTTCCTTAGCCGAATCACTTTCAAAGTTCAGTGATTTTATCGCGTCTGGCTGATTACGTCTCTCTTTCTAAGCCGCAGTGGTAGCACTGGCTAGAAAAACATAAGATACATGTTCAACCATCGTTGATTTTCGGCCAGTATTATTTCGTATCATAGGCAATCAGTTATTGACAAAGTATCATACTTAGTAGTAGTGGCGGGTGCGTGATACGTTTGCATTTGAGCATCGGGTTCATAAAGTACGTGTTTGCGGAAAGGAAATGTCTATGTCCAGTCATAAGGAGGGTATGGATTTGACTTGGAGTACTGTGATAACAAAGGGAAGAGTATGTCAAGTCATAAGAAAGGTAGTGATAGTTCTATTTCCAGAGCCACTGCCGACAACAGGGTGTATTTCCGATACTTTGCCAATTGTCAAATGCCGTTCAATTGAGACCACTATCGTAACATTTAATTGTAAGTATAATGATAAAACATATATCTGACCGGTTTTCTGGAATGATTCCGTGTATGGATGGCCTGTGGTGGGAATGATTCACATTTCCCGTTAACGGCAGTAGCTGTCCGAATGCAGAGGCCTGTTGGAGTGTAGCAACGTATCTGAGTTAACTTTGTCGTCCTCTGTTCGACCGAATAGCGAATGTGTTGGGCGGCTTTCGTGATCAAGTGGAAATCTGAGAAGATTATGTATGGAAGTGCGTTTCTGCTGGACTGTTACTCCCTCCCATGTAAATGGTTCGGTTGACTGCTTCTGCACATTTCGCGCCTTTATTTGGTTGAGAGAAGATTGATTGTGGTGTGTGCATCTGGCATGTGGAAGACATATTTGCCTGTTCTCTAGACATGGGAAAGACCTTACTTGGTTTGTAAATTATAGGGATGATTTGGAATCTGTTACATCACCGACTTCGGCATTCGAGAGTGGAAATATCAGTTTCCTCTATTTGTTTCTAATTACTCAGAGGCTTACAGCATGTTGTACCTCGCTAAAGTTTGGGAATGGTTGAGAAATAATTTCCGGTCTATATCTTGGGAATTATGTTGCGCTAGCGATCGGTAGGATGCTGCCTAGTGCTTGTTATCGAGAAGTATCGCGAAAATGGTATAATATTAAGGTGAACCATGTGAAAATACGTGTGTTCTAGTAATCCCCGAGTCTGGAGATGTGTGTAGAAAAGCAAGCAAGCAAGAAAGCAGGTTCGGAGCAGAAACAGTAACGCGTTTGTGCTGAGGGGAAACGAGTTCACGTTAGTACACGTTAGTTTACGTTCGTACACGTTAGTACACCTTTATGTACGTTAATGTATGTGACACTCTTCCCTTGAAATATACCACTTGGAATTCATTGTGTTGTGTAGCTGTTGTAGTTCAATATTCAAGCTCCTGTCCTCAGCGTGACAGCAGTGTAATTGAGTTAGAGTCTTTCCGTATTTGATTATATGTATGGCACTTTGCGAGGTTTAATTGTCGGTGCAATATGGTGACCAGTGTAAAATAACCGCTGAAAGTCTCGCTGCAGAAGGAAAAAAAGACGGATTGTGCTTCGATACCGGCAGCATCAGTAATTCGGCGGGTAATTTCGATAAGAGTCAATCATAATGCTCGATTCATTCACATCCTTTGTGTTGGGATATAGGGGCCTCTACATAGCGATGAGAACATTTGCGTATGTTGAGAGCAGGAAGGCGGTCATGTTAGGAGCGCTGGGAAGAGTGCATTCGATGTTATTCTGCGCTATTTATCGTAAACAGGTTCTGTTAGGGCAAGGATTTCCATGCATGCAAGCTGAGACATCAAGAAAGCGAGAGTTAACTATTTTTGGGACATTATATATATATCATGTCAGCACTTGTGTCTAGGTAAACACGTATTTGGATAGGAATTTCTCTGGTTTCAAGTATGAACGGGATGTCACCATCTCGTGCCTGAGGGCACCTGTGTTTAGTTTGACAGATTACGGCCACATCACTTCGTGGGGGTTGCCGCCAGCCTCCTGGATGCTCTACTGGACAGGGGGTGGCGGTCAGTGTTTGCATTCGTTGATTACGTGTCTGTTGCATTATTTTGTGAGCAGGTATGTAAGCTGCGCTGTGCGTTATTTGGACAGTTTACGAGTACTGAGTGTGTCTACACATCACTGTGTTGCATGATTTAGGAGGAGTCTACATGTCTGTACTGAAATTACGAGGGCCTTCCACAAAGTACATTACGTTTTCGTTTGTGTCCGTTAGGGGTGGGGCTAGCGTGGCCATCTTTGTGTCATGGCATTCCGCCACTCAGCCGACACCCTGCCGTCCTAGTGAGGGGTTCGTGCTGTACTTTGTTGAGTTACTGTGACAGTTTGAAATGTCAGCGTTAATTGAAAATGCAACGAAGTGTGAAGTGCGTGCTGTAATACGGTTTCTGACTGCAAAAAACTGTACACCGATAGAAATCTATCGGCAGCTTTGTGAAGTGTATGGGGACAACATAATCACTGAAGGTGGAGTGCGGCAATGGGTCATAAAACTTAAAAATGGCCGAACTAACGTTCACGACGAAGAGCGAAGTGGAAGACCCAGCATAGTGACTGCCGAACTTGTCGAAAAAGTCGATGCCGTGATCCGTGAAAACCGTAATTTCACAATAACGGAACCCTCTACGAGTTTTCCACAAATTTCACGAAGTTTGTTGCACGAAATCATTACCGAAAAGCTTGGTTACCGCAAGTTTTGTGCAAGATGGATACCAAAAATCTTGACAGAGATTTACAAAAATTAGCGAATGGCTGCAGCGTTAACGTTTTTGGACGCTTACGAGAAAGATGGCGACTCATTACTCGATCGCATCGTCACTGGTGACGAAACATGGGTTAAGCATGTGAACTGCGAGCACTAGGCAGCAGTGGAGGCACACAAATTCCCCCCCAAAACCCAAGAAATGCATGCAGACAATGTCGGCAAGGAAGGCGATGGCGACTGTCTTTTGGGACAGAAAAGGTGTGATTTTTGTGGATTTCCTGGAAAGAGGCACTACAATAAACTCTCAATGGTATTGCCAAACTCTGCACAACCTCTGAAGAGCAATACAAAACAAGCGCAGGGGAAAGTTGGGCTCAAAGGTCTTGGTGATTCACGACAACGCCCAGGCCCACACGGCAAATGCCACTCGTGAAGTTCTCGAATCTTCGAAGTGGGAGTTGTTTCCTCATCCGCCGTACAGTCCCGACCTGGCACCGAGCGACTTCCACTTATTCCCAGCAATGAAGAAGTGGTTGGCTATGCAGCGTTTTGATGACGACGCTTTCAAGAAGAGGTAACCAGGTGGTTGAAGGCGCAGGCGACCGAATTTTATGACGAAGGAATTTCCAAGTTCGTCCATCGCTACGGCAAGTGCCTTAATTTAAATGGCTACAATGTAGAAAAGTTGTATTTAAGTGTGGCTTTCATCTGTATATAATAAAAAAATCCAATACTTTATTTATTTTTAATTACAAAACGTAAAGTACTTTGTGGATAGCCCTCGTATTTTGGTAAATGAGAAGTTGTTGGCATGTCTGGAGAGCGTTACTTAGGAGTTGTGTACTGTACTGTGGGCTGTATGGCGTGACCCCAGGAATGTCAGAGCTTGTGTTTTGTATCAGTGTGATAAATATACTCAATCCGTAAATAAAATGTTCTAAAATAAATGGAGTACACTCCTTCCTTACTCTCCCCAGCAGCCCAGTGCAGGATGAGTCATTTTCGCGCCATTGTCCCCCTACAGACTACCATCACAGATTACATCACAGGAGGGATGACAGCACCTTCTGCTGGCTGTGTTGTGTACTAGGTCAGTTGGACTCTAGATCTCGTGATGGAGAGACTGCCTGCAAAATAATGATTGATGTCCAGAGACGTTTTCCCATCATTTACCCCCAACCATCTTGGGTTACATCACAGGAGGGATGACAGCACCCTCTGGTGACAGTATTGTGTACTAGGACAGTTGGTGTCTAGATCTCGTGGTGGAGACACTGCCTGCAAAATAAAAGCTAGTGTTCAGCACAGGCAGAGTCGTTTTCCCGCCATTTACCCTCAGCAATTTGGGTTACTTCACAAAATGGACGACAGCGCTCTCTGGTGGTGGTAATGAGTACTAGGTCCAGACCTTGTGGTGAACACACTGTTTGATACCATCTTGGACAACTGTACTTGTGTCATCACCTGGTGTCATAGCCGCCATATTGGTTCAAATGGCTCTGAGCACTATGGGACTCAACTTCTGAGGTCATCAGTCCCTTAGAACTTAGAACTACATAAACCTAACTAACCTAAGGACATCACACACATCCATGCCTGAGGCCGGATTCGAACCTGTGACCGTAGCGGTCTCGCGGTTCCAGACTGTAGCGCCTAGAACCGCACGACCACTCCGGCCGGCCGCCATATTGGACGACAGTGGCGTCTGGTGGTGGCGCTTTGTACTAGGTCAGTTGGAGTCCCGACCTCTTGCCGAACACACTGATTGGCGGTGCTGCCTCTAATTGATTAAATAAAGTCTGGTGCATGAATAGGACAGCCGAAGATTAGCAAGCATGTTTGTGGAGTCTTTTAGATGGATTACTAATTTGACAATTTACGAGTTGTTTGGCTCTCTGGACGTAAATGTAGTGTATTATTTACGAGTGGTTTTCATGTCTGTAGGCTGTGGAATGTGTGATTTTTGACAATTTACAATTTGCAAGCGCGTGTGTAGAGCATTACACATGAGTTATGTAGTAGTAGTTTGCAGGTCTGTATGCTGTGGGGCATGTCAGAGCATGTGTTCTGTATGACTGTGATAAATATACTCCATTCCTAAATAAATTGCTGCAAAATAAATAAAGTACACTCCTTCCTCTCTCCATCAGCCTAGTGCAGGCTGAGTCCTTTTCCCACCAACCCATAGGAACAGGTGGCGGCCAGGTGACTTAGGTTAGTGGAGGTGATATTTGTTTCCCGCAATTTTCTTAGGTTGGTAGCAATACCCCAAGTGACATTTCTTTACTGCCAAAATTCAAACTTGGGACCAGTTTCTAGGAGGAGGTGGCGGTTGCGTCATTTTCTTAGCTTAGTAGAGATACATGAATTGACCTTTGTTTACTGCTTAAATTCAAACCTGGCGCCAGTTCACAGGAAGAAGTGGCAGTTGGGTGACTTAGGTTAGTGTGGATAGCCCAAGTGGCCTATCTTTCAGCGATTTTCTTAGCTTAGTAGAGATAACTGTGGTGTGATGCATTATCCTGTTGAAATTTGAACTTTCCACCGTTTCTCTGGGGGTGGGGGTTAGGTTATTGAAGAAGCCCAATTGAGCTTCTTCCCTCCAAAATGCAAACTCGCTGCCAAAATCTGCCATCTTGAATGAAGTAAGGGCCGCCATCTTGGATGACGTTATGCGGTTGTAACCTCCCCCTCACTTATCGACCTTAATGACAGTGAAAAATTAAACCGCGTGTACCTAATGGAAATTTGGGAAAAGCAATCGTCACCGAAGTTAATCCCTTACGTATGTACAATATATGATCGTATATCTTGTAATACTTCCTTAATTTCTCTCCTTCTGGACTCCTTTCGTCATATCGGGTTTTCACCATATTTAAACAACCATCCTCGTTCTGATGACGATGTAGATTCTTACAGATGTTCATTATTAATTTACGTCCGTCAATTTCTTTAAAATAGTATAATTTGACCACTCCGTCTGCCTCATCTTTCAATAGTTCTTGATTAGACTCGGGCAACCGCGACAGCGCATCCGCTACGCAATTGTCGGTCCCTCTTACGTAACAGATGTCATAGTTAAATTGCTGTAAATACAGCGACCACCTAGTCAGTCTTTCGTGAAGTAGTTTACAATTCTTCAGATAAGTGAGCGCCTTATGGTCCGTATGAATAATCACCTTACGGTCCCAAAGGTAGCCCTTGAACTTCTTGAATCCCCACATGATAGCGAGACACTCTTTCTCAGAAATCATGTAGTTTCGCTCACTTTTTGATAAAGTTCGACTCGCGAACGCTATCGTCCGGTGTTCCTTATCCTCTCCTTTATCAACCTCTTGGAACAGTGCTACCCCCACCCCATAATTCGACGAATCCGTTCCCAGATGGAAGGGTAGCGATAAATCAGGATGAAATAGTATGTTAGATCTTAACAACTCGTCTTTTAATCTCTCGACAGCGGCCTGACACCCGTCAGTCCACACAAACGGAACGTTTTTGCGTAAGATGTTATTCAAATTTTCATCATTAAACACTTGTCCTTTTACAAATTTACGGTAAAATCCTGATAACCCTAGAAAACTTTTTAACTGTTTCCTAGACTTGGGTGGGGGACAATTCCTTATTGCCTCTAGTTTCTCTGGGTCCTTCGTAATACCAGCAGTGGTAATTACATGCCCTAAAAATTTCAGTTCCTGCTTCAGAAATTCACATTTCTTTAGATCTAGAGTCATTCCGCCACGGCGCAATGCTCTAAAAACTTCATCTAACAGGTCACTATGGTCATGCCAAGTGGCATTGGCCATTAATAGGTCGTCAACATACACAGTTAATCTTGAACTCAAAGCCGGTTCTAGCACTTTATCTAGGGCCCTGATGAATACGGACACAGATATATTAAGTCCAAACGGCAGTACTCTATACTGATAACACCTGCCCGCAAACAAGAAGGCGGTGTATGGCCTAGATTCTTCTTCGAGTTCTATTTGCCAGCAACTAGCCGTCAGATCGAGGCTAGTCATGAACTTAACGTCATGAAAACGTTGCAAAATCTCTTCCATACTCTCTGGTCTGTCTGTTTCATGTTGAACGACCATATTCAACGTGCGTGCGTCAATCACAATACGCACACTACCATCCCGTTTTGCGTTATTGTATGGACTCGTACTTCTTTCAATCACTCCCCATTCGATCATCTTATCTATCTCCCGTTGCACTGCTTCCTTTTTGGACAGCGGTATAGCATACGGTCTCACGAAGAATGGTTCGTGCGGAATTACATGCAACTTGCATTTATATCCTTCCACAAGTCCCGGTTTGTCTGAAAACACACTCTTATTCCTCATTATTACTTCATACAGGCCTCGTCTTTGTTCGTGTGTTACGTTTGACACACCGTCTACAATACTTTCCAATTCACTTTCTACACTATTGTCAATGCCGAGATTCCTCACATTACAGTAGTTCAAATTCATACCTACGTCAATAGCATCCGGCCAGTTAACAATGTGTATAGGCTGGTATTGCCTATGCACACCGTCTCCTGCCTCGTCAAAACTAACTACTATTGTTTTATCTTGTGACGTACATGTCAAAGTTTAGCTTTCGCAATTAATCACTGCACGGTACTTTAATAGCCAATCCAACCCGATAATTACTTCCGTAGTTAAGTCTGGCACGACGACAAACTCTTGTTCAAATCGTGCCCCACATATCTCGAAGTGGACAAAAATCTGTTTTGTGACCGGTTTACTGGCCTTCCCAGTAGCACCGATAATTTTCACTCCTGTTACTGGCATAACTACGGTACCAGGTCTGTCTTTCAGTAACTGAAATATTTTTCCAGATACAGCACTCAATTCTGCGCCGGTGTCAATCAACACGTTTAGTTGTAGGCCGTGCATATTAACAGACACTACTATCTGTCTACACTTGTCCCCGACTGTTTCTTTATTTTCCCACAGTAAATCCTCGTCTATACCCAGGTCATTCCAGAAAAAACCACCCGGCTTTGATCCTAAATCCTGCTTATCTGGCGGCTTTTTCAGCCTCTGTTCACATACAGTTTTAATTTCAACACGTTTGTCCTGGGGCTTAGTCTGTAGCTTCGCCTCCAATACCGAAACCTTTTCCTGTAACTCGTCAACTGGTGGGTGTTGCTTTGCTATCAATTCACTAATTGTCACCTTCGTTGATTCCTCTTTGGCCAGATTGATCTCATCCGCCAATCTACCTGGAGGAATGTGCCCAGTAGTTTCTGCAATTACTTCCTCTGGATCTGCGCAACCCACACTGCTACCGTCTGACCGTATAACGTCAACTCTAAACTCATACACGCTGTAATCTACGTGCTTTTCTACCAATCGTGTCCGGCTATCACAAAAATTCTCGTAATCTTTCCCCTTAATACTTTCACAATGTTTAAACTGGAGGTTTGCGTCGGATGGGTCGGCTACTTCTACCACGACTTTCGGTAAGGTCTGCCGGTTAGGGCCAGAACTTTCCGTTACTACTTCAACATCTAACTCCTGCGGGACGAAACACGACGAATCTTGCTCGTGCTCCCCATTAACATCAACTGTTTCTGGTAAAGTCTGCCGGTTAGGGCCAGAACTTTCTATCATTTCACAAACACTATCTTCCTGCGGGACGAGACGCGGAAAATCCTGCACGCGCTCCCCATAAACACTTCTCCCATACAGGCCCCTATAATCTCTTAGTTCGTCGTATAAGCGACCGAACTGCCTTAACCAGACCTCATCCCTCTCTGCATCCCCTCGCTCGATGACGGACGTTTTATCCGACATCTGATCTTCTCTCAACACTTGCGAATCATTCTTAAACTCAATCTCCAGTTCCGCTGTGGGTATTACAGCTGCCACTTTATAATCGATTTCCGGAACACTACTTAAATTGTTCTCATTGACAGTGAATGTACTTCCTACTGCCGTGTATACAGCTGATCTACTACTTGTGGGCGCACTCTTTTCTCCTAACACTGGCACACTCTCCCGACGTTGATTATTCCACACGGAATTTTCATAACGACGACACCTGGGTTTTCTCCTGTTATTGGGCCTCCAAAATTTCTCCACGCCCGGTCGGCCCCTCACCGGCGCGGCTAATGGTTTCCCTGTCTCGTCCCAGCAGATACGCTCCCCCGATGCTGCTGAGGCGGCTGATCACACCCTCTGGCGTTATTACTATTCTGCGAAGCCCGTATCACGCTAGTATGATACTGGTTTCCGTCATTCCTGTTATTACTTGCATCGTACCGATTGTCGTTACGGCCCGAACCACTATTGTTATTGCTGCCAAGATTGCGGTATGCATTATTCCCATGGTTATCGTTGTTGTGGTTGCTGTGGTACCCGTTGTTGTTACCACGGCCTCTACCACTGTCGCGATTATTGCGCCAATAGTCCTCGTCCTCAACTCTTTCCAGGAAATCATTGATTGTCCTGTAATTGCTTCCTACGTAGCGTTTTGTATCATCTGGAAGCTTCTTGTAGAGTTCCCAGACTATTTCGGATTCCGTGCGGCGATCACGCAAATATTCCAACTTGCGGATCCAGCCCTCACAAAACTCCTTCATCGAGCAGCACGAATTCGCATCGAAAGGCCTCGACACGACAAATTCGCGCCAGACACTTTGCTGTTTTTGCTCTGACCAGTATTCAGCCAGAAACAAATTTTTAAACTCGTCAAAAGTCAGGTTGGTAATGTTGAGGTTTAAGCCCCAACGCTTGGCATCACCAGCCAGCACATCAATAACCGCATTAATTTTTCTCTCATTAGTCCATGATCTGGGTAAAACTCTTTCACAGTTCTTTATGAAATCCTTCGCGTGTATACCGCCTTTTTTCAAGGGGTCGAACCGCTCCTCTTTCGTCAACAATTCCGAACTATATGCATAGATTGGCACATAGCTCTGTTTTTCGTCAAGTTTCTTTTCTAACTCCGACACTCTCGTAATTACTTGGCAAATGGTTGTCGCAAGCGTTTCTACTTCCCTTTTTTTCTCTTCGCAGGTATTAGCCAGCTTCGTCACTTTGGTATCTACTTCGGATACTAAAGCCTTTAAAGTTTCCACCTTCTTTTGATCCTCTTTTTTCACTAATTGAATTTGTTCCGTCACCTTATTCTCGATGATCGGAGCAACTGATTCTCCTACACTTTTCTCGATTCTGCTAATTTCGGAATAAAAACGAGTATTTATGCTCGCAATTTCCGCCTGAACGCCTATCATTTCCTGTTTAAGATTACCGATTTCGGTATTAACAATATCTTCTTTGATTTTATCAACTTTTGTGTTAACAACTCCAACGTTGTTGTTAACAACGTTAATAGCTTTGTTCTGATTGTCTAGCATCCGTTCAATTTTTTCAGACTGAGCTTCTTGCTTGGCAGCCTGATCTTCTTGCTTGGCCGATTGACTCTTGATTTCGTTAATCAGAACATTCAATAAATCAGTTAAATTCCCGGAAGCTACCGGTTTCACTTCCGTAGCGGCTTCCTCTTTAATTGTCCCCCCGTATTCGTCATCAAGGGATTCAGACTTGATTTTCAGTTCCGATTCCGAAACATTTTCTAAAGTTTGGAATTCCATTTCTGCTCTTTGTTGCGTTTCGGCGGTCGCGTCTTTCATGCTAGCCGCCTGCCCCTGAACAATGGGTACCGCGGTGCGCGTTTCCCACTGTTCGACCGATTGTTCCGTATCCAAGTCTACCAAATTTTGGCAATTGTTGCCTTCATTCATTTTAATAATTTTCAATATAAATGCCAAATCTCAAATCTAATTAGGATTCCTCACACTAATATTCTCGCTGACGTATCGACCATTTCGTAACCAGTACTTTGTTACGAGATTTGCACAATGCAAAATTCGTGTCCAGAACAACCTCAAATTCGAAGATTGTCCTGTCACCAGGTCGCCACGTGTAACCTACCCCTCACTTATCGACCTTAATGACAGTGAAAAATTAAACCGCGTGTACCTAATGGAAATTTGGGAAAAGCAATCGTCACCGAAGTTAATCTGTCGGTAAAGAGGGAGGAAAGGGTTACATCTAAATGAAAGGAAAAATGCTAATGCAACTGGTGGAAATTAATTTTGAAAAAGGGTAAAGTTAATAAAGAAAGTAAATGTGCGGCCGTTACGTTAACAATTAACTAGCGGTAATTAGATATTGAGATTTGGGGGAAATTACGGTCGCCAGTCCTAAGGACAATTACTATAGTAACTGAAAAAGAAAGGTTATTACACATATAATTAGCACTAGAAGCGTGGCAACTGAAGGTTGACACGTGCAGTGTGAAAACTGAAAGTTTGTCAGAAGTAATAAATTTCGCTACACTCTGACTTAATTTAGCAAAAGAATTAATAAAACAGGAAAATCGAAAGTTAATTTAGTGACTGAAGTTAATGGTGAGCTTTCTTTCTGAAGCACATCGAAATTCAGTAAAATACAGTTAGTCTTGGACTACCTCAACAATCATTTCAAAAGCTACTTGAATCTACGCAATTTAGAAATAAGAGGTTTAACTTTGAACTTGAATTAAATGATTCTGAACAATTAACAATAGTAAAATTTAGTACGTACCAAGCTGCGCTGCAGTCACAGTTAAGCTAAAATATGGTAACAAAACTCGCACTCTTAATTTGGGCTTGTGTAATCTAAATATTGTAGCCAGCTATGAATACCTTAAGTGAACTTTGAAATTAAAGCAGTGAAATCAATGACGCTGGCGTTTGAATTTCAACGACACTCGGGTTCATTCCGGAAAAGGAAGGGACCCTGCTTGGTAATGCAATTGGGACAATGAGCAACAAAGGTTCAAGCTAAGTTGCTGTAATTTTGTGATGCAACCATTTTAAAAGTATGAAAAGCTGAGGTCTGCCATACAGTTCTAAAACTTAACGTGCTTCCAGTCTTCCTTGTTGGTTGATTGAAGGTTTGAAGCCATCGATCGAGGAGGTGGCGACAGCCACTCATTGTCGGCCGTCGCTGTTGCAGAAGCTGGATGTTGGCGCTCCTTCTTCTCGACACGGTCACCAGACGAAACGGGCTCTTGATGTGCGCCAGCTAATGCTTCCCGTCCGCGACACCATGTCAGAAACTATCATCGCAAGTCGAGCGCAATTACATGCTGCCAAACCCCGAAAGCGCGGCAACTCGCGGGAGCTTCACACAACACACCGGTTCCACTCGCTACTCCAGCCAGACTCCCCCTCTGCCCGCGCTCCACGACGCGTCTAAAGCTAGCGAAATGAGGGATGCTCAACTACCGGGCTTACCGATAGATGGTTCTAGCGCGTGCCGGTCAAGAGATCGTATCATTGAGTGTCCGCCATATCTGAATTTGACAAAAAGCGAAGTGTCAAAACACGGATGAAAATGTTTTTCGTTCTGCGCCCTCATAAGTATTTTATATTGGATGTCCTAGATATCTACACATCAACATAATGAAGTGTTTCTAATCTAGCGAGAAAAAACAGTGACAGTTCTGCTATGAAATTCCTAAATTCGAGTGTGTTTTGAAAGTTTGACAAGCTGACCTATAAATTGTTTACTATTAATTTTACGAGTGCTTTACTTATTTGCCCGTTTCAAAACACTATTTAAGATTCAATGGAGGTCAACAAATTACCTTACTTGCCAAAGCTGTTAACTACAGGTATAATTTGGAAAGTCAAGTGTGGAAAACAGTGAAGACGTCTCTTGAAAAAAAGTTGACATCGTTTGCTTAGGGGTATCTTTACTGACAACAGAAATTACAACTGAACTATTAAAGTATTACTTCGTATAAACGGAAAAAAATCATAATTTTTTTTCGTTATCTGAAGTGATGCATTACCGATCTGCATATATGCTGACACTGTAATTGCAACATGCACTTACGAATTTGGCTCTCTCTTTGATCAGAAATTTAAATGCCATGATTTTATTAACGCCTGTACATGACACGTTGTATTTTAACTGAGTGATAAGGTAGGAGCACCAGTTTTTAACAGTGCTTCAGTCTTTGATACGAGACAAGGAATACATTTAAATGAGACAAACACAAAGGCCAACGTTAAGGCTCCTCTTAAATGCATGACTTGTATCATTTGGAAGTTAAGTCTAGTAATAATATTATATTGGACTGATCCATGATGATGTAGGAAGTGAAGGAACTTGTTGAAAATAACCTCGATCACAGCTGTTAATTTTAAGGCTGGGGTGTCTTAAAACTGTAATTTTCCAGTCTGACACCCAAACAATGACTGGTACAATGGTTTTATTTTAAAATTGAATTTAAAACATGTCAGTGAGCAAAATTAATTACACTTTGAATTACAACCATGGAATTTTAGTGAAAGCTGCAGAAGCTGGCCAGACAGACATCCCAATGGCTGCTACAATCTGTGTGACATTATATTGCAAATTTAGTGTAAAAAGTTCCATATTGTCTGAATTTGTCCTATACTGACAGGACATTCTAGTCCAGTCGATTTTCTTATGTGCAAAAGTACACTAGCCAATACCAGTTGCACAAAGGTAGTGCCACATTACAAACTATCCGGTAACAACAGAATTATTGGTGAACAATGTACAGTAAATAATATGTAATAACCTGAGAAATTCAAAAAGAAATAGAACAGTATTTGGAAAGAGAGTAACATTTTGAAAATAACAAATGACGCAAGTAGAGTTTTCAGTTTCAATGAAAGCTCACTTAATTTTTTTCCCCCCTCTCTCTTCCCCATTATCAAGGGAAAAATGTGATAACAAAAGTGCAAGAAAGTTGTGTACAATGTTGGAAATGATGAAAAAGAAAATCTCACTATGCTTCCTCCTCCATGTGAAGAGTATTCCTGTAATAATAGCTAATAGCATACCAAGAATGTGAGGGTGTCACAGTGAAGATTTGTTTTCTGGTACAGACATCTGATACAACTATTCCACAGCAAAATATACTTTCAATAGGTGTGGTACCAGTGCACTCCCATAGGATAACAGCATATTATGTCCTCCAGGAATCATATTGGGTACACCACATACAGCATAAACTGTACAGCAACTACAATGCTTTGTGAGCAAGTAATAACAGTCAGTATCTTTAATTTTAACGTAACTCTTAACTCCCATAATTACCTGCTTAAAGGTGTGCTTGTACTACAGGTTATTGGTAAAGCAAATACTAATTGAATAGGTCTTCACACTTTTAATACTTAGCAGAAATTCTGAAAAAAAGTAAATTGTTTTATTACTTTATCACCTCTATGGCGAATGAAGAGGTACTGACTGGCTTCTTTGAACATTTAATAGATGCCTTCTTTTTACCTGTAATTGATAAAGAGCCATTCCAAGTTCTGTACAGAACAATCTCTCACATTTTTCATGAGGTTTGTTATTCTGTACACTAATATTTCTTCTTCTAAATGGTAAATAATGCATTCAGACAGTGTTGGTATTAAAGGTAATTCATGAAATAAATTATATTTAAACCAGAAAATTAAAGGTTCCACATGGCACATGAAAAGTACCATTCTACACACATGTATGTACAGATTCCAAAATGTCTGTGAATTTGAGTTACAAACTTTTTTAAATAGAAATATGAAGATCACAGTACTTTGGGTCTGCAATAACACAAACATAAAATACTTTAGTTCCATATGGGAAGCTTTGTTCTTTACGTGACTCGTGCAACTGCTTTCACTCTTAATGGAAAACTAAATGGTTTATGTTAAAGTTAACTAGCAAAGAGTGTAACCATTTTTGCACAATTTCTTTGAAGTAAGATTCCTTAATGTTATTTCCTTCCTTTGTCATCATAACTTCATAATTTCAGTTCCGTATGGGACATATGAACTAACAAAATGAAATGCTTTTATTACTATGACCAGACAAAATCTTTTTAACATATAGTACACAGTTCAAATCAGCAAAAAGTGTAACTGTATAATTAAGGTAAATGTTGACGAAAATTAGGCATGTAACACGAATACTGAAATGTCCTAGATTTCCAAGTGTACCTGTAATCACTATATTCTGTACTTTGTAGTGCAAGAAAGATATTTGCATTCTTCCCCCCCTTCCTCAACACAGCAAAATATAATAGAAAGACATCCTAGCAGAATAAAGACAAAATTCAGAAAATTAGGTTCTAAAGTAATAAGAATGCTTACGATCAATTGGCACATTGTGTTCGTTCTAGGAAGTATTAAAACAAGAATTAACAGAGTAACAATTTTATTGCTCTTATGTTGCAGAGTATCCACAAACATTACTGTTTGAAACATAGGGCCACTGCATACTCCATTAGATCACACCCATCCTGTGATTAAACTGTTTTCTTACAGTGAAAAATTCAAGTTGACATAGCTATTGAGGGAAACATTTTGTCACACTTAAAGCCATCTGTCAAATACGTCTCAGAACATTTTTTTTTTCATTAATTTCACACAAATCACCTGTTTTTAATGCAAGTGCATATTTTGTAACACCAAACATCTTAATATAAGCTTGTATAATAAACAATTATAATTTTGTTACAATATCTACACAGGACATAAAGAGTTAATTTTACTTCAATGTGATTCATCTTTTGAAGTTCATCATTACACAACAACAAATCTATGGACAAAATAGTTCTAAAAAATCTGCCAAAATGTCACACCCATCTGCATAGAATGTCCCATTACATAATATTTTCCAATTTTAGCACTATACATGATTAAACAATATGAGTTTATTTAAATTCTGCCTTATACTTGATTTGTTGTTTAAAATTTTCTCAGCTGATTTTTTTCCATATGTTTTTAAGCGTATGCAGGAGTATAGGGATGCAATCTTACAAACAAGTTGAGCCTCATGTAAGTTCCTCAATCCTAATTTCACAATGGTAATCATGACCAAGAGCAGGAAATGGGTAATCTACAAATTTATTTTTAACACAATGCAAAGTCTTGGCCTGTACATATTTCTGTCGCATATCCCGAGCAATCAGAAACATCTGAAACAATTTCTGAGTATTTTACAACAGAGTACACACAGTCACTTGTTTTAACCAGTTTTCCCCGGTTAACAAAATTTACAAATGCATTTTTATTGGCCATATTGGGAAAAGCATAGAGAGAATCACATTCTAATGCAGATTTAACTACTGGTGGCTTCAGTATGTGAAGACAGTCTTTGCATGAGATCTGCCTTGAAAGGCGCAATGACACATACCCTGCAATATAATACAGTATGTTTTGCTTGTAAAATGAGGACTTAATCATCAACTTATCATCAAGAGGTGCACACCACTTCTCTACTTCATTTTCTGCAGCACTTTCATCACTTTTTACTACATGCTTTCTTGCATAAAACTCATAAACAGGTGGCAAACAACACACATTAAAATTTGAGCAATTCCCATTCATTGCAGTGACCTGTTACCCAACTTTCTCATGGCACATTTGAACTGGTATGCATTTGTATTGTTCCAAACACCTCTGGATCGAATGCAGGGAAAAAAAAGCTCTAAGCGGTCTTGTGATAGTTTATATGTTAGAAAATACTTCAGAGGAGATTCAACACAAAGCATACTTGCCAGAGCTATGTGCCTGACTGATTGCATATTGAAAATTATCCCAAAAGCAAAAGTATTTCTTGCATGGAGCAGTGACGGAACACCAATGATTTTTAAGCTTTTGATATAATTTTCAGTGTGTGTGAAAATAGCAAGCCAATAAGATTTGTTGTCATCCCTCAGGGGGCTCTTATACCCTTTACCTAATGGATTTCTGGAGTTCAGAATATCAAAAATCCTATCAATATTATACAAGAATTCTACTGTTGCTTCACTTCCTTTAAAATTTGAATCACCAACCCTCCTCAAAAACTTTATACTATCTGCCACACTAGAACTCAAAAGTCTGTGGAGCTAATGAAACAGTCATTTTTCTATTTACATAACTTATATGTTGTCCTGATAGTTTGTTGGCAAATGTCATACCTTCTTGTTGTACCTTGTTCAATTGCTGAATGAAATGCCAGTTGGAGAGTCAATAGCAGATACTTCTGCTAGAGCATTTCTGGCAAACTTAATCATATGACACATGTCCAAGATACAATAAACATTGTATTTTTTCCACAGGATGAGGAAAGTAGCTTTTAAAATCACCCTTGGAAAAATTTAAAGTACAGCCAAGTGAACGTAAAGTGCTTATATTTACCTTGCAGCCATCACATGTAATACACCAAACCCTAATGCCAGAACTATGCAGCCTCTCTAAAGCAGATTTTATCAATGTGGCCTGATTATTTGCCTGTACACTGTTGATAAAGAAATATGCAATTGGGCATTTAAATTTGCCTTTAATAGATACAAGCATGAAAACCAGAGCCTAAGATGCCTCTATTACTTCTTTTGACTGAGGCACTTCCCTACCAAAGTCTAAAAAACCTGTGTATTGCTTAGTTCCTTGGTCCCAAAGTACTTGCTTCCCAATTGCCATACTGTCTACAATTAGACATGAATCGCGGAACTGCTCCCTTACAATTGGGTTCAAATCAATGTACTTAAAAACATCTTTTAAGAAGCCAGGTTCACAGTCTATACTTGCCACCCATTTGGAAATTAATGATTTATGGGGCAGAGGCATTAATTTTTGCAGGTATTCATATGCTTCTGGTGAATAAAAGTTCACAGTCATCGCAAACATTTTCACATTTGTTGTGTATCTATTACCCTTTGACTAGAGAGAGTTGTTCACTAAATTGCACACTAATTCCACTTGTGTTCCTTTCTGATGATTAAGGAAGTTATGTAACTTCTCACGAAGATGCCCCTTCTCCTTCAATGAACTTATGATGTCATCCTTGGAAAACACTTTCTTCTCTCTTCTTCGAAGTTTTTCACGGGCGCACTTCAGTTTACGTTTTAATTCATGCACACTGTCTGAGAAAAAATTGCAAGTTTCGGTCGCCTTGTCTTCCATTTCTACTTTCGACTGTATACCACAATCAATTACTTAAGAACCAACTGCACTCTGAAATAAACAAATAATTTCGTTATATATGATTGAAATAACTCAAGGCTTGATGAAAAAATATTATAAGAAAACTTTGGGGATGTGAAAACATCCTTATACTAACGTTTTCGACACAATTCGCAGCTTCTACATTGGATAAATGGGACATGCTTTCCACAGAAGAATTCTCATTGACAACATTCTCCACGCAATCAGTAGCTTCTGCAGTGGGCAAATCGAGCACGGATTCCAGGACAGAACGCTAAAAACAAAAATATGGACCTGTATTACAACACTGCTTAGACCTATGTAGCCCATTTGTGTCCGTACGAAATAAATTCACTAAAGTCAAAAAGTATACACGTAGCAAGGAAATTCATTAGCTACCTCAAATGGAGAAGCATCGTTGTCACTCAAAATCCTAACAACATGTCGTCGTGGCTGTTTATTTGGTGGCATCAAATGTGCCGGAAAGTCAAAAACTGATGGCACTGCTTCGGGTCTGAAACGTTTCTTCCATGTTCCAGGGCTCACTACGTAATCACCTTGCCGGAAAAGGTTTCCGCAAAGAAAACTGCAAGACGTAGGATTAAAATCTTTCCACTTCATTGAAGTAATCCACTTCTTTAGCGGCTCTGCGTACTTCAGAGGAAAGCTGTTCAAAAACATCGAATTAGCAAACGCACTAAGTCTGTATTGTTATCATATTGTATCGGTAGTCCTATTACCTGTGAAATGGTAAGTCACTTTCCTTACTCCATCGTTTCGTACAGTTGAAAGCGGAACAAAAAATCACCATTTCGATAATCTTTAATTCCTTATACACCGTACAGACCGAGAGAAACTTCTTGGCAAATTCGAATAGGGCGGGCAATACAGACGACAGTAATCAGCTGGTAGAGCCATCTATCGGTAGGTCCGGTAGTTGAGCATCCCTCATTTCGCTAGCTTTAGACGCCTGTCGCTCCACGCGACAGAGTTAACACTCCCAAAGATCCTACACACTTTGATTCTTCACACGACCTATCGATGTAATCGTTCGATAGCACAGTTTTCCCTAGGCCAGACTCAGCGTATAAATACAAATAATATTCACAAAACAAACAAACATAAATGCATAAATATATATATACAAACAGTAAAACAATTACAATATATAAAGACACAGAAATGTTATATCTTCAGGTAACAAAAAAAGGAAAAAATTTGCAGTGCAATAGATGGAAATGTATGGAAGTGAAACATGGACGATAAATAGTTTGGACAAGAAGAGAATAGAAGCTTTCGAAATGTGGTGCTACAGAAGAATGCTGAAGATTAGATGGGTAGATCGCATAACTAATGAGGAGGTACTGAATAGGATTGGGGAGAAGAGGAGTTTGTGGCACAACTTGACCAGAAGAAGGGATCGTTTGGTAGGACATGTTCTGAGGCATCAAGGGATCACCAATTTAGTATTGGAGTGCAGCGTGGATGGTAAAAATCGTAGGGGGAGACCAAGAGATGAATACACTAAGCAGATTCAGAAGGATGTAGGTTGCAGTAGGTACTGGGAGATGAAGAAGCTTGCACAGGATAGAGTAGCATGGAGAGCTGCATCAAACCAGTCTCAGGACTGAAGACCACAACAACAACAACAGATGGAAATAGGACGATATGCATTTCCGGCGTTACACGGTGTTGCCAAGTCTACACGCTGCCATCTTGGATCATGTTATTGCCGCCATCTTGGATACATCTGGCAACAATGCAGCATGCACCAGATGGCTTTGTTCCAGTACTCTTGTATGTATCATTTCCTGAACAGTGGTCCTTCCGATAATTTATAAAGTATTATAATTGTGACTCCAGAGGAGGTAGGAGCACGAAAGATGTATAAAACATTTTGCAAGCCCATGCAGCATTGTAGCCGGTTCCTGCTTGCTAAAAATAAATTAATCCTCATTTTATTACCGAGAAGTATTATTACGATATTAATTAAGTAGGTCGAATAGTCTGGAGGATGGACAGTCACAAGTCAGGTAGTCGAGAGTACACTGTCCTCTGATTGTATCCAATACAACAGAACCAAATTCAGTATGACCAGTTGGTACTCGATTTACGTGCCTTAATTTTTAAGTTGAGAACCACGTGAAATGTTGTGTTGTGCTTGATGGCAACATAAAAATGAATGGATGAAGAATTGTTTGCACAACGCTCCACACTCAAGGCCTCGTATGCTACGTGATTATGTGGAAAGTGAGGCTACGTCAATGGGTTGGCTCAGGATACCCCGTTGTCCGCTGCATTCCAGTTGTCGAATGGTGCTCATTGGCAGCGAGTTAGCTGCTGTTGTCCAGTAACCATGAGCAGCAGTTCTCACGACGATCAACTGTTGCTTCTATTTCCACACTTGCTTTGAGAGAACAAAGAAAGTGGAAATATGAAATTAGCACTAAACAAAATAATGGGAATTTTCATCGCTTTGCAAGGAAGTGTGGTTTTGTGAAGACTGTTTCTTCGATTATTTTCGAATGTCTCGTGAACAATTGGAAACTTCACATGAGCTCATTGACCCGAAAATTTCAAAAATTGAAATGAACTAGAGAAGGTTCATAGGTTCAGAGGCAAGACTTGGCATTTTGCTTGAGGAATGCACATTATTTATAATGTTAATTGAGTCTTCTGTCGCTGCTTCATAGAACATTGTTTATGATGGATAACATTTATTTTTTTATTATACTTTAACTACGTATGTTCAAAAATAGGAATAATTATGAAACATGGAAGTATATAAATAAAATATAAACTGAAAATATTGTCAACACTGTATATAAACAAGTGTGAACTACAGCTCAATCATCAATCGTGTACACTGAAGCAAACTTTTGTCTTCTCATACATTTCTCTGGCTCTGTAGAGGTCATTGGAAGATTCCCCTTGTTCCAAAATTGCAATGCCGACTTCGTTTTATGATATGGTATCAGCACTATATTCTGACACCACTGAACTGTGTAATGCAAGGACTGCAGGGGAGAAATGTGGTGGTGTTTCGTCGTTTAATATCGCAAGTTGTCTTTCCAAATACTGTGCCAGCTGCATTTTTAATGGAGTTTGTGTTCGGACTGGGAATGTCTTGAACCAGTGTGCGTAACTAAAAAATAAGTTACCACATGGTCGAGTGTGCACTTCTTTCTCTTGTTACTGTCTCCGGCGTGTTAACATTTGTGACTGCAGATGCATCTTCATTTCTTTTCGTTTTGGCTTTTTCGCCAGATGAATTACAGTTTCAATTATGCTCCTTTCTCTCGATCTGCATCGTCGGAAAATGATTCTTCTGAATCTTCAACATTTGATGATGTACGACGTTGCGACAGTGTATCAGGAAGCAACTACAAATGACCTGCCCATGGCCAATTCTGATACTTCTTGGCTGAAGCTGTGCCTTGCTTTATAGATTTTAGGTGCTGGCTGTGAGAGTCTTGCAGATTCTTCCGTTTTGCTCAGACAGCCTCCCCTGTCAGTCAAGCCATATGCAAATCATTCTATTTCATACGATGCATTTTCTAATAACATGTAGAACATTTTGTTCAAGATAGTTGGTCCCTGCTGATTCACGCCACACCATCGCTTTTTTATTCCACATGATTGAGCCACTCAGCTTCAGCTACCAAGCAGCAACAGAAGAATCAATTAACATCATAAATAATTTTCTTGCCTGAAACAGATTGCCAAGTCTTTTCTATGAACCTATGTGCTTTTTCTAGTTCATTTCATTTTTTGAGATTTTCAGTTAAATGAGCTTGTGTAAAGTTTCCAGTTGTTTGCGAGACATTCGAAAATAGTTGAAGAAACAGTCTTCACAAGACCAAACTTAATTGCAAAAAGATGAAATTTCCCGTCATCTTGTCATTTAGCCTTAATTTCATATTTTCACTTTCTTCCTCGTATGAATTCGCAGAAAACTGCAGAGTTTTCTAAATTTGTGCTGCTAGTGTCTGCCATTGATGCCCATGTCAATAAACATGGTGAGATTTTTATTAATATTTTGTTACGTTCGTAAAAATAATTTTTGCGACTGGTTATATACATGTTTAGGGCCCACTCCTTCGAAAGAATATATTTTTTACAAATATCGAAACCTAGATCAAGGAGTAATAAACCTTTGTAGATCGCCCTTGCCTGCGGCGTGCAGCTATGGAGGTCGTGATTTTCTATGACGTCCTTGGCGGGAAAATGTGTGCAAGATGGCGGCAGAACCTGAAAGACTGATTGAGTTGGTGCATACAAATGCAGTTTTCTGCGATATATGACACTATGATTATAAAAATGTTACGAGAAAGGCTGCAACAAGGAAGAAAATTGGCGGAAGTGTATATCAAACAGGCGTTTTTCTTGTTTACGAATAAATGTGCAGTTGCATGATATGTATTGCAGATGAGTATTGTAGTGCACAATTCAGTTGAAATAATAATGAAGAGGTTGAAACAATCAGTCAACCAGTTGCAAAACAAAGGTTTATTAGTTCTTAACCTAGGTTTCGATATTTCAAAAAATATCTTCTTCAGAAGGTGTGGGCCTCTGAAAGGTATATAATCAGTTTAAAAAATTGTTTTTACAAACATAACAAAATATTCCTCCCCCCCCCCCCACTCATGAACCATAGACCTTGCCGTTGGAGGGGAGGCTTGCATGCCTCAGCGATACAGATAGCCATACCGTAGGTCCAACCACAATGGAGGGGTATCTGTTGAGAGGCCAGACAAATGTGTGGTTCCTGAAGAGGGGCAGCAGCCTTTTCAGTAGTTGCAGGGGCAACAGTCTGGATGATTGACTGATCTGGCCTTGTAACACTAACCAAAACGGCCTTGCTGCGCTGGTACTGAGAACTGCTGAAGGCAAGGGGAAACTACAGCCATAACTTTTCCCGAGGGCATGCAGCTTTACTGTACGGTTAAATGATGATGGCGTCCTCTTGGGTAAAATGTTCCGGAGGTAAAATAGTCCCCCATTTGGATCTCCAGGCGGGGACTACTCAAGAGTATGTCGTTATCAAGAGAAAGAAAACTGGTGTTCTACAGATCGGAGTGTGTAATGTCAGAGCCCTTAATTGGGCAGGTAGGTTAGGAAATATAAAAACGGAAATGGATAGGTTGAAGTTAGATATAGTGGGAACTAATGAAGTTCGGTGGCAGGAGGAACAAGACTTTTGGTCAGGTGAATACAGGGTTATAAATACAAAATCAAATAGTGGTAATGCAGGAGTAGGTTAAATAATGAATTAAAAAAAAATTAGGAGTGTGGGTAAGCTACTACAAACAGGATAGTGAACGCATTATTGTGGCCAAGATAGACATGAAGCCCATGCCTACTACAATAGTACAACTAACTCTGCAGATGATGAAGAAATTGAAGAAATGTATGATGAGATAAAAGATATTATTCAGATAGTGAAGGGAGACGAAAATTTAATAGTCATGGTTGACTGGAATTCGATAGTAGGAAAAGAAAGAGAAGGAAACGTAGTAGGTGAATATGGACTGGAGGTAAGAAATGAAAGAGGAAGCCGCCTAGTAGAATTCTGCACTGAGCATAACTTAACCATAGCTAACACTTGGTTCAAGAATCATAATAAAAGATTGTATACATCGAAGAAGCCTGGAGATACTGACAGGTTTCAGATAGATTATATAAAGGTAAGACAGAGATTTAGGAACCAGGTTTTAAATTGTAAGACATTTCCAGACCACAATCTATTGGTTATGAACTGTAGAGTAAAACTGAAGAAACTGCAAAAAGGTGGTAATTTAAGGAGATGGGACCTGGATAAACTGACTAAACCAAAGGTTGTACAGAGTTTCAGGAAGAGCAAAAGGGCCGGCCAGAGTGGCCGAGCGGTTCTAGGCGCTACAGTCTGGAACCGCGCGATCGCTACGGTCGCAGGTTCGAATCCTGCCTGGGCATAGATGTGTGTGATGTCCTTAGGTTAGTTAGGGTTAAGTAGTTCTAAGTTCTAGGGGACTGATGACCACAGCAGTTAAGTCCCATAGTGCTCAGAGCCATTTGAACCATTTGAAGAGCATAAGGGAACAATTGACGGGAATGGGGGAAAGGAATACAATAGGAGAAGAATGGATAGCTTTGAGGATGTAGTAGCGAAGGCCGCAGAGGATCAAGTAGGTAAAAAGACGAGGGCTAGTAGAAATCCTTGGGTAACAGAAGAAATATTGAATTTAATTGATCAAACGAGAAAATATAAAAACGCAGTTAATGAAGCAGGCAAAAAGGAATACAAACGTCTCAAAAATGAGATTGACAGGAAGTGCAAAATGGCTAAGCAGGGATGGCTAGAGGACAAATGTAAGGATGTAGAGGCTTATCTTACTGGGGGTAAGATAGATACTGCCAACAGGAAAATTAAAGAGACCTTTGGAGAAAAGACAACCACTTGTATGAATATCAAGAGCTCAGATGGAAACCCAGTTCTAAGCAAAGGAGGGAAAGCAGAAAGGTGGAAGGAGTATATAGAGGGTCTATACAAGGGCGATGTACTTGAGGGCAATATTATGGAAATGGAAGAGGATTTAGATGAAGATGAAATAGGAGATATGATACTGCGTGAAGAGTTTGACAGAGCACTGAAAGACCTAAGTCGAAACAAGGCCCCAGGAGTAGACAACATTCCATTAGAACTACTGACAGCCTTGGGAGAGCCAGTCCTGACATATCTCTACCATCTGGTGAGCAAGAAGCCGACCTTGGGGAAGATCAGTTTGGATTCTGTAGAAATGGTGGAACACATAAGGCAATACTGACCCTATGGCTTATCTTAGAAGCTAGATTAAGAAAAGGCAAACCTACGTTTCTAGCATTTGTAGACTTAGAGATAGCTTTTGAGAATGTTGACTATAATACTCTCTTGCAAATTCTAAAGGTGACAGGGGTAAAATACAGGGAGTGAAAGGCTATTTACAATTTGTACAGAAACCAGATGGCAGTTGTAAGACTCGAGGGACATGAAAGAGAAGCAGTGGTTGGGAAGGGAATGAGACAGGGGTGTAGCCTCTCCTCGATGTTATTCAATCTGTATATTGAGCAAGCAGTGAAAGAAACGAAAGAAAAATTCGGAGTAGGTATTAAAATCCATGGAGAAGAAATAAAAACTTTAAGGTTCGCCGATGACATTGTAATTCTGACAGAGAAAGCAAAGGACTTGGAAGAGCAGTTGAACGGAATGGACAGTGTCTTGAAAGGAGGATATAAGATGAACATCAACAAAAGCAAAACGAGGATAATAGAATGTAGTCGAGTTACTCGGGTGATGCTAAGGGAATTAGATTAGGAAATGAGACACTAAAAGTATTACAGTAGTTTTGCTATTTGGGGAGCAAAATAACTGATGATGATCGAAGTAGGGAGAGTGTAAAATGTAGACTGGCAATGGCAAGGAAAGCGTTTCTGAAGAAGAGAAATTTGTTAACATCGAGTACAGATTTAAGTGTCAGGAAGTCGTTTCTGAAAGTATTTGTATGGAGTGTAGTCATGTATAGTTTGGACAAGAAGAGAATAGAAGTTTTTGAAATGTGGTGCTACAGAAGAATGCTGAAGATTAGTTGGGTAGATCACATAACTAATGAGGAGATATAGAATAGAATTGGGGAGAAGAGAAGTTTGTGGCACAACTTGACTAGAAGAAGGGATCGGTTGGTAGGCATCAAGAGATCATCAGTTTGGTATTGGAGGGCAGTGTGGAGGGTAAAAATCATAGAGGGAGACCAAGAGATGAAGACACTAAGCAGATTCAGAAGGATGTAGGCTGCAGTACGTACTGGGAGATGAAGCAGCTTGCACAGGATAGAGTAGCATGGAGAGCTGCATCAAACCAGTCTCAGGACTGAAGACTACAACAACAACAAAATATTATTAGAGAAATACAGGGTGTCCCATTCAAACCCCCCTGATTTCAAGGACCCAGGAGAGAAAAACTATAGTAGATACAACAATGAAAAATGTACCTGGTTGTAGAATATTTCAAAGAATTTATGTTCCTATGTCAGAAGTGCCAAGTATCGTCGCCAGAGTGCAGCATGGTCGCATGAAGTGAAAACGGCGACTCCACAGCAGCGCTCGCAAGCAGTATTGTGCTTTGCAGAAACAAAATAACCAACTACTACGCAAAGAAATTATCGTTGCTTGTATGAATGTGACCCACCTGATGTGAAAGCAATTAAGGAATGGTACAGGAAGTTTCTGGCAACAAAAGTGTTCTGAAACATTCTGTCAATGCACGTTACAGAGTTTCAAAAGATACAGTGGAGGACATCAGACAAATGTTTCACAAAAGCCCACATAATCAATTCGTCAAACATCTAGGGACCTTGATGTACCTCAGTCAACATTGCATCATGTAGTTCACTAGCGTCTTTGTGTGTGTGTTTACGAAGTGCAAATTCTGCAACATCTGACGCTGAACGACAAAACACACAGACAACATGGATAAGCTGCAGCGTATTGATATGGATGCCAGCTTCCCTGGAAAGATGTTTATTCACAGATGAGGCAACCTTTTTTCTGTCAGGAAGAATTAATAGGCATAATGTTTAGATTTGGGGTACGCAAAATCCGCTCATTGTCATTGAACATGTTCGTGATAGCCCTAAACTAAACGTCTGGTGTGGGCTAATGCATGACAGGATTGTTGGACCATTCTTCTTAGCGGAACAAACAGTGAATGGGTCAGTGTGTCTGGACATGATGGAGCAGTTTGTGTATCCTCAGATACAAGACTTACAACCAACATTAGTTTTCAACAAGATGGAGCTCCATCGCATCGGTCAACGGCTGTTCGCAAGTTCCTAGATAGGAAATTTCCCAATCATTGGATTGGATTTGGAGGACCCACTGCTAGATCACCACATTCACCTGACATTACGCTGCTTGTTTCTTTATTTGAGGATTCGTGAAGGACCACGTGTATGCGACCAAAGTGGGCGATATTCCTACGTTGTGACATCGTATCACTAATGGGATTGCAAAAATAACAGAGGGAATGTTACAAAGAACTAGGCAAGAAATTGAATATAGACTCGATATTCTTCACGCTACAAATAGTACACATGTAGAGGTGCATTATTGATAAATAAATTCTTTGAGATGCTATACAATGTGGTGCATTTTTCATTGTTATATCTACTATGGTTTTTTCCCCCTAAGTCTTTGAAGTCAGGGAGGTTTGAGTGGGACACCCTGTATTTGTGGGGTAAGAGTACTCACTTGTTACATCAAATGACGATACAGTTGAATAGCTGGAGGTGAGTGGCTCTTGTCATACATAAAATTGACAAAAACAAGAATTATCCCAAGTCATGACTTTTTGTCAATTTCGTGTACGACAGGAGCCGCTCAGCTTCAGCTATTCCAATATACTGTCATGTGCTGTAACCAGTGAGTACTCTTGCTTCACAAATATTTTCTAATCTTAATCTATAAATCGCCCCCATGAACCATGGACCTTGCCGTTCGTGGGGAGGCTTGCGTGCCTCAGGGATACAGATAGCCGTACCGTAGGTACAACCACAACGGAGGGGTATCTGTTGAGAGGCCAGACAAACGTGTGGTTCCTGAAGAGGGGCAGCAGCCTTTTCAGTAGTTGAAAGGGCAACAGTCTGGATGATTGACTGATCTGGCCTTGTAACAATAACCAAAACGGCCTTGCTGTGCTGGTACTGTGAACGGCTGAAAGAAAGGGGAAACTACGGCCGTAATTTTTCCTGAGGGCATGCAGCTTTACTGTATGATTAAATGATGATGGCGTCCTCTTGGGTAAAATATTCCGGAGGTAAAATAGTCCCCCATTCGGATCTCCGGGCGGGGACTACTCAAGAGGATGTCGTTATCAGCAGAAAGAAAACTGGCGTTCTACGGATCGGAGAGTGGAACGTCAGATCCCTTAATCGGGCAGGTAGGTTAGAAAATTTAAAAAGGGAAATGGATAGGTTAAAGTTAGATATAGTGGGAATTAGTGAAGTTCGGTGGCAGGAGGAACAAGACTTCTGGTCAGGTGACTACAGGGTTATAAACACAAAGTCAGATAGGGGTAATGCAGGAGTGGGTTTAATAATGAATAGGAAAATAGGAATGCGGGTAAGCTACTACAAACAGCACAGTGAACGCATTATTGTGGCCAAGATACAGGGTGTTTCAAAAATGACCGGTATATTTGAAACGGCAATAAAAACTAAACGATCAGCGATAGAAATACACCGTATGTTGCAATATGCTTGGGACAACAGTACATTTTCAGGCGGACAAACTTTCGAAATTACAGTAGTTACAAATTTCAACAACAGATGGCGTTGCATGTGATGTGAAAGATGAAAGATATAGAAGACAACGCAGTCTGTGGGTGCGCCATTCTGTACGTCGTCTTTCTGCAGTAAGCGTGTGCTGTTCACAACGTGCAAGTGTGCTGTAGACAACATGGTTTATTCCTTAGAACAGAGGATTTTTCTGGTGTTGGAATTCCACCGCCTAGAACATAGTGTTGTTGCAACAAGACGGAGTTTTCAACGGAGGTTTAATGTAACCAAAGGACCGAAAAGCGATACAATAAAGGATCTGTTTGAAAAATTTCGACGGACTGGGAACGTGACGGATGAATGTGCTGGAAAGGTAGGGCGACCGCGTACGGCAACCACAGAGGGCAACGCGCAGCTAGTGCAGCAGGTGATCCAACAGCGGCCTCGGGTTTCCGTTTGCCGTGTTGCAGCTGCGGTCCAAATGACGCCAACGTCCACGTATCGTCTCATGCGCCAGAGTTTACACCTCTATCCATACAAAATTCAAACGTGGCAACCCCTCAGCGCCGCTACCATTGCTGCATGAGAGACATTCGCAAACGATATAGTGCACAGGATTGATGATGGCGATATGCATGTGGGCAGCATTTGGTTTACTGACGAAGCTTATTTTTACCTGGACGGCTTCGTCAATAAACAGAACTGGCGCATATGGGGAACCGAAAAGCCCCATGTTGCAGTCCCATCGTCCCTGCATCCTCAAAAAGTACTGGTCTGGGCCGCCATTTCTTCCAAAGCAATCATTGGCCCATTTTTCAGATCCGAAACGATTACTGCATCATGCTATCTGGACATTCTTCGTGAATTTGTGGCGATACAAACTGCCTTAGACGACACTGCGAACAACTCGTGGTTTATGCAAGATGGTGCCCGGCCACATCGCACGGCCGACGTCTTTAATTTACTGAATGAATATTTCGATGATCGTGTGATTGCTTTGGGCTATCCGAAACATACAGGAGGCGGCGTGGATTGGCCTTCCTATTCGCCAGACATGAACCCCTGTGACTTCTTTCTGTGGGGACACTTGAAAGACCAGGTGTACCGCCAGAATCCAGAAACAATTGAACAGCTGAAGCAGTACATCTCATCTGCATGTGAAGCCATTCCGCCAGACACGTTGTCAAAGGTTTCGGGTAATTTCATTCAGAGACTACGCCATATTATTGCTACGCGTGGTGGATATGTGGAAAATATCGTACTATAGAGTTTCCCAGACCGCAGCGCCATCTGTTGTTGAAAATTGTAACTACTGTAATTTCGAAAGTTTGTCTGCCTGAAAATGTACTGTTGTCCCAAGCATATTGCAACAAACGGTGTATTTCTATCGCTGCTCGTTTAGTTTTTATTGCCGTTTCAAATATACCGATCATTTTTGAAACACCCTGTAGATACGAAGCCCACACCTGCTACAGTAGTACAAGTTTATATGCCAACTATCTCTGCAGATGACGAAGAAATTGAAGAAATATATGATGAAATAAAAGAAATTATTCAGACAGTGAAGGGAGACGAAAATTTAATAGTCATTGGTGACTGGAATTCGAGTGTAGGAAAAGGGAGAGAAGGGAACGTAGTAGGTGAATATGGATTGGGGCTAAGAAATGAAAGAGGAAGCCGCCTGGTAGAATTTTGCACAGAGCACAACTTAATCATAGCTAACACTTGGTTTAAGAATCATGGTAGAAGGTTGTATACATGGAAGAACCCTGGAGACACTAAAAGGTATCAGATAGATTATATAATGGTAAGACAGAGATTTAGGAACCAGGTTTTAAATTGTAAGATATTTCCAGGGGCAGATGTAGACTCTGACCACAATCTATTGGTTATGACCTGTAGATTAAAACTGAAGAAACTGCAAAAAGGTGGGAACTTAAGGAGATGGGACCTGGATAAACTGAAAGAACCATAGGTTGTACAGAGTTTCAGGGAGAGCATAAGGGAACAATTGACAGGAATGGGGGAAAGAAATACAGTAGAAGAAGAATGGGTAGCTTTGAGGGATGAAGTAGTGAAGGCAGCAGAGGATCAAGTAGGTAAAAAGACGAGGCCTAGTAGAAATCCTTGGGTAACAGAAGAAATATTGAATTTAATTGATGAAAGGAGAAAATATAAAAATGCAGTAAATGAAGCAGGCAAAAAGGAATACAAACGTCTCAAAAATGAGATCGACAGGAAGTGCAGAATGGCTAAGCAGGGATGGCTAGAGGACAAATGTAAGGATGTAGAGGCTTATCTCACTAGGGGTAAGATAGATACTGCCTACAGGAAAATTAAAGAGACTTTTGGAGATAAGAGAACCACTTGTATGAACATGAAGAGCTCAGATGGAAACCCAGTTCTAAGCAAAGAAGGGAAAGCAGAAAGGTGGAAGGAGTATATAGAAGGTCTATACAAGGGCGATGCACTTGAGGACAATATTGTGGAAATGGAAGAGGATGTAGATGAAGATGAAATGGGAGATACGATACTGCGTGAAGAGTTTGACAGAGCACTGAAAGGCTGTAGTGTTACCTTTTTATTTTATTATCTCTTCTTCTCATTAACTATTGAAACAACATCACTTTGACATGTAATTTTAATTTTCACCAAAAGCACATTCAACACAGCGGGAAAATACACGTCTTTCGTATCAAGACAAGAGAGAGAGAGTCCTCCTTTAGTTCTTAAAAACAAAACTACGCAAAAGTAAAAAAAAAGAAGAACAAAATTATTTATAAAATCGGTCGCTGGCGCAGCGCTCTTCTGCGTGCGCGATCGTAAATTATAACTTTGCGGAAGTCAAAGTACCATTACAATGCCTCCTCTACTGACACGCTCCGCAAGCGAGCGTGGCAGTATAGAAAATTTACATAGATACATACATATATGAGAAAATAAGAAATTTACATATTACAAAAAATATTTCTGAGCACAATGCTCTTTGCATATCAGTCTTTGTATACAGTCTTTTTGGTGTGTATCTTCTTTAGGGTGTCGTAACATTAATGTCTTTGAATTGCAGCGTAGTATCGTTGCTTTTAGCACAGCGTTTGAATTCAGTTCACCTGATTTACAATGGAATTAATTCGAACAATAAATGTTTCTATTATATTGCTCCAATGTCTTTAAACGTAGTATCGGATTCTGAGTGTGTGTGTACTGCCTGGATCTCTTACGTGTGACTTGAAGAAAATCCAAAGTTTGTTCAATCTGTCAACACGAAATTGTGATCTCCAGCAGTCGAATTTTGGTGGCGTCTACCGGGGTATAAATGGTCAATGAGGGCACAGGAAACACCTCACTGCCTACGACAGGTGATGAGCTTGTCTTTTACACCAACCTGAAGACCTGGCGGCTTCCACAACACATATTGACACTACGTAAATATTTCTTGACCAGTGTTCCATCACGTTGGTTTCTTCTTTGCATTTTCAGTTCCATTTATATGAATCATGTGCTACATGCACAAGTCCTTTGCATTTCATTAACATCTCCTTAAAATACATTTCTCGATACAGTAAGTACATGAATATACAAATATTTACAATTAATCATTACATGAGATACATTGTTGTCATATAGTACATATACAGAATTAAATGAAAAATACAGTCAATTTTTTTTTACGTTACATTCAATATCATTGTGCTGACATGTGAATTACATTACATTCAGATTGAAATATACATTTTATTTGTTAGCTCATTCTCTGTCTCTTTTTTTTCCGTTACACTTGCAACATTTGAAGATAATTGTGGCAACTCGCTAGAATATTCAACTTAAAATTCATCTTGCCTCCTGGAATAAAATTTACACATATTTCAAGCTTCAAGACAGCCCTCTGTAGGAGGATAGGTTCATGGGATGGTTGCTGACTACTTCATAAATACTAGTCAAGTGATCCCCTACAATGGACTACACAAAATAAAATATGATTAATAAAATACATGTTAACTTAATATAACATAACAGTTCCTATACCTAATACCGTTTCTAAGTGTGGTGTCCCCACTATTGCTGTTTCTAAGAGTGGTACCTCTCTATTACCGTTTCTAAGAGTGGTGCCCCTCTAAATATCTTAGGATCCTACAAGTATGTACATCAGTGTGGTAAGTGTGTATATATATATATATATATATATATATATATATATATATATATATATATATATATATATATAGTTCAAGTCAATCATGTTCCTATAAAGTTTGTGTAGTTCATCTCCTTCCTTTCATGAGTGTCAAGCCATATAAATAAATGTTTTACTTAATAAATAAATAAATCTTCTTAGATAATTGCTGCTGCGTTCCATGCTGTATATCCATTCTGTATTTACCTTGTGGTACCTGTAAAATTCTATTCATAAATAAATATTTGTGTATGTCTCTCCATACTGTCAGATAATCACGAATTATATAATGTCCAATATTTCATCAACATGTATAAATTTTTCTAAGGGAGGGATGAGAGTATGAGCCGCAACAGAGGACTGACGTTTTGTTTTCTCCTTATTCTCCTTTCTATTTAACGGTGCAGCAGTTCAGTTCAGTAGATGAGCTTTAATTATGTCATTAGATGACTGCCAAATATGTTCTCTTAAATAATTCTTCCAATCTGAAGTGTCAAGCCTACATAACTCCAAAAATTTCATTACAAGTTCCTATTAGATTAGTGTTAAAGTGTTATAGATTTAAATCTTCTGGTATATTTCCAACAGTGGCTGCTGTAAATAATTCTTTCCACATAAATCTATACTTTCACCTTTAGTTATAAGAATATATAAGATACCACATAAGTTATTATCTCAGGCATACCAATCTTTCAATAAATAATATTCTTTCCATTACTTTCATTCTGTATTCCATGAGTACATGTGATATAGCGTTCAAATCTAGTTTCTCTCCTCTCAACATATTCTCAGTTACTCATAACATTCTCACTTATCCATTATTCATTCTTCACAAAATAACATATACTTATTCCTCAGCATTATATATATATATTTTCCTCTTATTCATCACCACTTACTTTTTACTTCAACAACAACAACAATAATAATACCCTTTTCTCATCTTATATTCCATTTACCTCTCTTCATATTACTATTTATCCTCTTATTAAACTAAAATTACATTCACTCATCTCATTCAGTCACTCACATCATTCATATCAACATTACTATTATCAAAAGCCTCCTAAAGAAAATAATTCTGTTCAGTTCTCTGCCTCCTCTAATGTGTATATGCCTCCTCTAATGTGTATATGCCTCAATAGCAACTCCTCTTGTAACCAAATATCTTATTAGCTATTGGATGGTTCACATTGCTTTCCAGACTTACCTGCATTCATTAGATTGTAAGTATCTGTATAACTTAAATGTAGGCTCATCATAACTGTATATCATATTAATTATCTTCTCCTCAGTAGCTAACATTTTACTGTATGTATTTTTTCAAATGTCTGTGTGGATGTAGACCTCTGGGTTTATGTGTTAATGGATATTCTAATGAATAACAGCCAGGGTGTGGAATATTTGCAATTCGGTATGGTCCAGAGTATAAGATCTGCCATTTCCTGTTTAAATGTTTCAGTTTTGTGGGTTTAGGATGTGTTCTTAGTAAAACTAACTCATCAACTTGAAATGTTTGTGCTTTCCTGACACCTCTGTCATATTTCTGCTTTCTTTCCTTAGCTTTGTCACATAATGTTGTGTAAGCTTGTCTTACCTTTTCTTCTAAACTAACATGATTTGTTGTTGCTGTAAATTTTGGTAGAGGGTCTGTCCATTCATTTCTTTCTGTTTTATCCATAATTAATTCAGTTGGTGTGTATCCAGTAGAAATGTGAGTTAAATTGTTCACTATTTGTTCAAATGGTGCTAGGTATTCTACCCATTTTGTGTGCTTCTCTGGTGTGTGTGTTCTCATAAACTGTCCAGATTCTCGAAATGTTCTTTCTACTGGGTTACCTGCTGCATGAAATCTTGAGATTAAAATATGTTTAACATTCTGTTCTTCAATAAATGTCTTCCATTTTAAACTGGTAAAATATGCTGCATTATCCGTGATCATAACTTCAGGTTCTCCTATTCTTACAAAATAATCTGTTAATAGACGTCTGGTAATAGCAGTGGTAGAAACTGAACGTAAAGCATATAATTTTAAATACTTTGTGAAAACATCTAACACAGCAAGGATGTATTTCATTCCTCCACGTGCTTGTGGATAGGGTCCTGCAATATCTAAAGAAATTAGCTGTAATGGCCGCTTTGGTATGATTGGGTGCAATTCATTCATGCTTGTGCGATTAGAATATTTGGCTTTCTGACATATGATGCATTTCCTAATATTACTCAATACTCTTCGCCTTACATTTGGAAAATAGCAATATTGTATAATCTTATCTGTACATTTGGTTACACCATAGTGTCCCCAAGTTCTGTGTGTAAATAAAATAAAATCATCAACATGAGCTTCAGGTAAGCAAACACACCAATGCTGTGATTCAGGGTTTCGTCGGTGAAATAATACTTCTTTGTGTAACGTGTAATATTTTTCAAGATGTGGGTCTGCTCCTGCACGTAATTTATTCTTTATCTGGATCCACCTGGGATCATTGTCCTGCAATATGGCTAACTTCCTGCACATGTTTTTGTAGTAAGGTGCAAATGTACCATCATACATGAGTAAAATTTTGAAATCTGATGTTTGTTCTGTCACATCTGAAAATTCTTGTAGGCCTTGTGGCAAACAAGATAGAGCATCGGCTATAATGTTGGATTCTCCTTTTATATATATAATATCAAAATCATATTCTTGTAGTGATGCACACCAGCGTGCAAGACGTGGATGTAATAACTTGCATGATAGCAGGAAAGAAAGAGCTTGATGATCAGTATAAAGCTTAGTACGTTTTCCCCATAGAAAGTAGCGAAACTTGCGAAACGCCCATACTATGGCAAGTGTTTCGCGCTCGGTCACTGAATATGACTTTTCGCATTCAGTGAGAGTGCGGCTAGCAAAACTTATAGGTTTGATGACTGTTTGTTCATCTTCTAGTTACTAGGCAAAAGTCTGGCGTCATGTCAGGATGACATAACAACGGTGCATTAACTAAAGCATTCTTAATCGCTTCAAAATCTGTCTGACAGAACTCTGTCCATTTCCAAATATTATTTCTTTTGAGTAAAGATAGAAGATGTGGACTGTTAAGGAGGTGGTAGGGTACAAATTTCCTGAAGAATGAAGATAGACCAAGAAAGGCTTTGAGTTGTTTACGATTCTGTGGGGATGGAAAATTCTTTATTGCATCAATTTTTCTTGAGTCTGGATAAATGCCTTCAGTTGATATGATGTGACCAAGGAATTTGATTTCTCTCCTCCCTAATTTCGTCTTTGATAAATTGATAGTGACACCTGCGTCAGAAAATTTAGTCAGAAGTTGCTTCAAAAGATTTACATGTTCTTCCCAAGTAGTGGTGGCAATGACAATGTCGTCAACATAAACTGTGATTTGCGATAACAATTGTGGTCCAAGAACAGCATCTAAGGCTTCGATAAATATTCCAGCACTCACTCGTAGACCAAAGGGTAGAACACAAAATTGATAACTACGTCCCTCACATAGAAATGCAGTGTATTTACGACTGTTTTTATGGAGGTTCACCTGCCAAAATGATGAGCAGAGGTCGATATTGGTTAAATACTGTACATTATGAAATTTGAAAAGTTGTTCTTCCAAATTAATAGGTCGTGTGTTGATTGGGATTATAACTTTGTTAATTTCTCGTGCATCCAGCACTAAACTTACACTACCATCCTCTTTATTAACTGCTAGGATCGGACTGCAATTGGTGAATGTGACCTTTCAATGATACCCTAATCTTGCATTTTTTCGATCTCTTTTAAAACTGCGGGTTTCTTTGACCAAGGAATATTATAATATGTTCTACAGTATGTTTTGTGTGGTTTAACATCCATCTCATACGAATAGCCTCGAATAATTCCAGGTTTCTCCACAAATACCTCAGCAAATTGCTGCAAAACTTCAAGTAATTCAAGTTGTTGTTCCTTTGTCAGATATTCAGATTCTGTGCATTTCTCATATAAATCATTAGGTTTAATTCCCTGAGATACAGCTTCATTAAAAGTTAAATCACATATGTTTATTGCTAGTGGATACACAAAATGTAACTGTTCAAATTTACCTTGTTTACTGTTTAAGTTTTTACCCTGTGTTAACTCTATTGTCAGTTGTTGTTGGTTTACGGTTAAATGACATTTCCCTTTTCCTAAATCTATGATTGCTTGATATTCATTCAAAAAGTCAATTCCTAATATGCAGTGCATAACTAATTTGTCTACTACCAGAAAACTGTAATTGAGTGGTATATTTGAAAATGTGAAGTTAATTAGCACTTGAAATTTCACATTCTTTGATTTGTTACCGGTGGCACTTATAATGTGACAATTCTGTACTGGCAATGTTTGTATGTTCATTATTTGTTTGAGTTCATTATATAAGGACATTGAAATGACACTTGCTGCTGCTCCTGTATCGAACATTACTTCCACTTCATAACTACCAATCATAACTCGTGTTATAGCCTGAATAATCTTCTTTGTTTTACTGGTACTATTAAAATCTACATCCTGATATAATTCCTTTTCTATTTTCTTACTGTCATCATATCGGAGAAAACAAATCGTCGGTTCCGTTGCGCTCTGCTCCCTACTGACCGTAACTCGAGCGCTTAGCTCGGTCGTCGTTCGTTTTCCGGCAAATTCGGTTGTTGCTGCGGGTTGGGTTCATTGCCCAACTCAATAATATTTACATTTCTGTCGCGCGTCACCCAAGTATCAGCTGTTTGGTTGTTGACGTTACCCCGTGTCGCATTGGGAGTTCCGTTAGGTACAAATTGAGGGTTGCTGTATTGCATGTGTCGTGGCGGTTGTCCATTGTGATTTCCCCATACATTATTTCGCCCATGACTGTAACTGGTGTTGTCATTACTGTTATTCCTGCAATACATGTTTGGATGTTGTTGGATGTTGTTTCTCTGAAAATATCCTGGGTGGTACCTGTTATCCTCTCTTTGATCTCTATAATTTCGGTTCCTTCTTCTGTTGTTGTTATTTTGAATATAACTGTTATTGTTCTGATTGTAATTATTGTTCGGATAACAATTATAGTAATAATTACTGTTTCCTTGCCAATGCTGCGAGTTGTTTCTCCTAATATTGAATGGATTTGTCCCAGTGTAGTGTGAATTGTTTCTTTGAGTGTTTTGTTGTGGTGTCGGAGGCGGATTCCAATAGCCTCTGTCATTTCTGTTGTGCGTACGCGAATTGCTTGGATGGATCGGATACAATTGATTGAAATTCCTGATCTAATCTCTGTAAACAACATCTATCTCATCAACATAACTGAAAAAATTCTTTATGTTGTCCTCGGACACTCCTATTAATTTATCACGGTAAGGAAATGGTAAGTGGCTTTTAAGTGCTCTAATTACATCTGGTAAATCTGCTGGTTTTGTCCAATATAATGTTTTGTCTAGGTAGCGTTCAAAGTATTGTCGTAAAGTCTCTTTCGTCGGGTTGTAAATTTCTGGATTGTATACTTCTCGTTTTAAACTTTGCTGTTCTGTGATCGACCAGAATTCCTCAAGAAATGCTTGTTCAAACTGTTCAAATGTTAAACATCGTCTTTTAATTGCTGCTCCCCACTTAGCTGCTCTTCCACGTAACAAATTTGTAACATATCGAATTTTGTCGGCTTCTAACCAATGTCTCGAGAAAATACCATCAAAAGAGCGGATGAAAACAATCGGATGCACTTTGTCTTTCTCATCACATGAAAATGTCTGAAAGTATCCATGTCGTACTAATGTTTCATCAGCTACTCCCGATGGTATTATGGGTCCTGTATTTTGTGTCAAACTGTGCATAGTATGTGGTGATGTCTGATAGTAATTTTGATCTTGTGGTAGCATTGAAAATGGCTCATTGGGATTTGTATCACTCATTGGTAATTCTATTTTCGGCTGTGTGCTGGGTCTAGCATTATTATGATTCTCATTTATGTTTTGGTTGTCTGTTATGGGTTTTGGTATCACTGACGAACTTGGTATTACATTCTCTTTAAGTTTACGTACCTCTTTCTGAATATTATCTGTTTCTCCCTTTACTTGTTCCTTTGTCTTATCTATAATGATCTGTGTCATTGTCTCAAACTTCTCATCTAAATAATCATCACATAATTTGCATTCATGTACAAGTTTTTCTGCTAGAGTTGTGTCATTCTTTAAAGATGCTACATCTGCTCTGTCTTCAAGCTTTTCTAACTTTTCCTGTAAGGATTTCTGCTCCAATGTTACATCATTTAATCTGTCTGAAAGGTCTGTAATCGTCAGGTCTAAGTGTTCTTGGTTTGTTTTTACGGAATTGTGTGACTGTCGTAATTCTTCAACTTGGGTACTGGTTTTCTGTTGTTCAAAAGCTACTGTTATCAATTTCTCATTACATCGTTGTAAGTCAGTTTTTGTCTCGTCACTGAATTCCACAAATACCTTTTCTTGTCTCGTAACCTTCTCTGATAAGTCAGTAAATTTCCTTCCAAGACTACTGGTGGTTTCTGTCAAGTCGGCAATTTGTCTCGATTGTTTTTCAAAATTTTGTTTTATGTCCCGTGTCAGTTCATCGAATTTAGTGTGAAATCTTTTGTCTAAAGTGTCAAATTTTCTGTTTTGGTCACCAAGTAACTTCAGAATCTGGTTGAGCATGTCAGAGTCCTGTGTCTTAGTTTCGTCATTTTTCCGTGTCTGATTGATGTCTGGTTCTGAAGTTGACGTTGTCAATGTCACGTTTTGTTGCGTAGTACTCACTCTCCACTCGCCTGTATATCTGTTTAAATATAGGGGTTGTTGTCTTAATCGATCCGGTAAAATTATATCTTGAACATCCTCCCTATTAAGTTCAATATTCATTTGACTGTCGGACATATTTTGCAATGTGTCACTTTCACTAAGCTCGTCCGCGGAAACAATTTCTACGCGTCTAGCGTCCATCTTGCGATTTTCATAATTAATTGCAAATAAAATTTTCCAACGGTAAAAAAAAATTTTTTTTAAATATGATATGTTGAAATCTGAAATTTCTCTTATGGAAATGGATATTTCTATATGATTTCTAATTAGAAATTGAATTATAAAATTGGCACTGAAATTTCCCTCTCACAAATAAATGACTGTGAATATGCGCTTCACTTATCATTTGCAATAATAGTAGTAAATCAGTTTTAACTACAAATTGAAAAAAATAATTTCGAAATAAATGGATCGGAATAAAGGAAGTACAGATGGCTGCTTGAAACTGGAAAAAATGTAAATTGCTGTACTCACCATTTTTTTTCTTTGTCAGTCTTATGTTGCAAATGTAGCGTCAAATATACAGTTTTCAATCCAAAATTTTTCTTTCGCGTCCGTGCAAATTATTTTATGGGACGTTATCCTTTTCCCTTTTTTTTTTACCAAATTAATTTCCTCAACATGAAAATGAAAATTAACACAAATTAATAACAGGGAAAACAATATTGTTGTAAATTTCATGCACGTAACATTACAATTGAAATGAATGAGACTTAGTCCAAATTCATTTTCTGATGCTATTAAGCGATTAAAATTAGATAAAATGTCCAAAATTTATAGTAACTGCACTTGTATCCAATCCAAACTGCACTTTTATCAAATCCGAAGATTGCAGGTTCGCGTCCTGTCACGGTCGCCAATTGTAGTGTTACCTTTTTATTTTATTATCTCTTCTTCTCATTAACTATTGAAACAACATCACTTTGACATGTAATTTTAATTTTCACCAAAAGCACATTCAACACAGCGGGAAAATACACGTCTTTCGTATCAAGACAAGAGAGAGAGAGTCCTCCTTTAGTTCTTAAAAACAAAACTACGCAAAAGTAAAAAAAAAAGAAGAACAAAATTATTTATAAAATCGGTCGCTGGCGCAGCGCTTTTCTGCGTGCGCGATCGTAAATTATAACTTTGCGGAAGTCAAAGTACCATTACAAGCCCTGAGTCGAAACAAGGCCCCCGGAGTAGACAACATTCCATTGGAACTACTGACGGCCTTGGGAGGGCCAGTCCTGACAAAACTCTACCATCTGGTGAGCAAGATGTATGAAACAGGCGAAATACCCTCAGGCTTCAAGAAGAATATAATAATTCCAATCCCAAAGAAAGCAGGTGTTGACAGACGTGAAAATTACCGAACTATCAGTTTAATAAGTCACGCATGCTAAATACTAACGTGAATTTTTTACAGACGAATGGAAAAATTACTAGAAGCAGACCTCGGGGAAGATCAGTTTGGATTCCGTAGAAATACTGGAACACGTGAGGCAATACTGACCTTACGACTTATCTTAGAAGAAAGATTAAGGAAAGGCAAACCTACGTTTCTAGCATTTGTAGACTTAGAGAAAGCTTTTGACAATGTTGACTGGAATACTTTCTTTCAAATTCTAAAGGTGGCAGGGATAAAATACAGGGAGCGAAAGGCTATTTACAATTTGTACAGAAACCAGATGGCAGTTATAAGAGTCGAGGGACATGAAAGGGAAGCAGTGGTTGGTAAGGGAGTAAGACAGGGTTGTAGCCTCTCCCCCATGTTATTCAATCTGTATATTGAGCAAGCAGTAAAGGAAACAAAAGAAAACTCCGGGGTAGGTATTAAAATCCATGGAGAAGAAATAAAAACTTTGAGGTTCGCCGATGACATTGTAATTCTGTCAGAGACAGCAAAGGACTTGGAAGAGCAGTTGAACGGAATGGATGGTGTCTTGAAGGGAGGATATAAGATGAACATGAACAAAAACAAAACGAGAATAATGGAATGTAGTCGAATTAAGTCGGGTGATGTTGAGGGTATTAGATTAGGAAATGAGACACTTAAAGTAGTAAAGGAGTTTTGCTATTTGGGGAGCAAAATAACTGATGATGGTCGAAGTAGAGAGGATATAAAATGTAGACTGGCAATGGCAATGAAAGCGTTTCTGAAGAAGAGAAATTTGTTAACATCGAGTATAGATTTAAGTGTCAGGAAGTCATTTCTGAAAGTATTTGTATGGAGTGTAGCCATGTATGGAAGTGAAACATGGATGGTAAATAGTTTGGTGCTACAGAAGAATGCTGAAGATTAGATGGGTAGATCACATAACTAATGAGGAAGTGTTGAATAGGATTGGGGAGAAGAGAAGTTTGTGGCACAACTTGACCAGAAGAAGGGATCGGTTGGTAGGACATGTTCTGAGGCATCAAGGGATCACCAATTTAGTATTGGAGGGCAGCGTGGAGGGTAAAAATCGTAGAGGGAGACCAAGGGATGAATACACTAAGCAGATTCAGAAGGATGTAGGTTGCAGTAGGTACTGGGAGATGAAGAAGCTTGCACAGGATAGAGTAGCATGGAGAGCTGCATCAAACCAGTCTCCGGACTGAAGACCACAACAACAACAACAACAATCTATAAATAGTTTGAGCCACTGTTTTTATGACACAACATTTTTGACATGCTTCCCTTCTATGCTGCTAGTGCAGCCAGGAAATTGCCACTGTTCCATCAATCCCATGTCAGTTTTCTTCCAGATTTCTTCTGATGGGTAAGGTAAAAGAGTGGTTGTAAAACGTTATACAGTTCTTGACACACGTATTTTACTAACGCAACTGTGCATTCATTCATCAACAAGGAAAAGGCATGTTTGATATACACTTATGTCAATTTCCTTCCTTGTTGGCGCCTTTTTTACGAGCATATGGCGCGCGCAATATGCCGTGGCCGCTAGACGCGCAGTTGGCTGGGGAAGAGTGGGGAGAGTGGCAGTGGTGGGGGTCGTTCAGAGCACTGTAGGGGAAATGCCAAGCACTTGTGGGGAAAGTGGCATCCTACACTCACATTCTCTGTGGTCCTCCACACCCACACTTGCACGCTGACCATTCAAAAAGATCTACTGTCATCTCTGTTTTCGTTTAGAAAGAATTCCATCGAAAATGAAGCGATTTACTTTTGCCTGGCTTGTTAACCATTTCTGTCTTTCAGAAAAGCGTCATAAGTGGTGAATTTTAAGTAAAACCTACACATTTCTCTGGTTGCCCTGTCAGTATTTACTTCTATTGCCAAAATACAGAAGAGTTTACGTTGTCTCACCTCACTAACATGATGGGCGGACTCAATTGCGAGAGAATTTTAAGTAAAACCTACACATTTCTCTGGTTACCCTGTCAGTATTTACTTCTATTGCCAAAATACAGAAGAGTTTACATTGTCTCACCTCACTAACATGATGGGCAGACTCAATTGCGAGAGAAATCCGGAACAGTGGTTTGTTAAGTTTATTAAGTGAGGAACTGAGGAATAGTTAAATCAGTAGCTTATGAAAAAGCATATCCTCAGTACATAAAACGTGTAATGTCTTCACTCATGTTATCCCAAGACCCATGGCATTTCTCGTTTCACCAGCTATCGATGGTCCTTAAAAATTGCATTCTTTCATGGAAAAAGTCTGTAATTATTGGAATAACAAGGTAGATAATGAAGTTTTACATAATATCAATATGGTATAATACTCTCCTCTTTGTGTGCTATCGTTTGCCAAAATCTTATTTCCATATCTGAAACTTCATGAAATATTGTGAATATTTCAGGCTGGTTTTATCGCTGGCGCGGCGCTACCGAAAAATGAGTGTGCTTCATTAGATCATAGATACATCTTCTCGAGCCTAACGAAAGAGTCAATATGTTAGCTAAATTTCATATGCAACAATATACACTAAACGCAAAATCATAGTGATCTCTATTTTTCATTGCACACTTTTCCGAACTTTGCGCAGTATCTTATTTTCACGTAAATACCACAGTAACTATGAACATTAGCGAAATAATGGGCACATCATCATGAACCTGACTTATAAACCTGTAAGTAAAACAAAGACGAAATATGTTTATCGAACAGTTTCTGTAAGATCGTTTGAGAAAGATTGCAGGGCGCGCACCTCGATTCTGTGAAAGCTGACTAGCCGAAAGGTGGAAAACATTTGTCGGCCACCCCTCCTGAAGAAACGAATGAACTCGCCCAGCACTCTGGACGAAAACTGGCCGCTGCTCGTCGACCAACGTCGCCTGCGCGAGCTGCAGGCACGCAGCGTGGGTGCCGCATCGGCAGTGGCTGCCTGCTCCGTGTCTGACAGAGCCGTAATGCGCGTGTACGTGAAAGATGCTGTGCGAGTGGACTAATAGTAAAATACGAGTTGAGTGATAGGCACAAATATCTGTCGACACTTTACCAATGAATTATTGAAGGCCTGAATGCCTATTGAATGAACATTAAAATTGAGATTAAAACTCTTTTTAGATGGCAACATTTTGCCGCCCCCAAAATTTGGCTGCCCTCTGCAGCTGCACATGTTGCACCTGCCTAAATACAACCCTAGACCGGAGCGTAGTAGTTACGGTGATATTTCACGAAGACGTGCCGAATCACTTGACGGTAAGTATGTCCGCAGCTGTCTTGAAATCATTTGCAATGAGGTGTGGATGCCCATAATAGGAAAATGTGGTTCTGAACCATAAAACTGGACTATGGAACAATGGAAGAGAGTCGTTTCGTCGGGCGAGTCTCGTTTCACAGTTTCCAAATTCTGGGCGAGTTTACATACCGAGAATGAAACGCGTGGGGGGGGGGGGGGGTTTGAACAACCGTACCGTGGTATTCCGTGGGCCCCGCGGTTGCTCTGCAAGGTCGCGTTGCTACCTACCATTATGTGACGATTTTGGCTGATCAGGTACATTCCGTGGTACAATGTTTGTTCCCCAATGGTTATGCTGTGTACCTCTGTTCACACAGCTGACACCGTCCACTACTTGTTTTGTGAGCACGAGTGTGAATTGTCGCACGCCCCCTCGCCACTTCAGTCAACAGATCACGATATTATTGAGCCTTTGCCGTCTACTTTGAGGAGAAGTTGGTTCGATCGCTATGCACCTGCTCACAGCTACCTGAATTTGCCTCTATTTCGGAGGGAAGATTGGTATAAGACCCCGTTGAAAACTATACAGGTCCTGTAGTTATCCGACCCGAGACGACTGGAAGTTGTTTTGAACGCCAACTGTTTTCCGCGACAGTATTAGGCACGATAACGTGATGTTTTCGGCGTATCTTTTTCTGCTCCCTGTAGTTTCCTTCGGCCACAACATGTTTATCAACTGTAAAACGCGAGTGACGAGTGTGAGGTTGGAAATGTCGTGTGTTTCCTGCTGACGCGCCGTCGGCTGTTTGTGACAGTCTGTCACACGCAGTGGCAGCGGCAGCGGCAGCGGCAGCGAGAGGGGCGGTTCACACGAAGAGTGCCTAACGAGGCACGCACCAGACCAGACCAGAGCACACAGCCTGGCCGTGAAACACTTCAGGCGGCCGCTTCTTGCCTCACGGCGTACGAAAATGGCAAAAACGTTTCTCGGTCTGGTAGAGAAGATGTCTAGTTGCTAGGTAAAAAGGTATTGTTTTTCTCTGCCGTAGTATGGTAGCCTTTCAGATCAATATACATTGGCCAACGTTTCCGAATTACGGACGCCATTTCTGAAGAGCGTTAGCGGAACTTCCATAAAAATACTTTCCACAGTAACCTTCCTGTTCATTACACTTAAAACGTATCTGTCACAAACTGGTGCTATATTCCGTTCATCCTAAGAATACACTTGATGTAAACAAACACAAACGCGATGATTGGTCAGAAGCCGTAGCATACGTACACGCTCTCGGAAGTAAGTCCTACGAATGTATTAGGTATATTATTACTAAGCTCTGTTAAATGAAACTTTAGGATATCCAAAATTTATTAACAGCCATCAACGTTTTTCTTAATTACGCTTTCACTATGCAGTTTTTATTTCAAAAATGCTGTACAGTCACAGTCTCTGCACTGTTGTGCCCTGGTCGTCCCGCTGTTAATACGCAGCATCAAAATGGCTGAGGCTGCTTCCTGTACGGAAGTGAAACACGCGTGTAGAACACAGTTAAAAAGTGCCACGAAATATGTTGTTCTTAATTTTTTTCATAAATTTACGGAAATACATGTACGGTAGCTGTATAACGATATCAGTAGCGTAGAGGGTTGATTAATTACTGCAGTTTGTGGTTCGCTGGTTCGAGTCTCACCAGAGTTTTTTTCTCGTTCAATTTGAAATACATACATGCCGTAGTTGTAAAATTCGTTATCATTTTTTATGAATAAAGCACGTATTCTTGTTTCTAATTACATATCGCACGCGAAATTCCTGTTTTGATTCCATTTATAAATTCTTCATCGTCGATATCTTACGAAAGACCGTTAATAAAGGTTGCTTAAATTAAGAACACATAACAATTTAATTTTTTAAGGCCAAAACGAAAGACCAAATACTCTTTTATTTGGGCTGCATCCACTGTTTTATACCACAAAGGTACATAAGTGTCGTAGAAACATGAGAAACAATCATTTTCGCAGCATCGAGCACACCATACAAATGCTGCATTTTTACGTTTTCCACTGTCGTTTACAATACGAACTCAACAGAACTTATCTGTAGTCAAGTTAAGGGATTTGGCCCGAGAAATAACAAGACTGTTAAGCTGCCAGACGTACTGGAACTAACACACGCAGCTTTTCATTGTCATTGCCGAACGCTGGCGGGATATACAGTAGAACGGCACGTCATAAAAGGAGAGGAGAAAATACGGCGCGTGGTTGGCTTCGTGCATTCTGTTATTGATCGACTCGTTTTTCAACGCAGCAGAGGACAGCTCCAGAACTGAAATGTATTTCTCGATTCGGATAAGGAAGGAGCTAAGAGATTACCAGACGACTGACTGTAATTAACACCTTCAGTGGCTAAAGTATTCAACAGTACGGTGAAATCCCTGCAGTACGCTTTTGCATCACACACACCTTGCTCAGAAAATTACCCTGTGTTTAAATTAGGAATTTCCATCACTTTTTTTGTAATTAGAATACTATGTCTGATGAGAACGAGAGCATTTTATGCTTTCCGTTTGGTCACCTCACAAGCGCGGAGAGTGAAAAAGTTTTGCCGAATGTTATTTCATTCTCTTTAAAAATTAAATGACATTCAAAGCTATAGTGTTGCTTTGTTTGTCTCTGTTTACATCTGAAATGAACTGCTCACATCATTGTAGGTTAGTTGGACCGCTGGCTGGCCAGTGCTATCCAAGTTTAATGCACCGGTAAAGCTGTTGTCCCGCATTATCGTTCACTCTATATACGTGTGACATAGCTTAAATCGTATCCTTAAGATAGTACTTGACTGTACTGGTCACAGCTTGGCTTCCGCTCCACGTGAAACGAAATCCAGTGAGATTCAAATAATGCGGAGGAATACACGGCGTAATGTTTACATTCGATTTATTCTTATGTCGAACAGGAACGCCTTCAAGTCAGAGTGTATCAGAGAAAGACGAAACATTTTAGTTTCCACATTGCAAAACAGTTTGATTGGGAGAGAATAAGTCCTAACGAAAGAAGGTTTCTTTCCTCTTGGAATATAAGCCTCTTGTCACGATTGTTTCCATCACAAGTCTTTATGATGTATCCGAGCATACGTCGAGGACTGAATGAAGCTTTCAATGTGAGTGATGTTGCACTCCTATTATGACGACAACCAAAGCCCTTGCCACAGAGTAGCTGGGACTGGCAGCACCATGGCAACCCATTTGCTGTGGGGAGCAGGTTGTATACAGACCGAGGGATGTCGATATCAGTCGTGACAAGAAATCGATTAAAGCGGTGCTGCAAGTTGTACCGTCCGCCATATACTGCCTGCCTGAGACTGAAGAGGCGAGACGTCACTTAACTGGGGAGGCCTGTATGCCTGAAGTGTAGTCTGTGATAACGCAGAAATTCAGCTTATTTTACGAGGATGCAGACCGACTAACGAGGCATCTGTTAATGTCAAGTAAGAGATGCCCGCTTGGTACACGATTTCAGTTGTCACAATGAATGACGCGGCTTGTCCAGTGCCACCCACTGTTGTCTGCTGATTATTGCTGTGACTAACCAAACCCAACACGGATCAAACGACTCGCTCTCTCTTCCGTCAACGTTTTCAAGGAGTTGAATCACGCCGCCTTTGCAACATTTTCTGAGGAAGCAGCACGGTGACCATAACTTTACGTCATAGTTTCGCTGTTTGCTTCAGTGCGGTGGCGGCTCTTTGTACTGGCAGTGCTACAGGGGCGGTGAAGTCGCATCTGGCACTTGCTATTTTTCCCGGTTTGTAGTGAGTTGTGGTATAGTATACTGGGTTCCTCGTTGTGTACTGCTTCTAGAAAGTAAGGGTCAGGTATGTGCCTGTGGTCGCGTGTTCACCGCTATTGTTCACTGTTCTGACTTTTAATAACGGAAGTGTTCTTTTCCACCATACTGGTAGAACAGTTGTGCCTAATTTTCATTTGTTACCTCAGACACGCCGCGCGAAGTGACCGCGCGGTTAAAGGCGTCATATCACGGATTGCGCGGCCGGAGGTTCGAGTCCTCCCTCGGGCAAGGGTGTGTGTGCTGTTCTTAGGATAAGTTAGTTTAAGTAGAGTGTAAGTCTAAGGACCGATGGTCTCAGCAGTTTGGTCCCGTAAGAATTCGCACACATTTCAACACATTTTTACCTCATACAGTGTACCACATATTGTTCGTAGCACTTACCACGTTCCGGGATCTCATTTCCTCTTCATTGGTGCTCGATATCCTTTGTTTCACTTGTAATTTACTGCTTAGAACTACGTCGACGTCAAAAGATAGTAGAACTGAAAACACGGACGATCGAAATTTCATCTGCTCTCGAGTCTGTAGATCACACAGAGAATGGTTCTGATTATGAAGTGGAAGCTTGTCAGAGATTACGTGATTTGTCAGAAGAAAGTAATATAAGGGCGTCAAGAAATGGAAACACCAGTGACAAAAGCTCTAACGCCATAATGCCTTGCACTTGGGGACGATCATACAACGCACTTTCGTATCGGTATTTTAGTGGTGAATCTGCGTCACATTTTTACATAAATACGTATATTTTCTAGTGAATTAGTACAGTTGATCGTCAAGCGTAATTCAAGCCAGAAGATATTTTCTAACAAGTTAGTTGAGTTTATCGTCAAATCAGCTGGTATGCTAAGTGAATTCGCAAGCGTTTTGCTGCAAATTATTAGAGAAAAGAAATGCGAATTGTCGTGGTAATCAGCCCTTTGGCACAGAGAATGGTTCTGATTATGAAGTCGAAACCACCGAGGTTCCTGGCGGCTAGATAGCCCACATGATGTCGCCGAATCGCACGGGATGTTTGTACAGTGGTTGGAACGTCAGCGACAGCACCTTGTAGTCTACGAAAGACGCACTGCCACCTGGGCTCCAGAAAATTGTTAAAGATCATTATTACGTGTTAATGTAGATCGTATTCTGCACCATCCCCTTTAAAGCAATCCACTTGAGAGGGAATATAGCCTATCGAGTACAACGTTTCTGCCACTTTGAAATGCACCTTGAAAATCTTATTTGTGTTTAGTACCCTCTGTGATTCCACTTGAATCTCCTCCATTGTATAAAGTTTTCACCAACTCAACTTGATTTTGATCTTCGAGAAGAGCAACGCCTGATGAGAATGATCGGTGAGGAGTAACTGTCAACTTGGTTTTGATAGAAAAATGTGACGCTTGTAGACAGAACTCCATATGAAAATTCCAGTCAGTATGCAGGGTGCCCCAGGAGGATACGACAGAAACGGTCACTCGAAACAAAACAGTCTAGGAAGCACGGGCTCTAAACTGCATGCCTCTAGCTTGTTCATCTCTGATACTGTGCAACAAATGTCTTCTGCTGCAAGATCTTTGCCTTCCGTACTGAGAGAAGTTTTAGTATGGATCAAAGCAAGGAAAAATGTCCAGTAAACATGGTCTTTGAAGTGCATACTTCAAGAGCTATGAATACTTGTTCATCTTCGCTAGTGTCAAATGTATCTCTTCTGCTGAACAAGTGCTAACATCTTTTAAGGTATACATTTTTGGAACCCATGTTTACTAGACAACTATTTTCTCGTTTTGGTTCGTACTACCTCCGCCTATAACATGGATGGATAGCAAAGAGCTTGCAGTAGAAAATACTTGTTTCACACTATGGAAGATGAAGTGCCTGTAGCTCTTAAGGTATGTACGTTAGAGACCATGTTTATCAGACTTTTTTGCTTCAAATGATCGCTAATCTCATATCCAAGAATACTGACCATTCTTCCTGGTGCACGCTGTACATGTAGCGGTGACGGAAAGGTCGGTTTGTTTTCCATTACGAAAAAAATGATTTTTAAGGCGGAATTTTACATGGCAGTTTAATAAAGCGCTCCAAAATTAGTCCAGTGCGATATTCCCTTTATCGATATCTGTTGAGCGACACCAGCTACAGCACCACCCTGGTCCACGCTGACTGCTATCACCGTGCAGCACCGCTGCTTGGCCGCTGCTGGAGTACTGATTGTTCTTCGTGTTTTACTGCTCCTGTTAATACGTATTGATCAAACAGACCACTTTAGGATCGCTCCATCGAATGGGCACGTAAAATTCCGGTTAAAAATAGTTTTGTTCTCTATGGGAAACAAAGAAACGCCTTATGTGGACATGTTCGTTCCATGAAAGACGTGATAAGCTTATTTCGTTTTGGCTGGTGCCATCTGCACAATGCAAAACGTAATTGAAAATATCTGCCGAAATGCCAGAGAAAATATGCCTGACGACCACTAGATCCCTGCGTGTATATATGTACCAGAACTAAACATTACTCTTGACTTGTCAAGCTTTTCTTGCCCAAAATATCGATTTGTGCTTAGTCTCAGGGTCATCGCAATAAACCCAACTTTCGTCGACAGTGTCAACCTTTGCAAGAAAGTTTGCATCTTCATGAAGCACATGTTCTCCTTCCCTAGAAGTAGTAGTGGTACAAGCTTCGCATCAGTCCTTCTCATGTTCAAGAGTTATTTCAAAAAGCTTGCTTCAACATTTGGTGCGTTTCTCCAGTGATTTTCCCAAATTTAAAACAGTACTTTATACACACATGCTGTCCTTATACGTCAGCCACAAAATCACAATCTGACAGAAACACAACAGTGGAAATATGCTCAACCACAGTAGTAGTGCCACGCCAACATCATTCCAGTTTGTTATGGCAGGTTTCCTACATTCAAGGGGTAAGTATACATTCAGGGGCAAACCTATTGTCCTCTTTTGATTAACATGTCCTTAACATATTGTACTGCTAAGAGGATTATAAACGCCTGGGGATAATCCAACCTTTCACAAAACTCCACCCCTTCCTCTACTCCTCCTCCTCCCCCTCCTGCACCCACACCACTCTGGGAACACACACAAACGTTAGTTTCATCATTGTTTTTGAAAGAGAAGATGTTACATGAGATGACACCAACAAAAGCAATTTGAATCCACACCCATTTTTGATTCACCGACGGATGGGGTGTCAACAGAGGAGGAATGACACGAGGGGAGTGTGTCGAAGATGAGTCACAGAGTAGGGGCCCTACTCTGTATCGTTCATATCGATTAGCGCAGTGGATTAGCCTCAGTAGTGACGTCATTTTCGGTTCTTTACCCCAAGTTGCTATTCTGAAAGCTTCTGAGACCTGTTACCGATCGGTCCTCCCACCTATTTTTCGACAGCTGTACCGACAGGTTCCGGTATGGCCCACTCGTTCGGTTTGGTGTGATTTATTTACACCTAGAATTTGTTATTTTAGACATACAGAGCGGTTTTTGGCCTCTGATTTAGTGACTGTGTTACTGAAGAATTATCAGGATGCATCCAGGTGGAAAGAGAGTTCATAATAGACTGTTTTACTTTGTTAGAAATATGGTTTGTATTGTTGTTACTGTGAAAGATTATAACATCAGAAAAACAGTTTTGGTCAATATTCTCACAAAATGCCTGTTATTTTTTATGTAATTAAGACCTTAGAAAATCATTAAATTTCAAAAGGTCGTCTCTGTTTACATACTGCGGTTCAAAAATGATTCAAATGGCTCTGAGCACTATGGGACATAACTTCTGAGGTCATCAGTCCTCTAGAACTTAGAACTACTTAAACCTAACTAACCTAAGGACATCACACACATCCATGTCCGAGACAGGATTCGAACCCGCGACCTTAGCGGTCGCGCGGTTCCAGACTGCAGCGCCTAGAACCGCTCGACCACTCCGGCCGGCTCACATACTGTGTATCACATGAGTGATAGCTAAAATTACTAATGACTTCGCGTACTTTTTTTTCCGCAAATGGCTTGCTTATTAATTACCGAAAAGCGTTTCAAACTTTTAAGTAACAATGGAAAGGAATTTTGTGAAGCCTTATAGAGGAAACTTTCCAAAATTTTGTATATTTATGGCTTTCGCCCGCGTCATTCGGAATGACAGCACGCTAATTCAGTGTGTTCGGTCAGAGGGTTAGCTGTCCTCTATAATAAAAAAAAAACCTGAGTGAATGGGTCAACGAGGAACTTGAACGGGTGTCATTGGGAATCTGCCCCTAACAAATATTGCGAAACATAACGAACAAGAAGAAAAAAAATCAATTAAAAGAAAAGCAGGTAGGCAACGACCTGCTGTGTCAGGGGTTCCCATATCACTGGATGAGAAATATTTTAAATACTTTTTTTCTGTTCTTGTTTGTAACACATTCTGAGACTTGGTTAATTGTCAAAGCTAACTACACTCCTGGAAATAGAAATAAGAACACCGTGAATTCATTGCCCCAGGAAGGGGAAACTTTATTGACACATTCCTGGGGTCAGATACATCACATGATCACACTGACAGAACCACAGGCACATAGACACAGGCAACAGAGCATGCACAATGTCGGCACTAGTACAGTGTATATCCACCTTTCGCAGCAATGCAGGCTGCTATTCTCCCATGGAGACGATCGTAGAGATGCTGGATGTAGTCCTGTGGAACGGCTTGCCATGCCATTTCCACCTGGCGCCTCAGTTGGACCAGCGTTCGTGCTGGACGTGCAGACCGCGTGAGACGACGCTTCATCCAGTCCCAAACACGCGCAATGGGGGACAGATCCGGAGATCTTGCTGGCCAGGGTAGTTGACTTACACCTTCTAGAGCACGTTGGGTGGCACGAGATACATGCGGACGTGTATTGTCCTGTTGGAACAGCAAGTTCCCTTGCCGGTCTAGGAATGGTAGAACGATGGGTTCGATGACGGTTTGGATGTACCGTGCACTATTCAGTGTCCCCTCGACGATCACCAGTGGTGTATGGCCAGTGTAGGAGATCGCTCCCCACACCATGATGCCGGGTGTTGGCCCTGTGTGCCTCGGTCGTATGCAGTCCTGATTGTGGCGCTCACCTGCACGGCGCCAAACACGCATACGACCATCATTGGCACCAAGGCAGAAGCGACTCTCATCGCTGAAGACGACACGTCTCCATTCGTCCCTCCATTCACGCCTGTCGCGACACCACTGGAGGCGGGCTGCACGATGTTGGGGCGTGAGCGGAAGACGGCCTAACGGTGTGCGGGACCGTAGCCCAGCTTCATGGAGACGGTTGCGAATGGTCCTCGCCGATACCCCAGGAGCAACAGTGTCCCTAATTTGCTGGGAAGTGGCGGTGCGGTCCCCTACGGCACTGCGTAGGATCCTACGGTCTTGGCGTGCATCCGTGCGTCGCTGCGGTCCGGTCCCAGGTCGACGGGCACGTGCACCTTCCGCCGACCATTGGCGACAACATCGATGTACTGTGGAGACCTCACGCCCCACGTGTTGAGCAATTCGGCGGTACGTCCACCCGGCCTCCCGCATGCCCACTATACGCCCTCGCTCAAAGTCTGTCAACTGCACATACGGTTCACGTCCACGCTGTCGCGGCATGCTACAAGTGTTAAAGACTGTGATGGAGCTCCGTATGCCACGGCAAACTGGCTGACACTGACGGCGGCGGTGCACAAATGCTGCGCAGCTAGCGCCATTCGACGGCCAACACCGCGGTTCCTGGTGTGTCCGCTGTGCCGTGCGTGTGATCATTGCTTGTACAGCCCTCTCGCAGTGTCCGGAGCAAGTATGGTGGGTCTGACACACCGGTGTCAATGTGTTCTTTTTTCCATTTCCAGGAGTGTATTTTTCTAAAATATTTGTTGTTATTTACACATAAGAGCGCGCGTTCTCAGTAATGCTTACCTCCGATTTCGTGACTTCCAAATGTTTAAGAAATGAAAGATGAAATTGCTGTGCATGAAACAACTGACAGTGACGTTTATATTTTCTCTTTTCTCAAATAATTCACCATTTTTTTCTGAATACGTAGCGATTTCCGAGTCTGTGGTTGGACAGGATCTAAGAGCACCACTTAAATTACTGCGAATGAAACTAGCAGCAATCGTCTTTATACTCTTGCTTTTCAGAAGTATTTATCTACGATCGAATCCTTAGCAATAGTAGACAGAGATGAAAAATCACTGCCATAATGTTTTTAGACTGTACCACCATCTATGAAACATTTTGATTAATCAGATGCATGTTGTAAACTACAATGAACTTCAATAGCTGCACTCGCCACACGTCTCGAAAAGTCGTTTTTATAAATTTTGTTTTTAAGGACCAAATGGTTGATTATCATTTGGATCTCTAGGAGCAAGTTACAACCACATTATACGCATCTTCTTATTCTTTGACACTCTCTTAAACAGTTTTTCTGTCTATGCAACTAACTGAAGACAGTTTATTACCATACGTGATTCGCTTCTTTTATTTGTGAAGCATCTTAAAGAAGCGAAACGCGTATGGCAATAAACAAACTGGCTTTAATTAGTTGCATAGATGGCACAAACCTCTGTGAAATTTGAGGCCACTAACGATGGAAAACAGAAAAAAATGTCGAATTTTTCGGGTGTTTCTATAGAAGTATTTCTACAGCGTGGTACTACAACTCCATTTCAAAACTTAAAATCCCAAACAAGATGTCGATGTGAAAGAGAATAAAATAAGATCATTTTACGCTTAGACGGTTTCCAGGACACAGTAAATATCCTATCATTATCATGCATAATGGAAGCGCATGGTCAGCGAAATTTGAGCAGCATTATGTACTCTAACCGCACTCTTCAGAACTGCGAAGAACACTGTGCCTGTGTCAGCTGCAGTGCTAGCCGCTTCGGGTTCGTGCCGCTGTGGCGCTGCAGTGCGCATGCGCGGATCTGAGGCTGGCTGCTTTTGATTAGTTGGCGCGGGAACGGTTCAGCATCACTTCCGAAATGCTTACAGAATAATGTTGGGGGTCTTCTTCGAAAATACAAGACCGTTCGTTGCGCTCGCGTACCGAACCGATCGGCAAAATGGCGGAAAGATACAGAATAGGGCCCCAGGCTGGTGTGCCCTCAGCTATTCGAGTATATGTCATGGTGGAACACAGGCGTGTACTGACAGCGTGGTTACAAGTCGAAGTGCATGCTGTCGTCAGTACGAATAGGCACGTGAGACTAGCGTGTCCGTTATCCACGAATACCTACAGACTGTGTATGGTAAAGAGGTCTTGTCTGATCACTGGTGTTGCATGTTCAGAGAAGGACGGCAGAGGGAGGAGGAAGAACAAATAAACTTTCCCTCTCTTCTGGCGATGAAAGTCTCTCACTGGAACATGAACAGTGTAGGCGAATTTGAGCTGATGAGTAAATTCTATGAAACGGAAAAAATAAATAAAAAATGTGACAGAATAATTATTCATCTATTAGTTTTACAATATGCCCCACAACTTTTTCTTTAGTTTGAAACGGGTGCTCCAGTTGCTCTGTAGAACTTTGTTTAGTCCACTACTGGTTTCGGCGTTTATATTAAGCCATTCTCAAGTGGACTTGGAACTGCCGTACATATGATTGATTGAAAATACTGAAAAAGCTCTCTACAGCTTCAAAAAACCGCAGACATAAACATACGTAAGCCTCTTTTTTCATTTTCAACAGATCTCTTTTACTCGGGACACACGTTTCGTTCACCTGTGTGTAGCCTGCCTGCTGCCTACTCCCGGCTTGCAGGCTGTACGTACTTCCTCCTCCCCCCCTCCCCCCCCCCAAAAAAGAAATTATGACTGCTCGCAATGGTGTTTTGTGATACGGAAGCAGCTACCCTAACAGGTGCTTAATTTCGGGAACTCGGTCACTCATACGCGTTCTCACAACGTCACCGCAATGGTGCGGAAGTGGCCCTTAGTAGTTGGCCATCACCATTCGTGCTGAACACATCGCGCGCGCTCGGGCCTGCCGGCGTCGAGTGTAGAAGCTACGGAGAGGAATACGCTTCCCAGATGACGTCACAGTGGCTGGCATTTTATCACATACAGAGAGGACCCCCAGCGTCATATAGCCACGTAGAAGTTAACAATTCTTGCAAACGACTTAAAGCTAAAACCTGTTCTTTCATCAGTTTTAAACTGTGCACGTAGTTGTTAAGCTGCTAAATGTACATCACCTAGTGCACCACATTTAGATATAATATAACCATCCTTTTTTTAAGCAGATCCAGATGTGAATGGAGCATAAACAGATTTTTTGTGTGCCTCGTAATTCAGTGAACAGTCACGAGTCTGCCAATTTTTCAAACGGTACTCCTACGTATTGATACTTACTATTGCTGCTTAGAGTAAATGCTGGTGTCCCCCTGCGTTTAAACCAATATGTTAACCTTGATTATATGCATTTTGCAATGGCTGCTTCTATTTTCCAATTGCAGATTATAATATTTTCCTTCTCTTTGGCCGTTGTTTTCGTCATATACGCCAGTTTTTCGTTTCCTGACTTCGATGTCTTCCATTTCCAGTTTTCCGTCTCATATTCATAAAACATTGACCATTTTTAGGTGTTAATTACCCCAGCAGACAAAGTGCAGAACACTGTTAAACACCTCACAGCATCTATTCCGTAAGTTATTTGTTAACTGGTACTACGTGGAAGTTATTGGCACAGAGTACAGTTCTAAATGCTGTTTGTTGTCTTCACACAGGGTCAAACACACAATCCATTTTATTCCCAGCTGTAAAATTCTACGAGGGTCGTTCAATACGTAATGCCCCACATTTTTTTCTCAGAGCATATTTACTGTTAAGAGTCAGAATTTGATGACAATACACATCAACAAGTCTTGTAGTCTCCATCAAGTCCTATGGCCGTACCCCAACGACGTGGATGAGAATGTATTCTCTGCTGGTAAAAGCTCTTTCCCTGTAGGCGTAGCCATGGTTTCACTGCATGACTGACACTCTCTTCATCTCCAAAGTGTGTTCTCTGTAGAGAATCGTTAAGAGGCCCAAAGAGGTGGTAGTCCGAGGATGATGTGTCTGGAGCAGTGGCTGTGACAGGACGTTCCGAGCGTAGCTCATCATGGAGCTCTGTTTCTGCATTTCCTGAGGCTGTAACTTTCTTTACCCACCGCCCAACTCTACTTCTATCGACTGCAGCATCGCCATACACTGCACACAAACGTTTATGGATTTTCATCACGCTTTCTTCTTCCTGCGCACAAGAATTCAATAACAGCACGCTGCTTGTAACGTGAGTCGTATGCAGACACCATTTTGACGCTGTACTACGGCTCTGCCATCTGCCAGAACGGTTCGAAACTTCACCAGTGCACAGAACAAATATCAAATGTGAAGCACCAACAAGCACGTTTTTCTATGTATATTAATGGTTTAAAAAAAAAATTTCGAACAATACTTATCGAATAACCCTCGTATTTTGGTGTAAAGTCATAGACATCCACTCGTTTGCAAAAACTACTACTTCTTTGCATAGGACTAGATGTGTAACGTCTAGTTTGCCACATCTAGGTGCCAGTAACAATACTTTTTTAAGCAGATCCAGATGTGAAAGGAGATTTATAAAACAGATTTTTTCCTGTGGCCCTCAATGCGGTCTTGACTGTGGCATTTCCGACCAGTACTCCAATGTATGGCAAAAGCATCACCTTGCCAGTGTGAAGAATAAGGACAAAATGTAATAAGAGTGATTGTCTGCACGGCAGTAACTTTGGGAATTGAAGGAATAACGGCACATCTCGCGAGACCTGACTGACTGCCTCACTGGGAAAGATGCAGACACCTCTAGAAGCCACTGTGTCGAGCAGACATAATGTATTGCCTGTTAAGAGCCTATAACTGATCACATGCCCGTGACGTCGCTTTTCGATGTGTTAGTGCTCCAACGCTACAGTTAAAATTTTCGACTCTGGTCGTATTCCATATACCAATCTGTAATGGGGCATTATTGGGGGCTTCTATAGATTCTTCTGTCGTTTCAGTCTTCTCCACATTAATCCTCAGTCCAATCTTTTTGGCGTTCTTTGCTAAGTCCTCTCTGGTTTCTTCCATCTGTTTCTGTGACTCCGCTGTGGCTGCAGTGTTGTGTGCATATTTCAACGGCTGTGTTTTTCCATTTAGCTTCACCCATTTACCTTCGCTTTTCATTTCCCGAATTACTTTTTCCAGGACCAAACAAAAAAGCATTGGTGAAATAGCATCACCTTGTCTCAAACCTTTTCTGATGTTGAATTCCTTGGATAGCTCCCCCTGGTATTTCGCCCTCACTTTTGTCTCTGCTGAACACACTTTCACCAAGTTCATTAAATTCCATGGTATGCCAAGCTTCGTCAGGATGCTGTACATACTTAATCTGTATATACTAGCGTACACCACTAAGAAGTCTACAGATGTTACCAGGAACCACTGATGGAGCTCCCAACACTTAACTCCAATTTGTCTCATGGTGAAAATTTGATCTACGGTTGATCTTCCTGCCTGTTTCTCTCCAACAAAATCTTCAGCAAAAGGCTTCAGCTTTTCAAGAATTATTAATCGTAACACTCTGTATGGTACACTTAGTAGGGAACTACCTATGTAATTATTACAGTTCCTTTTAGTGTTCTTTTTGTGCAGTGGGATAATTGTAACTGTCATCCACTCTTTCTCCATAGTTCACTCATGAGATTGTGTATCTCTTTCTGAAGTGTTACATTAACCCTATAGAACAGATTCAAATGGGATATGTAAGGAATAGGAACATAGGCAACATAGGTCGTTGTGAGACACACTTTTTCTGGCTCCTCCACTGAATCCTTCCGGCTAGGTTGGACACACCGGTAGCTGTGATACCGGCCATATAGCACCCAGCTTTGTTGGAGTGCACAAACTCTCCCGCCTGCATGGGCAGTGCTACGATAAGACAGTTCCCCTGAGAGGGTGCAAAGTATGAGGGTGAGTCGAATGAAAACCTTAAATATTTTTTAAAATATTATTCATTGTGCAGAAGTGGTACAAAGGTGTATCACTTTTCAACATAATCTCCCCCCACGCTCAATGCAAGTCCTCCAGCGCTTACAAAGTGAATAAATTCCTCTAGAAAAAATTTTTTTGTTAGTCTGCGCAACCATTGATGCATCACGTGGCGTACCTCTTCATCAGAACGGTACTTCTTTCCTCCCATTGCTTCTTTGAGTGGTCCAAACATATGGAAATCACTTGGGGCAAGGACTGGTGAGAATGGTGGATGAGGAAGACACTCAAAATGCAGGTCTATGATTGTTGCAACTGTTGTACGGGCAGTGTGGGGCGTTGCATTGTCATGTTGCAAAAGGACACCTGCTGACAGCAATCCACGTCCCTTTGATTTGATTGCAGGCCGTAGATGATTTTTTAGGAGATCTGTGTATTATGCACTGGTGACAGTGGTCCCTCTAGGCATGTAATGCTCCAAAATGATGCCTTTTTCGTCCCAAAAGAGAGTCAGCATAACCTTCCCTGCTGATGGTTCTGTTCGAAACTTCTTTGGTTTTGGTGATGAGGAATGGCGTCATTCCTTGCTCGCTCTCTTCATTTCCGGTTAGTGGAAGTGAACTCAGGTTTCGTCCCCAATGACGATTCTTGCAAGGAAGCCATCACCTTCCCGTTCAAAGCGCCGAATAAGTTCTTCACAAGCATTAACACGTCGTTCTCTCATTTCAGGAGTCAGCTGCCGTGGCACCCATCTTGCAGACACTTTGTGAAACTGGAACACATCACGCACAATGTGGTGTGCTGACCCATGAGTAATCTGTAAACATGCTGCAATGTCATTCAGTGTCACTCGGCAGTTTTCCTTCACTATGGCTTCAACTGCTGCAATGTTCCGTGGAGTCACAACTCGTTGTGCTTGACCTGTACGAGGAGCATCTTCCACTGAAGTCACACCATTTGCGAACTTCCTACTCCATTCATAGACTTGCTGCTCTGAGAAACATGCATCATCGAACTGAACCTTCATTCGTCAATGAATTTCAATAGGTTTCACCCCTTCACTACGCAGAAACCAAATGACAGAACGCTGTTCTTCCCTGGTGCAAGTTGCAAGTGGGGCGGCCATCTTTATACTGATACTGCGACGATATGATTACATTTGCACTATGCTGCCACCTACAGGTCATTCTACACGCTGTTTGTAGCACGCTTACCAAATTACAGGACAATGGCGCGAAATTTCGATTTGTTATTACAAATTTCAGGTTTTCATTTGACTCACCCTCGTATCTAGTATTGACTATTGCGAAATATCTAGTCAATATTTTTACCGATTATAGACTCTGTAGGGACAGCAAAAATACAAGCTTCTTAATACAAATATTATGTCGAACTAATACTCTCAACAAATGCGATCACTAACACATATTCACAACACCCAAATATTTGAAGTAAGTGCATTGTACAGTCTTAATATTTGTGGAGTACTTACAAAAAAGATCCAATACTCTGCTGCCAAATACAAAAGTCATTAATTATGGTAAAATGGGCTACCATTTTTATTTTCAGTCACGGACACATTCGCCTAGAGGATAAATATTTAATGTTGAATTCACATACACACCATAATGCCAAAGAGTCTTATGCTAATGTTACCACCATTTTTGCGGAATATGCTGTGATGTCACACACACACACACACACTGCAGTTTCAAAGTATCTCATCTCACCATTTTTTTAACTCTGCGTCTCACTCACTACCATGAATGAAAGAAACTCACGTAGCTGAAATAATAATAGAAATTAATTTCTCATAACAATTACCCACATCTCAATCCTTTCAGTGCAGAGTACAGAAGGAGAGCAAAATGCCCTCCAGCTATTGGCTCAGAGCGACAGTGCATGACTGATAAATAATTCAGATTGTCCGGATACTTTTGAGTTCAGGCTCCATTGTGATATTGTGATTAGCTCTTGCATGAGTGATTTGGGTGAAGACCTACTAAATGTCTCGCAGCTAATTATTTACAACGCACACATCGTTTTCTGCAAGAATGGATGCATGTACACAGTAGGTAGATACAAATCTGTATAAAGTGTTCAGCTTCTGTTCTGGCGTATCCTTCCTAGTTTTAGAAGGTTCCGGATTTGGCCTCCAACCTTTTTACCAGTTTTACCAATTTAAAGATTTAACATCCTTTGCAGACTGTTAATTTTCCAGTTTCTAGCTTTTGTGCCACTCGATTATCATTTTTACAGACTATGCTGTGATGTCGTTATTTTATGCTTTTAAAGTATCTCACTGCAGCATATGTACGATGTATGCATGTATATGTGCGGTCTATTTGTGCTGTATGTATGGCATATGTAGTGTGTTATGTATGTTTGTGGGATAATTGAGACATGTGTGTGGCATAGTTATGGCATAATTATGGAGTACTTGTCATGTACGTAGCATAATTGTGGCGTATGTGCTGTGTGTATGCCGCTGCAAAACAGTTCACCAATTATATACTCAATTTACCAATTTCCTGATTGATGTCCTACTAAATTGCCAAATTACTGCCAATTTCTTACCAATATAAGAACATTCTGCTTGTTTACGTATCTCTGTATTTGAGTACACATGCCTATATCAGTTTCTCTGGCTCTTCAGTGTATGACAGAGGTGTTATCTAGTGCAGACGTTTTGACTGTGGTCAGACAGGTCCAAATGATGGAGAGCTAAGTGTCGGACTACATCTCTCTGCAACGAACTGGGAATCTCACAAGAAGTAGAGGAGCTGGTGCTCAAGAGAGCGGCATGCCACATTTGAGGTGATACTGGAAAAAGTGAAAATCAGTCGTGGAGCAGTTTTCAACACTTCGCGTGATATTCTGAATGTGAGGATGGTCGCCACTGTCTGGGGTCCGCGACTGCTCAAAATCCCACTGAATCGGGGCAACAACTGCGTAAGGCCGATCCAGACGATTTGTTACGCTGCTTAATCACTGTAGACGAGTGCTGGGTAAATCGTTGTGACCTGAGACAAGGGAACAAAGCGAACAGTGGAAAAATGTGTGGACTCAGCAGTGTGGTGGTGCGCCCACATACACCGTCACCACACGGTGACCGCAACGTTCCGACTTCGGCGGTGCCGCAAACAACGAAAAAAGATAAATTCAACTCCCCTGTTAAAAGAGGGAAACACAGACCGATAGCAGCGCCTCTAGTGGTATGGAGATGAACTAAAAAAGGGTAAACACTGCGGTTCGCATCCCTACTAGTTTATGTACATTGTAGTTTTTTTTCTTTTTGCTTTTTATTTCCTTACTTCAGTTTTCTGGGCTTGCTATGTAATTATTTTGGCTAGTATCATAATAAAATAATTTAAACACATCTATAGCACATTGCAATACTGCAGTGACAGACATATTATTCAGAATTATTTGTAGTTCAATGTAGCTGCTACAATTTTATTTAGCTTCAGTCATTTACACTGCAAGCTTCTTTCGACTTATTGTCAATTTCAAGTGTTGCATCTAGTCCTTGTGACGCACAAAACATCCTGGAGCTTTTATATTTTGATAGAAATCAATATAAGTGCGTCAGTTTACAAGTCTATTTTTAGCGTCTGACTGTCGCTGCTCCTATGTCGTTTTCTTGAGCAGCGACTGTCAGACAATAACGTCAAAAATAGACTTGCAAACTGACACACTTATATTGATTTCTATCATCATATGAAAGTTCCAGGAGTTTTGTGCGTCATAAGAACCAGATGCAACACTTGAAACTGACAGTAAGTTCAAACAAGCTTGTAGTCTAAATAACTGTCACAAGCTAAATAAAAATTGTAGCAGTTAAATTGGACTACAGATATTCCTGAATAATATCATACTTTGTCATCTTACAAGCTGCTAGGTCAATGGGGAGGAAAAAAACCTATTATTAACAGAATAATCAACAGTTAAAGAGATTCAATTAAAAAATCTTTATCACAGTGTTAATTAATGAGGAATTCTAAAATTTGTTACAACTACGTTTCAGGACTGTAATTTCTGAGTAATTGTGCAGGAAACTTACACTACTGACCATTAATTTCTTAAAAAATGTCCCTACATCTCACGATTGTAAATGCTTCAACACAAAAAGGAAGAAATCAATATCAAGTACCAAAAATAGGAAAGGTGGATAAAAGCAGTGAAATGGAAACAAAAGTTACTTTTTTTTCTCAAGTACACAATAAAAATTTTCATTTAACTGTCAATAGTGTTTGGTAGGCCTAATTCACTATTAACAACAGTTTCACCTAATTCATTAATGATATTAGCAGTTTCACAAGTAACATCTGCCACATGTTTTGTAAACACACTCGTGCTTAGCCTGTGCAGTTTGATACATAAAATCTTCTTTGAAAAATCATCTTCACAAACAAAATAAGTAGCACAGTTCACATCAGGTGACAGTTTACAAACACTTTTCCACTTCAGAAGCAACTCTTGAGGTTGTTTTGGAAAACTGTAGAAATGCTTGTTGCTAACTTTCTCTGTCGAACCCTCGTAATATCCAGGTGAACATCTGAAGGAATGGATAGGAGTATTTCAAAGTCAATTTGTTGTGTTGAATATTCTGAAGAAACATAAAATTCTTCATTAAATAAAATTACTACTGACATATCAAAGTTTTTTTAAATGAGCAAACGGAAACCACACAGCTTAATTCACGATTCGTAGGCTACAAGATTATTTACTTACCTTAGGATTAACTGTGGACATTTTTTTGGGAGGAAATCTCTTTTGTTCTACGGTGAAATTTATGAAATTTAGCGTAAAAAATCTGTTTTTAATGATGCTCAGTAGTATATAAATATGAAACAAATATAAAGACGAATGTAACCACAGACTTCAGGATAGACCAGGACGACAGAATATCAACAACCGCCATTCGACAGCTCTCATTGGTTAATTCCAGCTTCGTTTGACCCTTAGCGCCTCTGGAAGGAACTATGTGGCTTGTTGCCTCTTCTCCCATATAGCTTTCACCCCGTGTGTGGCGCCCGCGAGAAGTCAGTACAGGGTCGCCTGCTTCACTCGTTTGCTCTACGGCAGCGCCGCCACAAGACGAGTGTTCCGGCGCACGGTACACTGCACCCTCTCGTTTGCGTCTGCCGTGCTAGATTAGATTAGATTACTACTTGTTCTATAGATCTTGAATACGACCCTTCGTAATGATGTGGAATGTGTCAGGTTAATAAAAGGTGTCTATACAATATATTACATTACACAAAATGTTACATGGCACTTAATATTTTTAATCTTTTTTATGGGGGTTGGGGAAGTTACCCATTAAGTATATCAAAAAATTTATCTAATGAGTAGAAGGAATTGCCATTAAGAAATTCTTTTAATTTCCTTTTAAATGCTATATGGCTATCTGTCAGACTTTTGATGCTATTACGTAAGTGACCAAAGACTTTTGTGGCAGCATAATTTACCCCCTTCTGAGCCAAAGTTAGAATTAACTTCGAGTAGTGAAGATAATCTTTTCTCCTAGTGTTGTAGCCATGTACACTACTATTACTTTTGAATTCGTTTGGATTGTTAATAACAAATTTCGTAAGTGAATATATAGATTGTGAGGCTACAGTGAAGATCTCTAGATCTTTAAATAAGTGTCAGCAGGATGATCTTGGATGAGCTGCAGCAATTATTCTGATTATACGCTTTTGTGCAATGAACACGCTTTTACTCAATGATGAGTTACCCGAGTCTTCAGAGTGTTTTTTCCAGTTCAACCCATCATCAATGAATACACCCAGATATTTTGAATATTCTACGCTAGCTACCGATTTCTGATCGAAGTCTATATTTATTAATGGTGTCATTCCATTTACTGTGTGGAACTGTATGTACTGTGTTTTGTCAAAGTTTAATGAGAGCCCATTTTCAGAGAACCACTCAATGATTTTCTGAAAAACATCATTTACAATTTCACCAGTTAATTCTTGTCTGTTGGGTGCGATAGCTATACTTGTATTATCGGCAATAAGTACCAGCTTTGCATCTTCGTGAATACAGAATGGCAAGTCGTTAATATATATTAAGAAAAACAGAGGACCCAAGACCGAACCTTGCGGCACCCCATTGTTGATTGTTCCCCAGTTTGAGAAATCACCTATTTTTTGCATATTATCTGAACTGCTTATTTCAACTTCGTGCACTCTTCCAGTTAGGTATGATTTAAACCATTTGAGCGCTGTCCCATTCATACCACAGTACTTGAGCTTATCTAGAAGTATTCCATGATTTACACAATCAAAACCCTTTGAGAGATCGCAAAAAATCCCAACAGGTGACTTCCGATTACTCAGAGCATTTAATATTTCATTAGTGAAAGTATATACAGCATTTTCCGTTGAAAAACCTTTCTGGAAACCAAACTGACATTTTGTTAAAACTTTATTTTTACGAAGGCGTGAAGCTACTCTACAATGCATTACTTTTTCAAATATTTTGGATAAGGCAGTCAGAAGAGAGATTGGGCGGTAGTTGTTGACATCAGCTGTATCACCTTTTTTATGCAGTGGTTTAACAATGGCATACTTCAGTCTATCTGGGAAAATACCCTGCTTCAGGGACCTATTACATATATCGCTAAGAATCCCACTTATCTCTTGGTAACAAGCTTTTATTATCCTGCTGGAAATGCCATCAATTCCATGTGATCTTTTATTCTTTCAGAAGGGGACGTGGGTGGAATTTCAATTGTATCAAATGGGGTGGGTAAGGCCTCTTCCATTAACTACCTTGCTTCTTCTAATGAACATTTAGATCCTATTTTCTCTACAACATCTAAAAAATGATTATTCAAAATGTTTTCGACTTCCGGCTTGTTGTTTAACAAGTTTCCATTCGCTTTGATGGTGATGCCATCATCCTGTACTTTTGGTTGCCCTGTCTCCCTTATAATAATATTCCAAATTGTTTTGATTTTGTCATCAGAGGTATTAACCTCAGACATGATGCACATGCTTCTGGACTTTTTAATAACCTTTCTAAATGTCGCACAGTAGTTTTTACAATATTTGGCTGTTTCTGGGTCATTATTCTTTCTTGTTGTTAGATACAGTTCCCTTTTGTGGTTGCAAGATATTTTTATTCCTTTAGTAAGCCGAGGTTTTTTGCATGATTTCTTATAATTAGATTTAACTACTTTCCTGAGGAAACAGTTTTCAAATTCTCTTTCAAGTGTATCATGAAATAAGTTATATTTTAAATTAGCATTGGGTTCCTTGTACACCTCATCCCAGTCTAACTGCTGAAGATTTTCTCTGAAATTTCTAATTTTTGAGTCATTAATTGAACTCACAACTTTGGAGGGTAGTTTTGAATTACTGAATGGAGCTATGTCATATACTATAACTAGCTGAGCACCATGATCAGAAAGGCCATTCTCAACAGGAGAAGAATTTATGTTTTTGAACTTATATTGGTCTATAAAAGTGTTATCTATCAATGTACTGCTGTCCTTTACTACCCGAGTAGGAAAATTAATGACAGATGTCAAATTGAAAGAACTGAGCAAGACTTCCAGGTCATTCTTCCTATTACCATCTTTCAGCGAATCAACATTGAAGTCCCCACAAATAATAATTTGCTTTCCCCTATCTGACAGATAGCACAACAAGGCATCCAAGTTTTCCAGGAATATATGAAAGTTTCCTGAAGGGGACCTATATACTGTTACAATTAAAAAAGAGCCCTCCTTCAGTTTAAGTTGACAGGCACATGCTTCTATATGTTGCTCTAGACAAAGCTTTTTGTATCTAAGCTTTTTAGATATATATGGAAACTCCTCCTCTCACCTTATTCTCTCTACTCATATGTGCAGCTAGTTTATAACCAATGATATTTACCTTTTCCATATCAGACACAATGTGATGCTCAGACAGGTGTAGTATATGTATTACATTATCAGATTCAATGTCATCCAAACAAACCAGAAGCTCACCTGTTTTATTCTTCAATCCTGGAATATTTTGGTGAAAAATGGTAACATTATTTTTTACTTTACTTTTGTGAGAATCTACTTTTTTCTTTAATCCGCCAATATTTTGGTTAAATATGGTAACATTATTATTTACTTTCCTGTTGTGAGATTATTGTGAGTTTTGGACCTCCTTAGCACCTGTCTGCCTGAACTTCTCATTTAAGCTCTGATGTTAGTCTAAAAAAGAGGTACATCCATGAGTACTAGTGTCCCCCCTTATGGATTTCGCTAACAACCCTGCAACAGAACTTTCTTCTTGCTTTCTACTTTTTTTGAAACAGTTGGTTTCCTAATGAGATTCTGTTGCATCTTAACTACATCTACTTCTACTGGAGCCTCTTCCTTACTTAACTGTGGTAGCAAGACAAATCTATTGGTTGTGCCAATTGGGAAACTGTCAGAAACTGTCCTCTTTTGTGGCCCCTGTTAACAGGTACCACTTCCCACCGCCGTTTACCCTCCTCCCCCATTAACCTCTTTAGTTCCTCCCTCGCTCTGTCCAAATCAGCCTTAAGTGCTCTAATTTTCTCCTCCTTTTCAGCTATAATCCTATCTCATGAGCAAACCCTGCAAAACAATGGAAGAGTCTCGTTTGCTTCCCCATTTCCCACGCCGCTACAATTTCCCCAATGAAACCACCTGTCACGACAGCTGCACAAAACCCCTGAACCAGCTTTCCTACTGCAGCTCACACATTTAGTATCCATGGTAGTTTGGAAATTAGTTAAGAGATTTACTAAGTGATAACGATAATAAATTAAATACTCATGCAAAAGGACACTAAATATGTTTTGGAAACTAATATGTAAGTAAACTATTACCAAGTGCACTTAAATTTGTGGTATAACGCTAAATATGCACGATCAAGCGGAAGGATCATTGTAGGACGAACATTGCATGTGATCAGATTCTACCCAGACTTGTATTCTGTGCGTACAGAGGTAGTCAGATTATTTGGTAAAGCTGCTTTAAGCCCAATTTCTTATTATAAATTAAGGCAAATGCAAAACAGTGTAACTTCCCAATTATTTTAATACTTTGTTTGCATTGCTTTAGCTTTTATTAGCATTTCTACTCTACTAGGCGTACTTTCTACTAGTTTTTTACTACTCTGCTAAATGTCTGGGTCGTGTTAGTGTCATCAGTTCAGTCAAACCAACCTTTGTTGTGACCTTCAGTATTCTTATTTTCTTCTTAGCTATTGCCTACAGATTTTCGATTGGGTTCATGTATGGGCTATTCCCAGGTCACATGAGCACAGTAACACCATTTTTATCCAAACACTTTCCTAAACTGTTGATGCTCCATCGTGCATAAAAAATAATCTTCACCCTCAAACCATTCCCTAGTCTCTTTTAACAGTTTGAGGCAGTGTCCGTGATTCATATAGACTTTAAAAATGTACAGATTTCCTGTACCCCTCCACGAAAAAACACTCCGGAACATAACTGATGTGGGATGCTTCACAGTTTGGCATACACAATGTCGATGAACTCTTCCGTTCCCCTCGTCCTCACGTACTGGCTGTTTTCCTCTGTGACAAAGAACCTTGATTCTTTACTGAAACATACCTCGAAGAAGATATTAAATCTTTTATTACTACCATTACTACCATACTTTGAATTATTAAAAATGTTTAGTGATACTGTGAGGCGTCAGCCTCATGTTAGCCTTTTCCTCACGTCTTTTTTAATCAACATAGAATCGCATCACATGTAAATAATTCAATATTGCATTCCAATTTTAAAGAGAACATGAGACATATGTGGTTATGAGATTCATTGGGTGCTTTAGTTAGTTTTATCCTGATTACAACCTTCCGTAACCTGTTTACAATACTATATTTTTTCTGTCTAACATTTCTGCGCATCGGAGCAGTTTGTGGAACTACACGTGCGAGCCTTAAACTCGCGTTTCTCACAGGTCTGGCAAAGGTGGACCTTAACAACATCTTTTCGGGAGACTACCTCCGGGCAAGACACAAACAGTCTGGTTCAAAAATGGTTTAAATGGCTCTGAGCACTGAGGTCATCAGTCCTCTAGAACTTAGAACTACTAAACTAACCTAAGGACATGACACACATTCATGCCCGAGGCAGGATTCGAACCTGCGACCGTAGCAGCCGCTTGGTTCCGGACTGTAGTGCCTAGAACCGCTCGGCCACAACAGCCAGCAAACAGTCTGGTGCTGACCGGCTTGTGGCTTAGCTACAAAAGTGAACCTGAGGTCCCAGTTTCGGCGAAGAGCACTCCGCACAATAGGTACCCGTACTCAAGGAAGAGGTTAGGAGGAGGTAGGCCATCCCAGTTAACCAGAGCAAATGTGGAGTGGGTGACTGCCGACCTGAACAGCAAACATCCTGCAGGAAGGTAATGTGACACCACTCGCTACTCAAAATAATACAGTCTCGAGAATACCCTTCGGAATAGACTCTGAGTCTTCTACGAAAAGGTAGACCCCACAGTCTTCCGTGGAAATTTAGGCCCATAAAATTTCCCGTTCCTGTTTTCAAATATATTACGAGCAGGGCGAACGACTGCCATTGCGTGGGACTCGGACCAGGCAGACGCCAATCTGCGCGCAAGATGCCGATCGGTCGGTGCACAATTACCATTCTGGTGGGGGGCGAAAGTTCGTTATAATCTGCTACAACCGGAACAGCATTCCAGGGCTACCCTGCGATTGTCCAGGAGGGAGAGTTTAGATAGGAGGCCAGAGAGGCGAGGATGGGGTAGTCTGCTTCCGGGACGACAAATAATGATTATGCCACTAGTGTTTTGAACCATATTTTTTCGTTCAGGATGGCGCCTGCGGCGGCTCAGCACAGACTTCGCAGCCCCTGGCCACGCCCACGCCTAGTGCGACGCACCGGCGGAGTTCAGAGCCGCCACGCCCGCAGTCCGACAGTGGTAGGCGGCGCTGCAGCGCGGGAGACTGGCGCACAAACTTGGAATAGTTTGCAGAGAGGTCTTTTTGTTAGAGCGGTTAAATTCACCGGGGTTCGTATTATCTGTGCAGTGTGTAAGTGTAGGGGTACAACACAAGCATTCGTATTCTACACTGAAGAGCCAAAGAAACTGGTTCACCTGCCTAACAGCGCCCCCGCGAGCACGCAGAAGTGCCGCAACACGATCTGGCATGGACTCAACTAATGTGTGGAATAGTGCTGGAAGGAACTGCCGCCGTGTATCTTGCAGGGCTGTCCATGAATCCCAAAGAGTACGACGCGGTGTAGATCTCTTCTGAACGGCACGTTGCAAGGCATCCCAGATATGCTCAATAATGTTCACATCTGGGGAGTATGGTAGCCAGCGGAAGTGTTTAAACTCAGAAGAGTGCTCCTGGAGCCGCTCTGTAGCATTTCTGGGCGTGTGGGGTGTCCACTGTCCTGCTGGAATTGCCCAAGTTTCTTCGGAATGCATAATGGACATAAATGGCCATCAGACAGGATGCTTACGTACGTGTCACATGTCATCGTCGTATGTAGACGTATCAGGGGTCCCATATCACTCCAATTGCACACGCCTCACACCATTAGAGACCTCCACCAGCTCGAACAGTCCCTTGCTGGCATGCAGAGTCCATGGATCCATGAGCTTGTCTTCATACCTGTACACGTCCATCTGCTCAATACAATTTGAAACGAGACTCATCCGACCAGGCGACATGTTTCCATTCATCAACAGTCCAGTGTCTGTGTTGACGGGCCCAGGCGAGGCGTAAAGCTTTGTGTCGTGCAGTCATCGAGAGCACACGAGTGGGCCTTCGGCTCCGAAAGCCCGTATCGATGATGTTTCGTTCAATGGTTCGCACGCTGACACTTGCTGACGGCTCAGCATTCGAATCTGCAGCAATTTGCGGAACGGTTGCACTTCTGTCGCACTGAACGATTCTCTTCAGTCGTCGTTGGTCCCGTTCTTGCAAGATCTTTTTCTGGCCGCAGCGATGTCGGAGATTTGATGTTTCACCGGGTTCCTGATATCCACGGTACACTCGTGAAATTGTCGTACCGGAAAATCCTCACTTCATCGCTACCTCGGAGATGCTGTGTCCGATCGACTATAACACCACGTTCAGACTCACTTAAATCTTGATAACTGCCATTGTGGCCGTAGTAACCGATCTAACAACTGCACCAGACACTTGTCTTATATAGGCGTTGCTGGCAGTAGTGCCATATTCTGCCTGTTTACATATCTCTGTATTTGAATATGCATGGCTATATCAGTTTCTTTCGCCCTTCAGTGTATTTCTCTTCTTGTGAGGGTAACGGGTCGAATAATCCTCGTGTTATTAATTAATGATAGGGACAGCCGTGGAGTTATTGATGTTTCCATAACATCCCAACTGTGGGCTTTGACCTCTTTTTCTTCTTATTTTTTACGCAATTTTCAATCTATAAAATTTAATGTACTGGTTTTCTTCTGGAGACGACCATTTATTGTTCTATATTAATTGATTTTTGTTTCGCTGGCAAATCATTTCACTTATTGTCTTATTGAATAAAATATGTCTTGCCAGATGAATCTCATTTTAGAGTTGTAAGGCGAACCTTTTCACATTGATTCCAACGGATTCCTTCACCGTAAGCTAGCGATTACGGCCACGATTAAAACTAGTAGGATAACAGGCGTTTCCTTTATGCGGACAGTTGGTTTACCGAGATAATTGCTGGTTTCTTTGGGGCTTCCTGCAGCACTTTCTGGATCGTCAGCCGAGAAGCGCCGGTAGTGCTGATAGTTCCCAAAACACTGTCTACTTGCAATATTTGTAGGAACATTTTGCTAGTCATGTAGATCAGAACACAAATATTCGAGATCCTCATTTGGAAATGTGAGTTTATTTAATGAAATGTGCACTAATGAGTAAATTGTTGGTAAATGTCTTTTCCTAGTCATCAACACTCCAATCCTCTAGGTATTTTCCCCAGTTTAATCACTGTAAGGCCATTCCTGGGGTGATGTTAAGCTTAGGTCGGGGTCGACGGCCCGCTTGCCTGTGTTGCACAGCACTCTCCTTACAGTCGTAGCTGGACACGGCGACTCCAAAGTCCTCCAGCTGCACAGAAAGTTGCGAAATTGTAGCTTTACGGCTGGAAATGACCATATTGTCCATTTTCACTGAGCTCTAGGACTCAATTTTGATTTTCTTTCACATCTGCCTGTGCGTCGCTGTTGATCAACGAAGTTTTTGGGACTACGTTTTTCAGGTTTACCCCCTGTCTGTTGAGAGATCCTGAGTCTGGAAGCAACTTGATGCTGTGTGCAACGCCCTTCTGCCAAAAGTGTCCTAATAATAGCAACTTTTGTAAGTTATATTTCTTTATTCTTACCCATGACTTCAAATTGCGTGTCTCCAAATGAACTGAATTACACCACCCACTTGGCCACTGATCTATTACATAGAATTAATTTCAGGTAGTTTCCTGAATTCGTCAATCACTGATTAAACAACTGAGAATCACTAATATTCCCAACAACCAACACAACAATCAAAAAATTCTCATTAGATAATGGATGTAGGACTGCAAAAACATACCCGATTATCAGCTGTCATTTCTTCCAGTCATTGCAGTCAAGCTACACAATTCAACATTCTCTAAAAATGTTGAACTTTATCTCCGAACACTCCCAATATGCCTCAGAACGATTTGTCTGGGCTCTTATGTGAAATTCACATTACAAACAGAATTTCGAAACATGTGAAGAATCCAGAGAAAAAAAACTGGTAAGTCCAAAATTCCAAACTTTCTGTTTTTTTCATAATGTAATATTTTAGCCAGTGTAGTTTTAGATGGCTTTTCACAACTGGTCAAAAATCTAACAAGTCGAGGGATATTTCAATGTCTTGTAGATGTGTGCAGGGGAAAAACATTACAAGTTCATGCAAAACAGGGGAATATTTAGACAAGTCCTAGCGTATGTATGAGGGTTGCCCAGAAAGTAATGCACCGCATTTTTTCTTCAACAATTCTTTATTCAGCATAATGAGAATTATACAGACGAAAGAATGGTGTTTTATCTACTCATCGTATTTTTCCACGTAATCTGCATCCCGATCTATGGTCTTCCTCCAGTGCCAAACAAGGACGTGTGTGCCCTGTTGATACCAATCCTTGTCCTGTCCGTCGCGAGTGACAACATCAGCTCGCTGCAGCGTGTCAGGTGTGACAGCCGCGGACGGTCTTACCGACCGCTCTACATCATGGAGCTCCACCGAGCCGCCTTCTGATGACCTCACCCATCGTGCCCAGCGACAAACTGTACTTCCGTCGACAGCAGATGATCCATAGACTTTGCACAAGCGTTTGTGAATATTCCCCACAGTTTCTTTCTCTGCAGTAAGAAATGACGGCAATGACTGCACGTTGCTTGTAACGTACATCACCTACAGACGCCATTTAGAAACTGTCCTGCAGCTACACTATCTGTCGTAAGCGACGGAAACTTGGCGCGCTCACGCTGGAGACTTCAAATAATACGTACGTAGCGTTTCGCATTCGTTGAATTGTGTTCGGCTGAGAAAAACAAGTGCAGTGCATTGCTTTCTGGACAACCCTCGTAGGTCTGTTTCCGCTAGTATTATCGTTGTTGTCACAGTCATTGTTGTATAGAATCTGACCACTGTAGTTCGGCTTGTGGAGATAGTGAAGGAAATTCGACCTAGTGTTGTGGTCTATCAATGTCATATGAATAAGGAAGAGAGTTACACACATATTCGTGAAGAAAACTATAGAATGTCACCGGTGAAGCTGACTAAAAAAAGAAAGATGTTTGGTCGTATTAGTGATACTTCAAAATGTTTAAGACAGCAATAACATGAAACAGAAGAACCATGTAAGTGCAAAAACAATTGTTTTGATATTGTCAGCGATGAAAAATAAAGGAATCTTAGTAATAATATGAACCAATTTGAAAATCCTGATGGAATAAACCTCTATTTAAGTGGTTTAATCACACTGTACATCGCAGAGGTCCTAGTAAACGAGAGCAGGAGGCACAGTTTCATGGTGCATCTCATAAATTCTGTGGAATTGTCCAAGAAATACATATGGACAAAGAAGCATTGATATCATTACATGGGATAAAGAAGGGCAAGATAGATCATTTACTCAATAAACTTAAATCTGGAGACCAATCTCTGCTACACGGCCGAGAAAAACATATAACCGCCCACAAACTTTAACGGATGAAGCACGTGGTACAATAAGAGGGCACATTAAATCATTTAAAGATCTCACCCCACTACAGTTTGACGAAGACATAAACAATTTACCTACCAGAGTCTTTGAATATGAAAGAAAAATGTTCCGTATATTCAAGGAGAAGATTAAAGATCAGACTGTATCGTATGAAATATACCGCACGATACTGAATTCAGATTTCAGTACAAGTTTTTGAAATCCATTATCTGATTCTTGTGGTTCCTGCGATGAGTATCTGCCCAAGAAGAAAAATTTGGAGAAGGAAGTAACTTTGCCGCCGTCTGCTGAAAATAAAGTAAGGCTTAATTCTGAACTACGATCCAATGAAACAACTTATAAATTACATATTAGGAAGTGAAAGGAATTCTATGACAGGAAGCAAAGAAGCAAAAAAAGACTGTCAAAAAATCCATCAAAGATTGCCATAACGATGGACTACAGCAGAAAATGTTCAAATGTGTGTGAATTCCTGAGGGACCAGACTGCAGACATCCGCCCAAGGGCGGACTCGAACCTCAGGTGGGAGGGGCCGCGCAATCCGCGACACGCCCCCTCAGACACGCTTGCCCCCCCCCCCCCGCCCACTCCCCCCTCTACCGCGCGACACTACATACCACAGCAGAAAATTTCCCTTGTCCAGATATAAAGACCAATGAAATTTATTATAAACGTTAGTTGTCTGTATTTTTATTTTCAGCGTTCATGTTTTGGCAACACGGGTCATATATTTTTATATGTATCCAGAGACAACAGTCCGGAAAGCATCAGACGAAGTTTTATCGTTCCGTCTTCATTTTGTACACAATTTTCTAGATCCAGAAGTCAGACATCTGGAGATCTTTCTGGTCCATATAGAAAAACGATTGGACTTTGTAAAGGTGACTTTTCCGTAAGAGGTCATACGTACCTCGAATTTGATAAAAATATTGGTGTGATTGACCGAGCTCAGGAATGTGAAATGTCGAAGGACTGGTGTCAGGTTTTCCAGAATTCATGCACACACCTGTTCGCCATTTCTTGTCATTCATGTTGAGGAGCAGCCAGAAACAATCAAAGGACAGACAGCGCATCTGGATAACACAGAAGTAGAAACTTCCGTTCCAATCCGAGCCAATAAGGTAATTGGAAGTCATGCGCTTTGATGGAGTGCGTGAGCAATATTCAGTACTTCTTCCAGGAAAGAAAAGGCAAGTTACCAACTTGAAAGAAGGCGAATTCAACCTCCCATATGGTTGATATCAAGGTACAGCAGTCCCTTTACAACAGTATTTATTGAAGCTTTTTTATTTCTTGAAGAAAATTTTTTGTACTAGGCATATAATTATTTGAATTCATGTGTTCTGATTATTTTACAGGTGATCTTAAAATATCTATTGAGAAACACAGAGATGTGCAGGGATTGAAGAGATTTTGAGTAGAACAAAAAGACAGGTTCTGGCTCATTGGCTCACTTTCTTTGAAAGTAAGCCAGTTACCCAAAACCTGCCTTTTTGTTCTACTTTCCCCCTCCTTCACTTAAAGATTCAAGTCTAACTCACCCCATTTTCATTCATAAGAATATATTTTTTACAAATAAGAAAAATGAATTGTAATGTATTTTTGATAATAGGTGCACATAAGAAAATAGGTGTTTATTACTTTTCTTATAAAAGGTGAATGTAAGAAAATAACGGTGAACGAGGGTAAATGACTCATTTCCCTACGTGAATGCTATTATTTGCTTTCTTCCTGAGCAGCAATAAGATTTTGATGAGCAGTTGTAAATGTTTTTGGAGATTATTCTTGTTTACAGTGCTACAACATTTGGATTTTTTCAAGGTTCAATGTACATTCTTTGCATACATATCTATGTCCGCCTGTTCGATATTTATCTTTATGAAATTCATTGATATTCTTTTTTCTTTACACATTTTGGTATCATCATTTCAATCTACCAAAATTTTCAAAGTGCAAAACATTTCGTATCGAACACCTTCCACTCAGGCTTCACTGAGCTTCAGGCCTCTGCCTTCTGTACATCAGTGCATCATGGAGACCTGACTCTGAGTTAACAGAGTGCTCCATATTTCAGGCTGAAACAATTGTACAGAAGTAAGGATGGAAAATGTTCTGCCAAATGGCTAGCTCTCCCCGCACATAGCGTTTTATTGACCTCCAGTATGGCCACTCCCTTAGGTCAGCAATTGTGTGATATAAGGAGCTTGAAGATTGTATATATAGTTGGTGTTTGAGTGTCAAAGTTGGTACGAGAGCAAAAAGTTTCGAACTATATAACGATCATTAAAATCGATTTTAATCACTTAGAAGCTATACGATTTTTCTTCATTTCAAAGTTTAAGGCATCAGAAATAGCAAAGGTTCAGAAATGGCAAAATTACCGTAATATTAATTTTCTGCAATCAGAGGCATCTACTGAAAGCTTGCTTAACTGCTGCAAGGCAAGTGTAGCTGAGAGAGACAGAGAAAGAGATAAGAGGCGGGGATAGTTATCTGCAGGCCATGCCAGCCGCTCTGCAGTTTTCCTCTAGCGGCCATTGGAGTTAGCAATTTCTCGCGCACGCCACGGCCATCGGCAGTCGATATGTTAACCGATTATAAAAATTCAAGATGCTAACATAATATACATAAAAAGAGCTATCCTGAATTCATTTCATTTATTTTCTTGATCTTTCTGAAAACATTTCAAAATGAATTGTAAACATGAACTTCTATAACTTTTTCTGCTTTTTTATGCATTTATATAATTAAAAATTTTCAGTATGTATTCTATGTTGTGCATCGTATGTAAGATTCTTCTTTTCATGCATAACGATATATCCTAAAGTGTCTGCAGGAATTTTATTATTAAAAGTGTCACAAAGTTTCATAGTCGTTTTCTGTGTAGTTACATTCTTTCCATGAGTCATATTGATTACATAAAGCCGATAATTCGTTATAAAACTAAATGGGCTGTTTTTAGTAGAGTAACTCGTTTAAAATCGAGAAATGCGTCGTATGCTTTGAGAAAGTTAAATGGTGGGTTCATGTTCCACATCTCCTGCGGAAACACTTCATTTTGACCATCTTTCAGGTATAGTTTAACTTGATCGAATAACGAAGAGTCAGCTAACTGATTATTTTTTCGATTTGTCTGAAATGTGACAAAAACGATGTAAGACATGTCGAATTCTACCGAGTTGTAATAATTTGTGATCGAGTTCAAAATTATTCTTGTCAGATAAGCCGGCGACTTCGCCAGTTTTAAGCTCATAAAAAGAAATAGGAATTTTCGGGTTTTTGAGAATGTTTTCTTGTTGTTCAAGCTCATAATTTTGTTCGTATTTAAAAAATTGGTACACAAATTTCCATTGATTGTATGACTTCCTTAGGAAGTCTATCTTTAATTTCAATTCCAACCTCATTATAGTCAGGCCCCTGAAGTATTGCATCTCCAGAACTTGAACTATGCATACAGTTAAATCGCCTTCCCACATAATTAAATTGTAATCTTTAAAAAATCCGCCAAGCAATGACAACAGATAAAGGACTTCATTTCTCTTACTCTTTATTTTTCCAATGTTAAGAATATGTCCCTCTAAGCTTATTTTGTCAGTAACAGATGAAGTCAGATGCAGTAAAACTGATGATGAAATAAAAGGATGTTCAATTCTAGATAAAATATTATGCCCTTTCCTTATCATTACAAAGTCAAAAAATTTTGCGACATGATTATTAATTAACCGTTTGTTTGATTTTCTATGGTATGTTGGATAATCCATTCTGTCAGTTCCAGTAACGCTGAAATTCATATACAATTGTGCATGATTTGGATGAAACCACCTATCTCCAATATTTATTCACTCTGTGTATCCTTATTTGGAGAATTAAAATTATTTTTAGTTTTCTCATTCACAGGGAATGAGTAAACTTGGTAACTATCGATTTTATTCATGATTTATTAAGGAAGAAATTTATTAAGACATTTCTAAAACAACTGTTACAGTAGCACCATTAAAGTCAATTAGATTATCGTTTTCATCAGTTACAATAATTTCTAAGTCTTGAATTGGATTAAAAATAGTAATATTTACAAGACAATGTGGTTCATGAATTATTGGCCCACCAAATTCTGCATTAGGCTTGAATGAGGCGATAATATTATTTACTCTGCGAAAATGATCAGTGTGCTTCATAAACATTCCATCAGTGAGATTAAATTTTATGTCGATTAAATCGAATAGAATAATTCGAGTCACATTGTTACCAACAGTCCTTTTATTGGCTTCAGCAATTTGTTTACTCAATCCAAGCACACTTCCAATATTGTCTTTTATATCCATGTACAACTTTACATCACTTTCAATAGTTACTCTGTTTAAAATTTCATCTGCTTTGATGTGGATGATAGACTTTTTTGAGTGAATAATTTTTTTAAAATTTTCCAAACTGTACTGACCTAAAGCAATTTCTATTGTTTCTCCATCAGTGTATAATTTATTATTTCTCGAGGTAATGTTTGGAGTTAAAAAGGTTGTATAAAAACCAACCAGTGCAACATTACTAAAGCTGTCTCGTATAGGTACAGTTAATCTTTTTTGAGAACTGATGACTTACCACATAATTGAACAACTGTCCTATTTACTACTGAAAAAATTATTAATAAATGAGCAAAACTGATTGGGAGCCAAGAATAAGACTTCCAGAGAAGAAGTCGAAAAACAAACACAGTAAGCTTTTACCAAATTCTGCTCAATGTGCAATAATTGGACTGAGCGGATGTGGCAAGACTACATTACTGATCAACAATTATATTCTAGCTCCTGGTTGGTTGAACTGGAATAAAATTAATCATCTGTATATTTACTCTAAAAGCTTTGTGGAGAATAACGATGAAATTGTTCCATTGGATCAGCGTCAAGACAATTCAGTTGTCGTATTTGATGACTTCATTCTTGAGAACCAAGATATCATTAGAGAATATTTTACTAGAGGTAGACACAAAGGAACAGACTGTTTTTACTTAGCTCAGACGTACTCATAAATATGGAAACAGTCAGAGACAATCTAAATTTTTTAAATATCTTTAGACAGGATGACACAAATTTAAATCACATTAATCATGAGTTTGCTGGTGGTGATTTAAAGTTTGATCGTTTTAAAGAAATGTGTAGCAAATATTGGAATGGCCAGTTTGGATTTTTCACAATAGACATGACTAGAAAACCAAATGAAATAAAATACAATATTTCATAACAACATAAACGTTAAACATAAACGTTCAACAAAAATGTTAGAAATGGTTAATTAATGTTTTTCTTCCCTAATAAATGTTTGCAAAATATGATCCAGAGGTTGTTAAAAAAGCTAAGTGAAAAAGAAAGAAAGCTGAAGAACTGAAAGAACAGTTCAAGAACAGAATATGAAGAATATAAAAAGGAAGATCAACGTGTTATCGACACTATAGAAAAAGTAAAAGGAGGAATCGAAGGACTAGGAGATAACTTTCTGAAAGCGATTGAAGAAAACACAGAAGTTGAAAAACAAATATCGATATCCTCATCATGATTGGTCTGATGATATCCCTGGTAAATATAACTTTATAATAAGTGAATCAGAAATTCAAGATGAACTGAATAAATATGAAGAAGATAAAAAGGAATCAAAATATTAAGGGTGATACAGAAAACAGTAGAAGAGATGCAACCCGATTATGCTACAAAAATAAAAGAGGTGCAGTTTGATAATGATGCAACAACAAATGTTGGTGAAAAAATGTTAATAAATCTAAGTGAAAGAATGTTAAAGCATATTAATCATAGTGAAGATCCAACTTTTGGATTAAAGCCTGTTGGTGCATTTAAATTTGTTGGTAAATTACCTGTATTACTTCAAGATGATAGATTAAAAGTTGGTGTGAAAGATTATAACAGTACAGATGGGTTAATGTATCTTTTAAGTAAAAGACAAATTACTATGGATGATATGGGTGAAAAATTTGATTCTGTTGGTTTATCAAATTATGCAAATATATTGTACCATTCAGGAGCACTATATTCTGAAAGTAATCCAAATAAAATAAAATCAGTAGAGGCAAAAATACAATAAACTGATAAAAGAAATTGTTAATGTCTATTTTCCAAAAGGATATCAACTATCATCAGATTCTTTATCAGATGAAGCAGATGTAGCCATTGGGCATGGTTTAATTAAAAAGTATACAGAAAAAACAGTTGAATATATTTGGATGAATGGTGTCTGTCAGTTAATTGATAGATTAGCAGTCATTCATCGCGAAGAACTAGTGGGGAATAAAAATTTTCACAATGAAAAAGTCGGCATAACGCAAATGCTGGTGAACAAATTTAGCAACTTCATCATCAAAAATCCTAAGGGAATTCCGTAGTTAATCAGATTTTTGAACAATCTTCCACACACGTTTTGGACAAGTGAAAAACATGGGAAGGGCCTAGTAAACACTCTGATCAACAAATTACTGTTCTAAATGCATCTTATAGGCAACTTGTACTGTGGTCCAGGAACTAAATTGGATGAGCAACTAGCATGTGATGATCCAGGAATTAATCCACTAGAAAAAAACATGATATTGCTTATCGTGATCACAAAGATGTAGACACCACGCTGATAAAGAACTTCAGTTAGCTGCAAAAGAAAGGATGCATACAAGTGATGCTTCAGTAGGAGATAAAGTTGCAGCAACAGCAGTTAGAGGAATAATGCATGGAAAACAAAAATTGGGAACAGGCTTGGATTTTGACGAAAATGGTTAGAGATTATGCAAATCTTTATAAATTTTTTAATGTATATAAATGAATAACATTACGATCGATTATACTTTGCTACCTAGCACCAAGACTAAACCAAAATCAATTAAATTAAAGCTGAATAATGAACAATTAAATGCAATTGAACCATTTTTGACTGAATCACAAAAACGCAAGAAAGAGAAAACTGGAGGATATTTACTTGTTACATTAACTATTCCTGCTGTGAAAAAATTATTGAACATCTAACAAAAAAGAAAGTAGGTGGCAGATTAACAAAACATGAAGGTGGATTTCTACCACTGCTTCTGGCTGCATTACCATATCTAGCAACTATTGGTTCACGTGCTGGCAGATCTGCAGCAGTCGCAAATGCAGTCATAAACAAGAAGAAATCCGACAAAGAATTAGAAGAACACAAAAGACATAATCAAGCAATGGAGAAGAAAGCTGGCACTGGACGCAGTCCTAAGCCTTCTTCTGGCACTGTTCTAAAGAAAATTCCAAGAAGTAATTGACAAATATCCTAATGCATTAAGTAATTTCGATATAGAAAAACTTGCTAAACAATTGAAAATGAACACATGACTGATGAACTACTGAGTCATCCAAGAGAATATGAATGTGGAATAGTTAATTTAGATACATCTGATCATGTTGGTACTCACTGGATTTGTTATTATAAGAATAACGACATAAAAATTATTTTTGATTCATTTGATGGTAATATACCAAAACAGCTAGTTAACTGATCTTTACTACAACACTGAGAGACTACAAAATTTCAGTGAAGTAGTATGTGGTCATTTGTGCCTATTTATTTTAAAGCTATTATGCAACTTATAAAGTTTAATGAGATTTTAAATCTAATAAACAGAAATTTTGGGGAATAAAATCAACGCTGATGAGGAACCCCCATATGATTTAAGGTCATTGGAATAAAAAATTAGAAGAGAATTAGGGCCAAAAATAGAGAATTTAATCAAACAATTACAGAAAGAATTACAGGGCATTTTTAAAATAAGTAAAACAGTTCCAGAAATAAACATATGATTTAAGCTCATTGGAATCAAAAATTGAAAGAGAATTAGGGCTGAAAATAGAGAATTTAATCAAACAATTACAGAAAGAATTACAGGGCATTTTTAAAATAAGTAAAACTTTTGTTGATTTTAGAGGCAGACGATTAGTATGCATAAAAGATCCAGTAAATGATTATGATGCTGCCACCAAATAGGACAATATGTTACAAAACCTGAATACACAAGTATTCTAACACAGTTCAATAATTATGTCACCTATACACAGCTTAATGAAAAAATTAATCAGATTCATCAAGGTAATTACAACACTATAAAGCATTTCGTTACAAAAAAGGAAGTAGAATGAGCTTCAGAAGATTATTTTCCAAAGGCAGATTTAACGCCATATCTAAGCCAAATAAGCGATCACCAGAAAATAATGTATGGGAAACATGGACTGAAATTTGACTTTCATACTGGCACAGAAATATTGAAATATACATTTGAGTATGATGTAAAAATAAAGAGAATTATTTTATTTGGAGCCAATGTAAATCGTGATCTGTCACGTATTGATTTTAAAACAGAGCGAAAAAGATTCAACACTGCTGAACTGCAAATTTTAAATCCAACACAGTTCAATAACCCATCACTTGAAATGAAAAAGAAGGATAAAATACTTATATCCCTAAATGAATCTGTTAAGACTGTCCCTGTTTCAGGTGAATTAATCATATTTGCTGAATCGACCATGGCAGCTGAAGCAGACGCAGTCTGAATGCTGAAATTATATTATTATATATTTTTAATCTTTTTAAATGGATGATCACTCTTTGCATTTAGTCGTTAAGGACGGTCACATTAATTGCCTGAAATGTAAAAAATTTACTGAGACACATAATCCACACAAAGTAACAACAAAAATGGATGACAAAGAATTGAAGGTCTTTGTACAATATGTAAAACAAAAAAAGAGTACCCAGAATGCGATTTTAACTCTGCAGTTTGGAAGCTAGGAGACGAGATACTGGCAGAAGTAAAGCTGTGAGGACGGGGTGTGAGTGGTGCTTGGGTAGCTCAGTTCGTAGAGCACTTGCCCGCAAAATGCAAAGGTCCCAAGTTCGAGTCTCAGTCCGACACACAGTTTTAATCTGCCAGGAAGTTTCAAAAAAGAGAACATTCATTAAAAAAAATTTGTAGGCGAACGAAGTTCTAATACGGCTTCAGCAGTCGGCAATGAAGGTCTGAATAATATTCGTGAAGAAATAATTAATGAATTACATAAACTGATGAGAAAAAATTTTAAATGAAGACTGGTTGTGTCGCTTGGTATAGATGATTTATGGCAAGCTGATCTAGTTGAAATGGACTCCATTAATATGAAAGGAATTTCAAAAATAAACAAAGGATATAATTATTTACTGACTGTTATTGGTGCCTTTTCGAAATTTGCTTGGGCTATCCCAGCTAAAGAAAAGACAGGTAAATATAACTGACGCTTTTAAAAAAATATTTACAGACAGACATCCAAGAAATTTACAAACAGATAATGGTAAAGTATTCCACAACAAATAGTTTCAAGAATTGATGAATAAATACAACATCAATCACTATTCAACTTTTTCAGAGTTAAAAGCATCTGTTGTTGAACGTTTTAAGAGAACACTTAAAGAAAAGATGTACAAGAGATTTGACTTACAAGGAAATTATAAATGGACTGATCTAGTTTGATGAGTACAATAATACAAAACATTCTACAATAAGAATGAAACCAATAGAGGTTAGAGAGAAAAATTTAAAAATAGGCAACATTGTCTCTAATGAAAAAGCGAAATTTAAGAAAGGAGATAAAGTGAGAATTAGTAAACTTCGAAAAAGGATATACTGTCAATTGGTCAACAGAAATTTTTGAACTTCAAGATGTGTTTCATTCTAATCCAATCAGATATAAGTTGGAGGCTCTAGATAGCAAAGAAGTGAAAGGAATTTTTATGAACAAATGTATATCTCGTTGAAAAAATTCTGAGAAAGAAAGGTGATAAAGTTTATGTTAAGTGGTTGGGCTTCGATAATTCACGTAATAGTTGGATGAATAAAGACAACGTTATTTTATAAAAGTTCAGTTTGATGAAACATATTATTATCATTAATCAATTGTTCTTGCGTATAGTTATTCAAAATATTGAAATAGTCCAGATGACAGACAATCCTCAAATTTTCTTTCATTCGCTGATACAGATTTATTGAGTTAGGATTATAATTCAGTCTTAGCATTTCTTCACAATTTGGATAACTATCTTCGATTCTGTATAGTTGTTCCTGCAAATTTTTTCGTTGTGTTCTAATGACCTAGTAAGTATAATCACATTCATCATCAAATAACTTCATTAGAACAAAAGTAGGTCATAAATTGTCAACAACTGTTTGGGGAACATGGTGAGAAAATAGTGTGTTTACTTGTTCATTCCTTTCATTTATTATTTCTGAAACAATATTATCTGTTTCTCTTAAATTTTTGTATTTTTTCCTACTCTAATTTGATTATTTCTTAATTTCTTTTATTTATTTTTTCTAGTTGTTCTATGCAATAATTTTTATGTTGAATTTGATGTTTATAAAACATTGTTATTTTTTTATAATCTTATATTCTCCATGTTTTCGAATGGATGGTAAAACTTCATAAATAACCCATCTTTTAAATTGTTTTGCAGCTGGTAATTTTGAACTCATAACTAAGTCATGAAGACCAGATTCGTTGATGAAAATAGTCTGTTTATCAATTATTGATTGGGGGTCACAAAAATATTGGCAAAATTTGCTTTATCTTCTGAATCAACATGTTTAATTATTACATCATTTTTGGTTGTGTATTTGTTTTTGTATTCTAAAATCTCAGCAACATCTTTTGCTCTAAACCATGGATCTCACTTCTGACACCAAACATTGCGGCGTCCAACGCCAAATGCGGTGTATTGTCACCAAATGTAGTGAATGGGTGCCAGGAGGTGATGTATTAAAACTCGTCCAAACTTTTCAAATGATTTATTTGTTTCCACTAAAGAGCTTCGTTCAACTCGGTCCGCATCACAGGCCCCACATTGCTGATGCCACTGCCCCAGCAATCCGTGCAACACAACGCTGTGTCTTGCCGGCCTTGTTCGCTAGCTGTAGAGTTCTGATTACGTCAGGATGGCTGTGCCAGCTGCCCACTTAGCGGCCACCATCCCCGTTGATTCTGCGCTCCTCCACCAGGAGCCATAAGCCAGCCACACTGCTCCTTCTTCCTCGGCTGGTGTAGCTGGGAACGTGGCGGCAACAACCGTCCGTGATCCTGCATTCAAATCTGCGGCCCTCCTCACGAAAGTCTCTGGCATGTGGCGGGACCAAGACGGCTGCCCGCGGTAGCAAGCCGAAGAGTGGCCAGACCCATCTGTTGCCATGTGTAGCCCGGCGGTGTGACACGCGCCGGCGTCCAGGAGAGCTACCACACTTGAATGAATCTCATTAGGAAACCACACTTATTTATACTCGACTGCACGCCTCTGTTCCGCTAATACAACGCTCTGAGTCACGTATGCCCCACACCCCCTTTGCGCCAGTGGGCCCCTAGTGCCTATAGCTTACGACATGCTAACCGCTGCGTTTACTCTTTTCAGCAGTTCGATGGCCCCTGTGACCTCCATTCCACTTCGCAACTGCTGTTCAGCGTAACTTACTGCAGTCCTTTCCGCATCTGGCTGTAACTTGTGTGCTTCGAAATATTGCACCAAATCTAACTTCCCTACCTTAAATTGTGTTGCCACTACAATCAGTAATCACAAGAACCTTCTTCTTGTTGATGAGATCTACAATCCACTCAATTTAAGAGAAATATTTTTTATTAGTTTTGAAAAAAAAATAAATAAACAGTAGATGAAAGTTTGTTATCTTTGAGAAATTGCATCTTGATTTGTTAGTTTCCAGGGTACAAATGTTTGTTCCCTGGAATATGGGCCCGATTGCCTTTTTAAAAAATCTAATAAAAATTCCCACCCATGAACCATGGACCTTGCCATTGGTGGGGAGACTTGCGTGCCTCAGCGATACAGATAGCCATACCGAAGATACAGCTACAATGGAGGGGTATCTGTTGAGAGGCCAGACAAATGTGTGGTTCCTGAAGAGGGGCAGCAGCCTTTTCAGTAGTTGCAGGGGCAACAGTCTGGATGATTGACTGATCTGGCCTCGTAACAATAACCAAAACTGCCTTGCTGTGCTGGTACTGCGAATGGCTGAAAGCAAAGGGAAACTACAGCTGTAATTTTTCCTGAGGGCATGCAGCTTTACTGTATGATTAAATGATGATGGCGTCCTGTTGAGTAAAATATTCCGGAGGTAAAATAGTCCTCCATTCAGATCTCCGGGTGGGGACTACTCAAGAGGATGTCGTTATCAGGAGAAAGAAAACTGGCGTTCTACGGATTGGAGCGTGGAATGTCAGATCCCTTAATCGGGCAGGTAGGTTAGAAAATTTAAAAAGGGAAATGGATAGGTTAAAGTTAGATATAGTGGGAATTACTGAAGTTCGGTGGCAGGAGGAACAAGACTTCTGGTCAGGTGACTACAGGCTTATAAACACAAAATCAAATAGGGGTAATGCAGGAGTAGGTTTAATAATGAATAGGGAAATAGGAATGCGGGTAAGCTACTACAAACAGCACAGCGAACGCATTGGCCAAGATAGATACGAAGCCCACACCTACTACAGTAGTACAAGTTTATATGCCAACTAGCTCTGCAGATGACGAAGAAATTGAAGAAATGTATGATGAAATAAAAGAAATTATTCAGATAGTGAAGGGAGACGAAAATTTAATAGTCATGAGTGACTGGAATTCGAGTGTAGGAAAAGGGAGAGAAGGAAACGTAGTAGGTGAATATGGATTGGGGCTAAGAAATGAAAGAGGAAGCTGCCTGGTAGAATTTTGCACAGAGCACAACATAATCATAGCTAACACTTGGTTTAAGAATCATGAAAGAAATGGTATACATGGAAGAACCCTGGAGATACTAAAAGGTTTCAGATAGATTATATAATGGTAAGACAGAGATTTAGGAACCAGATTTTAAATTGTAAGACATTTCCAGGGACAGATGTGGACTCTGACCACAATCTATTGGTTATGGCCTGTAGATTAAAACTGAAGAAACTGCAAAAAGGTGGGAATTTAAGGAGATGGGACCTGGATAAACTGAAAGAACCAGAGGTTGTACAGAGTTTCTGGGAGAGCATAAGGGAACAATTGACAGGAATGGGGGAAAGACATACAGTAGAAAAAGAATGGGTAGCTTTGAGGGATGAAGTAGTGAAGGCAGCAGAGGATCAAGTAGGTAAAAAGACGAGGGCTAGTATAAATCCTTGGGTAACAGAAGAAATATTGAATTTAATTGATGATAGGAGAAAATATAAAAATGCAGTAAATGAAGCAGGCGAAAAGGAATACAAACGTCTCAAAAATGAGATCGACAGGAAGTGCAAAATGGCTAAGCAGGGATGGCTAGAGGACAAATGTAAGGATGTAGAGGCTTACTTCACTAGGGGTAAGATAGATACTGCCTACAGGAAAATTAAAGAGACCTTTGGAGGTAAGAGAACCACTTGTATGAACATGAAGAGCTCAGATGGAAACCCAGTTCTAAGCAAAGAAGGGAAAGCAGAAAGGTGGAAGGAGTAAATAGAAGGTCTATACAAGGGCGATGTAATTGAGGTCAGTATTATGGAAATGGAAGAGGATGTAGATGAAGATGAAATGGGAGATATGATACTGCGTGAAGAGTTTGACACAGCACTGAAAGACCTGAGTTGGAGCAAGGCCCTCGTAGTAGACAACATTCCATTGGAACTACTGACGGCCTTGGGAGAGCCAGTCCTGTCAAAACTCTACCATCTGGTGAGTAAGATGTATGAAATAGGCGAAATACCCTCAGACTTCAAGACGAATATAATAATTCCAATCCCAAAGAAAGCAGGTGTTGACAGATGTGAAAATTACCGAACAATCAGTTTAATAAGCCACAGCTGCAAAATAGTAACACAAATTCTTTACAGACGGATGGAAAACTAGTAGAAGCCGACCTCGGGGAAGATCAGTTTGGATTCCGAAGAAACACTGGAACACGTGAGGCAATACTGACCTTACGACTTATCTTAGAAGAAAGATTAAGGAAAGGCAAACCTATGTTTCTAGCGTTTGTAGACTTAGAGAAAGCTTTTGACAATGTTGACTGGAATACTCTCTTTCAAATTCTAAAGGTGTCAGGGGTAAAATACAGGGAGCGAAAGGCTATTTACAATTTGTACAGAAACTAGATGGCAGTTATAAGAGTCAAGGGACATGAAAGGGAAGCAGTGGTTGGAAAGGGAGTAAGACAGGGTTGTAGCCTCTCCCCGATGTTATTCAATCTGTATATTGAGCAAGCAGTAAAGGAAACAAAAGAAAAATTCGGAGTAGGTATTAAAATCCATGAAGAAGAAATAAAAACTTTGAGGTTCGCCGATGACATTGTAATCCTGTCAGAGACAGCAAAGGACTTGGAAGAGCAGTTGAATGGAATGGACAGTGTCTTGAAACGAGGATATAAGATGAACATCAACAAAAGCAAAACGAGGATAATGGAATGTAGTTGAATTAAGTCAGGTGGTGCTGAGGGAATTAGATTAGGAAATGAGACACTTAAAGTAGTAAAAGAGTTTTGCTATTTGGGGAGCAAAATAACTGATGATGGTCGAAGTACAGAGGATATACAATGTAGACTGGCAATGGCAAGTAAAGCATTTCTGAAGAAGAGGATTTTGTTAACATAGATTAAATTGTCAGGAAGTCATTTCTGAAAGTATTTGTATGGAGTGTAGCCATGTATGGAAGTGAAAAATGGATGGTAAATAGTTTGGACAAGAAGAGACTAGAAGCTTTCGAAATGTGGTGCTACAGAAGAATGCTGAAGATTAGATGGGTAGATCACATAACTAATGAGGAAGTATTGAATAGGATTGGGGAGAAGAGAAATTTGTGGCACAACTTGACCAGAAGAAGGGATCGGTTGGTAGGACATGTTCTGTGGCATCAAGGGATCACCAATTTAGTACTGGAGGGCAGCGTGGAGGGTAAAAATCGTAGAGGGAGATCAAGAGATGAATACACTAAGCAGATTCAGAAGGATGTAGGTTGCTGTAGGTACTGGGAGATGAAGAAGCTTGCACAGGATAGAGTAGCATGGAGAGCTGCATTAAAGCAGTCTCAGGAATGAAGACCACAACAACAACAACAATAAAAAGTGTTTCTTATAAATGGTAAGCCTCAACAGTCTGGAAGTCTGCGAGTTGGAAGTTAGAGCAAAAGAAAATAGTGAAATTGATTGGGAATATGTTTTACATTACCTGAAGATTTTATGAGAAAATTTCAAGACAAATTAGAATGGGATGTCATATCATGCTGCCAAAAACTAAATGATGATTTTTATCAGAGAACTACAAGATAGATTAGATTGGAATGGTATACCATCTAACCAAGTATTGTCTGAAGGATTCGTTAGAGAGTTTCAAGGTAAAGTAAATTGGTGAGGTATATCATATACACATATATTGTCTGAAGATTTTATGAGAGAATTTCACAATAAATTAGATTGGGCTATTATATCATTTAGACAAGAATTGACTGAAGATTTTATGAGAGAATTTCAGGATAAATGAGACTGGAATGAAATATCAATTGAACAAAATTTATTTGAAAATTTTATTATTGAATATAAAGATAAAGTTAACTGGGATTACATCTTACAATATCAATACATATCAGACTCACTTTTAGAAGAAATATTTCATCCTTAGAAACTTATTGAACGATATTGAACAAGAATGAATGTTCTACATGATTAAGTGATGAAAATCATCAATTTTTAAAAACAAAGTGTAATCATATTTTTCACAAAGACTGTACTGATGGTTGGCTAAAGGAAATAAATAATTGTCCATTGTGTAGAAGTAATATTAAAATTATTATTGAAACTAAGATTGGATTATTAGTCTGATGGCGATTGGATTAAATTGTAAATTAAAATAACGTTATTGATTTAGAGTAATTATATTATTTTAACTCTATATGAATGAAGATACTTCTGCTACTGCTGTTTGTGAAAATAGTAGCAGCAGTGCCAGCTGAAACAGCAGCAGCTGAAGCAGCCTTTCTGGCTGTGCCAGGCTTAGGCCTGCGGCCCAATGAAGAGAACAAAGCAGCTAAATTTTTAATTTATTTTGGTTACTTGGATATTCCATCAACAACCGAAATAACCCAAGGAAGTGATGAATTATTAAGAGAATCGATAATGTTACTTCAACTAACACACAATTGTGAGGTCACTGGTGAATTAAGTGAAGAAACTTTACGTTATATGAACAGACCTAGATGTGGTGTAAAAGATTCATTCGTTAGTTATAGAACTAGTATGTATAACTCGAATAAAAAGAATATAAAATTGAATTATAAAGGAGCAAATAAAAAAGCTTTGGACTTAACAGATGCAGCTTTTAGTTTATAGTAGAAATATGGCTTTATTCAGTTTATTCATTATATCAATAATGCTGATATTTTAATTACAGGTAAAAGATGAATACATTTAAATGAACTTACTGGTCAACGATGTCCAAAGGAGTTAAATGGAAAAGGAGATGTGTCAGCTCATGCTTTTTTTCCAAATAGGAATAATGGCAGTAGAAATACTTCTGGATAAAGATGAAAACTGATACTTGGAAATTGATAAAAATACACCAAAATATCAAAAGAATCTATTTGAAGTTCTGTTTCATGAAATCGGTCACGCATTAGGTTTAGAGCATGCAGATATTTTTCGATGAATTATGTATTCTTATTACAATGGATCACTTTTAGTTTTATGTCAAGATGACATTGATGCTATTCAAAGTTTATACGGTAAAACACCAATAAAACCAACAACACCAAAAGTAAAACTACCAACTGTTCCTTCTAAATCAAGGGAAACAGTTAAATCATTATGTGAAATTGGTAAGCACAATCGTCCTGAAGGACTGAATGTGAGGCATGATCACTTAATATTTGTGAATGGGGATTTATACATTTTTTATCGAAAGTGGGTATGGATAAATGAAAAAGGACAACTGATTACAAACTGGTTAACATTCTTACCACAAGATTTACAAAAAAATAGATGGAATATATTACAGACCTAGTGGTGAAATTGTAATATTTGTTGACAATTTTTTTTATACGGTAAATTGACACACACACACATAATTTATTTCGGGATATCCAAAATCAATGACTACTACGGGATTACGTAAAAAAAATTTACAGAATAGCGTAGTAAACACTTATTCAGGCAGAACATTTTTATTCTTTAACGAATTTTTCTGTGTAGAATTAGATGAATGCAATTTCACATACAAATCGTGGGGAACTATAACTAGATAATTTCCAGGATTGTCCCCAAAAATGAATTCTGCGTTTAGATACATAAATGGTTTGTTGTATGTTTTCAAGGATGATGCATTCTATGAATACAGTGAATTTACAAAAAAAGTCGTTAGACCTGGTATAATTGATTTATCTTTATTTGGTATTCATTGTCATAAAATATATGAATTATTTCCTAGAGTAATAAATATATTGAAAGACACTGCACAAAAATTAGAGAATTTAACTTTTTCACAAATCTAATAAATTTTTTTCTATATAAATGCAGAGCGTATAGCAACTATCGCAGCAGTCTTCAGAAGGCATCAAATCTAAGTTTTGTAAATATTTCAATACTGAGAAGTCAACTTTACATTACAGAAATACACAAAAGATGGTTACAGAACGATGTGTAGACTATGTATAAATAAATATCATGTAAAAATTGCAATGAAAGTCAAATTCCTTGTGTATTTGGAAAAAGTGTTGCTAAATATTATTACAAAGAACATTTACGCTGGGTCCCAAGTGAAGAACATTCGAAAATATTGTTATCTACAAATAACAAAGAAGCTGTCATTGATCAAGCATCCAAATCTACAAAGAAATATAAAGGCTGTCAAGGGATTAAAGATTTAAGTTGTTTTGTATAAATCCTTCACATAAAGATAAACATAAGAATATATACATAAGAAGTGTACTTTAGATTACATGAAGAATAAGAAAGCTAAAGCAGTGAAAGCCAAAGAAGCGCCTGCTGAAGCAGTCAAGCATCTTGAACTTAATGATTAATTATCTATTATTTAAAAATCCTTTCCATCGATTTGAGAATCCTTCCATTGGTGAAAAACTATTTCTTGCAAATCTAATAAAATTTATTTCCTTTAAATAGAAGGGCCAAATGGAGAACTTCAGAGTTGCTCAACTTCGTGACTGTTGCAGGAGGCATGGTTTGAGTGGCTACAGCAAATTGAACAAGGATGATATAATTTGGAACAAATTGCCATATTCTGAAATTGGAGGCAATGACGAGATTTTGGAAACTATGACAGATAAACCATTGAAACAAATATTTCCCTTTTCTACCTATGTGTTTGCCAAAACTAAAGAAGATAAACTATTGAAAAGAATATTTTCATTTCCGCAGATGTGTTTTCAAAGCAGAAAACCGAAGACAAACCGTTGAAAAGAATATTTCCATTTTCTACCAATGTGTTTGCGAAACAGAAAACTAGAACCTTTTACACTGATTTACTTGAGAGACCAAGAGACAGGAAAACAGTTAGAGATTATATAGTTGATAATGCATTTGCAAGCAGGTTACGAACTATAGATTTTGAAAACAGTTTAGACTCAGTTGAACCTGATCATTTCTTGACTGCAGTGAAGACGAAAATTCTGAAAATTGTGGAAGACAACCGGAGAGTACATCGTGGTTTCAACATAAATTTCAATTTATTTTGTGAGTACAAATTGCAGTTCAGGAATTTGTACAATAAACACAAAACTGTAACATTATGACAGAGAAGGATATCAGGAAAAAATTCGAGCATGGGAAGCGAGATATTTTAGCGAAAATATCTAATTTTCAAGCACAAGGATCAGGATGGACATTAAATAGAATTATTGGTTATCGGCTAGCAACTAACAGATATGTTCCACTGAGGGGATCATCTTACATTGAGTTACCTGCAGCTATAAAAAACAAAAAAGCTGGCCTCAACATAAGAAATGATGATCAAAAATGTTTTTCTGTGGGCTATAAAATCAGCTTTGTATCCAATAGATAAAAATGCTGGAAGAGGAACGAAATACAAAAATGTTGGTCTTCATCAGAAAATTGAAAATACTAAGTTTCCTGTAGTGGCTGATCATATACTGAAAATAGAGAGTAGAAGTGATGTATGTATCAACATCTATTCATTTGATGAAGAATATCAAGTGTATCAATTAAAAATTACGAAAAGTAAGAGAGAGTAACATGTAAATCTCCTTTATTTCAAGAAAGAAGGTAATTCACACTATTGCACCATAAAAAATTTATCTAGGCTCGTTTCGAGTCAAATTATTAATGATAAAGCTGTAAAATTTATTTGGGACATGTGTCTGCTTCACTTCAGCAGCAAGCAGTGGTTGGATGAGTAACATCAAATTGTTTGACTAAGAAGCCATTAAACGTAGAAATGCCAAAGGAAGGAACATACGTACTTTTTAAAAATTATCAGCACACACAGAAAGTTCCATTTGTTATTTATGCTGATTTTGAAAGTTTACTTTTGAAGATGGACAACTGTCAGCCGAATCCCGAAAGCTCGTAAACAATGAAATATCAAAACACGGCCCAGGTGTATTCTGCTACTACATCAAATACATGAATGGACACTATAAAGACCCCGTCATGTACAGAGGGCCAAACTGCCATAAACAAGTCATAGAATGCATGAAAACAGAGGCTGAAGAGATTGGAAGAATTTATTCTCAAATTGAAGAAATGAAACCATTAACTCCTGAAGAACAGTCAAAACATGCAAGATCAAAAAATTGTACACTGTGTAGATGCCATTACTCAGAGGAAAATAATAAGGTCTGACATCATAGATACATCAGGTTTTGTAAGAGAACAGAAAGTTTGAAAATGAGATTTATTGGCGCATTTAAATTTATGGCTTAGTCACTTGACAAACTTTCATCAGATTTGAAAAAGAATCAAATGACAAACATTTGGAAATTTTTCTCAGCAGAGTTGTTCGAGCTAGTGACCAGAAAAGGTGTATATCTATATGATTGCAAGGATTCTTGGAAGAAATTTGAAGAGACACAGATACTGTGAAAAGAAGAATTTTACAATAAAATGAATGACTGTGACATAAGTGATGAAATTTACAAACATCCAAAATTACTTTGAGAAAAATTCGATATGAAAAATCTTGGTGAATATCATGATCTGTATCTGAAAACTGATGTTTTGTTATTGGCTGATGTGTTTGAAAACTTTAGAAAAACTTGTATTAAAGCTTATAATTTGGATCCATCTTGGTATTTTACAGCACCAGGTTTATCTTGGGATGAAATGTTGAAAATGACTAAACAACTGCTTGATTTACTACATGATTCTGATATCATTTTAATGGTTGAAAGGGTATATGAGGAGGAATATCGCAATGTAGCAAGAGATACGTAAAGGCAAACAACAAATATCTGAACGATTTTGATGCTAACAAGACATCAAATTACATAGATTATTTAGATGCAAACAGTTTATATGGTTACGCTATGAGTCAATATTTACCATATAGTGGATATGAATGGGATGAACCAAATAATTTTGATTCTGCTAAAATAAGCGTGATGTCAAACACTTCTCAAGAGGGATACATATTGAAGTAGATCTTGCATATCCGAAGGAAATGCATGATTTACATAGAGATTTGCCACTTGCAACTGAAAATAAGATTGTGCCTGGCATTAATGAGAGCAAGTTGTTGACTACGCTGAATGACAAACATAAATATGTAATCCACTATAGAAATCTCAAACAATGCCTCTCTCTTAGGATGAAACTTAAAAAAATACACAGAGTTCTAAAACTTAAGCAATCTGACTGGCTGAAGAAATATGTAGACTTGAACACACAGATGAGGACCAAGGCTACAAACGACTTTGAGAAATACTTATACAAGCTGATGAACAGCTCAGTCTTTCGCAAGACGATGGAAAATATGAGAAAGGGAGAAGACATAAAATTAGTATCAGATGGAGAAAAATGTGGTTAACTTATAGCAAAGCCAAACTTTAAAGGTAGAATTATATTTAACGAAAATTTTGCTGCTATCCGTATGAATAAGACGAAAGTCACATTTAATAAGCCTATCTATGTTGGAATGAGCATACTCGATCTGTCTAAAGAACTGATGTATGATTTTCACTACAGAATAATGAAACCAAAGTACGGAGAAAATATTGAGCTGTGCTATCAAGATATGGACAGCTACATATACAACATTCAGACTGTAGACTTCTACAAAGACATGAAATAGATGCTTGGTCGCAGTGATGTGAGCGGCTATTCAAAGGACAACATCTATGGCATTCCTCAAGTAAACAATAAAGTTGTAGGAAAAATAAAGGATGAGTGCAATTGAAGAATTATGGAAGAGTTCTGTGCCAAAAGGGCGAATATGTACGCCTAAAACGTTGGCGACAAGGTGGAGAAGAAATCAAAAGGAGTTAAGAATTGTGTGATCAAAAATAGAATCAGCTTGGAAGATTATAGACTGCCTGTTCAACGATAGTGAACAGTACAAAAGGATTAATATGATATGAAGTGAAAGACACGAAATCTGCACAGTTGAAATAAACAAGAAGGAGCTGAGCCCACATGACATCAAAAGACATGTCCTGGAAAATCGAGTAGATACATTACCATATGGACATTACAAGTTATTAAAAATCTAATAAAATTTTTTTTCTATTTAAATGGAGACTGATCAAGAAGCTCAACAATGTAAGTGGCTCAAAAGAGATTAAAAGAATAAGTGAGCTAGAGATAAATGTTTTATAAAATGTTACTGACTGTGAATATCTACATACTAGATATGGAGAAAAAATTTGTATGGAGTTTAACAATGAGTATAAGGTTATTTTGCCAGAAAGATATTCTAAGATAGTTAATTATTGGGATTTTGAAATAATTGTAGAAGGACAAATGAAAGTGAAATATAAAGGAGTGAAGAAACTTAAAAATAGAGACAATGAGTTTCATGATATTGAATTGATGATGTGAAAAGTTTTTTGTATTACATTTTGTAATCCTTAAATGGACAGCACCAAGCCACAATTAAGGCAGTGTAGTGAATGTGTGATTGAAAAAACTATTGAAGAAGTTCATGAAGATAAATATCGAACAATTGGACATAGATATGTATGCAAAGAATGTACATTGAGACTTGAAAAATTTAAAGCTACATGCATATGTGGTAGAACTGTAAACAACAATAATCTTAAAATGCATTTACAAACAACTGTTCATAAAAATATTATTGGTGCTCAAGAATAAAGCAAATAATAGCATTCACCTAGGGAAATGAGTCATTTACTCTTGTTCACTGTTATTTTCCTACATTCAGATTTTACAAAAAAAGTAATAAACATCTATTTTCTTATGTGCACCTTCTATCAGAAAAACATTAAAATTCATTTTTCTTACATGCACCTTTGTAAAAAATATATTCTTATGAATGAAAATGGGGTGAGTTAGACTTGAATCTTTGAATGAACGAGGGAGAAAGTAGAACAAAAAGACAGGTTTTGGGTAACTGGCTTACTTTCTAAGAAAGCCAGACCCGGCCTTTTTGTTCTACTGTTTTGTCATACTGAAGTGCAAGTGTATTATGAACGTGTTCAACATTAGTTCCCCCATTGAAAAAGCACAGAATATTTCATAGTGTATTATTAGAATATTACATTAGATAATTGGTTATAATGAGAATTTAAATATGTGTAAAGTCTTAGATAACTTGTAGCTACATGCCATGCAATATGTTATAGACTTGACATATTTTCCTCAGTACAAGCTGTATTTATGATAAAAATGCACACATGCAGATATTGTGAAAAGTCATACATAGTTCAAACAATACGCACTGTTCATGAGAGATGTGTGGAACATCAAAGATACACACACTTATCACAGCCAGACAAGTCAGCTGTGGCCAAACATTATATTGATACATGGGATTCCATGAACTACAGTGATGTGAAGAGTCAATCATCCTCCTCTTTCTTTTGGGATTCTGTCTTCAAGAAAGCTATATACACTCCTGGAAATTGAAATAAGAACACCGTGAATTCATTGTCCCAGGAAGGGGAAACTTTATTGACACATTCCTGGGGTCAGATACATCACATGATCACACTGACAGAACCACAGGCACATAGACACAGGCAACAGAGCATGCACAATGTCGGCACTAGTACAGTGTATATCCACCTTTCGCGGCAATGCAGGCTGCTATTCTCCCATGGAGACGATCGTAGAGATGCTGGATGTAGTCCTGTGGAACGGCTTGCCATGCCATTTCCACCTGGCGCCTCAGTTGGACCAGCGTTCATGCTGGACGGGCAGACCGCGTGAGGCGACGCTTCATCCAGTCCCAAACATGCTCAATGGGGGATAGATCCAGAGATCTTGCTGGCCAGGGTAGTTGACTTACACCTTCTAGAGCACGTTGGGTGGCACGGGATACATGCGGACGTGCATCGTCCTGTTGGAACAGCAAGTTCCCTTGCCGGTCTAGGAATGGTAGAACGATGGGTTCGATGACGGTTTGGATGTACCGTGCACTATTCAGTGTCCCCTCGACGATCACCAGTGGTGTACGGCCAGTGTAGGAGATCGCTCCCCACACCATGATGCCGGGTGTTGGCCCTGTGTGCCTCGGTCGTATGCAGTCCTGATTGTGGCGCTCACCTGCACGGCGCCAAACACGCATACGACCATCATTGGCACCAAGGCAGAAGCGACTCTCATCGCTGAAGACGACACGTCTCCATTCGTCCCTCCATTCACGCCTGTCGCGACACCACTGGAGGCGGGCTGCACGATGTTGGGGCGTGAGCGGAAGACGGCCTAACGGTGTGCGGGACCGTAGCCCAGCTTCATGGAGACGGTTGCGAATGGTCCTCGCCGATACCCCAGGAGCAACAGTGTCCCTAATTTGCTGGGAAGTGGCGGTGCGGTCCCCTACGGCACTGCGTAGGATCCTACGGTCTTGGCGTGCATCCGTGCGTCGCTGCGGTCCGGTCCCAGGTCGACGGGCACGTGCACCTTCCGCCGACCACTGGCGACAACATCGATGTACTGTGGAGACCTCACGCCCCACGTGTTGAGCAATTCGGCGGTACGTCCACCCGGCCTCCCGCATGCCCACTATACGCCCTCGCTCAAAGTCCGTCAACTGCACATACGGTTCACGTCCACGCTGTCGCGGCATGCTACCAGTGTTAAAGACTGCGATGGAGCTCCGTATGCCACGGCAAACTGGCTGACACTGACGGCGGCGGTGCACAAATGCTGCGCAGCTAGCGCCATTCGACGGCCAACACCGCGGTTCCTGGTGTGTCCGCTGTGCCGTGCGTGTGATCATTGCTTGTACAGCCCTCTCGCAGTGTCCGGAGCAAGTATGGTGGGTCTGACACACCGGTGTCAATGTGTTCTTTTTTCCATTTCCAGGAGTGTAGATTAGGTTAGCTAATAATTAATAAATAGAGATAATGGTTTTAATTTGGACAAAGCATAGAATCCGTTCTTGGGGTAATTAAACTGCAGAGAACTCGTTATGGTGTCATCACCGCCGAACATACGTCGATAAGCGAATCGAATGTCTGTACGTCTTCATCACAGGCGGCGCGTGTGTAAGCATATCTGTTTGCCGCCGGCAGCGTCTGTTCCCGCATACAAGGCTTGGCACCTTATTGTCAGTCTTGTGACTCACTCTGAGGGTGGCCAGGCGATATGCATCCTAAATATCAGTGGAGGAAATTTTATTTCCGCATGTCTGATGTTTAATAGACTGTGCATCGTATAGTTGTTAACCTTATCACATGCGTATGATTTCAGCAGTACCATTTCTCTGGACTATATATTATCACCTTAAACAAAAAGAAAGATTATAGCTTGACGGAAACCATCTCCATATAGTTAAGGCTAACCGGCCATTGACTTTCTTCTTCTGTACTGGATGCACATGCATTGCCCAAACTCTTACGAGACCCGGTAAGATTGTTGCAGTCTCAGTATCCTCTGTGCCCCTGGTGGCTCAGATGGATCGCTGGCACAGTAGCTGAGTGTGTTCGGTCAGAGGGATGCTCGCCCTCTGTAATAAAAAAAACTGAGTAAAGGAATCAACGATCAACTGGAATGGATATCTTGTGACGTCCGCCCAGACCAAACGCAACGAACAATACCGAACAAAGTAAAAAAAGAAATAAATGGATAGAGCGTCTGCCATGTAAGTAAGAGATCCTGGGTTCGAGTCCCGGTCGGGGCACTCATTTTCAACTGTCCCCGTTGATGTATATCAACTCCTGTTGACAGCTTAGGGTCTTGATTTAATTCTCATCTCAAAATTTTATGAGTCTTGAAACTTTAAATTTCGTCCCCCTAAAAAAAAGAATTTTGACTTATCAGATTTGTCTCCCTGGAGTCTTCATATATTGCTGCTACAGCTTTACCATCGTAATTTGGCTACCTCTGTAATGTTCTCTAATGATTATGTAATTCGAATGCTCACCTCACCGCTATTGTATACATTTGTGTGTTGTTGTCAACAAGACACTACAGTTTTTGGTGACGAGGTTGTTTTGTCTCTGTGCATGTTTCATGACTGTGATCGAGTCGCCTTCAGTTCAATTGTTATTATAACATCTGAAAGGCAATTTGAACAACAACAACAGCAGATTTAAAAAACCGTGTGTGAAATCTTCTGGGACTTAACTGCTAAGGCGTGTGCTGGTGCATTGTCGTGATGGGAAAGTTCTTTTTTGCGGTCCAATCGCTGGCGTTTTTCTTGCAGCTCGCTTTTCAGACGGTCTAGTAACGAAGAATAATATGTACCTGTTATAGTTTTACCCTTTTCCAGATAGTCGATGAGAATTATCCCTTGCGGATCCCAAACGACAGTCACCATAACTTTTCGCCCGAAGGAATTGTCTTCGCCTTTTTTGGTGCAGATTCCCCTTTGGTAACCCATTGTTTAGATTGTTCTTTGGTCTCAGGAGTATAGTAATGTAACCATATTTCATCCACAGTGACGAAACGATGCTTAAAGTCCTGCGGATTCTTCCTGAATAGCTGCAAACCATCATTGCAACACTTCACACGATTCCGTTTTTGCTCAAGCGTGAGCAATCGCGGAACCCATCTCGCTGATAGCTTTCTCATGTCCAAATGTTTATGGAAAATATTATGCACCCGTTCATTCGAGATGCTCACAGAACTAGCAATCTCATGAACCATAACTCTTCTGTCATCCATCACCATATTACGGATTTTATCAATGATTGTAGAACAATTAATGCAGATTGTACTGTGCCATGCAAAATATCTTGACAATATCATTGTCACCGGGGCCTCACAGTGGGAACATCTCAGTAACCTTCGTACCCAGTTCACAAAATTGCTTTAATTGCAATTTAGAAAAGTCAAAATTTTTTATCATGGAAATCGAATATCTGTGCCACCTACGTTCGAATGATGACATCACACCTGTGGGACACGTAGTGGTAATGAATCCAGCCTACTTCCACCATGGAATATGAAGGAACTCTAGTAATTGGTAAAGGCAGTTACTATTAAAAAATTTCTCCCCAACACTATGGATATCATTCAGCCACTCAGCACTTGCATAAAAAAAGGGTTCCTTTTATTTGTTCGGTGGGCTGTGACAGAGCATTGGCATGCATAAAATCGCAGTCATCACCATGCCCCAGTACTTTTCCGCCAGGTATAAGTCTGTCCTTGCCACCGACGTCTCCCAAAACAGGGCTGGGGACATCATGGCTTAGAAAACTCCTTATGGTTCTAAACAGCCTCTCGCATATGTCTCCGAAGTGTTGACAGTGGCACAATGCAGTTATTCTCAAATCGAAAAGGAGGCTTTGTCCGTTGTGTATGCAGTTCAGAAGTTCCATGTCTTCCTCTTTGGTAACTCCCTCCATCTCATCACCAATCATAAGCCGCTTGCGGCACTTTTCAGCCCCCGTCTTCCTGACAGATTGCCCAATGACACCAGGGTTGAGCTTTGTTTTTGAGTGTGTGTGACTATGACATTCACTACAGATCGACAGCACAACATGCAAATGTGGACACCTTGTCGCAGTTGCCCGTGGGACCTCATCCGGCCTTTGACACACCTGAGGTTATTTGTTTTCAGATTGTTTTCAGCAAGCGGTGGCCCAAGCGTTTGCGTGCCTAGGTGTCTGGTCCGCTTTATTTCCTCCTCCATCTGGCCGACGGTTGTTGGTGGCACGCTCCTCCTTAGAACCAACTCCAATGAACTCTGTGACATTGTCTTTTGGATAATACAAGCTCACATACTTGGTCTCCCACACTGTGGCCATTGGGGCATGACCTGCATAAAGATCCTTGCACAGTGATTTGTCTACTGCCCTGGTACTGATTCACAAACTGAGAAGGTCGTTTGTGAGTGCAAACCAGCTGACTGCACCATCACAGATTTACGCTCCATGGTCCACTCTCACCCTCCTGTGAGTTCCACCCTACTGCAGGAGCTTGGCATCATGTGTGTGTCTCTAGCTGATGATGTCTGCTGATGGTGTCTCTAGCTGGTGATGTCGAGATGCAGCTGCCAGCCACTCCCAACCCTTTGCCAATATCTGGCAGTACTCCACAGACGCTGCACTTCCACAGGAGTAGAGGGTGGTCTCTTCACATCATCAAGCCTCCGTCCATCGCCGCTGTTGGCGCGTTTTTTTCATCATGGGATGGTAACCACGCCTGACTTTCCAACGTCTCCATGGACGCACATGCCCTCGGTATGCAGCTACTGCCAACAAGCCATCACGGCCGCAGCCACTGGCACTGTGTCACCTCGGTGGGCCCTGTGGACTCCTTGGCCATGCCCGTTTGTCGTCAGCACCCCACACAGATGGTTCTCCACCTTTGTTCAATGATGAGCATTACTGGTGGCACTCTGCCAGTATTGCCTTGCTCTATTGTACATCAGTCATGCTAGGTGAAGGTTCTACTCACTGACTTGGACAGTCGTGATTGTAGGGCGATCATTGCATGTGTTCAAACTCGACATTGACTTCCATTCTGCAGTTAATGTTCTCTTATGCTGGCGTAATAGCAGTGCTCGGCTCACTACCGTTGTGTATGCTTGTGCGATGTTGTTGTCAATAAAGAACTGTAGATACTAAATAGTAGTCATAAAAGTCAAAGAATGCACACTCATCAGGCAAAGTATAGATCTGTTTCGGACTGTGGCGATGTAGTGCTAGCATATTATTCTCGTAATGTCAAGCTGTCACAAGAAAGTTCTGCCTATATCTCCAGTCTAGACAGCAAGAAAGTATCAAGATGAAGCATTGGGAGAATCTGTCAAAGGGTGTGTTTTCGGTCCACCACAGCACCCAAGTCATAGTCACACATGCTGGTTCTTTGGGATGTCACATTTTATCTCACCTGCCCTATCTGTATGACATGCAGTAATTTCTTCCTCATTCCTTCCATGAAAAAAACCATTACAGACGTTTATAAAATGACAACGAGGTGATTTTCAAGGTAAAACATTTGCCAAACACCTAAATGCAGATTGCTACAACTGAGGTCTCCACCATCTCATTTCTTATTAGGAAAAATTGTATTCAAAGGTGATTGTGCAGAGGAGAACTAATATAATCAAAACTCATAATCACAGCTTGGTTTTTCAAAAAATGTTCAAATGTGTGTGAAATCTTATGGGACTTAACTGCTAAGGTCATTAGTCCCTAAGCGTACACACTACTTAATCTAAATTATACTAAGGACAAACATACACACCCGTGCCCAAGGGAGGACTCGAACCTCCACTGGGACCAGCTGCATGGTCCACGACTGCAACGTCTTAGACTGCTTGGTTTTTCTCGCTGTGATAACTTCATAGTAGTAGGGCAAGTAGCAAACGAGCCAACTTTGACCTTGACGTTATCATCAGGTCTTTCTTATATGTGGTGTTGTATTATAGCTGAGACAATCACGCACGTTATATTTTGCTGACAGCAGCATCAGCATTTCCTTATCTCCAAGTCCTACTGAGAATCATTGACATCCAGCCATGTGCTAAGGCCAAGGAGGGAAGGGGGAGGGGACCAGAAATAATGTTATATCAGCATCAGCACTTCGTCATCTCGAAGACCACTCCACAAATCATGACTCATCAGCAGCACATCCAGCCATGTGCCAAAGGCATGTAGGGGAAGGGGAGTGGAAAGAAGGAACTGCCCCGCCCCCCTCCATGCACCCCTGCTAGGAAGCTAAACTACAACAAAAATTTTGTCAACTATGTTTGCATTGCTGTCTTCCAAAGTTTCCTTCAAGAACTGGCTCAATATCCACATTGGTAATTTTCAGTTCAAGCTACATATCATTCCCATGGATTGCTGGATCGAGTAGGCATCATATTTCTCTATAATTATTTATCGACATTTGCTTATAAAATATAAACAACGAACTACGAATTGGTGTTTGTTGTAAATGAGTTTTACCTTCAGTACTATCCTATAAACCCTGAAATGTGAGATAAAAGTAAGTACTGTTTCACATCCTACTTGCTCCTGTTATCAGCAGATGGCTGCACTGTAGAAAACGAGTGTTTATCGCCACAAATAGATGGCTACACTGTAAAACGAGCGAAATTCATCGGTGAAGCACGATTTCTTACAGACACCAGTTGACTGCTGCACGGGTAAAAAACGCAACACAGTCATATATCAATTCTTTTCCATCTATAAGATGCCGCAACATTCTAAAACGTCTGCAACATACGTCGGCAATACGAAACGTGCAATGTTTTCATTGATTGCCCAGGAGGTACGCTACAAGAAAAAAACGCTGTAAGGTTTAAATCAATCAATGTCATGTCACATACAACTGCAACGTTGTAGAAAGCGCAAGGTAATTTCCGCATATACATATTTATGCCAAATTAGCGTCCAAAATTCTAAAGTATATACTCCAATGCTGGGTTTCCATGTCTAATAACAGATGACGGAATCATTATCATAAATCTGACCTGGCCAGTCTTACGGCATATCTTCAGGAAAAAAAAGTGTTAGCTAAAATATCAGACAAGTACACAAGTACCGAGCGACGTGGCGCAGTGGTTAGCACACTGAACTTGCATTCTGGAGGACGACGTGTAACGTGCGCGTGGGGCACACAATACTCATTAAAGCCTGTACTATGTTAAGTGAGCGAGATTCACCTTACGAGACAGGATTTTCGTATAGATATTGACTGTGTGTATCTGAATGGTGGCAAATCAGACTTACACCCACTCTGTAATAACAATGATCCGTCAAGTAAGTTCAAAATGCAATTACACCTCAGCATGTACCTAAAGCAACACTCAAGGTGCTACCAATTTAATAATAATACGGTCGCCAGCCTAATTAGGCATTAACTGAGTTTCTTCCCTGTGCAAGTTGGTGTATATTCATGCAAAACAACACGTAGTAACACTGCATAATACAGTAAAATTTTAGAACCAGAAAATCTATTGAACTGATAGTTTCATGTTCTGTACTGATATGGAAAAACCATGAATACATAACACTACACTATAATGTACACTACAAGACTTCGTACTGTCTATTGATCTGATTAAAATCGGGCAGAGGTTACCCTAGAAATAGCACTTTCGAGCCACACACAAAATGTCAATTTTGATAAAGATAAAACACTGATAAATTTTGACTTATATATTGATTTTAACTTTTACTGGTCAAACCAATGTGGAACACTTCGGAATTCAAATGAATAAAAAGAAGGGGGGGGGGAGACCTGAAACTGTTATGATCACTATATTTAAAAAAATTGATTACTGAAATTATCATGTGTTCAAGATTTCCAGTATATGAGTTACTACTCTTTTTATCTTATTTACTTCTCATTTAAATACCTTTGTACCTGTCTCGAAATAATTAAACTTCAATATTAAAGTTATCTTTCAACTTCGTTAGACCTTCGTTATTCATTTACTGGTTCATTAACAAAACAGTTCTTTAAACACCATTCTAACATAACAATGTCTGCAAGTAATTATTATTAACACAAAATTTAATTTTTCATTTCGGGACACTCGGATTGCACAACATTTGGAAAGGACCCTGTCTAGGTTAGTTGTGAGGATAATTAAATGAGGGGGAAAGTTCTGGTAAAATTTAGGTTATTATTGAACAGTTCACTCTATGGTCCATACGCATACAGTACTAAAAGTTTCAACCTGCTTGTATCGACGCGGCGGTTGGCGGGCGGCGGGATGGCGAGGCACAGAGCACACATACAACCACAGCTATGGCTCTTAACGTATCGGCACTTTAATTCTTCATAGCGTCGCAATACTTTTCCATTTAGTGCCTATGGAATTTTGCCATGCTGTACGGGTGTTGGAACAGCATACCCGAGGCTCAGTGAAACCACGTCTTCCAGGAGAGCCTCATCGCTCCAGAAGGTATTGCTCAGACTAATGCCAAACTCCAACTACTACTGCTGAGCCCATTGTGCTGTACAACGCCCGCGTGCATTTTCCCGCGCTCGCCTGCCATCCACCTTTTATCGCTCCCATACAGACAGGGTATTCACCCGAGGTTTTGCATTCTACATATCTTAACACATTGCACACCAGACGCACAGTTACAATTTTAAACATGTTACAACAGTTTCAACATTTGTTACATTTCAGTTCTATTACAATATTGCTTGACATTTGACATAAACATTAATCTTCACATTGAAACTTGTTTACAGTTTTCTTAACACAATGACGTGAAACAAAAAACAAATGAAATTAGAACATCAATTACCCTAATTTATCGAAAAATCGGATGGAAAAAAATTTTACTTATCTGTACAATAGTACAGCGTAGTTGTTGTTACACATGCCCCTGTTTCCATTAAATTTCACTAAGTGTAAATTTGAAGGGAACACTGAACTTTGTATTTATACAGGGGTTCTGAATCTTTGTGTGAATGTGCCATCATAAAATTTTAGATCACAAAACTTCCTTTCACTCACATTATATAGGTCTATACTTTTTAATATATTAAGAGCATTTACCTATCATTTACTTAAGTGCCTTTGGCACAGTCCAATCTCCTAATACAACATGAGTTAAATAGCAAATTACCTATTATTATTAAATTTCTCAGAGAGATAAAATCAAAATCTGAAACACAATCACTTAACTAAAAAGCATATACAAATACCTATATACACTATAAGACAATTTGTTGCTGCTTGAATTGAATGGCAGTCCATTTCCTTATTTACTAAAAAACACAAATTACTATTTAGAAAAATCACTACATATATTTGCTGCCTATTATTCAGATTTGGGCAGTCCATTTCACATCATTATATCACATCACCTGTACCACACTTACAATTCTCCTTTGACTATTTATCTGCCCTCTTTGGTGTTTGGCAGTCCCATCTTTTATTTGGCTTGCAGCATTTGCTTTTTCTTTTCAGCCCTTTTTTCCATACACCTTTACATTTATAGTACATTTGGTAATCTGAAACTTACATAAGTACATTAGCACAGTGACATGGGCATACGTACATTTACAAAGATTTGTTACATTTAGAATAAAATAGTTTCAGCATAAGATACAGCACATTTACTGCAGATTGCTTTCTGATTGTACTTAGGTCACTCACTTCTAGGAACATACAGTTTCAGGTCCACAACGTTTCTTACACCTCAAGGTCTCTTGGATTTTGGGTAGATCAGGTAGTAAGCATTATCATGTGGAATGTTCTGTATCACATACGGTCCATTATAAATATATTTAAATTTGGAAATTTCATGGTTCAGTTCACTAGATTTTTCGTGGGTTTTTAAAAGAACATAATCCCCAATTTTAAATTTTGAAACTTTCAGGTTTTTATCATGTCTTTAAGACCTAGAGTCAGCTTTTTGCTTTGCCCTTTTTCTGACTAATTCTTTCTTTTGACTCAACCCCAAGCTTGTACAAGGTGGAAACTCTAGTTTTTTCTCAATTAAACTTTTACTTCTGCTGCCTAACAAAATTTCTTCCGGTGGGAACCCAGAATATTCATGATTTAAGGTGTTCATGACATTCTCGAAGTCCAATATAAATCTTCCCCAGGTTCTAAAGCATGCCCCTCCCTGTTTTTTCCACAACGCACCTTGGTCGACTGTGACATCATCCCAAGATACGTTCCTGACCTGTGAACCATTTATATCTGGTGGCTTTCTAGGTTTCTGTAGTTCAAAGTCTTTGCTTACTTGAACTCTTTGCAAAATAGACACTGAGTTGTCCGGTGGCTCTTTCTTTCTGTGTTCAGTCTCAACATCTGGGTTTTGTTTTGAAACTTCGTCGCTGGCTGGAGTGGCCGTACGGTTATAGGCGCTACAGTCTGGAACCGCGTGACTGCTACGGTCGCAGGTTCGGATCCTGCCTCGGGCATGGATGTGTGTGATGTCCTTAGGTTAGTTAGGTTTAAGTAGTTCTAAGTTCTAGGGGACTGATGACCACAGTAGTTAAGTCCCATAGTGCTCAAAGCCATTTGAACCATTTTGAAACTTCGTCATCTGTATGTACAATATCGCAATTAGCTTTATTCCCATTATTTTCACTAGTACCGAAATACTCATCATCTTAATTATCGTCAGAATCCGACCATTCTGGATCGTTTTCCGTTTCTAACATAAAAGCTTTTCCGAGACGGGCACTAAGTTCTTCCCCTGCATTTTCGTCAGACTTTGATTAACTCAATATCCTCTTTTGGCAAAATGGCCTCATTATCAGCTTTACTCACATCCACTGTTACTTCATATTTAGTGTAATCCTCGTGGACTTCAATTACTCTTAGGTAATTACCTGCACCTTCCCCACGGTGCCTTTCGGTAACAGCTTGTACTGTTAGCGGATCGTTAACAAAAGTTACTTCCTCTGTATTTTCGTCAATACTTAGGATTTCATCCTCCAATTCCTTCCTATCTTTAACCTTCGTCCTATCGGCAGCACGTGTACTTTGCGCGGTGCTATATACTCTCTCCTCTTTAAATTCGGGCCACGTCACCTTATCGACGTCCCTACTATCTCCTTTTTCACTAATTAACCTCCTTGCCTCATATTCCTTCTTAAAATCCTCCCACTCACATTGCTTGAGACCCTTGTACAGATCGTCGATCTGCAGACGCCAGTCAGTTACTTCTGTTAATTCATTCTCGCCCTTTACTTCATTGCTAATACTGCTAACCGCACCTCTCTGTGTGTCCACTGTTCCATCCACTATTTCCTTCGCCACGGAATGACCACTCGTAATGTATTCGCCAGCTCTTATGGCAATGTTTGTACCTAATTCTGCCGCCTTGCTAGCGGCTTCTCTCTGAACAGCTGTTCTGCTAGGCTGGGCCGTTGTCCTCTGATTCTTCACTCGCCTGTTAACATGTATCGCTCTGCGCGGAGAAGATGACTCATCTGCGCTCGCACCTGACGCTTGCTTCGCCACAACACACTGCGTCGTTCCACGCCTGTCCCTAAGCTGTCTCATAACTTCATTGTCAGTCTGGTAACATTTCTTAAATCAGGGCCGGTATGTTCTGTCCGCTTTCGTTTGGCCCGCAACGTTCGCGGAAATCAGTTTCCCACGTCATTATTATTTTGCGCGGTGTATCCTCTACCGCGACCTGGATAACCCCCTCTTCCTCTTCCTCTGCCTCTACCTCTCTGTATCATGTTGACGCGAAACCCATCACCGTCATTTCTCTCCTCATTATTACGGTTATTCCTGTTACTAAAATTCTGATAATTGGCACGACTTTCGCGCCAATGATCTTCGTCTTCGATCCTTTCGAGAAACGCTTGGAAGCTGCGATGATTGCTTCCCACATGTCTCTTCGAATCTTCTGGAAGCTTTTATATAGCTCCCATACGATTTCAGAATCGGATCTTCTCCCTCTTATGTGTGTCAACATTCGGTACCAATAATCGCAGAAATCTTTCAAAGAAATCCTGCCCCTGTTATCATGTAGTTTGGCCATGATAAACTCGCGCCACAAATGATCCTGTTTTTGTTTGGACCAATATTCTTCCGTAAATTTTTGTTTAAACTCTTCGAACGTCATTAGTTCGGTATTCAAGTTAATTCCCCAGCGCTTAGCGTCACCTGCTAAGGCGCTAATTACTACGTTTATCTTCTCCTGACCAGATAAGTGTTCAGGAAACATCCTCTCGCAATTTTTGAATGAATCCAACGGATGCCATCCGTTATGTTTCTTGGCGGGATCGAAGCACTCCTCACCTTCCAACAGCTTCGTAAGTGGCGTGCTATTACAGACCACGCCAGGCCTATTTTTGATTTTACTCTCGAGATCGAAAATTTTGCCTTGAATTTTCGATGTATTTTGTTCACACGTTTGCACACATCCGATAACTTTTTCGCCTAAATTTCTTTCAGTATCTGAAACTGCCTTTTTCAACTGTGAGATTCCGTGTTGGCATTCGTTTACGATCTCAGTTTTAAGACCGAAAACTTTTTCGTCTACTTTTGTTTCAACTAGAGGCTCTACTTTCTCTTGGATGTTGAGAATTTCAACATCAAACCTACTGTTAATGTTGCCAATTTCCCCCTGCATAGTATTCATATTTTTATTAATTGTGTCAATTTCAGACTTCATAGTATTTACTACAGAGTTTAAATTACCCACTTTTTGTTCTACCTGTTCTATTTGTTTACTAATTTTAATTCCTTGTTCTTCGACCTGTGCTTTAAGCTGACCAACTTGTGTGATAACTTTTTCGCCTAAATTTCTTTCAGTATCTGAAACTGTCTTTTTCAACTGTGTTTTAAGCTGATCATTCTGTGTTTTAAGCTGCTCGTCAACGTGTGTTTTGAGCTGCTCATTCTGTCCTGCAATTTGTTTGGTTAATCGTTCAAATAAGTCGTTCATGCTTTAAATTTTCACACTGTTTTGTTCTACGGAATCGGTGTATTCCGATCCTCTTTCAAAATTTTCTTTCGGTTCTTTCTTGATCTGTGGTGAATCAAACATGTCAGTGGATTCGTTCACGTACCCACTATCATCTACAAAGTCATCCTCTACTTCCTATTTTATTCCTTGCTGTGTTCTAGGCAATCTCGACATTTCAATCTGTTCGTTAACATGTTCGTGGTATTGTATGCACGCCAATTGTCTACCGCTAACGCCTTCTGTTATCTGGCCGCGTAAACTCGTCATTGCCAGCCGCATCTTTCATTACATCTATTGTGTCTACGTTCTTGTCCATACTGAACGCAAATTACACCTCACTACCGTACTTGACGTTCACTGCTATTTACTTTACTGAATATTATTGCAATTCGTGCCACTGAACATCCACTGTTTGGTATTCACGTTAATTTGTGACCGAAAACAACTGAGCAACGTCCTGTCACGGTCGCCACTTGTAACGTGCGCGTGGGGCACACAATACTCATTAAAGCCTGTACTATGTTAAGTGAGCGAGGTTCACCTTACGAGACAGGATTTTCGTATAGATATTGACCGTGTGTATCTGAATGGTGGCAAATCAGACTTACACCCACTCTGTAATAACAATGATCCGTCAAGTAAGTTCAAAATGCAATTACACCTCAGCATGTACCAAAAGCAACACTCAAGGTGCTACCAATTTAATAATAATACGGTCGCCAGCCTAATTAGGCATTAACTGAGTTTCTTCCCTGTACAAGTTGGTGTATATTCATGCAAAACAACACGTAGTAACACTGCATAATACAGTAAAATTTTAGCACCAGAAAATCTATTGAACTGATAGTTTCACGTTCTGTACTGATATGGAAAAACCATGAATACATAACACTACACTATAATGTATACTACAAGACTTCGTACTGTCTATTGATCTGATTAAAATCGGGCAGAGGTTACCCTAGAAATAGCACTTTCGAGCCACACACAAAATGTCAATTTTGATAAAGATAAAACACTGATAAATTTTGACTTATATATTAACTTTAACTTTTGCTGGTCAAACCAATGTGGAACACTTCGGAATTCAAATGAATAAAAAGAAGGGGGCGGGGGGGGGGGGACCTGAAACTGTTATGATCACTATATTTAAAAAAATTGATTACTGAAATTATCATGCGTTCAAGATTTCCAGTATATGAGTTACTACTCTTTTTATCTTATTTACTTCTCATTTAAATACCTTTGTACCTGTCTCGAAATAATTAAACTTCATTACTATATCAATATTAAAGTTATCTTTCAACTTCGTTAGACCTTCGTTATTCATTTACTGGTTCATTAACAAAACAATTCTTTAAACACCATTCTAACATAACAATGTCTGCAAGTAATTATTATTAACACAAAATTTAATTTTTCATTTCGGGACACTCGGATTGCACAACATTTGGAAAGGACCCTGTCTAGGTTAGTTGTGAGGATAATTAAATGAGGGGGAAAGTTCTGGTAAAATTTAGGTTATTATTGAACAGTTCACTCTATGGTCCATACGCATACAGTACTAAAAGTTTCAACCTGCTTGTATCGACGCGGCGGTTGGCGGGCGGCGGGATGGCGAGGCACAGAGCACACATACAACCACAGCTATGGCTCTTAACGTATCGGCACTTTAATTCTTCATAGCGTCGCAATACTTTTCCATTTAGTGCCTATGGAATTTTGCCATGCTGTACGGGCGTTGGAACAGCATACCCGAGGCTCAGTGAAACTACGTCTTCCAGGAGAGCCTCCTCGCTCCAGAAGGTATTGCTCAGACTAATGCCAAACTCCAACTACTACTGCTGAGCCCATAGTGCTGTACAACGCCCGCGTGCATTTTCCCGCGCTCGCCTGCCATCCACCTTTTATCGCTCCCATACAGACAGGGTATTCACCCGAGGTTTTGCATTCTACATATCTTAACACATTGCACACCAGACGCACAGTTACAATTTTAAACATGTTACAACAGTTTCAACAGTTGTTACATTTCAATTCTATTACAATATTGCTTGACATTTGACATAAACATTAAGCTTCACATTGAAACTTGTTTACAGTTTTCTTAACACAATGACGTGAAACAAAAAACAAATGAAATCAGAACATCAGTTACACTAATTTATCGAAAAATCAGATGGAAAAAAATTTTACTTATGTATACAATAGTACAGCGTCGTTGTTGTTACAGACGGTTCAATTCCGCGTCCGGCCATCCTGATTTAGGTTTTCCGTGATTTCCCTAAATCGCTCCAGGCAAATGCCGGGATGGTTCCTCTGAAAGGGCACGGCCGACTTCCTTCCCCGTCCTTCCCTAATGATCTCGCTGTCTGGTCTCCTCCCTCAGAACAAACCAACCAACACAAGCAAACTGACACTCTGAGTGTAAGTAATTAGGCCTACTCCAGATGTAAGTCACAGTACACCCTCAAACTAATCATTTCCGAATTTGAATTGTTCTTAAGCACCTGTTTAGGAGGAAGAAAGACAATGAATCACGATAGTCACTAGAAAAAATGTAATCGATGATACTGACTGACAATTATTGCTACTATTGCAAATGACACAGGCCTACTGGACTCTAGGCGAATAACAGCGGTTTTCAAACAAAACTATAGTGCCACTGCTCTCTAAAAGCGTTATACACTATGTATCCCACATCTATGATGTCACAATAATGTAAAATGTCTGCAAAATACGTCAGCAAGGAGAAAAGTGCGATCTTTACATTAATTGCCTCGGACGTAGTTGATGTTAACTACGAGAAAAAAGAACGCTGTAAAGCTCAAATCGACATTAAAGGAATGATAACATTCCATTCTCTATAACGTATAGATATGTAGATGTAGGTGTGGAATTAGTTGTGTTCTAAAATTTAGTAGGCCACAACCGGCAATATTGCTAAGCGATTCTACCAACCCTTGATGTTGATATACACTCCTGGAAATGGAAAAAAGAACACATTGACACCGGTGTGTCAGACCCACCATACTTGCTCTGGACACTGCGAGAGGGCTGTACAAGCAATGATCACACGCACGGCACAGCGGACACACCAGGAACCGCGGTGTTGGCCGTCGAATGGCGCTAGCTGCGCAGCATTTGTGCACCGCCGCCGTCAGTGTCAGCCAGTTTGCCGTGGCATACGGAGCTTCATCGCAGTCTTTAACACTGGTAGCATGCCGCGACAGCGTGGACGGGAACCGTATGTGCAGTTGACAGACTTTGAGCGAGGGCGTATAGTGGGCATGCGGGAGGCCGGGTGGACGTACCGCCGAATTGCTCAACACGTGGGGCGTGAGGTCTCCACAGTACATCGATGTTGTCGCCAGTGGTCGGCGGAAGGTGCACGTGCCCGTCGACCTGGGACCGGACCGCAGCGACGCACGGATGCACGCCAAGACCGTAGGATCCTACGCAGTGCCGTAGGGGACCGCACCGCCACTTCCCAGCAAATTAGGGACACTGTTGCTCCTGGGGTATCGGCGAGGACCATTCGCAACCGTCTCCATGAAGCTGGGCTACGGTCCCGCACACCGTTAGGCCGTCTTCCGCTCACGCCCCAACATCGTGCAGCCCGCCTCCAGTGGTGTCGCGACAGGCGTGAATGGAGGGACGAATGGAGACGTGTCGTCTTCAGCGATGAGAGTCGCTTCCGCCTTGGTGCCAATGATGGTCGTATGCGTGTTTGGCGCCGTGCAGGTGAGCGCCACAATCAGGACTGCATACGACCGAGGCACACAGGGCCAACACCTGGCATCATGGTGTGGGGAGCGATCTCCTACACTGGCCGTACACCACTGGTGATCGTCGAGGGGACACTGAATAGTGCACGGTACATCCAAACCGTCATCGAACCCATCGTTCTACCATTCCTAGACCGGCAAGGGAACTTGCTGTTCCAACAGGACAATGCACGTCCGCATGTATCCCGTGCCACCCAACGTGCTCTAGAAGGTGTAAGTCAACTACGCTGGCCAGCAATATCTCCGGATCTGTCCCCCATTGAGCATGTTTGGGACTGGATGAAGCGTCGTCTCACGCGGTCTGCACGTCCAGCACGAACGCTGGTCCAACTGAGGCGCCAGGTGGAAATGGCATGGCAAGCCGTTCCACAGGACTACATCCAGCATCTCTACGATCGTCTCCATGGGAGAATAGCAGCCTGCATTGCTGCGAAAGGTGGATATACACTGTACTAGTGCCGACATTGTGCATGCTCTGTTGCCTGTGTCTAAGTGCCTGTGGTTCTGTCAGTGTGATCATGTGATGTATCTGACCCCAGGAATGTGTCAATAAAGTTTCCCCTTCCTGGGACAATGAATTCACGGTGTTCTTATTTCAATTTCCAGGAGTGTAGGTCATATATACACTTAATATTAAGTGTTCAATTACATCGTTCATGTTCAGAGTTCCAAAAAGCTGAGCTTAAAGAAAATAACTGTAAATATCATGAAGTGTGATACTGTAACATTGCATTCTGACATTGCATAGTGATGTAGTTATACTCCACAGCAGAGTAGTTGAAAAGATAGGTAGAAGTAACGTGCACGTATTTAAACGGTCTTGCACAGGGATCAGTCGCACGATCTGTTCATAGTAGTTTCCAGCCTGGTAGTACCATCTCTTTTAGCCAAGGAAGAGGTAAAAGTTTCCAGAAGGTGCATATCTGGACCCTTCTTTTTTTGAGTCATCAGTCTTCTGACTTGTTTGATGAGGCCCACAACGAATTCCTCTTCTGTGCCAACCTCTACATCTCAGAGTACCACTTGCAACATACATCTTCAATTATTTGCCGGATTTATTCCAATCTCTGCCTTCCTCTACTGTTTTTGCCCTCCACAGCTCTTTCTAGTACCACAGAAGTCATTTCCTGGTGTCTTAACAAATGTCCTATCATCCTGTCCCTTCTCCTTGTCAGTTTTTTTCCATATATCCCTTTCCTCTATGGTTCTGAGCAAAATCTCCTCGTTCCTTACTTTATCAGTCCACCTAATTTTCAACATACGTCTGCAGCACCACAGCTCAAATCCTTCTATTCTCTTCTGTTCCGGTTTTCCCACAATCCATGTTTCACTACCCTATAATGCTGTGCTCAAAACGTACATTCTCAGAAATTTCTTCCTCAAATTAAGGCCTATGTTTGATACAAGTAGACTTCTCTTGGCCAGGAATGGCCTTTTTGCCATTGCTAGTCTCCTTTCGATGTTGTCCTTGCCCCGTCCGTCATTGGTTATTCTGATGCCTACATAGTAGAATTCCTAAAATTCATCTACTTCGTGACCATCAATCCTGACGTCAAGTTTCTCGCTATTTTCATTTCTGCTACTTCTCATTACTTTCGGCTTCCTTCAATTTACTCTCAGTCCATATTCTGCACTCATTAGACTGTTCATTCCATTCACTTTCACTAAGCATAGCAATGTCGTCAGCAAATCTTATCATTGATATCCTTTTACCTCGAATTTTAATTCCACTCCTGAATCTTTCTTTTATTTCCACCATTGCTTCTTCGGTGTACAGATTGAACAGTAGGGGCAAAAGTGTACTTCTTCAACTATATGGCAAATATGCCTCCTTATAGACCAGAAAAGTAAGAAGGAAGTCTGCACCCTGGCTAACTGAAGAACTGAAACAGCTCATGGATCTCAGAGATGGTCTACACCAGACACAGAAATAGCGCCCTATGGCTGAAAATCGTATTGCTTAGAAACAGAAGCGGGACAAAGTAAGTCAAGCTGTGAGAAATGCAAAACTCAGACGTGGCCATACTTGACCGACAGCAGAAATAGACGAGTTGAACTATGGTGAAACATGCGTGGTCTTGGCATAGGTAAATAAAAAGTTGCAGGTGATCCCATTGTCCCAGCTGATGAGCTGAGCTGGTACTTCACAGTAGCTACACTGACAATTAAACCACGAACGAAGCTGAGAGTTATTGATTACTTCCTGGGGGTAAATGATTGCAACCACAATAAATTCTGTCTAAAGTCCCAAAAGGACGAGGCCTGACGTGAAACTGTGTTCTGAAGGAGGCGATTGAAATACGTGTAGCTGATGGGCTGATCGACAGAGACGCCGGGGTCAACTTCAGCAGAGCCTGGGGCCCAGCACTCAGCCAACAAAGCACAGCGCCGACCCAAAGCGACTTCCGCGCCCGACGAAGGCCACAGGACATCTATCTGATGGTCCACAGTTCGCATCCAGCAGCCAGCAGCCCGCCTCTCCCCACCACCACTCCACGCAGCGCAGCGTGTGGCAGGATGCGGGGGAAGGGATGGGGAGGAGATTCAGCGGAGACGCTCAGTCTGTAGGTATCTCCTAAAGATGACGGCAAGGAACGCTGTCGAAATATCGTGGTTTGAAAACGACTGCACCTGGCTGGAGACACGAGAACAGTACGAACATACAAAGAACCTACTAGAGTTACAGACTACCTAACTACAAACAGCCTTCTAGATGAATATCAATGAGGCTTCTGTGAACATCACAGCAGAACATTTGCTTTTATAAAGATAACAGGTGACCTGCACAAGAGGCGACTAGCAGAGCCTCTGACACCGTCGACTACGACATTTAACTTGCTAAACTGAGCAGCCTAAATTTCTCGCCAAGTGCAGTCCAATGGTTTCGCTCATACCTGACGTCTCGTCAGCAATGCGTCATGTTCAGCACCGCAAAGCCACAATGGAAGCAGGTAGTATCACGTGTCCCCCACGGTTCGGCATTAGGTTCTATATTCGTCTCATTGTACATAAAAGTTCTGGCCTACTGGAAATACTACAAGTACGCTGATGCCCTCCAATTGTGCTTAAGTGCAAAATCAATAAACTTGAAGACAGCTATCGAAAATCTCAATAGCGACTCGTGTGCGTTATCAAAATGGGCGCAGGTTATAGGGTTAAAGCTCAACCCATTAAAAACACAAGCAGTACTAGTTCATCATTCTAGGCTCATTAGCCTGAAATGTCGAAAATCCCTACCATCTTTAACCCTAAATGGGAACAAATCTCAACTTCCCTCCTTCAGTAAAATGTCTAGGAGTAAGAATAGATGTAAATATGAAGTTGACTGAGCACACAACTGCAGTGTGAATGAAGGCATCAGAATCTCACCATTCCCTACAAAAATATAAAAAGTCCTTCCCTCTTGTCTTGAAAAAGAAACTTGTAAAAACACTTACACTGCCAATTGTTGATTTGAGAGATGTCACCCAGCAAGGCCTTTGTCAGGAAAGCTCATAGCACCTGGAACTGATTACGAATGCTCGTGTTCGTTATACCTGTGATGTGCGATGCTTTGATTACATTTCACTACCACATGCACAGCTATTCTGGGTGCGTGCAGACAAGTGCAGATATATTTGTACCCTGTGTCTTCTCCACTGTGTTATCGATGAACACTGTACCTCTCCTCGGCCTCAACACTCTTGTCTGAACAACACAGAAGAAACACCCACTCTCATCAGAGTAAAATCTTTTCTGTCCAACTCCATCACTCAGCTACCTTCTTGAAATACTTCTCAGTAATATGAACCTGAATTTTGAACAACCTCCCACATTACGTTAGAGAAATGAATAAGATCTCCAAATTCAGAATACAGGTAACGACATACCTACTAAAGCAGCAATAAGGACTACCACTGTCCCTGTATGCAGTCGCCACCACAGTGCATCCCTCTCTCCAGCCCGATCCTCCTCATTTCCCAGTATTCTTAGCCAATGTAGTCTCCTTTTCCCAGAAATCGCTATATCAGAAAGCATCTATTTTGTACACCTATAAATTCTTCTTATATATGCCATTCTCATTATCGTTATTCATGTCATAATTATTGTTATTAGTGCTACTATTATTATTATTTTATTGTGGTTATTATCAGCTGGAGTATTACAGGTTCACTAGTTCATAGTCAGCATAGTTCACTCACACTGCTACTTAAATTATTTTAATTCTAAACATAGAACACACCAGCCTCAGTTGCAAATAGCAACCAGTCTTTACCTACGTTTCAGCCCAAATAAACTGGCCTTCTTCAGAAGCTATTGACACTAAACTATTGCATGCCAAAGTTTGGCCACGTCAAGTATAAAACTAAAGCACCGTAGTACCCAGCCATAAGTCTACGTTACTTGGCTGAAGAGAAGCAGCAGGCGCCGCTGCACGGACGAGGTCAAATTATTTTTGCTGAAACCTAGGTAAGGACTGGTTGCCATTTGCAACTGAGGCTGACATGTTATATGTTTAATTATCACAGTTGCTGACGGGGCTGCACGATGTTAAAATTTCCTTTTTTTTTGTATTTGTGCTACAGAAAGCTCAAAACTCAAATATCACTCTTTAAAAAGAGTTCGAAGTAACTCTCAATAATTCTCGAGAAAATCGAGTTTGATGCCTTGCTAGCATCTTTTATATGGTAAGGCAAGGTAGATTTTTCAGAGAGTGTGGCCATGTGCCAGAAGGCTCGCCTGTCAGGTTGGGAGGCCTGGGGTCGGTTTCCTGCTGATTCACATTTCTACACATATTTGCTTCTTCTGTTAGCATTCCTTGAATTGTAAAATATATAAAAATGGAGAAAATGGGTAGCACTCGACACTATTTCTGGATCACTGGTTCGAGTCCCGAGTCATTCGTTATGTTGCTTTCTGTTTAGCTGGAATAGCACATCATTTAAATACAAAATTCTTCAAATATATGTGTGTTAACACCTACCTAATCGTAACATTTATGAAAATGCACGTCTTCTTATTTCTAATTACATATTGTACACAAAAATCCATTTTCCATAGCAAACATAAACTCTTAATTCCTAATCTTATGCAAAAGATTGTTTAAATTTAAAAGAAATGCAGAATAATTTTTTTCATCTTTACGTTTAACGATTCACAGAAGTGTTCACAGAAGAAGATAAATGTTTGATTAAAAATACACCACAACTGGTAATCGAAACAGAGCCAGTCACATGGAATGCGACAATTGTACCACTTTTTTTGCCTCCAACCTCCCCTTTAGCCCCACATTAACGCTCGTCACAAGAAACACCTCAGTCGGCGTAAGCTTGTAGCTCGTAGCTGTATTTGCTCGCAGAAATTGTCCTGAGGCGTCTTCGAGACTCCTTAAGTAACCCATCTTGGTAGAAGATGAGCTTCTTTACGAAAAACGTATAAATAACTTCTTCATGAACACAAATAAAATAACCTCTTCTTGGAAGGAAACATAAATAACTCTCCTCTTGAAAAACTAAAAAAGGTCTTTGTGGGAATCAAATACGTTATGAGAAATTACTCTGGAAGACACAGGAAAGGAAGCTCTTTTAAAGATAACCAAATAGCCACTCCTCTTGAAGAAACAATTAATCATCTTGGAAAAACACATAGCGCAAAGACACTTTATGAAAATGGTGGAACTTTTCTTGAGAGAAAACAATAAGACTATCTGCAACGAATAAGAAAAAAATTCTTTCATGAGAACTTCGGGAGACTTGGCTAAGGGAGACACCAAAAAAACTGAAAAAGGATTTTTGATATTTCTGTTATAATTAGTTTTTAATAGCCATTTTTGCTGAATTAAATAATCTCTAACTCACGTTCTTTCTTGAGTTGAAGTCAAGGGTAAATAAGAGACAAAAATGAACCACGTATCATAGATAGCTGTTCTGCTCTTCAGATGGATAGAAGGTCCAGTCTGGTTGTAATACGTTTTCTGAAGGTATTGCTGAAGGCGCCATATGGGTAAAATATCCAGTCTTTTACGAACCCATGAACAATGTTTTGTTGTGATCGGTGTTCACGAAACGCCTACTAGGCTGTCTTGCAGAGCACGCTTAGTGAAATACGGGTCCAGTGCCATTCCTATTCAAAACGCCCCCATGGCGTTTATAACAATTGTAAATCCTCGTCGCCAACTTTGTACAGCCCTCGTCGCTAGTGCTGTGGAAGCCGAGTTCGCGAAACGGCTTCTGGAGCGTTACACTGATAAGACAATTTCTCCCTGCCGCACGGTCAGGTAACAGGGCAGGAGAACACTCCAACAAATTAGTAACAAAGTCACGAGTTAAAAGGTTTACTTATCTTCGTGACTTGTCGAATGATTAAGTCTGCAACACTGCTTGTAATATAACACAAAAATGGCTCTCAATGGCCAAGTGCAAATAATCGCAGGTAAACTTCACAGCACATAGCAAATGCATTTTACAACTGTCTGTTCAATTCTAAGAGTTCGTTAAACGACGTTCCCTGTCTGAGTCAGCCCTGGACGATGATCTGTGACCAAGTGGGCGAGAGCTCGTCTTGTGTCTACCGAGTAGGCTTCTGTCCGTTGACGTGCGGTCGCTGGGGGCTGTACTCGGGCGGCAGTTGGCCGAGGCGAGGTCCTGAGCGCAGGCGGAACCGCGCACGTGCTCAGTCTACTGTGCCACTGACAACCTGCATCTAGGGATTTCCATAAAAGGAAGTATCATCTTACTGTGCTACTTCACTTCAATTTAGCACATGAAACAATCATTCCTATCATGATGCTACTAGAATGAATCACAACGTGGATACCATAAATTTTTTATTTTCAAAAAACATGTACAGTGCAAACAATTGTTTGAATACGAAGTACACAGTGTCAGATTCTACCCTACGTGTAATTTAGAGATTGGCAGAACATACGTTTGACTTTTTTTAGACTGCCCCCCCCCCCCTTGTCCCTCACTGTTAGACGGGCACAAGTGTGGGCTGCTATAGGTTAGTGGTGAGGGGCAGAAGTGCTACGTCCTGACTGTCGCCTTTAGGAAGCGTTCAGTGGACAGGCAGATGGATATCGACAGCAGTTGTGTTACACCGACGATTGGTTCGCTGAGACTTTGGCTGTTGTGCAGATGACATACGTGACGTGCCTCCCATTCTCTGCCTACGCAGTGGACACAATTGTCGTCCGCAAAATCCTAGGGCTGAAATTCCCCGTACAAGACCGAACACGAGTCAAGATATGTGTTAGCTCACTAGCCAGGAGCAGAAATTCGAGTCACGTATTCTCCCACAATCAAGCACTTCAGTGAGTATAAGACTTCACAGACGTAACTAAAGAATCATCACTCGAGTAACAGAATCACAACTCTGTCTCAGGGAAACGAGCTCACACGCTTCCTGTGTCACGAGCAACACTTTGCAAAATTTAACTGCCAGATTCTCCGCTGTGGCTGTCGCCAGCGGAGTCTCCATGTCGATCCCCAGAGAGAACTGTCTTCGATCGATCGCGGCGGGGAAGTGCCCTCGAGCGATCCCCAGAGGGGAGCGCTTCTCTCCGCGCCACACCCTGTTTCCTCCTAGAACGCAGCGTCGGCGTTTGCAGTCAGACGACGAATCCTAGCGGCCGTTACAAAAGCGTTACCTCCCACTGCATGCTCACGAATCTGCCAGCCACTCACCTGAAGTTCATACTCCTTTCTGAAGATTCTCAGAAAGTTTCCATTTCCGCTCTTACATTCTTAGCACTCCGCTAATCAAAAACGAGTCTGCTTTCCAGAGGGGTGCGTGCTACAGCGTGTCTTGTGAGCAGTTTCCTCAAAGATCAGCTCGCGACTATTGTTTGTGACCCTGCCCGTTCCACTGCACTAAAGAGTGTCTTTCCATCTCGTTCTGACCCCGACGTTCTTTCTCCAGATTCACTATTGTAGGATGGACGATTTGTGTCGGATTTGTCAGAGGAGATTAAAATATTGTTCTATGCAGTGCTGTACAGATTAGGTTTATGTAGTCCTCACCAATATAAAAGACATCGATGTAATACTGCCTGGAATATGGAAACCGGGATTCTGAGATAGACACATGCATTGGGGGTGACATGTACGAGTTACTATAGTGGCGTGTCAAAGTTTTTTTGGGATAATTTGTTCTCTCTCGAAGAATGCTATACGTTTACGAACACGGTGCTAGTACGAATCCTTAGGCTAGTTCCTGCGACTGTGGTACAGAGCCACACGACCTCTCAAACGTCTCACGACTTGGCTTTACGGTATTCGAGACACTCGAAAAACTTCAAAGTCCATTTTCTCGAGAATATCTCAGAGACTCATTGAGCTGCTTTGGCATATTGACATTTGATTTCCACACCTCATGTGCCACAAGTATAAAAATAAAACAAATCCGATTGCCGTGTCGTCCCCTCGTGATATATAAAAGTAGTGCCCACGGAATTACCTGTCGCTGGCCAGTGAGCCCACTCTTTTTGCAGCAGCAGGGCGGCATGGCCGGTGCCCTGGCGTGGCGCAGCTGCGTGGCGGCGGCGCTGGCCGTGTGGTTCTGCTGGGCGCTGGTGTGGGCCTCCGGCCGCCTCTACCGCGGCCACCCCACCGTCGTCGCCGCTGCTCACTTCCTCGAGGTAGCGTACCTGCTCTGGCGCTACACCTACCTACAGCAGCCACCCGCTCTCCTGCTATACTTACCTACCAGAATTATCACTCCCCTACTACACTGCTACCAGCTCTCCTACTATACATACCTACTGGCAATACCTCCGCCCCTACTACACACACCTACTGTCACCATCTGACCTGCTAAACGTATCTACTGGCAATACCTGCCACCCTACTATATATACCTACCATTGCTACCTGTCTGCTACCATTCATACCTACCAGCAGTACCTGCTCTCCTGATATACTAATCTACCACCTCTACCTGCTCCCTTACAGCTCGTATCTACTGGCAATAGCTCCTCCCTTACTGTATGTACATATTGCTGCTAGCTGCACTCCTACTACACAAGGCCACCTTCACTGCCTGCTCCCCTACTATTCATGCCTACCACCACTACCTGCTCCCCTACTGTACATATCTACCAGTAATACCTGCTGACATACTATACATGGCTACTGCCAGTACCTGCTCTCCTACTATAGAAACCTCCCAGCATTACCTGCTCCCTACTATATATACCTACAATCACTACCTACTCTCCTGCTATACATACCTACTCCCACTACCCGTTCTTCCACTATACATACGCTCCAGCAATAGCTGCTCTTTTACTATACTGCCAGCACCTGTCCTCATACTATACATACCTAACATTGTCATCTGCTATCCTATTATTCATACCTACTGTCACTACCTGCTCTCTTGCTATACATAACTACTGGCAAACCTGTTCCCCTACTATAGATCCTGCCACCACGACCTGCTCACCTAATAAACCTACACTAAGTATCCAGACACCCCCAAAAACATACGTTTTTCATATTAGGTGCAGTGTGCTGCCAGCCACTACCAGGTACTTCATATCAGCGACCTCAGTAGTCATTAGTCATCGTGAGAGAGCAGAATGGGGTGCTCCGTGGAACTCGTGGACTTCCAACGTGGTCAGGTAGTTGGGTGTCTCTTGTGTCTTACGTCTGTAAGCGAGATTTCCGCACTCCTAAACATCCCTAGGTCCACTGTTTCCGATGTGATAGTGAAGTGGAAACGTGATGGGACACGTACAGCACAAAAGCGTACAGGCTGCCGACAGTTGAAGAGGGTCGTAATGTGTAATAGGCAGACATCTATCCAAACCATAACACAGGAATTCCAAATTGCATCAGGATGCACTGAAAATACTATGACAATTAGGCAGGAGGTGAGAAAACTTGGATTTCATGGCTGAGCGGCTGCTCGTAAGCCATACATCGCGCCAGTAAATCCCAAACGACGCCTCACTTGGTGCAAGGAGCATAAATATTGGACGATTGAACAGTGGAAAAACGTTGTGTGGAGTGACGAATCACGGTACACAATGTGGCGATTCGATGGCAGGGCGTGGGTATGGCGAATGCTCAGTGAATGTCATCTGCCAGAGTGTGTAGTGCCAACAGTAAAATTTGGAGGTGGTGGTGTTATGGTGTAGTCGTGTTTTTCATGGGGGGGGGGGGGGGCGGCTTGCACCCCTTACTTTTTTGAGTGGCACTTTCACATCACAGGCCTACATTTATGTTTTAAGCACCTTCTTGCTTCCCACGCTTGAAGAGCAATTCGGGGATGGCGATTGTATCTTTCAGCACGATCGAGCAGTTGTTCATAATGCACGGCCTGTGGCGGAGTGGTTACACGACAATAACATCCCTGTAATGGACTGGCCTGCACAGAGTCCTGATCTGCATCCTATAGAACACCTCTGGAATGTTTTGGAAGGCCGACATCGTGCCAAGCCTCAACGACCGACAGCTTCCATGAAGAATGGGCTGCCATTCCCCAAGAAATCTTCCAGCATCTGACTGAACGTATGCCTGCGAGATTGGAAGCTGTCATCAAGGCTAAGGGTGGGCGAACATCATATTGAATTCCAGCGCTACCGATAGAGGGAGCCACGAACTTGTAAGCCATTTTCATCCAGGTGTCCAGACATATTTGATCAGATAGTGAATCTACCTGCTCTCGTACCATACATACCTACCACCGCTACATGCTCCCCTATTATACGTACATTCTGCCACTAACTGCTCTCCTAGTACACATACCTACCACCAGTACCTGCTGTCCAACTATACATACTTACCGCAATACCTGCTTCCCTACTACTCATAACTCCCAGCAACACCTGCTCTCCTGCTGTACATACCTATCTCTGCTACCTGTTCTCCTACTATACATGTCTATTGGCAGTACTTGCTTCCTAACTGTACACACCTTCCACCACTACATGCTCTCCTACTATACATACCTATTGGCAATATCTGCTCCGCCACTGTCCATACCTACCATCCCTGCCTGCTCCCCTACTATTTATAGATACTGACAATAACTGCTCCCTTATTGTATGTACCTATTGCTGCTAGCTGCTCTCCTACTATACATACCTACTGTCACTAACTGCTCTCCAAGTGTCTATACCTACCGCCACTACCTGCTACCCTACTATACATACCTGTTGGCAATACCTGATCCCCTACTATCCATACCCACTGCCGCTACCTGCTCTCCTACTATACATATCTGTGAGCAATACCTGCTCCCTTGCTGTACATTCCTACTGCTCGTAGCTGCTCTCCTGCTATACATACCTACCTGCTTTCCTACTATACATACTTACCAGCAATACTTGCTCTCCTACTATACATACCTACTGCCACTATCTGCTCTCCTACTACACATACCTACCGGCAGTACCTGCTTCTCTACCATGAACACCTACCACCACTTCCTGCTCTCCTACTATATGTACCTACTGTCAAAACCTGCCTTCCTAATATACAGTACTCCTCTTTCTCCATGTCTTCCCTGTCGTCTTTTTTAAAGGCTTCTTAAATGCAAAATAAAAGTTTTGATGGTATCTTCACATTCCCAATCCAAATTACTTTTTAACATCGTATTCTGTTCCAAACCAAAATTGAAAATCGCAAACTGAAATGAAACACTTCCATGTCCTAAATGAGGTAAAATACCTAGCATAATAACAACCAAAACAACAAGAAACGAACTAGTCCACCTCCAAAAGTGTAGGGACAGTCAATGTCGTATGCACATGGAAGTTCCTTGAGGCCTGCAAAACGTCACACACCTAAGTTGCTCAAGTCAGGTGTGAACAGCCTGCCACCACTAGTGCCAGAATGGGTGTAGCTCAGATTTGCACAGACAGCTTATCTGTTGGGGAGAAATGTAACACGTTGTAGTCTCCCTTGGATCTGCACATGCAGAGCAGAGGAAGTGTATACGTGGAAGCACAGAACCCAGCACTTCGATTGGACTCTCAGCTTATTGTTGCAGACGAGATAAAAATCAGCTCTTAAGGACTATTTTGTGTACTGTGCTCGATACTTTACACGTTTTTCAGTGAGTGATTTTTTATAAATACCCCAATAGAACAAATGAAGGTTCCCTTTTTTGTTTTGCCATTAAGAAAAGCGGCATATCTACTAATTGCTTCTTACTGAAGAAAAGAAGTGGAACGAAGAGAGTATAAGCTTGCTTATTAAGGCATACTACAAGGAAATGTGCTATACGATCATGATGCTCTGTACCATAATAAAGGACGTCTACAAATGTTTAATTATGAATTTATATGTTTTGCGTAAATTTGCATATAATTTTATTTTAGAAATGTGTATGTATCATCCTAATTGTTGAAAGAGCTATGATTTCAGCTAGCCAGAAAGGATAGTGCTGGGAGAATAGCCACAGTGTTGGGAGAATAGCCACATGTGTCAGAGCAGTTCTACCGGACACAACCAGTGAGGACTTTGTGGTCGCACTATGGTGCCGAGTTGGAAAAGTTAAGACAGGCTGACAGCAGCAATACAGTCACTATAAAACAGCATAAACCGAGCGTGTGGTACTTCCTTCATTACTGTGTCATTGCATGAGTGCTCTCATGTACAATAGGCAGCAGGTTGTCAAAACGAGGCACTTGCTTTCTGACCAAGTTTCAAAGAAAAAGTTGTGATATAATAACGAACAGCCATATAACCCACGGCGACTGGTACTCACCTCGTTTAATGAAGGGGGAAAGAATTACTCCTCTACAATCCAGGCTACGACTGCTGTGTTACAAACTCCGAGCACCCTGTTGTTATTTGCGTCATGAGGACTGCTCCCTGTAGTCAGTCAAAGACAGCTGGAGAACAGATCGTGGCAAATGGCCGTGGACTCGGTTCCTCACCATCCCTACTGATTAACTGCTCTGTATTCCTCGTGTTTCATTGCAACATGACCCTACTGTCATGCATTTAATACTTGAATTTGAATGAGAGGGGCAGTTTGAAAAGTTTAACATCTTCTTAGTAAGATCAGTAAATAGCTTTCTTCTTTCTGAATTTGTCACTTTTTTCATCAGCAGCCGCTCTTCTCGATAACTCAGTTGGCTAGAAGTTAATTTCTTTCTGGAAGACGTTTATTCTATTCGCATTCACTTAACATACTCTTACAAATGAAACATCTCAAGCAGCTTTTTTATAAACTTTTAAAACGATCAACAGCTACTCTTTCGAAATGCGCTGGTTACGAGCGATGTTGACAACCTAGGATACACCGTCTATCGATGACCGATACTTACGGACCCGTACCTGAGCAAACTATCAAAGTCAGCTGTGTCCATGTTCCCCACCTGATCAGTTCGGGAGACGCAGCAACGGCTAACGCCTTAAGCTCGAAATGTCAGTTCGTTCTGGTCACTGGCTATCTCTGCCTCTGCCACGCTCCCGGATGGCCGGCAGAATCCTCCTAGGATACCGGCCGTATATTTATCATTGCAATTACAATTAAATACTGCGATTGCAGCCAGAATCTGGTGAGATTCGACAATGAGCGAAGTATCAGGAATACCTCCTCCTATGGCTCTGGCTCTGGAAATATCAGTTACCCATTTAAATTTGTATTCTTCTTATGACTGGACATACCTTTCCACACAAGATCCTTCTCCCCTTTGCACCTATTGTTGCGCTGAAATACCCGATTTTCGACGTCAAATTCATACTTCCTTTTTGACCGGACATGGTCATTTCGTTTGCATATGTCAGAACACTGACCACAGTAACTTTTCACCTCAACATACTTTATAAGCCTTTTGATCACAGCGAATCTATCACGCATCCCCTGCTAAGTAAAATACTTCGCCAGTAACTGAGTGCTGGTGATACCTAACAATATTGAGCCAAAATTCCGGGATGGATGGCCATGCTCCATTTGTTTTTCTTGCGATTGGTATTAGAGTGTATTAGGAAGAGAGGCATAATCGCCTTATAAGTGATCAGCCATTAGAAACTCGATTGGAACGACTATGTTACTGTCACTCTGCGTAAAAGGCGGTCTTGGTTTTATGTGCAAACACAAGTATCGCTAACGATATCAATGTTAAAAACTATCCACGCTGTATAAATCGAAGTGTGGTATTGCTTCTGAATGAAGTGGCCTTCCATACAAATACCACAAAACTGAATATAGACGGTGTGCATTAAGAGACCGAAAGTGCGGATACACATCGCCATCGGTGTAAGCTCGTGATAAAATCACCTTTCTCACCAAATTTAGAAAGATATTCGATTCAGGAACGTGGTATTAAGCCGAATTTGCAACTCCCTCATGTCGCTGCTAGGTATTTCTCACGCTAACAAACAGTATTTCTAACGCATTCGCGATGCTATGTAGACAGTGTAAAAGAGGTTCTGCAATATATCCGCGGGCTTTCAGGCGAGGCAGGATGGTGGTTGATTGAGAATGATGACATACAGTAGACGCCGTGCAATGTGAAGAATCACTTAAGAAATGCAACACTTGATTGAAGTCGTAAGAAATGTACAAATTCCTATAGTAAATACACTGCCTTTCCAGATCTTTTGTGTACCGCTTTCTGGCAGAAATACTTTCTGCGAATTGGAATCAAGTCTCTCCCTTCAAGCACATACTTGCGTTGGAGGTGTCGTTTTATGATTACTGCGACTAGTGAATCATGTTCATGGCACTATCATATCTTGTAACGATTACCTTTTTCGAACACGTCTGCTAAGAACCAAAAGGCGGAAACCTCCATCAAGGTTTTGGACAGTCTCTCTGTATCGTGTAATTGTTCCTCAGTCTCTGCCCCGTCTTCCATGTGATCATTCCAATTTAATTCTGAACAGATCAGAAGCCGGAGAGTGCAGCATCTATGACCTACTGCACACAATGGAGAAACAGTGTGAATTGAGTTAATGCGACAGGGCCATGTTTTGACCACTCGATGGAAACGAGGACTTGTTGTCATAGCGCCACCAACAGTGTACAATGTGGAAGGTCAGCGGCAAACAGCTATGGTGGTGTGACTTCTGAAATTTTCCCGGCGTATTTCTTCTTCTAATAATTTCCGGGTATGCAGCCGGATCCCGTCGACATTCTGCCACGATATTTCGGCCCAGAGACGTCCGGCCATCATCAGGTGAGTACACAACTACTGAAGAGCCCAGGTGCAGTCGCGCGAGATTCGGCATAAATACCGCGACTGCACCTGGGCTCTTCAGTAGTTGTGTACTCACCTGATGATGGCCGGACGTCTCTGGGCCGAAATATCGTGGCAGAATGTCGACGGGATCCGGCTGCATACCCGGAAATTATTAGAAGAAGCTATGGTGGTGTTTCTTATTGGGAAAATGAGGAAGAGTTAACATCGTATGGGAACTAGAAGATGGACGAGGATTTTGCTACAGCATTGCGGTACATTTCCAAACTACATTCAGGTACTACAGTGTGAAGGAGGTCTGTGTCTCTCAGTACGCGTTCATGTCTGTCACCCAAACATCTCTCTCTCTGCTCGTTATTTTGTACTACACAACAGAGAAAAAATACATAGTACATGCAATCAAACTTTTAAGCTCCATACCAAGCACTATAAAAACACTTCTCTGACGTCGCCTGGTGTAGAACTGTGTCTCTTTCTTCCAGTGCATCGAAAACAAGTACAGTCTGCATGTCGGCATTGAGCATATGTTGTGATCCCATTAAATATACAGGTATTGATTCATTAGAGCAATTGGCTAGAGATCAAAGTCGCTCTCAAAAACCTGTGTAAAGTTTCATCGCCTGTACTGGAAGAAGACCATATGTCACAGATTATCATTCACAATAGAGGTTTCTTGCGTTAATGCTTCATAAGCAGTTTCATATATTGTTTTTTCGCTATAACACAGCCAAGCAGTGTATGGCAATAGCTGTGTACAGCACCATACATTTTGTTTTCTTTTCTACCATGACATCGAGGTCTGTGTCATGTGTTAAACAGACATTAACACATTTTAATCCATGGGCCATCACAGAAAGTTGCACAGCACACAGCGTACGGTAAGCTTCTCCCACAACACACGCAGGGTGGTAGAAAAATAAGACAGAGGCGATGTTTCCTATTGCGTAAACGTGGAAGACATTGCAACATATGGAAACTGGAAGAGGTAATCAGTACACTCCGACATTCTGCTTTCGAAAGATCGTAACACGGGCTCCACACTGGCACAACCGAGCGACGCTAGTGGTGCAGACGGGCGTTCCCACCCCAGTGACACTCAGCGGAGGGAGGCTGGCTGTGCCACGCCGGTCTCACTCACTGCACGCACCAGAGTGCAGGTGCTTACTGAGCAGGCTGGCGCTCCTTATTGCTGTATGGCACACATGAGCCCGAAACATTGGACAGTGTTGCGGTGATACAACTGACGCTTAAGAAGAAGAAGAAACGTGTGGTTTATGCACGATTGGGCTCCAGACGGACGGAGTTGAAACAGTTCCCGAGTATTGTTTATTGTCTGGAGTCTGTACCGAGAAGGTACTGGAAAGAGAGAAATGATCTTAGAACATAAACACACTTTCGAAGAGCTACGTCGTTCTCCACTTAAACATGCTGTAAAGCTAGAGCTGTGAGGTTTCAGACCAATTACCTATATGGATGCAACGCTATTAATATTCCAATGATGTAAGAAATATATTTTCAGCGCATGACATACATTCTCCCTTAGTGACAAACCGTAAGGTGATAAAACAACTACCTTGCACACAAAAGAAAACATCGATTCTTTGTAACACAAAGACTACATTGGTTTCCAGAGGTGTATGTTGCCTGCTGTTTACGAAGTTACCGTTTGGAAATTATGATACAGTACTATAAAACGATGGTTGGCAACTGAAAATGCGTACGAAGAACTAGCGGCATCTTACGAGGAAATAAACACCACGATCGGTAGCCAGAGGAGATGTAGTAGTGTTATCACAGTTTACCACCGCCCCTGGTAACCTTCCTCTTGCAAACAGAAGTCATGGTCCGATGTTTGGCTGTATTGCTCATTTGCGAGATAATATTGCCGTTTTGCTTTGACACCATGTCTCTACAGCGCCTCATCTTTGCATTATTAAGGCGTGTATATGTAGCCTCAGTCCAGTTTCCTCCAGAACAAGCAATTCTATTGATTCTGTCAGTACTTATTTCACGGTATTTTTTCTCCAGTTTTACGTATTCTCAGTCAGACGCACAAACACAGACATGTTAACATGTGGTGAGTGCAAAGAAGTTTTTACTGTTCCCTACATGTGCCCAAATGATCAAACTTACTGCAAGACTCCTGTGGCAAAGCCAGTTGCCTTTGTTGTGAAGGTTGACATAGGTGGTTTGCTTCACCCATCTGCAGCAGTATTTAAAATAGTGCAGCATACAGAAAAAAAGCTTTCGTTCTGCTCTAGTGATATTTGCTGTAAACTCAGACCATTCTTATGACAGGCTTGTCGTTTCTTTGGTGAACGAGCCAATGTATTTGGCAAATGGCATTGGGTACATGTTACTAATTTCATCACCTCCTTCCCTTTCCAAAATACTTGCATGTAAAATGTTGACACAACGATCTGTAAAGTGATTCATATCAACGTTAAAGATCTCGCCCCTGCTGGCAGCTGATATTAGTAGCAAAGCAATGGTTTAGCAGTTTTGTTGCCTAATGATGTGTACAGAACTTTTCTCGTTAAGTGTAGAGAGAATTTGCGTCAAATGTGTTGTCGGGTGAAAGTTCGCCACACATCTGACGAGCTAACTACAATCAGAAATTTTTAATGTCAACGTTTTGGTCATATTGTATCGCTATATACTTCCATCATTCAGGAGTTAGTACGAAAAAAGTGAAAGCAAAAAACCTGTTGCACGGAGGTAGATGTTTGAGAAACACAATTAGTGAGTAGCCTTAGCAACAGCACGGAAATTACGTATGTAAATACAGCAGAATAATTGCGAAATTGATCTCGCAGGGAAGGGTTAGAAGGTACAAGGCAACAGCTGTAGTAGTGGCGAGCTCGGTGGCCAGCCTCCGGCTGTCGGCAGGTGTGGTGCGTGCTGGCGACGTCGCAGGCCTACCTGCTGGTGAGCGGCGGCGGCCGGCGCCGGCGGCTGCTGGAGGCTGCGCGCCGCGCCCTGGAGCACGCGCACCTGCTGCTGGGCGGCCGGCGCGCGCTCGCCCCACACCGCCGCCGCGCCAGGTACCGCCTGCTCTCACACCTGCTTTCCGACTCCGTCCTGTACGCAGCTGCCTACCACTAGACGCTCGTACAGACGTACCTCAAAAGAACGTAAGCACGTGCACCGTGTACCGCCACAGCAGCAGATATTTCTCAGCGAGGGCGGTCAGTCGTCCTCCACGGCCGGTGGTCGCAGGCCGACGGCCCCGTGCACACTGAGGCCCGATGCGCGACCACAGCGCCCCCGGAAGCCGGCGGTCACTCTCTGAACTAGTGTACAAAGGCTGCGCCCGCCGATCCGGCCCGCTCCCTGCCTTTTTTTTTTTTTCTGCAAATGGTTGCAAATGTCTCCAGACTCTGGGCTCACAAAAACACTTAATTTCTGAGCACTGTCAATGAGAAACTCTTCCTCGATCGCGAATTAATTTACCGACCTCGAACCGATATCACCCGCAATATCCAATTTTACGCGCCAAAAAACGACTTAGTCGTCAACATTTATAGTGAAATCGTCGAATTTCGTGTATTTTCACCTGGCTTGCCAGAATATTACCCGACAGTTCTCGATATCACCCACACATCAGTATGCTGGTATCACAAGCCCTGAGTTATCGGCTACCACCTTATAGATTTTTATAAAGTTTCCTTAGCTACAGAGTGCTCTACTACCAACTGTGGGACTGAACTATACAACTACAGAATATAATGCGTGTTTGATCGTGTGCGTGACTGTTTATGTGTTTTAAGCCCTAACAAACATATTTAAAATGTGCTTCTCTGCACTCTCCGCTAATGACAACCGTACGCTGTCAGCTAACAAATACCTTACAACAAATTGCTGTCTGGTTTTTGTAACATCTTTCTGCTGCATGTCTATTGAGGTAGTAGTCAAACATGCAAGCTGACTGCTGTCTTTGATGCTTTCCTGGAAAAGAGAACCGTCTGCCTCTAAACTGACTTGGATCTGCGTTGAAGGATGATAGAAAGTGGATGGAGTGATAGGCTGACAGGGGTTGTAACGAGGTGTGATTTAATGGTGGACTTATGATGCCTTTTAGAGAGAGGGAGATGTTGCTGCAGGTCATTTATCGCGCATTTAACCATTTTTTCCCGTTGTTCTCTCGGGGTGTATCAGTTGTGTGGTATAACCTGCATTCGACTCATATACAACTGCGTGTTCTGTGTGTGATATAGAGCACTATCTATCTCAGATCATTAACAGCAAATCTCTTCAAACCACAGTAATTACATAACTTCCAACTCACGAGTGACGAAACATGCCCACTGATGGAAAACCAGTTTCGGCACCCTCCTCTAGATGCACGAAGATTTATGCGATGTATTCCAGCCCCTGCCGTATCTTGGGCATAAATCGAGTATTCCATTTCATAGCTATGGAGATTCTCAGACAGTGGGAGATGTTTGTGAGGTACTGCAATCCCTGTGTGTATACCTGCTTGACAGATGTCCTGTTTACAGAGTTAGTGGCAACATGGCGTGTAATTTCACATGTCAAACACTGCTGCTACACGTTTGTCTGTTTCCTCATATGAGGTATTCTCCAACTCTGACAATCATTTTATGGGACTCATGGCAGCATAGTAAAACTTCTGAACCACGATCTGATGTGAACTTCGCGTGCTACACACCTATGGAAAAATGTATTGTGCGTGTATCACAAGAATCTATGTTTTTTTTTCTTTGGTGTAGAAGGAAGTAGTTTTATCATCCTAAAGTTTGTCGCCACCGTGAGTGGGATAGAAAACTTACAGGGTGGATCTATGTCAGGTGTTGGAAATATATGTCCTGCATTAGCGTATTAAAAGTGTTGCACACTGCATGACTAATATTTCACAAACCACCTGCCTTTAACATTATAGCATGTTTAAGTGCGAACTGTGTAGTTTTAGGTGTGCACGTGTTTATGTTCTATGATCATTTCTCTCTTAACAATACCTTCTTAGTACTGACCCCAGACACTGGAACAATACTTTAGAAATGATATCGCACTTGATTTATGTAAAATGCCTCAAACTCCTTCTGTCTGGAGCTTTACCATGCATAAACCACATGTCTCTTCTTAATTGTCTGTTATAAAATCACAACACTCTCATATGTACTATATATCGATAAGGGATGCTAACCTACACGACATGCGTGCATCTGGAGTGATCTTGTGCACTTGGAGGGGAGCTGTGAGTGAGACTGGTGCAGCACTGTCTTTTGCTGAACAGCAGTTACGGACTTGGCGTGCTCTGTTCTTTCACAAGATGTGGAATGTAGCGGCTGTAGTGGCATCCTACTCCTACCCAGGTCCAAATTAAATCTGTGACAGTGTTGCAGGTGGGGTTGATCAAAGAAGATGTGGACCGATCTTTCTATCTCCAACCTAATTCTAAGAATGCGACAAGGCTCTGTTCTGTCATCCACATAGGGAAAGATGACTAGTCGCAATCATAGATTACACACTGTGATCGAAGTACTAGAAATGTGTTGATAACCTAACTGTATTAGTATAGGACGCTGTCTGGTGTACTGTGGTATATACACTCCTGGAAATGGAAAAAAGAACACATTGACACCGGTGTGTCAGACCCACCATACTTGCTCTGGACACTGCGAGAGGGCTGTACAAGCAATGATCACACGCACGGCACAGCGGACACACCAGGAACCGCGGTGTTGGCCGTCGAATGGCGCTAGCTGCGCAGCATTTGTGCACCGCCGCCGTCAGTATCAGCCAGTTTGCCGTGGCATACGGAGCTCCATCACAGTCTTTAACACTGGTAGCATGCCGCGACAGCGTGGACGTGAACCGTATGTGCAGTTGACGGACTTTGAGCGAGGGCGTATAGTGGGCATGCGGGAGGCCGGGTGGACGTACCGCCGAATTGCTCAACACGTGGGGCGTGAGGTCTCCACAGTACATCGATGTTGTCGCCAGTGGTCGGCGGAAGGTGCACGTGCTCGTCAACCTGGGACCGGACCGCAGCGACACACGGATGCACGCCAAGACCGTACGATCCTACGCAGTGCCGTAGCGGACCGCACCGCCACTTCCCAGCAAATTAGGGACACTGTTGCTCCTGGGGTATCGGCGAGGACCATTCGCAACCGTCTCCATGAAGCTGGGCTACGGTCCCGCACACCGTTAGGCGTGTTTGGCGCCGTGCAGGTGAGCGCCACAATCAGGACTGCATACGACCGAGGCACACAGGGCCAACACCCGGCATCATGGTGTGGGGAGCGATCTCCTACACTGGGCGTACACCACTGGTGATCGTCGAGGGGACACTGAATAGTGCACGGTACATCCAAACCGTCATCGAACCCATCGTTCTACCATTCCTAGACCGGCAAGGGAACTTGCTGTTCCAACAGGACAATGCACGTCCGCATGTATCCCGTGCCACCCAACGTGCTCTAGAAGGTGTACGTCAACTACCCTGGCCAGCAAGATCTCCGGATCTGTCCCCCATTGAGCATGTTTGGGACTGGATGAAGCGTCGTCTCACGCGGTCTGCACGTCCAGCACAAACGCTGGTCCAACTGAGGCGCCAGGTGGAAATGGCATGGCAAGCCGTTCCACAGGACTACATCCAGCATCTCTACGATCGTCTCCATGGGAGAATAGCAGCCTGCATTGCTGCGAAAGGTGGATATACACTGTACTAGTGCCGACATTGTGCATGCTCTGTTGCCTGTGTCTATGTGCCTGTGGTTCTGTCAGTGTGATCATGTGATGTATCTGACCCCAGGAATGTGTCAATAAAGTTTCCCCTTCCTGGGACAATGAATTCACGGTGTTCTTATTTCAATTTCCAGGAGTGTACGTCCGAGTCCGAGAATTAAGCATGAATGGACGTACTGCACAGTTATCTATCTATATTGGCTATCCAGTAAAACTGGTAAAATTGCTAAAATTGATCACCCACAACTGTGGAGCTTATTACAGTACTTTGTCCCATGTCGACGGTGTCTTTTCCATCCCATTCGTCTACAGGTTCCCTGTTGATTACCACATAATGACTGACTGACACCGCTTGTTTGAGATGGAGAGAGTCTTGATGCGACCAACGCCTTCCAGAGACGTCCACAACAGATGGCACGGGGATGGCCAGCACCAAATCAGTGATCATGTACATAATTACAATATGAGGAATCAATCGAAAAGGAACGATGAGACATCTGCTGCTACGTCCCTGTGGGTGAGATTGAACGTAGAGGCTCCACAGTGCTGCAAACTTTTGCATTTTCCGTATGTTGCGATGTCTTCCACATTTTTGCCAATAAGAAACACCGCCTTTGTTTTTTATTTCAACCATCCTATTTGCTGTGGGAGCAGCAGCAACAGCAGCATAATTTACACCATGTGATGCTCAGCTTTCATTCAGAGCCAATGGATCGAAACGTGTTGACTTCGGTTGAGCACTTAACACAGACCTTAAAGTCTAGTTAGAGAAACAAAATGTATGGCTGTGTACACAGCGGTAGTCATACAGTGCTTGGATGTGTTGTAGCATAAAAACAATATATCAAACAACAACGAAGGAAGCCCCTCTTGCAGCTGATAGGCTGTGGGATATGGTGCTCCTACAGTACGGGCAATGAAACTTTACACTGGTCTGTGGAGACAACGTCGCTCACTGGCCACTTGTTCCAATGGAACAATATCTGTATATTTTGTGGGTCGCCATATATGCTGGATGTCAACATGCAGATAGTATTTGTTTCCTGATACGTATCAGACGAGAGAGATGTGGTAATATCTTAACAATTTCTCTACTTGGCGACGTTAGCAGAGTTTTTACGGTTCATAGTTTTTCTCTGTTGGATGGTACAAAATAATGAGGATAGAGAGAATGTTTGGGTGACCGACATGAATGCACCCTGAGGAATGCAGACTGCTATAACTGTATGTAGTTTGGATAAGCACTGTAATGCGGCAGCAAAATCCTTGTCCTTCTTCCAGACCCCGTATGTTGTGGAGTCTTCTCGTAATTTTCCTGTAAAGAAACACAACTATAAGTGCACGTACTGTCTTTTCTACTATCTCATTTGGCGCAGGCTTTACACATTGTACATGGTTGGTGGAGTTGTGACAACATGCTCCCATTTCCACTGAGTGATCAAAACACATTCCTGTCACATTAACTCAGCTCATCCTGTTTCTCCACGGGTTGCAGATGGTGGTATGAGGGTTGAACCAAAAGTAAGGTTTCCGTATTTTTTAGAAATAGAAAACATTGTTTATTGTCATTCATTTATACATCGTTGAAAAGCTTACACATTTGTCTATTTTTCAACGTAGTCTCCATTTTTTCGACGCACTTTTGAAGGCAGTGCTCCAGCTTTTGTATTCCTGTGTCGAAGAAGTCTCCCGCCAACCCGTTGAGGAAGCGTGTGACCTCTGCTCGGACTTCGTCATCGCTTTTGAAGTGTTCGCCATCTAAGTGTTCCTTTAGCTTGGGGAAGAGGTGATAACCGCTGGGGGCTCAGGCTGTACGAGGGATACGGCATAACAGTCCACCTAATGTTTTTCAAAAGCTCCTGTGTTTGACGAGCAACGTTGGGTCGAGTGTTGTTGCGAAGAAGCACTGCTCCCTCCTTCTATCGTCCTCTCCGGCGATTCTGGATTGCTCGCTGGAGTGTGGTCGATGTTTCACAATAACCGTCTGAGTTTATTGTCGCTTGAAATCGATGAGGAGTACTCCATTCCGATCCCAAAACGCAGTCGCCATTACCTTTCCCGCCGACTGCGTTTGTTTGAATTTCTTTCGTAGTGGTGAACCGGAGTGACCCCACTGACGAGATTGTTGTTTTGTTTTTGGGGTGTAATGAAACGCCCTCGTTTCATCTCCAATGGCGATAGAATCCAAAAACTTCTCCTTGTTGCCTACCCTCTGACGTTGTTGAAGAAACTTGAAAGCATAGTCAAGGTGTTGCTCCTTGTGTCCATCAGTCAGCATCTGGGGCACCAAGCGAACACACACCTTGTGATAACCCAACGTATGTGTTAAAGTTTTTTGAACTGTGCCGTGTAAAGCTTCACGAATGCGTTCAACAAGTTCACAGACAGTGACCCTCCCATCTTTGAGCAACTCACTGTTGATCTTCTGGACAATCGAATCCAAAACTCACGGTTTTCCACTCCGTTCTTCGTCGTGAACTTCTGTGCGACCCTCAGCAAAAGCCCTGCACCATTTGCGGACGTGCTGAACAGACATACACTGTTCACCATAAACCACAGTCAGTTGCCGATGAATCTCCATGGGCGGTAACTTCCTCGAGTGGAGAAACCGGATTACTGCTCGAAGCTCGCACTTGGCGGGATCGGCGATCAACACTTCCACCTCTGACGGCTGACAAGCCAACACTGAGCGACGTAGCGGACTGCGGACGGGCGGGCACCGCGCACGGTACTGTTGTCAGACTCAGCCTAGCACCTTCCCTGGAAGCTGTAGCTCATTGGGAAACCCTCATAGATACAGTGCTCTCCGACTTCTGCTCAGTTCTGACTTCAACTGGATCGATCACAAGGACAGAGTGCCAGAGAGGGCGAGGCAGAGACTGAGGTACAAGATGCAGAGGGACTGCCTAATACTGTATTGGAGTTTTTCTGTATGCAGTTCTTAGCAGATAGATTCGAAAGAGGTGATTCGTTTCGAGATATGAGAGTGAAACGAATATGACCCACTATTGGCTGTAATCATCAAAAGACATCTCCATAGGATCCAACACAAGTATGTGGTTGAATGGAGAGACTTGATTCCAAATTGCAGACAGTATATCTCCCAGAAAGCGTAATGCTGTAGTTCTGAAAAGCCGGTGTATTGATCATAGGATTTTGTAAATTTCTTATGACTTTAATCTAGCGTTGCGTTTCTTAAGTGATTCTTCACATAGCATCCCATCTACTGGGTGTGATCATTCTCAGGCAACCATCATCCTTCCTCGCCTATAACCCATTGGACATATCGCAAGACATCTGTTACACTGTGTATGTGGCATCGAGATAAAATGCATTACAAATACTATGTGTTAACGTGAGAAATATCTAGGGGTGGCATGAGGTGGTTGCAAATATCGGCTTAATACCACGTTCCTTAGTCGAATCACTTTCTAAGTTCGATGAGAATTGTGATTTTATTACGAGCTTACACCGCCTTCCACGTGCATTCACGCTTTCGGCCTGTTAATACACACCCCAGCGTCACTGCCTATATTCAGGGTTGCGGTATTGTGTGGAAGACCACCTCATTTGGAAGCAATACCATATCTAGACTTATAATGCTTTTATAGTTTTTAACATGGATATCGTTACGATACTTGTGTGTACCTGTAGAACCAAGACCGCTTTTCATGCAGGGTGACAGCGTTATTCCAATTGAGTTTTTATTGGATTACTTACAAGACGATTATATCTCTCTTCCTAAGACACTTTGGTACCATTCGTAAGAAAAACAAGTGAAACATGTCCATCCATCTCGGATTTTCGCTCAATATTTTTTGGTGTCACCGCTGTTCAGTTACTGGAGAATTACATACTTAGTTTTTTTATTTATTTTATTTACACGTCAAGTTCCGTAGTACCAAGTTGAGGAGCAGATCTCCAAGGTCATGGAACGTGTTAGTACATGAAATTACAACATAAAAGTGATAACAGATAAAAATAAAACGTTTATCATCCTGAAAAAAGTCAGTCTGTAAGTTTAAGTAAGCGCAATCAACAATACAACAAGAATCAGCTTAATTTTTCAAGGAACTCCTCGACAGAATAGAAGGAGTGAACCATGAGAAACTCTTCAGTTTCGATTTTAAAGCGCTTGTATTACTGCTAAGATTTTTAAATTCTGGAGGTAACTTATTGAAAATGGATGCAGCAGCGTACTGCACGCCTTTCTGCGCAAGAGTTAAGCAAGTGTGATCCAAATGCAGGTTTTCTTTCTGCTGAGTATTAACTGAGCGAAAGCTGCTTATTCTTGGGAATGAGCTAATAGTGTTAACAAGAAATGACAGTAAGGAATATATGTATTGAGAGGCCAATGTCAAAATACCCAGACTCGTAAACAGGGGTCGACAAGAGGTTTGTGAACCTACACCACTTATTGCTCGAACCGCCCGTTTCTGAGCCAAAAATATCCTTTCAAAATGGTAAGAGCTACCCCAAAATATAACACCATTAGGCATAAGCGAAAGAAAATAAGCAAAGCAGACTAATTTTCGTGTCAAACGAACACTCACTTCAGATACTGTTTTAATAGTAAAAGTGGAAGCATTAAGTCTTTGAGCAAGATCATGAACTTGGGCTTTCCACGACAGTTTACTATCTATCTGAACACCTAGAAATTTGAACTGTTCAGTTTCACTAATCATATGCCCGTTCTGTGAAATTAAAACGTCAGGTTTTGTTGAATTGTGTGTCAGAAACTGTAAAAACTTAGTCTTACTGTGATTTAGCATTAGTTTATTTTCTACAAGCCATGAACTGCACTATTTGAAACTGAGACAATGTTATACACAACATCCTTTACTACCAAGCTAGTGTCATCAGCGAACAGAAATATTTTAGAGTTACCTGTAATACTAGAGTGCATATCATTTATATAAATAAAGAACAGGAGTGGCCCCGACACGGATCCCTGGGGCACCCCCCCCCCCCCCCCCATTTGACCGTACCCCACCCAGACCCCATATCACAGCCATTCTCAACATTGTAAATAATGAACTTTTGCTGTCTGTTGCTGAAGTAATAGGAGAACCAGTTGTGGGCTACTCCCGGTATTCCGTAATGGTCCAATGTCTGGAACAATATTTTGTGATCAACATAATCAAACGCCTTAGTTAAATCTAAAAATTTCCCTAGCGTTCGAAACCTTTTGTTTAACCCATCCAGTACTTCACAGAGGATATATGAAGGACTTACTTCAATAGTGGTACAAGTCCATGTTTGTTCATTCTGAGATATAGAGTCCCATACTTGAATATTTCTGGTATCTCAACTGCAGATTTTTCAGCGCTCATTTAACTTTAGGACTCTGTATCTCAGAATGAACAAAAATGAACTTGTACCACTATTTAAATAAGCCCTTCATATGTGACAGATTCGCTATTATCACCAGGATTACAAATAATGTGTCAGGGTGTAAAGGTACTGTGGTCAGTGTTCCAACATGTGCAAAGAAAATAGCTTTGTCCAGTTGTAAGGGAGGTATGAATTTCATGTGGCGAATTGCGATTTCAGCCCATAAATAGCCAGAAGTGACGTGAAAAATTTTATGTAGACAATGAAGTCCAATCATAAGAATGATACAATAATTAATATTTCCAGAGCCACAGTCGTCAGAAAGAGGTATTTCCAATACTTCGTTGATTGGTGGTCATATTGGTGCTACCGTCTAGTATTTAATTGCAGTTACACTGATAAGTATGTAGTTAGTTTCCTCGGCCTGCGGGTGCACGGCAGAGGTAGCCAGTGACCAGAAGAAACTGACATTCCAGTTTATGGCAGGAACCGTCGCTGAGTCATCTGAACTGTACAGGCAGGGAGCAAGCATGCAGCTGATCTAACCGTGTCGCCCTCTAGGTGGGTGAGTAGCGAACTAATTCTCAGTATGTGTTGGGCGGCCTTCAACATCACGTGTGCTGCGAGTATTCTACATGGAAGAAGATTTATATGTTCGAGTGGTTGTAAATTAACAGGTTGGCCGCTTGTACCGTCATTCTGCACATTTCCTGTATTTATTTCGTTGAGAGACCATCTATTTTGATGCTTGTTGTGTGCATCTAGATGATGATAAACAGGTGGAACGGACGTTTGTTGGTTCTCTAGACATGAGAAACACATACGACTATAACGATTGACTTTGTAAATTGCAAGGATGATCTGGAATCTGTTACAACATTGAGATCGGTATTCGATAAAAAAATACGAGTGGTAATAGCAGTTTCCTCTAGTTTCGAGTTCTCGCGTAAAGATCTCACTCAGTGGTTTTCAGCACGTCACACATAATGACCTCACTAATGTTTTGGGTTTCTAGAGATATAATTTCCGCCTTTTATCTTCGAAATTATAGTGTGCAAGCGATCAGTAGCCTACTGCTACGTGGTTGGCATTGAGAACTATCGCGTAATATTTTGCAAGTCAATTGAAAATACACGAAATTCCAAAACTTTTCATATGGTACTCGATGATTTCAGCACAAAGTAGTCATGACTGTCGTTTTCTGGTGTGTAAAGTCGGATATAGCAGGTTTCGAGGCCGGTAAATTAATTCGCGATTGAGAAAGAATTTCTCATCGACAGTGCTCAGAATGTAAATCTTGTTGTAATCTGAGAGTCTGCAGATGGTCACAACTAGTTGCAGAAACCACAGCAGGAAGCAGGCAGACAGGAAAAACTCCCGTTAGCAGACGCTTTTGTGCCAGCAGAACCAGCCGAGCCATTGTACACTAGTTCGAAAAGTGGCCGCCGTCCACAGAGGGCGCTCTGGTCGCCCATCAGGCCAGAGTGTGCAGCGGGCAGTTGAGTTGTGACCTTTGGCCGTGGTGGATGATCGATTGAGCTTGCAGGAAATATCTAGTGGTGTGACTATATATGGTACACATGCTTCTGTTTCTTTGGGATATGCCTGACTTTGCACCATGTGTACCAGTGTCTTGTGGTCGATAGCTATGTGCAGGGTGAAGAAGTGATGATTTTGTATGGTGCAGGATAGGAATTGTGTTTACTACATCGATATGGTGTGGTGGTGCCTTCATTTGTGGTGATACAGCGCGGTTGAAGATCTGTTTGACGCCGAAAATTCAAGCTTCACACGACAGTAGCAGAACAGTGTAATTAAGGAAGTGTCTTTTGCAGTACTTACCATATTTCATGATCTCTAGATCACGTGTGCACGATTTAACTATCAGTGCAATATGACTCATGTATGTTTTTCGATCTGTACATAATAGTTTTCCGCTGAAATTCTAGTAATTTGTCCTTCTGCATAAAGTGGTGGACTGTACACCCACACCGGCAGCAGCAAATTGGTGGACAAATTCAGTAAGAACGAATCAGAATGCTCCATTCACAGGAATCGCCATGACATCAGAGTGACAAGATGTTCTTTCTGCAGGGCACAGAAGCCTCTGCAGACTGGTTCGAACAAGACAGGGGCAAGACATCTATGGAAAGATTGGTGATCTCTGAGAGTCTCATGATGATGTTTCTTCGAGTGTTCAGAGACAAGTCCAAGCAGACCAGTCTCCTGGTATGCAAATGTGGCTACTGCCACTGCCCGCCATTGTGGCTCTAGAGCGTCTCCAGACCATAAGTTGTAGGACATTGAAAATTCATCAAAAATTTCTCCCTTTTCCTCGTTTGTATGAAAGTGCTTTGAATTCTTTGTGTGTGTGTGTGTGTGTGTGTGTGTGTGTGTGTGTGTGTTTTTCACGATTTGTTGTGGCCTCCGAAATATGCCATGAAGTTTTAGATATACACTCCTGGAAATTGAAATGAGAACACCGTGAATTCATTGTCCCAGGAAGGGGAAACTTTATTGACACATTCCTGGGGTCAGATACATCACATGATCACACTGACAGAACCACAGGCACATAGACACAGGCAACAGAGCATGCACAATGTCGGCACTAGTACAGTGTATATCCACCTTTCGCAGCAATGCAGGCTGCTATTCTCCCATGGAGACGATCGTAGAGATGCTGGATGTAGTCCTGTGGAACGGCTTGCCATGCCATTTCCACCTGGCGCCTCAGTTGGACCAGCGTTCGTGCTGGACGTGCAGACCGCGTGAGACGACGCTTCATCCAGTCCCAAACATACTCAATGGGGGACAGATCCGGAGATCTTTCTGGCCAGGGTAGTTGACTTACACCTTCTAGAGCACGTTGGGTGGCACGGGATACATGCGGACGTGCATTGTCCTGTTGTAACAGCAAGTTCCCTTGCCGGTCTAGGAATGGTAGAACGATGGGTTCGATGACGGTTTGGATGTACCGTGCACTATTCAGTGTCCCCTCGACGATCACCAGTGGTGTACGGCCAGTGTAGGAGATCGCTCCCCACACCATGATGCCGGGTGTTGGCCCTGCGTGCCTCGGTCGTATGCAGTCCTGATTGTGGCGCTCACCTGCACGGCGCCACACACGCATACGACCATCATTGGCACCAAGGCAGAAGCGACTCTCATCGCTGAAGACGACACGTCTCCATTCGTCCCTCCATTCACGCCTGTCGCGACACCACTGGAGGCGGGCTGCACAATGTTGGGGCGTGAGCGGAAGACGGCCTAACGGTGTGCGGGACCGTAGCCCAGCTTCATGGAGACGGTTGCGAATGGTCCTCGCCGATACCCCAGGAGCAACAGTGCCCCTAATTTGCTGGGAAGTGGCGGTGCGGTCCCCTACGGCACTGCGTAGGATCCTACGGTCTTGGCGTGCATCCGTGCGTCGCTGCGGTCCGGTCCCAGGTCGACGGGCACGTGCACCTTCCGCCGACCACTGGCGACAACATGGATGTACTGTGGAGACCTCACGCCCCACGTGTTGAGCAATTCGGCGGTACGTCCACCCGGCCTCCCGCATGCCCACTATACGCCCTCGCTCAAAGTCCGTCAACTGCACATACGGTTCACGTCCACGCTGTCGCGGCATGCTACCAGTGTTAAAGACTGCGATGGAGCTCCGTATGCCACGGCAAACTGGCTGACACTGACGGCGGCGGTGCACAAATGCTGCGCAGCTAGCGCCATTCGACGGCCAACACCGCGGTTCCTGGTGTGTCTGCTGTGCCGTGCGTGTGATCATTGCTTGTACAGCCCTCTCGCAGTGTCCGGAGCAAGTATGGTGGGTCTGACACACCGGTGTCAATGTGTTCTTTTTTCCATTTCCAGGAGTGTATAATTGTTCTGATTTTCCAGCCTGTGGTTAGACACCAATGTGCTTTGTGAAGTGGGGAAAATAGGAAAATGGAAAGCTTAACAACAACCCTGAGTCCAGCAGCAAATATAAACTAAGCCCACTCAGCGTTTCAGAGGGGTGATGAACGCCACAGCACCTGTAGGACTCGGAAACTTTTCTCTCCCTGGCAGTGCCTTCAAACAACACACTAAAAGTGGAGAGATATTTATTTCGACTTCCAAATATCATAGTTTTGGCGTGCGGTATTGGTTTAGGATCAGTACATTGATTCGCGATTAAAGAATCATTTCCCACTGACATAGCTTAGAAAGTAAATGTTCATGTAATTCAGGAGTGTGAAGATGGTCGCAGCTCCAACTGCAGCACTCACGTTACTTTGTGTGCAAGTGTATTTTGAGTAGTAGTTTTTTGATACATACTCAATTCGTGAAGCGAATTGTGTAATTAACATGTCATGTGACACATCTTCTGAATTAGCAGCATTTGTAGAGTTTTATGACATCGCTATGATATGTATGTTACAATATTCCGCACATTGTAATTCTTCATGCTTTCCTGGCGATCTGTTGACATCTTGGACATTCGGGAATCCAGCCGAGATGCCAAGAGGGGGAGGTAGTTCCAGTTTTCACCAGGATCAAGCATCACGTTAACTCGAGAGTGGCAAACAGGATAAAACACCGAGCTAGTCTCGCTCTGGTTAGAGAGAGAGAGTGCGCGACCTGCGCCACCGTCTGGATGTTACGTCCAGGGAGTTGCTGTATCTTCACCTAACTGTAGCAGCCTCCTTCACCACTCAAGACTGGGACCAGGTTGACGGTGCCTCCTGGTCTCTAGCAGAATGCACCACCAAGAAGTCAATGGCACGGCAACTAGCCAAGTTTGAGCATCTCAACAACGAGGCGCAACAGACTGGGGACACACGCATGGTGGTCAATCTAAGTGACAAGCAGCTCGATGAGGCCACCTTAAAAGTACTTAGCAAGGGCCTCAATTTCGCAGGGACCCCTAGAAACGTGCCTGTCACAGCTTTCATCAGTGCAGTTGAGCAAGTGGCCAACACGCTACCTTCTAGTGTGGCAGAAGAGATCCGAAGAGAGACCTGCAGGGCGCTCACCGAGACCGAGCCACCCAAATCCAACATTTCAGGTGATGAAAGGGTGGCACTGAGGCGTGTCCGGGAGGATGACAGCATTGTGGTGTTGCCCACAGACAAGGGGAACTCCACAGTCATCCTAAAGAAAACAGAATATGACAGAAAGGTGCAACAACTTCTGGAGGATCCTGCATACAGGTCAATAGCAAGCGACCCTACAGAGAAAGTGGAGAAAAAGACTAGGGCTCTGTTGAAGGAGACGGCCCTGCCTGAACAAGTCATCAAGAAGCTGCGTCCCAAAGCACCAGCACCACCTAGACTATATGGACTCCCCAAGGTTCATAAGGATGGGGTTCCACTGCGACCTATTGTCAGCAATATTGGCGCAGCAACTTACCCTACTGCGAAATACCTGAAGATGATTTTGACACCACATGTGGGTAAATGTGCACATCACATCCAGAACTCAGAGGATTTCCTGCAACGACTGGGCCAGCAACACATCACAGACACAGACATCATGGTTAGTTTCGATGTGGTGTCTCTCTTCACACGGGTACCACTGAAGGAGTCACTTGAGCTTATTGGAGAGAAGTTTGATGGGGCTCTCCTTGATCTATTCAGGCATGTACTCACCTCGACGTACTTCCTATATGGGGGTCAATTTTATGAACAAACAGAAGGGGTGGCTATGGACAGCCCTCTATCACCAGTGGTGGCCAACCTGTTTATGGAAAGGTTTGAAGAGAAGGCACTCTCTTCAGCCACATATCAGCCCAAGTGCTTTTCTCGGTATGTGGATGATACCTTTGTCATCTGGCCCCATGGTAGAGAGAAGTTAGATGAGTTCCTGCTAGATCTGAACTCTTGCCATCTGAACATTCAGTTCACAATGGAAATGGAGAAGGATGGACTACTTCCGTTCTTGGATGTTCTGGTGAAGAGAAAGGCAGATGGCACATTTGGACACAGTGTGTACCGCAAACCTACGCACACTGACTTATACCTACAAACCAGCAGTTGCCACCATCCGGCACGGAAGAATGGAGTGCTCAAAACACTGCTCCACAGAGCACAAACTCTGTCAGATCCTGATAGTCTGGCCACAGAAATAGAACACTTACAATCAGTGTTCAGCAGCAATGGGTACTCCTCTAGAGATATCCAGAAGGCACTTCAACCTGCTAACTGGCCAAAGGATCAAGAAGAAGAACCAGAAGAGGCAAAGAAGATGGCATACCTGCCATATGCCGGACCTATCTCTGCCAAGATCAGCAGGATTCTCCAGAAATATGACATCAAGAGCATATTTTGCCCACCCACCAAAATTGGGGCTATGCTGGGGAATGTAAAAGATGACCTGGGGCTACGCAAGCCAGGTATTTACAACATACCATGCCAGTGTGGGATGTCATACATTGGCCAGACCACCAGAACTGTAAACATCAGGTGTAAAGAACACCAGAGACATACCAGACTCAGGCAGGCAACTAAATCAGCCATAGCAGAGCATTGTCTGGAACTTGGTCATTCAATGGATTACAATGACACCAAGATTGTGACACAGACCTCAAGATTTTGGGACAGTGTCATTAAAGAAGCCATTGAGATTAAGGTCACAGACAATCTAATCAACCGTGACTCTGGATACCAAATCAGCACTGCCTGGAATCCAGCGCTTGAGCTTGTGAAAACTCAACGCAGGACACTCCGGGATTCTACAAGAAATAGAAGTGGAGACCGAGAGAACAGCCGTGAGACTAGGTGTCTGACACTGGAGACCAGATCTGACACAACCCAGATCATGAACTCGACTTGGCCAGGCCGGGCGCGGACGGCGGAGGGAACACCAGCGACCAGAGAGGGACAATGTAGCCGAGTCTGGCGGGCGCGGACCTCAGACGGAACACACGACGCGGCGCGGACCGATTAGGGAATACCCAGCTCCTCCCAGGCATAAATACTGTACTCGATCGACCCAAGGAGCAGTCTCAGGTATAGAGGTGGGCCAAACGGTTATTCTGGAGTAACCGTTATTACAGTTCGAGTTATTCTTTGATAACCGTTATCGTTAACGGTTATTAATAACTGCCAAGTTATTTTTCGCTAGCGAATACCGAATACTCCGACAGTTAAATAACGACATAATTGGAATCCATTAGTTTAGTTATCAGTATAACTGCGAGTAGTGTGAAAAGCAGGAATGTCGTATGAATCGTGTCATAACCTTAGCTTATTAACTCGGGGTACATTTTAGTTGATGTTAGAACGACTATTAGTGTTTCATATTATATGTTTGTAGGTTATCGGTCGCTATTAGAAATATTATCTTCGCAGCTGCGACAGAAAGTACGCGGAACTTCGCCAAAGCACTGTTTAAGTAAAATGTTAACAATGTGCGTTTTTAAGTATGAAATAATATGTAAACTGAGTACTGTAGGTTAAATTCGAAGCTTAATTTCTTGTGCTGCTCACATAATAGAATAAAGTGTACAGCCTTGTAATACAACAAAAAATATACGTAATGTGACAGATTCGTTTACTCCTGTGCTGTAAAAGCTAGTCCTATTGGGGAAAGTGTGAGTACGCTAATCCAAGTTTTATGTCAGATTTGGAAACTGCACGATTTCTCCAGCTACAGCATGTTTATAACATATGAAGACATGCAGATCGAAAAGGTTGACAGTGTTACATTTCTGGGACTACAACTCGATAATAAATTCAGTTGGGAAGGGCATACCACATTTTTTCATTCTATTATATCATAAGGGAGCATATTCTGTGGTAACTTATCAAACGTAGCAAAAGTTTTTCGCATGTAAAAGCGTGTAATAAAAATCGTTTGTGGTATCAATTCAAGAACATCATGTAGGAACCTGTTAAAGGAACTTTGTATTCTAACCACTGCTTCCTAGTATATTTATTCCTTAATGAAATTTGTTACAAGTATTTCCAACCAATAGCTTAATACATAATATCAGTACTAGAAATGGGAACAGCAATCTACATAAAGACCTAAAATCGCTTACCTTGGTCCAAAAGGGGTCCAATATTCAGGAACATGCATCTTCAATAAACGGCCAGCAAGTCAGCAACCATTAAAAACTTGGTTTCAGATAAAGCACGGTTTACAGTGTGTTTGAAAGACTATTTGATACAGAAGTGTCTGATTCCACCCGTCATCAATATGCCGGAAATGGCTATTTTAAGTGTGTCTATGACGTCACTACATACACATGGCAACAAACACAAAGATAAATATAAATAATACAATAACATTTCCCACCAAAAATACAATCAAACCAACGGGACAACTGCGGGAAGTTGGGGTTTTAGGGTGAGGACAAGCTAGTAAAAAAACACCACCATGATTCCAAAACACAAAATGAAGAACAAAAAGAAAAAAAAATACAGCATGCTGCTACACCAACAAAAATCTGCAGGAATCGGACACTTCCCTTGAACAATATAGGTCAACCATAGGTGACCATACCAAAACACCAATACCCACAACTAAAAGTACTAAAATTGGAGTCGGACATTTCCCTTGACCTACATAGGTCAACCTCAGATGACGATACTAAAACATCAACACACACAACTATGAAAATGGGAATCAGTAATTTCTGATGACCTATATAGGTCCACCACAGCTACTGATGCCAAAAAAACCAACACCTACAACTGCGAAAAATAAAACCACAATCCCAAAAGTCCAAAAATCAATCATCCCTACATAAATTAAATCACATTCAATACTTCATAAATACACAAAACATCACAGGTAGAAAAAAAAAAATTAATTACCACCAGCAAATTCCGGCACTGCAACCTAGATCGACAGCCCCCCCTCCCCCCCCCCCCCCCCCACACACACAAAAACCAACTCATAAACATCGTGCCGTAATGACATTCACACACCACAACACCTTTACGTCGAAGCAGACGGGTGGAATCAGACGCTTCCATTGACCCCTCCTTCTAATCTGTAGATGAATATCGTAACAGAGACTGATAGACCAACTTAGGTAAAAATTCTGCTATATTTCAGTTTTGACAGCACTTGGTTGCAACAGTCAAGATTGGGTATTCTGTGTACGCTAAATTTATTAAAAGTATGTAACTGTGTTTTATTCTGACAGTGTATAAATTCTGTAAATATTAGCAGTTACTGTGATATATTCACATATTTTGACAATCTCCTGACAAATGATGAGGATAATAACAATTATTATATTCCACTGTATTATGTTATACTTTCTGACATGTTATTTGTCATTCGCGATGGCCAGCGGCTATTTCCGAAGAAGTACGTAAATATTTGTTCGCTCCAGTAACTATCGTCTCTGTAATATCACCGGGGTCTAAGACTGGAGTCACTGTATCAGGAACGCAGACACACAGTTATTCCGTTACCAACTTCCAGGTTACTTGTAATGGTAGTCCGATAACCAGCGCCGGCTTTAGGGTGGGGCGACCCGGGCGGTCGCCCAGGGCGCCGGGGCCCAAGGGGCGCCACGTACTAAACGCATGTAGAAAAAAAAATTAAAATTTACAACCACCCATTTCGCGAAACTAAAATATTATTCAGTCTCATTCAACATACGTCACTAATCTCACGAATACGCGATGAATTCGGGGTAGCAGAAGAGAAATCATGCTGAATGCAATCTTCGTATTGTCTGCAACCATCCATGTTTGACGCGGGCTAGCACGGGCTCTACCAAAGCGCCTCTCTTACTTGTTTCAAGAACTGCAACAAGGAAGAGCCCATGCAGCCGCATCATCTCTCGTTCACAACAGAAACTACCGGTCGCTCCAAATAAAAGAAAATACAGACTGTGAAATATACATTACATTATGATTTAATTAATACGAATGTATTTATATCGAATATTTGTGACTTAATGACTCATGTACATTAATTAATAGATCATGCAAAGCGTGCACTTCATTCATAGAGAATTCTCCCCTAACGTACTGAAATAATACAGCGCCACACAATGTTTGTTAGACTGCATATGTTGGCAGCGCTACGATTTGCACCCGCATGTCAGTAATTGTCAGTAAGAGTCGGAGGCAGCGGTCATGTTTTCGTGGCTGAATAATTGTGAGTGAAACGAGTGTCGTGACTGCGTCAACGTTTTGATTTTCTGGTAAGTGCGAAAAACATTTTTATCTTTCAGTTCCGGTTTTTTTCTAGTTACGTCTACTGATAGGTGAATTTCTTTATTTGTTATAGATCGAATATTGTGGTCGCGAAATAGAACAGTGTCCAAGCAATAATTTGTCAAATTATTAAATCATGCCAGAAGAGAAGGAAATGATTAAAAAAAGCTTTCTGGTTCAGAAAATCGGAAAAGAAAAGCTGAAAAAGAAAAAGTTCTTGAAGAAACTAAAAAGATTATTTGGATATCATTTACATTTAAAAAAAAATAAAATACTCAAATTTACGATGGAAAAAACCATGTTATGATCATAAGATGACGCCATTAACCACTTAAGACGATTTCTAGAAAACAGTCAAATACCGTGTTGCAAAGCACTGCCAGGTTCGCTATTTATACAATAAAGGGCGCCAACTGGACGACTCGCCCGGGGCACCTGGATGGGTAAGGCCGGCCCTGCCGATAACTGCCAGAGAGCGAGAACTGTGAGCCAATAACGATAACTGCCAGAGGGAAATACCGATCTCTGACAGTTATTTCCATAGTCGCTCGAATTCCTTATGGTACCTCTCTTTACACAACCCGTCCAAGCTAAATTGACATATGAGGCGGTGGCTTAAGGGAACGACCGTACTTGTTAATGCCTGTACTGCAGCTCCTATCAGCCACCGCTCGGACATTAACCTTATTTAATTGTTTGTGCTAAAAGTAACGAAGGCGCACGATATAGTACACAGTTCTAATCAACAGATGGCGCGCAGTCTCACAGTTATTCCCATGGCCTATAGAACGCCTTCCAAATGGTCTACCCTCTCCTTAGTTCCTAGCCAGATCTCAGATGAGTTGACGGGAAAGCGTAGTACGATCGTCGGTCAACAGATAGCGCGAGCCACTGTAGGCATTAGACAGTTATTGAAATAACTGCCTGTATCAGAGGAACGGTTATCGCAGTAACCGTTACTTTTCAGTAATCGGTTATTTCTATCAGTTACGCTATTTTTTGCCACCTCTACTCAGGTAGCACCTGAAGAAGACAGCGAGGCACGCTGTTGAAATATCGTGCGAGAACGACGCGAACATCCGGCCGGATTCCCGAATATCCAAGATGTCATTCCGCACATTGCTTAAACACCAGATTTAATAACTCCTGATGCAATTGTGTTCGAGAACAAGGGGTATCAGTGTGCCACAGAGAAAGAAAGTGCGCCACGGAGGAAGAGGTGTCTCCAGCGCAACAGTGAGTGCTCAGCGCTGGCTGTCCTGTGGCTGCCAGGGGCGGGCGGCTGGTGTGGGGCGGGGCGGCCCAGCGCGTGGCCGCTCTGATGATGGAGGGGGCGAGCGCGAGAACGTCACTATCTGTGACTGTGTAATTACGTGGTCCCTTTCAATATCAGAGTAAAAAAGAAAAACTGCTGCAGTTGTTTGACATTCTCTAAATTATTTTAACACCAGCATCAATTTCGACATATATTCCGATTTCAGAAGTAAACAAACGATATTCTTAAACAAATGGTTTGAACGGTGTCGTATGCACGCTATATTCCCCTATCGTCGTGAGGTCCTCCCGATCCAGCAACTCGCTCGACACAGACTGAGCGAATTTCCCTCCATTTCCAGATGGGGGAGGGGAGGGTGAGTGGGCCGGGGGAGGCCCTCAGCGCCCTGTGGTAGTGGTGTTGTGAACTGGGTCAGTTGGTTTCTGGAGTTCAAGGTGAACACACAAAATATGTTATTCCAACCAGTTTGAAATTCCTGCAATTTTTTGAATATTCCTCTAATTTTTTGAATTTCTTGCCATTTTTAGAGATGGGGGTGGGTGGAGTTAGTTTAGTGGATGTAGTCCAATTGACCTGTTTTCCCGCCAAAATTCGAATTTTCTCCCATTACGTCAGAGCGATGTTGCCACATCTATGGCCGGCATCTTGGATCCGCCATCTCGAATAAACTCTGCAGCAATGCAGGGTAGGGTGACGCCTTCATTGCCCAACTACTAAGAGCTTGTCACAATGTTACACTCAATACGGATGTTACTGACAGAAATCATATGCATTCGCTGGTCGGATCTGTAAAATTTCTTAGGATCCTTCTCCAAAATTTGTCCTTTTGTGAAACTCTTCAGTGGTCCTATTGAACCTTTCTGGTGAAAGTGTGTCTCTGCTTTCGGTGTCTTTATGTTAGATTTAAGTGTACTGATGTTTACACGCAGCGTAATCCCTTTTCCAGACGGTTTTATAACGTCGTTTCAATCGTCAGTATTTTTTTTCCACGATTACTTTCCAGATGAAATTTATTGGTAGCCTGTTTGGTATTTGGAATGCTGTTGTACGTCTCCAGTATAAACAGCGCAATATGCCTCAACATGTTGTTTAAATCAATCGGTGGGAAGCAATTTACGCATAATACTGACGATCGTTCTTCTAAAGTCAGAGTATACAACATTGCATCTGAACTTGAATCGATGAATGGATATTTAATGTATCTCCTTATATATCCCTCTTTGTAAATTTTAGGATGAACTTGATGCAGAGATCCCACACAAGTAAGTATCAAAGTCTTGGTAGTGATGAAAATTGCAAGATACACATCTTCTTTTGGTGAAGTATCGTTGTAACTCCTGTGGCTGTTGCAAATGAGTCGAAATATTATTTGTATTTTTCTTAACATACGCCTTAAGTGGGTCCCATGGTTCCCCACCAACGTCTTAATTTACAGTTCCACACTCTCTGGATTTCCGCTTAGTCTTCAGTAATGTGTCCTTGATAAACGCACCATGGAATCTTGCAGTACTGAATTTTTCCTTGAGCAGATCTGTTCTTGTAAGATGTCTTTCCAGTAGGACAGCTAGCAGGTTTGTCTTTATTCGCGAAAACACCTAGCACTTTCTTGAATGATTTCAAGTATAGCCCTTTTCCGATGGCTGCTGCTTCAATCATACAGTTATGTTTCCTTGCTTCCGCAAGCTGCTCCTAGGAATTCCGTAAGTTCTTGACTGTTCTGGCAATAGCTGCAGCACCAGGAGCCTGTAGACCCGTCGTTGAGAGAGCAGCGAGGCAGGAACGAGGCCGGGGCTGGTTCCACCTCAGGTCTCGGGTACTGGCAGAACCCAGGGGGCTTTAACCGGCCCTCTACACTACTGGTCGCTTCTAGCTACGTACGTCGCTCTCAGGATATAGTTTTTCAAACACCCCGTGCTCCGGCTCCTTCTTCATCATCGTTGTCTCCTTCTTTACTGCATGACTTGCAGCATTCGTAACTTGGAATTCTCACCCAAGCCCATCTTAACTTCACCACGTGTGCCTTTAATGCTGGGATTGTGTCCCCTATAGCAATATCCTTTCTGGCACATTAACATTCGATCTGCAGCGTGACGTCCTGGGAATTCCAACGTTTTGCGCATGCAGTGTCGTGTTCCAAACACGCTTCGTCAAGCAGGTTAACCCCTTATCACCACGAGCCAAACGTTTTTGAACCTTTGTACCAGATCCGCAGTAGTTATACCCCAGAAAGTGCAGTTCAACTGGAAGTTTCTCGTTTAATGTGTCTCCTCTCATGCAAACTATGTTATTGTGCTGGCTGTGCTCTGTGCATCCAATTACATAGCAAGTCGTCAGCGTCAATCCACCTGTTTTGTGTTGCAGGAAAACTAAGCCATTTAACTAGTGCTCTCTTCCTTAGACATCTTATGACACGCTCTATGAGCAACACATGTGATTCTGAGCTCTTCTGCATATCACCTGTGTAAAAGCATCCCAAAATTTCAGTGCCCCTACTATCCTTTGAGATGTAAGTTCTGCGATATGTTCTCTGCACTTTGGAAATTGTGGATACCTCACTCGATCTGTTTAGGAGGTATGACTTCTCGAATGCTGTCTTATGTTCTGAGATATGTAGCAAATCACTCATATTAAATTTCTTTTTACGTAGATTATTTCTGGAAGAATATCCAGCCACTGGTATGAACTCTGAAGGTTAAAACGCATTCAGATTTCACCATTTATTATTCTGGGTACCGATTCATTTCTGTCAGTAACTAATTCTAAGACACCTCCACGACATCCCCCACAAATCTTGTTTTAAATCCAAGGCAAATTTTGAGTATGTATCAATAACCATTAAAATATATTTGAATTCATTATTCGCATGCGAATATTCCTATGTATCGACAAAGTCACGGTGTCAGAAGTGATGCAAACTTTTAATCGTAACATGCCTACAAGGGTATGGTTTGCGTCCTGGTTTGCACATTTCTCGAAGTACTGTCTCCACACTTATTCGATTATACTTCTCTCCCTTACCTCAGATATTATTGATACAACCTCATTCATATAAGCAGTATTGTCTACAGCAACTGATGCAGTGAGTAGCCTCAGTCGATTTTTAGCTTGTATGGACCGTTGTAGTATATACATTGCAGTGGTTCCCAGAATTGTAGGGGTTGGTTGCTGACTCTTTTATGCTGGATGTCAATACATCAGCACTGCTGTATTCAGCATATAATATAGTTGTTATAATGGTTCTGTATTTTGCACTGCGCCGGTCTACCACTTTCCCGAGTACACCAGTCAACTGCAGTATTTCACCATACGTCTCCAGACTTTTGAGTGGATATTTTAAAGTTTCTATGGGATTTAGGAAAATGGGGCTCATTAGACATGGTGTTCTTTGAAATTCTCTATCATCTTTCTGTACTGCATTTTTCTCTGTTCACTTCTCCGCCCTCTTTGACAACGCCATTCGCAGAAAGAGACCTTGCTGTGGGAAACTGCCCCTAAAGGCGGAAGAATCAGCAATGACAACGGCATGAGGATGTAGAAGGCAATGCAAACCACTGCATTAGAGACACATAACGTGTATCCACAGGACATGTGGCCTGTAATTGAAAAGGTATCATGATGCTCTCTACATTGGCAAAATATTCCAGAATAGTCTCCCATTCTGATAACCAGGAGCGGACTGCCAAGGGGGAGATGACGAGGAGAAAAAGATTGAGTAATCAAGGAAAAGATAACGTTTTACGAGTCGGAGTGTGGAATGTCAAAAGCTTGAACGTGGTAGGGAAACTTGAAAATCTGAAAAGGGGAATGGAAAGGCTCAATCTAGATATAGTAGGGGCCAGTGAAGTGAAATGGAAAGAAGACAAGGATTTCTGGTCAGATAAGTATATGGTAATATCAACAGCATCAGAAAATTGTATAACAGGAGTAGGATTTGTTATGAATAGGAAGATAGGACAGAGATTGTGTTGCTGTGAATAGTTCAGTGATGAAGTCGTACTTATCAGAATCGACAGTAAACCAACGCTGACAATGGTAGTTCAGGTACAAATGCCGACGTCGCAATCTGAAGATGAAGAGATAGAGAAAATGTATGATGACACTGAAAGGGTGATGCATTATATAAAGGAAGATGAAAATCTAATAGTTGTGGGGGACTGGAATATAATTGTAGGGGAAGGAGCAGAAGAAAAGCTTACAGGGGAATATGGGCTTGGGACAAGGAATGAGAAAGGAGAAAGAATAATTGAGTTCTGTAATAACCTTCAACTAGTAACAGTGAATACCCTTTTCAAGAATCACAAGAGGAGGAGGTAAACTTGGAAAAGGCCGGGTAATACGGGAAGATTTCAGTTAGCTTGCATCATGGCGAGACAGAGATCCTGAAATCAGGTAATGGATTGCAAGGTGTACCCAGGAGGAAATGTAGACTCAGGTCACAATGTAGTAGAGATGAAGAGTAGGCCGAAGTTTAAGAGATTAGTCATGAGGAACCAATATGCAAAGAAGTGGGATACAGAAACCCTAAGGAATGACGAGATACTCTTGAAGTTCTCTAAGGCACAGATACAGCAATAACAAACAGCTCAATACGCAGTACAGTTGAACAGGAATGGACATCTCTGAAAAGGGCAATAGCAGAAGTTGAAAAAAAACATAGGTACAATGAAGGTAACTGCAAAAAACAATGGGTAACTACAGTTGATCGATGAAAGAAGAAGTACAAAAATGTTCAGGGAAATTCAGGAATACAGAAATACAAGTCGTTGAAGAATGAAAGAAATAGCAAGTGCAGGGAAGCTAAGGCGAAATGGCTGCATGAAAAGTGTGAAGAAATCGAAGAAGAAATGATTGTTGGAAGGACTGATTCAGCATACAGGAGAGTCAAAATAATCTTCTGTGAAATTAAACGCAAGTGTGGTAACATTAAGAATGCAACTGGAATTCCGCTTTTAAATGCAGAGGAGAGAGCGGATAGGTGGAAAGACTATATTGAAGGCCTCTATGAGGTAGAAGGTTTGTCTGATGGGATAGAAGAAGAAACAGGAGCCGATTTAGAAGAGATAGGGGATCTAATATTAGAATCAGAATTTAAGGGAGTTTTGGAGGACTTAAGATCAAATAAAACAGAAGGGATAGATTACATTCCATCAGAATTTCTAAAATCATTGGGAGAAGTAGGAACAAAAAGGTTATTCAAGTTGATGTGTAGACTGTATGAATCTGGCGACATATCATCTGACTTTCTAAAAAATATCATCCACACAATTCCAAAGACTGCAGGAACTGACAAGTGCGAGAATTATCTCATAGTCAGCTTAACAGCTCATGAGTACAAGTTGCTGACGAGAATAACATACAGAAGAATGTTGTTGTGGTCTTCAGTCCTGAGACTGGTTTGATGCAGCTCTCCATGCTACTCTATTCTGTGTAAGCTTCTTCACCTCCCAGTACCTACTGCTGCACCCTACATCCTTCTGAATCTGCTTAGCGTATTCATCTCTTGGTCTCCCCCTACGATTTTTACCCTCCACGCTGCCCTCCAGTACTAAATTGGTGATCCCTTGATGCCTCAGAACATGTCCTAGCAACCGATCCCTTCTTATAGTCAAGTTGTGCCACAAATTCCTCTTCTCCCCAATTCTATTCAATACCTCCTCATTAGTTATGTGATCTATCCATCAAATCTTCAGCATTCTTCTGTAGCACCACATTTCGAAAGCTTCTATTCTCTTCTTGTCCAAACTATTTATCGTCCATGTTTCACTTCCATACATGGCTACACTCCATACAAATACTTTCAGAAACGACTTCCTGACACTTAAATCAATACTCGATGTTAACAAAATTCTCTTCTTCTTAAACGCTTTCCTTGCCATTGCCAGCCTACATTTTATATCCTCTCTACTTCGACCATCATCAGTTATTTTGCTTCCCAAATAGGAAAATTCCTTTACTACTTTAAGTGTCTCATTTCCTAATCTAATTCCCTCAGCATCACCCAACTAAATTCGACTACATTCCATTATCCTCGTTTTGCTTTTGTTGATGTTCATCTTACACCCTCCTTTCAAGACACTGTCCATTCCATTCAACTGCTCTTCCAAGTCCTTTGCTGTCCCTGACAGAATTACATGTCATCGGCGAACCTCAAATTTTTTATTTCTTCTCCATGGATTTTAGTACCTACTCCGAATTTTTCTTTTGTTTCCTTCACTGCTTGCTCTATATACAGATTGAATAACATCGGGGAGAGGCTACAACCCTGTCTCACTTCCTTCCCAACCACTGCTTCCCTTTCATACCCCTCGACTCTTATAACTGCCATCTGGTTTCTGTACAAGTTGTAAATAGCCTTTCGCTCCCTGTATTTTACCCATACCACCTTCAGAATTTGAAAGAGAGTATTCCAGTCAACATTGTCGAAAGCTTTCTCTAAGTCTACAAATGCTAGAAACGTAGGTTTGCCTTTTCTTAATCTTTCTTCTAAGATAAGTCGTAGGGTCAGTATAGCCTCACGTGTTCCAACATTGCTACGGAATCCAATCTGATCTTCCCCGAAGTCGGCTTCTACTAGTTTTTCCATTCGTCTGTAAAGAATTCGCGTTAGTGTTTTGCAGCTGTGACTTATTAAACTGATAGTTCGGTAGTTTTCACATCTGTCAACACCTGCTTTCTTTGGGATTCGTATTATTATATTCTTCTTGAAGTCTGAGGGAATTTTGCCTGTCTCATACATCTTGCTCAATAGATGGTAGAGTTTTGTCAGGACTGGCTCTCCCAAGGCTGTCAGCAGTTCTAATGGAATGTTGTCTACTCCTGGGGCTTTGTTTCGACTTAGGTCTTTCAGTGCTCTGTCAAACTCTTCACGCAGTATCATATCTCCCATTTCGTCTTCATCTACATCCTCTCCCATTTCCATAATATTGTCCTCAAGAACATCGCCCCTGAATAGACCCTCCATATACTCCTTCCACCTTTCTGCTTTTCCTTCTTTGCTTAGAACTGGGTTTCCATCTGAGCTCTTGATATTCATGCAAGTGGTTCTCTTTTCTCCAAAGGTCTCTTTAATTTTCCTGTAGGTAGTATCTATCTTACCCCTAGTGAGATAAGCCTCTACATACTAACATTTGCTCTCTAGCCATCCCTGCTTAGCCATTTTGCACTTCCTGTCGATCTCATTTTTGAGACGTTTGTATTCCTTTTTGCCTGCTTCATTTACTGCATTTCTGTATTTTCTCCTTTCATCAATTAAATTCAGTATCTCTTCTATTACCCAAGGGTTTCTACTAGCCCTCGTCTTTTTACCTACTTGATCCTCTGCTGCCTTCACTACTTCGTCCCTCAAAGCTACACATTCTTCTTCTACTGTATTTCTTTCTCCCATTCCTGTCAATTGTTCCCTTATGCTCTCCCTGAAACTCCGTACAACCTCTGGTTCTTTCATTTTATCTGGGTCCCATCTCCTTAAATTCCCACCTTTTTGCAGTTTCTTCAATTTTAATCTACAGTTCATAACCAATAGATTGTGGTCAGAGTCCACATCCGCCCCTGGAAATATCTTACAATTTCAAACCTGGTTCCTAAATCTCTGTCTTACCATTATATAATCTATCTTAAACCTGTCAGTATCTCCAGGCTTCTTCCATGTATACAACCTTCTTTCATGATTCTTGAACCAAGTATTAGCTTTGATTTAGTTATGCTCTGTGCAAAATTCTACCAGGTGGCTTCCTCTTTCATTTCTTAGCCCCAATCCATATTCGCCTACTACGTTTCCTTCTCTTCCTTTTCCTACTGTCGAATTCCAGTCACCTATAACTATTAAATTTTCGTCTCCCTACACTACCTGATAATTTTTTTTATCTCATCATACATTTCATCCATTTCTTCATCATCTCCAGAGCTAGTTGGCATATAAACTTGTACTACTGTAGTAGGTGTGGGATTCGTGTCTATCTTGGCCACAATAATGCGTTCACTATGCTGTTTGTAGTAGCTTACCCGCACTCCTATTTTCCTATTCATTATTAAACCTACTCCTGCATTACCCCTATTTGATTTTGTATTTATAACCCTGTATTCACCTGACCAAAAGTCTTGTTCCTCCTGCCACCGAACTTCACTAATTCTCATTATGTCTAACTTTAACCTATCCATTTCCCCTTTTAAATTTTCTAACCTACCTTCCCGATTAAGGGATCTGACATTCCACGCTCCGATCCGTAGAACGCCAGTTTTCTTTCTCCTGATAACGACGTCCTCTTGAGTAGTCCCCGCCCGGAGATCCGAATGGGGGACTATTTTACCTCCGGAATATTTTACCCAAGAGGACGCCATCATCATTTAATCATACAGTAAAGCTGCATGCCCTCGGGAAAAATTACGGCTGTAGTTTCCCGTTGCTTCAGCCATTCGCAGTACCAGCACAGCAAGGCCGTTTTGGTTAGTGTTACAATGCCAGATCAATCAATCATCCAGACTGTTGCCCCTGCAACTACTGAAAAGGCTGCTGCCCCTCTTCAGGAACCACACGTTTGTCTGGCCTCTCAACATATAACCCTCCATTGTGGTTGCACCTACGGTATGGCTATCTGTATCGTTGAGGCACGCAGGCCTCCCCACCAACGGAAAGGTCCATGGTTCATCAAGAAGAATGGAAAAGAAAATTGAGGATGTGTTACATGACGATCACTTTGGCGTTAGGTAAGGTAAAGGCACCACAGAGACAATTCTGAGGTTGCAACAAGATTAAAGAAAAAACGTTAGACTATGTAAAATGGTGCAAGATGTTAGAAATTCTGAGAAGCTACTGTGAGAGATGGGTAATGTACAATATGTACAAAAACCAAGAGGGAGTAATAAGACCAAGAACGAGATACTTGGATTAAAAAGGATGTAAAAAAAGGGATGTAGTCTTTTGCCCCTGCTGTTCAAACTATACATCAAGGAAGCAATGATGGCAATCAAAGAAAGGTTCAAGAGTGGAATTAAAATTCAAGGTGAAAGTATATCAACGATACGATTTGCTGATGATATTGCTACCTTGAGTGAAAGTGACGAAGAATTACAGGATTTGCTGAATGGAATGAACAGTCAAATGAGTACAGAGTATGGATTGAGAGTAAATCGAAGAAAGAAGAAAGTGATGAAAGTAGCAGAAATGAAAACAGCGAGAAACCCTAACATCAGGATTGATGGTTGCGAAGTAAATGAAGTTAAGGAATTCTGCTACCTTGGCAGTAAAATAACCAATGACGCATAGAGCAAAGAAGTCATTAAAAACAGATTAGCAATGGCAAAAATGTCATTCCTGGCCAAGAGAAGTCTGCTAGTATCAAAGATAGGCCTTAATTTAAGGAAGAAATTTCTGAGAAAGTACGTTTGGGCACGGCATTGTATGATAGCGAATCATGGGCGGTGGGAAAACCAGAACAGAAGAGAATCGAAGCTTTTGAGATGTAGCGCTACAGACGAATGTTGAATATTAAGTGGACTGATAAGGCAAGGAATGAAGAGGTTCTGCGCAGAATTGGAGAGGAAACGAATAGGTGGAAAACACTGACAAGGAGAAGGGGCAGGGTGATAGGACATCAGGGATGACTTCCGTGGTACTACAGGGAGCTGCAGAAGGGGAAAACAGTAGAGAAGACAGAGGTTAGAATACACCCAGCAGATAACTGAGGACTTAGATTTCAAGTGCTACTCTGAGATAAAGAGAGGGGAACAGGAAAGGAATTCGTGGCGGGCCGCATCAAACTATTCAGAAGACTGACGACTTAAAAAGAAATTGTTTTTTCTTTTAAACATACAGACTGTGTGCCCAACATGTATGGTTTTCTACCACTGACATCAAATGTTTTGTCTGTCGAAGCAGTGCTGTTATGCTTAATGAAATCAGCAACATTATCATTGTTGTGTAATTTCGCCGAGATCTCATTGAGAGATTCAGTAACTGGTTTAAAGACTTCTCTCAGAGTCTGCTCTCAATCCAGATGTCCTAACCATAACAGTAGTAACTTCTCCTACTGTGTTGCGATGGCCTTATGCTTAGTCGATATCTTGTTATATACTAAGAGGACTCCTTCGCTGGGTGCACCTTATACACATTCCGTCCAGGGCTATCAACCTTTACAGTTATATCGTGTACATTCGTTTCAATTCCATCAATCTTTACGCTAAATGGCCTGCTTTCATTATCAGAATGATGTGAATGTATGTCCCTATTTCCTTATTCCTAGATTATACATCACTAATCAGTCTCAGAAGGGTCTGGCATACGTCTCTAGGTTTTTAACTTTACGTTCGAAAGGTTGAAATTCTCCTTCTATTTATAGACGCATTCTTTTTCTATGCACACCTATCTCTTGAGCTGAGTGCCGACATACATGCAGACTTATCCATGGTGTGATGAAAACTAACATACTCATCACTTTTTTCGTACCTGTTATAAAGAACTCTTTACCTATTGTCATTCAGTTTTCTTGATTTATCAATAACGAGAAATCTGTACTGTGTGAGATTCCAGCAATCTGCACGTATCTTTATAAAATCACTGAAAGACATGTCAGTTGCTACATGTGCCAAGAAAATGTGTTTTAAATTCAGATTGTCTTCTTTGAAAACTATTACGAGATTTGATTTATCCTGCACCAACTATTTCGGGACTCTGGAATATGTTTGACTCGAATAAAATACTTCAACACCCTTCTGACAACAAAAATAGCAATATTGAAGAATTTCATCTGGTTTTCCACAGGAACACTGTTAAATATGAATGCGGTGTTTGGCTTTACTTTTTCTGGTGAATGGATCTGACTGCTTTGGCTGAATGTCATGTATGTTACATCATTGACACCATGCAGTAGCTTTTGCAGTAACTGTTAATCGGGCTGAAGCAGCGTTTTTGAAAGTAAACATCCATGCTCAAATCGCACTCCATCTGAGTGTGTTACCATACTTGAGAACATATGTCTTGCTGCCGCAAGACAATTATCGCTCATATATTATCTGGTAGGAATATCTTATTCTTTTTCTTCTTCTGCTCTTCTTCTGCACCAGCTCAGGACCAGGCACTTACAACAAAGTTTTTATATTGAGGATGCTTCACCCACCTGCCATTATACCATCTGCATCAAGTTTTGGTGTGCAATAGATTTTAATAGAATACACATACATTTCACCAAATGAGTATACACACTCACATGAAAGTTGGTCTATCATTTAGTTTAACAATGACTGAAGACGTTGACTTTGGTGACAAGGTGATTCAGACAGGTTGGTGCTGGTGTGCAATTGTAGAGATTGCAGTGAGCAGTAACATTATTATGAGAGGTATGAACAAAATAAAACATAGTTTGTAGTGATATACATACTTTTATTCAGCAACCATACATTGGGTGCATTACATAAAAAAAATCAATGCATTCTGTCTTTGTCTTCACATCTGTACAGAATTTAGCAAATAAAGCTTTTTTTATGCTCAGAATTCAGCATGTATTTCTCTCAAACTTATGGATGTTCCTTCACCTTCTTCTTCTGACATCATATTGATGTAATGTTCTAAATAATCTACATGCACTCTATACATACAGAAATAGTTCACAATGTCATTATACACAGTTTGAACACAAGGCAGCCATCTGTTCAGTCTTTCCAACACAGCCATTCATTGGCTGAAAAATTTTGTAATGGTGGAATGTTGCAAATAAATGGAATGGCCTCCAGATCTCATCAAGAGTGCCACACCATTGTGCAATGATGTTACAGATAGTGTCAGGTCAGCACAGTAAATGTCCAGGGGTGGATGAGATGGATAATATTCGAAGGTCATCTGTCAACTGATGTAGGGTTCTGCATGACACAGTTCATTCCATTCCAACCCGGTAAACCACACTTTAACACTTCTTGATGCATTTTCAATCTCAAACATAGCACGCCATTCACTGTTCACTGATGCTTCTATACGAATATAGAAGCACTCTGAACTGCTAGCTTTTAAATTATGAGTTGAACTGAAAAGCAATAGAACACTGGGAGGAAATGGCAAATTTTCATCCACCACATCAACACTTTGTCCTTGCAGTAACACTGGAATGTTCAGGGATGGTGCACATATTGGAGACGTACTGACCAGCACTGTGTAGTATAGGGCCCTCAGCACAATTGCTCCAGGAGTCAGGGACTGGCTGGGTGTCTTCGTTAGTGAGAAAGATGGATAATAGCAGCTCGCAATCCTGCTGTGGCATGCTGGTGAGGTGCTGCTGTCATTGCTGGCCCCGACAGGCCAGAGGTTGCTGCAGGTCCAAAGGAGACAGTGGTTGCTGCTGGCTCAAACATGCTGGAGGTCACTGTTGGTCTGGATTTGCTGGAGGCCACTGAACGAAGGAGAAGAAGAATAAACAGTAATAATCCCCAAACAAAGACATGGAGTTGAACAAGGACATGAAACTAAACACTGTATACTTACTTTTATGCTTCTTCTGTGAGAAGAGGCAGATGAGGATCTCAGCTGCTGTTGATGCTTTGTGGTTCTTCTACAAACTGACTGCAACTGAGAGCATATCCATCTTATATCCACCTAACGTCATGATCATCTGACTGGCTGTGGTGGTCCTGCACTCTATTGGTTCCCGCCAATTTTCAGGTGGGGAGGGGGTGAATCTGTTTTCCTATTCTTTTCCAAGGGAAGTGTGGGGGGAAAACCCATTTCAAATGCCCTCTGTGGCAGGTTTGTAAACTATTTCAGTCGAGGCCCATACACCAAGGTGAACATACCTGGTTCATTCTGTCTGGAGTAGTAGTAGAGCAGGATGAAGTTGTCTCCTGCACTGCACATAGAGTAGCAAAAAAAAAAAAAAAAAAAAAAAAAAGACAGGCAGTAGTCTCTAAGAGGACACAAAATGCATCTTCAGCCCATCCATTCACACCATGCTCATCTATTATCACCTCCTGCCATTCCTCATACAGGAGGCTATGGATGCAATCCTCAGCTGCGCCCTTCCCTTACAGGTAATACACTTAACGTCCTTTTTCAACATCTTCTCAATTGAACACATTGTGACAGTACTTTCCCAGGAATATTCTACATACGGAAACACTGCAGTAACATAGTTCCAAACAGCTAAGATATCCATCAAAATGCGTACTATGCCAAAACATCTCTCTTTTTTCCATTATCACATGAGCACTTCATAGTGAGATTCTTTCTGTCTGACAGCTCAACACAGACCATGATTTAGTGATAGGAACCAAGTGGAATGCTACTGCCACCTGGTGGAGACATGTGGAACTAGAGTCTCAGTAGTGGGCAGAGCTCTGTGGCAAGCAGATGCACATGCTCAGCACTCTGCCTGGTGCTTGCAACACCTGGACAACAGACACACATGCCAGCAACCAAAACCGCCGGTTAATATATCGCACTTCATTCCATTCCTTTGTACTTTCAGTTATTACATCATGGGAATGGGGGAGCGGAGAGCGGGAGGTCTGTCTCCTGCAAACTGATTAAATAAAGAATATGCAAATTGACTAGAACAATATATTGTCGTGCCAATTGATATTGATTTGAATTTCATGTTATGAGATCAAAATTTCACGCCAGTCCCTCAATTTCTCCATTGTCAATATACTCCTTCAACCAGGGGGACTGGTTGATGCAGATAGCCTGGGTGATTCTAACCAGTTCCATCCTCAAATTGAGACACTGCTGGAGATTGGGATAATGAGTAATGTATCTCCACTTTTTCCTCAGTGTTGTCATCAGTTTTGGGATGGGACCTCCTCATGGAACTAATTGCTCTGGACACAGGGGCAAATAAGGCGTGTGCATCATGCCCGACATACCTCCCCCCCCCCCCCCCCTTGAGTTTTCCACCTAATCCCTTGCATTCGTCTTTGGTTACCCATCGAAACTCAGCAATTGGTAATGATTGTTGGATGGTGTGCCTGTATTATTTACATTTATGTAACTCGAGTCAAGAGATGTCTTGGACCTTGCAGCCGTCGGTGGGTTATCTCCCTTCGCATACGTATAGACGCACTGGCAAATCCCCAACAGACCTCTCGCTCAGAGAAAAGATGCATGTCAGCATCGGTCAATAATTCAATGCTGCATTTCGTTTCCTTGAGCATCCCAAGACAACCCAGGTGCCATGTAATAAAAGACGGTACCCAAACAACATGTCGTGATGCATTAACTCCGGAATTTCTCGAAAACGTCCAGAAGCAAGTGCACATCTTTGTCCGTAGGTATTCTCCTAAAGTAGAGATGTTGAATTCCCAGCAGACATTCATGGCACGCTCATACACTGCATCCGTTATGGCATCGCCTTTAAAGTTGCTGGAGAATGCATTTATGTCGGGAAGCCTGGTTTCGTTGAGTTTTGCAATACTATCCACATAATCGTATGGAAAAACACACTTCCTATTCACAAGCTGAAATATTTCCTCATCGGGAAATGGAGTTCGAGTACCTTCTGAGGTAGAGCTCCAGTCAGTTTCTGGAGTGGCACCTGCATAAAACGTAGCGTGTAAAGGAAGCGGAGCATTGAAACTTCCTGGCAGATTAAAACTGTGTGCCGGACTGAGACTCGAGCTCGGGACCTTTGCCTTTCGCAATGTCCTTTCTCCCAGTAGTGCTAGTCCTGCTAGTTTCACAGCAGAATTTCTGTGAGGATTGGAAGGTAGGAGACGAGGTACCGGCAGAAGTAAAATTGTGAGGACGGGTTGTGAGTCGTGCTTGGGTAGCTCAGTTGGTAGAGCGAAAGGCAAAGGTCCCGAGGTCGAGTCTCGGTCCGGCACACAGTTTTAATCCGCCAGGAAGTTTCAAAACCAGCGTACACTCCGCTGCAGCGTGAATATTTCATTCTGGAAGCGGAGCAGTATTCTCGGCGTTACATGTCTGCAGAATAAAATATATTTCTCAATACTCTCAAGCAAGATACTGATCTGATTTTTTCCCAGCTGAAATTAGCCAAAATATTCAACAAGAAAGTGAATGTGTATACCATGTTACATTATGGGAGAAACGGGTATGTGACTTGATAGCTGGTACTTCAAATTGTACTTCCCCGTAGGATGACTTTGGTCCCTACGAGGAGTTTCATTTTTGTATCTAACAGTAGCCCATAAATATGACAGTCAACCGTGTTATTGTATAAATCATCATTCTCCTTCAATTTGGTCATGGGAACGTTGTCACTGTAAAGCTTACCAACCTCCCATGAAACTTTTTCGAGGTCAGGGAGCATCCAAACCACAGTGTTATCCCCAACATAAGATTTGTAGCGGTTAAGACGGGAATCACAGGACGGTACAATTTGGTATGCTGCCAGATATAATCTGTTTCTCTGTATAAAGATGGTATGTGAGGTCGTAGGATCAGCTTCACAACGGGTCACGGGAGCAAGGAGGCATTCAAAGCCAGTGTAAACTACAAACAAGCATTACTCCTCATAATGAGCATTTTTAAACTTTATGAACTTGTTTTCCTCGGTAGGCATAATATCACACACCAAGTTCTTGGAAGTGCGATCTACTAGATTTGCTGCTAATAAATTGTCTGAGGAAAGGGCACTGAGGCACCTTAATCAAGCATACTTTTATGCTTGTGGTTATTCAGTTGAGAGAACAGAAGTTGGGACGTGTCCTTGATCCATAAGTAATGCTGATTATCACCTTCAGAGAAGAGCAGCATGTTTACGTGCATCTTACGCTCACCTCCAAATTTTGAGGAATGGAGGGGCCAACGACTATATGCTTGTCCTGCTCACCTGACTTGCATTTCTCCAGGCCATAAACATGGACTGATATTCCAGTATTCTGTACCTCGAATTTAGGTATGCTCCGGATCTTGACAGGGAAATCGATACTATCTAAGTTATAACAGACATGAATATTATCACCTACATGGTATGTACCAGGACGCTCAAGATGATCTCTGAAATCGTAATTTCTCTCACCAGCCAGGACTGACCATGCAAAACAAGACTGATCGGTTTTATATTCGACATTCATTCATGCCCTCTTATTAGCTATATCCTTACGGAGCTCGATATAGGTTGACTCTGTTTACTTGATCGTAGACATACGTCCAGGTATAGTATTTGGCTGAGTGCCTTAGCTGAGAAAGGTTAACTGCCACCGGTACCCAGCCCACAGTGTGCTGTGGCCACTGTAGAAGACAGAGAGGATAACGAAAAAAATTAAGTACAATGTTCCAGGTGCTGCTGCAAGGAAAGAAAGGATACAAACGATCACATTGTTATATAATCAAAGTGAGTAATTACCTCTCACGGGGACCGTGGCGTGAGCATTTCGTCAACAATGTCAGACATTTCAAGAAAGTCATCCTCCTCTAAAAGGGCCATGTCACACTTCCTTTGTAGCTCTTTGTCTAGTGCCATTTACCTGACCCATTCGAGTATCTCATCCTGGTCAAGTATCGATACGGTGCTTCCGATCCATCTCACGTAGAACCACAAAAAGATATATACACAGTTTTGTAAGAGAAGAAAGAAAACCTCCTATATCACAGACGCAAATAAACAAACAAAAAATTAGAATTCTTTTTTCCAGTTACAGGGCTGCTCTGCTGCCTCAGTGGGTGCTGGAGACTGCTGCAGTTGGTGGATAGTCTCCAGCTGGCTGTCCACGAGGTCTACAATTGTTGCTGTAACACGGCAAAACATATTTTTTTGTTTGGAATTACATACTACTGCTTCGCAGATATTTCTTTTTTTCTATACTTACGCAACTGTTGGCCCTGTGTATTCGCTGCTGGAGGCGGTTCCAGAGTGTACAGCTGGTCTATTTCTTCTGCCTCCAGCATTGCTTCCAGCTCAAGATGCATTTTCACCACTAAATAAGAAATAAATCAACGATAAAAAACAAATTGACCTACAACTACCACGAAATTGTTTAATATTCACGTAGCAGTTCTAGTTGTGGGCTTTCCACAGGAACCTGGACCTTGACAATGGGCCTTCATTGTGGTTTGGCTGGCGCCTTCCTCCTCCTGCCGCCTCCCCCGCGGCCTAGGATAAAATGCTGGAGCTACGCTGCAAAACAAACTGAAGTCCCGACGAGAATTTTTTAACACACTATATTTTTTCCGACTTCTCCGCCATAATCACATAATTAGAAAAACACATTATTCACTTACGTGGTATTTCGTATTCTTCTTCTACAACTCTTGAGTGGTTCGACAGTGACGCTGATGCTAGTCGATGCTGCTGAATGCTTTATTTTCGACAAACAGACCCACACGACTGAGGAGCAACCATGCAGGCGAGCTGACGATGTCAGAATGAGGCCAGTAGCCGAGGGAGTAGGGTTTACAAAGGCACACTGATTTTGCGGGAGCCAATCGGAAGTTCGGTTGATGGAAAGTCCTGAACAGTATTTTCAGGAGCCAAAAGGAGTGCAGCATTCCTCCCACCTCCTGTTGATGATGATGATGATATTCGGTTTGTAGGGCACTCAACTGCACAGTCATCAGCTCCTGTACAAAGTCCCAATTTTTACACAGTCCAATCTAGCCACTGTCACGAATGATGATGATTATGATGATGATGAAATGGTGAGGACAACACAAACACCCAGTCCCTGGGCAGAGAAAATCCCCAACCTGTTTGCGAATTGAACCCGGGACCCTCTGATCCATAGATTGCGACGCTAGCCGCTAGATCACGAGCTGCGGACTCAACCTCCTGATGAATGCTGGTCTGAGCACATAGGACGAGTTGGTGCTGGTCTGCCGGCCACGGATTTCGCGCGGTTTTGAATGTGAGTTCTGGCGCACTCTGGAAATACGAACTTGTCCCACTGATCCGTCATTTGTGCTGCGCACGTTCGTCGACCCGGCTGGAGCGACCGCTTCCAGTCGCCGTTCAACACAGTGGCGAGCTGTCGGCGCTGACGGGCGCGCCGCTCCGCAGGTCCTGGGTTACAGCCCTGCCTCGTGTAGCAAACTGTTGTGATAGGATATTGAACAACATTTTTACGTGATGTAGGATCGTCTTCAGAGTTTCGATGTGGTGTATTTGCCCTCATTTATTTTAGTTTAAATTTATAAGCAATATACCCACTGGATGTATTTTTGAGTGTATTTGCTTTCATTTATTTTCAGTGATATATTTACATTCCATATGCACATGGGAACACAGAGCAATGTTTTGTGTGTGGGTGTATTTGAAACAATTATTGTTTAAAGCAACACTTGCATATGTTTTGAGGTGTCAAACATTTTACATAATTTATTTATGAGCGCAAATATTCCAAAGTGATATCAATCTGTAATTTTAATTAGTATTTCCTACTGAGCTGGGGTTGTTCAATTTCTGAAATTCATCACAGAAAATTGTTCACCGATTTTTTAAGACACATATTGAGCAAACTAATGTGCAGCAATCTCTCCAAAAGTGTACTTAAAGACATTTTCTATTGCATTTAATGACTTCTGAAGCAGCTCGTGCTCAAAGACAAGGGATGGCTGTGTTACTTCCACAAAAGCGTGCGAAATGTCTCAGGGTGGAAAAATGGACGAACACTACGAGGTTTCACAACTGTGCCAGAACCCCCACCCCCCACGAGTCCGTGTTCAAATGTGGCGGTATTCCTCTGAGTAAAAAGTGCTAATTGTTTAAATATTCTTGCAGCATCTCCAAAACTCTCTCTCTCTCTCTCTCTTTCTCTTTGTGCAGTGTTACAATTAGTGTGACATCTTCAGTTTATAAAATTTGCGAAATATTCCACACAATGCCTGCCCAGATTGTTTAAATCAGTATCACTGCAAATTGTTTAAATATTCCAGTTACGGCTCTCAGTTGTTTTGTTTGCAGGAGTATTTCGAGTAGTCTTATGATATTTATACAATTTGTGAAGCGAATTGTTTTATTAATATTTCCTGTGGAACATCTTCTGAAGGAACATTTACAGAGTTTAGCATGATCTGTGACAGTGTAATTATGTGATTCCTTTCGCTACTGGAATGAAAAAAAGTACCGCAATTCTTTAACACTGTCTAAATTGTTTAAACACCGGCGTCAATTTAGAGGTATGTCGTGATTTCAGATATAACTAAACAATATTCTTAAACAAATTGCTTAAACAATTCCTTATGCACGCTATATTGTCCTGCTGCCATGAGGTCCTCCCAGACCAGCAGCTCAACCCAGTCCGAGGGAATCCCCCGCCAATTTCCATATGGGGAGGGGAGGGGAGGGTGTGAGGAAGGGCCAACAGCGCCCTCTGGTGGTGGTGGTGGTGTTATGATGTAGGTCAGTTGGTCTCCAGACCTCAAGGTGAGCACACAAAATTTGATATCCCCGCCAATAAAGTTGAATTTCATGCTATTTTTTAATTCACCGCTTCCAGGTTGGGGAATGGAGTTACATTAGTGGAGGTAGCCGAATTGACCTATTTTCCCATCAAAATTTGAAAATCCTGCCATTACGTCATTGGGATGTTGCCACATCTCTGGCCACCATCATAGATCCGCCATTTTGAATAAAGTGTAGAGTGGGATCTACAGCTACATCTACATCTACATCCATACTCCGCAAGCCACCTGACGGTGTGTGGCGGAGGGTACCTTGAGTACCTCTATCGGCTCTCCCTTCTATTCCAGTCTCGTATTGTTCGTGGAAAGAAGGATTGTCGATATGCCTCTGTGTGGGCTCTAATCTCTCTGATTTTATCCTCATGGTCTCTTCGCGAGATATACGTAGGAGGGAGCAATATACTGCTTGACTCTTCGGTGAAAGTATGTTCTCGAAACTTCAACAAAAGCCCGTACCCAGCTACTGAGCGTCTCTCCTGCAGAGTCTTCCACTGGAGTTTATCTATCATCTCCGTAACGCTTTCGCGATTACTAAATGATCCTGTAACGAAGCGCGCTGCTCTCCGTTGGATCTTCTCTATACCTTCTATCAACCCTATCTGGTACGGATCCCACACTGCTGAGCAGTATTCAAACAGTGGGCGAACAAGCGTACTGTAACCTACTTCCTTTGTTGCCCCCTTTACCCTACCACTGCCGTTTGACTGTGGGCGAAAGAAAACAACTAAAGCTTCAAAACATGTTGCTCCTGCTATTTGCTAAGTGGGTGCTGTAATGGCATTTTTGTGTGCAATAGATTTTTTTTTTGTCATCAGTCTTTTGACTGGTCAGATGCAGTCCACATCTTCATCTCAGAGTAGCATTTGCAACCTACATCCTCAATTATTTGCTGGATGTATTCCAAACTCTGTCTTCCTCTTCATATACTCAAATTCGTCCAAAGTTGTGACTAGTGTATGGCCCTACAGTAATGAATGAAGGACAGTTTAGACACTGGTGTTGATGCTTCTAACGTGTCTATTTAAATGATGCAGAGAGAACTGGTACACCCCGTGTGAAGACCAATGAACTGACAGGCACCGTACACTTGATTTCTTGGGAGCTGTTTCAACAATTACAGCACATGTATACAGTGAAATGCTTATTACACTGCTGTGTGCCATCCAAAATTGACAACATGAAAATAGTAGTCGCCGTGAATCCTGCTATGTGACAAATGAGCGTCCACAAATTGCTGCCCAAATTACAGATAAGATCCAGAATTTCTGTAGGGAACATTTCGATCATCTGTCTGTGAGTCTTGGCGTCCCACCAGGCGACTGTTACCTCATCTTGCACTTAAAACAATGACTTGGAGATCAATGTTCTGCAGATGACAATCAAAAGTGCCATTTTCAACTTATTCAATTCCTATGTACGTTTTCAATGTAGCAGCGGTCGTAGAAGCTAATACATCACGAAAATCGCGATTATGTGGAAAAGTGAAGTAGCTTTGTCGGTCCTTGCTTTTTGAACACGCCATTTAACCTGTGCCTAACTCTATAAATCTGATCATTGGCCATCGTGGAAGTACTTAAGTGGCGTTCGGTGTCGGGCCTGAAAAATTAACCACTGTGTAATTTCCACCCAACTTAGAGTCCAGCAAAGCTAGCCATTAAAATATCTACATATAACAATTTCGTTGGCTTTACGTA